>NC_140989.1:276411684-277611684 GCF_052327205.1 Somniosus microcephalus | reverse complement strand
AGACCTCAGCACGAGTCAACACCTTCAGGAGGGGAAAAGTGAAAAGGGCTCTGAACAACATCATGAGGGCATGGGAACTGAAGTCTTAAGATTAACAATGACAAACACATTTAAAAATTGATGACAAATGTTAACACTTGGGACAATCATTTGTACTGTTATGGTCAAAGGCTACTGCATGTATTGAAGTACACCAAATAGAATCATTTTAAATTTACAGGAAGTAATGGCTTTGTCTCTACTATACCTGCAACACAGGGCTATTGTCAAAGTTGTAAGCGCTGGGCCTCCCTTCCAGAGTAGAAAAGGCAACATTTCCTCCAGTGAGGGGTGATATATCACTAAATTCATCTGTGCACAACGCCTGCTGTTCATCCTCTCCTGTTTGGATAAACCCGCGATTCGTTTTCTGGTAGGTTTTCTCACAGGATCCACTGTAATACTGGTAAGGTACCCAAGGCCCATCTTCATGAGTTCGTTTATAAATAACAAAGCTTTCGGGTCGACTTGTGTGGAATTTCAGTCTTACATAGGTAATATCAAATGCTTTACCTGCAACCAAAGAAAAAAATGAAATGACTTAATTTCTTCTAGTTACTTTTTTTTGTACTTCATCTTGTTGACAGCAAAAAGAACTTGTGTTTATACAGTGCCTCGTTATGTTTCCACAGCCTGTCTTCACAATCGCTTCAAAACCAATTAATTACTCTTGGAGCTGTCACTTATGTAATGTGCAGACAGCAAAGTCCCACAAACAGCACAAGAGGTGAATGACCATTAATTATTTTTTGATGGGGTTGGTTGAGGGAAGAATGTTGGCCAGAACACTAAATGAACTTCCTGGTCTTTTCAAATCACGCCATGGGATCTTCTGCATGCACCTGAACATGGAACAGGCAAGTGGGGCCCTGATTTAAAGTCTCATCTCTGGTAGTGCAGCACCTCTTCTGTATTGCGCTGGAGTGTCAGCTTAAATTAGTGCAGGAATCCTGCAAAAAAAAAATCTATATTGGGCAAGTGTGCAATATCCATTTATAATCCAGGGGTGGGGATGAACTACCACATAAAGAGAGAAAATAGTAAAAAGTGAGTCGTGTATGCAGGTATAAATAGGAGTTGCACAAATTACCCATTACATTTTTGACATACATCATAAGGGGGTTTAAAATAGTCCAAAAATTGTATTTATGCAGACTGTATAACAAGACTGGGTGGTTTGCCAAACTTGTAAATTATGCATCTGTCTGGTTCAAGTTCAAAGGGTGAGCACGTTATGCAGGTCCATTTCATAGCTGGTTTGTTTTGCAGTAAACTGCCTAGTCCCAGTGTGGATTTTGTCTATACCACCCTGAAGTGACAATTGAAAGCTAAAATGAAAAATTTAAATTGTACTTATAACAGCTCTTCATGTGGAATTAAGCTGGATGCTCAAGTGCATCCAATTTCCTTTCATAGAATGATACAGCACAAAAAGGAGGCCATTCAGCCCATCGTGCCTGTGCCGGCTCTTTGGTAGCACAATCCAATTCTTCACCCATAGTCCTGTAAATATTTCAAGTATTTATCCAATTCTCTTTTGAATGTTACTATTGAATCTACTTCCACCACCCCTTCAGGCAGTGCATTCCAGATCACAACAACTCGTTGTGTAAAAAAATGTTTTCTCATGTCACCTCTGGTTCTTGCCAATCACCTTAAATCTGTGTCCTTCGTTTACCAACCCTTCTGCGACAGGAAACAGTTTCTCCTTATAAAATCACAGAAATTTACGGCACAAAAGGAGGCCATTCGACCCATTGTGTCCATGCTGGCCAAAAAAAGCTATCTAGCCTAATCCTAATTTCCAGCTCTTGCTCCGTAGCCTTGTAAGTTACAGAACTTCAAGTCCATATCCAAGTATTTCTTAAATGTGATGAGGGTTTTTGCCTCTACAACCCTTTCAGGCAGCGAGTTCCAGACCCCCACCACCCTCGGTGAAAAAAAGTTCCCCTCAACTCCCCTCTAATCCTTCTACCAATTACTTTAAATCTATGCACCCTGGTTATTTACCTCTCTGCTGAGGGAAATAGGTCTTTCCTATCCACTCTATCTAGGCCCCTCATGATTGAGGTGTATAAAATTAAGTCTCCCCTCAGCCTCCTCTGTTCCAAAGCAAACAACCCCAGCCTATCCAATCTTTCCTCATAGCTAAAATTCTCCAGTCCTGGCAACATCCTCGTAAATCTCCTCTGTACCCTCTCTAGTGCAATCACATTTTTCCTGTAATGTGGTGACCAGAGCTGTATGCAGTACTCTAGCAGTGACCTAACTAGTTTTTATAAAGTTCAAGCATAACCTCCCTGCTCTTATATTTTATGCCTCAGCTAATAAAGGAAAGTATCCCCCCATATGCCTTCTTAACCACCTTATCTACCTGTCCTGTTACCTTCAGGGATCTGTGGACATGCACGCCAAGGTACCTCTGTTCCTCTACACTTCAGTATCCTACCACTTACTTACTCTATCAAAACTGTGCATGATTTTGAACACCATCAAATCACCTCTTAACATTCTCTGCTCCGAGAACAAACCAGCTTCTCCAATCTCTCCACATAACTGAAGTTCATCCTAAAATCAATGAATGGCCTCCTTCTGTACTGTAACCATTCGGCCCATCAAGCCCATGCCAGCTCTCTGCAAGAGCACTCCAATTCCCTTTTGAAAGCCACAATTGAGTCTGCTTCCACCACCCTTTCAGGCAGTGCATTCCACATCCTAACCACTCGCTCCGTAAAAGTTTTTTTCCCCCTCATGTTGCCTTTAGTTCTTCTGCAAATCACCTTAAATCTGTGTCCTCTGGTTCTCAACACTTCCGCCAATGGGAACAGTTTCTCTCTATCTACCCTGTCCAGACCCCTCATGATTTTGAATACCTCTATCAAATCTCCTCTCAACCGTCTCTGCTCCAAGGAGAACAACCCCAGCTTCTCTGGTCTATCCACATAACTGAAGTCCCTCAACCCTGGAATCATTCTCATAAATCTTTTCTGCACCCTCTCTAAGGCCTTCACATCCTTCCTAAAGTGCGGTGCCCAGAATTGGACACACTACTCCTGTTGAGGCCGAACCAGTGTTTTATAAAAAGGTCCATCATAACTTCCTTGCTTTTGTACTCCCTCTATTTATGAAGCCCAGGATCCTGTATGCTTTTTTTTTTTATAAACTGCTTTCTCAACCTGCCCTGCCATCTTCAACGATTTGTGCACATATACCCTCAGATCTTTCTGTTCATGCACCCACTTTAGGATTGTACTTTAGTTTATATTGCCTCTCCTCGTTCTTCCTACCAAAATATATCACTTTGTACTTTTCTGCATTACATTTCATCTGCCACGTATCTGCCCATTTCACCAGCCTGTATATGTCTTCTTGAAGTCTATCACTATCCTCCTCACTGTTCACTATACCTCCAAGTTTGTGTCAATCTGCAAATTTTGAAATTGTGCCCTGTACACCAAAGTCCAAATCATTAAAATATATCAAGAAAAGCAGTGGTCCTAGTACCGACCCCTGGGGAACACCACTGTATACCATCCTCCAGTCTGAAAAACAACTGCTCACCACTACTCTCTGTTTCCTGTCACTTAGCCAATTTTGTATCCGTGCTGCCACTGCCCCTTTTATTCCATGGGCTTCAACTTTGCTGGCAAGCCTATTATGTGGCACTTTATCAAACGTTGTTTGAAAGTCCATATACACGTCAAACACAGTGCCCTCATTAACCTTCTGTTACCTCATCAAAACACTCATCCCTGGTGCCATTCTAGTAAATCTCTTCTGCACTCTCTCCAAGGATTGACCTCCTTCCTAAAGTGTGGTGCCCAGAATTGAACACAATACTCCAACTGAGGCCTAACCAGTGTTTTGCAAAGGTTGAGCATAACTTCCTTGCTTTTGTAGTCTATTTCTCTATTAATAAAGCCAAGGATCCCATATGCTTTAACAGCCTTCTCAACTTGCCATCTTCAAAGATTTGTGTACACACCCCCACAGGTCTCTCTCTTCCTGCACCCTCTTTAAAATTGTACTACAGTAAACTCTTTCTTATCCGGCGTCTGAGACCAGGATGGTGCCGGCTGATGAAAAAATCTGGATAACAGAGGTATGCCTACCACGGTGCTGCTTTTCCACTCACCATCACCACTGACTAACTCGGCCACCGCGGGAGACTCAGACTCAGCAAAACGAGTGCTGGATGGATTCAGCAAGATTACCGGTTATTGGTGTTATTTTGTATTGAGATATATCTATTTTTCTGGTTATTAAAGTATTCTGGATGATAAAGTGTTGTTTAAACAAGAGTTTACTGTAGTTAGTTCATATTGCCTCTCATTCTTCCTACCAGAATTCATCACTTCACACTTCTCCACATTAAATGTCATCTGCCATGTGTCTGCCTATGCCCTCCTGAAGTCTGTTACTATCTGCCTCATTGTTCACTACATTTCCAAGTTTTGTATCATTTGCAAACTTTGAAATGATGCACTGTATACCAAAGTCCAGGTCATTAATATATATCAAACAGAGCAGTGATCCTAATACCGACCCGAGGAACACTACTGTATACAGGAAACTTCGCGATATCCGGCACCGACAGGACCGAGCTGCTGCTGATCTATCAAAACTTCCGGATAGACCAGCGCTAATGTTGAAGGATACGGAGGTTTTCATCTCCGTATCTGACAACACTGTTGCTTAGCAACAGCTTGTAAACACTCAGCCCGTACCTTGGAAGCGTCTCTGAAGCTGTTGCTAAGCCACAGAGACGCTTTCCAGAGCCTGGCTGTTAAAAAAAAAAAAAAAAAACTAGAAGAAAAAAAACCTAACCAAAACGGCTGCTGATTTCTGCCGTTAGATTGAGGTTTCCGGACATACAACCTCCGGATAAACCAAAGTTTCCTGTAGTACCCTCCAGAACAACTATTCACCACTACTCTCTGCTTTCTGCCTCATAGCCAATTGTGTATCCATGCTGCCATGGTTCCTTTAATTCCATGGGCTTTAATATTGCTAACAAGTCTATTACGTGGTATTTTGTCAAATGTCTTTTAAAAGTCCATCTACACATCAATCACACTACTCTCATCAACCCTTCTCAGTTACTTTAAAGAACTCAAATTAGTCAAACACGATTTGCCTTCAACAAATCCGTGCTGGTTTTCATTTATTAGCCCATACTTTTCTAAATGCCAATTAAATTTTGTCCAGGATTATGGTCTCCAATAGTTTCCCCACAATCAACGTTCGGCTGACTGGCCTGAAGTCAACAGGTTTATCCCTCTCCCCCTTTTTAAAAAAACAGGGGTCTAACATTTGCAATCCTCCAGTCCTCTGGTGCCACCCTCATATCCAAGGAGGATTTGAAGATGTGGCCAAAGCCTCTGCAATTTACACCTGCACTTCTCAATAACCTTAAGGTGCATCCCATCCAGACTGGGTAATTTTTCTACTTTGAAGATTGCCTACCTTTTACGTACCTCCTTTTTATCTACTTTTATCCTATCCAATATTGCTACTGCCTCTTCCTTTACTGCTACATAGGCAGCATATTCTTCTCCAGAGAAGACGGTTGCAAAGTATTCATAGTACCTCAGCCATACCCTCTGCCTCCACAAAATCATCTCATTCTTGCTCCCCAATTGGCCCCACCCTTCCACTATTTGTGTGTTTATAAAGACTTTTGGGTTCCCTTTTCTGGATGCCGCTAATCTATTCTCATACTCTCTCTTTGCACCTCTTTTAGATCTCCTCTGTACTTTCTCTATTCAGCTTGGTTCTCTACTGTATTATGAACCTTACAATCGTCGTAAGCCTCCTTTTTCTGTCTCATTTTAGCCTCCGAGCTAAAAATTGGGACGCCAACTTCGCCGGGGCGCTACTTTTAGCACCCTGGAAAAATTAGCGCCCCTGCAACAGAAATTGAGTGGTAGCGCCCTGCATCCCTCTTGGGGCACTGCGACAGAATATCGCGACGCTATGTGCTGCAGCATCGCGGTATTGCAGGCCTTCCTCCCCTTCTTAAAAGGGGAGGGGCCTTGCGCAGCACGACCTGGGGCCCAGCTGGGCCCCCGGGGATCGGGAGTGCCGGGCTCTTGGAGCGCGGTTCAGGAGGCCGGGGACGGAAGCGCAGGCAGGTGGCCAGCAACAAAAATGGCCGCCCCACACCTCACCTTTAAATAGCGCCTCCCCGGCCGCAGCTAGGCCCCCCCCGACCAGTGTCCGGCGGTAATTCAAGGGGTTGATCCCGAAGATCGCGGCCAGGGCGCTGCGCACAGCGATGACGCCGCTAACCTCCCACGAAACAAGGGCGGCGCCACGCCCTGGTGCTAGTTGCTTTGCGCCCCATTAGCACCTTCTTGGGCGCTAACGGGAAACGCAAAGCAACCAAATTTTTCCAATATCTTTGGTCATCCAGGGAGCTCTCGTTTTGGATGCCCTTCCTTACCCCCTCATAGGAATGCATCTACTCTGTACCCGAGCTATCTACGCTTTGAAGGTCTCCCATTGTTCAATTATCGTTTTGCCTACCAATTTTTGATTCCAATGCACCTGGGCCAGATCCCTTCATAACTCACTGAAGTTTGCCCTCCTCCGGTTAAGTATTTTTACTCTTGATTGTACCATGTCCGTTTCCATAACTATTCTAAACCTGATATTACGATCACGGTTCCTCAAATGCTCCCCCACTCCATTCCCCAGCACTGCTTCCTTCCTCATTGGGTTCGAGAAACACAGATCAAGAAAGTTCTCTTGTACACTTTTCAGGAATTCCTCCCCCTCTTTACCTTTACATTGTTACTATCCCAGTCTATATTAGGATAACTGAAGTCTGCAGTTCTTGCATCTTTCTGTAATTTGCTCCTCTATTTCTTTCCCACTAGTGTAATAGCTCCTCTATTGTTCCTTAATTCTAAGCAAATAGACTTGGTCTTTGGCCCCTCAACTACATCATCCCTTTAATCAATACTGCCACCTACTTCTTTTTCCCTTGCCCATCTTTCCCAAATACCTTGTAGCCAGGAATATTATGTTCCCAATCCTCCACTTCCTTGCACCAGATGTTATTTCCACATCATAGTCCCATCTGGTGACTGGTGCCTACAGCTCACAAACCTTATTTATATAATATGTACATTTACGTACATGCACTCCAAACCCATCTTAGACTGCTTTGCATTTGCCTGCTATCTAATCCCTCCTATCTGAACTATGCTTTACTCTAGTGCTATTTGCCTCTCCCAGTCCTCTGTGCACCTGGTGTCTCCTCACTAATGTTTCATCCTGGTGCCCATCCCCATTAGTTTAAACCCTCCCCCACAATATGAGTTAACCTTCTACCCCAGAGCCCAAGGTATCTGAAGCCCTCCCTCCTGCACCACTTCTGCAGTCACGAATTAACCCGTTTAATCCGACTATTCCTACACTCACTAGCACATGGCACTGGGAGTAATCCAGAGGTTACTACCTTTAAGAACCTGCTTTTTTAACATGAAGAATAAGAGTCGTGGACTAAGCTAAGAGGGAAGGTCACCGAAGCAGAAAGTATAAAAGGATTCTAGAAGCAACTAGCTGAGTTTCTGGAGAGAAAAGGGATTGAGGAAGATGACGAGGCAGATAACTGGACTTCAAACCTATTTGCCTTTTGTGCAGTTCCTAAAAATACTTACAAGAATAATGTAGATTGAAGTAACATTTTCTGCCAACATGTTCACTAATCACTTTCTCGCTAACTTTAAGTAGAAGGAAATATACTTCAATGTTGCCAGGAGACAAGGAGGTCTTTGCACAACGAACGTGTCCTGCAGGTTCATTAATAACCTAGTCTTTTGCTTGTATTTCCACTGTCAGTGGCTTTATTTTCTTACATAAAAAGGCCAACACATCACAACTCAAGACATGTCTGATATATACTTTAAATTTAAACTAAGAAGCGGTATAATAATGGAACATTACTGAGAACCACCACATTTAAACAGTCACTATGCAAAGACGAGTACTGTGGGTGGTGTAAAACTGCAACCAGAAATACTAGGGTAGGGGTGGAGCAAGAGTAATGGATAGGGTCACCCATAAAGTAGTATGCAACAATATATATCTCTCTCTCATTTACACAATAGGAAGCCTCCAACATGTTCTTCAGCCTCACAGCCACACAAATAGTTCTGGTTTGATATCTAAACCACAAATTTCCGTCAAGCAGAGCCCATGATGTTATGGTTTATTGCAGTTGAACACAAAGGTCCTTGTACAAGACTGAAGAATTACCAGACACTGTCTTCCATCGTTCTAAAAAAGGCATAAAACTCAGCTACTGCTTAGAGCAGCAAGGGTTTAAAGTGCACCTTGGCGTTAATTCCCATCATTCCTACCAAAACACAGCACATTCACTATATGTATTTCACAATAGCAGCAGTATAGTTTCAATCATTAAACAATACAGAAGATATTATATTCATGGTTCAATTCATGTATTTTTTTTGCATACACCCTTTTCTTTCCCCATTTCCACCTCCATAATGGCCCAGCAGAATCAGTGCAGTAACAGACTACCAAACCAGCAGGAAGTGACTTCAAAATTGCAGCCAGTACTTTTGAACTTTCCTTCACTGGGTAAATTGCACCATCGCCCAGTGAGGCCACTAAGTATTGTGTGGCACTAGAGCTGTACACTGTTTGGAAGATTCAAAATCAGGAACTGGAACAACCCACCCTCCTCTGAGCCAGGGAACAGCCTCAATAGTTGGAATCGACTTGCCAGCTAGCTAACGGAGGACATGCAGAAGGCAACAATAAGGACAAAGGACAAGACAATCCCTAAGGTTAGGGAAGTCAAAATCTAGTATCCGAAAGATTGCATGAGCCTCTCAGTGGCTATCCTCCTCTCCCCCCCATCGTCATGTAGCAAGCTGTCTAAAAGGAATGCATGCTGCTATGAAGGTCAGGATGAAATGAAAGGGTTGTATATGATATACAAGTCTGTACGTGTACTTTAACATGAACCCAAGGGAGGCCCATGGGTACTGTACCACACTATCAAATGCACCAATTATTAGTTTGTTCCTATTAACACTCAAATTAAATCCCAGAACAGTGGCTACTCAAATCTTAATCCATCTCAAATCAGCAATGTAATTTTAGCAGCTTAACATGCAGGTATGAAATCTTAAAAATGCATATCTGCACAGTTGCAAAGCTGCCACCACCAGCCCAGATCTTTTTGCATTTCTAGCTGTAAAATCCTTTACAAAGAACATAATTTCTGACCACTCCCTACCCAATAAACTTTGATACTGAATGCAAAAGCTGGGCTAACAGGGAGGCTATTCATCTGGTAGTGTCTGCAATGTAAATGTGGACATTAAAAAAAACTGCTAGAGTTAAATATTAATATTTGAGGCATAATTGCATTAAAAATAGTGGAAATGGTGAAAACACCCCCACACTGATCCTTTGGATGTACATTTCAACTTTTTAAAAAATGACTTGCGGTAGCTCCCAGAATATTCTAGATTTGTGTAGTCTAGGACAATGCTGGAAATTTTTTGAGGACTTTCAAAGATGAAGAAACAGAGATAGAGGTCTATCCCACAAGAGGGGCATAAATGGCAATTCCAGCAGTGGTTCCCAAGTAGCTGATACTGAGTGCAATGCCTTTAGTCAGAACCCCAGGGAATTCTAACCAGCTGAATATGCCTGCTCACGTCCCTGTCTCAGAAGCTGTTTTTTGATCTGACCGAAACTTTCCTTCTCTAGTTTCAGAAGGTCCACCTTCTCGTTAGCAATTACCATCTCTCCAGTTTGTTTTCTTCCTTTAGCATCACCTCACTTCTCTCCTCTGAAAGGTTGGCTCAGTATTCCACAAACAATCCTGGTCAGTCTTGGCTCGTTATTTGCTTTTTCCTGTAGAAAGCTTTCCATGTGAGCAGACTGAGGTATCGATATTTTACATGAGTCAGACAGAATCTCCCACGAGCCAGTTCCATCACAATTTTTAAATCAATTTTACCTCAAGATGATTAATATATATATATTTTTTTTTTTTAAAACACGCCAGGGGAAAAAGATGGTAAAACTGCTCAAAAAGGCATCCAACACAACTTCTTGCTTTCTTGCAGTCTCCCATGAGTTAAGGCCCCCACTGCCACCAAATCTCCTGTTCTTAGCAAGTATCCTTGGTGCGTACTGGAATGAAGTTAATTCAATAGCTTTCCCACGGTTCAGTTGGTACGGTGGATTGTCCAATATAGAACTGAGCTGGTCACCACCCTATTCCCCGATGCTTAATGCGGTGATCTGGACCAGGGCAGCACTGGGCCACTACAATTTGTAGTGTATGTAACCTGTACCACCTTAAGAGACTACCTTAAGGTGATGAACTACTTTCTGATGGCTCCTGTATATTGTAGTACCGGTGGTGACCACACCGGTATATAAACTCTGTGGAGCAGTTTGTATTTCAGTTCAGCCCTGACCCTCAATTACTAAAGACCTGTTTAAGTATTCTGTTGTCTGTGTCCAGTTATTCAACATAACTACATTTGGAAAACACAGACTCAACACAATTGACTTCAACAGCTCAGAAGGGCAAGATCAGATCAGTATCCAGTGAATTTAACTGGAAGGTACGTGTGCAGACCTTTGGTTTCGGTGTGAAAACCCACCCCTACCCCTAATCAAACAGCCCGTCATCAGTAACTGTCTAGGCTCACAGGTGAAGTACGTGCACCTGGATGAAGTACTGATGAGGGGAGGGGCTGGCATTTGTGGAACCATATCATTTAATTCCATAAAATCTGTACAGAACAACAACTTGTATTCACATATAGCGCCTTTAATGTAGTAAAACAAAGAAAGCAAAGAAAGGAAATGAAAGGTGGGATTGAGAGAGAGAGAGAGAGAGAGAGAGCGTGCATACGAGATATATCAAAGACAAAGAAAAAGTAAAAACAAATCATATTTAGATTTTTAATAAAATCTCCAATAATAATTAAAATCTGAAGGAATGAGTCTCCACACTTGTAAAAGTAAGGTTTTAAGGTTTTAGTTCCAGAGAAGTTGTTTGACAGTAATTAAGACTTATCAAACCATTAAAATTTCACTTATACTTGAATTGACAAGCCCCAACCTTTTCTGGCGTGGGTATCTAGTGGGTAAGTACCACAACTTCACGCCCCTTTTAAGTGTTTGAATGTCAAATCTCTCGTCGTGGTACCGGTGTAGCGAAGCTTGTGAAGGAGCAGGGAAATCGAACAGCAACTTCTTGATTTCCGCGTTTAACTGCACATGTGTGGACACCGGAAGTTGCTGTCCGATTTACTCCATAAGTGAGCACCAATAGCCTCACCATTATTCCTACTGCAAAATCCTGGCCAATGTGAAATGGACACCAACTGTAATCATTTTACAAGTTGATAACTTTAACACAAGATCAAGTCATGACAATCTAATTAAAACTTTACCTGACACTCCTTTCAAGTATATTAGAGTGACCACATTTTCTAAACTGAATCCGGAACACCAGGATGGGAGCACAGCAAAGTAACCAGGACACGTTTCAAGAAAACCGGCATAATGACTTTGTTGTTTCTGCTGGTGGAATACGCGTAGACAGTGCCATTTTCACTTTACACCGAATCTTTAATCTTGAGTGTGTTCTAGCAATAATACTGTGCCATCTATACTCGTCCCCGAATACCCTAACTTTTAATTTCTCAATTTTAAATCAGTTCCAAACAGACAGATTTTCCATGCAAGGTGTGAAACACTGTCTCAGAAGGTTTCAGAAACCTCTTCCCAATGGGAGAATTGAGCTTGCCTTATTCAGTTAAAAAAAATGATGCACCAGAGTCATCTGAGGTAAGTAAATCCACTCACCTACCAGCTCTCACTGCGCCCTCAGCTTCTCCCACGCATTTTAAAGGTTCCACCCTCTGGCCAGTCACTACTGGCCAGAGCACGGGGTCAGATGACTCAATCCCCCCAGAGTGCAGTGTGGCCCGAGCTATCGATGGGGCTTTTTCTCCGCCGTGCTGCATTGTGGGAAAGCTGGGCTGCCATCGTCGCCTCCATTCAACCGGCTCCTGGAATCCATTCCCGAGCTCAAACCGGGCAGAGAATCGCCCCGGCCCCGGCCCCGGCCCCCCCCCGGCCCGGGGTTTCTGTACATTCGTGTTTTTAAAAACCGACTCTATACAGGGACGAATTTTCTGAACCGGCGACTCCTCCGGGGACATTGTTCCCAATCTGGGGACTGTCCCCGGAAAACGTGGAGATACGGTCAGCCTAAAGTAAAGTATATTCACCAGGAGTACAGTTCCACTTTGAAGTATTCAACTTCATCACAAGTTGTAGTTAGTAAAACTCTGACCACTAATTCATCCTCCAGACAAAATACACCCAATAAAAGTTGTTACAGGTTCACAATGTAGACCCACAGCAAACAGTGCAAAAGATCAAGTCCAACAAATCACTTGATGCTTATATTTTAGTTACTTTGGATTAGATGGGGTTCGCTTGGCAGATCCAAGGGTAAAACTGCACGTACAAACATTCTTAGATTTCCACAACACCGCTTACAACTGTACCAAATCAGATACAATAATGATTTTCAATCCATTCCTAAAATGCCACTTTAAGGAGGGCCTCTAATGTTTGCTCTCTGGTACCTCTCCCAAGTGGTCATTTTTCATGTGCGAGCCTTTGTCGTGCATGTTGGCAAATTATCTGACTGGGGCGGAGCTCTGTCTCATCCTCACGCTGCGTCTATACAATCAACCTGTAATGTACAGCAATAAGGAGCACCGATTGATTTGTCCCCTCAGCAGTCAGAAAGAAGTTCCAAGTGACAATGAATGCAAGTGTAAAATAGTCTGTGCTACACAGGAGGAACGGAGCGTACTTTAAATTCCAACCTGAACATTTAGCACAATAGTGGGCAGTTAACTGAACACAAATGTTTCAAACTGGGTGGTTCCAAGTGTGGCAAAATACCAGCAATGTTGCAATGT
This sequence comes from Somniosus microcephalus, assembly GCF_052327205.1. NCBI lineage: Eukaryota > Metazoa > Chordata > Chondrichthyes > Squaliformes > Somniosidae > Somniosus > Somniosus microcephalus. The sequence continues at coordinate 277,598,638 of NC_140989.1, read as the reverse complement.
AAAACAGTTAATTCCAAAGTTGAATGCCTTCATTCTTACTTTGCATGTGTATGAATTGACTGGACAAGAGTCTAGTGACAGTCCATAGCATAGGCAGCAAACCGAAAACTGTGCTAAGCAAACATTAGAAATCCTTCTTAATGTAGCATTTTAGCAATGAATTGAAACTCACTACTGAATTCAAATAGAGACTGCTGTAAGATGTTATGGAAATGTGAGAAAAATTGTGAAAGTATGCAGTTGTGTACCAGAGAGCAACCGGAACCGTTAAACCACACTCAAGGCAAGATGGTGTGGGGGAGCAGGGCAAGTAAGTTAAAACAATTCACCCCAAAAGTAAAGGACAAGCTAGGAAAAATAAAGGCTAGCCAGCCTTGCAGGTCGTGTTTGAACACCAATGCAGTTTCTTTGTTTCTTGCTACGAACGGCACAAATTTCCATTTGTTTAAAAATCACTTCCACCTTTTTTGTTATACCCTTTTAATCCTCCAATGATGTATGGACATGAATAAACACACTACATCTTTTAGGGAAATCGTTTGAATCTTGCATATTACAGGGCAGTATATCTACTGCATATGAAATTTCACTGCCATCAGTTCAAGCCAACCAATACAACAGACGTTTTATCAAATTACAACACTGCTCATGATGGGTTCTGAATAAGAATGATACTGGGTCGTGTGTAGCAACAGCAAAAGTGTTAAAAGAATGCCAGTATAGTGAATGGGTATTCATTGAAAGCAGAGGGCCCGGGAATCTTACCGCCTACATGGGGCAGATTTCATGGGTTATTTTTCAATTCTGTAAACTTACTTCACAAAAATTCTCCTTTGTATTTCATTTCTTCTCCATACTTCTGGAATGTTCTTAAAGGGTAAATTCAACTTGGCCAAGCGGCCTGACATTAAGTCTTTACATAACTTGTAACTGTCTTAAGTGGTCATGCACTTTGTGCAAATGAACAATTAAGTTAAATTCTATAGCTCTGTTCTACTTGAACAGTCACTCAAAAAAAGTGTCCACAGGAATGCAAGTGTAAAACGATCAGCAACTGTGACATCTGGGCTTGTGTTGATGCTCATGGGGTCTATCACATAGGAATAACCATGACACAATTAAAATATGCAGTGTAGATTTTGTTTGCCCAGCATATCTTGAGTTGCTCTGAAGATTACAAAAACATATTCAGGCAGCTGCTGGTTCCTCAAGCTGTCCCACTAAATACGCACAATGCAATGATGCAATGTACTGCTGCTAAGAAAAAGAAAGGGGGGGTGGGAAAAAGGGGTTTTTATTTTGTTGAGAGAATATGCAAAGAGCTAAAAGGCCATGGAGGATAATCACAGCTGAGCTCAATCTGTCCTTGCCCATTATCCACACATGGGCTTCCAGTCGAGGTTGCAGAGTAGTGACCAGGAGCAGAAACTTGGGCAACCTTCTCTCTTTCGTTGCCAGCGGTTAAGGCCACTCATATTGTACTTTAACAAGTACAATCCTATTGATAAAATCCTGTAAAGATTGTAGGTTTCCAAGTGGGTCAAAAATTCCAGGTGCAGTATATATAAAAGCTATAATACAATCTTGAATACTCCCCATCAACACTGCTTGTATAACAGAACTGTGGTTTGCAAGCCAGAACTTCCTGAACAATGTGTATATTGTTTTCATTCAAGTTCTTTTGAGAAATGACTCCCCATCTTCTCCCTACAAGCTACACAGTGATTACCGCCGACTTACTCAAAAACCTAAACGACGACCACTCAGCCTGTTGGTAGGAGCAGCATGAGAATAGCCGAGAGACCTGCTCCTTCCCCGCGAGAAAGTCACTTACTTTCCTTGACACAGCAGCATGGTTAGGATACCAAACTCAATTGAGTGTGGGAAACAAATCTACATCACTGCTCCACGATGCAGCAACTCTCACTTAAATTTAGCAATTACACACATCTGTAGGGGATAAAAATGTGTTAACACGAACAGGGCTTTCAGATCAGTAACTGAATGACAAACACTCAAATGATTTCTGCACTAATGTCTTCCTTTTTTTCCCCAAACTGAGGTTGAAGGGAGAAAAAAGAGACAGAAGAAACAGTTGTCAAGAGGTAAATGTACAGTTGAATGGAATTTATGCCAAGAGAGATGGGGATGCCTCAAATCCTTCGAGACAAAGAAGGAAGGAAACAAGATTACTTTTGCAAGTCTGGTAATGATTTTAACCTCTTGAGAACCTTTGTATATATCTAAAAATCTAACCACAAAGCTACCCTCCAAACCACTAGAGATTTTAAATGGCAGACTGTTCTTGGGGCGTTTAAATTGAACAAACTGCATAAAATCACTGACATAAAAAGGTAAATATTCACTTTCTAACCAGCTTCAGAGTACAACAGCTGCTGAAGTAATCAGGAAGTGACAGAGACATAGTGGGAGCTTAAAGCTTTGATACAGGCTGCAGGGAAGACTGAAGGGATGTGCTGGTATGAACAGTGCACTCCTACACCATCATCACACAGATGTCTATATCATTATTCCCAATGTTGGTTATTTGCTAGTGAGTTGAACATACCAAGGAGTCTTGAATGAAGAGGCACTGCAGAACCTACCTAGCATTTACATATTTTTGAAATATGATACTTTTGAAAATCAAAGATTTGATCACCCTGAGCCTTTGGATTGGCTGCAACACCAAGTCCACTTTCAACAAGTCGCTGGAAGATGTGAGAAAGAAAGACTCTACGAGAAGGATGAACCATCCATGGCTTACTAAGGAAGTTAAGGAGGGTATCAAATTGAAAGAAAAGGCATACAATGTTGCAAAGATTAATGGTAGGCTAGAAGATTGGGAAATTTTTAGAAACTTGCAAAGGATGACTAAAAAAGGGAGAAATAGTGAGAGTAAACTAGCAAGAAATATAAAAACAGACAGCAAGAGCTTCTATAGGTATATAAAAAGGAAGAGTAGCTAAAGTAAACATTGGTCCCTTAGAGGATGAGACTGGGGAATTAATAATGGGAAACATGGAAATGGCAGAGACTTTGAACAAATATTTTGTATCTGTCTTCACAGTAGAAAACACTAAAAGCATCCCAATAATAGTGGAAAATCAAGGGCAAAAGGGAGGGAGGAACTTAAAACAATTATCACTAGGGAAAAAGTACTAGGCAAACTAATGGGACTAAAGGCTGACAAGTCCCCATGATCTGATGGCCTGCATCCTAGGGTTTTAAAAGAAGTGGCTACAGAGTTGGTGGGGATGCATTGGTTGTAATCTTCCAAAATTCCCTAGACTCTGGGAAAAGTCCCAACGGATTGGAAAACCGCAAATGTAACTCCCATATTCAAGAAAGCAGGGAGCTATAGGCCAGTTAGCCTAATATCTGTCATTAGGAAAATGCTGGAATCCATTAATAAGGAAGTAGTAGCAGGACATTTAGAAAATCATAAAACCATGTTGACTGCTCGACTGTATGAAATGGAAATTATGTTTGACAAATTTATTAGAGTTCTTTGAGGATGTAATGAGCAGGGTGGATGAAGGGGCACCAGTAGATGTAGTGTATTTGGATTTCCAAAAGGCATTCAATAAGGTGCCACATAAAAGGTTACTGCACAAGATAAGAGCTCATGGTGTTGGGGGCAATATATTCGCCAATCCTCTATCCAGGCTAACAGAAAACAGTCAGGTTGGCAAACTGTAACTAGTGGGGTGCCACAGGGATCAGTGCTGGGGCCTCAACTATTTACAATCTATAGTAATGACTTGATTTGCTGACAATACAAAGATAGGTGGGAAAGCAAGTTGTGACGTGGACACTGTCTGCAAAGGGATATGGATAGGTTAAGTGAGTGGGCAAAAATTTTACAGATGGAGTATAATGTGGAAAAATGTGAAGTTATCCACTTTGGTAGGAAGAATAGAAAAGCAAAATATTATTTAAATGGAGAGACACTACAGAATGCTGCGGTCTAGAAGGATCTGGGTGTCCTCGTACATGAAACACAAAGTTAGCATGCAGGTACAGCAAGTAATTAGGAAGGCAAATGAAATGTTGGCCTTTATTGCAAGGGGGGTGGAGTATAAAAGTTGGGAAGTCTTGCTACAACTGTACAGGGCATTGGCGAGACCACACCTGGAGTACTGCGTAGTTTTAGTCTCCTTACTTAAGGAGGGATATGCTTGCATTGGAGGCAGTTCAGAGAAGGTTCACTAGGTTGATTCCTGGGATGAAGGGGCTGTCTTATGAGGAAAGGTTGAGCAGGTTGGGCCTATACTCACTGGCGTTTAGAAGAATGAGGTGTGATCTTATTGAAACATAAGATTCTGAGTGGACTTGACAGGGTAGATGCCGAGAGGATGTTTCCCCCTGTGGGGGAACCTAGAACTAGGGGGCATAGTTTCAGAATAAAGGGTCGCCCATTTAAGACAGAGAGGAGGAGGAATTTCTTCTGAGGGTCGTGAATCTTTGGAATTCTCTACCCAAGAGAGCTGTGGCGGCTGAGTCATTGAATATATTCAAGGTGGAGATGGAGAGATTTTTGAACTACAAGGGTTATGGGGAACAGGCAGAAAAGTGGAGTTGAGGTCAAGATTAGATCAGCCATGATCTTATTGAATGGCAGAGCAGGTTCAAGGGACCAAATGGCCCATTCAAGCTCCTATTTCTTATGTTCTTATGAAGCTTTTACCACTATGATACTGACTGTACAGTAGTAATACAATGAGGCAAGAAGAGAATCCAACTACAACAAAAAGCAAAATACTGCATATCTGAAATAAACACAGAAAATGCTAAAACACTCAGCAGGTCAGGCAGTATCAGAGTTAATGTTTCAGGTTGATGACCTTTCATCAGGACAGTTCAGAACAGAACAGCCCTGGTCTAAGTTGCAGCAGGAGACTCAGCAATTAGTGCTTATTTGTCCTAAGCAATGCCAAGCACTCAAATACAAATCACTCAAACTTAACTGGACCAGCCACATAAATACTGTGGCTACAAGAGCAGGTCAGAGACTGGGTATTCTGCGAAGTGTATCTGATCTCCTAAACCCCCAAAGCCTTTCCACTATCTACAAGGTACAAGTCAGGAGTGTGATGGAACACTCTCCACTTGGCTGGATGAGTGCAGCTCCAGCAACACTCAAGAAGCTCGACACCATCTAGGACAAAGCAGACCGCTTGATTGGCATCTCATCTACCACCTTAAACATTCACTCCCTCCCCCACCGGCATACCGTGGCTGCAGTGTGTACCATCTACAAGATGCACTGCAGCAACACACCAAGGCTTCTTCAGCAGCACCTCCCAAATAATCAACCTCTGCCACCTAGAAGGACAAGGGCAGCGGGCACATGGGAACACCATTACCGCCAAGTTCCCCTCCAAGTTACACACTATCCTGACTTGGAAATATATTGCCGTTCCTTCAATGTTGCTGGGTCAAAATCCTGGAACTCCCTCCCTAGCAGCACTATGGAAGTACCTTCACCACACAGACTGCAGCGGTTCAAGAAGGCAGCTCATCACCACCTTCTCAAGGGCAATTAGGGATGGGCAATAAATGCTGGCCTTGCCAGCAGCACCCACATCCCAGGAACGAATTTTTTAAAAATGGATTAACTGTGGACACACATGAAACCCCTAGCTTTGAGGACTGATTTGAGCTACACAAGTGCACACTGTTTTATTCTGGAATGACATCACGATCTTTAAGACTATGAGCCTAGTAAGACTAATGCACTTAGTAATAAAAATGTAGCTTTGGTTTACCCTTGCGAGTACAAATGCAGGCAATGAGGCGCCCATTTGGATGGTTCTGGTAATGACATCAAATGAAACTCAGCCTACATAACTACTCCTTGCCAATGCCAACATTTCTTGAATGCTCCTTTACATTATTACGGGTACAGTGAAACTCTGAGAAGATCTCAGACAGGAAGAAACTAGGATATGGAGCAATACGTGACCTCATCTGAGTTACTCACCAAGGGAGTGAGATAAAATGTGGCTGAAAAATGAGATACAAAAGGATTGGAAATATTAACTTATATGCTAGTCAGCAATAAGACAATGCATGGAAATTACATTTGGCACTTTTGAATTCTCTTATGTACTGTCCTACTTGACAGAAGGATCTTTTAAACCAGTACACTTTCCCAGTCTAGAATTTTAATCTTGTTGGACACAGTGGGTGAAGTAAAGATTGATCCATCTTTTTGTTCAGTATATTTTAAGACATTGCTGACCTCAGTTTGCTGTTACGGGGGTGGGGGGAGGGAATCTGAAATTAAAACAGGCAGGGTTGAAGTTTTGTTTTGTGACCCCTCCTAATTTTTATATCATGCATTAAATACAAAAAGAAGTTTCATTGTTTGAAAAGTCCTCACAGATGCTGTCCCATCTAGTTATAAAAACCTCAAAAAAATCCACTCTAAAACCACAACTAATCTGCATTAAATCATTTCCCCCAGCTTCCTTATTACCGAGGGTGTATTAGGTTCTTTTTACACCATTTCTTCTAAGCCATGGACCATTTCCTAGGTGAGTAGTCAGATAGCCAGTTTGCTCTCAACCCTTGCCCATGACTGCCCACCTGTGGAGAAGTGCCGGATATAACTAAAGATCATGCACTCATCCTACATGGGAACGTAGGCACAACCCCACATCGCATCACTGCTCCATAATGCAGCATAACGCCATTGCTGGCATTTTTTCTTCCTTATTTAAACTCACTAAAGCGGTGTCTCAGTCATGCATGGCTAAAAGCCCAGCTTCTGTCATCTGGTGCAAGGGCCATAGGTGCCACTTTTACACCAGTCAACAAAACCCAGACATGATTTTCCCCTTTACCAGAACACAACCGATCAGGGCGCTAACTCCCAAGTGGCAATAACTGATTCAAGTCTATGCAAAGAATGGGAAAATGTCCCATTACATGGCATCAAGTCGTCGTGGTTAAAATACAAACACAATTAGAAAGCTCGCCTCCTCTACATCCAAAATTTGCTATTACCTCAACCTCAAAGGAGCATGCTCCACTACATCAGTGTGGCAGCTGCAAGTCGCCTCGAGTCTCTTTATTGGTGGTCCCACAACAAATAGCCTGCCAAAACTTGCTATCCAGGCTCCTACAGGAAGAGAGGGCACTTTAGACAAGGTACCTGGTATCTGTACCCATGGGGTGGAGGGGGAAGGCTGATGAAGTACAAAGTCAGACAGACGGAAAATAGCAGCAGCACAAACGTATTGTGTCAGAGCTTGTCTGATATCTTAATTTTGTAGCAAAAAGCTGCTGCATTACCCACTGATCACAATTGCAAAATACAATATAAAAGAATACAATGTAAAAGAAAACTATGAAGTACAATTCAAGCACTACCAGAGGGTACGTTTGCTGTTAGTAGTGGGAGCTTCCATTTTCAAAGCTCTCCAAGGGCCATTTACCAGCTTATTCATGCAGGTGGTTTTATTTCATATGAAATACAATTTGCCCTCATTTTATTCAATCAAATAATTCCTTAACACTGAATTAACTACTTCCTTAACATAAACCCCCCCCCCCCACTCAAGGTTGAGAGAAAACCTCAACCCAGTCACTTCAAAAAGACTGTTAAATGACATTTCATTTACAGAAGATCAGAGCAGACAGGTGAACTTTGATGTGTGTCAGTACAACTTAGTGCCGGGGGGTAGGGGGAAGGGAAAGAAAAGGCAAGGCAGGCACGGTTACCTTCCTTTGAAGTAGTCTTCATATAAACATGACGACAAAGAAATACAAAAGCGCAAATCTTGCTCTGAACACCAGCATTAAATAAAACAGTAAATACTTAGCACAAGGCTATTATATACTATTCCATTACAAAGTTACTAAAATTAAATACTTTTCCTGCAATTTCTGGACGAATACGTTTTTAATAACGCGATAGCAAAATACTGCAGATGCTGGAAATCCGAAATAACAGAAAATGCTAGAAAAACTCAGTAGGCCAGGCAACATCCGTGGAGAGAAAATAGAGTCGACGTTTCGGGTCTAACCCTTTTTCAAAACTTTGAAAAAAGGTTTTGAAAAAGGGTTAGACCCGAAACGTCGACTATTTCCTCTCCACAGATGTTGCCTGGCCTGCTGAGTTTTTCCAGCATTTTCTGTTATTACGTTTTTAATAACCGTCAGTGAAAAGTAACGGTGAGTTCACTACGCCTGCCATTATTAGTGTGTAAAAAATCCAGTAATTTGCAATGAAGAGAAGGTATGCCACGAGTTCATTTTGCCAAACATTGCTGGATGATTTGCACCGCTCCACCAAACAAAATTGTCATCTCACCGTGAGTGTTATGTCCGTGAATGATTGAGACACGGACCAGGAGTGAAAACAAACAAATCTTTACTGGTGGAAGTCAATAGTGAAACTAACAAACAGAGGCTCTCTAGCGCCTTTTATACAGGGGTGGTCACTGTGAGAATATCATTTCAAGAAACAGAAACCAGAAACTGTAAAAGCAGCAGAGGAGTAAAAAGGGCTAACCTGATACCTGATCTTTAATTGTTAACGAGGCTGGCACCCATGATGTTACCCCTTGCTGATAGGAACAATGGCAGAAACTGTACAGACATTAGGTGATTGCAAACGCATTACCATAATGTTTAGGTGATCGTGAACACATTACCGGGATGTTTACTTAGCTGTAACCCATTCAGTAAAATGCGACTTCTTTATTTCAAACTGCCAGACCAGGAAATCCAATTAAATGTATACGTGCACAGCTCATGATTGGTGCAGAATGTACGAGGTGTTAATGCTTTCTCAAAAGCAGGGATAAAAATGTAGCACGCTGTATGAGAAATTGCTTACTCTGTTGGATTCGCAGACTCTTGCAGGAGTCGGTGCCGATATATCAGAGTACGACTCCGCGGAAAATAAATCGTTTAAAATCTCCAGGTGTATTCGACTCAGTGATTGCTGAACCAGACTGAGGGTAAAAGAATCCGTTCTATCAACTGCCGGTACTGCAGTCTGAGACCAGTTATTCTCTTAAAGGTACATACACAACAGTGAGTCTCCCCATTATGTCAATTATTGCTGGATTTACGCCATTAATACAAATTAATCTCACCGTAGCCATTTAGGGCTGGTAATTCATTTTGAAAGGACCCTATTGATGGGGTAATTTATGGTCCTGACATGCCACTTAAACTCAGAGACCCAGAAAGGGAACAGTTGAAACTGTGGAATCTCACTCCCGCAGGTATTAAATTGTTCCTAGTTTTTTTTTTTAACTTTTTTTTCTTGCTTTTGCTTTGGGTCTCTTTTCTCTTTCAATCCTCTCTTTGCATCGAATTTGGTTTTTCTCAATCGTTAAATTTCATTGCTTAAGGAGATGATAGAAATTTACAGCGACAGCGCAGGAGGCAGCCATCCGGCCCGTCATGACTGTACTGGTTCTTTGAAAGAGCAGTCATGTTTAGTCCTACACCTCCGCTTTAAACCTCTTCTGTACCCTTTCTAAGGCCTTTACATCTTTCCTGAAGTTTGGTGCCCAGAATTGTCCACAATACTCCAACTGAGCCCTAACCAGCGATTTAAAAAGTTCTAGCATGATCTCTTCACCTTTATATCCTGTGCCTCCATCTACAAACCCAAGTAACCCATATGCTTTTTTAACCACCTTATCAAGTTGCCCTGCCACCTTTAAGGATTTGTGTATATGGACACCAAGGTCTCTCTGCTCATCTACACTTTTCAAAATCCTGCATTTATTAGTACACTGTCTTTCCATTTTAGTCCTCCCGAAGTGCATCACTTCATACTTCTCCACACTGAACTCCATTTGCCATGCTTCTGCCCATTTAACCATCCTGTCCGTCATCCTGAAGCCTACAACTATCCTCATCACTATATACTACATTGCCCAAGTTTTGTATCCTCTACAAACTTTATAATGCTGCTCCCTACACCAGAGTCTAGGTCGCTTATAAAAATTAAAAAATGAAATGAATCCAAAACTGACCTTTGGGAACACCACTGCAAACCACCTCGCAGTCTGAAAAACATCCATCCACCAACACCCTCCGCTTCCGGTCACTGCGCCAACTCCGTATCCGTACCACCACTTTCCCCTCAATTCCACGGGCTTCCATCTTTTTAACAAGCCTCGTCTGTGGCACTTTGTCGAATGCCTTCCGAAAGTCCATATATACACACACACACATCAATTACACTACCTTGATCAACCTTCTCTGTTACCTCATCAAATAATTCAATCAAGTTAATCAATCACAATTTGCCTTTAACAAATCCACGATGGTTCTCCTTGACTAATCCATGCCTTTCCAAATGGAAGTTTATTTTGTCCCCGATAATTGTTTCCAGTAACTTCCCCACCACCAATGTTAGGCTGACTGGCCTGTAGTTTCCTGGTGTATCCTTCTCCCATTTCTTGAATAATGATATAGCATTAGCAACCCTCCAACACTACTCGTGTATCCAATGAGGCTAGATTGTGACCAACGGCTCTGCTATTCCTACCTTTGATTCTTTCAGCAACCTCGGATGCATTCCATCCGGACCAGGTGACTTACCAACTTTCAGTAATGCTAATCTTTTTAGTACATCTTCTCTATCTATTACTATCCTGTCCATAACTTCCCTCCCTCTTTCAGTGTAACCTTCATATCATCCGCTTCCTTTGCGAAGACAGATGCAAAGTATTCATTTAATACTTTAGCCATGTCCTCGTCCTCTGCCTCTACATGAAGATTTCCCTTTGGGTCCTCAATAAGCCCAACTTTTTCCCTAGCTAACCTCTTGCACTTTATAAAATGTTTTAGGGCTCAATTTAATGTTGCCTGCTAATCTTCTCAAACCTCTATTTGCCTCCCGTATTAACCTTTTCAATCCCCTCCTGTACTTTCCATAATCTTCCTGGTTATTAACCAAATCTTGCTAGTGACATGTCATAAGCCTCCTTTTTCTGTTTTATTTTAACTTTTATTTCCTTTGTCATCCAGGGCACATTAACTTTAGTGCAAGGCAAGATAGAACATTGGACCCAATGTTCTAAGGTCCATGTTGCTTACCACAAGATGCGCTGATCCAGCAATTCCTGGGCCATTGTTGCAGCTAGAAGTGAACCACCGTTTGCTCTTCCCTACTCAAGTCAGCAGTACTAGAGTTCATTTTGTCTCCAGCTCATTGAAACAAAACAGGCAGAATCCCTCAACTGTTATTTCTGATTGTTTCTCTTTTGCATTTCCAATGACCCCTGCTAGAAAGTGCACATTTTGTGGATAGTGGGCGAGAACAGGATTGGGTTGGGCAGGTCTCTCCACCCCCACCACTAAATAGCCTGGCACTATTCACAGTCTAGGAATACAAAAGAATGGGTGAGAGATACTGGAGTAGCCATTGACTGTACCCAAGCATGGGTTACTGCGTTCAGGAGAGGAAAAGGTTAAACAAAATACCAAAGAGAGCCTGGAACTCTGTTTATTTTTAAAGATTAAATTTAAAAAAAGGACCTATTTTGATACATATCTAAATGCACTTCTGTCCTAAATGAGCAAGACTCAACAGGGCTACAGTTGTTCTAATGCCTTGAAGGCTTTTCTTCATATTTCATCAATAAAATTAGGATGTTGGCCTGCATAAAAAAAGTCAGTGTATTTATTTGTGTTGTTTTTTTTTAGTCTCTTCTTCCTCGTCTGTGCAGCCCAACACTTCTATAACAGTGGCTAGACACCATGCTGTGCCCTGCCAACAAACACTGATCAGCAATCATGATATAATAGAAGATGCCACTCTAACATCTGTGGTTACCAGCTTAGACAAATACCAGCCAATCAACATGCGTTATGGCAAAACTGAATTGGATGCACTGCTGGTCGGTCAACTAATTACAGGGTTATTTGCGGACATCATCCAGGAATCTCACGGACAAGCTGCCACAGAGATGGAAGCTGACAGACCAGGTAAATTGTGCATTGCCCGCTGCCAAGCTTGTAACAAAATCCATCTGCTGCTTTTTAAAAAAAAACAATGTTGCAGTACAGTAAGCAATGGATACTCGGCACAATCTGCATTGTAGTTGCCATTAATGAAACACCAACATCTTCTATAGATGGTCAAAATTAAAACAAACATCAGACATGGAGTCACATTTCAACATCCAATGTACAAGGACGCTACCCAGAAGAATATGATTTGGCCTCAGATTCACATTTACAGTACCTGCCACAAAGTTATCGATCACCTTAAATAACTGCAGTTATTTGAGCTTTGAAGACAAATGATGTGTTCCCTACTGTGATTCCAATGATTTCTTACAACAGTTTGCACGTCTAATCTCACAGCAGTGTTCGACTTTTTTTATTTAATTAACTCGGAACAGGATGTTAGCAAAATAGGATAATTGTTCTTTTGGGAGCCGTGAGCAGAGAAGCAAAAAAGAATAAACTACACACAAAGACGATGCAATGTGGAATTATCTTATTCAAATCAGATCTTGAGTGCTTGAGCCCATCAATGATTCACAACAGAAGGAATCTTTCTTTCAGCACATAAGACAGCTGTGTAGCTGTGCAATTTATTGAAATAAGTCCACGTCACACAGCCAGCTGTGAAAAATCGCAAATATGGAAAATACTAGCAATTGGTTTTGGAATAGTAACCCAGTGTAGAAAACAAAGCACAGTCAAGAACACTTCACTGTTCAGTTGACCATACTGGAAAATGCTCTTGTTTGGTTTAATTCAAGTCCATTATTTGGCACTAAAAGTTTCTAAAAGGCAGATTTTCCACACTGAAACCAATGTTGCATACATTTTTGGAAATGCATACATTTTTGGAAATGCATACATTTTTGGAAATGCCAAACAGTGTCAATTATTTTTGGTGGGGGCGGGCGGTAAGTGGAATGATTGGGAGAGAAATAAGAGGAAAGGATGAACCTTATTCAGAATTAGCTCACAGTTAGCCCCTCATTACAGCGACATGGAACCAGTATCAGAGCTATTGCAACTTGATCCCCAATGAAATAGTTTAGCATATTTAAGTGATCCTTGAGCAGTCCAGCACTAGAATAGTACTGTAATTGCAGTCTTTTACTCTATTCCTCCACCCCACAAGAGGACAAACTGCACTGGTATAATTCCCTTGAAAATTGAACTTATAAACTATGTTACATATAGTATTTGTACTGCAAAACGTCAGTTCTAATTCTGCATCACCCAAAGTCAAATTTTTTGTATAATTCAATCTAATAATTTTTTTTTAATGTGTCAAGTTGTTCCACTGCAGCCTGAAACTAGGCTCTGGCAGTGCAAGCTCCTTTCAACACCTTTCCCTTTTGTGAGAGACTTCTCTCCATTATGTTCCTTCGTAACAGAAGACAGTTCAACGTGACTATTGCCAAATTAAAATTAAATTGGAGAAAGTCGCATTGAAAACAAATTTCAGACAAACAGTGACTGGTGTCAAACAAAATAACTATGTCCCAAATTTCAGTTGCTACAATTAAAATACTGGAGCTCCCAACATTCCAGTGTAACACTCAAAATACTTCACCAAAAAGCAAGCACGGGCAGGAACTGAGTGCTGTTTTTTCTTTCCTCACCAGCTATAAAGTTAACCAGATTCTAACATACATTAGTCAACCCATTAAAGAAAGCATACCTTATAATGTGCATTTTGGCAGCCAATGAGAACATTTCTAGCAAACCTGAGGGCATTTTTATATATGGTTTCTCAAGTAAGAGCTATACCGCATTTCAGACATTTTTGTACATATTCCTGCGTGTTTTTAAAAAACAACCACAGAACTAAGTTCGATACTAAATGATTTCAACACAGTTACAAGACAGCTTGAGATATATTTATGGCCAGTTTATGGTAGAACAGGCTCTCGTTTACACACTGCTGCTGGGCATGTATCTCCTCTCTGACATCAGGGATGAGTTGCAGCCAGCATTTTGACTTTTGAACGGCTGTGGATGTGCAATCATGCTCGTGCACAAATGCTGCTGCTGGGGCTCAAGAATCTGCCCTGAAATGTAAACAGGGTGAACTCAGAACACACCAATGGGCTTAACAAACCCAGCGAAAGAGGTTCCACAATATTAATACAGCATAAGGCATCAGGAATGTTTCTTGGGACCAATTTTGTCACCAGGCTGATTTAATATATTGGTGCCAAAATACTGCAGGGAACATAAAAACACACTTGAGCAATATGATTTAATGTAATTGCAATGCATTACATGTGTGATACTCATAAATGATATCAAATTGCATGCACTGTGTACTCTATGAACGGTGTTGAGTTAGCAGTGAAATTGAAAGAAATCTGGAGAAGCTAGTCAATTCAGGGCTTTATATATGCACTCACTGCAGAGCAGCAATCATCAAAGCAAATCAAATGCTTAACGATATAGCCAAACAAGAATAGAAATAGGACAAAATTCATACTAAACCCACACTACACTCTAATTAGACTGTCTTAAGTACCATGTACGGTTTTAATCACGAAGACAAGTCATTCATGCCCTGGAAGTGGTGCAGAGAGAATCACAAGGTAGATCCTGGACGACAGTTGTGAGGAAAGACGGGAAAAATTTGATTGAGCCAACCTTAAATGGAGGCAGCTCGTACATTTATCTAAAATAGTGTAGAAAACAGATACATTTACAGGAAACATTGACAGTAGAACAAGGAAGCAGAGATTCAAGCTAGTAAAAGACAAATTTAAGAATGATGCTAGGAAATTCTTCTTCACACACTATATGGAATGGAGTAGTGTAGGCAAAAATAATTTGACCTGTTGAGGTTGTTTGGGGGGAGGGCGCACGGAAGAGGATAAACTGTATCCACAACAATTTTGTGATTACAGTAATACCATTATATCTGAACCCGCCACAGTTTCACTCCAGTGTTATACAACTCAAGAGGCACCACCCAAGTTGGTAAGAATAAAATGGAGCACTGCCCCGCTGAGCGTTTTTCACAATTCGAGTTGGCACCATTATGCTTTATTAAAAAACAAATAACTTGCATTTATATAGCACCTCAGCATATCTCGACATCTTAAAGCTCTTCATCTAGAATTAATTAATATTGGGCAGTAAATATAACAACCGTTTTGCACGTAGCAAGATCACATAAATAGCAATGAGACCATGTCCACCTGAGACCTGACCATGGTACAGAATGAACTTGGTCTAAATAATGCTGCAGCAATAGCATACAAAGGACTATGCCAACGTAACAAATCTGGTGAAAAGTCAATTTTATTCCTGTATTTAAAAAAGAGTAAAAATGCCATATTTGCATCTGATTGGCGCCACCATTACCCACCCCCCGCCCCCATAATTTCACTGTCCATTAGGTCTGGAGTACTGAAGCAGGACATCATGGAGCCTAGCCCAATCCTTCTAGCAACCCTTGCTCCGCAGCCATTCGCCACACAGCTTTTATATATGCTTAAAACAAATTGATCAGCGATGTACTTTTCTAGGAACTCAAAAGTTGCGGGTAAACATCGTAACGCCACAACACGAGATAAAATTAGTGAACACTTAGAAAAGCACAGACTAATGAGGGACACTTAGCATGGCAAAAGAACCAGAGGCAACATGAGGAAAAACTTTTTTTTTTTTTTTTTTTTGCACAACAAGCAGTTAGGATTTGGAATGCACTGCCCGATAGGGTGGTGGATATAGATTCAATAATAGCCGTCAAAAGAGAATTGGATAAATACTTGGAGAAAAAATTGCAGGGATATGGGGCAAGAGCAGGGGAGTGGCACTAACTGGATTGCTCCTTGAAAGAGCCGTGCAGACTTGATGGGCCGAATGGCGTCCTTCTGTGCTGTACTATTTTATGATTTGTTTAAGGAGGTTATGCTTGACTAACTTAATTGATTTGGTTGAGAAAAATCAGTCTTCTGATAAAATAACTTTTTCCACAGAAAGGATTTGGAATTACATCTAAAGATTTGGGGCCTAGAAATTCAAAATCACTAAAAGCCTGCCAGTGCCACAGCAGACCGGAGTTAAGAGCCACTGAAATTGATGGAGCTGGTAGGACCGGGATATTTGTGCTGGTTGCTGATTAACATTAGCCCAGCGCTAAACTCACCATGCAAGACCGTTTTCGTGGCGGTAGTCCCGGCAGGAGGACCAATGTAGCGTGGCCGTAGTGTCATTGCAGGAAGAACAGCCTTCTCTTAAAGCAAGGCTATCATTTCAAGGGGAAATGCCTTCTAAAATGAAAAAAAAAATTTAAATGGGCACTTTTTAGCCCTTGCCGCTCAACTGCCTTCTGGAAAAAAAATGAAAAAGAATTTCCAAATGGCAGTCTTCAGCCCTTAAAGCAGATTTGCCTTCCGAACCTAAAAAAGGGGACAGTGCTTCAGCACTAACAAATGGCACAGCAAGCCAGGGAAGGGGCACCCAGGGTCTCGCACACAGCACTCCAGCTTTATGCAGGGGGTCAACACTGCAAGAGAGGTCCTCTACCCACGGGGGCCAGGAGGCCCTCCAGAAAGAACGATGTAGGACCAGATCACCGAGGCCACTGCTGCCAGTAGTGTCACCCCCACGACCTGGTTCCAGTGCCCAAATAAGCTTCATGACCTCAGACCAGTGGTCAAGGTTAAGTGAATGCATCTTCAAAAGCCGTCTCCTACCAACTGCACCACTAGCCTCACACACTAGTCAATGCATGGCTCCTCCCACCACCCCACCGAGTTCCCCCCACCCAGAGTTACTCACCTACCAACAATCTGTGCCAAACACAAGGCAGACCTCCCATTCATAGAAACATAGAAGATAGGAGCAGGAGCAGGCCATTCGGCCCCTCAAGCCTGCTCCACCATTCAATGAGATCATGGCTGATCATCCAAACTCAGTACCCTGTCCCTGCTTTCTCCCCATATCCCTTGATCCCTTTAGCCTTAAGAAATATATCCAACTCCTTCTTCAATATATTTAAATGAATTGGCCTCAACGGCCTTCTGTGGTAAAGAATTCCACAGGTTCACCACTCTCCGGATAAAGACATTCCTCCTCATCTCTGTCCTAAATGGCTTACCCCTTATCCTTAGACTGTGACCCCTGGTTCTGGACTCCCCGACCATCGGGAACATCCTTCCTGCATCTAATCTGTCTAGTCCTGTTAGAATTTTATAAGTTTCAATGAGATCCCCTCTCATTCTTCTAAACTCTAGTGAGTACAAGCCCAATCGACCCAATCTCTCCTCATAAGTCATTCCGGCCATCCCAGGTATCAGTCTATTCCTAGCTTCACCTCACCCCCTTGGAGGAGACAGTGCTGGCCATTCTTGGCAGGGGCATGGCTGATCCCTTGGCCAGCGGCGGGGCTGAAAGGATACAAGATCCTGGTATCCTCATAAGTTATCGAATGCACCTCTTGCTTTCCTGCCCTCCCCTCATCACAACTCCACCCTTGTGTCTTCCTCATTTCACACACCCAAGAAATGCAGCCTGCCCAGCCAGTGGTTGGCCAAGAAGAGGGAGAAGAGTGAAGAAACAACATCACTCGATTTCACACTCCTAGCCACCAGCTCAAAATCGACCAGCAAGAGCAGTTGCAGTGTCCCCCACTGAAAATCAACAGCCTTCCACCGGCCATGCTGCAGCCACTGGGGTAGCACTGCATGACATCAGTAGGATAGGCAATGCACACACAAGACAGTCACTAAGGGAATGCGTAAGGGTGATGAGTTGATTTCTTTGTCATATTGGATGGATAGATGTTGGATTGAAAAGTTTGCTTTGTGGTGGCTTTTTTTATTTCAACATTGTAGCCAAGAAGACGCCATGATGGTCATTAACAGAGGGAAGGTGAGGTATGCTGAAAGGGGAATTGGGATTGCATTCACTGGTACCGCAGGTGGATGATTCCATCCCGGATATCCCGGCCAAAAAGAGGCAGTCAGGGTTGCACCTTCCTTCTGCGTCCTCATCTTACCTCTGTGAGCAAATGCTGTAAATCTGAAATAAAAAGCATAAAAAGCTGGAAATACTCAGGTCAGGCAGCATCTCGACTTGAGACATGAACTCTGTTTCTCTCCACAGATGCTGTCTGACCTGCTGAGTACTTCCAGCATTTTGTGTCTTCTCGGAGGCCTTCCTTTACCATCCGAGGCTTTGCAAGCATCCAGCAGCACTCCCTGCACACTTAAACTTTTAACATGTATTGTACCAAGCCACTACAATAAAATTTTAAAAATCCAGTCCAAAAGCTTAAATGCAAACTCACCTGAAAGATGTGCGTGTCCCTTTAAGAAGTGCTGACAGCATCTCAGTCAGTCTGTTGCATGCTCACTTCAGAGCGAGCTTCGGACCCAGCACTAAACTCAGCATTAAGGTCCAAGTTCGCAGAGCGTGACGCTACGTCGGTGTTGCACGCTGACCAACATCACATTCTCCATATTTGCATCTCCAGGGCCAATGCTGCTATCGGCAGCGCTAAATCCTTACCAAAATGGCAGCCGCCGAGTCCCGCACCAGAGAAAGGCGTTCGAGTGGCAACTGCCATTTTTCCCAGGATTGTGGTGGTAAGTAGCCCATTTTCTGGGCCTGGGTTTTTAAAGCAGGGAGAAGCACAGACAAAAAATTGGTTTATGGTTTAATGTATCTGGATAATTAAGTTGTTTTCCCCAAAGACTAAACAATAATAAATGTAATAGTTTGTCAGCAATCGATAAACATCTCGCACTCGATGGGAAATATTTGATTCTTTTATAGCTGTGAACAGGGGGATGATAGAGAAAAAAAAAGAGACACAGTCAGGTCCAGCAAATGCTGCAAAAGTCAATCAGGTCTGCAAACAAAGCTGCAAGGAGAATACAGGAGGCTGGTCAGGATTATTCTCCAAATCAACATATGATCCACTGATGTCTTTGTACTGTAAAAGATGAATACAAGTTGTACTTCTTGAACTTAGTGAGTCCAATCATAACTGTTGCTATCTTGCTGTGACATAAATTAGCTTAACAATTCATAGCCATCCTCTTAGCAAACATTTTTTTCAGTCCACCTTTAAAAAGATTGAAGAAGCACGTGAGAAAGACACAAATATCCAGTTCAGATCACATGGGGACACTATTGTTACACCCCTCAATTACACTACCGTATAGTTACATATTAGGCAGTGTGGGCACACCCCTAAAAACAAAATGCTCACAACTACTTACGGGAGTGAGTAACACCGCTGTACCAGAGAGAATATCTAAGGCAACACCTTAAATACAGGTTGCATGTAGGAATTTTCAGAAGGACTTTTACAAGTTGCCACTTAAGGGGCTTGTCACAAAAATAAGATACTTAGGGCTAAAGATTGAGTAGCACCTCATTTGGGGTGCCAACTTCGCCAGGGCACAAAAGGTAGCACCCCGGAAAAATTAGCACCCCCGCACCGGAAATTGAGTGGTTGCGCCCCAAGAGGGAAGCGGGGTGCTACTGGAAGCACCCCGCATCCCTCTTGGGGCGCTGCAAGTCAATATCGTGGCGTTACATGGTGCGGCGCTACGTGGCGCCGCAGTATTGCAGGTCTTCCTCCCCTTCTTAAAAAGGGAAGGGCCTTGCGCAGCATGACCCGGGGCCCAGCTGGGCCCCCGGGGATTGGGAGTGCCGGCAAAAGAGCCCAGCACTCAAGAGAAGTGCCAGGCTCTTGGAGCGCAGCCGGCACTCCACCGGGGGGGGCGGCCTGCCAGCTACATTTTTTTTGCACATTGAACTCCTTTCCACTGGAGTTATTCCTTCTCACCAAGTTCTGTGGGCACTGAACAGTTCAAATCCAGCCAAGTACAGATTAGCACCGATATAAACCATTTAGAGGCCATTGAGAGTACAATGTCAAAAAATCCACTCATGTGTTACTATAGGCAACCCAAAGTAGCCATTTGAGAATTCACTCCAGGCCAACAAGTTCAATTAGAAGATGTAGTGTCACATCCAAATCCGTTTGGAGACGCATGCTGTCCAGCCTCATTGCCCATGGAGCTGCTCTGTAGTACAAGCACAGAATGCAATCTGTTCAAAAAGATTCCAATGATGAGGATAGATGACAGCATTGAGAATCAGTGAGATATATACCCCCAGTAAAATAGTTTGAGCTGCAATTATAAAATGTTCTTCCCCGGCTACATAACATGCGTCTTCTATAAGCCCATATGGTGTACAAGAGGTTCAAGAGGTCAGGCAGGAAAACAAACCAAAATCCAGTTAGAACGACTTCTTGATGATCTGCTTGGTTAGATTCACAATCAGGTTTGGAATCACAGAAACCAATTGCTATGAAAGGAATTCATGTCACAGTGTTACCTGTTAGTTGATGTTGGGCAGTATTTCAGCTGGAACTAATGTGGAGTTACATTTAGTTTTGAAGCTGTGGATAGGCACTGCCAACTAACAACAGCTTCCTCGGGTAACCTCTTCAATCCTACGCTGGGTTATATATTCAAAATAGTGACCTGGAATTTGTGGTCAGCAGTGAAGTGACGGTGCTTGCCGCTGGTCTTGAAGAAAGCAGCCCGCTAGGATCTAGCGATCTCTGTGGCATCAATTTCAGCTCTCCCGACCTTTGTTTAAATCTGGTGCCAAATCAAGCGAATCCCCAGCATCAAGCAACAGTGATGTCATCAAGCTGGCTAAGCAGCCAAAGATATTGAAGAATTCTCAGATAGCAAACCAGGAAGTAAAATGCACAGATTCTAATTTACTTTTCATAAATTTTACAGAGAGCGAAATAAAGATTGGGACAAAGGATTAAGGTAGAAGCTGAAAAGTCGTAAACAAACTTTAAATAAAATATTTTAAAAACCATGTAATTGTTAATCATATTCATGGAAAAATTTGACATTCCACAAATATAAAATTAGTTTTTCAGGGCCAGAACAGCTGTTCAGCAGTCAATACGGTGTTAAAAACCCAGTTACACCTCTCAACAAGGCT
The DNA here is from genome assembly GCF_052327205.1 of Somniosus microcephalus. Taxonomy (NCBI): domain Eukaryota; kingdom Metazoa; phylum Chordata; class Chondrichthyes; order Squaliformes; family Somniosidae; genus Somniosus; species Somniosus microcephalus. The sequence continues at coordinate 277,577,668 of NC_140989.1, read as the reverse complement.
TAACGTTTTCGGCTGGGGGCGGGGGGGTGTGTTTACCGTGATATTCCAGCGTAATATGGTAAGTTTTTGTCCTTGTATGTGATTTCAATTGATTTCTAGCTCTGGGGAGTTCCACAGTGCAACCTGTGGCAGAGCAGGGAATGACTGACCGCAACTTCAGGATTTCCGCATTTATCTGTACATGCGTTAAATCCTGAAGTTGCTGCCAGTTTCAGAAGGGTAATGACGCAAACGCTGACAATTTCGCTGCCATTACCATCGCAAAATCCAGGCCATTGTTTTTCCACTCATGATGCCCATCAGTAAATAGGTAACCAATTATCTGCAAATAAACTATATGAGTTGAATGGATTTCCATTTGCAATGATTGGCTTCTCTCAATGTCCAAAATTTGTATCTGGGTAAGTAGAAGAAATAAGCATGCAATATTCCACACCATAGCTTGGAGTGCAGAAAACTACATAACTACCACTTATCTTGCCTGAAACATTAACAATTGCTCTATAGTAAAACACCAGAGTCTGGCACAGACTCAGATGTCATAATTCCTACACTGTTTTCTGAATGTTCTAAACGTTACTGTGCCCCAAGTGTAGAGTCAGGAACCCAACATTTTTGGGACTTAAAATAATTCAGTGATACTAAAATACATACCCGTCCCCAAAAGCTGCTGCCAAATCCTTTTGAGAACGATAATTACATAGTTTCTACAGCACAGAAACAGGCTGTTCGGCCCAACAGGCCCCCTCTCACCCTTCTTCGTCTAACCCCATCAAAACAGCCTTCTATTCCATTCTCCGTAGTGTTTATCTAGCTTCCCTTTAAATGCATCTATGCCAGTCGCCTCAACTGCTCTTTGGGGTAGAGAGTTCCATATTCTAACCACACTGGGTGAAGAAGTTTCTCCTGAATTCCCTATTGGTTTTATTTCTGACTATCTTATACAAGAACATATAAGAACATAAGAAATAGGAGCAGGAGTAGGCCAATCGGCCCCCCGAGCCTGCTCCACCATTCAATAAGATCATGGCTGATCTGATCCTAACCTCAAATCTACTATGACTCTACATCCCTCCCGAACCCATGTGATCTCCTGGGAGAGGCGAAAAACCAGATAAAAAACCCAACGGCCAATTTGGGAGAAAAAAAATCTGGGAAATTCCTCTCCGACCCATCTAGGCGATCGAAACTCGTCCAGGAGATCACTGTCCCTATATTTTCTACAGTACTTATTTTCTGTAAAAGGTGATCTCCACCCCAGCCAGGAACAGGAATAGAACCATCTCCTGAAATCTAACACATAATTAGAACACAAGAAGTAGGAGCAGAACCAGGCTACACGGCCCTTGGGCCCACTCCGTTACCCACAGGGCCATGACCGTTCCGAACATAGACTCATGTCCAATTTCCTGCCCGCTCCCCGTAACTCCTAATTCCCTTTACTTCTAAGAAACTGTCTATTTCTGTTTTAAATTTATTTAATGATGTAGCTTCCACAGCTTTCTGGGGCAGCAAATTCCACAGACCTACTACCCTCAGTGAAGAAGTTTCTCCTCATCTCAGTTTTGAAAGAGCAGCCCCTTAATCTAAGATTATGCCCCCTAGTTCTAGTTTCACCCATCATTGGGAACATCCTCACCGCATCCACCCGATCAAGCCCCTTCACAATCTTATATGTTTCAATAAAATCGCCTCTCATTCTTCTGAACTCCAATGAGTAGAGTCCCAGTCTACTCAGCCTCTCCTCACATGTCCATCCCCTCATCCGCGGGATTAACCGAGTGAACCTTCTTTGTACTGACTCGAGAGCAAGTATGTCTTTTCTTAAGTATGGACACCAAAACTGTATGCAGTATTCCAGGTGCGGTCTCACCAATACTTTGTACAACTGCAACAATACCTCCCTGTTTTTATATTCTATCCCCCTAACAATAAAAGCCAACATTCCATTGGCCTTCTTGATCACTTGCTGCACCTGCATACTAACTGAGTTTCGTGCACCAGGACCCCCAGATCCCTTTGTACTACAGAACTTTCCAGTTTCTTGCCATTAAGATAATAACTTGCTCTATGATTTTTCCTGCCAAAGTGCATAACCTCACACTTTCCAGTATTGTATTCCATCTGCCAAATCTCTGCCCACTTACTTAGCCTGTCAATGTCCCTTTGCAGGTTTTTTATGTCCTCCTCACTCACTACTTTCCTTCCCATCTTTGTATCATCTGCAAACTTTGATAAGTTACACTCGGTCCCCTCCTCCAAATCGTTAATATAGATTGTAAAGAGTTGGGGACCCAGCACTGACCACTGCGGAACACCACTAGTTACCGATTGCCAGTCTGAGAACGAACCATTTATCCCAACTCTCTGCTTTCTGTTAGATAGCCAATCCTCCACCCATGCCAGAATACTACCCCCAATCCCATGATTTTTTATGTTCAGCAATAATCTTGTGTGGCACCTTGTCAAATGCCTTTTGGAAGTCTAAATACACTATGTCCACTGGTTCCCCTTTATCCACCCTGTATGTTACTTCCTCAAAGAACTCGAGCAAATTTGTCAAACATGACTTCCCCTTCATAAAACCATGCTGACTTTGTCCTATTAAATTATGATTATCCAAATGTCCCGTTACTGTCTCCTTAATAATGGACTCTAAAATTTTACCAACCACAGCTGTTAGGCTAACAGGTTTATAGTTTCCAGCCTTCTGCCTACTACCCTTTTTAAATAAGGGTGTTACATTAGCAGTTTTCCAATCTGCCGGGACCTTTGCTGAGTCCAGGGAGTTTTGTAAAATTACTACCAATGCATCCACAATCCCTACCGCCACTTCCCTCAAGACCCTAGGATGTAAGCCATCAGGTCCAGGGGATTTATCCGCCTAGAGTCCCATTATTTTACCAAGTACCACTTCCTTAGTGATTTTAATCGTATTTAGCTCCTCCCCCCCTAGAGCCCCATTTGTCCAGTGTTGGGATATTCTTAGTGTCCTCTACCGTAAAGACTGATACAAAATAATTGTTCAGTGTTTTTGCCATCTCCATGTTTCCCACCATTAATTTCCCGGTCTCATCCTCTAAGGGACCAACATTTACTTTAGCCACTCTTTCTTTTTATATAACTATAGAAACTTTTGCTAACTATTTTTATATTTTTTGCTAATTTACTTTCATAATCTATCTTCCCTTTCTTAATCAATCTTTTTGTTATTTTTTGCTGTCTTTTAAAGACTTCCCAATCTTCTATCCTCCCACTAGATTTGGCTACCTTATATGCCCTTGTTTTTAGTCGGATACTATCCTTAATTACTTTACTTAGCCACGGATGGCTATCTTTTCTTTTACACCCTTTTTTCCTCAGTGGAATATATTTTTTTTTGGAAGTTGTAAAATAACTTCTTAAATGTACACCACTGATCATGTACCATCTTACCCTTTGATCTATTTTCCCAGTCCACTCTAATCAATTTCGCTCTCATACCTTCATAGTCTCCTTTATTCAAGCTCAGCACGCTTGTTTCAGATCCAACCTTCTCACCCTCTAATTGAATATGGAACTCAACCATGTTATGGTCACTCATTCCAAGGGGATCCTTTACTAGGACATTTTTAATTAATCCTGTCTCATGACACAGGACCAAATCTAAGGTTGCTTGCCCCTGGTCGGTTCAGTTACATACTGCTCAAGAAACCCATCCCTAATACACTCAATGAACTCATCCTCAAGGCTGCTCTGCCCAGTTTGATTTGTCCAGTTAATATGATAGCTAAAATCCCCCATAATTATGGCTGTTCCCTTATTACAAGCCTCAACTATTTCCTGATTAATACTCCGTCCAACAGAGTTGCAACTGTTCGGAGACCTATAGACTACGCCTACTAGTGTTTTTTTCCCCTTATCATTCCGTATCTCCACCCAAACTGTTTCACTATCCTGATCCTTTGACCCAATATCATTTCTCTGTATTAGTGATTCCTTCCTTTATTAACATAGCCACCCCACCTCCCCTTCCTTCCTGCCTGTCCTTCCTGATCGTTAAATAACCTGGTATATTTAATTCCCAGTCATGGTCACCCTGCAGCCATGTTTCTGTAATGGCCACAAGATCATACCCATATGTAGTTATTTGTGCCATTAACTCGTCCATTTTGTTACGAATGCTACGTGCATTCAGATAAAGAACTTTCAAATATGTTTTGTGACACTTAGTTCCTGCTTTTTCCGCTTTTACTACTTTACCTTTTACTCCATACCTTCTGTCCCTTCCTGACACACTTTTTTAATTCCCCCACTGCTACCTAAGTCTACGTCGTAGTCATTTTTATTATTTGCTCTCTAGACACCTCCCCCCACTAATTAGTTTAAAGCCCTCTCTACAGCCCTAGTTACATGATTCGCCAGGATTCTAGTCCCAGCACTGGCCAAGTGAAGTCCGTCCCAACGGAATAGCTCCCTCTTGTCCCAGTACTGGTGCCAGTGTCCCAAGAAGCAAAACCTGTTTTTCCCCACACCAGTCTTGGAGCCACGCATTTAACTCTCTAATTTTATTTATCCTAGCCAAATTCGCTCGTGGCTCAGGTAATAATCCAGAGATTATTACCCTTGAGGTTCTGTTTTTTAATTTGACCCCTAGCTGCTCATACTCCTTTAACAGAACCGTCTTCCTTATCCTATCTACGTCGTTTGTACCAACATGGACCACGACAACTGGATCCTCCCCCTCCAAGTTTCTTTCCAGCCCAGAAAAGATGTCCTTAACCCTGGCACCGGGCAGACAACACAGCCTTCGGGACTCCCGCTCTCGACTGCAGAGAACCCTATCTATCCCCCTAATGATACTATCCCCTACCACTACAACATTTCTTTTTACTTGGCCCCTAGTTTTGGACTCCCCCACAAGTGCAAACATCTCCTCTAAATCTATCCTATCAAACACTTAAAGCCTGTGTCAGGTTACTCCTCAGCCTTCTCTTTTCTCAAGAAAAGAGCCCCAGCCTGTTCAATCTTTCCTGATAGGTACAACCTCTTGGCTCTGGTATCATTCTAGTAAGTCTTTTTTTGCATCTTCCCCAGTGCCTCTATGTCCCTTTTATAATATGGAGACCAGAACTGCACAGTACTCAAAGTCTGGTCTAACCAAGGTTATATACATATTAACATAACTTCTCTGCTTTTCAATTCTATCCCTCTAGGAATGAACCAGAGAACTTGGTTTGCATTTTTATGGCATCATTAACCTACATGCTACTTTGTTATTGCAACCTATTTTCTTTGAAATTGAAACTTGCCAGCAGCTACTTAGTCCCACCCAAAGATCACAAGAAATCTAGTGAGATGTGATATATTTTACTTTATATTGTCCTTAAATACAAATGGTGCCGGTTTTGAAGTGCAAAGTAAATTCATATGCTGTGTTACGAGCAGCACAGAAATGAGCGATCACTTTCAATTCTTTTATTCAAAGATATGAAGTAGAAAAATAGTTGGTTACATTGCACCTTGTATAGTTGGAACTTTCAAAGCACTTCACATACATCAATTACTCTGAAGTGCAGCGACTGTTTTGCAGGTAAAGCTTGAACTGCAAATTAGCACAAGTCATAATACAAACAGCACTTTCTGGCTCAACATATCAAAACAAAGTCAAATTATTTTGCTGGAGTAAACTGGAGGAGTTCTCCATATGAGGAGAAACTTCTTCACTCAGAGGGTGGTAGGTTTGTGGAATTTGCTGCCCCAGAAAGCTGTGGAAGCTACATCATTAAATAAATTTAAAACAGAAATAGATAGTTTCCTAGAAGTAAAGGGAATAAAGGGTTACGGGGAGCGGGCAGGAAATTGGACATGAGTCTGGGTTCGGAATGGTCATGGCCCTGTGGGTAGTGGAGCGGGCCCAGGGGCCGTGTAGCCTTGTTCTGCTCCTACTGTGTTCTAATTCTGTTAGATTTCAGGAGATGGTTTTATTCCTGTTCCTGGCTGGGGTGGAGATCGCCTTTACAGAAGGTAAGTACTGTAGAAAATATAGGGACAGAGTGATCTCCTGGAAGAATTTCGATCGCCTAGATGGGTCGGAGAGGAATTTCCCAGATTTTTTTCTCCCAAATTGGCCATTGGGTCTTTATCTGGTTTTTCGCCTCTCCCGGGAGATCACATGGGTTCAGGTGGATGCAGAGTGATAGAAGATTTGAGGTTAGGATCAGATCAGCCATGATCTTATTGAATGGTGGAGCAGGCTCGAGGGGCCGATTGGCCTACTCCTGCTCCTATTTCTTATGTTCTTATGTTCTTATATTCTGTCAGGGGAAGTGTTCAGCTGAAGTGAAGACTATGCACTTACCCAATCGGGAAGGCCATTCAGTGAAGCGCTGAGACATGTTTCACATTGAAGGTACTTTATAAATGGAGATGCATGGCACAGAGGGAACAGAGGTTCCATCTCCTAGCAAAAGATGTTACTCAGGATCCCCCTTCACATCCATAATTGCATTAACAGTGAAATTAGTACAACAATTTGTATTTATATAGCGCCTTTAACATATTAAAATGACCCAGGCGCTTCAAAATAAATTTGACACTGTCTTGTTTTGCACACTTTGTACAAAAATAATAAATTGCAGGACAACGGAGTATTACAGTTTAAACTATTTTAATGAAGCATCAGGTCTGATCTGACTCAACAATACAGCACCATGTGGACCAGATGAAGTCAGGACCCTGGGTCCTCCAAAACAATAGCAGTCCTTAGATACATACATAGATATATAGAAGATAGGAGCAGGAGTAGGCCATTCGGCCCTTCGAGCCTGCTCCGCCATTCAATGAGATCATGGCTGATCATCCAAATTCAGTACCCGGTCCCTGCCTTCTCCCCATATCCCTTGATCCCTTTAGCCTTAAGAAATATATCCAACTCTTTCTTGAATATACTTAATGAACTGGCCTCCACCGCCCTCTGTGGCAGAGAATTCCACAGGTTCACCACTCTCTGGGTGAAGAAATTCCTCCTCATTTCAGTCCTAAATGGCTTACCCCTTATCCTTAGACTATGACCCCTGGTTCTGGACTCCCCGGCCATCAGAAACATCCTTCCTGCATCTAGTCTGTCCAGGCCTGACAGAATTTTATAGGTTTCGATGAGATCCCCTCTCAATCTTCTAAACTCCAGTGAGTAGAAGCCCAATCGACACAATCTCTCCTCATACGTCATTCCTGCCATCCCAGGTATCAGCCTGGTGAATCTTCGCTGCACTCCTTCCTCAGGTAAGGCGACCAAAACTGCACACAATACTCAAGGTGTGGTCTCACCAAGGCCCTGTACAACTGCAGCAAGACATCCTTGTTCTTGTACTCGAACCCTCTTGCTATGAAGGCCAACATACCATTTGCCTTCTTAACCGCCTGCTGCACCTGCATGCTTACCTTCAGCGACTGGTGTACAAGAACACCCAGGTCTCTTTGCATTTCCCCTTCTCCCAATCTATTGCCATTCAAATAATAATCTGCCTTCCTGTTTTTGCCACCAAAGTGGATAACCTCACATTTATCCACATTATAGTGCATTTGCCATGTTTCTGCCCAATCACCCAACCTGTCCAAATCATGCTGGAGTTTCAAGACATCCTCCTCACAGCATATCCTCCCCCCCAGCTTTGTGTCATCTGCAAATTTGGAGATATTACATCCAATTCCCTCATCCAGATCATTAATGTATATTGTGAACAGCTGGGGTCCTAGGACCGATCCTTGTGGTACCCCACTAGTCACTGCCTGCCACTCAGAAAATGACCCGTTTATTCCAACTCTGCTTTCTGTCCGCCAACCAGTTCTCTATCCAAGTCAATACCTTGCCCCCAATCCCATGTGCCTTAATTTTGCACGCTAATCTCTTGCCTGCAGGCCAATGACAACTCAGCATATGATCACGTGAATATAATAGGTATTCCTTACAGATGCATGCGGGCCAATGATAAATCAATATGCAAATGTTACATCCCCTTTCTTTTAAAAGAAAAATGTTATGCATTACTTTTGAAACTTTCTTCTACATAATGTTCTCAGTAGCATCAACATAAGTAAACTCAACATTTAACTAGCACTAAAAACATCTCAACGTTTCAATAACGATGTACAGTTTTTTAGGGCAGCGATCCACCTACACCCTTTGGCAGCTCACAAGTCAAGGATAACTCTAGGCTTGACCTCTCGTTGGAATGACTGTGTTGTTCCTTGGTGTTCAGGAGGTGCCTGCGATTGCCACGGTACACCTGTCCTTCTGGGGTGCGGACGTGATACGATCGCTCAGTGTCAGCTGGCTGGATGACGACTGCTGGCTTCCAGTAGCCATGCTCCTGGATTCTGACGAATTCGCCATTGTGCAGCGGCGGCTGTAGTCTAGCTGACCTGGCATAGTATCTCTTTTGGTGTTGCTGTCTCTGTACACGTTTTGCATGCACTTGCTTGCGGCTGATGACCTGCCAGGGCCTGTCGGGATACGGTGAGGTATCATGGGCTCTTTGACATTTGATGGGCGGCGTTCTAGGCAAATGAAACATTTTCCAACCATATCCTCAATGTGTTTGCACATTCCGGGCCAAAACAATGTCACGTGCTCTTTGTTTGCATTTTTCCATGCCCATATGTCCAGCATGAATTTGTGTCAACATCTCTTCTCTGAGACTGCTAGGAATGATGATTTTCTCCCCTTTGAAGGCGATTCCGTTGATTTGTGACAGTTCGTCTCTGTGGTTCCAGAATTCCGAGGGCATTTCCTCCTTTCCTCAGGCCTTCCTTCATGTATGACTTTGCTCAGCAGTGTGAGTTGTGCATCTTTCTCTGTTCCTGCTCGGATCTCCTTCAGTTTTGAGTCACTCACAGATAAGCTGTTGTACACCATGTGCACCTGCACATCCATGCCTTCACGGAGGCTGCTGTCCTGGTAGCTAAGAGACTTTCTGGAGAGCTTGTCTGTGACAGGAATGTCTTTGCCTGGACGGTGAATGATTGTGAAGTCGTACTTCTGTAGCTGAAGGATCATTCTCTGTAGCCTTGGTGGGGCTGCGGCTAGTGCTTTCCTCATGATTGACTCGAGGGGCTTGTGGTCGGATTCCACAATGACTTGTCGGCCAGACGTACTGGTGGAAACGCTTACATCCAAACAGAATTGCATATAGCTCTTTCTCGATTTGAGCACAGTTGATTTCACTGTCTGAGAGAGATCTGGAAGCGTAGCCGATGGGCTTTCCTTCTTGCAGTAATACTGCACCTAGTCCGTACTTTGACACGTCCACTTGTAGTCTGAGCTCTTTGTTGGGGTCGAAGTAGGCAAGAACCAGTCCTGGTTCTCTGGTGATTAGGTCTTTCATTTTCTGAAATGCTGTGTCATGTTGTTTGTCCCATAGGAACTCATTGGATTGTTTGAGCAACTGACGCATGGGTGCGTTGATTTCGGAGAGGCTCGGGGCAAACTTGGCTAAGTAGTTAACCATGCCTAGTACTGTCTCTAGCTCTGCGCGGTTCTTCGGCGGCTCCATCTTCTTGATGGTGGAGATTTTCTCTGGATCCGGCTTAATGCCATCAGTTGAGAGGCGATGCCCGAAATAACTGATCTCGGTGGATCCGATTATGCTTTTCTCAGGGTTGAGCCAGATACCTTTCTCCCGTGATCTTTGTAGCATCGCACGGAGGTTCCCGTCAGGTTTCTCTCTATTCCTGCCATAGATGAGGATGTTGTCTACGATTGCGACTACTCCGTCGAGGCCTTCATAGGTTTTGTCGATCTTCCGCTGGAATTCATCCTGAGCGGAGATGAGACCAAATGGTAAACGCAGAAATCGGTAGCGTCCAAATGGTGCGTTGAACGTTGTTAGCTTAGATGACTCTTCCGTGAGCTTGATATTCCAGTATCCTGATCGTGCGTCCATTACACTGAAGTAATGTGCTCCCACTAGCTTGGGTGTGATGTCATCTAGCATTGGTAGAGGGTAGTGAGGGCGTTTGATAGTCTTGTTCAAATCTCTGGGGTCGAGACAGACTCTCAGCTTTCTCAACCACTACTAACGCGTTGACCCACTCTGTCGGTTCTGTTTCCCAGACGATGATTTCTGTATTCTCCATGCTCTGCAGCTCCTCCTTCAGGTGACTACATAGAGCAAGGGGTATCCTTCTCGGTGGGCAAACCACAGGGGTTGCTGCTGGGTCAAGGTGAATAGTGCATTCACCTGGGAATAGTCCGATTCCTTTGAAAACGTCAGCAAACTCCTCCATGACTGTCTGCTTCTCAACTGGCGCTGTCAATGGTAGCACTAGCTTGACGAGGTCCATGTCTAAACATGCCTTTAGACCAAGCACTGGAAGTGCTCGGGTGTCAACAATGAAGTCCAGCATCCTGTCGCTTTCTTTGTACTTGCATTTCATCACGCATGTGCCTTTTACAATGAGCTGCTCACCCCCATAGCCGGTCAGTCTACGTGAGGTGGGCTGTAGCTCACACTCATCCTTCAAGCTGTGATACTCACTCAGAGGAATTACATTAACCCGAGATCCAGTGTCTAGTTTAAACTTAAGCTCTTTGCCCTGTTTTCCTATCTCTATCAGCAAAAGCTTGCTCAGTCTCTGAAATCTGTTTTTTCTGTGACACAGAATCGATAAACAGTTCCTCTGCATTTGGCTCTCTATCTGGCATTTGGCTGTCACTCACTGTGTGTATTGCTTTTCCGAAAACAATCTTGCAAACTTTAGCAAAGTGGTTCCGTTTACCACATTTAGTACATTGCCTTCCTTTGGCAGGGCAGTACTCTTTTTCTCCATGCCAGTTGTTTCCACAATATCCAGAGTTTTTGAAGCGTTTTATGTCTGTGTCGCCCATTTTTAGAACTCTCTGTTCTTTCTGTTCTGAAACACGCTCTCTGGGTCGTGTTCTTTGGTGTGCGTCTATTAACTGCGTGCACTGTCTGTTCACTCGAGCTGCTCGTGGCGCCGGTTATGGCTTTCAACTGTGCTTGGGCTATCTCGTGCAATTTAGCTATGTCCATAGCTTTGTCCAGCGTTGGCCCAGACCCAACATTCAAAAGTTTTTCTCTCACTTTAGCTGAATGTATTCCAAACACGATGCGGTCTCTGACCATCTCATCTTTATCTGCATATACACAGTCTTTTACCAGCAGTTTTAACTCAAGTCACGAACTGTTCAAACGACTCACTAGCTCCTTGTACTTTCTTCTGAAATTTGTACCTAGCGAATATAGTATTTGTCTTGGGCATCACATATGCTTCAAAACGGTCAAAATAACTTTTCAGTGCCTTTGCTTCATCTGCGGTGAGAGACCATGTGTTAAAAATGTCTCTCCCTTTTTCTCCGATCCACAGGAGTAGGTAGCTGCATCTTTCTTCCTCCTCTATGCCTTTCAACGGCCCCGAGAACATTAACTCCGCGTGTTGCTTGAACTTGCGCCATTCTCTATGCAAGTTCAAAGATTCCCAATTCATTCGAGGTAATGGAGCTCCAACGATGTCCATTTCAAATCCCTGTTCTGACACCATGTCTTGTTTTGCACACTTTGTACAAAAATAATAAATTGCAGGACAACGGAGTATTACAGTTTAAACTATTTTAATGAAGCATCAGGTCTGTAAGCTTTCTCAATCAATACAGCACCATGTGGACAAGATGGAGTCAAAACCCTGGGTCCTCCAAAACAATGGCAGTCCTTACAGATGCCTGCAGGCCAATGACAACTCAGCATATGATCACGTGAATATAATAGGTATTCTTTACAGATGCATGCGGGCCAATGATAAATCAATATGCAAATGTTACAGACACCAAACCACCTAAGGAGATATTAGAACAGGTGACCGAATCTTGGTCAAAGGTCGGTTTTAAGGAACATCTTAAAAAGGAGAGGCAGAGTGGTGTAAGGAGGGAATTTGAGAGTTTAGGGCCTAGGCAGCTAAAGGGAGGGCCACCAATGGTGGAGCGATGAAAATTGGGGATACGCAAAAGGCCATAATTGGAGGAGTGCAGAGATCTTGGCGGGTTGGAGGAGGTTACAGAGATGGGGAGGGACAAGGTCACAGAGAAATCTGAAAACATGGACCAAAAGAAGTAAAATCAAGGCGTTGCCAGACCAGGAGCCAGTGTAGGCCAGCGAACACAGGGGTGATGGGTGAACAGGATCTGGTGCAAGTTAGGATACAGGCAGGTCAACAATTGATATATTGGCCCTGAAATTAGATTGGGGGCTTGCCGCGCGTGCAAGCCCCCGATGTGCACTCACCCTGCGCGCCGACATCTGAAGCCCGGGCCTGCTCGCATTTCCTGTCACTGGCCCGGTTCAGATGTCGGCGCGATGTGCTAACCTGATCCAGCGGCGTAGTTAGTGCGATGTGCTGGCTGGGATCAGGTGAGCACTGTGCAGCCAATCAGGGGAGGGGAAACTCATTCATGAGTTTGACAGTAAGAGCTGTCAAACTCATGAAAAGTATGGGCTGCCAAAACACTACTTTAACTTTAAATAAAATTTAAAAAAACATCCCACTGATTATAATAACTATAAATAAGTTTTTTTTTAATAAATGTTTTAAACAATTAATCAATTTTTTGAAAAAAATAAATTTTTTAAAAATAGGGTCTAAAACTAAACTTAGCATCCTGTAAATTCTTTAAAAATAACAAACCTGTGGAAAAAAAATTTCTACATTGTACTAAAAGCCCACTTACCTGAAAAACTAAATACTTACGTCTTCTTTTTCCACGCGTAAAGACCGGAGGCCTTTACACGCGCGCAACACTGAAAAAAAAGGAATTTTACTGCGCACTCTGAACCCCTTCGTTCAGAGGGCTGGAAATGCCAGTTTTCCCCACATGCGCTGTACATGCTGAAAACCGGCATTTCCTCCGGCCAGACGCGAGAGTACCCCGACCGTACTCACGCGTTGGGACAGGAATTACTGGCCCACTATATCATCCATCCATTTTCAGACCATCAGAATGTGAACTACTGAAAGGTTCTGGAAATGTTTTAAGATTTTATAGAACAGCTCCTTTTTAAACAGGCAGACGAGGGGGATTATGGAAGACAGGTGACAACTTGCTGATGAAACAGGCCAAAGTCACTTCAGAAAGATCTGGAAAAACTGATCTACAATACAAGTTTCACACACACACACAGCCAAACAGCTTCTACCCCAGTTAGTCATTCCAGTTAAATGCTTCCCTATGTGACATTATGTCAGATATTTGGGATCCATTTCCCCCATTCATATATACAAAGAAGTCTCTTGATACCATTTAGAGCATAAACAGCAAAAGCCCTGCAGCAATTATTTAACCTGCACAATGCTTTGTATTGAGTATTACACTTACAATATAGCTTTTCCCCCCCATGCAGTCTTGTAACCTTTTTTAAACTGCAAGGCTGACATGAACACATATTATGTGTCTAGTTTGGAAGCTCAAAATCAAAATGCTTTTATTCTAAATTTGATTATGCAAGTTGAATAGTTTGTGCAAAGGCTAGCCCACAAATCCTTTCTTGTTCAATTTCCTTTGTATTGGGAGATCAATTTGTTTGAATCCTCAATATTTTAAATTAGAACAGTAAGCTGGTCACATTACAATCAATTTGTGATTTGAAATCACTCCGATAGGTTAATCGAATGTGCCAGACTACATTGGTTGAAGGCCTGAGTCCCAAATGATGCACTTAATGGCTCTGCTGCTGCAACAGCCTAAAGCACTCTGCATTGTGCAATCGTGTTTATATGGCAACATTGTCAGACCCTCGAAGCTGGATATTTCCTTCAGTCACAAGTGGATTAAGATGGTAGTAACAAATTTACAGTGAAGAACAAGTTGAAAACAGCCTGTTGCATTTTTTTTTTTTTTTTTAAAAGCCACAAGAATTCTTAAAATTGTTTTTTCAGTTTCACACTTTTTTGCCTTACTCCACGGACCCCCACCCCCCGCCAAAAAAAACCCCACATCAGGTCCTCCCACTCAATGCTCAGTCGTGTTATACTACTAATTTGAAAGAAAAGGAATTTGAATTTATATAGCGCCTTTCATGTCCTCGTGATGTCCTAAATCAATGAATTATTTTGAAGTGCAGACACTGTTGAAATGTAGGGAAACACGGCAGCCAATTAACACAGCATGGCTCCACAAACAGCGCAGAGATAAATGACCAGTTTATTTCTTTTCTTCAGTGGCGTTTTCTGATGGATAAATGTTGGCTAGGACACCGGGAGAATTCCCCTGTTCTTTATCGAATAGTTCCATGCAACCGTTCACGTCTACCTGAACAGGCAGATGGGGCCTCTGTTCAAGGTCTCATCCGAAAGACGGCACCACCAACAACGTAGCACTCCCTCAGCCTAGTTTATGCACGCTCAAGTCCTGGAGTGGGAGGGTAGGAACATACGGCCTTCTGATTTAGAGGTGAGATTGCTACCACCGAAACAAGGCCGACATTGAAACATTCAGAAACACAATACTTTTCTCTGCACTGGGACTAAAGTGAACGGAGCAGTTCTAAGTCAGAGGGGCAGCACTGTGGCATAGTGGTTAGCACTGTTGCCTCACAGCGCCAGGGACCCGGGTTCGAATCCGGCCTCGGGTGACTGTGCAAACTCTACACATTCTCCCCGTGTTTGCATGGGTTTCCTCCGGGTGCTCCGGTTTCCTCCCACAGTCCAAAGATGTGCGGTTAGGTTGATTGGCTATGATAAATTGACCCTTAGTGTTCGGGGGATTAAAGACGTGGGGATAGGGTGGGACATGTGTTGGTGTAGGGGTTACGGGGATCGGGTGGGATGTGTGTCGGTGCAGGCTCGATGGGCCGAAATGGCCTCTATCTGCACTGTGGGGTTTCTGTGATTTCTGTGACTCCAATGCTGGAGAGTCAGAGATACCCATTGTTAATAACAGAAAATGCTGGAAATACTTAGCAGGCCAGGCAGCATCCATGGAGAGAGAAACAGAGTTAACGTTTCAGGTCTGGGACCCTTCATCAGAACTGGAAAAAGCTAGAGATGTAACAGATATTAAGCGGGGGGGGGGGGCGGGTGGTTAGGAGGGGGAGGAAGGAATTGAAAGAACACCCTGTACTTTTGTAAGAGGCAGGAACGATAAAATGTTGCAAATGGGAATGGCAAAAATCATACTGCATGAAAAATGGGGGCAGGGATAATTATCTGAAATTGTTGAACTCAATGTTGAGTCCGGCAGACTGCAAAGTGCCCAATCGAAAGAGGAGGTGCTGTTCCTCGAGCTTACGTTTCAGATGTTGTCCCTTCATCAGAATTTGGCCTCCTATACTCTATCGAGAACTGCTATCATGACTTTATCTGTGCCGGTTTTTCTATTCCCCCTCACTCATTCTAATCTATCTCCCTCTAAACTTCCAGCGTTTCATTCTCAGGTCTAATCCAGACATCACTGTCAAACCCACTGATAATGGGGCACTACCTTAGACAGGGTTCGCATTTCTGGTTGTTATTCAGTAACACTTTGTTAAAGTGTGCAGGGCGGAGTGTGTGGGGAGACAGGATAGGGCTTGGTTGTGATGTCTCAAGTAGTTGAACACTCAAGGCATGTGCATGAATAATGACTAGTTGGGCACTGTAATGAAGAGAAACTGGCACCTATCCCCCAACAAGGGGAGTGACTGCCTGGGTTAGAGTCTAAAAATCACAAGTTAAAAAACTAAATTCCATATCCAGTATCAGCATTGAGATAGTTCTGACCAAAACTTGTAGATTTTTTCCTGTGAATATTAGTGCCCACCAAATGTCTAGTATCAAGCTCCTTCCACGAGTGAAGCATAAGAAATAGGAGCAGTAGGAGGCCATTTGGCCCATTTGCCTCATTTCCACTTTCCTGCACTATCTCCATATCCCTTAATTCCCTTAATATTCAAACATCTATCGATCTCTGTCGTGAATATACTCAACGACAGCCGCCGCAGCCCTCTGGGGTAGAGAGAATTCCAAAGATTCACCACCCTTTGAGTGAAGAAATTTCTCCTCATCTCCGTCCTAAATGGCCAACCCCTTATTCTGAGACTGTGACCCCTGGTTCTAGACTCCCCTGCCAGGGGAAACATCTACCCTGCATCTACCCTGTCAAGACCTTTAAGAATTTTGTATGTTTCAATGAAATCACCTCTCATTCTTCTAAACTCTAGAGAATATAGGCCTAGTCTACACAATCTCTCCTCTTGGGACAATCCCCCCATCCCAGGAATCAGTCTGGTGAACCTTCATTGCACTCCCTCTATGGCAAGTATATCCTTCCTTAGGTAAGGAGACCAAAACTGTACACAACACTCCAGGTGTGGTCTCACCAGGACCCTATATAATTGCAGTAAGATGTCTTTACTCTTATATTCAAATCCTCTTGTAATAAAGGCCAACATACCATTGGCTTTCCTAATTGCTTGCTGTATCTGCATGTTAACTTTCAGGTGGTTCGTGTACAAGGACACCCAGGTCCCTCTGAACACCAACATTTCCCAATCTCTCACCATTTAAAAAATACTCTGCTTTTCTATTTTTCCTACCAAGGTGGATAACTTCACATTTCTCCACATTATATTCCATTTGCCATGTTCTTGCCCACTCACTTAGCCTGTCTATATCCCCATGAAGCCTCCTTGCATCCTCCTCACAACTTACATTCCCACCCAGCTTTGTATCATCAGCAAACTTGAATATATTACATTTGGTGCCCTCATCCAAATCATGATGTAGATTGTGAATAGCTGAGGCCCAAGCACTGATCCTTGCGGTACCCCACTAGTTACAGCCTGCCAACCCGAAAATGACCCGTTTATTCCTACTCTGTTTTCTGTCCGTTAACCAATCCTCAATCCATGCTAGTATAATTACCCCCAATCCCATGAGCCCCAATTTTGTTTTTTAAATAACCTCGTGTGGCACCTTATCGAATGCCTTCTGAAAATCCAAATACACCACATCCACTGGTTCCCGCTTATCTATAATAGATTCTAACATTTTCCCTACTACTGATGTCAGGCTAACTGGCCTGTAGTCCCCGTTTTCTCTCTGCCTCCTTTCTTAAATAGTGGGGTTACATTTGCCACCTTCCAATCCACGGGAACCGTTCTCGAATGTATGGTTGTCATTTTCCAAAATTCCAATGCATCCACTAGCTCTATAGCCACCTCTTTCAAAACCCTAGGGTGTAGACCATCAGGTGCAGGGGATTTAACAGCTTTCAGTCCTATTAATTTCTCCAGTACTATATTTTTTTACTAATACTAATATCTTTCAGTTACTCATTCTCGCTAGATCCTTGGTTCTCCACTATTTCTGGGAAGTTTTTGGGCAGTCCTAGTGATAATAGATTTTTAAGCCAAAATAACTTGTGTGCATATTTTGCATAACGGGGAAGGGGGGTGGGTGAAGAGAAGAGCGGGTGGAAGAGAACAGAGTACTGAAAATGGCATAGTTGTGCTTCTATATGGCCACAATACTACAAGCTACCTTTCTGGGCAGCTAATCAAGCATGGATTGGATCCAACTTTCCCATTTTTTCATCTGATGCCAAAAGTCAGCAACAGATGTCATCAACAGTCCTGGTCATGATAAAGAGCAATAGGTTTCTCCTTCAAACCAAGAAGCACCTAATTATTCCAGTGTGGATTCCGCCACTAATGGAACATTTTTGTGCAATGAATGACTTGGGGCAGAGCTCAGCACTCAAGAATGTATGTAGGCTTTTATCAATTTTCAGAAAAATGGATTACTTATGAATAGTCCTGTTTAATTATTGTTTAAAAAAAATCTCAATCAAAAACGGACATGTTAAACAATATGCCCATTTATGAAGCTAATTAGATGGCTGTGGAGAGATTAAAGGCCAGGGTAGCTGCTCCGACTAGAGAATGCATGTATCAAAAATTGCCTTGAAGCAGAAAAAGGGCCCATGCTAACTTTTGTCATGACAGTATATTGATTCACCAGACAGTTACAGCATTCAGAACCAAAGTACTGAAAGCATTAACAATTTATGGTAGCAATACTGATTTTTAGTTCCGAGTTCAACTGCACAGTAACTTCTAAATAATTGCAAATTAAAACTACTCTAGAAAGGTTCAAAGGCCATTTTTTGTGCCTAAATTCCCTAGAACATAGGAAAGTACTTCACCAATCTATTTAAAACATGGAGAGTTTCATCAATAGTACCGGTTCCATATTTTACCAACATGAAATATAAATTCCTGTCCAGATTTTAAACAAGAAAAAAAAGTGCACAGCCTAAACTGACCAGGGTGTAATGGGCATCACAATCCAGCCCTGGAGTGGGCAAATGATGGCTCATGGGCCATATGCAGCCTATGAGCCCTTCCAAGCCAATTCATGAAGCCCAGGTAACTCGGTTTCTATTTGTGCTTATATTTCTTACTTGCTGATGTATCCGGTTTCAATTTTATGGACCTGGATGTTTGGAATGGGCTGCTCTTAACACTGTTGCCTCATTGAAAGATAAATGCTGAATCAGAACACCAAGGTCCATTAGTATTGGCAACTAGAGATATGTATATAAGTTAATGGGAATGTGTGTTGAAACATTATGTGGCCCAAGAGGCGCCACAACATATATCCAAGTGCTCCACAAAGACAGATTGGCTAAGCCAAGGGCGTCCAACCTATCATGTCCTCTTCCAACATCCAGATACATACTTTCCACTGGACAACAATCAGGAGCAGTAACCAGAGCTGATTTTCTTCCCTTTTTTTTGTAATTATGGTGACCTAATAAAAGTCATAGTAGGCCACAAATTTTGCCACCACATTGATTGCCAAAAAATTGTTTTGAGTTGCAACCTAAAAAATTAGCCTCTAGACATATGCTAACTGGATGCTATCACAAAACACACCAAAAAAATATCGTATGGGAGCCAACTGTTCTTAAATGTTGATCACAGGATAGTATTCAATGCACATCTGTTCATCTGCATTAGACATCCCACTGGTTGTATGAACAATGGTGACCTGACTGCGTGGCTGATAACACCGCTGGGCAGTTATACTGTAAGCTATACATAATTTTTTTTACATTTGTAATATCTGAGCCTAGAATGAAACAAATCAGAAGGTTGGACAGGTGCCAACAGTGAGTGTCCCAGGTTCAGTGTTTCTACTGCGAAAACAGATAGTAGGACACAAGCTCCCCATCAGCCACCAATACAGTTTACCATTCCCCAAGCCTGGCGTTCAACAGGTTTCAGCCCTTGCCTGCTGCTCGTTCCCCATCCTACCTGTAACTTCCCCTCCTGCTCAGTCCCAGGCTATTGCCCCACTACCCACAAACAATGCCTTGGAAGATGTAAATTGATAGTTATCACTAAAAACTTCTCCAGAGAAAGGTTTTTTAAGGTCTACAAACATGTGCATTTAACAAGACACATCAAATTTTAAAAAATGAGGGTGCATTTGTTTTAACAGATTTAAGTTATGAAGTGTGAATTGCAGGGAGTCACAAATGGACTCAAAAACCATGTGCTTTTCCAGCAGTAGCCATTACAGAAGTGACCAAAGACTAAAACCCCCAGCTGAATTTCTCCTCCCTAGTCCAAGGATACTGAGGCCAACTATAACATCTCTATTGCAACCCTGCTGCGATCAGCTAACCCAACAGAGATAATGAATCGGACCGTACCTACAGTACTGCATCCAATTCTGGTCACCCAGACACAAGGGCGGAGGCAGTGCAGAGGAGAGCCAGAAAGTTGATCCCCAGTGTCAAAGGTCGGAGTTGTGAGGAAAGACTGGAGAACCTAGGCTTTGCTTGGCTGGAGTGGCAGCGTCTGAGGAATGATCTTGTAGAAGTTTACAATATAGTTAACAGAATGAAGAAGGTAGATCTGAAAAATTACTTTAAATTAAATTGCATGGGTCAGATAAGGGGTCACAGGTTCAAATTAATACAGTGCATGCTGATTCAATGCCCGCCTTCAAGAGGGAGCTGGACCGGTTCTTGGCCGGGGCAAAGATCGCATCATATAAAAAGGGGAGAGGAACAGAGAGGAAATTTCCAGATATTCTTTTCCCCTTACTGGCCCTGGGTTTCCCCCCCCCCCCCCCCACTTTTGTTTGCCTCCCCCGGGAGATTACATGGCTGCGGGAGGGTAGGTAGTAGCTGGTCAGAATGCTCCAAGCATCGTGATTGTGGGACAGGTTTGATGGGCCAGCTGGTATTTTCCTGACCTTGATTTTCATATGTTTGTATCCAAAATTACCTTATGAACATAATACAAATGAAAATTTGACTGAAAAATGCTTTAGTCAATTGCCAGTTGTACAGACTATATATTTTCTTGATTGATAATGTGGATAATAGTGTGATTAATCTATCACGATTAACAAGACACTCCTCTAAAATTGTTGATAATTTAAAATTTAACATTGGTCAAGAAAAAATGTAAAGCTGTCATTATGCACTTATGTCCAGGGTTTAGGCTGGTGTATTAAAATTTTACATTTGTGCTACTTACCCTTGAATTATGGTGTTACAACTACAAACATTACGGGCTTTTACTGAGGAGCCACTAACCGCACGTGGTTCTTGGATGTGAAATTACAGCACCACAGCTCGTTTATCTATTTAAACAGACTGTTTATTCTACGCTACATCACAGAATTCTTCTCTCATGACCCTACACAGAAACCATTTGAAATATCTTAAAACACAATGAACACTGTAAACTAATTCTCTATGGTCATAATGCACCGCTTTAAACCCAGTACAGGAATTAAACGGAACTCAATATACAGTAGTTTCATAAAACTTTTTTTTCCACTGGCGTAGTCGCCTTCCAACAAACTGACCTGCAAAAGATCAGGAGGGGAGTAAACTGCAATTTAATGAATCTCTTGGTAACACATTTAATTTCTACAATATAGTTTTGTGCGGCTGCTGCCATTTAGGATATCTGGGGAGCACTTATTTTTCTTTCTTCTGCAACTCCTTTATTACATATATATGTCTATCACCAGCCTAGTACTTATATCCTGACCACAAATTCACAGCTAGCATCCCAGTCCTAGTAACCTTTTGGAACAAAATATCACAAATTTTACTCCTACCACACAATCCAACCTTTTAGGTTATCTCTTGAATTGACTGATGCACGATTAAGCAGCACAATGTACAGCTACAGGGCAAATGCAAGCCATTTGGGTTCCTAATTACACATCTCAGAATGCACCACAATTCACAACAGGACAATCCACCTACATACCATAACATTTGTAATAATGTAAGAGAGCCGGTGTAATTAGCCTGAACATCCAAAATCTGCTTTTGAAACTTCAGGACTTGTGTGTAACTCATCAGTCCCAGGCTCAGTGGCAAAAGGGTACGACAGGTTGAGCGCCCAAAATCTGGAGTTCCGGAACAATTGGTGCCAGGGTCATCCGATATCTGTAAAATGTTCCAGAATCCGGCCACCCTGTTTCCGCTGCCAGTCGGGCCCAGGTATTTCTGGACTCGGAACGTGTTTCTGATGTCCAAAGTCCGGAAACGCCTGAGCCCAGGTTGCGATATTTCCGGACTTTGGACATCAGAAACACATTCCAAAGTCCGGAAAAACATGAAAACTGGCTCGGCCTCGGTCCCGAGGTTGCCGGATTTGGGACGCTCAACCTGTATAAATTAATCTCCATCAGACAGATCCATCAGTTCTGGTCAGCAGTAGGCACAACTTGGAAGCTGCAAAATTGGTATTCACATCAACATTCCAAATAGGTTGATGACAAATTAAGTCAACTGTCAGAGATCCCACTGATATCATAAGCAATGTACGATTTATTGCAATTAGGTCTGCAATGAATCAAATACGGCCTTGCCCCACCTCAAAATATATACTGTGGCTGTTACGTCCGTGTAATAATAATAAAAGGACTGCAGAGAACGGTACAACAGGTGTTTACTCAACGTGGTTCAAACTGCAACTGAAACAACAGATTACTACTCAGTGTTATATACAGGTGTGGTCACTGCCGGTACTACAGTATACATGAGCTGTAGAAAGTAGTTCCCCCCTTAAAGGTACATACATTAGTGGCCTATAAAGTTTTGTTTATACGCTTTCCCATTTGAAGTTTTGCACTTCAAAATTGAGTACTGAATATCCCTCCCCCCCCACCTCGTTCTGTCCCCAGCACCAATTACCATTATATACTAATAATCTCTCTCATGAAGATTCACATCACTTAAGACAAAATTAACAAGTATGGCTTCATTCTAAAAAAAAGTTCAATTTACTTGAATAGTCACTATCCTGGATACAAGGCCATCACAATTCAATTTATTTCCACAGTGCTTCCCTTTCGAAAATCTATACAACAGTATAAATGAGGTGCCATGGCAACAAACATTGCAAGTATATATAAATAGCAGAGAGCAGGGATATCACAGTGTACCACCATAAAAGGTGGCATTGCAGTCGGATGTTTGCTAAAAATGTGATATTTACAAAAAAGATGACTCAGCTGTTAATACTGTATCTTTTTATGTAAACTGCCTTCACCAGATTCATTCCATTTCTCTCTTCTTGAATACTTCTACAGCTGTGGAATGCAGCACTCCTTTCACTGTGTACACTACAGTTACACATTTCTCTTCAGCTATTGTACACTACAAGAATTGCCAGGACTCTACCCAACTTAGCATGTAAAACTCAGGTCATGAGCAGATGACCTTCATAGTTTCCTTCACTCTGGCATACCCGAATTGTTAACCTTTCACATACTGGAAGTGTCCGAGAAAGTTGACATTCCCCAAAAATCACATTAAGACTTGCAGAATTAAGCAGAGGCCACTTCATGGCTTCAGCGGATCATGGAAACCCAGATATTTTTATTACTATGGTAAAGTGTGTTCAGCATGAATTACGGGTGACCATGTTGCAGACTATGGCCCATACAATTATATCCCTGGATTGATTTGCGGAACAAGTTTTTACATGAACAGTTTTCCAGTTTAAAATACTCTTATTCAGGGTTACATACGCAGTATTCCAAAAGATACACTAGAACCATCTGTAACCCAAAAGGGTGTAAAAGAAAAGACAGCCATCCGTGGCTAAGTAAAGAAATTAAGGATAGTATTCGACTAAAAACAAGGGCATATAAGGTAGCCAAATCTAGTGGGAGGATAGAGGATAGGGAAAACTTTAAAAGACAGCAAAAAATAACAAAAAACATTGATTTAGAAAGGGAAGATAGATTATGAAAGTAAATTAGCAAAAAATATAAAAACAGATAGTAAGAGTTTTTATAGTTATATAAAAAGAAAAAGGGTGGCTAAAGTAAATGTTGGTCCCTTTCGAGGATGAGACCGGGAAATTAATGGTGGGAAATATGTAGATGGCAAAAACACTGAATATTTTGTATCAGTCTTTACAGTAGAGGACACTAAGAATATCCCAACACTGGACAAACAGGGGGCTAAAGGGGGGGAGGAGCTAAACACGATCAAAATCACTAAGGAAGTGGTACTCGGCAAAATAATGGGACTCAAGGCGGATAAATCACCTGGACCTGATGGCTTACATCCTAGGGTCTTGAGGGAAGTGGCGGTAGGGATTGTGGATGCATTGGTAATAATTTTCCAAAACTCCCTGGAATCAGCAAAGGTCCCGGCAGACTGGAAAACTGCTAATGTAATGCCCTTATTTAAAAAGGGCAGTAGGCAGAAGGCTGGAAACTATAGACCGGTTAGCCTAACATCTGTGGTAGGTAAAATATTGGAGTACATTATTAAGGAGACAGTAACAGGACATTTGGATAATCATAATTTAATAGGACAAAGTCAGCATGGTTTTATGAAGGGGAAGTCATGTTTGACAAATTTGCTGGAGTTCTTTGAGGAAGTAACATATCGGGTGGATAAAGGGGAACCAGTGGACGTAGTGTATTTAGACTTCCAAAAGGCATTTGACAAGGTGCCACACAAAAGATTATTGCTTAAGATAAAAAATCACGGGATTGGGGGTAATATTCTGGCATGGATAGAGGATTGGCTATCTAACAGAAGGCAGAGAGTTGGGATAAATGGTTCATTCTCGGACTGGCAATCAGTAACTAGTGGTGTTCCACAGGGGTCAGTGCTGGGTCCCCAACTCTTTACAATCTATATTAACGATTTGGAGGAGGGGACCGAGTATAACATTTCAAAGTTTGCAGATGATACTAAGATGGGAGGGAAAGTAGTGAGTGAGGAGGACATAAAAAACCTGCAAGGGGACATAGACAGGCTAAGTAAGTGGGCAGAGATTTGGCAGATGGAATATAATACTGGAAAGTGTGAGGTTATGCACTTTGGCAGGAAAAATCATAGAGCAAGTTATTATCTTAATGGCAAGAAACTTGAAAGTACTGAAGTACAAAGGGATCTGGGGGTCCTGGTGCACGAAACTCAAAAGGTTAGTATGCAGGTGCAGCAAGTGATTAAGAAGGCCAATGGAATGTTGGCTTTCATTGCTAGGGGGATAGAATATAAAAATAGGGGAGGTATTGCTTCAGTTGTACAAGGTATTGGTGAGACCGCACCTGGAATACTGCGTACAGTTTTGGTGTCCATACTTAAGAAAGGACATACTTGCTCTCGAGTCAGTACAAAGAAGGTTCACTCGGTTAATCCCGGGGATGAGGGGATGGACATATGAGAGGTTGAGTAGATTGGGACTCTACTCATTGGAGTTCAGAAGAATGAGAGGCGATCTTATTGAAACATAAGATTGTGAAGGGGTTGGATCAGGTGGGTGCGGGGAAGATGTTCCCGATGATGGGTGAAACTAGAACTAGGGGGCATAGTCTTAGAATAAGGGGCTGCTCTTTCAAAACTGAGATGAGATGAGGAACTACTTCACTCAGAGGGTGGTAGGTCCATGGAATATGCTGCCCCAAAAAGCTGTAGAAGCTACATCATTACATAAATTTAAAACAGAAATAGTGTTTCCTAGAAGTAAAGGGAATTAAGGGTTACGGGGAGCGGGCAGGAATTTGGACAGGAGTCTAGGTTCGGATCGGTCATGGCCCTGTGGTTAGCGGAGCGGGCCCAGGGGCCGTGTAGCCTGATCCTGCTCCTATTTCGTGTGTCTAATTCTGTTAGATTCAGGAGATGGTTCTGTGATAGTAGATTGGCGGTTAGGATCAGATCAGCCATGATCTTATTGAATGACGGAGCAGGCTCGAGGGGCCGATTGGCCTACTCCTGCTCCTATTTCTTATGTTCTTATGTAACCACAATTTCTGTCCACGAGTGGATAACTGACAGAAACTGCCCATTTATCTGCTGAATTTTCTTTATATTGTAGCACTTGTATTACTAAAATGACAAGTTTAGTCAGAGGAAGATGAACAAAATTATGGGGGGGGGGGGGGCAGGGGGTGGGAGAACAAGTGAAAGGAAGAAAGTCATGGCGGAAATTCAAAAGGAGCAGTTCCAGCAATCTTAGAGGTAATCATCATCTGTTACTCCTTTGACAATCATTCGAGGACAAAATAACTGCATAGAAAGAGAAGCATGTAGGTGGAAGGGAGAACTGAGGATAAAAATCAGTAAAATTTTACATTTTATTCTGAATGCCAATTTATAGGCCTGAGTTTGTGTGCATGGTTAAGTCAAGTGGAGGTCATATGCAGTCAGGCAGGCAAGGGTTTGGCTGCTGATTCCCAGTTGAGTCCGCTGGGATGAAGGGACTTCGCTGCTTACTGCTTAATCCCCAGGCCAACCAACCAGTGAGGACTTCAAAGTGCAGAAATTTTCACAATACCACACTTCTGAAGTCTACCTGACTGGTTATAATACACAATAATTCAGGATAGCTCAACGAACTTCAAAGACAGACACCAACATGGCCAGACTCTAATGGTTATTCAATAACAAAGCCTAAAGCCAACCCTTAACTGTGACATGGAGCAAAAAAAAAGCACTTCCCGAGAATGGCGCAAATAATTAACTTCATAAAACCACAAACAATCAAAAACAAAATGGAGTTTCTTTCTCAAACTTCACCTCCACTCCCAAAAGAACAATGCAGCCATCGGGAACAGGCAAGACAATATCTGCACCAGCCACAAGACTGCTTTTAAGTCAAACAATTGGGAAGTGTACTCGGTGGATTTTCTTTTTAATTGCCCCCCACTCTCCTTGTAAAAATATCCCACCTTCACCAACCCTGCTGAGATAAGGAATACTGCACAAGGAACCGCACACGTGAACCTGCATTGCTACCACTCAGTGGCACTGCAGTGTACCAACCAACGAGGATGTCAAAAAACATTAACAAATTACACCGCCAACCTGAAAGACAAGGATGGGAGAAGGAGAAAAAAAAGTACCTTGAGACATCACACCTGGGCTTAAATTCTTTGAATATTCCTTTCAGTATGATTTATGGCTGTGTAAGGAATCAGACCCAAGCCCGTCTCCATGGTACTACCTTGTTAAGTCAATTCTCAGCGCACTCCCTTACATACTTGAACTCAGGTAATGCAATTAAAGTTGTATTGAGCAAAGCAATAAGATGATTTATTTGGTCAGCTATACTATAAATTCTGTTAAAAACAAATCCATTTTACAAACCGGTCAGCTTTTGCTCACAATTACAGAATCAGGTTCAGGATTGGGTCCAAAGTTTGGTGGCTTGAGTACCTAAGCAAGTTGCTCCATCAAGTGGTTTGGCCACCTGCATCACTACTGTGGAAAGTAGGTCTGAACAGCCAGCAACCATAGTCTTCCTAGACCTGCATCAAACAGCTAGGATTCAAAAAATATAATTTTTTGTTACCAGACTAGGTATTCTTTACAAGTGAGGCAGTGACCATGATATAAGCTTGCAATCTTAGTGTTGTAATTTAGCAACTACCCAGGAGAAGTCAGCATTCCACATCAGATGTGCAACCTTATTCCTTTCCCATGCTGGGTCTCCCAAATCATCCCCTGTGGAAGTCAGGCTGATGACTTGATCCCAGGCATCTGCCAATAATGCTCTATAATCTGCAGAGCTATACATATCTCTATGTTCCCTCCCTGTAAGCAATTGCCGCCCTACAATAACACAGATAGATAACTAATTGCACTGGAGGAAATCACAAGCAGAAACACAGATCTCAACTTCCTGGTGCAGGCAATGCTCCCTTGTACTGTATGACATACAACCCTGGAATGCACTTCATTTCAAGGTAAATGTTGTCTACTAGGGAATTATCATCAAGAACTTGCATTTACATGGCACCTTTAACGTAGAAACAAATCAGGGCCCCTACACAAATCCCCCCCCCCCCCAATTCATTAGAATGCAGACATTAATAACAAAGCAAATTATATGAGAATATACTTTGCTTAAGTGAAGCATTATCACACAGGGCCCCTGGTGGGAGCCACGTATTTAGCCAAAACCCCATGGCAAAGGGCCTATAAACCTGTGCGCCAATCCATCCCGGTAGCAAAATCTGAGACTCAACCAACACAACATGCATTGCCTATTGACTGAACACAAATTGGTGTTAACAACCATTGCACAGAAACCTACAGCTCAAATCATTCCATCCTCCCTACCAGAGGATGAAGGTTGGCAGCAGTTAGGATCAAAACTGCGAAGAGTTCAAGTAACGTTGCTGTCTCCATCAGCCAAGATAAGTTTTTTGAGGAAATTTGAACAATGTGGGCTGCTGGATAGCAACAGATTGTATCAAGTTTTCTTCATACTATGAACAAAGAAGCCGACCAGTTTATCTGCCAATCAGTCTGAGAAAATACTACAGAATTCTGTAGCACGTTACTTCAAAAGACAAAATACCTTAAGGCCAAAATTGGTCTTAAAGCGAAGCTTTTCATTTTCTGAATTACACGGAACTGAATGTAGCTGCAGTCCCTTTCCAACAACCACTAAATGACTTCTAACTCCACTTCACAAGGTCTTTCGTCAAACATTACTAAATTAGTCTTTTTAAATTTTAAAAAGTTATCTAATTTAATCTAAACAACAAGAACACTTATCTCAAACACCCATTATTACCATTCTCTTTAAATAATGCAAGTGGAGCAATTTGGCTGTGCGAGTGTGCCAGGTGGGAAAAATAGGTCAATTCTAGCACAAGAGTCAGACGTTGCAGCATAGCGGGTGACCATTCAGGCTGTTATGTACATGCCAGTTCTAGCCTCTACACTGGTTTGAATTCTGGGAGCTGCTTATGCTGCTAAAAAATCAAAAAAACAACCGGCATGTATAACACGCTTCTGGCATCCCCAAAACTCTTCAGTCAACGAATTGCTTTTGATGTGTTGTCACTGTTATGTTGAAAAACAGCAGCCAATTTATGCATAGTAAGATGCCACAGACAGCAATGAGATAATGACCAGATAACCAGTTTTTGGTGGTGATGCTTGTTGGCCAGGGCTCGGAGAATTCCCCTGCTCTTTTAATAGTACCATGCGATCTTTTACATCCTCTTGTGCATTCCCAGTTTCCATCACTGTGCCTTCAGCTGTCTAGGCCCTCCCTAAACCTCTCTCCACCTCCTTTTAGAAGCTCCTTGAAACCTACCTCTTTCACCAAGCTTTGCGTTTTCTGTCCCAATATCTCTATGTGACTCAGTGTCAAATTTTGTTTGATAACACTCCTGTGAAGCCCCTTGGGACGTTTTACTACGTTAAAGATGCTATATAAATGCACATAGTTGTTGAACAGGCCGACTGTTTAATGCTGTATCTGATAAACAGCACATCTACAAAGTAGTACAAAGTATTTACAGCACAGAAATAGGCCATTTGGCCCAACAGGTTCATGCTCCACACATGCCTCCTCTCAACCCCTCTAAATCTAACCTCCTCAACATATCCTTCTATTCCATTCACCCTCATGTGCTTATCTAGCCTTCCCTTGAATGCATCTATGCTATTCACCTCAACTACACCTTGTGGTAGCAAGTTCCACATTCTAACCATTCTCTGTAAAAGAAGTTTCGCCTGAATTCCCTACTGAATTTATTAGGTGAGAAATTTCTCCTGAATTAAACTTCAATACTACCTCACTCTAGTTTTCCTTCTTCTAGCCATGCAGTCACACAACTTTATCGCCCTGCTCAATCCACCAGTGAATCGCATTTCCCTGCATGTTGGTCTGCAACCAGCCACGAGAGAGAGATGCAAGCGACATCCCAATTTTCCTCTTCCAATAACTGCCTCATCTCTCCCGGACTGGGAACTTGCCACCTGAAGAGCCTCAGGTGCGAGCCAGCACCCTACCACTAACCCCACAAGCTGTTTGCCTCGCACACAACCAAATCATTTAATGGGCAATCTTTAGTTTATTCCAGATTTTCATTGTCCATTTCTACTTAATCCAAGCAGCATTTGCTTTCAAGTAAATACACCATCAAAAAATGGAAGACCAAGTGGCAAATTGAAAACCGATGCACAAGCTGAAGGTACATTACATACAGAGAAATGGGAGGGAGGAGGTCATCAGCCCAGTTTTTAAATATCTGCATTACTGAAAACAGGGTTACAAAATTACTTTAAAAAATTGAAGACAGTTAGTTGAATGCAACAACTCCCAAAAGGAGTACTGAAGCTAAGTAACAACTTTGCTACCCTGCCCCCATAAAATGTATATTTAGATGTTACAGTACGCAACAGGATTTATCTTGACCTAAAGTTCTGCTAATTTATGCAGGCAGCCAGTGGACGTTAGAGTGCTGCACAGAAATGTCAGCTTACATTACGTCCTCAAGTCCCATGGATTAGAGCTTGAGCCCACAACCTTCTCACTTGGAGGCGAAGTGCTATCACTTGGTCAGGCAGAGGGGTGAAATGGTGGGTTTCTAGAATTCAAATTGAAAGACCAATGTAAAAGTGGCTTTTGACTTCAGGTGAGCAGCAATAGATAATAAAAGCAAATGAATAATGTAAAAACTTAGACAATTCTCAAGCTA
This sequence comes from Somniosus microcephalus, assembly GCF_052327205.1. Taxonomy (NCBI): domain Eukaryota; kingdom Metazoa; phylum Chordata; class Chondrichthyes; order Squaliformes; family Somniosidae; genus Somniosus; species Somniosus microcephalus. The sequence goes on along the minus strand of NC_140989.1, from coordinate 277,547,695 downwards.
ATTTTCAAACTATGCCCCTACATGAGACTAAATTATTATTTTGCTAGCTTCCAACTACTGTATTGGGTTAGCAAAGTGTCTACTATATTACAAGCAGGTGAATGCAAGGCAGATGGGGAGAGAGAATTAATTTTAATAACCAAGTAGAGATGTGAAGATAAACAGATTTGAATCACACAAATTTCAGCTGGCCATGGTTCTATGCGTTGACACAAGCCATGAGAAATATTAGATCAGAAATATACATTATTTTTCAACTGAACTGTTGACAGATATATATTCACAACACAGAACGATGTATGCTTGGAGTTGTGGAGAGGAGATGGGAGGGAGGTGAACTGGTTAGAATTTCAATAAAATTATAGGGTTGATTATACAGCCAGACACATGATTAGCTGAAATGTAGGTTTGGATAAAGTCTGCAGCACAGGTATACGCCTCAGAAATGTGTTCGCCAATCCTCTTCTCACTCTTCCTCCACTTCTGCTATTCCATACCAACCTAATAGGTACTACTACAGTAGGGAAGCACAAGTAATGTTTACTTCTTTCTTGACAAGGCACTTTGCCCAATAAACGTAGGTTACCTGCGGCTAACAGATTTGTGTAACTGGCAACATGGGAGGCAAGTCTGATCGGCCCATCTGTGGACAGCTTTAAGTTCCTCGGAGTCCACATCACGGAAGACCTCTCCTGGTCCCTCAATACCTCCTCTTTGGTGAAGGCCCAGCAGCGCCTATATTTCCTAAGGAGGCTGAAGGGATGTAACCTGTCACCCCGATCCTCTCTAACTTTTACCGCTGCACAATAGAGAGCATCCTGACGAACTGTATCACAGTATGGTATGGCAGCTGTAGCTCCTATGACCGGAAAGCCCTACAGCGGGTAGTCAAAACTGCCCAACGCATTACCGGCCCCCGGCTACCGACCATAGAGCACATATACCAGAAACGCTGTTTACGGAAGTCACTGACCATCATCAAAGACCCTACCCACCCCAGCCACAGTCTGTTCACCCCCCTGCCATCTGGGAGATGCTACAGATGCATTCGCACCCGAACGACCAGATTTAGGAACAGCTTCTTTCCCAGGGCTGTCATCCTACTGAACTCCACAAATAAACTCTAAAGCCTGCACATCTGCCAATGCACTTTATTATGGTTATGTTTATGTTAATGTATTACAAGCCAAATGAATGTTGAATGTTTAAATGTCTTAATCTAAATGTACACTCTTGGGAGCCGCAAGCCTACATTTCGTTGTACTGCACTTGTGCACTAACAATGACAATAAAGTTGATTATTATTATTATTGACAACCCAGTGCTGTAATAGCCTAGTCATCTTATCCAATTTATAACTAGATAAGGAATTCAACTTATCTCTCAGTTACCAGTGAGAGAGATAAGTTGAATTCCTTATCTAGTTACCCTTCCCATTCTGCTTTCTCCCCCGCCCACTGAATTCAAAGTTATATTCTGAATTTCTGGCATACTCGCCCAAAAACAAAACTGTCGCCCTTTTACAAACATAGCAGGGTATCACCCTTTATCTGCTTAGCTGCACACCCACATGCATAGGCTACTAAAGGATGACTCTTGGTCAGATGCTGTCACTGCCATTTTAATTTTGATCACTGGCTGGAGCTTTGCTCCAAGTACTGGTATTTTCATCCAAATGCAATTAAGTTTTCGCACGTAAAATAAACTCAGGTAAAGAAGCCCCAACTTTAAAAAGCAGAGACGATAGGTCCCATAAAACATTAATTGAAGCCTAGTAAGTTTGACCTCACTTTAAATGTAGCTTATTTGCCAGTCATTTACAGAGAGTTCATCTACACGATAACAGAAGATCTACACTATAACACAAAAATATATTCAATTCTATTAATAATGAAATCAAAAATTAAATTGAGCCCTCGGCAATAACAATGGCATTCTTATGCAAAAGGGAGAAGGCGAAGAGAAAAATCAGAGTTTTAAGTTTGTAGTCACTCCATCACGTCAAGAAAATCTATGAGCTGTGGACTGTAAACAGCTGCATAAACAGCTTTTGGCTCAACTCCAAACTGTGCAATGCTTTTGCATTCAGCAGCTAATTCTGATTATAATTCAGCAACCATCCTAGTACCAGCGTAGAAATGGCATCAATAGCCACCTAAACTCAATGGGTTTCAGAAGTAACCAGGAATAGTTAGCTCATCAGAAAAACCCAAAAGGTAGAAGAAAACATTTATTCGCCACGAGTCCTCGGACATTCCCCCAAAAGATTCAACTGAAAACTAGTCAGAAAGTGCAACGTGGAAAACAATGTGCCACTGTACTAAAAACTGTATAAATGCATGACTCCACTGCAATTTAATCAAATACATGACATGCATTTCCCTTAACCCGACCGCCTTCATTACACGGTCTTCCATTTACATTGTCCTCAGAAAGCTGTAAGAGAAGGCACTTAATGCTTGTGCTATTCTAAACGACCTAAAACTGAGGAGCATTTTTTTTGTCATTCAAGACTTCAGAAGCTTACAATGACTAGAAGTGATGTGATCTACTTCAAATATGACCCACATTTTGGCTAATTGCTACTAGCAGCTTTCATGTATTACCGAGTGCAGATTTGTGGTCTGCTTCACACTATCTCATCGACCACAGGTTTTCCCAGACAGACAGTTGTTCCGATTAATCTCAACTATGCAAATGTCTTTCATCTCATTCTTGATCAACTAAAAGATTCTGATCACGTCTCCTGCGAACACATGAGAGGCCATTTCACAATACATCTTCTAATGACTATACCCATCTCCATTTATTAGCAGCAGAACCATTATCTTAGTTTAGACAGTTTAAAAAATACCATATATGGGTTAAGGCAAATGTAAAGGGACCATGATCTGAAAGAGTAGGACTACATTCCTTATCTTTTTCTCCCATTTTCCCCATGCCATTCGTCAATTCCCAAACCAAGGAGGCAAACAGCCAAACCCCCACCCATGCCTTTGCCAATGCCACTCCAGAGGCAGTTCTACACAAATATATTTATTTTATAAGCACAGTACGGTTAACTTTTATAGTCTCTTCCCCTTTGGATGGTACAAGAGTCAAAACCTTCCATTACTGAAATTGGTTTTCACTACAGCCATTAAGTTTTTCCTGCATTGCCTGCTTCAGGAACACAAAAAGGAGACACACTGTTTTACAATGTTGTACGATGTCATAGTGAACAGTAGGTTTTGCGGAGAAATATTTAAATTGCACCTCCACAACTAACTCCCCCACCTAAAATAAAAATGTTAAATTATAGCTCCACAACTAACTCCACCTAAAATCAAAAAAGTGAAAAATACAACTTCACTATAAACAGTTGTGCTAGTCTTGACAATGCATGCAACATTAACCCCAACGATAACACCCAGACTAAACATTAGAGCTTACAGCAGAAGTGATCCAAAAAATGATAGAGTTGTAGTCTCACACTTTCAAAAGATTTTGCATTCAATAGATAAGCAGGAGGAGAGCACATTACATAGTATGACAAAATTCGGAAATAGAGTCACTATAGAGCAGATTTAAAATATTGATGTTTGAGGTGCTGATTTTATCAGAATGTCTTCTAAACCGTAAAATATTCTCTTGATCAGGTCTTCCAATTTTACACTTACGACAAAATACATCCATACTGTCGCAACAGTGCTACATTACACAAGACTAGAAAAGGGAGCAATGTTCACAGAAAAAAAATTGGTAAGAGGTGGTTTTGGTAGATATTCAAAAGCAGTCAAGATGCAATGAGGGAAAATACAAACATTGTACACTGGAATCACCATGTAAAATTTACTCCAAGCTGAAAATTCCTCAGACTTTGAATGTACAGAATAATAATGTAATATAAATCTTAGTACAGCAAACTACACCAACTGCAACCAACCATGGATTTAGTTTTCAAAGCTCCAAAATAAATCCAGTATAGATTGAACTCAATAGCTTACTAGCAATGCAGCATAATCTAATTAAAAACCCAACCACACTACAAACCCCCATCAGTATGGTGTTGGTACAATCCTGACAGATACTGGAGTCCATCTGAGCTATGTAGCCTGCCTCCAGACACTCATGCAGCAGTCATGTGGACCTTTCAGCTTGAACTCATCCAAATGTTATTTAACAATCATTCTTTTAAATCTAAAATTCAACGATGGAGTTTCTACAAGGGAGGACCATTTCTGTTCACTTGATTGGGTAAGACATTTGATCTCAAACCTGATCTTTAATGGAGTTCATTAGGTAAATCTGCAACAAAGTATCACTGCATGCTAATAACAATGTTTCAGACATTCATTTGCCTCTTCAATTCCCTGATCTCATGACCATTTGTGAGAAGGGAAAAATTGCAAACTCATTAAAGAACAAATCTGCAGTTATATAGCAGGGTGATGGGACCTCACTAACATCTCATCCAAAAGATAGTACCTCTGACAATGCATTAGTGCACTGAAGTGTTAGCATATAGAGTACATGTTCAATCCTGGAATGGGCATGAACCAGGAGACGAGTGCGCCAAACCGAGCTAATCTAACACTGGATACAATGACAAATGGATGCAAAAAGCTTCCAAACAGTATTTTATTCTTGTGTAATCCCAGTACCTAACCATCGAGTGACATTGGCAGCAACCACATTTAACGAAGTCCACCTTCACTGCAGACATCACACAGAAATAGTCACATTAATGTCAATGCTCTGGTTGGTTACTGAAATTCGACAACATTGCCTTGAACTATGACGGCAGTGAGAAATTAAGGGTTTTCAATTCAGATTTTATTGACATTGGTCGCAATTATTTTACTGAAAAATAATTAAGCCAGATGAAATAGTGTCTCACAGGCCTCCTCGCTCCAAGTCCAAACAATCTTGCTCTGGCCCTTGAAACACCAAAGCAGGAGGAAATCAAACTACATTTGATTTAATTAAAAATGGATAATCTGCTCTCCAAAGCCACTGTTAAATGAATAACCACAATTAAAATTATACCACTCATCTGCAGTCATGAAAGGGAATATAACTCTGGGTATTTTCAAAAGAAAATGCTATTATTCAATTAAATGGAGTGGGGTTATCGTACAAGATTAAAATTAGATATAGATGAAGTTATGGCTGACTGATCAAAGCTTACGTCATGACTTTTAGTAATGGATGTGTGTACATAAATTGTCCTGCAGAATGGATTGGCGCGACTGACAGTCAAGTCCAATATCAACAACTCATCCATTATTGCTACTCAATCACACATTGAGAATTTTCCAGTTTAATTTTTTGCATTTTTCTTTTAAACTAATGTTTACATAACCAACCTTTCCTACTGCCTAAATATATTTTGACAGCATAACAAAACAAAGCATTATTAAAAATAGTTGACAGTTGCATCCTCACTTACTCTCCTCCCTTGCATATTCTGTACAATACAATTTGCAATATTTGTTCCATTTAATTTGCTGTACATTCTTGAATGGGGATTTAACAGTATTAAGAACTTGTACTCACAACTTGAACTAAGTATACCAGCTGTTTTTATACTGTAAGACGCATGTGAGAAACACAAGTTCCCAATACATGGGTCTCATGAAACTGACTGCAGCTGGAAAATTATCCCACAGGAATTCATTAAAGCCAGGAACCAACTTTTTTCTAGTCTCCTGAAAAATGATATACATATAGCTCCCCAATAGCCTAGTGGATAAAGATAATGCCCCATCAAACAAAAGCCAATACAGGTAGACTATCCTTTATCCGAAAACCTCGGGACCAGCCGTGTTTCGGTTTTAGGAAAATTTCGGTTTTCGGAAGGTGCGCGAAAACACTTCGGTTTTCAGAGGTAATTCGGTTTTCGGGAGTGCGGATAAAGGATACACTATCCCTTATCCGAAAGGGTGGGATAAATAACGACTATAAATACTGTAGTTACAGGGATAAATACTGTAGTACAGTTTATTTGTAAGGAAAACATTCAGTAAAATTTCAAACATGTACAGGTACAAACTAAGCTAAATACCTGTACATAAACATGCAATAAAGGTACATTACATCTGGCTTGAGGATCTTGGAGAAGAGGGTACATCAGTGTTGGCATCATTGTCATCAGGTTGGAGTTGGACATCTGAAGATGGGCCAGGAACAGGATTCTCAAGTGATTAAGCATGACTACGACAGACGGCCTTTTTAAAGACTGCTTCCAGTGTCATCTGTCTCATTAACATTGGTTTCTGTCTAAGCAGTCTCTCTTTAATTGAGTAAACTTGCATAATCTCTTGCTCACTGATAAATGCACGTTTTTCAAGGCCAGCAATTAACTGATCACACATTGTCACCATATCGTCTATGGGGATTTTTTCACCTGTGTTCACAATGTCATCATCATCACTATTGTCCTCATGCTTGTCTTTATTTAACACCATTTCAGCAATTTCCCCATCACTCAATGAATTCACAACAGGTGCATCATTGTCAATGTTCAGCACTTCTTCGATGTCAGCTTCCTCGAACGTATTTACACTTTCGGATGATAAACCTTTGGCGTAAGTGAGGAGGTTTGATATCATCTTCTCCTGACTGACAGGAAATCCTTCAAACTCGTCATCTGCAGGTCCATCTTCATGAAACATCGTTGAAGGCCAAAGTCTGTGCCAAGCATTTGTTAATGTTGGTTTGTCAACATCGTTCCAAGCATTAGCAACTGCATAAATGGCATCCTTAACATTGAATTCTTTCAGGAAGCTTTGGATTCCTTCACCTCTGTTGATTGCATCAAGCATAGAGTTCAAAAAAACGTCTTTATACTTGCTCTTCATGGAGCGTAAAATTCCTTGGTCACAAGGCTGTATTAAAGATGTCACATTAGGGGGAAAGTGAATGCCGAAAACATAACTTTTCACAAGAAGTTCAGGAGGGGGATGTGCGGAGCAGTTGTCCAGGAACAATAAAATTTTGCAGTTTTCTTCCAGTCCAACTTGCCTGCAATGAGCTCGTGTCGCTGGTACGAAGTGGTTATTGAACCAGTGAGAAAATATTCCTCTGGTTACCCATGCTTTCCTGCTCGCATAATAATGCACAGGTAAATTGCATACACCTTTCAAACATCTCGGATGTTGGCTTTTTCCAATCACTACCAACTTTAACTTGTGTGTGCCTGCAGCATTGGCACACCCAAGAACAGTCAACCTGTCCTTAGCATCCTTAAAACCTGCTGGTGCACTCTCATCAGCCGTTGCTAATGTTTTTCTAGGAACGTAGCGCCAGAACAGAGCTGTTTCATCAGCATTGTAAATTTGTTCAGGACCGAGGTTTTCATCCGATATTATTTTTGCAAACTTATCTATGTAATTTTCAGCTGCTTCATGATCAGCAGAAGCTTTTTCACCACAGATTTTCAGATATTTTATACCATGACGCTTCTTAAATTTATGCAGCCAACCTTCTGAATATTCACACTCAACTTCAATGTTCAGTTCTTCATGGCATATTCTAGCTTGCTTCATGACCATCAAACCAGTCAGTGGCACACGTTCACCTCTGCGTTGTCGAATCCACTCAATCAGCACACGGTCAAGATCTTCATTTTTTGCCCTATGCAATGTTTTCCTAATTTTCATTAGTTTATGGTCATCACTGTCAGTGTAAAATTTCAACAACTTGTCTTTCTGTTTCTTTAAGTCATATACGGTGGTACTTCCCACACCATATTCTTCAGTAAGATGTCGCACAGACACACCACGATCAAGCTTCTGCAATAACTCCACTTTCTGCGATATCGATAATGAGCGATGCTTCCTTCTCTGCTTCTCACTGTTACCCATTGGGGTATCTGCAGCTCTTTTTAGCATTTTCACAAATTGTTAAAAGCCAGCAAATATCTAAGAGAGCAGCAAATATCACACAGAGCAGCATAACACCTGTGTGGGTCAAGCATCGGCAGCGTCGGGTCATGCTTTGCGCCACTTTCGGCTTTGAGGTTTTCTGGTTTCGGATGTGCAGATAAAGGATGGTACACTATCTCTTATCCGAAATTGGGTGGGGTACGGGGGGGGGGGGGGGGGGGGGGGGTCGGGGGTCATGGTCGTGCGCATTTCGGTTTTCAGAAGTCATGCTTTGCTCCACTTTCGGCTTTCAGAGGTTTTCTGGTTTCGGATGTGCGGATAAAGATTTCGGTTTTCAGAAGTGCGGAAAAATGCTACACTATCCCTTATCCGGCTAGGCCTGTAAGTCGTGCGCCACTCTGGTCATGTCGTGCGCACGACTTACGCTGACCGAAAAAACCTTCGGTTTTTAGAGGGTTTCGGTTTTCGGAAGTCCAGATAAAGGGTAGTCTACCTGTACAATCTATACGGTTGCGGATTCAATTCATGCGCGATCTGTGGTCAGTTAGCTCGCAGCCACAGCAGCAGTCGATTAAAAAAATGCAAGACTTCTTGTTTAACATCAGTTCATTACCACCAAAAAATCCAACTCTCATCTCGTTGCAACATTTCCAGGTAATAGCTACAACAAAATGTAAGAACCCCTCTTACACTAGTTTAATCCAACCTACTGTAGACTGCGATACGGTGCTAAAGTTACTGAAACTCTATGCTCTGTGTTTGGAGATGTACAGCCCAATCCGTTGTACAAAAGGGGAGACAAGTTCAAACAAAATACTGTATACACAATTATTATTACTCATATATAGGTTGCATAGCTTTGAAATGAATACTCAACAGGACTGCGAGTTCATTTAAAACCTAAAATTACTCATAAAACTTAAAATCTGTTTATTGCTGTTAGCTTTTATCATAAGTACTACATGACCAGCACTGGTGTCCAATTTCCCTCAGCGACCATTGCGGTTTGCAATTGAGCAGCTTTGCTGCATTGTTTTAAATTTAAAATCCAACACGCCTAGAACACCTTGCGTGTAGTTTTAAAATGGCGAACTGCAATTCCTGGCTGCACCTCGAGTGGCTGGAATGTGAGCAAGTCTGTCCCATCCATCACTGTACAAGATACTGCTTCAGAAACTGAGTCTGTTTGTAGGTGAGTGGGAAATAAAATTTTTGTCCGTTCAGTCTATAGACAGACAAGACAAGCATTCTTCTGGGGTCACAAAACTCTACTCCTATTTTTATTCAACAGATTGCTTGCAGTAAAATTACATTAGCAATTCAACCCTCCACCCCACCAACTCTACCACGACCACGGTCATGTTTCAATCTTGCTTATGATGACTGTCCACAAAGAGGATTTGGGAAAAAAGAGTTAACTTTAAAGACCCAACATTAAAGTTAAGTGCATTCACACAAGTTTTGGGAAAAGGCAATTAGACTAAAGGTGGTTAATATGCTAACGGAAGTAGTTTTCCCCAATGAGTAAACAGTGAGCAATTCATTAGATTTTTGATAGTTGATTAAAAAAAAATTGAGGGGCTATTTTTCAAAAACACTATGCATTAGATAGGCTGTTGCAATGGCAAACCAAAGTCACCAACATGATATTTTTCTAATTGTAATTAACATGTCACATTGGGAAAGTACATATGCACACCCGCTCCCCATAGGTGGCAAGCCTGCTGGCCTGGCCAAGGCTTGGACTACTGATGCTGTATAAACTGGAACAGGCGGGCAACAATCTGCACACAATTGTGATCTCTGCCAAGTCACGGAGAAATGAAGACTGGAGCCTAGCCACAAAACACACAAAATGAGTCATCCCACACCTCACTGCTGCAACGCAACAAGATGGGAAGAGGCCACAGAATAATGTAGAATGACCTAAAGAAATGTTTTAAGAGAAAAATTAAACCTTTTTACCCGTTAACACTCAACACATTACTCGAAGTGCTAAAAGCACCTTGGTTCATGGTTTAATCCAAAATAAATGCTTACCTCATAATAGTAGACACAAAACAAAGCCAATACAAGGACTGAACATGCTTCTATAAAAAAGAAAATCTCATTCTACAATTAGCCAATACACCACAAAGCCATTTCCTGATCGAGCTCCTCCCAGAGTCGCAATGCGGATTCCGCCCACTAAGGGGCACAATGGACATGATCTTCACCGCACGTCAATTACAAGAGAAATGCAGGGAACAGCACCAACCGCTGTACATGGCCTTCTTTGATCTCACAAAGGCCTTCGACGCGGTCAACCATGAGGATAATGGAATGTCCTCTTCAAATTCGGCTGCCCTCAAAAGTTTGTCACCATCCTCCGCCTGCTTCACGACGACATGGAAGCCGTGATCCTGACCAACTGTTCTACCACAGACCCAATTCACGTACGAACCAGGGTCAAGCAAGGCTATGTCATCGCACCAATGCTCTTCTCGATCTTCCTTGCAGCAATACTCCATCTCACCCTCAGTAAGCTCCCCACTGGAGTGGAGCTAATTTACAGAACAAACGGGAAACTGTTCAACCTCCGTCACCTCCAGTCCAGATCCAAGGTCGTCCCATCTCTGTCATTGAATTACAGTATGAAGACGACGCTTGCGTCTGCGCTCACTTGGAGGTCGAACTCCAAACCATCGTCAACACCTTCACCGAAGTGTACGAGCACACGGGCCTTACACTAAACATCCGTAAGAAAAAGGTCCTCTACCAACCTGCCCCCGCCACACAGTACTGCCCCCCGATTATCAAAATCCACAACAAGGCCTTGGACAACGTGGACCACTTTCCATACCTCGAGAGCCTTCCGTCAACAAGGGCAGACGTCGACGACGATGTCAAACACCGCCTTCAGTGTGCCAGTGCAGCCTTCGGAAGAGAGTGTTTGAAGACCAGGACCTCAAACCCGGCACTAAGCTCATGGTCTACAGAGCAGCAGTGATACCCGCCCTGCTGTATGCCTCAGAGACATGGACCATGTACAGCAGGCACCTCAAAGCACTGGAGAGGTACCACCAACGCTGCCTCCGCAAGATCCTGCAAATCCATTGGCAGGATAGGCGCACCAACGTCGGTGTTCTCGCTCAGGCCAACATCCCCAGCATCGAAGCTTTGACCACGCTCGATCAGCTCTGATGGATGGGTCACATTGTCCGTATGCCCGATACGAGACTCCCAAAACAAGCGCTCTGCTCGGAGCTCTGGCACGGCAAGAGAGCCCCAAGTGGGCAGAGGAAACGCTTCAAGAACACCCTCAAAGCCTCCTTGAAAAAGTATAACATCCCCACCGACACCTGGGAATCCCTGGCCCAAGACCGCACAAAGTGGAGGAGAAGCATCCGGGAAGGCGCTGAACACAGAGTCTCTTCGCCGGGAGCAAGCGGAAGCCAAGCACAGGCAGCACACGTCAACCCAAGCACCCCACCCACCCACCCCTTCAACCACCGTCTGCCCCACCTGTGACAGAGACTGTAGGTCCCACATTGGACTCAGTCACCTGAGAACTCATTTTTAATGTGGAAGCAAGTCATCCTCGGTTCAGAGGGACTGCCTAAGAAGATTTCCTGAGGAAAATCTCGTCACATCAAGATTCTTCATCTTGAAGTTGGAAACTGATCAAAGTTTCTTCCAACAATGGCAGGAGGCTTTGATCAACAACCTGGAAGGCCAGAACAACCATTGGAACCACTGTGATACTATAGCTTCTAAGTAGCCCTGCAGAGTTGGCCATTTCCACATAGTGAAGACTGCATAATCTGCAATGGGGTTTAAACTGCCAACTCAGTTTGCTCACAGAAGCAGCCCTTAAAAGTTAGTAAACGCTGAAATGCATTACACACCAGTTAGCACAACAAGAAGACGCGCGCGGCCCCCCCCCCCCCCCCCACCACCAACAAGACTATTTCCTTTGGGACAGGGAAAAATTATGATGCTTAAGCTAGTTTAAACCAAACAAATAGTTTTGGTTGTTAATCTAACCATCACCAATCTAACCACAACAGATAAATGTGAGGTATTACATTTTGGTAAGAAAAAAAGGTCACATATTACTTGGAAAATAAGAATCTAAATGGGGTAGAAGAGCAAAGGAATCTCGGAGTACAAATACACAAATCACTAAAAGTAGCAACGTAGGTTAATAAGGCCATTAAAATAGCAAACCAAGCACTAAGGTTTATTTCTAGAGGGACAGAATTGAAAAGTATATCGAACCTTGGTTAGACCGTACTTGGAGTACTGTGTACAATTCTGGTCACCACATTATAAAAAGGATATAGAGGCACTGGAGAGGGTGCAAAAAAGATTTACAAGGATGATACCAGAAAAGGATGAACAGGCTGGTCTTGAAAAGAGAAGACGGAGGGGTCACCTAATAGAGGTCTTTAAAATTATGAAAGGTTTTGATAGAGTAGACAGAGCGTTTCCGCTTGTGGGGAAGAGCAAAACTAGAGGCCATCAATATAAGATAGTCACTAAGAAATCAAATAGGGAATTCTGAAGAAACCTCTTTACCCAGAGAGTGGTGAGAATGTGGAACTCGCTACCACAGGAGTGGTTGAAGCGAATAGTATAAAGGCATTTAAGGAGAGGCTAGATAAGCATGAGGGAGAAGGGAATAGAGGGTTATGCTGATGATTAGATCAGGAAAGACTGGAGGGGGCTCAAATGGAGCATAAACGCTGGCATGGACTGGTTGGGCCAAATGACCAGTTTCTGTGCTGTGTATCCTATGTACTCAATTAAATTGCTTATGGAGTTTGACAGCAGTTCAAGGAGAAAATACCTGTTGGCAAGTTAGCATTTACAAAAGAAAGAAATGAATGTGAGCGCTGCACTTCATTTCATATTTCAGGAGAGCTAAAATTACTCTAAATTGATAGCGAGTGTGTCTAGGTCTCACTGTATTTATTGGTTGCTAGTCTTTACTCTGCAGCCTTCTTCTGGGATTGTTTAAGTGCCTGCCCATAACATGTGCCTTAACATCCTGCAATCTTCCTGTCATTTTACTTGCTACCATTCATCCTTTAGAATGTATTAAGCAGTATGCACATACATTTAATACAAAGGAAGATATTTAATACAAAGGAAGATATTTATCTTAAGTAAAAGAATCTGCAAGTACATTTTCCAGCAAAAATGCAGCTCAAATTTACATACCCTTTTGTTTTCTTCAAATAAAGCAATTCCAAAGTTACATAGACAGGCTTTAAAAGAACCTTGGAATATCTGTGGAGAGCAAAGAGGCCTTTCAACAAGCACACAAGTAGACCGTTATCCGCCTATTACTTTTAATAATCAAAGCTACAGGTTACACCATAGTGATATTAATTTTTTCAATAAATGAACTGATGGCCCATTAATGTGATGGGAAAACACCACACTAGAGTGCTGAAGCACAGAGTGCTGTATGGAGCAACCTCCAACAGCAGAGGAGGAAGTGGCAGTACTCTTTGTACAAAGTGACCCTGCCCTGACCCATGAAATTTCATTACAAAGTCACAGAAAACTTTGCCAGATTACTTTGAAGTTACCCATTTAAATCAAGATGGAGTTCAGGTTTGCTTAAATTAGATTATCAGACATTGAGGTCTAATTATTATACAGCACAAAACAAAATTAGGAATTACATTCCATCTAAAAAGTCAGATGAAAGTAGCCACACAAGTCAACAGCTCCTCAGAATATAAATGGATATAATTACAGTTTTTAACATTTATTAAAAAAAGTCACCTATTTCCTCTTGCAATCAGGACAAAATTATGAATAAATGCAACTTAGTATACAGAAGTTGGAAATGGTACAATTGCACTATATTGTAAATCAAAAGCAACAGGACAAAAACTAAGATCTGGTTACAGAACTAAAATTAACATCCTCGTTTAGTTCCCTGTAGAATAGTCTCAAGAAAGCTGTACAGCATTGTCCCCAACCATGTTTCCATTCAGGGGAAATTGATGGCTATCCAACACCCTCGCTGCACTACAGCAGCTGATTTATTTATGCATCACATCAACAATTGACCCCAAATGATTTTTACCCACCCACCCCCAGGTAGATTTACAGTAATTTAATATTAAGCTTCATTAGAAGCCTGATGCTGCTGAATCAAATTTCTCAGGAATGCTGGATAGTAAGCAGAGGTCACATCAAACCAATTTCCATTTTTAAAATTTAATTTGCAGTACTTTTAAACAGAGTCAGTGAATTCTAAATAAGTTCCTCCAATGGATAAATACTGTGCCGTGACACAACCACATATATCAGCAAAATCCCAGTTCAAAACCTATTCTGTTAAACTAATCTCATCCTGGGGAAAGGGAAGCAGTAGCAGAGTGTAGTGTCAGGATCAGCGAGTGTAGCATCTGTGGTTCACAAGCCCACCACTAATTGTACTAAAACCAACAAAACTCCAAGTATATTGCAACACTGAACGGCGATACTATGTTGGGCTATCTTCCTCCAACCACTTGGCTGAGTAGGTATCAAAGGATCACCACCAAATCCCCCACCACCAACATCCTGGGGGTATCCATTGACCAGAAACTTAACTGGACCAGCCACATAAATACTGTGGCCACAAAAGCCAGTCAGAGGCTGGGTATTCTGCAGCAAGTGTCTCACCTCCCAACTCCCCAAAGCCTTTCCACCATTACAAGGCACAAATCAGGAGTGTGATGGAATACTCTCCACTTGCCTGGATGAGTGCAGCTCCAACACCACAAGAAGCTCAACACCAGCCAGGACAAAGCAGCCCGCTTGATTGGCACCCCATCCACCACCTTAAACATTCACTCACTCCACCTCCAACGCACCGTGGACCATCTACAAGATGCACTGCAGCAACTCGCCAAGGCTTCTTCGGCAGCACCTCCCAAACCTGCAACCTCTGCCACCTAGAAGGACAAAGGTAGCAGGTGCATGGGAACACCATCACCTGCAAGTTCCCCTCCAAGCCACACACTATCCTGACTTGGAAATAGATCACCGTTCCTTCATTGTTGCTGGGTCGAAGTCCTGGAACTCCCTCCCTAACAGCACTGTGGGAGTACCTTCACAACATGGACTGCAGCGGTTCACCATCACTGGGGCAATTAGGGATGGGCAATAAATGCTGACCTGGATGCTGTTGAAACCCTCATCCATGCCTTTGTTATCTCTAGACTTGACTATTTCAATGCACTCCTGGCTGGCCTCCCACATTCCACCCTACGTAAACTTGAGGTCATCCAAAACTCAGCTGCCTGTGTCCTAACCCGTACCAAGTCCCGTTCGCCCATCACCCCTGTGCTCGCTGACCTACACTGGCTCCCGGTTAAGCAGCGCCTCGATTTCAAAATTCTCATCCTGGTTTTCAAATCCCTCCATGGCCTCGCCACTTCCCATCTCTAATCTCCTTCAGCCCCACAACCCTACCCAGAGATATCCGCGTTCCTCTAATTCTGTCCTCTTGAGCATCCCTGATTATAATCACTCAACCGTTGGTGGTCGTACCTTCAGCTGCCCTAGGCCCAAAGCTCTGGAATTCCCTCCTTAAACCTCTCCACTTCTCTACCTCTTTCCTCCTTTAAGACACTCCTTAAAACCTACCTCTGACCAAGCTTTTGGTCACCTGCCCTAATTTATCCTTGTGGATCGGTGTCAAATTTGTTGTCTTAAAATACTCCTGTGCAGCGCCTTGGGAGGTTTTACTACGTTAAAGGTGCTATATAAATACAAGTTGCTGTTGGTACCAGCGACATCCACATCCCAGGAATGAATAAATTTTAAAAAGGCCATTCTGCCCCTTGAGCCTGCTCCATCATTCAATTAGATCATGCCTGATCTGTATCTTAACTCTATCTATCCACCTTGGTTTTATAGCCCTTAAAACCCTTGCCTAACAAAAATCCATCAATCTCAGTTTTGACATTTTTAATTGACCCAGCCTCTCAACAGCTTTTCAGAGAGTGTTCCAGATTTCCACTACCCTTTGTGTGAATAAGTGCTTCCTGACATGACCTTGCTCTAATTTTAAGGTTATGTCTCCTTGTTCTGGGCTTCTCCGTCAGAGGAAATAGTTTCTCTCTATGTACCCTATCAAATCCCTTTAATCATCTTAAACACTTCAATTAGATCACTTCTTAATCTTCTATACTTAAAGGGCTGCCAGCTATGGAACCAAACTAAAGCATGCGAGATAAGAGAAAAAGCCAAAGGGGAACTGTAAATATAGCAATTTAACAAAATCAAAAACATGGGCTGGGGAAAAATTTAGTGCTCGCTGTGTATTTTTCAGTTTGTTATGAAATTATACCAAAGCCACCATCACGGATCACCACTGGATTAATAATTTTAGTGCCCAGACTTAACTGTGCACACATTCAGGCTTTCTCCTATGAATTACAGTTGCTGGTTTAATGACATGTAAAAGCAAGAGAGAATAACACAGCAGGATTCAACGTGCAAAAAAGAAACTGGATATATACTCCTATGTTAGGCGTGGTCATCTTTAGGGAGCCAAACCAAGTGAATGCTTTAAAGCAACACTTTTGATCAACTTTGTCATGCAAGTCACATTTCTGGGATAAGCGAGTGAAAATAGATATCCTGGGGGGGGGGAAGGAAATCACAAATGTGCAGCGTTGTTTTCTCTCAAATTAATGTACTTTTTTTTTTTTTTTTATAAATAAAAGGACTTGAACTGCACTCTGAAGTCATTATGTAACTACTTAAAATTTATTTTTCCCCAAAATAATTGAAATTCTTACCCAGCAGATTAGTTACTAGACTCCTCCCTCACAAGAGTTGCCACCTTTTGCCAAAACCAAAACCAGACAGGTGGGTGATGGCTCGAGTACTTAGGCTTTTGTCACTGCTGATGAAAATTCACCGATATTCTTAAGAATGCCTTCAAGTTGTAGGACACGGTAGTACGTGGGGAAAATTGAACTTTTTTTTTTCCTATAAAAACCATGATCGTTGGATCTTTACATTTCAGGAATTTGCAGGCAGTCCATTAAAAAAGGGAGCAATACTACTTCACACATTTGAGCCTGGGAGCCATGCATATTACTTGCAGTGTGAAAAATATCAGAGCTCTTTTGAATCAATGGGAGATCCTAAGCAAACAACAGGCACAATGTTCGTTCCACTGTAGACTTCCCTGGGCTCAGACATCATTGAACTATCAAGTGAGCTTTCTCGGTTGTGATCTCCGTGCTATTAAGCAATGTAACTGAACTTCCACTTACCTACCGACAAGCCTTTTCTTTTAAAAAGATAAACTCCATTTATGTATATAGCCAATGAAAAAAACTATTTTACTTCAGAGAGTAAGGAACCAAGGTCCCAACAAATACAGGCAAGAGTTGGACATGAACCCTGACAGGGGTGGAGTGCATTTTAATGGAAATCTTACATCTAAAAAGGGAACCTTTTTGTATCACTTTAAAACAACTCCCCACAGATTGGCCACCAAGTCGCTATTCGGCCTTCAATTGAACTAGTCCTACAAGAATGTAAAAGTTTAACTTCAAAGTAAACAGCACTGAATGCAGAGCAAACATGTTTGTTCCGCCTTTGTGTTCACTCCTGCCTATTACATTTTAATTCCTTCTCAACCACTCTCGAAAAGGCAGATTTCAATTCTTGAATAAAAAAGTGGGTTGAGTAGCTGCCAAGGCAACGGGAACTAGAAAACAATGGACCCCAAACAGCAATGTTGACATGCAAAAAAAACCATCTTTTTCCAACCAGGATCTTTCTTGACCATTATGGAATGTTCCAATAACTCCTACAACACATCAATCTGCCAATGACAAATTTTAAACAACCAGTACGCCCAGATGAAAATTTTCCCATAAACTACAGTAAGTGGAATGTTTCACTCCCCCACTATACAAAAAAAACCACTAATCTCCTGAAGGCAACAATTCATTCCACTGGCTCCAACAACCTCTCATACCCTCACTGAAACAGTCAAGCTTAATTTGCAATAGTAATCCAAGGCTCTTCTCCCTCCTGCTAACAAAATAAAACTTGCTAAATGCCTTTTGTAATTTTCAAAATTAGCTTGCTGTGGCATACTCAGATGTAGGTTCAAGCCTCAGAATTCCTGATCACAATTATGTTACAGTATGGAGAATGGGAAACATTGCAGAGAATTAAAAATCACACTTCTATTGAGCAGTCCATGCATGAATGGTGTGTAGCTGGGTAAGAAAGGAGCACCATTTTTATATAAAATGCATTATAAAATATACAAAACAGACCAACAGACTCTATTGGCTTAAATGCACATTAAGTAGTGTGCACAGAAAGTAGGAAGGTCTTCAGTCAAGTCACTCGGAGAAAACTAGCTTCAAACATCCCAATCATCTTCAGCTGTTTCATCAATGACCTTCCCTCCATCATAAGGTCAGAAGTGGGGATGTTTGCTGATGATTGCACACTGTTCAGCACCATTCGAGACTCGTCAGATACTGACGCAGTCCGTGTCCATATGCAGCAAGACCTGGACAACACTCAGACTTGGGCTGACAAGTGGCAAGTAACATTCGCACCACACAAGTGCCAGGCAACGACCATCTCCAACAAGCAAGACTCTAACCATCTCCCCTTGACATTCAATGGCATTACCATCACTGAATCCCCCACTATCAACATCCTGGGGGTTACCATTGATCAGAAACTGAACTGGACCAGCCATATAAATACTGTGGCTACAAGAGGAGGCCAGAGGCTGGGAATTCTGCGGCGAGTGTCTCACCTCCGGACTCCCTAAAGCCTTTCCACCATCTACAAAGGCACAAGTCAGGAGTGTGATGGAATACTCTCCACTTGCCTGGATGAGTGCAGCTCCAACAACACTCAAGAAGCTCGACACCATTCAGGATAAAGCAGCCCGCTTGATTGGCACTCCATCCACCACCTTCAACATTCACTCCCTCCACCACCGGCGCACTGTGGCTGCAGTGTGTACCATCTACAAGATGCACTGCAGCAACTCGCCAAAGCTCCTTCAACAGCACCTTCCAAACCCGCGACCTCGGCCACTTAGAAGGACAAGGGCAGCAGACGCATGGGAACATCACCACCTACAAGTTCCCCTCCAAGCCACACACCATCCTGACTTGGACCTGTATCGCCGTTCCTTCACTGTCGCTGGGCCAAAATCCTGGCACTCCCTTCCTAACAGCATTGTGGGTGTACCTACACCATATGGACTGCAGCGGTTCAAGAAGGCGGCTCACCACCATCTTCTCAAGGGCAATTAGGGATGGGCACTAAATGCAGGCCTAGCCAGCCAGCGACGCCCACATCCCATCAATGAATTTAAAAAAGTATTAACAGAGGGAACACATCTCAAGGTTCTGCAGTTTGAAAGTAAACCACTGGAAAAAAAAATTGAATACCCTCCAGAGGACAGCATAGCTAGGCCCTACAATAGCATTCCTAGAACAGCAGAAAAAAGAAAACCAAAGGGACAAGACTAGGGCAGAGCAAAGTAGCAACGCAAGTATAATAAAGTTCAAGTGTAAACCACTTCGTACCTGAAAAAGATGTTCCAACTCTTTTCAATTAATGGTTCAAAATGTCTGCAAAGCAGTCTTTATTTTTGCAGTAAGCTTCACTGATAACATGCAAAGTTATACTTTTTCCAAAACAAATATAGCTATGTTCACTGTGAAAATTACAATTAATGAGATGCTGATAGATTTATGCTCACCTGCTGCAACTATTGTATGTGGATTATGTGCACTTTTGTTTTTCCACACACCATAGCAACCTCTATTACTATTAAAACTGAAATGGTCTGCAACTAAATTATAAAGAGTTTAAAATAACCTGCGACTTGTGTTTCTTACATCATTTAGCATCCGACTCTTTCTACCTGGCTCAATTCTTCTCTAACTAGAATCTAGGAGGTCGAACTCCTCAGCAGATGAAGAACAGATCCAGAATGTAGGTCACCAATCAAAATATTACAGACGAGGCCAGCCAACAAAAATTTCTCAAAACACTGTTGTGTGGTTAATGTTGATCAACTTCCTTAGTTTGTCAGTCTCAGCTTTGGGATGTACTGGTCATTTCTGTAGGTACTACTGTGCTAGTCAGGTAACTCTCTCTCTCCTCCCAACGACTACCCAAGAACACATATCACCATTATGCACTGCAAGCTTAAAATGATCCATTAGAAAAAATTAAGTAGTGTGTGCTATTTCACCAATGATAGTCACTGCTATATAATGTGATCAACCATGCATTCAAGACAAAGCTCCAAAGTAGCGATACCTGCATTCTGGCAAGACCAATATTGTGCTCATTTTTGCCACTGTACTTACAAAGAGGCTTTGAAGAGAAAGCAAGTGGAACAAGGATGGCTACAAGCCTCAAATCATGGAAGAAGTGACCTGTTTCCCATAAAAAGATATAAAATGCAAATCAAACCGTCAGTTCTCTGTCAGGATCCCCCTTGAGCACCCATTATTTTTTTCATGGATTGGTGGGGGGGGGGGGGGGGGCAGCCAAAAGAACCAACCTAGGATTATTACTATGGAGAGGATGTAGAACAAAAAAAGTGTTCCACTCACTTTCTTCACATCCTCATTCAGAGCTTTAATTAAGTAAACTTTGAAAGGAAAAAAAATTACATTGGTTTGATGTACAGGAAAAGTTCTGATATCCGGCACCGACGTGATGCCGATCTATCAAAAGTTCGAGTGGTGAGCGGATTATCTACCCAGGCTGTTTTTAACTAAGAAAAATTTAAAAATCAAGAAATGTGCAATATACAGTAATTGGGTACTCACCTACAGAATGTTGTGTTAAATGGATGGTGAAAGATGCTTGATGAAGTACAGTACTGCCAGTTGATGGTAATCCATAACTCTTTAATAACTTAACAGTAAAACAAAACTTATAAACGACTGTGCAGTGCACCAAAACTTAAACGACTGTACAGTATAAAGTACTGTACGGTGGTTGACTGTACACTTATTCCAAGCCAACTGGTTCATCAGGATCATGCACTTCAACAGATTCTTCAGGCACTTCCAGTGCTCCAACTCTTTTGGAAGCTTTCTTAAACATGTCCCGGATGTCTGCTTGCTTAGTGGACTCTTGCCTTCTTTGCAGAAAGGTAGACTGCAGAATATGGAGCTGCATAACTTCTTGGGCAGAATAGCAAGAACAGCTTTCAGCAAATTTGATGAATGAAGCAAGATCTGCTGCAGCTTTAGCCCAAGAAATCTTGTTCACTTCAGAAATCTCATCGTCTTCATTTTCCATCACACTTTCCTTTTCTTTCCTTGGATTCAAAACATTCTCCATTATTTCATCATCACTTAGCAAATGCACAACAGCAACTTCTCTATCGGCATCAACCCACTGCTCAATATCACTTTCACGGAGGTGATGTAGAGGGTTTGTTGGGCCTACATCTTTCACCATGTCAGCCATTTCCATTACTGCAGTCTTCCGCGGACGAACATTGAACCCACGAAATTCCTCCTCTGAAGAAGAACCTTCAGCAAACATTACAGAAGGCCACAATTTGCACCAGGCTTGTCTCAAAGTGTGACCTTTCACCAATTTCCAGGAACATGCAACATTAAAGATGGCATCTTTAAGATTGTATTCCTTCTGAAATGCCTGAATAGTACCTGTACTGTCATCTTGGCTTATCAGTCTACGTAGGAAGTCTTTCTTGTAATGACACTTGAGATTTTGGATAACGCCCTGGTCCATGGGTTGTATGAGAGAAGTTACATTTGGTGGCAAATAAATGGTGAAAATATTTCCAGAAACCAACTCGGATTCATGCGGATGGGCTCTACAATTATCCAGCAATAAAATGCATTTGCTATCTTCAGGTTTCCTTATTCTACGGAAATGTTCCCTCACAGATGGAGCAAAAGTATGATGGAACCAATTTGAAAAGATTTCCTTATCCATCCAAGCATTTGCTTGAGCTTTGTACTCAACAGGTAAATGCCTCACATTTTTAAATGCACGGGGATTTTTATACTTCCCAATGACGAGAAGTTTAACCCGGTGTGATCCAGCAGCGTTCGCACATGTTAGCAGTTACACGATCTTTATTTTTCTTGTAACCTGAAGCATTAGCCTCACTAGCCCCAGCAAGTGTTGATTCTGGCAAACACCTCCAAAATAAGCCCGTTTCATCAGCATTGTATAGCTGTGCTGGCGACAAATCATGTTGCTGCACAATCCGATTGAAATAATCGCAGTATTCTTCTGCGGCGTCGTGATCAGCTGATTTCTTCTCCCCGCAAACATCGAGTCGTCGTATCCCATGCCGTGCCTTGAAGCACGATAGCCATCCATCAGAGAAAGCATACTTGTCAGTGAGCTCCATCTTTGCATAAAAATCCTTCGCTTTTAATATTAGCATGGGTCCGGAAATCAGAACACCCTCTGAACGCTTCAGAGCAAACCACTCAAAGCACGGTATCCAGCTCTTCAAGCTTAGGCTTACGAGGCGTGCGCCGTTTCTCTACACTCTTAGATGTCTCCGAGCTTGCATAAAACTTGAGCAGCTTATCCTTCTGCGCTTTGATGTCGTACATTGTTGACAAACCGATTTTGAATTCTTTCATAATGTGCATACGCTTCGCTCCCATTTCTAGTCGTTTGCATATATCAATTTTCTGCTTTAAAGTTAACACCACTTCTTCCTTTTGGTTGGATCAACTTTTGGGATTTCCATAATGCAGTCCAATGAGTTGCAACAGCGTTGGAGACACACAGTACTGTACTGGAACCCCAAAAATTGGCGGATCAGAAGAAGCTACCGGCAGCGTGGGAGGGCGAGACTCCTGATGCAGGATTTCTGAGGCGTTCCAAGTTCCGCTGGCGCCAAGAGGCCGAGTAGTGGCAGTTTGTAGAACTACCCCCACTGACGAACTCGGCAACCGTTGGAGACTCGGACTCAGAACCGGCAACATTGCCGGTTACTCAGGCGCTGTTTTCGGGGGGTGAATTCTGCTGAGTTTTCCGGACATACAACCTCCGGTTAAACCAAAGTTTCCTGCATATCTCAAATATTGAAACTTCTCTTAAAAATAAGTAAAGAACAGGAATTAGAAGCACAGCAAGGTTACTTCCAATAGTTTTTGGTTTATCTACACATGGGAACTACCCACATGGAAAAACAAAGACACCTGTGGAAAAGCCTGGAGTGGCTGAATACTTGCCCTACCAATCAAAATGGCCAGAACCAAGCTGCAATAGTTAAGACTCACCAAAGCAGACAATATCATTGGCAAATGCCCAAAGTCCAACGGAGATGGTGAATATGCTACAACACCTCACAATTTACAGCAGTTCAGTTTTACAGTAAATGTCATAACACACTGCTACATTTTCACTGGGACTTCAACAGATCTACTGGGACTTCAACAGATCTACTAAGTGTTTGGTTAGGGAAATAAAGGAGCCCGTCTGATCTCACTCCCTAATATTCCATCCTTAAAACATTCACATCTTGTTACTACTGCGGCAGTCATTATACTTCTATGGATTTGCACAACAAAGGGAGTATTTTGGAACAGCTAAAGTCCCTATATTAATTAGAATAATCCAGACATCTGGACCCCATTCATATAACTGTGCTAAAATAAGATGTCAAAGTATTACACAGGATCAAATGTAAAATCCAGGCTAATCTTTCTCAACCATACTATGCGTGACAGTACAATACTTTTAGAAGTATAGGACAACTGGCCGGGGGAGAGGAAGAAAGAGGAAATTTCCCCCCATTTCCCCACTCCCACAAGTGCTTACCTGTATTCTGGAGAGTTCCAGAGATTAATAAGTAACAGTTTTCAAAGCAACCACATCCAAACAGGAAGAGAAAGGGTGCTCTTTAATTGATCTAATGACATTGTGCTTTGAAACTACTCTCAAGGGGGTGGAGGGGGGAAAGACAAGGGAAAGAAAATAGGAGGAAAAAAAAAGGTTGGAAATAGAACATTGCTGCGATCAAGATGTTTCAATAGTTATTGATTCAGCCTTTAAAACTGGAGGTATTTAAATAGTCTTAGATAGAAATATAGCAGATTATAGCACAGAGGGGTGCCATTGAACCACTATGTCTGTGCTGGTTCTTTGCTAGAGCAATCTAAAACTAATCCCACTGCCCTGTGCTCTCCCCATTAACTTACATCTTTCTTTGCTTCAAATATTTATCCCTTAAAAGACAACGGTCTCGGACTATTTAAAAAAAAATTCATTCCTGGGATGTGGGCATTGCTGACAAGACCAGCATTGATTGCCCATCCCTAATTGCCCTCGAGAAGGTGGTGGTGATACGCTTATCAATTACTCCATAAAAGGCGATGAATTAGGAAAGTAATGAAAAGGTTTTTATTAACTAAAGAACAGAGCATGCCTCTCGTGGACGACCGGTTCCAAAAAGGAAGTGGGTTGCCGGGCAGCCACCTTTATACCAGGTCATGTAGGCGGAGCCAGCTGAGGCATGCATTGGTACACAGTGAGTAGCAAGAGGTAACAATGTGCAATAACGATAACAGTAGTGAACAACAATGAAAACAATAACAGTGGTTTACCACATTCACCCCTTGTTTAAAATTGAGTCCGGCGGGGTGAAGTGTACTAAAAGTTCGTGTAGGTCAGTCTATCAGGAGGCCTTGTATGCCGTCCTGATCGTCGTAGCAGCGGCGGCGGTGCTGCAGTATCCAACGTCGAGTCTGGTGTCTGAGTGGTCGACGAAGGGTCCTGGGGCTCCGGCATGCCGTCTACAGGGGTTGGGTTGGGAGAAGTGGTGGATAATAACGGTGGTGATTCAGGGGCGCCCGAGGTCTCGTATGGAGACCGTGTCCTCCCGCCCGTCTGGGTATGCCACGTAGGCATACTGGGGGTTGGCGTGTAGGAGGTTCACCCGCTCGACCAGGGGGTCCGTTTTATGGGTCCTCACGTGCCTCCGCAGTAGGACGGGCCCAGGAGAAGTCAGCCATGTCGGTAGCGAGGTTCCCGATGTGGACTTCCTGGGGAAAACGAACATTTGCTCATGAGGGGTGGCATTAGTGGCAGTACAAAGCAGTGACCGGATGGAGTGGAGCACCGCAGGGAGGGCCTCCTGCCAGCGAGAGGTCGGAAGGCCCTTAGATTTTAAGGCTAAGAGGACGGCCTTCCAAACCGTCGCGTTCTCTCTTTCCACCTGGCCGTTCCCCCGGGGGGTGTAGCTGGTGGTCCTGCTCGTAGCAATACCTCTCGCGAGCAGGTACTGACGAAGTTCGTCGCTCATAAAAGATGAGCCCCGGTCGCTATGTATATAGCTGGGGAACCCGAACAAGGCGAAGAGGTCATTCAGACATTTGATGACCGTGGTACTGGTCATGTCTGGGCAAGGGATGGCAAACGGGAAACGGGAATACTCATCGACAATGTTGAGGAAGTACACGTTGCGGTCAGAGGAAGGGAGGGGCCCCTTAAAGTCGATGTTCAAGCGCTCGAAGGGGCGAGTGGCTTTGATCAGGCTTGCTCTGTCTGGCCTATAAAAATGCGGTTTGCATTCGGCACAGATTTGGCAGTTCCTGGTCATAGTTCTGACCTCCTCGATGGAGTAGGGCAGGTTGCGGGACTTAATGAAGTGGCAGAATCTGGTGACCCCAGGGTGGCAGAGGTCATTGTGGAGGGTCCGCAGTCTATCAACTTGCGCGTTGGCGCATGTACCTCGTGATTGAGCCCCCAGATGCTCTTTGAGTTTCCCGGGCCAGTACAAGATATCGTAATTGTAGGTGGAAAGTTCAATTCTCCACCTCAAGATCTTGTCGTTCTTGATTTTGCCCCTCTGCTTATTATTGAACATAAAAGCAACTGAACGCTGGTCAGTGAGAAGGATAAATCGTTTTCCGGCCAGGTAATGCCTCCAGTGTCGCACCGCTTCCACAATAGCCTGGGCCTCCTTTTCGACAGAGGAGTGTCGAATCTCGGGGCCCTGGAGGGTCCTTGAGAAAAAGGCCACGGGTCTCCCCGCCTGGTTAAGGGTTGCAGCTAGGGCGAAGTCGGATGCATCGCTCTCCACTTGGAAAGGGATGGACTCATCCACTGCGTGCATTGTGGCCTTCGCAATATCACTCTTGATAAGAGTGAAGGCAGCACCCGCCTCTGATGTCAGGGGGAAGGAGATGGACTTGATGAGGGGTCTGGCTTTGTCCGCATAGTTGGGCACCCACTGAGCATAGTAAGAGAAAAACCCCAGGCATCTCTTCGGTGCTTTTAGGCAGTGGGGGAGGGGGAGCTCCATAAGGGGGCGCATTCTGTCGGGGTCGGGCCCGATAACTCCGTTCTCCACTACGCAGCCGAGGATGGCAAGGCGCGTGGTGTGAAACATACATTTCTCTTTATTGTATGTTAGATTCAGCCGCTGGGCCGTGCGGAGGAATTTCGCTAGATTAACGTCATGGTCCTGCTGGTCGTGGCCGCAGATGGTGACGTTATCCAGATAGGGAAAGGTGGCCTGCAGCGCGTTCTGGTCAACCATCCCGTCCATCTCCCTTTGGAAGACCGAAACCCCGTTGGTGACGCCGAAGGGGACCCTAAGGAAGTGGTAGAGGCGGCCGTTTGCCTCGAAGGCAGTATACTGGCGGTCCTCATGGCGGATAGGGAGTTGGTGGTATGCTGACTTAAGGTCAATGGTGGAGAATAGCCTGTATTGCACAATCTGATTGACCATATCAGATATGCGGGGAAGGGGGTATGCGTCCAGCTGGGTGTACCGGTTTATGGTTTGGCTGTAGTCGATGACCAGGTGGCGTTTATCGGTGGTCTTAATGACTACAACCTGGGCTCGCCATGGGCTGGTGCTCCTTTCGATAATGCCCTCCTTCAGGAGTCGCTCCACCTCAGCGCTAATAAAAGCTCTGTCCCCGGCGCTGTACCGCCTGCTCTTGGTAGCGATGGGTTTACAGTCGCGGGTGAGGTTAGCGAACAGGGGGGGGGGGGGGGGGGGGGACTTTGAGTGTGGAAAGGCTGCAAGTGGTGCGCGGCAGGCGATTTAAAAGCTGTTGGTTGCAGACTGTGAGTGGGGGAAGGGGTCCACCGTATGCCAATGTGACACTTTGGAGGTGGCACTGAAAATCCAACCCTAGCAGAACGGCAGCGCAAAGACGGGGCAGGACAAGGAGTTTAAAATTTTTATATTCAGTGCCCCTAACCGAAAGGGTCACCACACAGTAGCCGCCGACGTCCGTTGAATAGGACTTGGACGCCATAGAAATCCGATGGCGCGTTGGCAGGACCGTGAGGGAGTGGCTACGCACCGTGTCGGGGTGAATAAAACTCTCCGTGCTCCCGCTGTCAAACAGGCAAGTAGTGGCGCGGCCGTTTACCGTAATGTCCATCATGGACCTGGACAGATGATGAGGGAGGGCTTGATCCAGCGTAACGGAGGCCAGTGTATGGCTGAGTGAGCTGATATGGTCGTCCGACGAGACGGTGGTCGAGTCCGGAGGCAAATTGGCGGTTGGGTACGGCGGGCAAAATGGCGGCGGCCATGATTCCGATCCCCACGCGGCCGGAGGTGCACAAAATGGCGGAGAAGATGGCTGCCCCCACGGTTCACACGCGGCGCTGCTGGCGTTCGTGGGTTTCCCTCTGCAGGCGTTGGCGTAATGGCCTTCCTTCCCGCAGCCAGAGCAGGTAGCGGTCTTCGCCGGGCAGCGCGCTCTGGGGTGTTTTAATTGGCCACAGAAATAGCATTTTTGGGCCTGGTTACGGGACATCGTTGCAGTAGTTGGTACCGGGGGCGGCGGTCCCGGTCGCTTTCGGGACATCGCTGCAGTAGTTGGTACCGGGGGCGGCGGTCCCATGTCCCAAGGTCGCGATGACCATGGCGCGGCCCCGTTACGTGCGTATGCTTCAAGGTTTCGGTGGGCCGCATCTAGTGAGAGCGCGAGGGCTACGGCCATCTTCAGGTCGAGCTCCTTGCTTTCGAGCAGTCTCTGCCAGGAGTAGTCGGACTGGAGGCCCTTAACGAAAGCATCACAGGTAAGTCCCTCCGCGTGCGCCGCAGCCGTTACCGCCTTACAGTCGCAGTCCCTGCAGAGCGTCTGTAACGCCCGTAAAAATGCCTCTACCGATTCCCCCGGTTGCTGCCTGCGGGATCCCAGGTGGTGTCTGGCGTAAATCGTATTCACTGGCCGCGTGTATTGCCCTTTTAGCAGGTCGAGAGCCGCCGTGTACGTAGTAGGGTCCCGGATGAGTGTATATACTTGAGGGCTCACCTGGGCGGTCAGGACTTTTAATTTGTTCTCCTCCGATGTCACGGCGGAGGCTTCTAGGAAGGATTCAAAGCAGCTCAGCCAGTGTTCGAAATTGGTAGATGAACCCGCCGCTTGGGGGTCGAGGTCCAGGCATGCTGGTCTGAGGGCTCGCAGCAACGCCTGTTGTTGCTGCTCAGTTCCGGACATTTTACTTTTAGTTAATAAAATTGATACGCTTATCAATTACTCCATAAAAGGCGATGAATTAGGAAAGTAATGAAAAGGTTTTTATTAACTAAAGAACAGAGCATGCCTCTCGTGGACGACTGGTTCCAAGAAGGAAGTGGGTTGCCGAGCAGCCACCTTTATACCAGGTCATGTAGGCGGAGCCAGCTGAGGCATGCATTGGTACACAGCGAGTAGCAAGAGGTAACAATGTGCAATAACGATAACAGTAGCGAACAACAATGAAAACAATAACAGTGGTTTACCACAGGTGGTGAGCCACCTTCTTGAACCTCGCAGTCTGCGTGGTGAAGGTACTCCCACAGTGCTGTTAGGGAGGGAGTTCCAGGATTTTGACCCAGCGACTATGAAGAAACGGCGATATATTTCCAAGTCAGGATAGTGCGAGACTTGGAAGGGAACTTGGAGGTGATGGTGTTCCCATGCCCCTGCTGCCCTTGTAGTTCTAGGTGGTAGAGGTCGTGGGTTTGGGGAGGTGCTGTTGAAGAACCCTTGGCAAGTTGCTGCAGAAGAACCCTTGGCGAGTTGCTGCAGTGCATCTTGTAGATGGTACACACTGCAGCCACGGTGTGTCGGTGGTGGAGGAAGTGAATGTTTAAGGTGGTGGATGGGGTGCCAATCAAACGGGCTGCTTTGTGCTGGATGGTGTCGAGCTTGTTGAGTGTTGTTGGAGCTGCACTCATCCAGGCAAGTGGAGAGTATTCCATCACACTCCTTACTTTTGCCTTGTAGATGGTGGAAAGGCTTTGGGGAGTCAGGAGGTGAGACACTCACCGCAAAATACCCAGCCTCTGACCTGCTCTTGTGGCCACAGTATTTATGTGACTGGTCTAGTTAAGTTTCTAGTCAATGGTGACCCCCCCCCCCCCCCAGGATGTTGATGTTGGGTGATTCGGCAACGGTAATGCCGTTGGATGACAACGGGCGGTGGTTAGGCGCTCTCTTGTTGGAGATAGTCATTGCTGGCACTTGTATGGCACGAATGTTACTTGCCACTTATTAGCCCAACCCTGAATGTCACCCAGGTCTTGCTGCATGCGGGCATGGAATGCTTCATTATCCTAGGAGTTGTGAATGCATTGTGCAATCAGCAGTAAGGTTGCAAAGGGGTGGAAAGTTTCCGGTAAATTTCTGGAAATTTTCCACGGGAAGTTTAGCTTGGGAATTTTGCCCAAAAAAGCACATGCTAGCACAATATTGTTTTTTTTGTATTTCTTTCTTTTTTTCCCCCCCCACAGGTCCTCTCTTAAAATTACTAACAGAGATGGAATCTTAGTTATTAAGGAATTTCTTAATCAATATATGTTTATCTTCTTACTTGGCTTGTTTTAATAATTACAAGTTTTGTGTGTGACTGTGAACAAGTGTGTCCTGATTGGTTGGATGAGTGGATGAGCAATTAGCTCCCTCTATTTGTAATATTTGCATATCAAATTGTGATTGGCCTGCAGGCATCTGTAAGACTGCTATAGTTTTTTTTAAGATCCAGGTTAGGGGTCCTGAGGGAAGTCATTTTGTTTTCTGCTGATGTTGTGATGATGCAGTAAGTAAATCAGACTTTATACCAAATAAACCAGTTACTTGTTGAACTCTGTTGTCCTTCAATTTAAAATATACAAAATAATACACTATTGGTGATGTAGCGTCGTGTGTGTACAGGTTATGCTTCCATCACATGGAGCATCAGCAAAAATGTACTCACCCTGTTGCAATCGTGCTGATCGACCGCAGTTCGACAGAGACGAATGCCCTTTATTTCTCTGCATAGAACAATGCCACGTTTACCGTCGGATGTGTGGAAGCATTTTACCCCAGGCATTAAAGATGGAAAGACTGTATACATGTGCAAACACTGTAGAAAGCCATATGTAAAGAATGCCACAAAGATGCAGCAGCATTTATCCAAATGCAACAACTTCACTCATATTATGTCTATTGGGTGCGCAGCTCATGGGCTTAACCTGCTCCTCAAGGACATCATGGGTTTGAGAACCATGGAAGCACTGTACAAGAGAGCCAAGCAAGTTGTTAAGTATGTCAGGGGAAAACAGGTAGTTGCAGCAACCTACCACTCCAAGCAAATGACAAAGAACAAGAACACCACACTGAAGCTGCCCAACAACACTAGATGGGGTGGTGTTGTCATAATGTACAACAGCCTTCTGGAGGGTAAGGAGTCGCTGCAAGAAATGGCAATATCCCAGTCTGGGGATATGGAAACCACCATCAAGAAAATACTGCTGGATGATGTGTTTTGGTAGAGAGTGGTTAGCAGCCTTAAACTACTCTCACCAGTAGCATCTGCAATTGCTCAGATTGAAGGAGATGACGCTGTCTTGTCAGATGTTCTCAGGCTTTTTACTGATTTAAAAGAACAAATCAGCATTGCCCTACCCACATCACTGCTGCTCAAAGCAGAGAAGGCAATTGTTCAATTCATACAGACGCGTCAAGAATTTTGTGTCAAGCCGATTCATGCTGCAGCATACATGCTGGACCCAAAGCATGTTGGGAGACCAATACTTTCTGGAGAACAGATCAACAGCATTTAGTGTGATTTCTACCCTCTCACACCATCTCAATCTGGATGTGGGCAAAGTTCTGGGAAGTCTGGCAAAGTTCTCTACCAAGCAAGGTCTTTGGAATGGGGATGGGATATGGGAATCATGCAAGCATATCAGTGCACATACCTGGTGGAAGGGACTTTGTGTATCTGAGGCCCTGTCACCCATTGCATCGCTGATACTCCAAATCCCACCTTCATCAGCGGCTTCTGAACGAAACTGGTCACTTTTTGGGAATACGCATACAAAGGTGCGCAACAGGCTGACTAAGAGAGTGGAGAAACTGGTGGCTATCTGGGCGAACCTACAACTTATTGAGCCAGATACAGAAGTGTCCACCACACAGCTAGACACTGACACAGAGGAGGAAATGGACACGTCAGAGCCAGAGAATCAGGAGGAGCAATGAGGAGTAGAAGACTCAAAAGGGACAAAATAAGGACAAATTACAAGCTAAATAAGCTGATGCTCTTTTTATTTTATTTTAGATGGGTCTTTTTTGTGGGGGTTCAATAAAGTTCAAAATTATAACCTAAATAAAGTTTTGAAAGCCTGTTTTTATTTGTATGGAACAGTATGTCTATTTTGACAACAAAGATAATATAAGGGTCAGAGACAAAAACCATCAGTGTGCAAAAACTCAAAATTCCCATGGAAAGTTTCCTCTTTTAAAAATTCCCAGAATTTTGCAACCCTAATCAGCAGTAAACATCCCCACTTCTGACTTATGATGGAGGGAGATGAAGCAGCTGAAGATGCTTGGGCCTAGGACACTGCCCCGAGGAACTCCTGCAGCAATGTCCTGGGGCTGAGATGATTGGCCTCCAATAACCACAACCATCTTCCTTTGTGCTAGGTATGACTCCAGCCAGTGGAGAGTTTATCCCCTCGATTCCCATTGACTTCAATTTTACTAGGGCTCCTTGATGCCACACTGTCAAATGCTGCCTTAATGTCACTCTCATCTCACCTCTGGAATTTAGCTCTTTTGTCCATGTTTGCACCAAGGCTGTAATGAGGTCTGGAGCCGAGTGGTCCTGACAGAACCCAAACTGAGCATCGGTGAGCAGATTACTGGTGAGCAAGTGCCGCTTGATAGCACTGTCGACCACACCTTCCATCACTTTGCTGATGATTGAGAGTAGACTGATGGGGCAGTAATTGGCTGGATTGGATTTGTCCAGCTTTTTGTGGACGGGACATACCTGGGCAGTTTTCCACGTTGTTGGGTAGATGTCAGTGTTGTGGCTGTACTGGAACAGTTGGGCTACAGGCACAGCTAGTTCTGGAGCACAAGTCTTCAGCACAACAGCTGGGATATTGTTGGGGCCCATAGCCTTTGCTGTATCCAGTGCACTCAACCTTTTCTTGCTATCACGGAGTGAATTGAATTGGCTGAAGATTGGCTTCTGTGATGGTGGGGCATCAGGAGGCAGAGATGGATCATCCACTCAGCACTTCTGGCTGAAGATGGTTGCAAATGCTTCAGCCTTGTCTTTTGCACTCGTGCTGGGCTCCGCCATCATTGAGGATGGGGATGCTCATGGAGACTCCTCCCCCAGGCAGTTGTTTAATGGTCCACTACCATTCATGACTGGATGTGGCAGGACTACGGAGCTCTGATCTGATCCGTTGGTTGTGGAATCGCTTAGCTCCATCTATAGCATGCTGCTTCCATTGTTTAGCATGCATGTAGTTTCTGTGCTGCAGCTTCCCCAAGTTGGCACCTCATTATTAGGTACACCTAGTGCTGCTCCTGGCATGCTCTTCTACACTCCTCATTGAACCAGGGTTGGTCACCTGGCTTGGTGGTAATGGTAGAGTGAGGGATATGCCAGGTCATGAGGTTACAGATTGTGGAGGAATACAATTCTGCTGCTGTTGATGGCCCACAGGACCTCATGGATGCCCAGTTTTGAGCTGCTAGATCTGTTCTGAATCTATCCCATTTAGCACAGTGGTAGTGCCACACAACACAATGGAGGGTGTCCTCAGTGTGAAGATGCGTCTGTGTCTCCACAAGGACTGTACGGTGGTCACTGCTACCAATGCCTTCATGGACAGATGGGGAGGATGAGGTCAAATAGGTTTTACCCTCGTGTTGGTTCTCACCACCTGCCGCAGGCCCAGTCTAGCAGCTATGTCCTTCAGGACTCCACCAGCTCAGTCATTAGTGGTGTTACCGAGCCACTCGGTGATGGACATTGAAGTCCTCCACCCAGAGAACATTCTGCGCCTTTGCTACCCCTCAGTGTTTCTTCCAAGTGGTGTTCAACATGAAGGAGTACTGATTCATCAGCTGAGGGAGGGCGGCAGGTGGTAATCAGCAGGAAGTTTCCTTGTCCACGTTTGGCCTGATGCCATGAGACTTCATGGGGTCCGGAGTCAATGTTGACACCCAGCGCCACTCGATCCCGACTGTATACCACTGTGCTGCACCTCTGGTGGGCCTGCCCTGCCAGTGGGACAGGACCTACCCAGGGATGGTGATGGAGGAAATAACAGAAAATGCTGGAAAAACTCAGCAGGCCAGGCAACATCCGTGGAGAGAGAAATTAGAGTGGAGAAACTACGCCATGTTCTTCGCAGCCTTCAACATGTCATCGATGACGAACAGCTCATTAAGGCCATCCCCACGCCTCCACTATTCGCCTTCAAACAGCCGCCTAACCTCAAACAGACCATCGTTCGCAGCAAATTACCCAGCTTTCAGGAGAACAGCGACCACGACACCACATAACCCTGCCACGGCAACCTCTGCAAGACATGCCAGATCATCAACACAGATACCATCAGCACACGTGAGGACACCACCCACCAGGTACATGGTACATACTCATGTGACTCGGCCAACATTGTCTACCTCATACGTTGCAGGAAAGGATGCCCCGGAGCATGGTACATCGGTGAAACCATGCAGACACTGCGACAACAGATGAACAGACACCGCACAACAATCGCCAGGCAGGAGTGTTCCCTCCCAGTCGGGGAACACTTCAGCAGTCAAGGACATTCAGCCTCCGATCTTCGGGTAAGCATTCTCCAAGGCGGCCTTTGAGACACACGACAACGCAAAATCGTCGAGCAGAAACTGATAGCCAAGTTCCGCACTCATGAGGACGGCCTCAACCGAGATCTTGGGTTCATGTCACGCTACATGTAACCCCACCTGACATAGGGTCATCCAGACTTGAGTCGTCGTTGGTTTGTTCTCTACACAGATGCGGCCGGACCTGCTGTGAGTTCCAGCAAAAAAAGTTGTGTGTTTGTTTTTTGTTTTTCATAGACCCCAGCATCTGCAACATTTGACCCCATGTGACCCCACCTCATTGTTCTTTGATGTAATGTTTTCCTGACTGACCTGTTTGGACACCATTCACACCTTTGATTGCTGTGATTATCTCTCTGCCGAGGTGTGATAAAGGGCAGTTAGAAAGATTACCTGTAATCATCTGGCAGTATTCTCTGACTATATAAGCTGTGCCTATATGCGTCTCTCCACTTCACCTGACGAAGGAGCAGCACTCCGAAAGCTTGTGATTTCAAATAAAGCTGTTGGACTATAACCTGGTGTTGTGAGACTTACATTATTTGTTGAAACAGATCACAGCAGCAAAATTGCATAGCAGAATTGAAAAAAAATTCAGCAGGTCCCATCAACAATGGCAAGCTTTAGAACAGAGATTAGATCAAGGTACCTGGAAAAAGGAAGCTTTGTAAAATACAGGTTAACAGCTGCAAAAACCACATGAAAGCACATGGGTAATTATGGTCACTTTACAGCAATAATGAAAAAGGACACCCATTTTGGTGTAAAGTAGTAAATAAACTGAGGTTACAGATTGCAGAGAATAAAAGACAAAAACCACAGACTGCAATGGGCAACCCAATTCAAGATACTCTGGTCATTTTTATAAGCCACACACTCCAACTAACCCAAAAATCTGTTACCCTTACTCAGACCCCTTTGCTTGTTATACCAATCCTTGCTAGCCTACACTAGCACCCTATCCCCCAGTGCATTAATCTCAAAGTTCATGTCCCCATCTACACATCATTCCATGCTTTAGCCCACCCTACTTTCAGAATTTCTTCCAGCCTCATCTTGATCTTTTGGTCCTCAAGCTCTGGTCTTCCATTGCCTTCTCTGCCACTCTTCTCCCACGCCTGTAACCATTAGTGTCAGAGCTTTCAGCTATTTCTGTCCCACTCTCCACAACTCCCTCTCACTAAACCCCCACTGCCTCACTTACTTTATCCCTGCTTTTAAACTCCATCTTAAAGCCCACCTTTTTATTTATCAATATAGAATCAAAGAAACTTATGGCACAGAAGGAAGCCGTTCTTTGTTCACTTCTCCTAACTTCGCAATGATGCTTGGTACATTTGTTTGTCTCCTCTGAAGTACCTTATACCACCTTTTAATGTAGGAGGCGGCTATCAATGCAAGTAGTTGCTGCTGTAGTAGTTCCTCTATGAAAGGAATTTCCAAAATGAACCTTTTAAAATTGAAAGCAGTTACTTGATATTATATTCCACAAGATAGCTCACATCAAGTATATGAGCAGATTCATAAATTTGTACAAAAATAAACTGCTCCCTATTTGTACTGCAGACATGAGTATAAGTTACATGCAATGATATAGCATCAAACCACTGATTAACCTGCCGTTGCTGTGATGTAAAGGCCAACTCATTACTGCAAGTGGCTAAAGTCCTAAATACCCAGCCAGAAGTTTACAAGTGCAAGTCCGAGGGAGTCAGTCAGTCAGTCAGGAAGGGCAATATATCAAATGACAGAGGGGAGATATTTTGTCACAAAAACAAACATTTTGCCCAACTTCATTCATGTCTTCAGCGGCCTTCGAACAGTAGCAATGATAACACCTAATTGTGTGGATCATATGGTAACCATTCCCAGCCAGGATCAACAACTGAGTGACAGATCTACAATGGTCATTTAAAAAAATACCTGAGGGATGCTCCAACATTGGAAAAAAAATTATAGGCCACAAGTCCAAACGGATAATCCACTCTGTGCTAAAAGACATCATTCCCCACAATTAAAGGGACTTTGCTCCCAAGAATAAAGAGTTTGCTCGAGGAGCAGAAGCTCAACAGCTGCCACAATACTTGAATGAGGCTGGATTATGGGGCACAGTCAGCCCAAGTTCTTGCCCTACACTGGCTGACCCATGCACAAATAGTCCTGCGACCAGCTGAGGGATATTACTGGAAACTCACTACAGCTGCTCCTTTCATCATTGGAGTCACTTAAATTGTTAAAATACTATTGGTGTTGAAAAGTTTCACTATATCCCTCTCAAACAGAAAAAAAATCTTCTGAATTTTAGTAACTTAAAAAAGTTTAGGATCAAAGTAGCCATTTATTACAACATATACTTCAGTTTTAGAACAACAGGTCAACGCGTAATATTAAACAAAGGAGAATATGATCTCATCACTTCACTTATACAAGATTTTAATCAAATTGCAAGTCACTCCTCAACAGGGCTGCTCGTAACTGCCATCATGCTCACAGCTGCTTGCTTGTTGCCATTCTTCCATCAGATCTTCCTACACATAGTCTACCACAGCTTTGTCCACAGCTTTGTCCTTCTGCTGCCATAGAACAGTAGCAATGATGACACCCAATTGTGTGGATTAAATGGTAATCATTCCCAGCCAGGATCAACAACTGAGTAACAGATCTACAATGGTCATTTATAAAAATATACTTGAGCGAGTCTCCTATATTAAAAAAATCAGAGCAAGGTTTCAACCATATTATAAGTCTAAAAAGAGATCATCTACTCTGTTAAAATACATCTTTCTCCACAATTAAAGTGACCTTGCTCTTAAGAATAAACAGTTTACTATAGAGGATCAGAAGCTTAGCAGCTGCAATCTTTGAATGAGCCAGGAGCTATTGCAATCACCTTTCAAAAGGTACTAACCTTCAGTTGTATGATATAGGTGCCCAACCCATCACAATCTTTACTGAGTTCTTCACAGTAATGTGTTCCAGGTCACTCAGCTATTACTTCAACACTGGTCACTATGTGCTGCCTGGTCACTGTGCACTGCCAGCTCACCACCACCTTCTCAAGAGCAATTAGGGATGGGCAATAAATGCTGGCCCTGTCAGCAATGTCCACATCCTGTGAATGAATAAAAAAATAACAAACACCTTCCTTGAAGTGTATTCCAAAAGCATCCAGCTTCTGCTTCAGTATGCTCACCATGGTCCACCTCCATACTACACTGAAATGGTCAACTGATCACTACCCTCTCAGTTGCTTCTACGCATCCTGTATATCAGTCATACAGACCAGGATGGTCTCAGGTTTGTTTCTTTGTCTGAGTTATTCGATGAGACAACAAAAGTGACTAAAATTCTTCTAATCATCCCTGTACTAGTGGGAGGAGGGAAAGTGAAAGGTGAAAAAAGTCAGCTATAGAAACAAATATCCATGTTGTAAAGAAAGACTTGCTTTATATAGCGCCTTTCATTTACTCATGACATCCCAAAGCGCATTACAGCCAATTAAGTACTTTTTCAAGTCTAGTCACTGTTGTAATATAGGAAACGCAGCAGCCAATTTGCACACAGCAGACTCCCACAAACAGCACAAGACCAAATAATCTGTTTGAGAGGGGTTGGTTGAGGGACAAATATAGGGTAGAAATTAGTTCAGTAGTGTAGTGGTTATGTTGCTGGACTAGTAATCCAGAAACCTGGACTAATAATGTAGAGAACGAGAGTTCAAATCCACCATAGCAATGAGAATTTGAATTCAGTTTTTTAAAAATTGGAAATAATAAGGTGGCATCAGTAAGTGATTATGAAGCTGTTGGATTGTTGCAAAAACCCAACCGGTTCACTAGCATTCTTTAGGTAAGAAGATCTGCCATCCTTACCCAGTCTGGTCTATGTGACTCCATGGTTGACTCTTAACTGATGTCTGAAGGCTCACCATCATCTCAGGAAAAACTAGGGTGCTTGGCAGAAGCATAAGGAAAGAACTTGAGGTTACAGTGATATGAAGCCACGAGGGGATTTAAACACAAGATGACATTTTTAAATTTGAGGTGATAAGGAACACAAAGCCAATGTAGGTCAGAAAGTACAGGGACGACTATTAATGGAACAGGACACAGGCAGCAGTTTTGGAGGAGCTGAAGATTGCAGAGGGTGAAGGATAGAGAAGGCATGGATCAGCGTTTCAGTGGCAGATAGGCTGAGGCATGGTGAGGGCAAGTGATGTTAGGGAAGTGAAAGAAGGTAGTCTTTGTGATGGTGAGAATAAAGGGTCAGAAGCTCATGTCAGAGTTCAAATAGAACACAGGTTGCGTGCAGTGTGGTTCAGCCTGAGACAGAGGCAGGGGAGGGGGGTGGAATCAGTGGCATGGATACGGAGATTGTGTCGGATCCTAAGGATGACATTTAATTGGAAGACATTGCAATCTTTGTGGTGAGAGGATATGGATCAGAAACTCAGCTCGGGGACGATTAAATTGTCGTGGATGTGAACAGTTTGGTTCTGCCCAAGACAATGGCTGGGGAGGGGGATGGAATTGATGGCGAGGGTAGAGTTTGCGGATAGAGCCAAAGACGATGGTTCTGGTCTTGCCAAGGTTTAGCTGGAGGTAATTGTGGCTTATTGAAGACTGGCAGTTGAGAGGTGGTGGTGGATTGGTTGGGTGGGGAAAGAGAGAGATACACTGGAAGTAACAGTGCAGTGCAGGAAGAAAAGCTATTGCTAGAGATGTGCTGGCTATGATCAGACAGACGCAAGTAAAACCAAGTGAGGATACTTCCCGCCTGCATCTCTCAAATTCAAATTGCTTTATTGGCATGATAAGGTACATCTTATGTTGCCAAAGCATCATAATACATTTATGGTTGAACACATAAACGCAGTTCTATTCATAGTGTATAAACAGGTATATCCCCGAGTGTATAAATATACAATCGCATTATTTATATATACTCTTTTCTTAATTTACTGGTTGTCCCTCTGTTCATGGCAAGCTGTAACATAGTGTGCCGCCAGTGTTACACAGCTTCTCTCCTCCCCCAGTAGGAATGGGAGTTTTTGGTTGTCATTCAGATTTCTGAATTCATGGCATATTTGTGAGAATTTTTGGTAGAAATTCTCCCTGATGCCCTGATATTTTCCACAGGCTGTGAGGAAGTGCATCTCTGTTTCCACTACTCCCTGACTGCAGTGAGAGCATATCCTGTCTTCTCTTGGCAGCCTGGTCTGCCTGTGTCTGCCTTTTTCGATCGCTAGGCTATGTTCGCTAAGTCTGTACCTTGTCAAGGTTCTTCTCAGTTTGTTATCCTTTACCATGGTCAGGTAATCAGCTATGTTGTATTGTCTGTTTAGGGCCAAGTAGCAATTGAGTTTGCTTTGGGTTTTTGTTGTTTCTGCCCAATATGTCAGATATTTTTCCTTTTGCTTAGCGACGATTGTGTTGGGTCGAATTCTTTGTGTTACCCTGTCACTGTCCTGGGGCTGGTTATTGTTAGTATTGTTAGTAGTTACTTCACTGAGTCCCAGGACTAGTTGACTGAGGGTATTCTTCTTTATGGTCAGCTCTTGGCATTTCAGGGCGTCGTAGTGATAGCATTGGGGGTTGCTCATTTGTAGGTGATTCCAAAATTTGGTGGCTCTTTTTTGGATAGTGATTATTAATGGATATTGGCCTAGTTCCGCCCTGCATGCATTGTTTACTGTTTTCCTTTGAGTCCGGAGGACACTTTTACAGAATTCTACATGTAGGATCTCAATTGCGTGTTTGTCCCATTTTGCAAATTCTTGTTGTGTTAGCGGTCCCCATACCTCACTGCCATAGAGTGCAATTGGTTCAATTACTGATTTGAAAATTTTGAGCCAAATGCTCTCTCTCTCTCTTCTTCCCCCCCACCAAGAGCTGAACATTGGAGCAGAGATGTTGAAGGAGGATGGTGGGGTTGAACATCAGGCTGCAGAGAGGTCAAGGAGGGATAATGCACCATGACCACAGACACCGAGGATGTCATTTGTGACTTTAGTTAGGGTCATTTAAGTGTAGTGGCAGAGACAATGGTTTTAGAAACATAGAAGATAGGAGGAGTAGGCCATTCGGCCCTTCGAGCCCGCTCCGCCATTTAATGAGATCATGGCTGATCATCCAAATTCAGTACCCTGTCCCTGCCTTCTCCCCATATCCCTTGAGCCTTAAGAAATATATCCAACTCCTTCTTGAATATATTTAATGAACTGGCCTCCACCGCCCTCTGTGGCAGAGAATTCCACAGGTTCACCACTCTCTGGGTGAAGAAATTCCTCCTCATTTCAGTACTAAATGGCTTACCCCTTATCCTTAGACTATGACCCCTGGTTCTGGACACCCTGGCCATCAGAAACATCCTTCCTGCATTT
The DNA here is from genome assembly GCF_052327205.1 of Somniosus microcephalus. NCBI lineage: Eukaryota > Metazoa > Chordata > Chondrichthyes > Squaliformes > Somniosidae > Somniosus > Somniosus microcephalus. Next base: position 277,507,310 of record NC_140989.1, on the reverse strand, counting down.
AGTCTGTCCAGGCCGGACAGAATTTTATAGGTTTCGATGAGATCCCCTCTCAATCTTCTAAACTCCAGTGAGTATAAGCCCAATTGACACAATCTCTCCTCATATGTCATTCCTGCCATCCCAGGTATCAGCCTGGTGAATCTTCGCTGCACTCCTTCCATGGCAAGAACATCCTTCCTCAGGTAAGGCGACCAAAACTGCACACAATACTCAAGGTGTGGTCTCACCAAGGCCCTGTACAACTGTAGCAAGACATCCTTGTTCCTGTACTCGAACCCTCTTGCTACAAAGGCCAACATACCATTTGCCTTCTTAACCGCCTGCTGCACTTGCATGCTTACCTTCAGCGACTGGTGCACAAGAACACCCAGGTCTCTTTGCACTTCCCCTTCTCCCAATCTATTGCCATTCAAAAAATTAATCTGCCTTCCTGTTTTTGCCACCAAAGTGGATAACCTCACATTTATCCACATTATAGTGCATTTACCATGTTTCTGCCCAATCACCCAACCTGTCCAAATCATACTGGAGTTTCACGACATCCTCCTCACAGCATACCCTCCCACACAGCTTTGTGTCGTCTGCAAATTTGGAGATATTACATCCAATTCCCTCGTCCAGATCATTAATATATATTGTGAACAGCTGGGGTCCTAGGACCGATCCTTGCGGTACCCCACTAGTCACTGCCTGCCACTCGGAAAACGACCCGTTTATTCCAACTCTTTGCTTTCTGTCTGCCAACCAGTTCTCCATCCATGTCAATACCTTGCCCCCAATCCCATGTGCCTTAATTTTGCACACTAATCTCTTCTGCGGGACCTTATCGAAAGCCTTCTGAAAGTCCAAATACACCACATCCACTGGTTCTCCCTTATCTATTTTACCAGTTACATCCTCAAAAAATTCCAGTAGATTAGTCAAGCATGATTTACCTTTTGTAAATCCATGTTGACTTTGTCCGATCCTGTCACTGCTTTCCAAGTGCTCTGCTATTACATCTTTTATAATGGACTCGAGCATTTTCCCCACTACCGATGTCAGGCTTATCAGTCTATAATTCCCCGCTTTTTCTCTACCACCTTTTTTGAATAGTGGGGTAACATTAGCTACCCTCCAATCCATAGGTACTGTTCCAGATTCCATCGAATGCTGGAAGATGATCAGCAAAGCATCAACTATTTCTAGGGCCACTTCCTTAAGTACCCTAGGATGTAGATTATCAGCCTTCAATCCCATCAATTTTCCCAACACCATTTCCCTACAAATACTGATTTCTTTCAGTTCCACCCTTTCATCAGACCCTATGTTCCCCGACATCTCTGGGAGGTTATTTGTGTCCTCCTTTGTGAAGACAGCACCAAAATATGTATTTACAGGAAACTGTGCGCTATCCGGCACCGAGCTGTTGTCGTTCCCTCAAAACTGCCGGACACTCCAGCTCTAATGTTGAAGCATAGAGGTTTTCATCTCCGTATCTGACAACAAACACTGTTGCTTAGCAACAGCTTCTAAACAGTCAGCAAGCATTTCTGTAGCGTCTCTAGCTGAAGCTGTTGCTTAGCTGCAGACCTTGCAGAGCTTGACTGTTGAGAAAAAAGCAAGCAAAAAAAAGGCTCCTGATTTTTGCCGGTGGCTCGAGCTTTTAGCCTCCGGATAACAAACTTTCCTGTAGTTGGTCCACCATTTCTTTGTTCCCCATTATAAATTCCCCTGATTCTGACTGCAAGGGACCTACGCTTGACTTCACCAATCTTTTTCTCTTCACATATCTATAAAAGCTTTTACAGTCAGTTTTTATGTTCCCTGCAAGCTTACTCTCATTCTATTTTCCCTTTCTTAATTAATCCCTTTGTCCTCCTTTGTTGAATCCTAAATTGCTCCCAATCCTCAGGATTATTGCTTTTTCTGGCCAATTTATATGTCCTCTCCTTGGATCTTATGCTATCCCTAATTTCCCTTGTTAGCCACAGTTGAGTCACCTTTTTTGTTTTATTTTTATGCCAAACTGGGATGAACAATTTCTGTAGTTCATCCATTCGGTCTTTGAATGTTTGCCATCGCCTATCCACCATCAACCCTTTGAGTGACATTCCCCAATCAATCCTACCCAACTCGCGCCTCAGACCATCGTAGTTTCCTTTATTTAAATTGAGGACCCTAGTCTCCGAGTCAACTACTTCATTCTCCATCTTAAATGAAGAATTCGATGATATTAGGATCGTTCCGACCCAAGGGGCCTCGTACAACAAGATTGCTAATTAATCCTCTCGTTATATAATACCCAGTCTAAGATGGCCTGATCCCTGGTTGGTTCCTCGACATATTGGTCCAGGAAACCATCCCGTAAACACTCCAGGAATTCCTCCTCCACAGTATTGTTACTAATTTGGTCAGCCCAATCTATATGTAGATTAAAGTCACCCATGATGACTGCTGTGCCCTTATTGCACGCTTCTTTAATTGCCCTTTTAATGCCATCCCCAACCTCCGCATTACTGTTAGGAGGTCTATATACCACTCCCACTAACGTTTTCTTCCCTTTAGTATTTCTCAATTCTACCCATACAGATTCCACATCATCAGAGCCAATATCCTTCATTACAATTGTGTTAATCCCTTCTTTAACCAGTAATGCTACCCCACCTCCCTTTCCTTTTTGCCTATCTTTCCTGAATATCGAATACCCCTGGATGTTGAGTTCCCAGCCTTGGCCATCCTTGAGCCACGTTTCCGTAATCCCAATCATATCATATTTGTTTATCTCTATTTGCGCAGCCAATTCATCCACCTTATTACGAATGCTCCTCGCATTAAGAGACAAAGCCTTCAGGCTTGTTTTTTAACGCTCTTAGACCTATTAGAATTATTATTTACTGTTGCCACGTTTGATTTAAACCGTTGATTTCTCGGACTGCCACTTTTGTTTTTCTCCTTCCTATCTTTTGCTTTTATCCTTGTTTCCCTTTCCTCTGTCCCCCTGCTCAGGTTCCCAACCCCCTGCCATTTTAGTTTAAACCCTCCCCCAGAGCACTAGCAAACACCCCCCCTAGTACATCGGTTCCAGCCCTGCCCAGGTGCAGACCGTCCGGTTTGAACTGGTCCCACCTCCCCCAGAACGGGTTCCAATGTCCCAGGAACTTGAATCCCTCCCCCTTGCACCATTCCTCTAGCCACATATTCATCTGAAATATCCTTCTATTTCTACTCTGACTAGCACGTGGCATTGGTAGCAATCCTGAGATTACTACCTTTGAGGTCCTATTTTTTTTAAATTTACCTCCTAACTCCCTATATTCCGCTTTTAGGACCTCATCCTGCTTTTTACCTATATCGTTGGTGCCTATATGCACCACGACAACTGGCTGTTCACCCTCCCCTTTCAAGATGTTCTGCAGCCGCTCTGAGACATCCTTGACCCTTGCACCAGGGAGGCAACACACCATCCTGGAGTCTCATTTTGAAAGGGAGGGGACATCATCAGCTAGAATGGGGGCAAGGAAGAGACATTGTGGGGTCAACACTTTCGTGGGAATGGGGACGTAGGCATGAGGGAAAAGATGATCTCAGAGGGGCAGAAGTGGAGATGGGAGAGAATCACAAAAGGTAGGTTTAAAAGGGCCAGAGAATAAAAACTACAGGGGAAAAAAAAGTGAACCTATCGCTCACCCTGCTACGTCACTGTATAGATGCCATCCTCGAGTATCTCTTTTCCAGTGGGGAATACTACCTCCACCAAGTCAAGTAACTTTTACATAATCCAAAATTAACTAACTAGAACAGAGTATATTCACTGTTGAGTAGGAAAGGGATTTCCATTAAGCAGCAACAAGCCAGGGGACAGAAAATGGGAAAAGGAAATAGGGGCATACATCCTCAGTCAGGTAGTGCCAGTCAAAAAATGTAAACACATCCACTGAAACAAATCATCGAAAATCACATGCTGGATATCATATTTAGGCCATAAACGGCCCAAGCTCTGCATGCCTTAGGGATGTGCTAAATAATTATTTTTAAAAGGTTCTTTGAAGAAGCAAGGTTGTCCTGGAGCAGATGTTCAAGAGAGCCACTGTCCACAGTTTTGAGGAAACTGAAAAATTCTCCGTAGTTGCTCCTTACGTGCTTTTCCACACAAATAAAAAAAAACTGCAGACTGGCTGTTTCTCCAAGCCTCAATTTCACAGTACTTGCTACCCACATGTAATGAGTAACAAGCCAGTACTGTATACCAATACTGTATTACAGAAGGAAACCAATATTAACTGGTTACTTCCACATACTGTTGGTTGCTGGAATACAATGTACTGGGGGGGGGGGGGGGGGAGGAAGGGGTGGAGAGAGAGAGAGAAAGAGAATACTAAAATGTCAAATTGTAATGTTTGTGCTGTCTATCGCACTAATTTTCAAAGTTTTCCAAATCTGAATAGAAAACAAAGATGTCTGCAGGATTTTTTCTTAAGTTTGAAAAACCCTCGGACTTTCATTCAGACATTTGCTGCAAAAGGATTCATATATAGGGAAACAATGACCCATGTCTCACTGCTGTGACCCAAGTGATCATCCTTCCTTTGGCTATTGCAAGAAGAAACCAGCAGCATAACGCAGGAGCCAAGCAAAGAACGTGCAATAAATAAAATTGTGGAGAGAAAAGTTCAGAAGCTCTCTAAACAAGCAGCTAGAATACATTTGAAAGCAGAAGTTAAATTGGAAGATTTTTCCCACCGCCCCCCTCAAACCGTAGGCTCCAATGACTGCAATGAATACCTTAAATGTTCTGCTTATATGGCAAGAAGTGGAAATAGCTCTAGACAACACTGGGCTGTTAGAGCAACTTTAAATCAGGCTTGGCTTTCCTGGTATGCTGAGTGTAGAGCTTTTTCCTGGAGTCATTTGTCACCACATATTCCTAGTGAACAGTGCCCTATAGAGGTGAACTGTCAAATGAAACTGCTAATGCTCAACTGCCTTCTCATTATATAAAATGGTTTGTTTTAAGATTCCATTTGTAATTTTCTGTATGACTTATGGAATCAAAAATTGTGTACAACTTGCACCAATTACTAAATCACAGGTGATACATAAACACAAACTGTAACTCCAGATGAGTAAGATTTATTAAAGGGATCTCCAATTCAACTGCTTTCTTCTAGCTTGTTTGCCATGACTGGGCGAGCACTGTACCAGAGTGCACTATAATTGTATTGCTGGGTGTAGAGTTGAAGTGAATATAGACTGGAAATTTCTCATGTCAACTCACTTCATGGATATCCCAGTGATAAGTCACATATTCCTTGCCATCAACAAAAAACAGAAACTACAAAAAAAACCTGTCAATTAAGAAAAAAAATCATGTATGCAACATGCTCCTTTTGCAGTCCAGTGCCATCATAGATCATTAAACAGGTCATGCCAACATGTTAAAGCTGGTTTTACATGGAAGTTTGGAGCTCAGGAGAGTGAGCTAATCAAGCCAATCTCCACATTTAATTTTCTACGGTGCATCTGCTCTTCCTGTAAACCGGCTGCACTGTGCCGGGGGGGGGGGGGGGGCACCATTCAATACTTGTGCAGGGTTTGTGCTGATATTTTGGCCAGCACACATATGGAGTAGTAACATCACTACATAGATAAATAGAAAAGCCTGTGCACGACGAGGTCAGCACCACAACCGTTCGCCAAGCACATTTGCTAGCTTCAGTAGACAGGCGGTAGCCAGAAAGGTCCAGAGAGAAAAGTCTTTCTTGCTGCTGGCTTACATATAATTAAAAAATACAGCCTCTTTACACCGATAAGATTTATGCTGTGGAAGCTGGTAGTATAAAAGCAGCTAAATTATCCCACTATACCCAAGTGTAAAGATGTGAAATCTGAGCTTAAACCCTGGAGAAACCACCCATAATGCTGCACTCCCCAAAGTTACAAATATTAAAATTTACATCCTGTTAATTTTGCATGCATCACAGAAGCTCCTTTTACACTATTGCTCTTGTATTTAAGTTCAAGTCATGTAACTGCTCTCAGTGTAAACCGACTAAGTAAATTCTTATCTGTAGCACCTGGCCATGAGAGTTCAGCAGTGTGCGTATGCAAAGTATGAGTATGACAACAACAGGCATCCTGATCTGCAAACTGCCATGGCTTAAGTCATGATGCCACTGCTGGTAGTCACACTGTGTCCAAACTGATTATTTACTGGGGCCAGGTAGACCAGCAACAGCAGGGAAGACTCAATTAAAAAACATCCAGTCATCCTGGTCACTCGTCTTAACTCATCTGGCAGGGTTACCTTACACCGGGGGCTGGATGCACACTGCATAAGGAACCAATGGCACAAGAGCAATATAAAAAGCTCAAGATGCACACATCTCAAATGTTTATAGTATAGCCCTTCTCCCAGCAGAGGGACAGACACGCACACAGCCGTTTTCATTTTCAAAAACTTTACAGTGGTCCTGAAGTCACAGGAGTTCTATGGCTACTGTACCAAATGCAGGGAACTTGTGGCTCTCTTCTCCTCCTCCCCCCCCGCGCGCCCCCCCCCCCCCCCCATTACCCTTACATGGCGTTCATTCCAGCGGTCCTCCCTAATTTAAATATTCAGACAGCATAAAGCCAGTACTGACATCCCACAAGTCTTCTCTTCTAACTAGCCAGTTCCTCTTCAAGTCACACTTGATCACTGCTGCTGTTTCTAATCTAATTCTGATTTTTTTAAGCTAGCAATGATGAAGAATCAGAAAAGACTACAGCAGTTCAAGGAGAAGGCCCACCACCGCTTCCCTTTTTAGCAGGGAAAACTCAAAGGAGTTCAATTCAGACAGTGTCACAAACGTTTCCTTAGTACAATTTTCAATAAATTTTAAACAACAGCAATAATGTGATTCATTACTTCTCACTAGGCACCTATGTCATTTCACAGCCTGAGCCCTGCTCATCTTACAATTCATTGTTAGTCCTTCCCCAAAAAAGCTATCAAAACTATTTTTCCTCTTTTGCCTCACTAGAATACATTAAGTTCGTACTTTTACAACCATCCCAACTACTGCTTGGGGAAAAAATGCTATTTTTAACTAAAATGCAGCTTTAAAAGTTCACGATCGTCTTAAGAGGCATCATTCTGCAAAACTCTCAAACCACTAATGCTGAAATGTGGCTACTTGAGAAGAACCATCAACATTGCCAGCTTCATTAGAACATTCATTTCTGTGGGTGTGTTCAATCTTTTATACCAACTGTGTAATCCTAAAGAACTGCAGCAGAAAAAGTTGTGTGTAACTTACAACTTCTAAATTTGGTAACGGGAACAAATCCATATGCAAGCAAAACGACAATTTTGGAAACAATCCAACAAGCTAAGTACTGCCCACTTTCCCAGCTGATCATCCTGTAGATATTTAACAAGCCAGCCTACACAGAAGCAGGCCTGTTGCCAAGCTGATTTTGTCGTACAAAGCTGTACTTTGTAGTACACTAATGTTACCGAGCAATTCCCTTTGAACTTATTATGGACGGTACACTTGTGATACAGGTAGACTATCCTTTATCCGAACTTCCGAAAACCGAAAACCTCTAAAAACCGAGTTTTTTCGCTCAGCGTAAGTCGTGCGCACGACATGACGAGAGTGGCGCACGACTTACGCTGAGCAGGGCAGAGGGTCACAGAGTTCCCTCCTGGGTAGGAGATTGCAGGCCGAGCCGGGCAGTGTGAAGGAGGTACCGGGAGAGTGAACCCGACAATACAGCGGCCCGTCCGATATTCTTTTCTCCCCCCCACCCCCCGCCGACCCCGACCCCCCGGCTGACCCCCACCCCCGACAAATTTCCCAATACCTTCTGAAATCCGAAAAATTCCGAAAACCGAAACTCAGCTGGTCCCAAGGTTTTCGGATAAAGGATAGTCTACCTGTAATGATTTTGCAAATCTAAAGAAGTTTAAAATGCTTCAGAAGGCAGAATTCTCCCAAATACATGTGCTCTTGGAACAATGCATCGAATGTAAGCCATATAAGAGAAGAAAGTGTGTCTCTTACTAATCAAACATAAATAACCACTTAGGGCCACGTCTAAAGGAAGCAGTAGATTTTATTCGCACTCATTTATACCGAGACCCAAGATCCACATGCACGACTAAATAATGGAATTTCCTACTTTGTGGTTAATGCATTTACACTGATGACACCCAGCTCTACCTCCAATCACTTCTCTCGATCGGTCCACTGCTTTTGTTACATCATACCACTTACCTGACATCCAGTCTGGGATGAGCTGCAATTTCCTCTAGGTAAACATTGGGTTGACTGAAGCCATCATCTTTGTATCCTGCCACAGACTCCGTACCCTTGCCATCGTTTCCGCCCTCACCTGTAGCCACCACCTCAGGATGAACTAAAATACTGTCGACCTCGACATCCTATTTGACCCCAAACTAGGCTTCTGATCCCATATACGCACCATCACAAAACCTGCCTACTTTAAACTCCTGCCTCAGCCTATATGCTGCTGGAAAACTCATTCATCCCATAATATTCCCAAATTTGATTACTTCAATGTGTTACTGGCTAGCTTCCCATCCTCCACAGACTTCAGCTAATCCAAAACTCTACGGCCTATAACCTATCCCGCACCAAGTCTCACACACCCATCACGACTGATCTACATTAGCTCTCGGTCCCCAAACTCAAATTTAAAGTTCTCATATTTGTGTTTAAATCCCTCTGGGGCCTCACTTCTCCCAATATTTTCTAAACTCGCCCCAACCCTAACTCCTCCTCCAAACCCATCTCCTGACTTGGCCTCTTGTGCAACCCCTCCCTTCATCTCACTACTGCTGGGGGGAGGTTGGGGGGAGAGGGGGGCAGGCAGAGAAGGGAGAGAAAAGAGCTTGGGGGGGGGCGGGGGGGAAGAAAGAGATTTACCTAGAGAAAAAATTTTAAATGCTGCATTGCAGAAAATCAAATTCCAGTTGGGAGGATACATGAGAAGCTGGAAGGCAGTAGAGATCAGCGGTTGGAAGGAAAAAAACTCATACCATTGAGTACACTGGTCAGAGTGACCCCTTATCTCCAGCTTTCTGCATGAAGGAGATTCCAGAAGTTTACCATGTATCCAAGGTTACAAGAACAAAAAGTAATTATCTTAAAGAAAAGTTAAATATTCTAAATCTGACCCTACACATAAGATAAGAAAGTTAAACACCATGCATATGTCTGGACTCGAAAATATGTCTTCAGTAGGGGCCAGGTTACACATTACTCAATAAAAGCCACATTAGACCAGATGAGTCATGTTAAAGGGTGATTAATAGACAATAGCCAAACTACAATTATAACCTATCCACCAGGGGCATTCTCTCTTCAATCCCATTGGATACAGGACATCAATGTTTATAAACCTTAAGCAGCAATAATTCACATTCCAGTTAATGTTCAAGCCAACAAAAAATGATCCTTAACCCAGTAGCATGCAAGCAGAACAAAATAAATTCATGGCCACAAGTTCCACTCTAGTGGTTCAGTGTGACTAACACATCTGCAATGAGTTACTCATTCAGAGCTCACTGCTGAAAGCTTGCACACCTACATTCCCAACCTATGTTATACAGAAGAATACACATCAACACAGGCTGCAAAATTGTTCAAACCAGAAAGATCATAGAATTTGCAGATAAGTTTTGCATTTGAGAAATTATTTAAAATGTGCCTCAGCTCCATTCTCATTAGTTTCCCTAAAAGTGAAATTGCGGCAGGCAATATACTATCTCTCAGCGGGTCTCCTGTGACAGTTAAGTTTTGTTTATTCACTCTTCGCAGCTGGTTGGAGCCAGAAAGGAAGTAAAGAGATAGTGCTGGAGCATCAAAGTTTCAGGCAAGATGTAAACGACAGGCCCGATGAAAATCTGCACAAGATGAAAGCAGTGACGTCAGCTTTTGCCTTACAGTGCTTTCTTCCAAAAACACAACACAGTTTAGCTAACAGCTTTGTTATGTCTGGTCCTCTGAATGGAGAACATTGCTTCAGCGGTCTTTAATGTCATGCAATCTTATCTGATACAGCTTTAAAAAAAAATTAAGAGACCCCTCTTTTCTGATCCATAGCAAGGCCATGCAAGAGGTTTTACAATGTGGTTGTCTTAAGACCCAAACTGGTGGATTCTTGCCTTCTGGAATCAAAGCATTATGGTCAAATATTAACATTTTTCTGCAGCCGACATTGGGAAAAAAGGGAAGAGTTACCAAACTTGTTTTCAAGTGCAACAATCTAGAAAAGTAATTTTGGATAAGAAGTCAAGTCTTATGTACTTCGGGGCAACAGTTGGGCATTCCTCATCTGGACGTGAAGCATGGCTAAGGATTGTTCAACTCTATGCTCATTTGGCAACCCTCAACGTCTTTTACCTGCCAAATTAAAATGAAACTACTGGGCGATATGCTCATCTTTGTGAAAGAGTTAAGCTTCAACTATATTTTATCCCTTTTATGGATGTTGTTTTCTCAGCACAGAGAATCTGCTGCTGTAGGGATGGAATGAGAAAGATGCAATTAAAAATGGTTTGGGATTTGTGGCAAACCTTTACTCAATCCAAAAGTAGTAAAAATTGCATTTCAACTGTTTATAAGGCAAGTTACAAGTATACTATCTGGCTTTTCCTTGACTACTTTTTCCCCTTTTCTGTTCCACAGGTTCCCTTTCAGACCTCATTCAAGTAGATATTATTAATATGCTAGCTTAGACAGGGTGTGCGGACAGGCAAGTTGACTGCAGAAGGCATCACAGCCAGGCCCAAACCCTGTCCTCACCCAGCATCCATGCACTTGAGGAAAGTGATGGGAGTTTTGGAAAGGGAGGTTGATAGACAAATGGTCTTCTCCTACCACCCACTCCCCCCAAAAACATTTATGTCACACAATTCCAGTAGGGAGTGCTGAATAGCAATGAAAATTAATCATGGCAAATTTGCCTCTTAACCCAGTGACAGTGAGCAATTGTGCCTATCTGCACCTCAGCTGAGATCAGCTAAAAAGCACAAACATGGATACTTCCTAGTCTGTGGCTCAACCGCTCACTGGGTAAACTCTGACTCCTAAGATAACCCTTGATTTCAGTCTGGCTAAAATGGGGAGCATGGAGTTGAGATGAAGCTCTCGGTATGCTCCACCTTGATTTCCAGCCCCAGAACCAAAAAGGATGAAGGTTCAATGGTTCAACCGAGACTAATTCTACCAATTGTTTAGTGATCCAGACAAAACAGCAAGTACATTATCTGACTTTTTCTAGAGCAAGAGAACTTTTTGATTGATTGATTTTAGGACACTTATTTCAGGTCACTAGGATTCAAGAACATCTGGAATGCCAGGTGCATTTCTTTTGCAGGAAAGGAGGGTTAAATACCTGCTATAATGTGTCAAATATACTTATACTACTTTAAGCTGGAGTTTACACAACAGAACACAGCTTCACAAGGAGCATGCATTTACCTACACACATTGCTGTACAAATACCACCTCAATGCAATCTAGAAAAGAGAAAACAAGAGGTCAATGAGAAAGTGGGGTGGGGAGGGAAGCAATGTCCATTATTGGATCAGTCGCCCATTATACACCACACTCGATGGGTGACCTCCACTGATGGAAACAAAAATCATGGGGTGCGTAATGGACAGCCAATCTGATATTGTCCTTTTTACATCATCACGGAAAGTTAAAAATTACCTACTTTATCTTTTGGATAAGAGGTTAAACCAAGGCCCTGTCTGCCTTCTGCACAATAGTGCCCAGCTCGGCCTTAATTCAGTCCATCTACTGCCGAAACATGCCTTTGTCATCTCCAGACTCAACCACACCAATTCTGTCCTGTCAGGCGGGCGTAAAAGATTTCATGACAGTATTAGAAGAGGAGTTCTCCTAGTATCCTGGTCAATCTGGTTATTTAATATAAAAACAGAAAATGTTGGAAATACTTAGCAGGTCAGGCAGCATCTAATGAAAGGTCATCGACCCGAAAAGTTAACTCTGTTTCTCCCTCCGCAGATGTTGTCTGGCCTGCTGAGTATTTCCAGCATTTTCTGTTTTTATTTCAGATTTCCAGCATCTGCAGTATTTTTCTTTTGTATCCGGTCATTTATCTCATTGCTGCTTGTGGGACCTTGCTGTGTGCAAACTGAATTTCCCTACATACAACATTGACTGCAATTCATTTTAATCTGAAGTGCTATATAAACCTGTTATTTCTTTCTTATTCTTCCTTCAAATAGCTCTTCCACCATGTGCTCTTAAATCAGATTTCCATGGTCAGTGAGAGGAAGCATAACGCCAACAGCAAGTACACATTCTAGGAGAGGCTAATGAGAAATTTATGCTTGTCCCAGCATACTGTTCATCACAGGCTTTTCAATTCCCTCCACTGAGGAGCCATCTCAGACCAGACTTTTTATGGTCCACTTTGTACCATAGACAGAGTCTCTTCGCATCAAACTACATATATTCACTCCCTTTAGCACTGTGCAGATTCTGTTTAGTAAGAATGCACTGCATATAAATTGCTACAAGTTCACAAACTGGACTGCACCAAGGAAAAGCAATTAAATTTCTAGCCTAGGGCATCACATTGCTTCTAAATGATTTGGCACGGCACTGCACATCCATGGTAAACAATGGATAATAACCACAAGGAATGTGGCATCACCACCAAGTATTGAAACTTTAGACAAGGCCATTTGCTCACTTTCTTTTTACACCTGCATATTTTAGAAATTAACCAATATATTTTTTAAATTAAAAAACAGCAATTATTTTGATTTGTAATTGGAGATGGAATTTACCAGAGGGGGGATGGTGGGGTATAGGAACAGCAGTAGGCCATTTAGCCCCTCGAGCTTGTTCCACCACTCAATGAGATCATGGATGATCTGTATCCTAACTCCATACCCCTCAATACCCTTGGCTGGCAAAAATCTATCGATCTAAGATTTAAAATTATTAATTGAGCTAGCATCTACTGCTTTTTGTGGGAGAGTGTTCCACACTGAAACTACCCTTTTCATGAAATGTTTCCCAACTTCTCTTCTGAACAGCCTAGCTCTGATTTTAAGGTTTGTACTAGACTCCTCCACCAGTGGAAAGTTTCTCTATCTACCCTACCAATTCCTTTCAAAATCTCAATAAAATCACCCCTTAACTTTCTATATTATTATGCCTAATTTATGTAATTTCACTTCATCTTCTAATCCTTGGAGCCCTAGTAACATTCTGGTGAATCTGCACTGCACTCCTTCCAAGGCCAATTGTACACAGTACTCCAGATGTCGTCTAACCAGTGCTTTGTATAGCCATCGCAAAATTTCCTCCCCTTTATATTTTAGCCGTCTAGTTATAAAGGCTAACAATCAGTTAGCCTTATTGATTTTTCTTTGTACCTGGCTACTACAATTTAGTGACCTGTGTACATGGACCCCTACTGTTCCTAACTTATCATTTGGAAAATACTATGATCTATCCTTTTTTGGGCAAAGAATGAATTTAAATTCTCTGCAACACAAATAACAGCTTTTTCTCCTGTAATGCAACAACATCTTTGCACAGGGAAAAAAACTGATATCTGGACCTAACACCAAAGTAATAAAAACTGAGGGAGCTCAAATGAGCTTCAAGTCACAAGTTTTGTGCTTAAGCTGAAGTGCATTTATAGCATACTTATCTATGTGGCAACTGAAGTCTAAAACTGGATTCCATTTCCAGCAGGAAGTGATGTCATTTTTCTATGTACTCTTTGGGGTGTGTGTTTGTATTTTTACTAGTTTAACAAAGGCATTAGCCAGAAAACTACTCTGCATCACTGACTTTGGTAGTCTGCCAATTTACCTGCAATAATACCATAAGAGCACATGCACCATGCATTTTTTGGTTCTGCAAGGAAAACATTTGGTCTCCATTATGTCCACAATAGGATTAAATTAGGATTAAAACATTTAAAAGTTGTTTAATCAGATTTATCTGGTATAGTTATAATTAACTGTTCCACTGCACTGTGCAACCCAATACCACAGCCACACTACAACTTGGAGATGGAAATTTCAATCAGCTAAAATTGGACTCTGAACATTTATATATGCCTTCCATAAATAAATTTCTGGCATTCAGAACAGAGAATGATCCAAAGCCATAGACTGTTACAAGCAAGTTAATTATCTATTTTTTAAAAACCTTCAACCTCCCCTCTCTTCCTTTACAATTATCAATAAATACTCCCATAGTAACTTGCTGGTCATCTGTGGAATCTTCCTCTTAAATCCATGCTAACCTTTTAAGTTACTGCTGTACAGGTGCGCATCCAATTTACTAGAGTATCCACTATTAACCTACTATTGGCTTGGTTAGGCCTGTAGTTGCCTGGTTACAAGATTTGATTACTTAGTCCTCAGGAATTTCATCCGTGCCAATGGCTCCCACACCATTACAGCCTGTATCCTGCAAATTTCCTCCACACCATCTTTCAGAACCCCATAATGTGCGCCATTTAGCCTAGGAAATGTTTTAGTCCACAGTATGCTCAATCCATTTTACAACTAATAAATGTTTTTTCAACATCCACAATAAATGTGCCTGGTGCTATTTTTGATGTATTTTATCATTTGTTTTCCTTGCAATTATTCCCAGTTACAGGTCCACCTGGTCTCTGTGCCTTGCTGTTTAGGAGACAGATATGTCAGTTGCCAGATTAATACTTCTAGTTGACTGCAAAGTTAAAGTACAAAGTGGACCATTAGAGAAATGCCACAATGAAGTCATTTGCCAAAAAGACACCATACATCAAGGGTCACAATGCAGAACACCTACAAAAAAACAAAGCATTAAATCTGAAGATTGTTCACACAAAATTGGTTATAGCTTTGTTGAATTACAGTTCACTTTAAAAGCATGACAACAAGTAAAGACAATATTAGCCTACTGGATCATCAACTTTTACATTAATCACAGAGGACTAGGGTCCAGCAATCTACCTTTGGATCTGCATTTCCAAAGGAATGTCCAATTATAAAAGACCTCGAGAGAGATTCCAAAAACGCTGGATCGCTGCCACTGGCAAACTCTGTACCAAGGGTTTGCACAGACGTGTGCTTAGCCAACTCCTTGATGGAGGGCAATGTGTGAACGTGGTGATTGATAGGGTTACTAAAGTCACGTTGTTTGATGACCTTCCTTGGGATGTGAACTCTGTCCAGATGATTTGTCTGGCTGACTTGCAAAAGGCCAACAGGAAGTGGCGGCCAGAGGGTGCTATTAGCAGGTAAATAACAGATGTCACCCTCACTTGATGCTTTGCTCAAACTCAATCATTCTTAGAATCGGTGTTTCACTAAGAAAGCAACCCTGCTGGTACCCTAGCAGTATTGAGAATTTAAGTTCATTTCACTTTTCCATTCTGTGGCAAGAAATTTTACTAAGAAAAACATAAAAGAATCCCAAGCTTTTATAGTTTGCATACATATTTTACCCAGTCTCAAAAAATAAGCAAAAATTATTCTAAACTGCATTTATTTCTGTAGCCAAGCAAAAAAAAAAAAATTTAACATTCAGAATTTTTCTGCCAAGAGCTCAAAATACACAAACTAAGAACGAGTCTATGGTGAGACTTCCAAAATGGGAGCCCAATATTTTACACTTTTATTGTACATTCCATGCTCAAGAGTCTTGTACATCTGGCAGCTCAGGTACAGAAATCAAAATAATGGGTTGTGTTAGAGTGGGAAAGAGTCAGCCATGGTTGCTGCACCAAGTCACTATCCAGTAACTGCTGCTCGAAGTGCGCTTGTGTGGATGTTGGACAATGGCAGGCATCACGGCTGGGCCCAATCCTGTCACAAATAACTTGCCAACACTCACTGACCTAGCCATTTGGCCAAGGGCGCCCATGGAACAGTTCTACAGCAGCCAGTGCCTTCAAGAGAATGAGCTTACTATCAGTAGTCAACATTTGGCTGTTCATTTTTTTTTTTGGGGGGGGGGGGGGGGGGATTCATGCCAACAATTAAGTCTGGGACTATACTACCTTCGGATAAGAGACCAGTAAAGTGCAAAGAGATGGGAGTTTTAAAAAAATTCCACACCAAACTTTAAACCTCACTATGATCAAAATAGAATTATTAACTACAGGATAGTTGGATAACTGCAGTGTTAGCACACTGTGAAATAATAGCTTTAAAACTCCAAACTTCATCCAGCCATATTATAGATGTGCCTGTTGCAATTTGCAGCAGCTGGAAAGCACCAAGAAACAAGTCTTTGAAGTCTGGTTTGTAAGAGGTCACACCTAACCACTGCTCCTAACACCAGCACGCACTTAGCACCCAGCTTAATTACTACATTAGTGATTGCAGAGGCAATCCAGTTCCCACACTCTGCTTTTTCATCTGTCTATGGAGGATACATAGCAGGCACCAACCGTCTGCTGCACTTCCAACTATACCAAGCTCTAACAAACAGAGATGCTCAAACTATTCACACGCTTGCCAAGTACGGTGGAAAAGTAAAAAGGTGAAAATCCCAGTGGTTTTAACACAAGATTAAAGTAAGTAAATGTTTAATGCTGTTCGCCGTCTAACATGACAAAAGGGACTTTTATAAGTTTGGATACCAATAGTAAAAGAATGGAACCGCGCCAATGACAAGAGGAACATAAAAGTGTCGCTGCCAAATTCATAGCACTGTCAGATTTCCACATTAACTGAATTTTGCACACGTTTAAAGTTGCACTTCACTGACAGTACAATGTATGCAGTTTACATCAACTTTCATGTTAGGATTTTAATCAGAAAAAAATGAGGAAAATTTGCAGATTTTTTTTTGATCCTGGTTTGAGCCAAGAGTTGCACTTCATTTGTAACTGGGAAAGGGAAGGGAAGACAGGAATGGGAAGTAAAGGATGAGAAAATAAATTGCAATAGGATGCCACTTTTGCATTGATTATAATTCCGTCCGCTGGCCAATGTTAGTGAAATGAGTTGTCGAGAGCACAAGGTGGTTAAAAGCAATTTTATACTCTAATTTTTGCAAACACGAAAATATACCCCTATTCAGGAATGAAGGAAGTGCAACCTGTAGTCAGAAATCCACTTGCTTGTGAAAGAGGTGTAGCACTCAAAACATTTTTATATAGGTGCCCTTATAGTTAAGCACCTTATAAAAGCCCACCAATCTGCAGAGTAAAGGAATATAGGCCAGCTCAGTATTAAAGCTGCACATTAAATGCTAATGAGGAATCCAAACAGATTTGCATTTCTCCAGCTGAAAGACCCCTCAATGTAGTTGTAAGAAACCAGAGTTTCAAAACTTGCGAACACAAATTTGTCATTAAAAAGGATCAGTTTTGTGATAGCTAGAAATGTTCTAGGTAAATGTGGTGAATGGTAAGCCAAAGGCTAGGTGTGCAGTTCTAAGTAACTTGGGGAAACTTTATTCCAAGAGCAGACGCAGAAGTGGGGTTGGAAGGGGTAGCGAGATGTGGGTGGTGAGGGATACAAGGACGTGGTCAGGTTATGCCTTGTCTGCAATTGTGAGGGGACGTATCATGACACAGTTGACGGGGTGGCCATGAATACGGGTAAGAGAGTTTATGTGGAGGGAGAAGTTATGGATTACAGCAGAACTAAAATTTTATTCCGTTATTATGCCCCTTCTCCTCCCAAGTTGAATAGTTACCAACACTCGTATAGATTCACATGTAAAGAATGGTTTCTTGGGAAAGATGATACTTACCCACTGTCATCGCCCATGGAACAACCCTAGCATGAACTAGGGCCTTCAGAAGACAAAGGGAAGAAAATTAAAAAAGAAACGAGGCTATTAAAAGCATTCCTTTATTTAAGGAAGGGGATGAAAAGGGAAAGGAATACTTTAAGGCACTGAAGCCCAATGCATTTAATGTAAGAGCTTAGTGAAGATAATCTGACAACAGGGCAATTTCACCAGGATTATGTACAAACAAACAATCCAACAATCCTCAAATATTTCCATTAATTCATTTCCAAATTCCACCCCCCCCCCCCCAAAATCCTCTAAAGTTTGTAATAGGATCAGATATAAAGAAATACCAACTGAACATTTTCATAATTTGGTTTCATTTATAAAGCCTTCAGCACTCGGTAGAAAAAAGGTCTTAATTACTGGGCAGAGCAATGCATTTACCCATTTACAAATACCATGATGTATTACTGCAGGTTAGTTGTAGCCAAGTGTACCCCGAAATGTACCCAACTCAAGAATTTAAATTAAAAATCCTCCTTCCCCCCCAAGCTCTAAATTCTTCTGACGCTGCAGTTCCCAAACTAGAACTCGAGGGCACCACACCTTGCATTCTAGCCTCTAATTAGCCAGGCACTGCCTGCTGGTAAAGCTCCTTGCTTGGTTCAGCAGGTATAGGAGAATCCTACCACAGATGATCCCTAGCTGCTAACGGTGATCACACACAAAAGGGATGAAACGGGAGTGATCTTCTCTCCCGGCTTCCTGCCGTGAACTGACACAATTAAGCCCGTTGTGCAAGAGAGAGGGATGCCTGGAGGCATGTATCCAAAACATGTGACAGCAATCTGACCTTGCTAGAAAACACTAAGCAATCCCAGAATTTTTTATTTAAAAAAAAAGTAAAGACAATTTCATCAAGAGTTAAGACTCGTCCCATTCATTTTAAAGAGATCAAATAGGATTCAACATAGAGCTCTGCGTTTTACTGTACTCTGATATAAAGCTTTTGGTATGTATTTGGATCAAGTATGGAATTTGAACCACTTTGGTTTAGTTACGTTAAAGTATTTTTTGCATACTATATTCAGTATAAAGATTTTTTGGCTCCCAGACTATAGTTCACATGTGCACAATGTACTTAGTATAGTACTATACAATTGAAGAAATCAAACCTCCGTTCAAGGACAGTGAAGTGCTCAGGAATTCAGTTGAATAGCTACAACACCTTATTTAGAGTTGCGAGGCATACAAGATAAGACCTGCTTTGGGCACTTCTTTAAAAGCTACGTTAGCTGAATAAAACATGATCTTTTCTTTCAACAGAACGGAGTAGGAGAGTCGAGGTGCCACAGAAAAAACTGTCACAACACACGGGGGAAGAAGAAAAAGAGGAAAGAAGTTCTAAAAGAATAAACACAAACAGAAACTTAACTTTTCTGCTTCAAAGAAGTTAGCTCGCCAAAAGGTACAAACTGCAGTTTCAGCTGCTGCTATGTTAAGACTTGATTTTTTAAGACAGGGTTAAAAAGGGCTACACATATACATTAAGTAAAAGGTCAGGCTTTCCACTCACTGTGAAACAGCTTACGGGTCAGGACTTGGAAATACGTGTATGTTTTCCATTCATTCTGATCCAGCATTTTTACACCATAATTATCACTGCAACAGACTGGAATTGTTGTCTACAAACCTTGTACGGAAACAGATAGTACTTCTAACTCCTTTATTCCGAGACTAGCTGGGGGGGCCCGGCGTTGCCAGGGCTTTTTTGGGCCACGTGGTTTACGGCTGGGCGCTGCCGCTCCCGCGCTCTGTGTCACTCTTTCCCTCCCTGACCCTCTCTCTGTCCCTCCCCCTCCCCCCTCTCTCTATGCCCCTGTCTGTCCCCCCTCTCCCTCCCCCTCCCCCGGCACCCGGGGAAGGGCTTTGAAAATTAAGCCCAGCCGTGGTGGCCGTGCGGGGCCTAGCACTGAAGGCCCGGCCGGGCTCTCGGGCCGAGACGGACCCCAGCTGAGCTCCCGGTGCGTGCGGCCGCCGCACCGTGGGTGGCGCGGTTTATGGCCGGCCGCTGACGCTCCCCCGCCCACTCTGTGTCTGGGGCCGAGCGGTTGTGAGGCCCGGCCCGAGTGACTCCAGCTCACCTCCTGCTCCCGGAGCCGCAATGTGGGGGTTTGTTTGGCTGGTGCTGTCGCTGTGGGGATGAAAAAAATGGCAGCGAAGTTTCGGGAGGCTGCAGGATTAGGCCCACCCACACACGGAATGAAACGCCCCCCGTGACGCACCGATTGGTCAACCACCAGGTCACTGAACTGCAGGATTGGTGAACCATCATGTCAGTCAACGCTATCCCCTGTACGATTGGTCAACCATCACGTCACTCAACACTAATGAGCGGTAGGATTGGTCAACCACTAATGAGCGGATTTTGTCCTTTTTTTCAACGTTTTTTGTATAGTGTCCGAAAATAATGCCATGTTCAGACGGCAGATCCTTGCTGGAAAGCATCTATGAGCATTCAGAGTTTTCCCCTGCAGTTGGTGAAACTGTTTTATCAATTTGGTGGAGCATGTCAAGGAACAAAAAAATGGCAAAAGCCCAGACACCACGCAAAAAATTATGATTTAGCTTCTTCTGGAGTGGGGAGTATTTTTATACCAATATCTTCATAAGAACATAGGAAATAGGAGCAGGAGTAGGCCAATCGGCCCCTTGAGCCTGCTCCGCCATTCAATAAGATCATGGCTGATCTGATCCTAACCGCCAATCCACTATCACAGAACCATCTCCTGAATCTAACAGAATTAGACACACGAAATAGGAGCAGGATCAGGCTACACGGCCCCTGGGCCCGCTCCGCTACCCACAGGGCCATGACCGATCCGAACCTAGACTCATGTCCAAATTCCTGCCCGCTCCCCGTAACCCTTAATTCCCTTTACTTCTAGGAAGCTGTCTATTTCGGTTTTAAATTTATGTAATGATGTAGCTTCTACAGCTTTTTGGGGCCGCATATTCCATGGACCTACCACCCTCTGAGTGAAGTAGTTCCTCCTCATCTCAGTTTTGAAAGAGCAGCCCTTTATTCTAAGACTATGCCGCCTAGTTCTAGTTTCACCCATCATCGGGAACATCCTCCCCGCATCTACCCGATCCAACCCCTTCACAATCTTATATGTTTCAATAAGATCGCCTCTCATTCTTCTGAACTCCAATGAGTAGAGTCCCAATCTACTCAACCTCTCCTCATATGTCCATCCCCTCTTTGTACTGATTCGAGAGCAAGTATGTCCTTTCTTAAGTATGGACACCAAAACTGTATGCAGTATTCCAGGTGTGGTCTCACCAATACCTTGTACAACTGAAGCAATACCTCCCTATTTTTATATTCTATCCCCCTAGCAATGAAAGCCAACATTCCATTGGCCTTCTTAATCACTTGCTGCACCTGCATACTAACCTTTTGAGTTTCGTGCACCAGGACCCCCAGATCCCTTTGTACTTCAGTACTTTCCAGTTTCTTGCCATTAAGATAATAACTTGCTCTACGATTTTTCCTGCCAAAGTGCATAACCTCACACTTTCCAGTATTGTATTCCATCTGCCAAATCTCTGCCCACTTACTTAGCCTGTCTATGTCCTCCTCACTCACTACTTTCCCTCCCATCTTAGTATCATCTGCAAACTTTGATATGTTACACTCAGTCCCCTCCTCCAAATCGTTAATATAGATTGTAAAGAGTTGGGGACCCAGCACTGACCCCTGCGGAACACCACTAGTTACTGATTGCCAGTCTGAGAATGAACCATTTATCCCAACTCTCTGCCTTCTGTTAGAGAGCCAATCCTCTATCCATGCCAGAATATTACCCCCACTCCCGTGATTTTTTTATCTTAAGCAATAATCTTTTGTGTGCCACCTTGTCAAATGCCTTTTGGAAGTCTAAAAAGACTACGTCCACTGGTTCCCCTTTATCCACCCTATATGTTACTTCCTCAAAGAACTCCAGCAAATTTGTCAAACATGACTTCCCCTTCATAAAACCATGCTGACTTTGTCCTATTAAATTATGATTATCCAAATGTCCTGTTACTGTCTGCTTAATAATGGACTCCAAAATTTTACCTACCACAGATGTTAGGCTAACTGGTCTATAGTTTCCAGCCTTCTGTCTACTGCCCTTTTTAAATAAGGGTGTTACATTAGCAGTTTTCCAGTCTGCCGGGACCTTTGCCGAGTCCAGGGAGTTTTGGAAAATTACCACCAATGCATCCACAATCCCTACCGCCACTTCCCTCAAGATCCTCGGATGTAAGCCATCAGGTCCAGGTGATTTATCCGCCTTGAGTCCCATTATTTTACCGAGTACCATTTCCTTAGTGATTTTGATCGTGTTTAGCTCCTCCCCCCCTTTAGCCCCCTGTTTGTCCAATGTTGGGATATTCTTAGTGTCTTCTACTGTAAAGACTGATATAAAATATTCAGTGTTTTTGCCATCTCCATGTTTCCCACCATTAATTTCCCGGTCTCATCCTCTAAGGGACCAACATTTACTTTAGCCACCCTTTTTCTTTTTATATAACTATAAAAACTCTTACTATCTGTTTTTATATTTTTTGCTAATTTACTTTCATAATCTATCTTCCCTTTCTTAATCAATCTTTTTGTTATTTTTTGCTGTCTTTTAAAGTTTTCCCAATCCTCTAGCCTCCCACTAGATTTGGCTACCTTATATGCCCTTGTTTTTAGTCGAATACTA
Organism: Somniosus microcephalus; assembly: GCF_052327205.1. Lineage (NCBI taxonomy): Eukaryota > Metazoa > Chordata > Chondrichthyes > Squaliformes > Somniosidae > Somniosus > Somniosus microcephalus. The sequence continues at coordinate 277,484,815 of NC_140989.1, read as the reverse complement.
TCCTTAATTTCTTTACTTAGCCACGGATGGCTGTCTTTTCTTTTACATCCTTTTCTTCTCAGTGGAATATATATTTTTTGGAAGTTGTAAAATAACTCCTTAAATGTACACCCCTGATCATGTATCGTCTTACCCTTTAATCTATTTTCCCAATCCACTCTACTCAATTCCGCTCTCATACCTTCATAGTCTCCTTTATTCAAGCTCAGCACGCTTGTCTGAGATCCAACCTTCTCACCCTCTAATTGAATATGGAATTCAACCATGTTATGGTCACTCATTCCAAGGGGATCCTTTACTAGGACATTTTTAATTAATCCTGTCTCGTTACACAGGACCAGATCTAAGGTTGCTTGCCCCCTGGTCGGTTCAGTTACATACTGCTCAAGAAACCCATCCCTAATACACTCAATGATCTCATCCTCAAGGCAGCCCTGCCCAATTTGATTTGTCCAATTAATATGATAGTTAAAATCCCCCATAATTATAGATGTTCCCTTAATACAAGCCTCAGCTATTTCCTGATTGATACTCCGTCCAACAGAGTTGCCACTGTTCGGAGGCCTATAGACTACACCCACTAGTGTTTTTTTCCCCTTATTATTCCTTACCTCCACCCAAACTGTTTCATTGTCCTGATCTTTTGACCCAATATCATTTCTCTGTATTACAGTGATTCCTTCCTTTATTAACATAGCCACCCCACCTCCCCTTCCTTCCTGCCTGTCCTTCCTGATCGTTAAATAACCTGGTATGTTTAATTCCCAGGCATTGTCACCCTGCAGCCATGTTTCTGTAATGGCCACAAGATCATACCCATATGTAGTTATTTGTGCCATTAACTCGTCTATTTTGTTACGAATGCTACGTGCATTCAGATAGAGAACTTTCAAAGATGTTTTGTGACACTTAGTTCCTGCTTTTGCCCTTTTTATTACTTGACCTTTTACTCCATACCTTCTGCCCCTTCCTGACACGCTCAGGTAGCAGTGGGGAAATTAAAACCAAAGTCTATGACCTTCTCTGTTGTCATTTTTATTATTTGCTCTCTAGGAACCTCCCCCCCACTAGTTAGTTTAAAGCCCTCTCTACAGCCCTAGTTATATGATCCGCCAGGACTCTAGTCCCAGCACTGGCCAAGTGAAGCCCGTCCCAACGGAACAGCTCCCTCCTGCCCCAGTACTGGTGCCAGTGTCCCAGGAAGCAAAACCCATTTCTCCCACACCAGTCTTTGAGCCACGCATTTAACTCTCTAATTTTATTTGTCCTAGCCAAATTCGCTCGTGGCTCAGGTAATAATCCAGAGATTATTACCCTTGTGGTTCTGCTTTTTAATTTGGCCCCTAGCTGCTCAAACTCCCTCAGCAGAACCTCCTTCCTTGTCCTATCTATGTCGTTGGTACCAACATGGACCATGACAACTGGATCCTCCCCCTCCCAGTTTCTCTCCAGTCCAGAGGAGATGTCCTTAACCTTGGCACCGGGCAGGCAACACAGCCTTCGGGACTCTCGCTCTCGGCTGCAAAGAACTCTATCTATCCCCCAAATCAGCATAACCCTCTATTCCCTTCTCCCTCATGCTTATCTAGTCTCCCCTTAAATGCATTTATACTATTCGCTTCAACCACTCCGTGGTCGTGAGTTCCACATTCTCACCACTCTCTGGGTAAAGAGGTTTCTTTAGAATTCCCCATTTGATTTCTTGGTGACTATCTTATATTGCTGGGTCTGGATTTGCTCTTCCCCACAAGCAGAAATACTGTCTACTTATTAAAAGCTTTCACAATTTTAAAGACCTCTATTAGGCCACCCCTCAGTCTTCTCTTTACAAAACCAGCCTATTCATCCTTTCCCGATAGGTATATGCTTGCATTTCTGGTATCATCCTTGTAAGTCTGTTTTGCACCCTCTCCAGTGCCTCTATATCCTTTTTATAATATGGCAACCAGAATTGTACACAGTACTCCAAAAGTATGGTCTAACCAAGGTTCGATACAAGTTTAGCATAACTTCTCTACTTTTCAATTCTATCCCTCTAGAAATAAACCTTAGTGCTTGGTTTGCTATTTTAATGACCTTATTAACCTACGTGCTACTTTTAGTGATTTGTGTATTTGTACTCGGGGATCCCTTTGCTCTTCTACCCCATTTAGATTCTTGTTTTCCAAGTAATACTTTCAGGACAAAAGGTCATCGACCTGAAACGTTAACTGTTTCTCTCTCCACGGATGCTGCCTGACCTGCTGAGTGGTTCCAGCATTTTGTGTTTTAATTTTTGGTCCCAGCACTGATCCATGTGGGATCCTACTTTCCACCTTCTGCCACTCTGAATAGCTACCCTTTACCCCAGCTCTCTGCTTTCTGTCCTGAGGATTCTCCTGTTTCTCTCTCCTTCAAAACTTGCATCATCACCCTTGCCTCAAAAAATAGTACTTTTGAACCTTCCATTCTCACCAATTAACATCCCATCTTCAAGCACCCTTCCTTCTCCAAGGGTTGTTGCCTCCCAACTCTTTATCTATCTATCTCTCCCAAAAACTATGTTCAAATCCTTCCAGTCTGGCTTCTGCTTGTCTGGTGGTCCTAATCATAGTCGCAAACATCCTATGCTTACAACCTCCGTGACCTCTCTGCAGCATTGGACACAGTTAACTACACATACTCTTATGTCCACCTTCATACAACTACCCCTTCTACCAATCTAAGCAGAGCATCTCCAGCCATGGCTTCTCTTCCCACCCCTACACAGTCCTCTCCAGAGTCACCTAAGGACCCATCCTTTGCCTCCCACCTTCTGATCTGCATGCTGCCCCTGAGCAACATAATCTACAAACATGGCAGCTTCTTGTAAACAGATAACACCCATCTCTACCACCTCTCTCGATCTCTTCACTGCCTCTGTGCTGCCAGTGTTTGTCCAAAGTTCAGTCGTGGATCAGTCTTAATTTCCCTATTTTAAGCTGGAGGAAGACAAACATCAAATATCCCTCGCCAGCCACTACTGTGGGCATGGCTTGTCATTTTACTGCATTATGGACGAATACACCCAAAATAACAAGGAAGGCAGGCAGCCTGCCTGCTGCCAGCCCTCTATTATTTGACCATTGGATAAAGGAATAGATGCAGGTGCAGATGCACATTAAGGGCTCTTCTAGTAATTCTCAAACTTTTGCACAAGTTACTAGAACAAGCTGGTCATCTGATAAACAACCCTTCTCTCACCTGTTGCCTCCAACCTTCCTTCTCCCGCTATCACAGCCTTTCTTGTATATTAAATTGACCAGTCCTTCCATGAACTTCCCCCCTCCTCCTTTGAGCCGTGTACACTTCAAACACACTATCCAACACTCCTCATAGAGAGTCATAGAGAGTCATAGAGTTTTACAGCACAGAAAGAGGCCCTTCGGCCCATCGTGTCTGCGCCGCCCATCCATCCCTGTCCAGTCTAATCCCATTTTCCAGCATTTGGTCCATAGCCTTGTATGCAATGGCATTTCAAGTGCTCATCCAAATGCTTCTTGAATGTTGTGAGGGTTCCTGCCTCTACCACCCTTTCAGGCATTGAGTTCCACATTCCAACCACCCTCTGGGTGAAAAAGTTCCTCCTCAAATCCCCTCTAAATCTCCTGCCCCTTACCCTGAATCTATGCCCCCTTGTTATTGACCCCCCTACTAAGGGGAAAAGTTCCTCTTTGTCTACCCTATCTATGCCCCTCATCATTTTGTACACCTCAATCAGGTCCCCCCTCAGCCTTCTTTGCTCCAAGGAAAACAACCCCAGCCTGTCCAGCCTCTCTTCATAGCTGAGGCGCTCCATCCCAGGTAACATCCTGGTGAATCTTCTCTGCACCCTCTCCAAAGCAATCACATCCTTCCTATAGTGAGGCGACCAGAACTGCACACAGTACTCCAGCTGTGGCCTCACCAGCGTTTTGTACAGTTCCATCATAACCTCCCTGCTCTTATATTCTATGCCTCGGCTAATGAAGGCAAGTATCCCATATGCCTTTTTAACCACCTTATCTACCTGTTCCGCTGCCTTCAGGGATCTATGTACATGTACACCAAGGTCCCTCTGACCCTCTGTACTTCCTAGGGTCCTACCACTCATTGTGTATTCCCTTGCCTTATTTGTCCGTCCAAAATGCATCACCTCGCACTTTTCAGGGTTAAATTCCATTTGCCACTTTTCCGCCCATCTGACCAACCCGTTTATATCGTCCTGTAGCCTGAGGCTTTCCTCCTCACAATTTACCACCCCACCAATTTTCGTGTCATCTGCGAACTTACTGATCATACCTTTTACATTCTCATCCAAATCATTTATGTAGATCACAAACAACAAGGGACCCAGCACCGATCCCTGAGGTACCCCACTGGACACAGGCTTCCAGTCACAAAAGCAACCTTCGACCATCACCCTCTGCCTCCTGCCACTCAGCCAGTTTAGGATCCAACGCGCCAAGGCACCCTGGATCCCATGGGCTCTTACCTTCTTGACCAGTCTCCTATGCGGGACTTTGTCAAAAGCTTTACTGAAGTCCATGTAAACCACATCCACAGCATTTCCCTCATCCACCCCCCTAGTCACCCCCTCGAAAAATTCAATCAGATTTGTCAGACATGATTTACCCTTGACAAAGCCATGCTGACTATCCCCGATTAATCCTTGCCTCTCCAAGTGGAGACTAATTTTGTCCCTCAGAATTTTTTCCAATAATTTCCCTACCACAGATGTTAGGCTCACTGGCCTGTAATTCCCTGGTTTATCCCTGCTACCCTTCTTGAATAATGGTACTACGTTAGCTGTTCTCCAGTCCTCTGGTACATCCCCTGTGGCCAGAGAGGTTCTGAAAATTTGTGTCAGAGCCCCTGCAATCTCCTCCTTTGCCTCCCACAGCAGCCTGGGATACATCTCGTCTGGGCCTGGGGATTTATCCACTTTTTGGCCTGCTAAAACCGCTAGCACCTCCTCCCTCTCGATGCTAATATGTTCAAGTATGTCACAGCCCCCTTGCCCGATTTCTATGTCTGCATCGTCTTTCTCCATAGTGAACACAGATGCAAAAAATTCATTTAAAACCCCGCCTACATCATCTGGCTCTACACACAGATTGCCACTTTGGTCCCTAATGGGCCCTACCCTTTCCCTGGTTATCCTCTTGCCCTTAATATACTTATAAAACATCTTAGGATTTTCCTTTATTTTGCTCGCCAGTGTTATTTCATGGCCCCTCCTCGCCCTCCTAATTTCTTTTTTAAGTATGCCCCTGCATTTTTTATACTCCTCTAGGGCTTCTTCCGTCTTTAGTCTTTTGTAACTGCCAAAAGCCCCCCTTTTATTTCTAATGCATTTTTGTATATCCCTTGTCATCCAAGGTTCCCTTTGCTTGTTGGTCCCACCCTTGACCTTTACAGGAACATGTTGGCGTTGTACTCTCTCTATTTCCCTTCTGAAAGTCTCCCACTGTTTTGATGCGGATTTTCCTATAAGTAGCTGCTCCCAGTCCAATTTGGCCAGATCCTGCCTTATCATATTAAAATCGGCCTTCCCCCAATTTAGAACCCTTATTTCCGGGCCGTCTTTGTCTTTTTCCATGACCACCTTAAATCTCACCGAATTGTGGTCACTGTCGCCAAAATGCTCTCCTACTGACACTTCCACCACTTGCCCGGCTACATTCCCCAGAATTAGGTCCAGTACCGCCCCCTCTCTTGTAGGACTTTCTACATGTTGGCTCAAAAAGCTCTCCTGGATGCACTTTAAGAATTCTGCACCCTCTAAGCCTTTCACACTCTGACTATCCCAATTTATATTGGGGAAGTTGAAATCCCCCACTATTATTACCCTATTATTTTCGCATTTTCTGAGATTTGCCTACATATCTGTTCCTCTATCTCCCCCTGACTGTTTGGGGGCCTATAGTACACTCCCAGCAAAGTGCTTGCCCCCTTTTTGTTTTTAAGTTCTACCCATATGGCCTCATTAGAGGAACCCGCTAATATATCATCCCTCCTTACAGCAGTAATTGACTCCTTAATTAATATTGCAACACCCCCTCCCCTTTTACACCCCCCTCTGTCTCGCCTGAAGATTCTATACCCCGGAATATTGAGCTGCCAGTCCTGACCCTCCCTCAACCATGTCTCCGTGATAGCAACAATATCGTACTCCCATGTGTTCAACAACAACTTCAGTTCATCCACCTTATTTGCAAGACTCCTTGCATTAAAATAAATGCCTTCCAGCCCTGCCATATTCTCTTTTGCCTTCACATATTTGCTTTGCCTTCCCAGCTGACTTGTTTTTCCCTCCCTATATCCCTGCCATATTGAAATCAACATTCATTGTGGAGTCCCTAGCTTTAACTCATCCTTGCCTAGGATCTCCAAACCATGGCATTCCTTACCTCCCTTAGTCCTTCTTTCCTCTTACAATCTTCAGGCTTTTAAAACTTAAGCTTGGCATCACCTAATCAATACTTCCCAATTTACCACTCTTCAACCATGGCAGAGTCCTGCACTAAGGACCTTGCTATCTTGAAGAAAGTTTCCCTTCCTCCACCACAGCATGGCCGAGATAATAAATTCTATGCCAGGAATGAGGAGTAAATAGCTTAATTCCATGTTGCTCCACGGCACATCGAAAAGAACAGGTGCACTCGCATGCACTAAAGAGGTTATAAAAGTATGAGTCTTTTGAATATATGTAGTATGAAAGCAATAAATGCTCAGGCAGATTTCCCACAAAAAAATGTGCTTATTATTCAGCACAAAGTCAAAATGATTGCTAATTCAAATGTTTCCCATACCTGTCTAATAGAACTCAATTATTAAACCCAAATTACATCATAAACAGGTCACAGCACATTTCCTGAAAGAAAAGTTCCCCATCCTTTAGGAAGTGCTGTGGTATTCCGATAAAATCCTAAAACAATGCTACAATAGTACCGAAAACATTACATCACACCCAACCCCGAGTGCAGATCTTTCCTACCCTTAACAGCATTTCATAGCCTATGGATGTTACATAGACATCCTCCTTTTCCACCACAACACAAAAGGTCAGGTGATAATGAGTAGAGAAATGTTTATTGGCCAAGAATGCTCTTCCAGATAAAGAACGAGAGTAATGGCCGAAGTTGGTATACAGTTATGAATCATTAGAGCCAAATTTTATTGCCAATCTAAAATGTTGTTTCTTTTTATGTTTTATTTTTACAATGGGGGACAGGAGAGAGAACACAGAGCTTCCAAAAACCCAGGCAAATTCACAGAAAAAGTCAGTAAAAAGAGTTTTTTCTTTGAATATTGATGATAAAACACGAAAAGGACTTTAAAAAGGTGCAGTCAAGCTAAATGAAAATCCGCAATTATTTACACAGTTTACAGGCATCACTTTTATAGGGCTCATCACACTCAGTTAACCCTTAGATAGTTTTCTTTTTAAATTAAAAGTATAATTGAAGAACTTATGTTTATTGTTCTGACTCCAGTCACTTACCTGCTGTTATGATCTGGGATATTATAATATGCAGAGGAAGAGTTATGATCTTACTTTTAATAAACAATGCCATGTGTACACCCAAGTCAGCCTTCGATGGGCAACCTTAATCTTTGGAGACCATCAGTGTGTTGCAATGACAATGCACTGCTGCCCTTACGCCGTACCCAACTAGAAATGAAAGACTAAAATTTGCTACAGTATAAAAGAATATTATCCTCACAGCAATATCTAAAGATGGTCCTTTTGCAAAAATATCCAAATTGTACAGTCTTTGTTTTTCTTGCTTACTTCAGATGTGATTCTATGACCCTGATTTATGGTAACAAACATGAGAATTTACAGATCTTTTTCATATGAGTGGAATTTTTTTTAACTGGTTCATAAGAAAATTGGAATTTATCAGTGGAAATTTGGTTAAGCTGATCTTAAAGATCTCTTTGCACTGTCCAGTTACATAGGGAGAAAACACACTCCTCTGCCTCACTGTGTGGTCTCCTACACGAATTCATTATATTCCTAGACCTCAGGATAGTGAAACTCCTTACTTCCTCAAGTTCACATCCAATTTAAACAGCTTGAACATTACACCAAATCTGTAACTTTCTATTGCTACATTGGCGCAATGCTGATGCTATAAAATTTGCCACAGTATTATTCTCTTCCAGCCCAAATCCCAGCTCCTCTAGAAAAAAAAAATCAGGATTTATTTAATGTGAACAATTTAAATGAGTTAACTCATACCTACAGACTCAAAGGGAAACAGACTGGAGATTCAGCAAACTCAATACCGTAGGATTGGCATTACTTTCCCCCATTCTCCATCTTGCAGCAAGAGCATCTGTCGTAACTGTTACAAGGCAGCTTGCCGTTTACAATTAAGAAATCGAAGATACTGCCTCGCCTGGGAATAGAGCAATCATGGTTAGGAGTAAAACTTAGAATTGAAGATTTTTTGGAGTGTGGGGACAAGATTCTTTTATTATCAGTGAATTAGGGAACAACTTCAAAAATATACCAGCTTAGAGTTGTACCAAAATTCTTTCCCCAACTCCAAACATGTAGTGTTAAACCCATCTGAAAAAGGGGGAACGTGTGTATAAAATGAGCTACCTTGTTCACATTTTAAAAGCATTCACATGGTAAAAGTGACTAAATACCTACAAAACCACAAAAAAGTAGTATCAGAGCAGAAGACAGTAACACTAAAATGTCCTCCCTTCACACAGCTACAAACCTCTAATTTGGCATGGGAGGGTCAAAAGCTAAATTACACTATATTTAGAACAAAAAGACACATTTTTTGTCAACCAGATAGTCACCACATGTAGAGTTCAGTTTTCTTTTGCAACACCCAGCGTTTACCCCATTTATCAAAATAGCTCCTCTCCGTTAAGCCAAACTTAGCAGTACCCAAATACTTGATTTTTAAGATGCATATATGTCAAGATAGAAATCAAGCAAAGTCTGCCCAACAGCTTCAAAAAAAGCTAACATAGCCCCAGAAAAGCCAATGACTCAAGAACAGCTTTGTTTATAAGCATAGGACATACACAGGTTTGTAGCTTAAGAGGTCATTAGACCCAAAGACCCAACATTCCTTCACTTGTAGTAAAGGGGGGAAAAAACACAAGTTCACAAAAGCCTAAAATCAAAACCCAAACATTGAAAAGAACACATCAGTGCTTTTTTTCAGGGCAGAGGAAGGGAAGAGGTCCAGGGCATGCTCCAATGGAAACATTTGAATTTTTAGATTAACAATTATACATTGTGCTTATTTTTTAAAACACTTGTATTTCACAACTAGTATTTTTGATCTTTAAAAAAAGGAAAATTACATTTGGATTTTTCAAACAGATCAGCCAGACCTTCACTTACCCTTAGTTAGCTCGACTGCCATTCTCCCACATCAACACATCCAAAGTTCCCACCTACAGTATGCAGGGGCTAGAACCAATTCCATTAATGTTAGGAGTGGAGCTAAGAGACGGAAAAGCCCAGACCATGTTGCTTTTTGTCAGGGAAGACGGACGCACAGATTGGGTGCTGAAAACACTATGCCATGATAATCAGAATGTAAACACTGGGATGAGTGTGGAGAAGAAAGAAAGTTGGTCCTCTATAAGTAGTACCTGTACCAGAAAATGTGGCATTGGTCCAATCAGAGAAGATACTGCCCAAGAGAACTGATGTATCGAACTGGAAATAAAGTGACTCTCTTCCATTCCCGCTCTGGTTAAAATAAGTTTAATACAATTATCTGGGGACAACACTAACCACTTATCCAGAAGCAACCATCAATTACTGAATTCCCACAAAACCGTAACCTGATTACCTGCCAAAGGGCAGAAACTTTAACATGCATACCAGAATGCTCATTAAGCATTTAGGGTTTTTAAATTAGGTGGGACTCAATTTAATGTTGTAATTTCTCTTACAAATAACAGTGATCATATAGGTTACATCTAATGAATTGGCCAGCATGGGCCATCGGGTGAAGAGCCTTTGGTTGACCTGACCAATATGCTACAACACTGGAAATGCATGCTGCCAGCAAACATAGGGAAGGCCAGCCAGCACGCACACCTTTCCTTCTAGCCCTTGAACTTTCTCCCCTCTCTCCCAACAATACATACATATGACAATGTCTGTTACTAGAAGTACAACCAGCCTGTTACTCCAATGCATAATTGGCTTCTAGAAGGAAAATTCTCCAATTTTCTACCTGCAATTTGTGGCTACAAACAAACCAGGAACCATTATAAGGCGGTATGTTTATAGCACTGTGGTCCTGGAGAGCATGCAAAGTACTGCACGTGTCAATAAACCAATGTCATAGGTATATGCCTATATAACTGGTCTTAATCAATTGTTGTACCATAAGAGAGTGAGAAGGATATTTAGTCCCATTTATGCTTCTACTTCCAGCTCTTTCAATTCAACTGCTCCAGATACCAGCTCAGATCAGGGCAGCATACAACGAAGAAACTGAACCAACTGTTTTTCCAAATTGGAGCACCCTTTTTTGATGAGCCTGGGAGGGGGCAAAAGAAAAGAAATGGGCACAGGGGAAAGCTACACTTTCGCATTATGTTTTGAGCCGGTGATGGAAGGATGATGCATACAACTTTCAAATTGAACCAAAATTTATAGAAAGTGTAAAATAAATGAATGCTTTTTTAGTTCCATCAAGGATAGACTGCAATAAGGCGTGCACACATTTTCAGTTGTCAATGATCCAAATTGTAATGTGAATTCATACCCGAGGGTGCCACAGTACTTTATATGTAAAAGATTAAAAGACAAACCTATCTAGCACATGTAAACTAAATTTATATCTTTAGCCCACACCGAGTCAAAAGGCTGTGGGTTCAAGTCCCAACTCCAGCACATAATCTAAGCTGATAGTTCAGTAGTACATTTTTGGTGGTGGTACCCTTCAGATGAGACAGTAAATTTAAAGCCCATCTGTCTATTCAGGATCTCATGGAATTATTTGAGAAGTTCAGCTCAGTTGCTGTGGGACATTGCACCATACAAAATGGCTACCACATACACCTACATAGCAACACTATCAGCACATCAAAGTACTTCATTGTACGAGAAGTACTTTAGGACATCTTACATGATGTGATAAGATGCTATACAAATGCAAGTTCATTCTTTCTAATGGATTGCAAAATTAATGTCGCAGTAGCAAATTTTACTAATCCAATAATTGATTTTTTTTTTTAAACCAGGACTGGACAGGGGAGCAGTATTCAGTTTTTGGGAAACCAAGAGCTACAATTTGACTCAAGTCATCTTGATCTGTCAAGCAGGTGAAGTAGAAATCAGCCAGAGCACTCATTCCAGATTACAATTCAACAGCCCTTGCTGGACATTACCAGAGTATGGATGTCTGATGAAGGCACAGTTTGGTCAGCTCTGATGCCCTTTACAGTCAAATAGCTTGATAATCATCACCAACAACTTGCATTTATATAGCGCATGCGACACTGAAAATGTTCAACGGCACTTTACGAGGGGGGGGCGCGGAAAAAGAAGTAAAAAAGATAGGGGACAGATTATTGGAATATTGAGGGAATCAAGGGATATGGGGATAGTGCAAGAAAGTGGAGAGGAGGTAAAATGGCCTACTCCTGCTATTTCTTATGTTCTTATGTAGATACTCAGCCATGGCGAGACAGATTAGGAGACGTGACTAAAAGCTTGATTGAAAACATGGGTTTTTGAGGAGATTTTTTAAATTGTGGACAGAGAAGTGGATAAAGAAGTTTAGGCAGTGAATAGGGCCAATGGAGCTCAAGATTGTGCCATTAATGCTCGGCAAGGGGGAGGGTGCACAAAAAGCCAGAGTTGGATAACTCAAGAATGCAGGGGAGCAAGAGAAATACAAGGCTGCAAAGCCTTCAAGGGATCTGAAGTCTCGGCTACTTGGGTAAGGTACCACAGATTTCCAAACTCCCACAGAACTGCACTTTAGCATAAATCAACATCTTCCCGGGGGGGGGGGGGGGGGGGCAGCTGTCTTTACTAGTCAAGGGCACCGTAGTGTAGTGGTTGTGTTACTGGACTAGTAATCCAGAGGCTTGGACTAATAATTCAGAGAACATGATTTCAATCCTGCCATGGCAGTTTGAGAATTTGAATTCAGTTAAAAAAAAATCTGGAAATAAAAAGCTGGCATCAGTAAAAGTGACCATGAAGCGGTCAGATTGCCCTCACCGATGCCCTTTAGGCACGGAAACCTGGCATCCTTGCCCTATCTGACGCCAGTGATTCACTCTTATCTGCCCTCAAGTGGACCAGCAAGCAACTTAGTTGTATTAAACCGCTACCTCAGGACAACTAGGGATGGGCAATAAATGCCTTGCCAGTGATGCCCGCATCCCAAGAATTAATTTAATAATTGTTGGCACGTATTCAATATTGTTGAGATATAGTAACTAATAAACTTAAACTTCATTGCTACGGTACTTTACAAAATTTGTATTAATCACTCTTTCAGCAAGGAAATGGTAATTAACTAGCACTAGATAGCAGAGTACACTATTAGGTAATTTTAATTAGGCAGCTTTTACTAAATGAACCAAAGTGAATATAGTCTAGTGAGAAAAAGATCCCATTACAGAAGGAATCCAAAGTCGTTCACTAATTCCAAGAGATTTTCCATCTGCCGCAAGCAATGATGAAGTCCATATAAACAAGCCATTATTTACAAGTAAATGTTTAACAAAGAGAGTCTTGGTCACAAGAGAAATTTCAAGTGTTTACCACAGTACTTAGAATCCCTAACAAAAAACAATAAATGCACAAACTGAAATCAGTGCTACACAGTCACATCATGAAGTAAATCAACTTCCAAATTATAAAGGCCCGGATTTTGCCATTAGCGAAGGGATGGTGCTCACCACTGACCTCAAAGCTGCCCACAAAGATTTAGCGGGCTCTGTGGCATTGATTTCCACTATTACAATGTCAATTTCATTCTGGCGCCATTTAAGGGATCTCTGGCATCCAGGTACACAGTGAAGTCATCAAGCAGGCTGAGCAGCCAATCAGACTTAAGAATTTTCAGACAGCAAACCAGGAAGTAAAAAGTACCGATTAACCATCACTTTTTAATAATTTTACAGAGAGTGAAATAAGGATCGAGACATACACAAAAGGTTAAGGTAGAAGCTGAAATATCAAAATTAAAGAAAATAATGAATTATTTTTAAAATCTATGGAATTTTTATCATGGATGGGAGGGATTGACACTCCAGACTTATAAAATTAGATTTTCAGGGCCGGAGAGGTTGTTCAGCAGTAATTTTAAAAAAGTTTCTGTTTTATGGGATGTGGGCATCGCTGGCAAGGCCAGCATTTATTGCCCATCTCTAAATTGCCCTCGAGAAGGTGGTGGTGAGCCACCTTCTTGAACCACGGCAGTCCATGTGGTGACGGTACTCCCACAGTGCTGTTAGGGAGGGAGTTCCAGGATTTGGACGCAGCGACGATGAAGGATCGGTGATATACTTCTAAATCAGGATGGTGTGTGACTTGGTGGGGAACTTGGAGGTGGTGGTGTTCCCATGCGTCTGCTGCCCTTGTCTTTCTTGGTGGTAGAGATCACGGGTTTGGGAGGTGCTGCCGAAGAAGCCTTGGCGAGTAGCTGCAGTGCATCTAGTACACTTAAAAACTCAGTTTCACCTCATTCAATAAGGCTTAACCTTTTCAATGTTTTTACAGCACAAAGTGCGTAAAAAGTTGAAATTCACGTCAAATCACTAATTCTGTGTTGATTGCATCTGCAAAGACTGCAACAGTGCACCCTGTGGAGGAGCAGGGCATCACTGACAGCAACTTCCGGTTTTCCATGTTTAACTGCACATATGCAGATGCCAGAAGTTAGTCAGTTTTCGCAGTTGTAGTGACAGTTTTGCCGTCATTACAACTGCAAATGCTGGGCCAATACATTGGAGTGAAAGACCCCGACTTCTACAAGAACTCCAAACTGGATTTTGCAGGAAGAGCTCCACACGCATCATTATGCAACAGTGTGCTGCCTATCTAAAATGAAGATACAGCACATTGTTAGTACTATAGTTCACTTATAAAATAGCAACTTCTGCTAAACATTTCAATATTGTACTTGCAGTAGATAAAACAAATTAAGCACTGTTAAAATTCACCAACTGCAACATCTGAGAAGCTAAAGAAGTTACATTTATATACTACCTTTCGTGGCTTATTTTTTGAAGTGTAGTTACTGTTGTAGTGTAGTGTAAACTGAACAAAGCAAATTTATGGAACCTGAAGGAGATTTTGATTTTCCATGATACATTGTCATTTAGACAGCATAACTTCCTGGTTTGAGTGTGCCCTTAGTACCTTGCACAGCAACACACCTAATGCATGCAGAACAAACACCAACTCATTTATCATACATCAGGCACCCAGTAAATCTGTTGTTACCTAACTAGAAAATAGCTTACAAATTTTAGGGTTGCTGCTATGCCCCAACAGTGGCAAAGCTGCTGGGTTAGAGGGGGAAATCGAACTCGGGATTTGGCCGACTTGGTAGGAAGGGGACTGAAATCGGCAATTGTGGAATGCCGACTTACCCAAGGCCAAGCAGAGAACTGCACAGACTTGCAGGCTTAACCTGGAGACCAAAGACATGCATGAGGTTCCTGGGAAATGGAGGCTTCCTCCAAAGCCACATTAGCAGACCTCAAAATTATTTGACACACACCCCAATCATGTCTTGTCTACAACAGGGCAACTTGATTTTATTTTCTACTCGTCAAAATATTGTAATTAGTCAGTGCAGCCCAAATAAATACCTCATTTAAGGTTTAAAACCCATAATCAAGTTTAATTTTCAGCAGTTCAAGTATAATTTTTCCACAATGTTTATTAAAACTGGTTTTCTAAGTAACAAAGGTTTCTTCAGCTTCAATACTACCTCGCTGTATTTTTCCTTCTTCTAGCCATGCATTAACACACAACTTTATCTCCCTGCTCAACCCACCATTAAACTGCAATTCCCTGCATGTTGGTCTGCAACCAGCCACTAGAGAGAGATGCAAGTGACATCTCAATTGACTCCTTCCAATTTTCCTCTTCCAAGAGCTGCCGCGCCTCTCCCGGACTGGGAACTTGCCACCTGAAGAGCCTCAGGTGCGAGCCAGCACCCTACTACTAACCCCACAAGCAGTTTGCCTCACACACGACCAAATCATTTAATGAGCAATCATTAGTTTATTCCAGATTTTCATTGTCCATTTCTACTTAATCCAAGCAACATTTGCTTTCAAGTAAATACACCATCAAAAAATGGAAGACCAAGTGGCAAATTGAAAACCAATGCACAAGCTGAAGGTACATTACATACAGAGAGATGGGAGGGAGGAGGTCATCAGCCCAGTTTTTAAAAATACGATAACAAAATACTGTGGATGCTGGAAATCCGAAATAACAACAGAAAACGCTGGAAAAACTCAGCAGGCCAGGCAACATCCGTGGAGAGAGAAACAGAGTCAACGTTGCAAGTCGAAATCCTTCTACAGAACCCTGTATGCTTTTAAGGCAGTTGTTTTATTGTATCCTCTGCAATGAACTTTTTTAACCCTGTGATGGAGCAGCCAAATCTTTAAGCAAATGGGGTTGGTTTAGGATATTCAGTCATGAAACTCTGTAGAAGGGTTTCGACCCGAAACGTTGACTCGGTTTCTCTCTCCACAGATGTTGCCTGGCCTGCGGAGTTTTTCCAGCGTTTTCTGTTGTATTTCATTTTTTTAAATATCTGCATTCATGACAACAGGGTTACAAAATTACTTTAAAACATTGAAGACAAATAGTTAGTTGAATGCAACAACTCCTGAGAGGAGTACTGAAGCTAAGTAACACAACTTTGCTACCTTGCCCCCATATAAAAAAATGTATATTTAGATGTTACAGTACGCAACAGGATTTATCTTGACCTAAAGTTCTGCTAATTTATGCAGGCAGCCAGTGGTTCATGACTGAATATCCTAAACCAACCCCATTTGCTTAAAGATTTGGCTGCTCCAACACAGGGTTAAAAAGTTCATTGCAGAGGATACAATAAAACAACTGCCTTAAAAGCATACAGCTTCCTGTGAGCGTTTAACAGGTAATTATCTCCTTTAACATCCCACTTTACTCCAAATCACGTTACATTGCTTAACACATAAAACTATCGGCTTCCCCATGTTTAAGGGATCAATGTAAAACAGATTTTTTTTAAGTTATGGGGCAATGTTATGTCGGTAGTACAGATGTTTGCATGAAAATGTCCAAACTCGCCCGATTTAGTCTTCCTCGTAAAACAGCGAGGAAAACGACAAGCTCAATAGAAATTCACAGCAAGCGCTTTTAGCAGAATGCAAGTCAATGCAAAGGAACAATCTGTCAAATCCAATTTAAGATCGCAGCAAAGGGGGATGGGCCCTGGGAAAACGCACGACCACCAGCGTGAGAATCGAAACCAGGACACCGTGTACCATCTACTGTAAATCTAGTCAGCCAATAAAACTCTAACCATGCAGATTCACGGTGCTCGCAATCACCCCAAATGCATAGTCTGTCCTGTTTTATGGAAGCAGTTCTTTTTACCCCCCTCTGCCGATATTACTCCCTCCGTTTAATCCCATCCTCACTGAAGTGCAGACCTCAATCAATCGGCACTCCCTGGAATAAAATGCCAGCGGCCTCTCCCTCCTGTCCCGTCCAACGGCTCCCGCTCGGAATTCCCCTCCTTCACATCCACATCTGACTGCGGACAAAACTCGCTGCCCAATGGAGTTCACAAACTGCGCCATCTTGGAGCAGTAAAGAAATAAAAACTTTCCCAGAGAGAAAAAAACATTTCTTTCTGAGCAACTCATGCAGATGTTAACTGATGTTGACCGGCTCTTAAGGCGCTACTCCCAGCTCAAGCCCACTTAAGATGTACAAAACTGTGAGCCTGATTGAAATGTTGTACCCTGGGGCCACCAAAACCAACTCCACTCGCTCAACTGGTCGGGGAGGGAAGCTATCTCGGCCCAAATGCACCGTGCAGACTGGGGCTACTGATCATGGGATCGGGGAGACGGTGTCAGCCTGAACACCAGCTGTCCTAAACTAACAAACTTTCAGTGGCCCGGCTACAGACTGATTGACTTGACTCCCTTCTTCCGATCTCTTCACTCGCTTCAAAATTCAATCTCTCGAATTGCAAGTTTTCTATAAATAAAGGTGAGACCAATGTCTTGGTGTTGTTTCTCTCGCTCTGGGTTTTCTATAAGACTTGCTTGCCTTTCCACCTCGACATGGACTTAGACTTGCAGGGGTGGGGAATCCACACGTTCCCACTGATCGCGGTCTGAATGGAAACTACAATTTGTCTTATTTGAAGATTTCCAACACATCTTCATACCGACTGCATAAATAATATGCAACCGACACCTTTGAAGGAAACTGTTAAAAGTTCTGTTACAAGAAGTCAGTTTCAGGACAGGAGTATGGTGCACCTTTCAGACAATCTACAGTTAAACTGAAAATTGTTGGCTAGCTAAAAGTTTTTGGGGGAAACTTCAAGACTCACTCACCCAAGTGCAAAGTCAGGCTGATGGAATTCGGGTACTGGATCCCCGCGAGCATCGTCTGACTTTGCCACCAAGTGGTATCGGCTTGGTTATTGTAATCGGTCAGGTAGACGGCGCCGTGCTGGAGCCGGGAGTCGCTGGAGTCGCAGATGTGGCAAGACTTGGTGACCCCGGTCACTCCGGTCTGGACGCAGTACTCTTCTGGGGGAAAGCCGCAAGTGTTGCTGGCCACCACGGTCACATTGAAAGCGGCGTTGACGAACTCGGGCATGCAGCGCTGAGACCGTTCAGTCTCGTCGTAGCACTCGTCCATGGCTGCCGGGCATTGCAAGACCAGGCAGCCGAGCAGGACGAGCCGCAGCCCCCAGTGCATGGTGCCGAGGGACGGCGACCGCTTCAGCTCGCTCGGCGCACCTTTCTTCCCCGATCGTCCCAGCGCCATTCACAAGTTGCACATACAACACACACACAAAAAGGGCAACGGGTCCACACCCTCGCGGTGCAATCTGGGACCAAGGAGTGGATCTGTGCACCGCACTCACTAAACGTGACCACTTCCGCCAATAGAGGGGAGACTCAAAGGAGCGAGGAGTTGCACTCAGGGAAAACTGCCTTTAAAATGACCAGGTGCCCGATGCAACTTTCTGCTATCGCTTCCCCCCGCTGATTTACAAGGTGTGGGTATCGAACACCAACATTGCCTTGATTTGCACACTTAAGAGTTGAACGATACTTAGAAAGGAATGGTCTATTCGTTTTGATAAGGGTGCCGATGTTTGCTGGACCCCATCAGTTTGTCACTGCAGCTAATTATTTATTTGCAACGATTTGGCCTGTTCAAATTATTTTTCCCTTCTTAAAGAAGCAGTGCCGATGTGTTGAAGTGGCTTGCAAGAGAGTTTATAGTTACATGCCCTATTGCTCTGGTTTACATTACCTAACCACGTCTACTTTGAAGCAGCTCTGCAACAACTTTGAGCTCCCACTACTCTGAATTTTCTCGATTTACCTTGTGGGATGGAATTCAATAGCAATAAGTGATTGAAAGTATCAAATTACGTTTTTATTACGTGAGATTCTGAGATTTTTACTGGTGTTTGGGGATCACATTCTAATAACAACTTGCATTTATAGAGTGCCTGTAAAGTAGAAACACCCCAAGGCACTTCGCAGAGATGTAATCAGACAAAAATGGACCCAAGCCAAAGAAGAAGTTACATGTAGAGATGACCAAAAGCCTGGTCAAAGAGGTGGGTTTTAAGGAACATGTTAAAGAAAGATAGATGGGTGTGGGGGGTTAGGGAGGGAATTCCAGAGCTTAGGGCCTAGACAGCTGAAGGGACGGCCGCCAGTGGTGGGGTGAAGGGAGGGGTGATGCACAAGAGGCTAAAGTTAGTGGAACAGAAAATTCTGGGTCGTTGTATGTCTGGAGGAGATTCCAGAAATAGGGTGGGGAAAGCCATGAAGGGATTTCAACATGAGGATAAGAATTTAAAATTTAAGATGCTGGGTGACTGGGTGCCAATGTAGGTCAGCAAGGACAAAGGTAATGGGTGAGTTGGTGTTGATGCAGAACAGGATACAGGCAACAGAGTTTTGGATGAGCTGACATTTACAGAGCATGGAAGATGGGCAGCCGACCAGGAGAGAATTGAATTAGTCAAGTCTGGAGGTGACAAAAGCTTGGATGAGGGTTTTCGGTACAGATGGGCTGAGGCAGAGGCAGAAAGTGATTTTACAGAAATGGAAGTATGCGGTGTTTGTGATGGAGAGGATATGTAGTCAGAAGCTCAGCTCGGGGTCAAATAGGACACCGAGGTTGTGAACATTAATATTTAACCCGAGATAGTGGCCGGGCAGGGGGATGGAATCAATGGCAAGGATACAAATTTTGTAGCGGGCACCGAAGACGATGCCTTCGATCTTCCCAATGTTTAACTGGACAAAATTGTGGTTCATCCAAGACTGGATATTGGACAAGCAGTCTGACAACACAGCGCAGGAGTCGAGAGAGGTGGTGGAAAGGTAAAGCCTGGGGTCGTCAGTGTACATGTGGAAGCTGATCTCATGTCTTCAGATGATGCCACCAAGAGGTAGCATGTAGATGAGGAAGAAGTGGGGGCTGAGGATAAATCCTTGGGGGATTTCAGAGGTAGGTGTGGGGGAGATTTGATCTATTATTGGAGATGCTCTGGCTACAAATGACTAGCTAAGAATGGAACCAAGCAAGGGCACTCCTACTGAGCTGGACAAGGAGAGACATTGGAGTAGGATGGTGTGCTCATTTGTGTCAAAGCCTGCAGAGAGGTTAAGGAGGGTGAGGAGGGAAAATACATCATGCTTGCAGTCACATAGGATGCCATTTGCAACTTTGATTAGAGCCGTTTCAGAGCTGTGGCAGGGGCAGGGATTGGAGTGCTTCAAACATGGAATTGAGGGAAAGATGGGCACAGATTTGGGAGGTGACAGCACGTTAAAGGAACTTGGAGAGGAAAAGGAGGTTTGAGATCGGGCGGTGGTTTTCAAGGACAATGGGGTCAAGGATGGTTATTTTTGAGGATGGGGGTGATGACGGCAGTTTTCAAAGGGAGTGGGACAGTACCTGAATAGAGGGATCCGTTAACACTGTTTACTAGCTTGGAGGACAGGAAAGGAGAGTTGGGTAATCAGCAGTATAGTGGGAATGGGTCAAGGTAGCAGCAGGTGGGTCCCATGAAGGAGGTGAGCTTGAAGATGGCATATGGGGAAATAGGACCAAAACTAGAGAACAACACAAGATCAGGGCAATTCCACTCAAGTTGGCTATCCATAAATATTCAAATGTGGTTTGGGGTAATGCTCCCTCGTACTTTTCCTCCCTTTCTGATTTCCCCTTTCTCACAGCCAGCATGACTGAGATAGGGAACTGAGCAAATTAAACCTGCATCTCATTACCTTGTGACATAATAAATTGACATTCTGATTGTAGTGCCGACTACATCATTTAAGATTAGTTTTTAACACACTGTATGTAGAAAGCATCATGTAACAGCTCAATGTGATGTCTAGTACACAGTTTGGTGCCAGCTGGAATGCGCTGAGTAACTGGAGTCTGGTCTAAATATGATCAGCTGTTTGTTTTCCAGTTTTAAAAAGATACCATGATGTATATGGCAATGATATCTTCTGTAAATAATGATGTCAGATTTTTTTTTTTTATAAAATAGATTTGCATCAAACAAATGTAAACTCTTGCCCAGCATTCAATCTGGATTCAGTAACCAGGCCGGGCACTGTAACGTAAGCAATAACTTTCCTGCTGTTTTTCCATAAGGTTTACCTGAAGGAGACGTTGCAACAGAAGCATTTCTAACCCTTTTTGTTCAGTGTATAACCTGAATCGTTCTAATTATTGTATATGACACAAATGGGGATTATGGAAATCCCAATCCAAATCAACAGTAGGGTATGTATTTAAGTCAGGAATCAAAGCTGAGTGAAATAATACAAACATAGATATGGCATGGCAACTCCTAGCGGCCAGACTAAGAATAGCATTAATGGAGATGAACCAGATAGTCCAGCCTGTCTGGCTGACGTGGGCTGACGTGGAATGACTAAGAACAAAACAGGACAGTTAGCTGAATGAAGAGTAACAAAGAAAATAAATTAAAATAAATTTATGAAAGTAATTTAATAAATGACAGATCCAATCGATTCAAATCTATGCTGCTACTAAATTGTGAATAGGGTTTGAATTGGAAAGTTCAAGCTGGAGTGAACCTAATCTGGACTCTGAAACAACCTTTGTACTGTGAACCTCCCGTACCAATATGATACTGGCTTTTATTCCTTCAGTCAAGAAATACTGGTATCAGTATAGTGTAAACATGATCTGGAGTCTTTGCTATACCTTTCAAGTCTGACACATTTCTTGAAGAGCTCCATACTACCATACAAAAATGTGCATAATTTCTCCCACTACCACCCTGCTCACATCACTGCTGAATATTTCATGGCATGTTCATTAGCCTGTTGAGCTCGTCCAACTCCCAAGTTCATCAGCATGTTGTAAACATGTCCTTAAGTTAGTACGGTGGCTGAAACAGCTAAACACATCACTTTTCTTTAAGAACGCAGCAGCTGATGGCTTAGTGAGCAAATGAAATGCTATTGTAGTACTGAATCTTACAGAATAGGTCCTAGATTCAGTCCTTGCTTTGTGCTGCATTATCTGTTCTATCGGTACTGTAATTAAGCTCTGTGCCTCTAGACCAGGGAGGTAAAAAAATCAGTTAGGATTTTGACTACTGCTATTTTGGCAATCACTAGTCATTGACCTGTACTGAAAAGTGTACATGTGTGATGATCAGGTGAGGTCAGGATCAGACTTGGTTGTGATGCTTTCCCCCCATAGTAAAATAGTCTGCCAACACTCACTATCTGGGCGGGGGAATGGAACTAAGGGAATAGCTCTTTCAGAGAACTGGCACAGGCTCAACTCGCTAATTGGATTTCTTCAGTGCTATAAGGTTTGATGTGAAGAGGGGCCATTTAGGTGAAGCACAGTTGCCCATGGAACTGTTTCCCAGCATGTGTCCAGATAACACTGTCACAAAACACAACACAGTTAAGTTACATGTTTTATGTTGTGCTCCAAATTGGACTTTTTTTTAAAAGTCGCCAATTTCCCCATCCTTTCTCCCCTTCCCTGAAGGCACCGACGACTGCTGGTATACAATGTGGGATGTCGTGCAGCATCTGGCCTCAGTGGTCGTTCCTCAATTGTGAGTGTTGGTAAGCTGTACAACTGTGGGAATGGGGAGGAAGGGATCACAGCCAGTCAATCCTATCCTCACCTGATATCCAAAATGAGGCCTATTGTAGCACCAGTCCCCAATACTGACTAAGATCAGCTAACTCAGCCCAAATCAGGAATCAAATCTAATATGCTGTTTTTATCAACAATGGAGTCTAGAAATTGGACCTTTAAGCAGATGAGAGGTTTGGGTGATATGACTAGACTTGCAACAGGGAATAACTGCATGGTAAGTTGATGTCACTGCACTTGCCCCTTTACTCCCCACCTGTATAATTCAATTCTTAAAAGGTCCTGGTTCCTACAATACTGAAAATCTATCTCAGATCCATTTCTGGGCTTGGAGTTTCCTCTGTATTTGCGCCCAGAGGGACGTGTAACCTTGGTGCAAACCAATTACGCTGTTTGAAAGATTGTGGAATTTTGGGTGTAAGTGAGTTATGCGGGTAACTACAATATGTCCACGTCTCCTCCACCTTTTACGTCCACCCATCAAACCCTTCGTCCAAACGAATTTCTGCCCACAAAACAGGCCACACCCCCAATTCTCAAATACGAGTATCCTCCAATTGCACTTGTTCCGGGGAGGGGGGCGAACGGGGAGGTCTCTTAATATTGCAACCATATTTTCAGGCGCAGCAGGAAAGAAACAAATTCTTCTGGTGTTTAATTGCAAATTTTTGAATGTTTTTTAAAAATGTATCCTCACTGAGACTTGCTCTGTATTTTCTGTTTCTTTGAATGGATTTTTATGGCATAAGTACTGAATGTCACTTTAAAAATTGAAAAGCTTCCTCGATTGTAGGTTCAACAACAACAAATTTCATTTATATAATGCCTTTAACATAGTAAAATGTCCCAAGATGTTTCACGGGAGCATAATCAGACAAAAATTGACACCGAACCAAAGAAGATGACATTAGTATAGGTGACCAAAAGCTTGGTCAAAGAGGTAGGTTTTAAGGAGCATCTTAAAGGAGGAGAGAGATCTGGAGAAAGGAATTCCAGAACTTAGGGCCTAGACAACTGAAAGCACGGCTGCCAATGCTGGGGCAAAGGAAGTGGAGATGCACAAAGCCAGAATTGGAGGAATGCAGAGTTATCAGAGAGTTGTAGGGCTGGAGGAGGTTGCAGAGATAGGGAGACGCAACGCCAAAGAAGGGTTAAACACAAGGATGAGAATTTTTAAATCAAACATACAAATTAGGAGCAAGAGTAGGCCACTCGGCTCCTCAAGCCTGCTCCACCATTCAAATTCATTCAAAACCGAGGCATTGGTGGACCGGGAGCCAATGTAGGTCAGGGAGCACAGGTGATGGGTTGCTAAATATACTGTGCCTGATGTGCATGAATGATGATTAAATGAGTTGAAACTTACATTTTCACACTTAAAGAAGAAATATATGGCCTGGGTTCGGTGCTTTCCTTGGGCTCCAATTGTTTACCCTCATCTATGCCCATTTTAAGTTTGAGCATATTCTAATGAGATTAGGAGAATACTTGGGTGTATCTTGACATTGGCAAATGAGCGCGACATTTGGCGCATTTTCAGGTCTAACTTCTGGGTTGCGCCGAAGGAGGAAACGGCAAGCCCTGGTGTGAGTCTAACTGAGTCACTCTAGGTACAAGTATAAACAGGATAAAACAAAAACAGGTTATAGTTGAGAAGACATTTCTTAAAAGAAATGTGTTAGCCAAACTATCGTCACAATTTACCCAGAATCTGGCTCTCAAACTGGTTCAAACAATTACACAGGAATATTAATTTAGAAGCAACAATTAAATCTTGGACAGACATATAAATAACAGTGATTATTGGCTTCTATCATAATGCTATTAAATTATTTTAGTAGAACATAAACAAATTTCTAACAATGCAAAGAGAATGAGATATGTTCAGAGTTGTATTTACAACCAGACTGTAGAAAACAACGAACAAGATGCTGCCATACCTTGGCATCAGATACTTTGCCTTTTAAAAGTAGTACAGTATCCAATACAAAATGAAATCTACTGAGCAATATCTAAAGCAAATTCTCATTTAAACAAATTGTATGAGAACTTAAAGTTAGGTCAGTTAAAAAAGCAACAATATCTTTTTGATTAAATTTCTATATCTTTTTGCTTATCTCCAGGTGAGGAGGGGAGAAAATTGAAGTTGCTGACTCATGCTGGGATACGATGCCGGGGATGCCAGCTGGTACTTCATTTAAGTGACTGTCCTTCATGTGTGAGCTTAGACAGTGTGATTTGTTGGTGGGGGGCATTGTCCCTTCTACATCCAACATCGACACATGCACACTTTTTCAGCTGGGGTCACTGGACAGCAATCAGGAACCATATGATCTTTCCCTAACTCAGGGAAGCTAATTGTAGCTGCTGTATTCTTGATGTTTTGGGGAAATTCTGAAATAAATTAAAGTGTGTTTTTAGTTTTTTATTGCGGTCTGTATAAAATGGTTAAAATAAATAACTTGAAAGGCAATATGATCTTGCAAGATAGCTTAACATGATTCAGTGCTCTTTGAATGGACTCAATTATTTAATCTTGCAAATTCAAATGCAATAGCAATATTTCTCTGATGCTGTATTCATTGGTAATCTCAATTTGCCCATTACCACCAATCCTCATGCAATGTGAAAATTATGTAACTTCAGTTTTCCCTGTGTCCATTCATGTGCGCATTTTGGCTGCCGCTCCGGACCCAAGCCCATCACTTCTATTTCCACTTTTTTCTCCCCCTTTTTTACTTCCTTTCTCTATCCCTCCTAGTCCCCTCTCTCCTATCGTCATGCCTCCTTTCATTTCTCCCCTCTTGGGTACTCTGCCCTTCCAAATCCCTGCCCCAACCCTTCAGTACTCCTCGACCTTCCTACTCTCCTGCCACCACCCAAGGCTTGACTCCTTCTTAGATAAGCCTACAGATTCCCTCTGTGCCTCTCTTGACATCCTGCAAAGAGCTCATGAGGCACTTGTCGCTGCCTCCTTACAAGCAGCAACCCCAACTGCCCCATCCTACTCGCTCACCAACCTTCCCGCCCAGCACAACCGCTGGGGGCTAATCTTGCCAAACTCCTTCCTGTCCAACTCACCCCTCCCAGTGCTGACCCTGTGGACTCTGCCAGTGGATCAGCTATCACCGCTCCTCTCCGCATCTCCCTCCAGAATATCCGTTCACTTGTGAACAAGGCCCTTGACATCCATGAGTTTATTGTGAATGATTGCATTGATATCATGGCCTTGACGAAAATCTGGCTGAGGGGTGATGACCAACGTTCCTGTTCAGCTGCGCAGCAATCTGCAAGGTCCCGCATAGACCGCTCACTGGCTTTAACATTGTAGATACCAACATGCGCAAAAATTTGAATGGGCGGCACAGTGGGGGAGGAAGGTCGCACGGGAGGCAGTACTGCTTACAGGAGACGTTGGTGATGACATCTTCCCCCTAAATGAAGCCTCCCCACCTGGCTATACCTTCCACCACTTGCCCCGCCCAGACCGGTGTGGCTCTTATAACCAAATCATACCTTGGTCTGTCCCTCTACTCCTCTGGCACTTTCTCCTCCTTTTGAGCATCTCACCTTGTTCCACCCCTCTCACCTCATTTAAAATTCCTTGGGGGGAGAAATTCGGTTGATAGCGCCACCGATTAACGCCTAAAGAGGCAGAGAAGTGGGGCGCTAGCCAATTTCCGGGTGGGCGCAAGGCGCCTAGCGCCTCGCCCCATATTGAGCATGCATTTAGCGCTGGCGCTAAATCTTAGCGCCCACTCATGGGCGCAGGCTGATTATGACGTCATTTGAGTGTGCAACGCCTTTTGGGTGCCCCGGACCAGAAATTCAGTGGCGTCCCCCTCCGTAGCACCTGGCGCTAATAGTGACAGCTTACCTGGGCCTTACCAAGTCGCTCTCGGGCTGGAGGAGCGTTATTTAAAGGGGACTGGTGTGGTTTAAAAGCGGCAGCCATTTTTGGATCACAACTTCCTCGAGAGCTACAAAGAGTTGCTGAGCTGCACACAGCCATTTGACCACTGAGCCAGCGCAGGCAGACAATCTTCAGCCTTCTGACCATCACCTTGCTGTTGGTGAGCCTTGACAACGGGGAACCTTCCTGTGGGCACTTATTATGGGGGCTATATTGGAGGGGAATGTCCTGCTGCTGAATCATCTGGAAAGGGCACTGAGACGCAGGGAGAGGGGGGCGGGCATGGCCAGACGGAGGAGGGCCAACAGACGTCGCCACAGCAGACCTTACGCTGGCAGGGTTGTCCGACAGCAGTTTTCCTACATGAACATGCCGGAGGAGCAGTGTATCAGAAGGCTGCGATTTAGAAAGGAGGTGGTGACTGAGCTGTGCCAGCTGCTTCAGCCAGATCTGCAGCCTCAGATAAGGTGCAGGACATCTCTGTCGGCGGCTGAGAAGATGGCTGCTGGCCTGAACTTCTATGCGAGCGGCTCTTCAGGCTGCGCATCAGAGGCTGATCAGAAGTAGCTTCTAGGCCCCTCTCACGGAATGCTTGCTGCCATTCCAAGAACAGGAATGGAACCGGTCTGATACCCCCAAGCCTGTGAAGGGCAAGATGCATGTAAATAGCAAGCATGGCCATTGTAAATGAAGAAAGTGTTTCATTACACAAAATGTGGTTCCTTCAAACATGAGAAAGCTATGGCAACAGAAAGCAAAACGAATACACTGACACATAACTGCCTCTCACACCCGGGAGACTGTCCAAAACATAAATCACATTCCGACCATCTTCCTTGGCCTTGATTCCACTGCGCCAACCAAAGCATCCAATGCCCCATCAGTGAGGCGTTCCGCCCTCTGCCTCACCCTTTCCATGTCTTGCTAGGGTGGTGCGCCACAGGTAGGCTCCCACCGCTTTGAAGGCCTACAAGGCAGTGAGTGTGTCTGGTGATGCCAATTGACCTGCCCCTTTAAGAGCTGGCCGGCGCCACTGTGTCTCAGGGAAAGTGATTATTGACAGCACCCTCGCTGCGCCCCGCCGCGGCGAAATTGGGCTGCGCTGCCGGGTTAGCACCTTAAGAGTAACGTGCAGCGCCTGATTTAGCGCCGCAATCACCTTTAGGGGCGCTGCAACCCAATATCGCGCTAGGTGGCACTAAATTGCACCTGGCGCTAAACTTTGCGCATCGCCAGGACTAGTGCCCCAAACGCGGCTATACCGAATTTCTAGGCCTTGGTCTCTACCGCCCACCCAAGTACTATAAAATGTTCTCACCGAGATGTGCTTTCCTCCCTCAGCCTCTGCACCAAGCAACTTCTCATCCTCGGTGATTTCAAGCTCCATCTCAATTCATCATGCTCTCTCTCCACTGAGTTCACTGCCCTCCTATCATCCCTTAATCTCCATGTAAACTCCCCAACCCATATTCACAGCCACCCACTTGACCTTGCCATTTCACGTGGCTTTGCTATTCCCATTGTGTCAATCACAGATAAGGCCATCTCTGATCATTTCCTTGTATCGCTCTCCACCCACATCCCTTCCGACCCTACTACCTTCTGTGTCCGCCCCTGGAAAAAAACTCTCCCAATTCACTTAGAAATGTACTTTCAAAATCCCAACTGTCTAGCCTTGGGCCTTCCATTCACCACGACATTTCTGCAGCTACCGATCTGCTCAACCACATCCTCACCTCCACCTTTGACGCCCTAGTCCCCATTACTCACTCTCCCCCTGGCCATTCCCCCTGGTCTCTTAAATCCATGGGACGCAGACTTGAATGGATATGGTGGACAACTGGTTTACCCATTTATCACCAGATCTGGCTGGACCACATAAAGCAATGGCCCAGAAATTCGGGTCTCCACGGGTGAGTACGCATGGGGTACTCACCCGTAAGCCCCATGGAAGTGCCGGTTTTGTGCATGCACTGCGTATGCGCGGGAAACCGGCACTTCCGTTACCCTGAAAGAAGGGGTTCAGAGGTGGAACGTGTGCGCAGGAGAGGCAGCGCGTGCGCATCAAACTTACGTTTTTTTTTTATATACAGGTTTTCCCGGGAGGGTAAGTCTCCAGCAGTTACACATATAAAAAGCAGGCGTAAGGCCTGCTTTTTACAAGGTAAGTGGTGAATTAATTAAAATTAAAACATTTTTTCCACAGGTTTATTATTTTTTAATACTTTAAAAAAAGTAAGTTTATTTTTAGTCCTGTTAGAAAATGTAATTACATAATTTTTTCAAAAATTTAAATTATTGTTTAAAATAGTTATTTCATGTAATTTATAGTTTATTTTAAAAATGTGATTTTTTTAAAAATTTATTTGAAGATTTAGTGATGTTTTGGGGCTTATAGTATTTATAGGTTTGACAGGTCCTGTCAAGCTTATGAATGAAGCATTCCCTGCTACCATTGGCTCGCCATGGCCCACGTGATCCCAGGGCACGCATCGAACTAACTGCGCCCCTGGGATACGCAAGCACTGCGCGCTGGCAGTTGGAGGCAGCCCAGGATCGGAATCCCACGCGGGCCCACAGCTCAACGGCCAACGCGCTAGCTAAGTGCAGGTCGGGGGTTTGCACCCGCGGGAAGCCCTCGACCCGAATTTCTGGGCCAATATCGGATTCTGCTCTCATCTGCCAAAACTGCTCACTATTCCAGTATCATTCTGGAATGCAAAGATAACCCCCTGGTTCTTTTCTCCACTGCAAACTGTCTTCTTAAACCCCTCTCCCCTGTCTCCTCCACCCTCAACTCCAACGACAAGTGCAAGGAGCTCATGGACTTCTTTGTCACCAAGAATGAGACCATCCGATCAGCTGCCACTGCTACTGCCCTCCTTGCCCCTAGCCCACCAGGCCAAACTTCCTAGCCCTGGCATCTTTCTCCTATTTCTCTCTGATCTCCCCTCACGTCCTCTCCGAGCTCATCTTGTCCAGGAGACCCACTTCCTACTCGCTCGACCCTATTCCCACTAAACTGCTGACCACCCAACTTCCCTTCCTGGCAAACTATGTTAGCTAATATTGTTTAAGTTCTCTCTCCTCGGGTACTGTCCCCCTCTCCTTCAAATCTGCTGTCATCACCCCTCTCCTTAAAAAAACACTTTAAACCTCCATCCTTGAAACCACCACCCCGTCTCCAACCGCCCTTTCCTCTCCAAAGTCCTTGAACGTGTTGTCACCTCCCAAATCCATGTCCATCTTCCCGGAACACCATGTTTGAATCCCTCCAATCAGGTTTTCACCCCTATCACAATACCGAAATGGTTCTCAAAGTCACAAATGACATCCTATATGACTGTGACAAAGGTAAACTATCCCTCCTCGTCCTTCTCGACCTGTCTGCAGCCTTTGACAGGGTTGACTATCCCATCCTCCTCTAACCCCTCTCCACCGTCGTCCAGCTGGGTGGGACTGCACTCACCTGATTCCATTCTTATCTATCTAATCGTAGCCAGAGAATCACCTGCAATGGCGTCTCTTCCCACTCCCGCACCGTTACCTCTGGTGTCCCCCAAGGATCTATCCTTGACCCCCTCCTATTTCTCATCTACATGCTGCCCCTCGGCGACATCATCCGAAAACACAGCACCGGTTTCCACATATACGCTGACGACACCCAGCTCTACCTCACCACCACCTCCCTCGACCCCTCCACTGTCTCTAAATTGTCAGACTGGATAAGCAGAAATTTCTTTGAACTAAATATAGGGAAGACCGAAGCCATTGGGCTGGATTTTCATTGAGGAGGCGGGTAGGAGGCGGGGCTACAACTTTCAGGGTTGTAGTCCCGCCTCCATCGAGTTGTGGCCAACCCACGCGATTTTGACTTGATTGACCTTGTTGAGCCCGCCCAGCGGGCTCAGCAGACCAATTAAGGGCCACCTGGCAACAGGTGATGTCACAGATTGACATTTCATCTGTCAAGACCTTTTGACAGATGAAATATCAGCGTTTCACAGCTGTTTGAAGCTGTCAAATACTGGTAATCTGTACTCTAAGTTAATTCCTTCCTCTGGATGATTTAGAGATCTCCCTGGAACAGAAAGCTGAATGCTGCAATTTTTGACAGATCGCAGCCATTCTGCTTTCTGTGCCGGTGAGATGAGGGTCTCCCGAGACCTGAAGGAAGGAAGGCTGTAAAGGTAAGTAAAACTTCTTTAAACACACCAAACACACTTACCTCTGCACTCATGCACCCATCACTCACCTGAACACCGGACATCTCGACCCCTCCAAGCCCATCAGCCCGCCTTGCTAACTTGGCGTGGTTTGGAGCCGTCGGGAATCCCACACTTCAGCTATGAAAATAGGGATTAGGCTAAAAATTGCCTGTTAACTACCTGTTAACAGGCAGTTAATTGGCACTAATATCCTTCCCGCCTCAGGGAGGTGGGTCCCAGCGCAGGTCGGGTACCCGCCTCCTTTGAAACTGGCATGGAGGCGGGTTGGGGGCGGGATGGGTTCATGCCCCCGATTTTGGGATTTTAACCCCCCACACACCTCCAATCCCGCCTCCACGGCTCAATGAAAATCCTGCCCATTGTCTTCGGTCCCTGCTATCAATTCTATTCCCTAGTCACTGACTCCATCCCTATCCCTGGCAACTGTCTGAGGCTGAACTAGACTGTTCGCAATCTTGGTGTCATATTTGACCCCGAAATGAGCTTCCGACCACATATTGGCACCATCACCTCCGGACCATCGCCCCACACCGCCCCTGCCTCAACTCATCTGCTGCTGAAACCCTCATCCATGCCTTGGTTACCTCTAGACTTGACTATTCCAACACACTCCTGGCCGGCCTCCCATGTTCTACCCTCCATAAACTTGAGGTCATCCAAAACTCAGCTGCCTGTGTCCAAACTCACACCAAGTCCTGTTCACCCATCACCCCGCTGACCTCTGCTCGCTGACCTACATTGGCAACGCCTCGATTTTAAAATTCTCATCCTTATTTTCAAATCCCTCCATGATCTCACCCCTCCTATCTCTGTAATCTCCTTCACCCCCACAACCCTCCGAGATATCTGCACTCCTCTAATTCTGGTCTCTTGAGCATCCCCGATTTTAAATCGCTCAACCATTGGTGACCGTGCTTTCAGCTGCCTAGGCCCAGAGCCCTAGAATTCCTTCCCTGCCTCTCCTCCTTTAAGACGCTCCTTAAAACCTACCTCTTTGACCAAGCTTTTGGTCATCTGCCCCAATATCTCCTTACGTGGCTCGGCGTCAAATTTTGTTTTATAATGCTCGTGAAGCACCTTGAGACGTTTTACTACATTAAAGGTGCTATATAACTACAAGTGTGTTGTTGTTATTTTGGATCCACCTTGAAATCTAACAGTCCAGCCCTAATGCCACATTAACCTAAGATTGCACACAGTATTTAGCTTTTGTTTGTTTTAAGTTTCATTTTATGGCTTTTGATACAACAGTTGCCATCACCTAAAACTAGAATAAAACAATTCGGCCTAGAAATTCAGTTGCTTGCGCCAGCCGGTAGCGCCTTAGGAGGAGGAGATGTTGGGCGCTAGGCGGCTAGCGGCCGGGCGCAGCGCGATCTGCGCCTCTCCCCAGCTTCACTCAAGATTTAGCGGCGGCGCAAAGTCTTTGCGCGCGCTCAGCTGCGCGCGCAGATCCTGACGTCATTTCCTCGTGCAACGCCCTTTGTGCGCCCCAAACCGGAAATTCAGTGGCGACGCCCTATTGTGCACCTAGCGCCCCTAGCGACTGGTAGAGGGGAACGGTTCTCAGTCGATGCGGGGCGCGCAAATTAAAGGGCACACCTCCTGTAGTAGAAAAGGCTGCCATTTTGCAGCACTCCTTTTTGAGAGACAAATCTTTGCAGAGAGACAAAGGTAGAGAGCTTTCTGCTTTGGCTCAACACTCGGACAGGTACTTGTGGCTTCAGGCCACAGCTTTCCACTGGTCTTTGCCTTCAGTGTCATATCATTGTTTGCAAACATATAATGGGGGCTGCAATGGGTGCAAACGCTGGCCTACTCCATTGCATTCAAAGGGCTCACAGACGCCGTGAGAGAGTGGGAGTCCTGGCCAGACGGAGAGGGGGCAACAGGCGTCGGCAAAGGAGGCCTTACCCACCCAGGTTATACCGCCAGCAGTTCTCCTATCTGAACATGTCTGACGAGCAGTGTGTTCGGAGGCTGCGATTCCAAAGGGCGGTGGTCACTGAGATCTGCCACCTGCTTGGCGGTGATCTGCAGCCACATCTGAGGAGCAGCACGTCTCTGTCGGTGGCAGTGAAGGTGACGGTGGCTCTCAACTTCTATGCCACCGGCTCCTTCCAATCCGCTACTGGGGACATTTCCAACATTTCCCAGTTCGCCGTGCATTGCTGCATCCGCCAGGTGACCAATGCCCTTTTCAGAAGGAGACGTCAGTTCATCTCCTTCTCCATGGCCCTTGTCAAGCAGCAACAGCGTGCAATGGACTTTGCAGCATTCGCGGGCTTCCCCATGGTGCAGGGCGCCATTGACTGCACGCATGTGGCTTTGCGGGCACCTCTGGAGAATGACGAGGATTACCGCAACCGGAAGGGCTACCATTCGCTCAACGTTCAGCTGGTGTGTGACCACAGGCAGCTCATCCTAGCTGTCAATGCCCGCTTTCCAGGCAGCAGCCACGATGCCTTCATCCTGCGCCAGACTTCTGTGGCAGACATGTTCCAGGCCCAGCCTCACCCACGAGGATGGCTTCTCGGGGACAAAGGCTATCCTTTGTGTACCTGGCTGATGACCCCGCTCCGTGCGCCCAGCACCCCCGCTGAAGAGGGATACAATGAGAGCCATCAAGCAACCAGGAACATCATTGAGCAAACAATCGGCGTCCTGAAGCAACGGTTCCGCTGTCTGGATCGTTCCGGTGGAGCCCTACAATATTCGCCGGAGCGAGTCTCCCATTTCGTGGTCGTGTGCTGCATGCTGCACAACCTGGCTATCCACAGGACTCAGCCACTGCCACCAGAGATTGGAGGACCACCTGAGGAGGAGGAGGAGGGAGGAGGAGGAGGAGGACCAGCACAGGAGGGAGGCAGAAAGTGCAAGGGCCGCCCGTCGGCGGCTTATTGAACGTCGGTTCTAGGCCCCCTCAGGGAATGGCTTGTGCCAATGTCACCAGATGAATGTAGCCACTCCACAAGCCCTCAGCCGAGCAGGGCAACCAGGACTTGCAAAATAAAGCATGGGCAGTGCGATTTAAGAACATTTATTACTTGGAAATCTCTGCCCTTCCCACATTACAAACTAATGGAGAGAAGCCCCCTCCAAAAACACAAAACGAACAGTCTCGGCCTTACAAAACAAAGAAAGACACCAGTCTCGGCCTTACAAAAACACAAAGCATTTGGCCAGACCTTCTACTTTTTGCCCTGCGAGGGCGATGCCTTTCGCATCCGTGACTGGCCCCTGCCCGCCCTGCAGCTCCTCCTCAATGGGACCCCAGTGGCTGCAGCAAGGCTGGGGGAAGGCTGCTGAGGGTCAGATGGCGAGACGGCAGATGCCCTTGGGGGTCGGCCTGCACCAGCTCTGGCCCTGGAGGGGCCGGCTGCTGACTGCTCCAACTCTGCTTGGGCGGCAGCAGTCTGTCCAGCGGCTCGTGGCAGCTGCAATGGCGGAGTGGCAGTGTCGGCTGCAGGAATGGTGCCAACCTGACAGATCGCAGGTACTCCCTGGTCGCCTGAGACATTGGCACTCGCACGGGCCAGCACTGCAGCATGCGCAGCAAACAGCTGAAGAACAGACTGCTGGGCTGCTGCTGCGCGGCGAGTGCCCTGGCGATGCCTGGCCGATCCAGCGAGGGTGGCAGCAGTTAGTGCCCGTGTGGCCCTGGTCTGTGTCCGCATGACACCAGCCAGTGAATGAATGGCACGACTGAGCACTTGGCTAGAAGCCGCCTGTGCTGCCGCGAAGTCCTGCAGACTCCTGGCCTGTGCTGCACTGAATTGTTCCAGACTCCTGGCCTGTGCTGCACTGAATTGTTCCAGACTCCTGGTCTGTGCTGCACTGAATTGTTGCAGACTCCTGGCCTGTGCTGCTCCGAATTCCTGCACACTCCTTGACAGAGACTCAATGGAGTCAGGCATCCTTGCCACTGCAGCCATGAGCTCAGTGTGCCTGCGCTCAGCCTGGACGGCCATTTCCTCTAGGAGGCGCACCTCCTCTGCACTCACCGTCGCAGGACTGGAGGCCACACTCACCCTCTGGGGAGAAGTCCACCGAGCTTCCCCACCCCTCCCGCGTTGCTGCAGGCCGCTGGGCCCCGGAGCTTCACTCTCCTCCGACCCTTCCCCCCGGCTCCCCTCCAGGGAAGACGTGTTCCCTTCATCACCATGGGCTGGCGCGGCTGAGGGTGGTACTGATGGGCCGGCTTCCTCTTCCTCGAATTCGGAATCGCTGACAGTGGCAGCTTGAGGGCCCGCCTCCTCACCTGGCGATTCACCATCTGAAAGCAGGGAGGCACAAGAGTTGCTTTAGAGTGAGGACAGGGCGGCAGCGAGGGAGGCATGAGTGCTGCCATGCACTGCATTGGTCGGACAGTGGCAAAGGATGCTGATCTGAGGCACAAGTGGAAAGAGAGAGGTCAAAAAGGTGATGCCCTTACCATTGGTGCCCAGAACAGGGTCGGCATCTCCACTGGCGACAGGGCCAATCAGCCGGCCTGCCATAATGCGCTCCACACGCTGGTCGAGGTCGGAGAGCTCTTTGACGTCAGGACGGCCTCCCCCGGTCTCACGTAGCTTCCTACGGTTGTGCGCCACCTTGGCCTGCAAGAGAAAGGACGGCCTCTAAGTACAGTGTGAAGCCCTGATCTTGTCTGCACTGCCTCCCATGGTGGACTGGCCCTGTCAGTGTGAAGCCCTGATCTTGTCTGCACTGCCTCCCATGGTGGACTGGCCCTGTCAGTGTGAAGCCCTGATCTTGTCTGCACTGCCTCCCATGGTTGAATAGCTTGTACAGTGTGTAAAGTGCTGAATGTGCAAGTGATTTTCATGCCAGTCCCATAGCTGCTGGATGAGGGCTGGCCATTAGGGCTTTCAGGTCCCTTTGCCCATAAACTGAGGTGCACATGCAGGGATGAGGAGGACACTGGAAAGGGTACTCACCCTGACAACCCAAGTGAGGTCGTTGAACTTTTTCCGGCATTGCACAGGAGTCCTGGCAACCACGCTGTTGGAAGTCACCCTGTTTGAGACCTCCCTCCAGGCTTTCCGGTAGGCGCTGGGCAGCGGCCTCCTGCCACCTTCAGGGAACAGAACATGGCACCTGCGCTCCACTCCGCCAACCAGCACCCTCAGGTCGCCCTCGCTGAAGCGCTGCGCTCTCTCCCTGGCCTTCTCCATAGCCCTGGGCGTTGCACAGATGAAGCAGAAGTGGTCAGGCCTAGCTTGAGGGCTGCAGTGTGCAGGGCGTGGCAGGCAAACAAATCCACCCTCCCCCTTTAAGAGCTGACCGGCGCCAGAGTGTCTGCCGTCAATCAGCAACTCGCTGCACCTGCGCTGCGCCCGCCCTCGGGGGTATCGCCCCGGACCGCTGGCTTAGCGCCTAATGATAGTCGTGCATCGCCTGTTTTAGCGCAGCAGCAACCTCTTGGGGCGATGCGACTGAATATCGGCGAAGGTGGCGCGAACTTGCGCCGGGTGCAAACTTTAGCGGCCGCCCGACTTTAGCGCCCCGAACGTGGCTATACTGAATTTCTAGGCCTTCGTCTTTTGATTACTGAAGGTTCACGACAGTTTTAAAATACATAAATCCAATTCGTGTGCAACATGAGCAAATAGATATTTTCAGTAAGTTTGCAATCATATTGCTCAAAGATATATGTAAAACTGTCGTGTAAAAGAAAATATAGAATCAAATAATTTTTTTTCATTCCCCACTCCCAATTTTATTTACATCTCACTTAAGTATAAGTTTGACAGCACTTGTGTTATCCACATCTGCTTGACTAAGCTGAATGATTGTTGTTACTGTGGGAGGATGCTGAAGCTACCAATATAAGTGGAAACCTGACAGAAATAAGGTTCTGGGGAGCCTATACTATTTCTTATTGTCTTATTTTTATATTGATAACTGTGAGGTTTGCATTCCTTTCGATTTGAAGCATGGAATTTTAGCTTTTTAAGCAACACTGACTTCAACCATTTTTTTCCTTCCTTCTCTCCAATTTTCTACACTTCTCTCCTAAAGTTGGGTATGTCATGCTCGATACACCTCCATGGTCCCCAGTAGGTTACTAGTACCTCAGCCAGATTGCCATTCCTTATATGCAAGTCTGGATAGTGATTATTAGTGGGTTATTCAATCATGAGAACATTATAAACAAGCCAGATCATGTTCCCAACCATTCACGCAAGCATACATTTCAACAAGGATGCTGGCTTGTAACAGGAGTAGAAAAACAACTTTCTCCTTCATAGACCAGACATATTACGGTTAAATGTAGCATCCCAGCTGAGAGCATCTTAATAACAGACAAGGGAACTAGGTATGGGACCTTTGATGTCTGTATGGCTAAGGGACCATGACAGTGTGTTTACCCACTTAGCCCATCATTTAATTTAATTACAGTATGACAACTTCTCCCCATTGTTCTATCTTCTCCTGTGGATCTTTCAGCTATTTATACTCTACACAGCCCTGGACACATCATCTCGAATACAACTGAGCCAAAAGTTATATTATCTTCTTTTGGGTTTCATGCCCACATAGGATATTTTTGGGATAAGGAGTAACATCAAAACATATAGCTCACAAAAGCTAAAGAATCTTGCCTGTTTTCACTGTTTTAATCCTATTATATATTTTATAAGGTTTCCAAGTCTGTGACATGAAGTCTATTGCCAATCAAGAGGATAGGAAGCCAGTATCTGTCAGATGTCTCCCAGTGGTACCATCTAACTGCTAGGTGTCCAAAAGCAGCCCAGGCTGTTTCACCTCTGACCTTTGTTTTTCTTCCTCCCTCTGGAAATTGCCTCACCTGCAATCAATATTTCTCTGATGCCCAGGCTGACATTGAGAACTTGGTGTGCTGAGAACTCCAAACCAGAAGTCATACCCTACAGTTCTATAAAGTAGCACATTGATACACCCATGTGCTGTGCTTTTATAGGAACAATAGAAACAGTTGTAGGCCAGTTAGCCCCTCGAGCCAGTTCCGCCATTCAATGAGATTATGGTGATCTGTGACCAAACTCCATATACCCGCCTTTGCCCCATATCCCTTAATACCTTTGGTTAACAAAAATCTATCAATCTCAGATTTAAAATTACCAATTGATCTAGCATCAAGTGCCATTTGCAGAAGAGAGTTCCAAACTTCTACCACCCTTTGCGTGCAGAAGTGTTTTCTAACTTCACTCCCGACAGGCCTGGCTCTACTTTTAAGACTATGCCCCCTGGTCCTAGACTCCCCAACCAGCAGAAATAGTTTCTCTCCATGTACTTATCAGTTCCCCTTAATATCTTGAAAACTTAGATCAAATCACCCCTTAACCTTCTAAATTCCAGGGACCACAACCCTAGTTTGTGTAATCTCTCCTCGTAATTTAACCCTTGGAGTCCAGGTATCATTCTGGTAAATCTACGCTACACTCCCTCCAAGGCCAATACATCCTTCCTACGGTGTGGAGCCCAGAACTGCTCACTGTACTCCAGGTGTGGTCTAACCAGGGTTTTGTATAGCTGTAGCATAATTTCTACCCCTTGTATTCTAGTCCTCTAGATATAAAGGCCAGCATTCCATTAGCCTTTTTGATTATTTTCCAAACCTGTCCATGACATTTTAATGATCTATGTACATGGACCCCTAAGTCTCTTTGGACCTCTACTGTTTCTAGCTTTTCACCATTTAGAAAGTACCCTGTTCCATCCTTTTTAGATCCAAAATGGATGACCTCATACATTGAAATCCATTTGCCACAGTTTTGCCCATTCGCTTAATCTATTAATATCTCTTTGTAATTTTATGCTTCCATCTACACTGCTTACAATGCCGCCGATCTTTGTCTCATCAGCAAACTTGGATATGTGGCTTTCTATCCCATCATTTAAGTCATTAATAATTACGGTGAATAGTTGAGGCCCCAACACAGATCCTTGCAGGACACCACTAGTCACATCCTGCCAATTAGAGTACCTGCCCATTATCCCTATTCTCTATCTCTATCTCTAGCCACTCAGCCAATTTCCTAACCAGGTCAATAATTTGCCTTCAATTCTATGAGATTCAACTTTAGTCAACAGTCTCTTATGGAGGGACTTTATCAAATGCCTTCTGGAAGTCCATATAAACAACATCCATAGATATTCCCCTGTCCATTACTTTAATCGCCTCTTCAAAAAATTCAATCAGGTTCGTCAGGCATGACCTACCCTTTACAAATCCATGCTGGCTCTCTCTGATCAGCTGAAAACTTTCAAGGCATTCAGTCACTCTACCCTTAACTATAGACTCTAGTAAGTTCCTGACAACAGTTGTTAGGCTAACTGGCCTATAATTCCCTGATTTCCCTCTCTCACCTTTCTTAAATAGCTTTCTTATAGAAACATAGAAACATAGAAAAATAGGAGCAGGAATAGGCCATTCAGCCCTTCAAGCCTGCTCCGCCATTCAATATGATCATGGCTGATCCTCTATCTCAATACCATATTTCTGCTCTCTCCCTATAGCCCTTGATGCCTTTTGTGTCTAGAAATCTATCTATCTCCTTCTTAAATATATTCAGTGACTTGGCCTCCACAGCCTTCTGTGGTAGAGAATTCCACAGGTTCACCACCCTCTGAGTGAAGAAATTTCTCCTCATCTCAGTCCTAAATGTTCTACCCCGTATCCTGAGACTGATGCCTCGTTCTAGATACCCCCAGCCAGGGCAAACATCCTCCCTGCATCCAGTCTGTCTAGCCCCGTCAGAATTTTATACGTTTCAATGAGATCCCCTCTCATTCTTCTAAACTCTAGTGAATACAGGCCTACCTCTCTTCATACGACAGTCCTGCCATCCCAGGAATCAGACTGGTGAACCTTTGCAGCACTCCCTCTATGGCAAGTATTTCCTTTCTTTAATCTACATATAGATTGGGCTAACCAAATTAGTAACAATACTGTGGAGGAGGAATTCCTGGAGTGTTTAAGGGATGGTTTCCTGGACCAATATGTCAAGGAACCAACCAGAGATCAGGCCATCTTAGACTGGGTATTATGTAACAAGAAAGGATTAATTAGCAATCTTGTTGTACGAGGCCCCTTGGGTCGGAGCGATCATAATATCATCGAATTCTTCATTAAGATGGAGAATGAAGTAGTCGAATCAGAGACTAGGGTCCTCAGTTTAAATAAAGGAAACTACGATGGTCTGAGGCGCGAGTTGGATAGGATTGATTGGGGAATGTCACTCAAACGGTTGACAGTGGATAAGCAATGGCAAACATTCAAAGACCACATGGATGAACTACAGAATTTGTTCATCCCAGTTTGGCATAAAAATAAAACAAAAAAGGTGACTCAACCGTGGCTAACAAGGGAAATTAGGGATAGCATAAGATCCAAGGAGAGGACATATAAATTGGCCAGAAAAAGCAGTAAACCTGAGGATTGGGAGCAGTTTAGGATTCAACAAAGGAGGACAAAGGGATTAATTAAGAAAGGGAAAATAGAATGAGAGTAAGCTTGCAGGGAACATAAAAACTGATTGTAAAAGCTTTTATAGATATGTGAAGAGAAAAAGATTGGTGAAGTCAAGCGTAGGTCCCGTGCAGTCAGAATCAGGGGAATTTATAATGGGGAACAAAGAAATGGCAGACCAATTAAATACATATTTTGGTTCTGTCTTCACAAAGGAGGACACAAATAACCTCCCAGAGATGTCGGGGAACATAGGGTCTGATGAAAGGGAGGAACTGAAAGAAATCAGTATTTGTAGGGAAATGGTGTTAGGGAAATTGATGGGATTGAAGGCCGATAAATCCCCAGGGCCTGATAATCTACATCCTAGGGTACTTAAGGAAGTGGCCCTAGAAATAGTTGATGCTTTGCTGATCATCTTCCAGCATTCGATGGAATCTGGTTTGGAGGGTAGCTAATGTTACCCCACTATTCAAAAAAGGTGGTAGAGAGAAAATGGGGAATTACAGACCGGTAAGCCTGACATTGGTAGTGGGGAAAATGCTAGAGTCCATTATAAAAGATGTAATAGCAGAGCACTTGGAAAACAGTGACAGGATCGGACAAAGTCAACATGGATTTACAAAAGGTAAATCGTGCTTGACTATTCTACTGGAATTTTTTGAGGATGTAACTGGTAAAATAGATAAGGGAGAACCAGTGGATGTGGTGTATTTGGACTTTCAGAAGGCTTTTTATAAGGTCCTGCGTAAGAGATTAGCGTGTAAAGTTAAGGCACATGGGATTGGGGACAAGGTATTGACTTGGATAGAGAACTGGTTGGCAGACAGAAAGCAAAGAGTTGGAATAAACGGGTCTTTTTCCGAGTGGCAAGCAGTGACTAGTGGGGTACCGCAGGGATCGGTCCTTGGGCCCCAGCTATTCACAATATATATTAATGATCTAGACAAGGGAACTAGATGTAATATCTCCAAATTTGCAGACGACAAAGCTGGGTGGGCGTGTGTGCTGTGAGGAGGATGCCGAGAAACTCCAGGATGATTTGGACAGGTTGGGTGATTGGGCAAAAGTATGGCAGATGCAATATAACATGGATAAATGTGAGGTTATCCACTTTGGTGGCAAAAACAGGAAGGCAGATTATTATTGGAGAAGGGGAAGTGCAACGAGACCTGGGTGTCCTTGTGCACCAGTCGCTGAAGGTAAGCATGCAGGTGCAGCAGGCGGTTAAGAAGGCAAATGGCATGTTGGCCTTTGTAGCCAGAGGGTTTGAGTACAGAAACAAGGATGTCTTGCTGCAGTTGTACAGGGCCCTGGTGAGACCACATCTTGAGTATTGTGTGCAGTTTTGGTCGCCTTATCTGAGGAAGGATGTTCTTGCCATGGAAGGAGTTCAGCGAAGATTCACCAGGCCGATACCTGGGATGGCAGGAATGACGTATGAGGAGAGATTGGGTCGATTGGGCTTGTACTCGCTGGAGTTTAGAAGAATGAGAGGGGATCGCATTGAAACTTATAAAATTCTGACAGGACTGGACAGACTAGATGCAGGAAGGATGTTCCCGATGGTCGGGGAGTCCAGAATCAGGGGTCACAGTCTAAGGATAAGGGGTAGGCCATTTAGGACAGAAATGAGGAGGAATTTCTTCACCCAGAGAGTGGTGAACC
This sequence comes from Somniosus microcephalus, assembly GCF_052327205.1. NCBI lineage: Eukaryota > Metazoa > Chordata > Chondrichthyes > Squaliformes > Somniosidae > Somniosus > Somniosus microcephalus. The sequence continues at coordinate 277,443,134 of NC_140989.1, read as the reverse complement.
TGTGGAATTCTCTACCACAGAAGGCAGTAGAGGCCAATACATTAAATATATTCAAGAAGGAGTTGGATATATTTCTTAAGGCTAAAGAGATCAAGGGGTATGGGGAGAAAGCAGGGACCGGGTACTGAATTTGGATGATCAGCCATGATCGCATTGAATGGCGGAGCAGGCTCGAGGGGCCGAATGGCCTACTCCTGCTCCTATCTTTTATGTTTCTATGTTAGATAAGGAGACCAAAACTGCACACAGTACTCCAGGATTAGTCTCACCAAGGCCCTGTATAATTGTAGTAAGACATCCTTGCTCCTGTACTCAAATCCTCTTGCAATGAAGGCCAACATTCCATTTGCCTTCCTAACTGCTTGCTGCATCTGCATGTTTGCTTTCAGTGACTGGTGTCCAAGGACACCCAGGTCCCTTTGTACATCAACATTTCCCAGTCTATCACCATTTAAATAATATTCTACCTTCCTGTTTTTCCTACCGAAGTGGATAACTTCACATTTATCCACATTATACTGCATCTGCCATGTATTTGCCCACTCACTCAACTTGTCCCAATCACCTTGAAGCCTCTTTGCATCCTCCTCACAACTCACAATCCCTCCTAGTTTCATGTCATCAGCAAACTTGGAAATATTACATTTGGTTCCCTCATCCAAATCATTGATATATATTGTGAATAGCTGGGGCCCAAGCACTGATCCCTGCGGTGCCCCACTAGTCACCGCCTGCCACCCTGAAAAAGATCCATTTATTCCTACTCTCTGTTTCCTGTCTGTTAACCAACTTTCAATCCATGCCAGTATAGTACCCCCAATCCCATGTGCTTTAATTATGCACACTAACCTCTTATGTGGAACTTTATCAAAGGCCTTCTGAAAATCCAAATACACGACATCCACTGGTTCTCCTTTATCTATTCTACCAGTTACATCCTCAAAAAACTCCAGTAGGTCCCGTAGGTTTATTTAATCAGTTTCTCAGGGTAGGATGTGAGTTCAGGGCTAGGGTGGGGGGAACCTTAGGGGAAGTTTGGCTTGGTGGGTATGGGGAAGGGAGGGAAGCAGCAGAGGCAGCTGAACGGATGGTCTCAATCTTGGTGACAAAAAAGTCCATGAGCTCCTCACACTTGTTAGAGATGAAGGTAGAGGAGGCAGGAGAGAAGGGTTTAAGAAAACTGTTCGTAGTGGAGAAGAGAAGCCGGGTGTTATCTTTGCATTCCAGAATGATCCTGGAATAGTGAGCAGTTTTGGCAGAGGAGAGCAGGACCTGATAGTGTTTAATGTGGTCGAGCTAAATCTGGTGATGAATGGGTAAACCAGTAGTTTGCCATAAATGTTCAAATGGACTTAAGGGAGTAGGGATGGGGGCTATACCAAGGGAACAACCAGGCTGAGACAAGAGTAAGGCTTTTACTGGGGACAAGGGCATCAAAGGTGTGATGGAGTAGATTAGTAGCTGCAGAAATGCCGTGGTGAATGGAAGGCCAAAGGTTAGACAGTTGGAAATTTGAAAGTGCCATTGTAAGTGACTTGGGCGGGGGGGGGCGGGGAAAGAGTTTTTTCCAACAGTGCACACAGAAAGAAGTGGACACCTACATGGACTCCATGGTGATGCCCCTTTGCAGGGCAAAATTATGCAGCATGTACCAAACAGTAACAATCCTGAAAATGTTCATTAGGCTGTATTCGAGATTGATCTAGACACCGAAGCGTGCCTTCAACATAATAGTGGTGTGCTTGATGATAATTCTTGTTGAGCCACAACTCAAAGAAGGAACTTGCATTTATATAGCGCCTTTCACAACTGCATGGCATCACAAAGTGCTTTACAGCCAACTAAGTACTGTTAACGCGTAATCACTGTTGTAATGTGAGAAATGCAGCAGACAAGATCCCGTAAACAGCAATGTGATAATGACCAGATAATCTGTTTTAGTGATGTTGGTTGAGGGATAAATATTGGCCTAGGACACTAGGGAGAACTCCTCTGCTGTTCTTCAAAATAGTGCCATGGGATCTTTTATGTCCATCTGAGAGATAGCTCCTCTGACGGTGCAGCACTCCCTCAGTACTGCACTGAGGTGTCAGCCTAGATTATGTTCTCAAGTCTCTACATCAGTACTCTGCTGGTGTCCTGAGATCACAGAGGTGGTGAGTGTCCTGGCTGCAGAGGATAGCTTTGACTCCTCCCAAAAGCCATCCTGAAAACAGAAAGACTTGCATTTATACAGTGCCTTTCATGTCCACCTGACGTCCCAAAGCATTTTCCAGCTAATGAAGTACTTTTTGTGTGTAGTCACTGTTGTAATGTAGGAAATGTGGCAGCCAATTTGCACACAGCAAGCTCCCACAAACAGCAATGTGATAATGACCAGATAATCTGGTTTAGATGTTGATTGAGGGATAAATATTGGTCAAGACATCGAGGATAACTCCCCTGCTCTTCTTCGAAATAGTGCCAAAGGATTTTTTATGTCCACCTGAGAGAGCAGACTTGGTTTAACGCCTCATCTGAAAGACGGCACCTCCGACAGTGCAGCACTCCCTCAGTACTGTATTGGAGTGTCAACCTTTATTTTTGTGCTCAAGTCTCTGGAGTGGGACTTGTACCCACAACCTTCTGACTCAGAGGCGAGAGTGCTACCAACTCAGCCACAGCTGACACTAACCATCGACTATCCTACGACTCCAGGATCAAATATTGGAAGCACCGTGGACTGCCATATAATGAAGGTGCTGTAAAGAAGTGAGCATTTACTTGTATAATGCTGTGCTGACGTTTGCAGACAATCTGAATACTGAGAAAGTGCAATCCTTTGCAATTCATATAGGTATGTCTATTGTGCAATTGAGCATGCATGGCCATGTGGGTGCAATCTATAACCCACTGCACCCTCCGTAAAATTGCAGAGCCATCTCAAGCTGCTGTTGGCAGTCCATAGGGAATATGAAACTTGATGCCTGAACAAAACGCATCTGTGAACCTGTTTCACATAGTTATGGATAGCTAATTGGCAGATATTCACCTTGTCCGTTTGAAACAACCCTGATGCATAATCGTTGAGAACAGTTGTCACTTTAACTTGCATTGGCAGTGCTGTGCCTGTGGTGGAATTTGGCTTCAAGTTTGCATGCAGCATATGGCATAACTGACAGCTTCCCTGGTAAATCGAAGTCTCATCAGGCACTTCTCCCTCAGACAAGTGAAGGTATGTGTGCCTTTGCCTATATATTCCAGAGCAGGGGTACTGGTAGGTGGTTACAGCGCACCTGAGGCACAATCTGGCCTGTCTGGAATACTTTGTTGGTCGTCATCTTCTTCCTCCAAAAAATTGAGGTTATGGGGAATTCCCAATGGCAAAATCATTGTGGCACTACATAGCAGAAGGAATAGAAAAAAGGCAACACTCCAACAATTACTACAAAGACTCTGAAAAAAGCTTCAGTGGCAACAAAGAAAAAAAACCAAAAGGAAAAATCATCAGCAATGGCCAGACAAAACATCAAGGGGGGTTATTTTGGGGAAAGGGTGTGAAGTGGGTGCTGTGCTAATAAGGCACGCCTGTTTAAAAGTCTGGTTTTAGTCTGCAATTTTGGGGCTATGATTAAAATGTACCTGGAGTCCCTTAAATGAAGACCTGCACGTTTCACACTCAAGCGCTAATTAGGAGCAATTTTCCTTGAGCACTTCTACTGAAGGCGTGGAATGCGCTGGCAAACAGACGACATCACATATCAAGATAGCTCAGGGATCGAGGGAGAGGACTCATAGGATCTCAGAGGTGGCACTGGAAGTCCTGGTGGAAGAGGTACAGGGGAGGAGAGATGTCCTGTTCTCGCAGGAGGAAAGTAGGCCACAGAGGCAACTAATGCGGCGGATGTGGGAGGAGAGCGCCGAGGAGGTCACAGCCAGGAGCACTGCCCCAAGACATGGCTCCAGTGCCGCAAAAAATTTACATCTCGCAAACACACTTCTCAATAACCGCACCACCACCAGCATCACATCAACACAACTGCATCCACCATCTAACTATATACTATTGCATCCTTCACAGGCACTACTCACATCGCAGACACATCTTACAGCTCTTCAACCATGTGCGGCATCACACACACACAAACACACTTACTAATGCACTCATTCATAATCACCACTCTCTCTTCCAGGACAAGATGGCGCATAACAGGCGCCAGTAGGACCTGACCGGGGGAGGGGAAGCATGACTCCATGAGATCACTCCCCTTGAGGAGGCAGTGTTGGCGGGAGGGGAGTGGCAAATGCCGTGGCCACAGGCAGAGCAGGGGACATATTGTCTGGAGGTATGTGACCACTCCAGCTTCCGTATATATCCACAACTATTCCTGATTCTTAATCCCACAAACCTATCCTCACAATCTCCATATGGTCTCATCACACACATCCCCCTGTAGTGGCCACACACCCTGCACCCTAACCCTTCTAGCTTTATCATTGCAGGCTCCCAGGAGCAAGATCCACCTTGCCCCTCGGAAGAATTGGATGAGGAGGCGGCGCCACCGCCACCCCTTTGGAGCCGAGTGGTCCTGGCGGAACACAAACGAAGTATTGCTGAGCAGGTTATTGGTGAGTAAGTACTGCTTGATAGCACTGTCAATGACACTTCCATCACTTGGCTGATGATTGAGAGTATAATTGGCCAGATTGGATTTTTGTGGATAGAACATACCTGGGCAATTTTCCACATTGTCGGATAGATTGCTCCGAAGTCTGATAGTAGAAGACATTTCTCAAAAGCGGTCTTCAATTAGATGGTGGAAAGTGTCTCTCCCGGGTGCGGGCCATCTATCTGGAACCCTCTGGTGCTCCTCCTGGTCCCCCTCATCTTTGTCTTCCTCCTCCTCCTCTTGTGGCTCCTGAGCTTGACCCTCTGGCACATTTGCTGGTCTCTCATGATCGCCAGCTTGTGAGCATACAGCAAGTTACCATGAATCTGGAGCCCTCCTCGCCCTCCAATCCCTCGCTCCTCCTGCCTGGCCTCATCTCCTCCTCCCATTCCTCCTCCAGACCAAGGGGACCCTAGCAAGAGCCCCATGACCAACCACTCCCTTTCTTCTGGTGACTCCTATATAGTCTCCAATAAGGTGCAGTAGCACAGTACTCACTCTCTTTAGGTGCTCAGAGAATTTCTAGAAAAAGTTTTGATAGAGTGTTGGTGCAGTCTTGACAAAGTGTCCCAGAAAGTCTCCCGATGTGTCTCAAACGTCCACTTCATACGCAGTGTAGTCAGTCGATCTCCAGCAGCAAGGGATCAATGAAAGCTGAACATGGCTTTAAGTAGTGCTCGCAATCCTCACCAATGGCATCTTTACTCTTGTTCAGCTGGTCACTGTTCCTCTTTTTGAACAACCAAATAATTTGACAAATAAAACTGTAAATAAACCGTTAAAACTTCAACCGAACCCTAAGAAATCAAATTAAAATTTGGTTTTCCAGCCCAATTATGCACTCCAGTCCCCGCGGCGCCCACCGGTCACGGAAGTGATCGAGCGCGCCGGCGGACACCGCGTGCTCCATCTCCAGGGCCACCCGGGCGCGAACATAGCCGCGGAAGAGAGGGAGGCAATCCGACCAGACGACCCCCTCGACCGCCCGCTGCCTGGACCAATTAATGACTTTCTTAGCCAGGCCCAGGAGCAGACCCACGAGGAGGTCCTCCAACCTGCCTGCTCCCCTCCGCACCGGGTGACCGTAGATCAAGAGCGTGGGACTGAAGTGCAACCAAAACTTGAGGAGCAGCCCCTTCAAATAATGGAAGAGGGGCTGCAACCTCTCACATTCGACGTATACATGGAACACGGACTAGCTGGTCACTGTTGTGAGAAGTCATTCGTTGCAGCACTAGCCAGCAAAATGGTGTGCAGCCTTTTTAATGAGTGTCAGGAGCTAATTTAATTGATAATCAGGCTTAATCATCATCAGGGTGTGTAGTGTATGTACTTTGAAGAAGGAACTATATTCTGCAACCCCTGTATACTGCAGTACCAGTAGTGACCACCCCTGTATATAAGCCTGTGTAGTAACTTTGTATAGTAGTTCCAGTTTTGTCTCTACTCAGTAAACACCTGTTATAACCAACTCCTGCAGTCTGTGTCTCAATTACACATGGATGTAACACTGGCGATGAACAGATCCGAACTTACCTACAGTTCTGCACCACCTCATGGGGATCCATCCCTGAAGCGAAGTTGTTAGGGGTCGAGGCCAGAAGGAAGACAAAAAAACAAACAGAAGAAACGGGCGTCGACCGTGGGCAACCGCCTCTGATTCATCGAATTCGAAGATTTGCAGGAGAGGCTGTTGAGAGCGGGGCTTGGTTATCCTGTCGATGGTGTTCCAGCTAATCGGGCTGGTGGCAGGTAGTACACTGATCCTTCCTGGGCTGCGGCGGGCTAGAGCTCGATCGGGGTGGCTTTTCAACGGGGCCGAGCAGCGTTGTCGGGAAGAGGAGAGAGAGAGAGAGGGTGGAGCACACAGGGCGCGGCCGGTGCTACGAAGCCGGGCAGCACTAAACTTAATGGGCGCAAGAACGTACGGCCTATTGCGGAACCTGATCACTCCAGCCAAACCGATGGCGAAGAGTTTTAACGAAATTGTTGATATCCTACAGGAACACCTAAATCCTACACCGCTGCTGATAACAGAAAGATTTAAATTCCACAAGAGAAATCAGCATAAAGATGAGAGCAATGCTGATTACCTTACGGAACTACGCAAGCTATCAAAGAACTGCCAGTTCGGAGCAGGACTGGCAGATACCCTACAGGACAAATTTGTCTGTGGACTCCTGAGTGAAGGAACCCAGAAGAGGTTACTCTCAGAGAAAGAGCTGACGCTAGATAAGGCTTTCAGCGTGGCAGTATCGTACGAAGCAGCAGCAAGGGGAGCTGCGGAAATACAGCAAAAGCCACAGGAATATGGCACCCATGAAATGACACGGGGATTTGAAAAATGTTATCGCTGCGGCAGAACAACCCATGACCAGAAGGACTGCTGGTCCAAGGACAAAATATGCAGGCAATGCGGAAAGATGGGACACATTGCACGAGTTTGCAGGTCCGGGAAGAAGACTAACGACAACAAAAAGGCTACTAAGGAACAGTACAGGAAAGTACAAAAGATGACGGACAGTAGTTCCGAAGACCAGAAGAGCAATAGTGAATCCGGGAACAAGAGACTAAGCTGTCTCAAACTTCACAACGTAATCGCAAAAGAGGATCACCGAACCATTTGGGTCACCCTCACGATAGCAGGGTCCCAAGCCAAAATGGAATTGGATATAGGATCAGCCCTGACCGTCATGAATCGACGAGACTACGAGCGGCTATTCTCACACATACCCTTGAAAGACACATCCATTGTCTTGAAGACGTATACGGGGCAGAAAGTATACCCCAGAGGGAAAATAAGGGTGCCTGTCGAATACAACGGCAAGGAAATACAGAAATTGTATCTGTACATACTGCAAGATGGTGGACCACCATTATTGGGACGTGAATGGATCAGAAAGATAAGTTTAGACTGGCACTCCATTCAGGCACTGACTGTGGCTGGTAAAAAGGATTACGACGTCACACCTGGACGATTGTCAAAAATCTTAGCTAACGCTAAAGAGGTATTTCAGCAAGAACTGGGAACTCTTAAAGGCGTAACCGCCTCAATAAAAATAGAAGAGAATGCAATTCCCAAGTTTTTCAAAGCAAGACCGGTACTGTATGCAATTCGCCCAGCCGTCGAGGCAGAGCTGGAGAATCTGGAGAATGCAGGCGTGTTATCTAAGGTAGACTGGAGCGAGTGGGCGACACCCATCGTTCCTGTCATGAAGAAAACGTTAAACAATAAGTCTGAGGAACCAAGGCAGGTTCGCATCTGTGGGGACTTCAAGGTGACGGTGAACCCAATCCTTCACACAGTACAGTATCCTCTTCCGAGGATAGAAGATATTTTCACCTCACTATCTGGAGGGAAGCGTTTTACAAAAGTTGACCTAGCACAAGCATATTTGCAGATGGAGGTTGAAGAATCCTCTAGGAAGTATCTCACGATAAACACTCACAAAGGTCTTTACCAGTATAATCGACTGGTATTCGGAGTAGCATCAGCTCCGGCGATATGGCAAAGAGCGATGGAACAAGTCCTGCGAGGGATTCCGGGGACTCAGTGTTACTTGGACGACATCCTAGTGACAGGTGAAAATGACAGTGAACACCTTGCCAACCTAGAGCAGGTGCTCACTAGACTAAGAGAACATGGGCTACAAGCCAATCACCCAAGTGCGAGTTTTTTAAGAAACAGATATCGTATTGTGGCCACGTGATTGATGAAGAGGGGTTACATAAGTCCCCTGACAAAATTGAAGCGGTAGTTAAGGCTCCAGCGCCTGAAAATGTGTCGCAACTGAGGTCATTCCTCGGATTGGTGAATTACTACCATAAGTTTTTGCCGAATTTGTCGACAATTCTGCACCCACTGAACGCCCTACTACAAACTGGAGTAGCATGGAAATGGAGTGATGAATGTAAGCAGGCCTTTCAGAAGAGTAAAGACCTAATCACTTCAAGGGAAGTATTGGCTCACTACAACCCATCACTACCGATAAGATTGGCGTGTGATGCGTCTCCCTACGGTATTGGAGCGGTACTGTCACATAAATTCCTTGATGGTTCAGAGAGGCCGATAGCTTTTGCGTCACGCTCGTTAACTTCAGCTGAGCGTAACTATGCCCAGATTGACAGAGAGGCCCTCAGCCTGGTGTGGGGGGTGAAGAAGTTCAATCACTACCTGCACGGTCAGAAATTTACTCTACTAACTGATCATCAACCTCTTGTCTCCATTTTCAACCCTCAGAAGGGCGTCCCGACAATGACAGCACAACGGCTACAGAGGTGGTCCCTTTTCCTAGGGGCACACCAATATGACATTGAGTACAAAGGAACTAAACAGCATGGGAATGCTGATGGATTGTCGCGCCTACCGTTGCCGACGGTGGAAGAAGCACCTGCAGTGGATCCTGTGGAGATATTCCACTCGACCATAGTCGAATGTCTACCTGTGACGAATGCAAACATAGAAAAGGAAACACGAAATGACCCGACACTATCCAGGGTCTATGATTTAACGGTGAAGGGATGGCCAGCACATGGCGAACCACTGTTGCCAGCATTCTCACCGAGAAGAGAACAGCTGTCAGTGTGCCGAGGAACCTTGATGTGTGGATCCAGAGTAGTAATTACACCCAAATTGAAGGATAGAGTGCTCAATGAGCTTCATGAGGGTCATCTGGGAGGGGTAAAAATGAAGAACTTAGCCAGAGCGTTTGTGTGGTGGCCGGGAATCGATAGAGAAATCGAAGAGATGAACAAGAGCTGTACAGGATGCCAGAAGGTCCAAAACGCCCCACCACAAGCCCCTCTACATCCATGGGAGTGGCCCTCATCTCCATGGCAAAGGGTGCACATTGATTTTGCTGGTCCATTTATGGACTCGATGTTTTTAATTGCGGTGGATGCACATTCAAAGTGGCCAGAGGTAATAAAAATGTCCTCAACCACCACAGAAAAAACTATCTCAGTCTTACGAACCATATTCGCCAGAAATGGGCTGCCTGAACAAATTTGCTCCGACAATGGACCACAGTTTGTGTCTGTAAGAGTTCCGGAGGTTCTTAAAGAACAATGGTGTTAAGCATTACACATCTGCCCCATATCATCCAGCCACCAATGGATTGGCTGAAAGGTTAGTTCAAACATTCAAGAAGGCTATCAAGGCAATGTGTAATGAAGACATCCCCCTACAACACAAGGTGGATAACTTCTTGTTTGCCTACCGGAATGCGACACATGCGGTTACCAACCAAACTCCAGCCATGATGTTCTTCAATCGAAGACTAAGATGCCACTTGGATTTGGTTAAGCCAAACATCAGAAGAAATGTGGAGAACAGGCAGTTTCAGAATATGAATGAAAGGCCGACCAGGAGTTTTAAGATAGGTCAACCAGTTTTGGCCCGGGACTACCGCACTGAGAAATGGCAGCCAGGAACGATCTGCACACGGCAAGGACCTCTAATGTATACCGTGGACATTGGAGAGAGCATTGTAAGACGCCATGCTGACCAGATTCTAGAGTCACTGGAAAACGTCAAATCCACACCACGATCCGATACACCTGGTGATGAAACCGAAGTACCAATTGCATCTACCTCAGAATCGGTGATATTGGAAGCAGACGAACCAAACAACGACGTTGATCCCGAATCAACTTTGCCAGAAGAACCTGATACCCTAAAGAGGCGTTATCCAGACAGAATCAGGAAGCCTCCTCAAAGACTGAATTTATAATTGCTTAACTTCAGCTAATGTATATAGCAACTGTAATTGTAAATATGTTATTTAATTATTAATCAAATGTTATGTACTGTTTAGCTAAGAGGGGAGGAATTGTAGTGTATGTACTTTGAAGAAGGAACTATATTCTGCAGCCCCTGTATACTGCAGTACCAGTAGTGACCACCTCTGTATATAAGCCTGTGTAATAACTTTGTATAGTAGTTCCAGTTTTGTCTCCACTCAGTAAACACCTGTTATAACCAACTCCTGCAGTCCGTGTCTCAATTACACACGGACGTAACAGGGTGGCCATTCCTAGCACGCACATAATCTCTTTTACCAAGATGGCATCTTGCGCTAAAGGTGGGCTAACCAGGCGTTGGAGCTCAAGACCACATCTTGGCCACCTTGGAGACTCTTTAGCGCCTAAACTACCAGCACTACAGTGGGGAAAATAACACCCAATCTCTTTTTATTGGTCTCTCTGAACTGATTTCTATTTGCAGCCCAGTGTCTAACAATCCTGAAGATACAGTTTATATAAGCAAGTGAACGAAACATCATTGATGGACAGATATGATGTAAAATCTGACAATTGGTGTCATCATGCATTAACTTATATGTTACCACCCACAAACTAGCTTGCTGCGCACTTTAAAACGTGACTGGAGAACCAGAAGCGGGGCCAGCATTATGGATCTCCTACACATTTTACACCCAAAAAATGAGCATTCCCCATTTGAAAATTCAGTAAGTTCCCAAGATCAATCCTGATCTGTACTGAGTTAGCTGATCTCAGCTGTAGTGGTAGAGATCTATAAGTAGCTTCACCATCACTGGGTTTGAAAGGACAAATTCAATAGCAGTACCCCCTCTTGATTGCTGGACAGCAATTTCTCTTGGAAGTTTGTGTGCTTGGATATTTTATGAGGGCAGAATCAAAACTAGCTGTGCTGCAGCCCCCCACACACCCATGGTCAAATAGCTGACTCACTTCTAGTTCACAGATCATTAAACCATACCACAGCAAGGAGTCAGTTGCTGTGTAGAAAGGAAGGGTGGGAAGAAAATTCAACAGGGAGAAAAAAAAGGGGATTTAATTACAATCACTTACGGTAATTTTGGTGTATTTGAAAGAAATAAAGCTTGCATTTTTGGTCAGGTGGGCTGACGATGCTCATGTTTTGTTGCTGTCACGGCCATGTTCCTTTTCTTCCTCCTGTTGGTGAAACCACCCAGTTTACAGTTGAGGTTCAGAGCATAACTGTGGTATAAGGTTACTAACAATATTAAGATCAGCACAATGCAGGTCACAGTCTTTGTGAGTTTATTTCATCTGTACCACAACATCCATCATCAATTTCTCCCCTCAAACAAAGAAATCAGCTCCAGTACTAGTGTCTAGACAGTGTAATGCACTCAAGCACACAGAACAAAAGGCAAAGCTACATAGTTTATGCCTCCAGGCATGCCAATACATGTCAATAAGGTAAAGAAGTGGTAAATGCTTCCTAACAAGCACATCAATGTTACCTTTATAGTTTTACATTTAATCTAATGATATATTCACCATAAATTTAGTGAACACATTATCAAAGGTAAAGGTTTTCTGTCATACACGTGTTAGGTCTTTGCTCTACTGGTGAACAAACAAAACTGTTGTGTATGTACCTTTAAGAGAATAACTGGTCTCAGACTGCAGTACCGGCAGTGACCACCCCTGTATAAAAGGCGCTAGTGAGCCTCTGTGTTTTTAGTTTCACTATTGACTTCCACCAGTAAAGACTTATTTTGTTCCACTCCTGCAGTCCGTGTCTCAATTATTCACGGACGTAATACTGGCGACGAGTAAGAAACGAACTTACCTGCAACTCGGCAGCATCTCAGACGACGTTTTTGAAGGTCGAAGCCAGAAGAAAGAAAAAAATAGAATCCACAGAAACTCGAGAAACGGGCGTCGACCGTGGGCAACCGCCCTCCAAATCGTCGGATTGAAAACTTGCAGGAGAGACTGTCAAGAGCCAGGCTTGGTTCCCCAGTCGGTGGTTTCCCAGCTAATCGGGCTGGTGGCAGGTAGTGCACTGATCCTTCCTGGGCTGCGGCGGGCTACAGCTCGATCGGGTGGCTCTGTAACAGGGCCGGGCAGCGAGTCGGGAAGCAAAGAGAGAGAGAGGGTGGAGCACACAGGGCGCGGCCAGTGCTTCGAAGCCGGGCAGCGTTCGGACCTAAGAAGAGGGAGGGAAGTGTCCCAGAGGGTCCGCTCCACGACGGGAAAATAAAAAAATTAAAAATTAAATGCGCAAGAAACCGTGGAAAGCAGCGCTAACAACAGCGGGGAAGAAGGCAAAGCGCGGGAGGCGCCATTTTGTTAAATCGGGGAAGAAGGCAAAGCGCGGGAGGCGCCATTTTAGATTTGCAAGATGCCGAAGACTGGCTGTATCACTGCTTTTGATAATACAATAGAGGACTGGACCACGTATGTGGAAAGAGTCGAAGTATATTTCGAGGCAAACGAAATAGCGGAGGAGAAAAAGGCATCGATATTGCTAAACTTAATGGGCGCTAGAACGTACAGCCTATTGCGGGACCTGATTACTCCAGCCAAACCGAAGGCAAAGAGTTTTAACGAAATTGTTGCTGTCCTACAGGAAGAGCTAAACCCTGCACCGCTGTTGATAGCAGAAAGATTTAATTTTCACAGGAGAACTCAGCACAAAGATGAGAGCAATGCTGAGTATCTTACGGAACTACGCAAGCTATCAAAGCACTGCCAGTTCGGAGCAGGACTGGCAGATACCCTACGGGACAAATTTGTCTGTGGACTCCTGAGTGAAGGAACACAGAAGAAGTTACTCTCAGAGAAAGAGCTGACACTAGATAAGGCTTTCAGCTTGGCAGTATCGTATGAAGCAGCAGCCAGGGGAGCTACAGGAATTCAACAAAAACCACAGGAATACGGCACCCACGAAATGACACAGAGATTTGCAAAATGTTATCGCTGCGGCAGAACTAACCATGACCAGAAGGACTGCTGGTCCAAAGACAAAATATGCAGGCAATGCGGGAAGATGGGACACATTGCACGAGTTTGCAGGTCTGGGAAGAAGACCAGCGACAACAAAAAGGCTACTAAGGAACCGTACAAGAAAGTACAAAAGATGACGGACAGTAGTTCCGAAGACCAGATGAGCGATAGTGAATCCGGGAACAGGAGACTAAGCTGTCTCAAACTTCACAATGTAATCGCAAAAGAGGATCACCGAACCATTTGGGTCACCCTCACGATAGCAGGCTCCCAAGTTAAAATGGAATTGGATACAGGATCAGCGCTAACCGTCATGAATCGACGAGACTACGAGCGGCTATTTTCACACATACCCTTGAGAGAGACATCCATCATCTTGACGACGTATACGGGGCAAAAAGTATACCCCAGAGGAAAAATAAGGGTGCCTGCCGAATACAACGGCAAGAAAATACGGAAATTGTATCTCTACATACTGCCAAATGGTGGACCACCGTTATTGGGACAGGAATGGATCAGGAAGATAAACTTAGATTGGCACTCCATTCATGCAATGACGGTGGACGGTAAAAAAGATGAAGACGTCACTCCTGGACGATTGTCAACAATCTTAGCTAATGCCAAAGAGGTATTTCAACAAGAACTGGGCACGCTTAAAGGCGTAACCGCCTCGATAAAAATAGAAGAGAATGCAGTTCCCAAGTTTTTCAAAGCAAGACTGGTACCATATGCAATTCGCCCAGCCGTCGAGGCAGAGCTGGAGAATCTGGAGAAGGCGGGCGTGTTGTCTAAGGTCGATTGGAGCGAGTGGGCGACACCCATCGTTCCTGTCATGAAGAAAACGTTAAGCAATAAGTCCGGGGAGCCAAGGAAGATTCGCATCTGTGGGGATTTCAAGGTGACGGTGAACCCAGTCCTTCACACAGTACAATATCCTCTTCCAAGGATAGAAGACATCTTCGCCTCACTGTCTGGAGGGAAGCGTTTTACAAAAATTGACCTAGCACAAGCATATTTGCAGATGGAGGTTGAAGAGTCCTCTCGGAAGTATCTCACGATAAACACTCACAAAGGTCTTTACCAGTATCATCGATTGGTATTCGGAGTAGCATTGGCTCCGGCGATATGGCAAAGAGCGATGGAACAAGTACTGCAAGGGATTCCGGGGACTCAGTGTTACTTGGACGACATCCTTGTGACAGGTGAAGATGACAGTGAACACCTTAACAACCTAGAACAGGTGCTCACTAGATTACGGGAACATGGGCTGCGAGCCAACCGCCCCAAGTGCGAATTTTTTAAGAAACAGATATCGTATTGTGGCCACGTGATTGACGAAGAGGGGTTACATAAGTCCCCTGACAAAATTGAAGTGGTTGTTAAGGCCCCAGCGCCTGAAAATGTGTCGCAACTGAGGTCATTCCTCGGATTGGTGAATTACTATCATAAGTTTTTGCCGAATTTGTCGACAATTCTGCACCCACTGAACGCCCTGCTACGAACGGGGGTAGCATGGAAATGGAGCGATGATTGTAAGTGTGCTTTTCAGAAGAGTAAGGACTTAATCACTTCAAGGGAAGTATTGGCTCACTACAACCCAGCACTGCCGATCAGATTGGCGTGTGATGCGTCTCCCTACGGCATTGGGGCGGTACTGTCACATAAATTCCTTGATGGTTTAGAGAGGCCGATAGCTTTTGCGTCACGCTCGTTAACTTCTGCCGAGCGTATCTACGCCCAGATTGACAGAGAGGCCCTCAGCCTAGTGTGGGGGGTGAAGAAGTTCAATCACTACCTGCACGGTCAAAAATTTACTCTGCTAACCGATCATCAACCTCTTGTCTCCATTTTCAACCCTCAGAAGGGCGTACCGATAATGACAGCACAACGGCTGCAGAGATGGTCCCTTTTCCTAGGGGCACACCAATATGACATTGAGTACAAAGGAACTAAACAGCATGGAAATGCTGATGGATTGTCACGTCTACCGTTGCTGACGGTGGAAGAAGAAGACCTTGCAGTGGATCCAATGGAGTTATTCCACTCGACCATAGTCGAATGTCTCCCTGTGACGAATGCAAACATAGAAAAGGAAACACGGAATGACCCGACACTATCACGGGTCTATGATTTAACGGTGAAGGGATGGCCAGCACATGGCGAACCACTGCTGCCAGCATTCTCGCCGAGAAGAGAACAGTTGTCAGTGTGCAGAGGAACCTTGATGTGTGGATCCAGAGTAGTAATTCCACCTAAGTTGACGGATAGAGTGCTCAATGAGCTTCATGAGGGTCATCTGGGTGGGGTAAAAATGAAGAACTTAGCCAGAGCGTTTGTGTGGTGGCTGGGAATCGATAGAGAAATCGAAGAGATGACCAAGAGCTGTGCAGGATGCCAGAAGGTCCAAAACGCCCCACCACAAGCTCCTCTGCATCCATGGGAGTGGCCCTCATCTCCATGGCAAAGGGTGCACATTGATTTTGCTGGTCCCTTCATGGACTTGATGTTTTTAATTGCGGTGGATGCACATTCAAAGTGGCCAGAGGTAATAAAAATGTCCTCAACCACCACGGAAAAAACTATCACAGTTTTACGAACCATATTCGCCAGGAATGGGCTGCCTGAACAGATTTGCTCTGACAATGGACCACAGTTTGTGTCTGAAGAGTTCCGGAGGTTCTTAAAGAACAATGGTGTTAAGCATTGCACATCTGCCCCATATCATCCAGCCACTAATGGATTGGCCGAGAGGTTTGTCCAAACATTCAAGAAGGCTATCAAGGCAATGTGTAATGAAGATATACCCCTACAACACAAGGTGGACAACTTCTTGTTTGCCTACCGGAATGCGACACATGCGGTTACCAACCAAACTCCAGCCATGATGTTCTTCAATCGAAGACTACGATGCCACTTGGATTTGGTTAAGCCAAACGTCCGAAGAGATGTGGAGAACAGGCAGTTTCAGAATATGAATGAAAGGCCGACCAGGAGTTTTAAGATAGGTCAACCAATTTTGGCCCGGGACTACCGCACTGAGAAATGGCAGCCAGGAACGATTTGTACACGACAAGGACCTCTCATGTATACCGTGGACGTTGGGGAGAGCATTGTAAGACGCCATGTTGACCAGATTCTAGAGTCACTGGAAAACGTCAACTCCACACCACGATCTGATACACCTGGTAATGAAATCGACGTTCCACTTGCAGCTACTGCAGAACCGGTAATATTGGAAGCAGATGAACCAAACAACGACATTGATCCCGACTCAACATTGCCAGAAGAACCTGATACAGGTAGACTATCCTTTATCCGAAAACCTCGGGACCAGCCATGTTTCGGTTTTCGGAAAATTTCGGATTTCAGAAGGTATTTTATAAGACTGGGAAATTTGTCGGGGGTCGGGGTCGGCGGGGGGTCGGCGGGGGGGTCGGGGTCGGCGGGGGGTCAGCGGGGGGTTGGGGTGGGGGTCGGCGGGGGGCCGGGGTCGGCGGGGGGGTCGGCGGGGGGAGCGTAAGTCGTGCGCCACTCTGGTCATGTCGTGCGCACGACTTACGCTGAACGAAAAAACTTTCGGTTTTTAGAGGTTTTTGGTTTTCGGAAGTTCGGATAAAGGATAGTCTACCTGTACCCCAAAGAGGCGTTATCCAGACAGAATCAGGTAGCCTCCTCAAAGACTGAACTTATAATTGCTTAAACTTAACCAATGTATCTAGCAACAGTAATTGTGATTGTAATTAGTTATCATTTAGTTGTTAAATGAATGTTATGTACTGTTTATCTAAAAGGGGAGGAATTGTTGTGTATGTACCTTTAAGAGAATAACTGGTCTCAGACTGCAGTACCGGCAGTGACCACCCCTGTATAAAAGGCGCTAGTGAGCCTCTGTGTTTTTAGTTTCACTATTGACTTCCACCAGTAAAGACTTATTTTGTTCCACTCCTGCAGTCCGTGTCTCAATTATTCACGGACGTAATAAAAACCACATATGAATGATGTTCACACTTGGTATACACTATTATAAATCAAGAAAAGATGCAGTGTGGCAGTGTAGCGTATTGGAACATTAACATGCAACATCACAGGGCACAGAAAATCTTTTTCCAATTTCTTTCCCATCTCTACTAAAGGCATTGACTCCTGCTGAGCTATGGTTCTTTGGGAATTAGCAGCCCTCCAGTACCTCACCCAAGTGACTATTCTTCTGTGTGAGCCGGGCCAGAGTGCTGGGCGGAGAATCAGTTATGGGGATTTAATAACCAAGCACAATCCCGTCCTATTCCAATGTCCATACAGGCAGATTTTCCAGCAGAGGCCACAGATCGCAATCAACAGCAGGAACCCATGATGATTCTTTGCTCCTTCCTTAGACCAAGGGCACTGAGGCCAATTGCAACACTCATACCACTGCTCTGCTAAGTTCCAGTCTGAGCTGCAAGGTTGTGGGGAAATACTGAGCTAAACCAGGTAAATTCCCACTGGAGGGAGGGTATATCGAAAGGAAAGTCATCCCTAGGGCACACTCACGCATATCCTGGTACCCAGTTCAGAATGGCTGGTAGCAGCATGCCAGCCCATCATCACACCTTCAGGTGATGCTTCACTGAATGAAACCAGCGAGGCACGTGAGAAAATAAAAGGATTTTAAAAAAAAGACTAAAGGAACTCGCTGCTAGACAAAAGCAAGAATGGAACAGCTTGTTTGTCTAACAACATTAAATTAGTCAATAATTTAATGAGATGTAGAATAGGTGAAAATCAACATTTCATCAAGGTATTGAGACTAATTTAATGCTAAAATGTCTGCGTGTATGGTTAATGGGCAAAGACAAGTCTCAGCAGCGGTCCTCCACTGTCGAATAACCTGCTAATACTCAATGTCTAGACCCACACATAGCTGAAGTACTGGGAGGCTGCTGGGACCAATGGAAAGGAGATAAAAATGGGTGAAGAAAGAATTGAGGGACGGATTGGTG
This sequence comes from Somniosus microcephalus, assembly GCF_052327205.1. NCBI lineage: Eukaryota > Metazoa > Chordata > Chondrichthyes > Squaliformes > Somniosidae > Somniosus > Somniosus microcephalus. The sequence continues at coordinate 277,424,761 of NC_140989.1, read as the reverse complement.
CATTGGGTTAGTTAACAGTGTCCGTTCACCTCTGAAACCTGGTTTAAACCCAGCTCATGAAATGAAAAGTACAATTTTATTTCCTGGTTTTCGGGGTTTAACTGAGTTTTAACAGTCTCAACCTAGTGCCTTGTAGACACAAATCTACAGTGCAAAACTGCGCACAATTTATACTAATCGGCACTAAATAGGTTGTCCAGAAGGAAGGCTGATGCAGGAAATGTCACACAGCTGTCTTGGTGGTGGAGGTGTGCTGTGTTGAATTTGGAGTAAAAGCACATTGTTAGATAGTTTCATCTACTATGCCTCCCCTTGAGAGTCCTTCACATGTCTTTCACTTCTTTCATGCTTGAGTAGCTAGACCTGGATACGTGGTCTTCCACTTTCCTCCACAGCTTACAACTGTAACCAAAACAACACTTGAACGCCCAGGCACTCCATACATTTTCTTGTCTTTTATCAACTCTCTTTTCCAAGAATGCCGCCTTTAGAAACTCATATAGTTATTCCAGACACTCCAGAGATACAATTGTGTCTGAACCGTGGTGTATTTTTTTACATGTTTAATTTTCTTTGTGCTCACTGAGCCCATTAGTAGTTAAATATGGTAAGAGTATCCCTGAACTGGTAAATCAATCAGTAAGGCAAATGCTGGGAAACCATAATTGAATTTCCTGCCTGAGATGCAAATACAGACTATTTAATACAATCACACTGTCTTTATCTCTTGTATCTTTTGTCTGATTCTTTATCTCTGTGACTTGCTTTTCTTCTTCTCTCCCTTTATCTTTTCTCACTTCTTTTGCTTTGTCAATTACACTGAATATCTGACAAATTAACCAGATAATGCAAGCTGTAAGTAATGGCACATTTTAAACATCCCCCACCCCAAATGATTTCCCTTCTCTTCCAAAGATACCAAACTATGCTGGTTCTATAGGTGCCAGCCATCTTGCCCAAATGACTATTCCTCATTTGATCCCAGATAAAGAGTGTGGGTAGTCTACTCGGCCAGGGAAACCATCACAGCCAAGCCCAATCCTGTTTTCATCCAATATCCACAAAAGTGTATTTTCTGAAACAGATTATAGGATAGCGATCAAGAGCAGGAATCCCGACTAGTATTTCACTTCCCCAACCAGGGGACCTGAGGCCAATTGTAGCACCCTAAACCACCACAGATTTGCAACATTGCTTTTACAATATATCTCACATTTCATTCAATGAACAGAAAAGAACCTCCAAAAATGAACGTTTGAAATTTAAAGGATGGTTTCATGTTAGTGCAGCAAGGAATCATACAGAATTGAAAACTGCACAGTTCAGACAGTAATAAACAATGAAAATAATATTAATATCAATGGTTTGCTGGCATAGCCCAAGGTTTTGTTAAACTTGTGATAATGGAAATTTCTACAGTGAACAATAAAAAAATTAAATAATTTCCTCCATGATTTTCATCATGCTTATCATCTGTTTGTCTGGAATTTCTGACATTCTTTCCCAAATAATTGCTGCTGTTCTTAGTATATTGCAGTCATGCTCACATCAGTTTATCACAGTGAAGCCAATATTATCCAGTCTACAATGCAAATTGTGCCAAAAGGGATCTAGCAGTTAACTTAGAAACAATGGCCCAGATTGCGCAGTCAGCGGCAAACAAACAACACCAGCCATTCATTACACTTGCACTTGCACACAGACTTTCTGTGGGATTTTGCACTGGAACTTACTGTAAATTCGAAAGCCAAAACCACCACAGATTTGTAACATTGCTTTTACAATATATCTCACATTTCATTCAATAAACAAAAAAGAACCTCCAAAAACTAATGTTTGAAAGCACCCTCTACAGAGGATCTGGGACCTGTGTGAACAGGGCAAGCAACTGTATATCTCCTTAATAATCAATCAGCTTGAAGAATCGTTAATGTGCAGCGCAGTCTGAACCAGGAAGTGAAAGTTAGAATATTTAATTAGAAATAAAAAGAGGGAAAGAAAGATGAGATTAAGAGAGAAATAAAAGAGACAGAAAGAAAAAGTAAAAAAAAGTATTTAAAAATTTTTATTTTTTAAATCTCCAACAATAATTCAAGTCTGAAGGAATGAGACTCCACACTTGTAAAAGTTAATTTTCAGTGCCAGCGAGGTTGTTTGGCAGTAATTAAGACTTATCACACTGTTAAAAATTTACTTACACTGGAATGGACAAGCCCTAACTTTTTCTGGTGGGTTTAGCGTGTACGCACCGCAACTTCACACTGTTCAATATATTTCAATGCCAGGTCTCTCAGTGAGATATAGGTATATAGCACAGCTTCCAGAGGAGCAGGGCAAATCGGACAGCAACATCCTGATTTACTCATTTAACTGTGCATGTGCGGTCACTGGAAATAGCTGTCCAATTTACACTTTAATAATGGTGAACGTTGTTAGCCTCACCATTATTTCTACAGCAAAATCTGGCCCAGTGTTATTTCCATGGTCGAGTTGACTCCATGGAGCAAATTTTCGTCTTCACAGCATAGGCGGTAATCTGGCGACATTGATCCCCCTCTCGCTATTGAACCTGCTTGATTTTCATTCCATTGAACCTGTCGGATTATCGCCCTTGGGGTGAAGATGGAGATTTACCCCTTGTTCCATATCTCTGGGTGATGTGAGATCTTCAATGCACATTTTGTTTCTCCTATTCACTCTTTTTTTAAATCTCCCAATTTTTTCCCCTCCTCCACAAAAGTTGCTTTCACTTTTCAGGCACACATAGCCCTCCGGTAACTTACTCAAGTGACCATTTATCACATGTGTGCTTTGTCGGTGGCTTCCTGAAGGCTATTTACATGTGTGGGACATCGCAGATCTGCCTGAGTCTGTCATCACCTGCCACCCACATACAAACATTCCAGCTGGGATCACTGAATAGCAATTAAAAACTGGAATCCTGTATGAATTTTCCTCTTCCCTAGCCCAGTGATGCTGAGTCCAAAATATGATGACCCAACTGCTGCCCTAGCAGACTCAGCACGGACCGAGAATAGAACTTGCGACCTCCTGGTACGCATGGCTTAGCGCTACTAAATTTCTAAAGGCGGTATCCTTAACCACATTGGGGGAAACCAATGTTATACTTAATTCTATATTACGACTAAAACTTTGGCCTTGAATTTACACTTTGTAAATACTAGTATATATGTACTTGTATGTGAATGTCTTCTGTTTGCTATTATAATAGATGCCTTCTTAAATAGGAACATAAGAAAATCCTAAGAAAAAGCCATTCAGGACATCAGACCCACTCCTCCAGAGTCCAAGTATAGTTATTCTAAATGTTTTGGTTTCATACAGGAAAGCAGAACAGGAGGACGTGAGTACAAGCTGAAAAGGAGTAGATTCAGGCAGAATGTAAGAAAGCAATTTTTTACTGAGAGGGTGGTTGGTTCTTGGAATAGGTTATAAAGAGAGGTTCTAAGAACAAGTAACATAGATCTTTTCAAGTAAAATTGGACAAAGATCTTGAAGTTAAACACATCATCAGTTACAACTGTTATAACTGCTGGGACTGCAGTACTGTGAACAAGATAGATCTATGGAGGCCGAAAATATGGCAGCTCTGATGGCCTCAAACTCCACCGGGATCCAGAAATGCTGGGTGCTGGCCACAGGGTCAAGTTTCCTGTATGGCCTTCTGCCATGGAGCTTCTGCCCTGCTATAACCCCAATAGGGAGTTCCCACACCCTGGTCATCAGTCAGGACTCAATGTAGGATCAGTGCAGCTACTTTACGAATGGGGTAGATGTGCAGTCCACACGAGGGTCCAGGCAAGAATTGAGGCTTGGACCTTGAACATGAGGGACAGAAATTTTCTTTTAAGTGTTACATAGAGGGCTGTTGGGTGCAGTCACTCCTCTTTCTGGAGATACCTAACAGCCCCTGGCCCAGCTAGTTTTAGCCAGCATTTCTGGGCTTTTTAGCAGGCATGGGGCGCACACCACCAAAGGCCCACTACTCACAACCCTCGCCACGACCCCATGAACTTCAGCAGGATTGTGGCGGAGCCACTAAGGGACTCCAATCAATTGTATATAATTCCCTTTAATAATATGTTGGCTACAGCCTGAGTCTGTATCTTTGTTTTCACTGTTTACATGTACAGAGCGCGATCACTTTAATAGTGTGGGTAAACGCGATGACGTCATGCCGTTCATCATGTGATCCCCCACCGGCGGGAAAACCGTGATGACGTCATGACGTCAGCCACGGGACCGCCCTAGCAGTCCTCATGGAGCCTCCGAACTGACTAGACCTATATTCAATGTTCTCCTGTAGTTATCCGTTAAACTCTGTTACTTTTCATTAAACCTTGTTTATTTGATCGCCTGAGTGGACCTCAGTCTTTTGGATAGGAACTAGACATTCCTACATTGGTGACCCTGACTTTTGCGAACGGTTTTCGCAGAAGTTACTGAACATGGAATCGAATGCCGTTGCTTTGAAGCTACCACAGTTCTGGGAGCAACAGCCAGCCGCGTGGTTCATCCAGGCTGAAGCCCAGTTCGCAATCAGGAACATCGTTGCGGATCAGACCCGTTACTATCACATGGTCTCCGCCCTCGACAGCGCCACAGCCTCGCGGATCGTCAGCCTGCTTGGTAATCCACCAGAAGATCGCAAGTATGATACGATAAAGGCGCGGTTGTTACAGGTCTTCAGGCTCACGAAGTCGGAGCGCGCGCGCCGGCTGCTCAATATGCCCGGCCTCGGGGACTCCAAGCCGTCCGCGCTCATGAGCCAAATGCTCACGCTCCTGGGCTTCAAACCGGAATGTTTCCTCTTCAGGGAGCTATTCCTCAGCCAGCTACCGGAGCAAGTTCAGGCTGCCCTAGCCAGGTCGGAAGTCACCAACTGCGCAGAGCTGGCTGCCGATGCGGACAAGATCTTCGCGGTGACACAGCAGTACTGCACTGCCACGAGGCGCCCATCCTCAACAGACGCCACTCCAGCCCCTCAACCTGCGGGGTTGTGCTTCTACCACGCCCATTTTGGCGCGAAAGCAAGATGCTGCCACCCTCCCTGCAGCTTTTCACTCAAAAAAAAACAACAGCCACCCTGCCGAAAGAGGACCGATTATAATGAGTGCCCCGCGGCTGCGATGGCAATCGGTAATTCGGGAAAACTCCTCTTCACCAACGGCTCCCTATCTGGTCGACGTTTCCTTTGCGACACCGGGGCGCAGTGTAGCATCCTACCCGCGTCAAATCTTGATCTACAAGTTGGGGGGCACGGCCCCTCCCTCCAGGCGGCTAATGGCGGGGCCATTCGGACCTTCGGAAGCCGGCCGGTCCAGGTGTGCTTCGGCGGCCAGCGGTTTTACTGGGATTTCATCACGGTCAAAGTCTCTCAAGCCATCCTCGGGGCGGACATTTTGTGCGCCAACGGCCTCCTGGTGGATGTATGGCACTGCCGGTTGATCAATGCGGCCACTTTTCACTCCATCCCGTGCTACCGCGGTAACACCGTGGCTCGCACTGTCTCCTGCGCGTCCCCACCTCCGGATGACTTCACTAACCTCCTCGGAGATTTCCCAGACCTGACCAGACCCACTTTCTCTTCCACGGCCACGAAACATGGTGTCGAACATCACATCACCACTACTGGCTCCCTGATCTATGCACGGGCCCGGCGCCTCGAACCTGGCAAGCTCACGGCTGCGAAAGCGGAGTTCGACACGATGGAGCGGCTAGGGATTATTCGCCAGTCGAATAGTCCCTGGTCTTCGCCTCCCCACATTGTTCCGAAACCTGGCGGCGGATGGCGGCCTTGCGGCGACTACCGACGCCTGAATGACGCCACTACCCCTGATCGGTACCCGATCCCTCATAGAGTTTTACAGCACAGAAAGAGGCCCTTCGGCCCATCGTGTCTGCGCCGCCCATCCATCCCTGTCCAGTCTAATCCCATTTTTCAGCATTTGGTCCGTAGCCTTGTATGCAATGGCATTTCAAGTGCTCATCCAAATGCTTCTTGAATGTTGTGAGGGTTCCTGCCTCTACCACCCTTTCAGGCATTGAATTCCACATTCCAACCACCCTCTGGGTGAAAAAGTTCCTCCTCAAATCCCCTCTAAATCTCCTGCCCCTTACCCTGAATCTATGCCCCCTTGTTATTGACCCCCCCACTAAGGGGAAAAGTTCCTCTTTATCTACCCTATCTATGCCCCTCATCATTTTGTACACCTCAATCAGGTCCCCCCTCAGCCTTCTCTGCTCCAAGGAAAACAACCCCAGCCTGTCCAGCCTCTCTTCATAGCTGAGGCGCTCCATCCCAGGTAACATCCTGGTGAATCTTCTCTGCACCCTCTCCAAAGCAATCACATCCTTCCTATAGTGAGGCGACCAGAACTGCACACAGTACTCCAGCTGTGGCCTCACCAGCGTTTTGTACAGCTCCATCATAACCTCCCTGCTCTTATATTCTATGCCTCGGCTAATGAAGGCAAGTATCCCATATGCCTTTTTAACCACCTGATCTACCTGTTCCGCTGCCTTCAGGGATCTATGTACATGTACACCAAGGTCCCTCTGACCCTCTGTACTTCCTAGGGTCCTACCACTCATTGTGTATTCCCTTGCCTTATTTGTCCGTCCAAAATGCATCACCTCGTACTTTTCAGGGTTAAATTCCATTTGCCACTTTTCCGCCCATCTGACCAACCCGTTTATATCGTCCTGTAGCCTGAGGCTTTCCTCCTCGCAATTTACCACCCCACCAATTTTCGTGTCATCTGCAAACTTACTGATCATACCTTTTACATTCTCATCCAAATCATTTATGTAGATCACAAACAACAAGGGACCCAGCACCGATCCCTGAGGTACCCCACTGGACACAGGCTTCCAGTCACAAAAGCAACCTTCGACCATCACCCTCTGCCTCCTGCCACTCAGCCAGTTTAGGATCCAACGCGCCAAGGCACCCTGGATCCCATGGGCTCTTACCTTCTTGACCAGTCTCCTATGCGGGACTTTGTCAAAAGCTTTACTGAAGTCCATGTAAACCACATCCACAGCATTTCCCTCATCCACCCCCCTAGTCACCCCCTCAAAAAATTCAATCAGATTTGTCAGACATGATTTACCCTTGACAAAGCCATGCTGACTATCCCCGATTAATCCTTGCCTCTCCAAGTGGAGATTAATTTTGTCCCTCAGAATTTTTTCCAATAATTTCCCCACCACAGATGTTAGACTCACTGGCCTGTAATTCCCTGGTTTATCCCTGCTACCCTTCTTGAATAATGGTACTACGTTAGCTGTTCTCCAGTCCTCTGGTACATCCCCTGTGGCCAGAGAGGTTCTGAAAATTTGTGTCAGAGCCCCTGCAATCTCCTCCTTTGCCTCCCACAGCAGCCTGGGATACATCTCGTCCGGGCCTGGGATTTATCCACTTTTTGGCCTGCTAAAACCGCTAGCACCTCCTCCCTCTCGATGCTAATATGCTCAAGTATGTCACAGTCCCCTTGCCCGATTTCTATGTCTGCATCGTCTTTCTCCATAGTGAACACAGATGCAAAAAATTCATTTAAAACCCCGCCTACATCCTCTGGCTCTACACACAGATTGCCACTTTGGTCCCTAATGGGCCCTACCCTTTCCCTGGTTATCCTCTTGCCCTTAATATACTTATAAAACATCTTAGGATTTTCCTTTATTTTGTTCGCCAGTGTTATTTCATGGCCCCTCCTCGCCCTCCTAATTTCTTTTTTAAGTATGCCCCAGCACTTTTTATGCTCCTCTAGGGCTTCTTCCGTCTTTAGTCTTTTGTAACTGCCAAAAGCCCCCCTTTTATTTCTAATGCATTTTTGTATATCCCTTGTCATCCAAGGTTCCCTTTGCTTGTTGGTCCCGCCCTTGACCTTTACAGGAACATGTTGGCGTTGTACTCTCTCTATTTCCCTTCTGAAAGTCTCCCACTGTTTTGATGTGGATTTTCCTATAAGCAGCTGCTCCCAGTCCACTTTGGCCAGATCCTGCCTTATCATATTAAAATCGGCCTTCCCCCAATTTAGAACCCTTATTTCCGGGCCGTCTTTGTCTTTTTCCATGACCACCTTAAATCTCACCGAATTATGGTCACTGTCGCCAAAATGCTCTCCTACTGACACTTCCACCACTTGCCCGGCTACATTCCCCAGAATTAGGTCCAGTACCGCCCCCTCTCTTGTAGGACTTTCTACATGTTGGCTCAAAAAGCTCTCCTGGATGCACTTTAAGAATTCTGCACCCTCTAAGCCTTTCACACTCTGACTGTCCCAATTTATATTGGGGAAGTTGAAATCCCCCACTATTATTACCCTATTATTTTCGCACTTTTCTGAGATTTGCCTACATATCTGTTCCTCTATCTCCCCCTGACTGTTTGGGGGCCTATAGTACACTCCCAGCAAAGTGCTGTGGTAAACCACTGTTATTGTATATTGTTACCTCTGGGTGGCGCTGTGTACCAAGGCATGCCTCAGCTGACTCCGCCCACATGACCAGGTATAAAGGTGGGGGTTTCGCCGACTCACTTCCTTCTTGGAACCAGCCACCCACGAGAGGCATGCTCTGTTCTCCAGTTAATAAAAGCCTTTTCATCACCTTCCTGATTCATCGTCTTTTATGGAGTAATTGATAAGCGTATCAATTTTATTAACTAGAAGTAAAATGGCGACACCTGAACAGCAACAACAGCAGGCGTTGCTGCGAGCCCTCAGACCGGCATGCCTGGACCTCGACCCTCAAGCAGCGGGTTCATCAACCAATTTCGAACACTGGCTGAGCTGCTTTGAATCCTTCCTAGGAGCCTCCGCCGTGACATCGGAGGAGAACAAACTAAAAGTTTTGACCGCCCAGGTGAGCCCTCAAGTATATACGCTCATCCGGGACGCTACTACGTACACGGCGGCCCTCGAACTACTAAAAGGGCAATACACGCGCCGAGTGAACACGATTTACGCCAGACACCTCTTGGGATCCCGCAGGCAGCAACCGGGGGAATCGGTAGAGGCATTTTTACGGGCGTTACAGACACTCTGCAGAGACTGCGACTGTAAGGAGGTAATGGCTGCGGGGCACGCGGAGGGACTTACTTGTGATGCCTTCGTCAGAGGCCTCCAGTCCGACTACTCCCGGCAGAGACTGCTCGAAAGCAAGGAGCTCGACCTGAAGACGGCCGTAGCGCTTGCGCTCTCGCTAGATGCGGCCCACCGAAACCTCGAAGCATACCCACGTAACGGCGCCGCGCCATGGCCATCGCGACCGTGGGACATGGGACCGCCGCCCCCGGCACCAACTGCTGCAGCGATGTCCCGAAATCAACTGGGACAGCCGCCCCCAGTAAGAACCGCAGCGATGCCCCGTAACCAGGCCCAAAAATGCTATTTCTGTGGCCAGTTAAAACACCCTAGAGCGCACTGCCCGGCTAAGACCGCTACCTGCTCGGGCTGCGGGAAGAAAGGCCATTACGCCAATGCCTGCAGGGGGAAACCAGCGAACGCCAGCAGCGCCGCGTGCGAACCATGGGGGCAGCTATCTTATCCGCCATTTTGTGCACCTCCGGCCGCATGGCCACCGCCATTTTATCCGCCGCACTCAACCACCACTTCGTCTCCGGACTCGACCACCGTCTCGTCGGACGACCATACCGACTCACTAAGCCATACACTGGCCTCCGTTACGTTGGATCAAGCCCTCCCTCATCATCTATCCAGCTCCATGATGAATATCACGGTAAACGGCCGCGCCACCACTTGCCTAACCGACAGCGGGAGCACAGAGAGTTTTATTCACCCAGACACGGTACGTAGCCACTCCCTCACGGTCCTGCCGACGCGCCATCGGATTTCTATTGCGTCCAAGTCCCATTCAATGGACGTCGGCGGCTACTGTGTGGTGACCCTTTCGGTTGGGGGCACAGAATACAAAAATGTTAAACTTCTAGTCCTGCCCCGTCTCTGCGCTGCCGTGCTGCTAGGGTTGGATTTTCAGTGCCACCTTAAAAGTGTCACATTAGCATACGGTGGACCCCTCCCCCCACTCACAGTCTGCAACCAACACCTTTTAAATCGCCCGCCGCAAACCACCTGCAGCCTTTCCACACTAAAAGTCCCCCCCCCTCCCTTGTTCGCTAACCTCACCCACGACTGTAAACCCATCGCTACCAAGAGCAGGCGGTACAGCGCCGGGGACAGAGCTTTCATTAGCTCTGAGGTGGAGCGGCTCTTGAAGGAGGGCATTATCGAAGGGAGCACTAGCCCCTGGCGAGCCCAGGTTGTAGTCGTTAAAACCACTGATAAACGCCGCCTGGTCATTGACTACAGCCAAACCATAAACCGGTACACTCAGCTGGACGCATACCCCCTTCCTCGCATATCTGATATGGTCAACCAGATTGCGCAATACAAAGTATTCTCCACCATTGACCTTAAGTCAGCATACCACCAGCTCCCCATCCGCCATGAGGACCACCAGTATACTGCCTTCGAGGCGAACGGCCGCCTCTACCACTTCCTTAGGGTTCCCTTCGGCGTCACCAACGGGGTTTCGGTCTTCCAAAGGGAGATGGACCGGATGGTTGACGAGAACGCGCTGCAGGCCACCTTTCCCTATCTGGATAACGTCACCATCTGTGGCCACGACCAGCAGGACCATGACGTTAATCTAGAAAAATGTCTCCGTACGGCCCAACGGCTGAACCTAACATACAATAAAGAGAAATGTATGTTTCGCACCAAACGCCTCGCCATTCTCGGCTGCGTGGTGGAGAACGGAGTCATCGGGCCCGACCCCGACAGAATGCGCCCCCTAATGGAGCTACCCCTCCCCCACTGCCAAAAAGCACTGAAGAGATGCCTGGGGTTTTTCTCCTACTATGCCCAGTGGGTGCCCCACTATGCAGACAAAGCTAGACCCCTCATCAAATCCACCTCCTTCCCCCTGACACCAGAGGCGTGTGCAGCCTTCACTCTTATCAAGAGCGATATCGCGAAGGCCACAATGCACGCAGTGGATGAGTCCATCCCCTTCCAAGTGGAGAGCGATGCATCCGACTTCGCCCTAGCTGCGACCCTTAACCAGGCGGGCAGACCCGTGGCCTTTTTCTCAAGGACCCTCCAGGGCCCCGAGACCCGACACTCCTCTGTCGAAAAGGAGGCCCAGGCTATTGTGGAAGCGGTGCGTCACTGGAGGCATTACCTGGCCGGAAAACGGTTTACCCTGCTCACTGACCAGCGTTCAGTAGCTTTTATGTTTAATAATAAGCAGAGGGGCAAAATCAAGAACGACAAGATCTTGAGGTGGAGAATCGAACTCTCCACCTACAATTATGATATCTTGTACCGGCCCGGGAAACTCAATGAGCCCCCAGACGCCCTATCACGTGGTACATGCACCAACGCGCAGGTTGATAGACTGCAGACCCTCCACAATGACCTCTGCCACCCGGGGGTCACCAGGTTCTTCCATTTCATCAAATCCCGTAACCTGCCCTACTCCATCGAGGAGGTCAGGACCATGACCAGGAACTGCCAAATCTGTGCCGAGTGCAAACCGCACTTTTATAGGCCGGACAGAGCAAGCCTGATCAAGGCCACTCGCCCCTTCGAGCGCCTGAGCGTCGATTTTAAAGGGCCCCTCCCCTCCTCTGACCGCAATGTGTACTTCCTCAACATAATCGATGAGTACTCCCATTTCCCGTTTGCCATCCCTTGCCCAGACATGACCAGTACCACGGTCATCAAATGTCTGAATGACCTCTTCGCCTTGTTCGGGTTCCCTAGCTATATACATAGCGACAGGGGCTCATCTTTCATGAGCGACGAACTTCGGCAGTACCTGCTAGCGAGAGGTATTGCTACGAGCAGAACCACCAGCTACAACCCCCGGGGGAACAGCCAGGTGGAAAGAGAGAACGCGACGGTTTGGAAGGCCGTCCTCTTAGCCTTAAAATCTAAGGGCCTTCCGACCTCTCGCTGGCAGGAGGTCCTCCCTGCGGCGCTCCACTCCATCCGGTCACTGCTTTGTACTGCCACTAATGCCACCCCTCATGAGCAAATGTTCATTTTCCCCAGGAAGTCCACATCGGGAACCTCGCTACCAGCATGGCTGACTTCTCCTGGGCCCGTCCTACTGCGGAGGCACATAAGGACCCATAAAACGGACCCCCTGGTCGAGAGGGTGCACCTCCTACACGCCAACCCCCAGTATGCCTGGGTGACATACCCAGACGGGCGGGAGGACACGGTCTCCATACGAGATCTCGCACCCTCGGGTACCCCTGAACTACCACCGTTATCCCCCACCACCCCTCCCAATCCAACCCCTGTAGACGACATGCCGGAGCCCCAGGACCCTTCGTTGACCACCCAGACACCAGATCCGACGTTGGATGCTGCAACACTGCCGCCGCCAGCACGACGATCAGGACGTCAGGCAAGGCCTCCTGATAGACTTAACTACACGAACTTGTAGTACCCTTCACCCCGCCGGACTTAATTTTAAACAAGGGGTGAATGTGGTAAACCACTGTTATTGTATATTGTTACCTCTGGGTGGCGCTGTGTACCAAGGCATGCCTCAGCTGACTCCGCCCACATGACCAGGTATAAAGGTGGGGGTTTCGCCGACTCACTTCCTTCTTGGAACCAGCCACCCACGAGAGGCATGCTCTGTTCTCCAGTTAATAAAAGCCTTTTCATCACCTTCCTGATTCATCGTCTTTTATGGAGTAATTGATAAGCGTATCAAGTGCTTGCCGCCTTTTTGTTTTTAAGTTCTACCCATATGGCCTCATTAGAGGAACCCGCTAATATATCATCCCTCCTTACAGCAGTAATTGACTCCTTAATTAATATTGCAACACCCCCTCCCCTTTTACACCCCCCTCTGTCTCGCCTGAAGATTCTATACCCCGGAATATTGAGCTGCCAGTCCTGACCCTCCCTCAACCATGTCTCCGTGATAGCAACAATATCGTACTCCCATGTGTTCAACAACAACTTCAGTTCATCCACTTTATTTGCAAGACTCCTTGCATTAAAATAAATGCCTTCCAGCCCTGCCATATTCTCTTTTGCCTTCACATATTTGCTCTGCCTTCCCAGCTGACTTGTTTTTCCCTCTGTATTTGGCTGTAAATCACCCCCTACTATAGCTCCACTCTGTACCCCAACCCCCTGCCAAGTTAGTTTAAACCCTCCCCAGCAGTGCTAGCAAACCTCCCCGCAAGGATATTGGTTCCCCTCTGGTTCAGGTGTAAACCGTCCGACTTGTACAAGTCCCACCTTTCCCAGAAGCAGACCCAGTGATCCAGGAAACTAAAGCCCTCCCCCCTGCACCATCCCTTTAGCCACGCATTCATCTGTTCTATCTTCCTATTCCTATACTTACTAGTACGTGGCACCGGGAGTAATCCAGAGATTACAACCTTTGAGGTCCTGCTCTTTAATCCTTCACCTAGCTCCCTAAATTCTTGCTGCAGGACCTCATCCCTCTTTTTACCTATGTCGTTGGTACCAATGTGGACCACGACCACTGGCTGTTCACCCTCCCCCTCCAGAATGCCCTGCAGCCGCTCAGTGACATCCTTGACCCTGGCACCAGGGAGGCAACAAACCATCCTGGATTCATGTCTACGGCCACAGAAACGCCTATCTGTTCCCCTTACTATAGAATCCCCTACCACTATTGCTCTCCCACTCTTTTTCCCCCCTTCCTGGGCAGCAGGAGCACCCCCAGTGCCAGGAAGTTGGCTGCTGCTGCCTTCCCCTGGTGAGTCATCCCCCTCAACAGTATCCAAAGCGGTATACTTGTTTGAAAGGGGGATGTCCGCAGGGGTTCCCTGCACTACCTGCCTGCCTTTGTTGCTCCGCCTGATGGTCACCCCCTGTGCTGCCCTACCCTGAGGCGTGAACAACTCGCTAACCGTGCTATCCACGAGCCTCTCAGCATCGCGCATGCTCCAAAATTCATCCACCCGCAGCTCGAGCGCCACAATGCGGTCTACAAGTAGCTGCAGCTGGATGCATTTCCCGCACACATGGTCGTCAGGGACACTGGCAGCATCCCTGACTTCCCACATAGAGCAGGAGGAGCAGAACACGGGTCTGAACTCTCCTGCCATGGCTTACTCCTTTAATTAATTTAAAAAATTTATTCAATACCCCAGTTACAGGTATGCTCTAGGGCGCTTTATTTACCAACTATCCCCACTACACCACAGAATTTTAACACCACAGAATTCAAGCTTGTATTGAAAAAAGAGAAATACTCACCAACCAATCACCTACCTGCTCCCTGGTGACGTCACACACTGATTACTTTTTACCTCCCTCCCCGCTGCTGAGTTGGTCGGGCCTCGCCTCTCTCCGGTTTTTATACCGGTCTCACCACGCTGGTCCCGACTGGTCTCGGGCCTCGCCTCTCTCCGGTTTTTATACCGGTCTCACCACGCTGGTCCCGACTGGTCTCGGGCCTCGCCTCTCTCCGGTTTTTATACCGGTCTCACCACGCTGGTCCCGACTGGTCTCGGGCCTCGCCTCTCTCCGGTTTTTATACCGGTCTCACCACGCTGGTCCCGACTGGTCTCGGGCCTCGCCTCTCTCCGGTTTTTATACCGGTCTCACCACGCTGCTCCCGCTGGTCCCGACTGGTCTCGGGCCTCGCCTCTCTCCGGTTTTTATACCGGTCTCACCTCGCTGCTCCCGCTGGTCCCGACTGGTCACGGGCCTCGCCTCTCTCCGGTTTTTATACCGGTCTCACCACGCTGCTCCCGCTGGTCCCGACTGGTCTCGGGCCTCGCCTCTCTCCGGTTTTTATACCGGTCTCACCACGCTGCTCCCGCTGGTCCCGACTGGTCTCGGGCCTCGCCTCTCTCCGGTTTTTATACCAGTCTCACCACGCTGCTCCCGCTGGTCCCGACTGGTCTCGGGCCTCGCCTCTCTCCGGTTTTTATACCGGTCTCACCACGCTGGTCCCGACTGGTCTCGGGCCTCGCCTCTCTCCGGTTTTTATACCGGTCTCACCACGCTGCTCCCGCTGGTCCCGACTGGTCCCTCATATTCAGGATTTCTCTGTACATTTGGCGGGAAATACCATTTTTTCAAAAGTCGACCTTGTTCGTGGCTACCACCAGGTCCCCGTACACTCGCAAGATGTCCCGAAAACTGCAGTCATCACCCCATTCGGCCTGCTTGAATTCCTGTGGATGCCGTTTGGATTGAAGAACGCTGCACAAGCTTTCCAGCGCTTGATGGACTCCGTGCTTCGGGACCTCAAGTTTCTATTCGTCTACCTCGACGACATCCTCATCGCCAGCCCTAATAAAGAGGAGCACATCTGCCATTTGCGCACCCTCTTTAGACGCCTCAGTCAACACGGCTTGATCATCAACCCGGCCAAGTGCCAGTTCGGCCTGCAGCAGATTGATTTTTTTGGCCATCGAATCACATCAGACGGCGCAATTCCCCGACAAACGAAGGTGGAGGCAGTTACTTCGTTCCCGCGCCCGCAGTCCGTTGAGGCCCTGCAGGAGTTCCTCGGGATGGTAAATTTTTATTACCGGTTCGTCCTTAATGCAGCTCTGCTCATGCAGCCCCTGTACGAGGCCCTCAAGGGCAAGTCCGGCAAAGATCCGATCAGCTGGACGGTCGAAATGGACCGGGCGTTCGTCGACACAAAAGGCGCTTTAGCCAATGCAACCATGCTGGCACACCCGCTGCCAGGTGCCACCATCGCCCTTACCACCGACGCGTCAGACTACGCCATCGGCGCAGTGCAGGAACAGTGGGTGCATGGGACGTGGCAACTGCTGGCGTTTTTCAGCCGTCAACTACGGCAAAACGAACGAAAGTACAGCACGTTCGACCGGGAGTTGCCAGCCCTTTTTCTGGCCATCCGCCATTTCCGGTTCTTGCTCGAGGGACATGGCTTTTGTGGACCATAAGCCACTAACGTTCGCTATGGCCAAGACCGCCGAACCGTCGTCAGCTCAGCAACAACGTCAGTTGACGTTTATCTCAGAATTCATCACTGACATTCAGCATGTGTCCGGTAAAGACAACCTGGTGGCGGATTGCCTCTCCCGCGCGACCGTTCATGCAGTCCAGCTCGGCATCGACTATGCCCTCATGGCTGCGGATCAAGCCTCGGATCCGGAGGTCCAATCTTACAGAACCAACCCCTCTAGCCTCCAAGCGACCGACGTCAAATTCCATGCCGCGGGCACTACGCTACTCTGCAACGTCTCCGTAGGAGATCCTCGCCCTATCGTCCCGGTCGCCTGGCGCCGAAAAGTTTTTGACGCCATCCACGGGTTGTCACACCCTGGCATGAAGGCCTCGCAACGGTTGATGTCATCCAAATTCGTGTGGCGGGGCATGCACATGGATGTTCGCGACTGGGCCAACACCTGCGTGGTCTGCCAAAAGGCCAAGGTGCAGCGTCACGTCAAGGCTCCATTGCCCACTTTCGCCGTTCCGGAACGTAGGTTTGATCATGTGCATGTGGACCTGGTGGGGCCACTTCCGCCTTCGCACGGGTTTACTCATCTTCTTACAATGTTGGACCGCACCACTCGATGGCCGGAGGCAGTTCCTCTGTCTTCCACCACTTCCGTAGACGTTGCCAGGGCATTCATCTTCTCTTGGGTCGCCCGCTTCGGGGTACCGGCGGACATCTCATCCGATCGTGGACCGCAGTTTTCTTCGGAGCTCTGGAACACTGTGGCTCAGGGGCTCGGTGTCAAGCTACATCGCACCACTGCCTACCATCCACAGGCGAACGGCCTGTGCGAACGATTCCACAGGTCGCTCAAAGCCGCACTGCGAGCCAGCCTTCAAGGCACGGGCTGGGTGGACAGGCTTCCATGGGTCATTCTGGGTCTTCGTACGGCACCTAAAGAAGATCTTCAATCGTCCTTGGCGGAGCTCGTATATGGCTAGCCGCTACGCGTACCAGGGGATTTCCTTCCATCTCCAACAGAGCCATGGTCCGCGTCCCAGCAGCTCATCAGCCACCAGGAGGCAGCCAGAAATTTCGCTCCAGTGCCTACGTCGCATCACGGCTTGCAGAGCTCCCACGTCCCAGCTGAGCTGAAGAACGCCGACTATGTGTTTATCCGCCACGACGCTCATTGGGACCCGCTCAAACCCCCTTACACTGGTCCTTTCCGTGTGATAGAGCCAGGAGACAAATCTTTTTCGGTCGATGTTGGAGGTAAACCAGACCACATTTTGGCTGACCAGTTGAAGCCAGCTCACTTGGACCTTGACCGCCCAGTCGAGATCGCACAACCGCCGAAACGTGGCCGACTGCCCACAGTCGCCGTGCCAGATCAAACGCAACCGCCCGCCAGCTCGCCCGCCGTCCATCAGCTTCCACTTCAAGGCTACAGAAGTCGATCTGACAGGCTTGTCAGGCCTCCTCGCCGTTTTACTTTTGCTATTAAAGACAATTCTGGGGGGGCGCAAGTGGCGGAGCCACTAAGGGACTCCAATCAATTGTATATAATTCCCTTTAATAATATGTTGGCTACAACCTGAGTCTGTATCTTTGTTTTCACTGTTTACATGTACAGAGCGCGATCACTTTAATAGCGCGGGTAAATGCGATGGCGTCACGCCGTTCATCACGTGATCCCCCACCAGCGGGAAAAACGTGATGACGTCATGACGTCAGCCACTGGACTGTCCTAGCTGTCCTCGTGGAGCCTCCGAACTGACTAGACCTATATTCGATGTTCTCCTGTAGTTATCCGTTAAACTCTGTTACTTTTCATTAAACCTCGTTATTTGATCGCCTGAGTGGACCTCAGTCTTTTGGATAGGAACTAGACATTCCTACAGGATCAGCAGCAGAGGTCGCTGGCGGGCACTTATGCCAGGATGTCCCCTCGTGTGTATTTTCTAGGTCATGGTCTTTTCCAGCCTAGAGATATTCTTTGTTTCTATGTTTAATGTTTCCAGTAAAATAACAGACAAAAGAATGTCATATGAATGCGTTAAATGTTCATCTACCAATATCACCAACTTAAATTTCTACCCTTATAAATCTAGCTCATTGGGGTACCTGGGCTCAGTCTACTCGATTGTACAGTAATGACAAGAGGTAATTCAAATATGAGTTGAAATTGAAATGCTGGTATAAAATGATGCACATAAAGCAGCAAACCCAATCAAAACTATGGTGGTGTAGCAATTGCTGACACAAAGTTGTTTATCAGAATGCTCCGTCAGTTAGTTGATCCAGTAAATAACTAAGTCATTCAGATCACAGGTTTGATCCCCGATTTATGCTGAAATATCTGATCTCAGCGAGGAGGGTTGCTGCATTTGACCTCAATGCTTAGGTTAGGGAGGGCAAAAATTGGTCATGGCTCCTGTTCCTGCTTGGTATCCAGGGACCCCTATTGGAAATGGATATTGCTGACCTACATTGGCTCCCAGTTAAACATAGAAACGTAGAAGATAGGAGCAGGAGTAGGCCATTCGGCCCTTCGAGCCTGCTCCGCCATTCAATGAGATCATGGCTGATCATCCAAATTCAGTACCCTGTCCCTGCCTTCTCCCCATATCCCTTGATCCCTTTAGCCTTAAGAAATATATCCAACTCTTTCTTGAATATATTTAATGAACTGGCCTCCACCGCCCTTTGTGGCAGAGAATTCCACAGGTTCACCACTCTCTGGGTGAAGAAATTCCTCCTCATTTCAGTCCCAAATGGCTTACCCCTTATCCTTAGACTATGACCCTGGTTCTGGACTTCCCGGCCATAAGCAACGCCTCAATTTTAAAATTCTCAATCTTGTTTTCAAATCCCTCCATGGCCTCGCCCCTCCCCATCTCTGTAATCTCCTCCAGCCCTAAAACCCTCCAAGATATCTGCACTCTCCAATTTTGGCCTCTTGCACATTCACGATTTTAATTGTTCCAGCATTGGCGGCTGTGCCTTCAGCTGCCTAGACCCTAAGCTCTGGAATTCCCTCCCTAAACCTCTCTGCCTCGCTACCTCTCCCTCCTCCTTTAAGACGCTCCTTAAAACCTAGCTCCTTGACCAAGCATTTGGTCATCTGCCCTACTATCCCCTTGTGTGGCTCGGTGTCAAATTTTGTTTGATAACACTACTGTGAAGCACCTTGGGACATTTTACTACGTTAAAGGCGCTATATAAATACAAGTTGTTTTATTGTTGTTGAGAGGATTGGATTCAGCTATGATGCTTCCCTTGACTGAATATTCTGCTGATACTGACTGTTGAGATTTGCAAAGCAATAAGCCATTTCAGCAATACCATGAACACCTGTTGAGCTGTATCCAGCAAGAAAGAAAGACTTGCATTTATATAGCGCCTTTCATGACCACTGGATGTCTCAAAGCGCTTTCCAGCCAATGAAGTACTTTTTGAAGTCTAGTCACTGTTGTAATGTAGGAAACGCGGCAGCCAATTTGCACACAGCAAGGTTGCACAAACAGCAATGTGATAATTACCAGATAATCTGTTTTTGTGATGTTGATAAATATTGGCCAGGACACCGGGGATAACTCCCCTGCAAGAAATCAATCTTTTTCAGGTGGAGAAAATTGGTGACAGAAAACCCCCAAGAAAATAAAGAAACATGTATGTCAGAAATTTACAGTGATTTGACCTGCTCTTGCGAGTTATATGTTGTTACTTATATTAGCCCTGAAATTAGGATCGGGGGCTTGCCGCGCGTGCAAGCCCCCGATGTGCACTCACCCTGCGCGCCGACATCTGAAGCCCGGGCCTGCTCGCATTTCCTGTCACTGGCCCGGTTCAGATGTCGGCGCGCTGTGCTTACCTGATCCAGCGGCGTAGTTAGTGCGATGTGCCGGCTGGGATCAGGTGAGCACTGTGCAGCCAATCAGGGGAGGGGAAACTCATTCATGAGTTTGACAATAAGAGCTGTCAAACTCATGAAAAGTATGGGCTGCCAAAACACTACTTTAACTTTAAATAAAATTTTAAAAAACATCCCACTGATTATAATAACTATAAATAAGTTTTTAAAAATGTTTTAAACAATTAATCCATTTTTTGAAAAAAATAAATTTTTTAAAAAT
This sequence comes from Somniosus microcephalus, assembly GCF_052327205.1. NCBI lineage: Eukaryota > Metazoa > Chordata > Chondrichthyes > Squaliformes > Somniosidae > Somniosus > Somniosus microcephalus. The sequence goes on along the minus strand of NC_140989.1, from coordinate 277,404,647 downwards.
AGGGCCTAAAACTAAACTTACCATCCTGTAAATTCTTTAAAAATAACAAACCTGTGGAAAAAAAATTTCTACATTGTACTAAAAGCCCACTTACCTGAAAAACTAAATACTTACGTCTTGTTTTTCCACGCGTAAAGACCGGAGGCTTTTACACGCGCGCAACTCTGAAAAAAAAAAGGAATTTTACTGCGCACGCGCTGCCTGTGCAGTCGCGTGCGTTCTGCCTCTTAACCCCTTGGGTCAGAGGACAGGAAATGCCGGTTTTCAGCGCATGCGCTGTGCATGCTGAAAACCGCCAATTCCTCCGGGCACACACGTGAGTACCCCGTCCGTACTCACGCGTTGTGCCCGGAATTACTGGGCCATTGTTAAATTTACAGGGAGGATTTATTTCTGGATCTGACAAGACAATGGGGGCGATTTTCCTACTGGAGGCGGGTTTCGGTTTGGGTGGGTTTGAAACCCGCCTCCACTGATAGTTTTCAAAAAATTGCGATTTTCCCCCGATTGGCCACTTGATTTCAGAGGTGTGGGATGCCCTTGATCAATTAGTGTTTTGGGACTGAAACTCGCCTCTGCTGATATCACTTTTCCAGCCTGATTTTAGGGCTTCTTGCTGCCTTGGATCATTCCACAGGATTTCTGCCTATGCTGCACCACCTGCAATATGTTCTGAGAAACCACTATGTCCAATTCCAAGGCAAGGGCCTCCCCGAGGGTCTCGGATGAGGCGCTGCAAATGTTGTTTGAGGGGGTAACAGCTAGCAGGGAGGTGCTCTTCCACTCATCGGGGAGGAAGAGGCCTCCCAAAGAAACCAAGGTTGTGTGGGTCCAGCTGGCAAGGGATATAACCTCCAGATCTGTGTGCGGATTGGGTGAATGTTTCTGTGTATTGATGAAATGCCATCCCTGTTGGAAAGCATTAAAATGATTTGATGCCAAAATGTTGGCATTATGGCATCTGTTCTTTCGCCTTAGGCAGCTCCACATTGCGGGCTCTGCCACACTTGCATTGTCAGGTTGTTGGCCAGAGTGAAAGGAGGCCAGAGAGTCATGTCCACTGTCAATGATGTCTTAAGATGGAGCCAAGGACATGTGCCAACTTGGGCAACCTATGCAAATCTGGCCAGGATAAGTTCATCCCTTGCATCACGGGCAGCCATGTGCTCGTGTGCTGCCATTGCTGCTGGTCAATATACCAGCACTCTGACCTCCTCCTGCTCCTCTTCCTCCTCCTGCTACTCCTCCTCCAGATCCTCCTCCTCCTCAGCCTCCTCATCCTCCTCCTCATCTGAGGAGGGCTGGAACTGAGCCACTTGCTCATCAGGAAGCTGCAAGCCACGACGCTGTGCAATGTTGTGCAGTGCACAGCAGACCACGACCATTCTGGAGACTCTGTATGGTGTATACTGCATCGGTCAAGGCAACAGAAGCGCACCTTCAACATGCTCGATGATGGACTTGGTCGAAGTGTGGCTGGCGTTGTCGCGCTCTTCAGCCTCGTTAGCTGGCCTCCTGATCGGCGTCATTAGCCACTTCTTCAGGGGGTAGCCTTTGTCACCAAGGAGTTAAGTTGGTTTGGCGGTTTGAAAAGCGGAGGAATACTAGAGTGCCGCAGGATGAAAGAGTCATGGCAACTACCACAGAACTTGGCGCAAACATGCAAAAACTCCTTCTTGTGGTTACACACCAGCTGTACGTTGAGGGAGTGAAAGCCCTTTTGGTTGATAAAGATAGCTGGGTTGTGATGGGGTACCCTAAGGGCCACATGTGTGCAGTCTATGACGCCCTGCACCACTGGCATGCCTGCCATATTTGCAAAGCTAACCGAATGGGCAGTTATACTTGCTTGATCCCTTGAGAACTGGATGTAATTGTAGGCCTTAGCAAAAAGGGCAATGGTAACCTGATGATGCAACTGTGGGCAGCTGACTGGGAGATGCCGCTGATGTCTGCTGATGATCCCTGGAAGGAGCCTGAGGCAAAGAAGTTGAGTGCGGTGGTGACTTTGACAGCCACTGGTAAGGGGTGTCCACATATTCCTCTGGACAACAGGTCTTCCTGCAGCAGTCCACAGATCTCTCGGACAACCTCTCGCGAAAGTCTCAGCCTCCTTTGGCACTGCTGCTCACTCATGTTGAGGTAGCTCATCCTCTGTCTGTAAACCCTCTGTCGGGGGTATCTCCTGCGGCGAGGTGCCTGGATGCGCTGGCGCCTTCTGCCCTGTGCAACATCAGGTAGCTGAGCAGGAGGTTGGGGCTCCTGCTGCTGCTGCTGCTGAGTTGCCTGGTTCTGCTGCTGCCGTGGATGCTCCTCATCCGAATCTGAGGTCCATGGTGAAAGAAAATGAATGGTTCCCATGCTGCTTGCAGATACCTCCGTTGGGGAAGCGCTCATTGCTAGCGGGGAGAAGGTCTTCCAAGGAGGTTCCACAGTTGATAGATTCAAGCTGCAACACCTCCAACTTCGGAAGGCCTTCTAAAAATGCTCAAAGACCTTTTAAAGCAAAGTTCTGCCAGCTGCAACTAATCCCTGATGAAATAATCGATTTAATGTTGGACCTGCAGCTGTGAGGAGACCACCCACTTGTCAACCCACCAGGTTTAGCTGGCGTGGTTTAGGAGGGTCCTGGAATACGCCGAAATGGTTGAAAAATCACAAGGGCCTCTCAAAATAGGCTTAGAGAGGCCCTTAACGAGCATTTAAGCCTCTTAACAAGCTCGCTGGCCAGCTGAAGGTGGGACCGTTTCCTGCCCTGCAAAACCGGCACTAGCAAAATCCCGTGGAGGCGAGTTGGAGGCGGGTTCCGAACCCGCACTCATTTTTTCTGATTTTCCCGCCTTTCCCGCCTCCAAACCAGCCTCCTCGGACGTCAGAAAATTGCCCCCAATGATTTCAACTGCATCATTATCTTTTATTGATTAATTACTTCATTTCAAATCTGTTCCTATAATTACTTTCCCAATGACATCTCAAATCCTCTGAGCAGCTCTGAGCTCAGTTTTCAAATTACTTAAGTATGGTTGCAGAGGTATTCCATTTACTATTTTCTTACTGTGATGGTTTATTGATTTTGCAATATTAACATATTAGTACTAAGTGACTTGTTACTTGATCACTGGGAAAACTAAGGTTGAATACTACATTGGATCATTATGTTGAAATGCTATATAAAAAAATAAATAAACACATTAAAGTAGAGCCTACATAAAACCAGAAAATGAAAAGATTTTAACACCTAAGCATTGGTGTATGGTAAGAACTAGGGAGCACCACTCAATATAAAGTAACAAATCAATTCATAAGTTTACATGAGCCTTGGTCATTGATTTCATGTGCAGATGTTATTAGGTTTGGAAATGTTAAGGCTAGCAGACACTGGGAATTAGAAGTGTAAGGACATAAGAACATAAGAAATAGGAGCAGGAGTAGGCCAATCGGCCCCTCGAGCCTGCTCCGCCATTCAATAAGATCATGGCTGATCTGATCCTAACTGCCAATCCACTATCACAGAACCATCTCCTGCATCTAACAGAATTAGACACACGAAATAGGAGCAGGATCAGGCTACACGGCCTCTGGGCCCGCTCCGCTACCCACAGGGCCATGACCGATCCGAACCTAGACTCATGTCCAAATTCCTGCCCGCTCCCCGTAACCCTTAATTCCCTTTACTTCCAGGAAACTGTCTATTTCTGTTTTAAATTTATGTAATGATGTAGCTTCTACAGTTTTTTGGGGCAGCATATTCCATGGACCTACCACCCTCTGAGTGAAGTAGTTCCTCCTCATCTCAGTTTTGAAAGAGCAGCCCCTTATTCTAAGACTATGCCCCCTAGTTCTAGTTTCACCCATCATCGGGAACATCTTCCCTGCATCCACCCGATCCAACCCCTTCACAATCTTATATGTTTCAATAAGATCGCCTCTCATTCTTCTGAACTCCAATGAGTAGAGTCCCAATCTACTCAACCTCTCCTCATATGTCCATCCCCTCATCCCCGGGATTAACCGAGTGAACCTTCTTTGTACTGACTCGAGAGCAAGTATGTCCTTTCTTAAGTATGGACACCAAAACTGTACGCAGTATTCCAGGTGCGGTCTCACCAATACCTTGTACAACTGAAGCAATACCTCCCTATTTTTATATTCTATCCCCCTAGCAATGAAAGCCAACATTCCATTGGCCTTCTTAATCACTTGCTGCACCTGCATACTAACCTTTTGAGTTTCGTGCACCAGGACCCCCAGATCCCTTTGTACTTCAGTACTTTCCAGTTTCTTGCCATTAAGATAATAACTTGCTCTACAATTTTTCCTGCCAAAGTGCATAACCTCACACTTTCCAGTATTGTATTCCATCTGCCAAATCTCTGCCCACTTACTTAGCCTGTCTATGTCCCCTTGAAGGTTTATTATGTCCTCCTCACTCACTACTTTCCCCCCCCATCTTAGTATCATCTGCAAACTTTGATATGTTACACTCGGTCCCCTCCTCCAAATCGTTAATATAGATTGAAAAGAGTTGGGGACCCAGCACTGACCCCTGCAGAACACCACTAGTTACTGATTGCCAGTCTGAGAATGAACCATTTATCCCAACTCTCTGCCTTCTGTTAGATAGCCAATCCTCTATCCATGCCAGAATATTACCCCCAATCCCGTGATTTTTTATCTTAAGCAATAATCTTTTGTGTGCCACCTTGTCAAATGCCTTTTGGAAGTCTAAATACACTACGTCCACTGGTTCCCCTTTATCCACCCTATATGTTACTTCCTCAAAGAACTCCAGCAAATTTGTCAAACATGACTTCCCCTTCATAAAACCATGCTGACTTTGTCCTATTAAATTATGATTATCCAAATGTCCTGTTACTGTCTCCTTAATAATGGACTCCAAAATTTTACCTACCACAGATGTTAGGCTAACCGGTCTATAGTTTCCAGCCTTCTGTCTACTGCCCTTTTTAAATAAGGGTGTTACATTAGCAGTTTTCCAGTCTGCCGGGACCATTGCCGAGTCCAGGGAGTTTTGGAAAATTATTACCAATGCATCCACAATCCCTACCGCCACTTCCCTCAAGACCCTAGGATGTAAGCCATCAGGTCCAGGTGATTTATCCGCCTTGAGTCCCATTATTTTACCGAGTACCACTTCCTTAGTGATTTTGATCGTGTTTAGCTCCTCCCCGCCTTTAGCCCCCTGTTTGTCCAGTGTTGGGATATTCTTAGTGTCTTCTACTGTAAAGACTGATGTAAAATATTAATTCAGTGTTTTTGCCATCTCCATATTTCCCACCATTAATTTCCCGGTCTCATCCTCTAAGGGACCAACATTTAATTTAGCCACCCTTTTTCTTTTTATATAACTATAAAAACTCTTACTATCTGTTTTTATATTTTTTGCTAATTTACTTTCATAATCTATCTTCCCTTTCTTAATCAATCTTTTTGTTATTTTTTGCTGTCTTTTAAAGTTTTCCCAATCCTCTATCCTCCCACTAGATTTGGCTACCTTATATGCCCTTGTTTTTAGTCGAATACTATCCTTAATTTCTTTACTTAGCTACGGATGGCTGTCTTTTCTTTTACACCCTTTTCTTCTCAGTGGAATATATATTTTTTGGAAGTTGTAAAATAACTCCTTAAATGTACACCACTGATCATGTATCACCTTACCCTTTAATCTATTTTCCCAATCCACTCTACTCAATTCCACTCTCATACCTTCATAGTCTCCTTTATTCAAGCTTAGCACGCTTGTTTGAGATCCAACCTTCTCACCCTCTAATTGAATATGGAATTCAACCATGTTATGGTCACTCATTCCAAGGGGATCCTTTACTAGGACATTTTTAATTAATCCTGTCTCGTTACACAGGACCAGATCTAAGGTTGCCTGCCCCCTGGTCGGTTCAGTTACATACTGCTCAAGAAATCTATCCCTAATACACTCAATGAACTCATCCTCAAGGCAGCCCTGCCCAATTTGATTTGTCCAATTAATATGATAGTTAAAATCCCCCATAATTATAGATGTTCCCTTATTACAAGCCTCAACTATTTCCTGATTGATACTCCGTCCAACAGAGTTGCCACAGTTCGGAGGCCTATAGACTACGCCCACTAGTGTTTTTTTCCCCTTATTATTCCTTACCTCCACCCAAACTGTTTCATTGGAGCCTTTTCAATGATTCAATTATTGAATGCATGACAAACATGCCACTGATAAATACAGATCTGGAAAGTCTCAGTTTTGCTCCTTGATCTGTAATGAAGTAACTGATCTTAGCTGAGGTTTTGGTAGGAGTCCTACAATTGGCCATGGTGCCATGGGTCACAGTGGTGAAAATAATCTGAACCAGTCAAATCAAGCCCAGATGGAAGGGTTAAATGGCTCTTTTTTGTGCTGGTATTTGAGTGTGATGTGCCTTCAATAACCACAAAACTAGAAGTTATAGACTTAAACAAGTTGGCTTTTAATCACTAAGATCAGAGCTAACATCTCAACACGCCGACTGGTTCACAGGAATGAGTCATACAGATCCAGGGATCTTTATGTAAGAGAAGTCAGGGGCGGAGCCAAGAGCCAAGACCTGGAACCTTCCAGGTTAGTCAGGAAAGAGGAAGTGAAACTATACACAGTGTGGGGGAGGGTAATATACATGAGTGCAAAACGAATACAGGAAATACAGGATCAAGACAAACAGATTTCATTACATTCACCCCTTCTTTAGATTTAGTCCATCGGGGTGATGTTTCTTAAAAGTTGGTATAAGTGAGTCTGTCAGGAAGTTTTGCAGTTCTCAGTGATCGGCGCAAAGCCGGTTGGGGTGCCTCTAGGGGAGTGGATTCTGGTTCCTCCGCTGTCCGGGCCTCCGCAGTGTCTTCCAGGTTATCTGCAGTGTCCTCCAGGTTAAAGTTGGGTATTGATACCTCTGGGCGTCCTGTCTCTTTGTAGTGTAGGTCTTCCTCGGGTAGTCTCTCATCGTTCTCTCCGCTCCCCGAGGGAGCGAGGTCTTTTATGGAAACAGTGTCCTCTCGCCCGTCAGAGTATTCGATATAGGCGTACTGAGGGTTTGCATGGAGGAGCTGTACCTTTTCCACAAGGGGGTCCATTTTATGGCCTCTCACGTGCTTCCGCAATAGTACTGTCCCCGGAGACGTCAGCCACGCGGGTAGAGATATGCCCGAGGTGGATTTCCGTGGGAAAACGGAGATCTTTTCGCGAGGGGTAGCGTTAGTGGCTGTACATAACAGAGACCTTATGGAGTGGAGCACGTCTGGGAGGACTTCCTGCCAGCGGGAGGTCGGAAGGCCTTTTGACTTTAAGGCTAACGTGACAGCATTCCAAACAGTAGCATTCTCCCTTTCCACTTGCCCATTACCCCGGGGGTTGTAGCTAGTGGTTCTGCTAGTGGCTATCCCCTTTGAGAGCAAGAACTGGCGCAGTTCGTCACTCATGAATGACGTCCCCCTATCGCTGTGTATGTAGTTCGGCATGCCAAACATGCAGAATAGATTACAGAGACACTTGATGACCGTGGCACTGGTCATGTCTGGGCAGGGAATGGCGAAGGGGAAGCGGGAATATTCATCGATGATATTGAGGAAGTATATGTTACAGTCGGTAGAGGGAAGGGGTCCCTTGAAGTCCAGACTTAGGCGCTCGAATGGCCGTGTGGCTTTGATAAGGTGTGCACGGTCAGGCCTGTAGAAACGAGGCTTGCATTCCGCACAGATGCGGCAGGCTCTGGTCATTGCCCTGACCTCCTCGATGGAGTGGGGCAGATTGCGGGACTTTATAAAATGGTATAGTCGGGTGACCCCTGGGTGGCGGAGGTCGTTGTGGAGACCCTGTAATTTGTCCGTATGAATGCTGGCACACATTCCCCGTGATAGGGCGTCTGGGGGTTCATTAAGGGCTCCCGGCCTGTACATAATATCATAGTCGAACGTGGATAGTTCGATCCTCCACCTGAGTATTTTGTCATTCTTGATTTTCCCCCTTTGTTATTAAACATGAAAGCCACCAACCGCTGGTCGGTGAGCAGGGTGAAACGTTTGCCGGCTCGGTAGTGTCTCCAGTGCCGCACTGCCTCCACTATAGCCTGTGCCTCCTTCTCGACAGAAGAGTGCCTGATTTCAGGTCCCTGAAGGGTTCAGGAGAAGAAGGCCACAGGTCTCCCAGCCTGATTGAGGGTCGCAGCTAAGGCAAAGTCTGACGCATCGCTTTCGACTTGAAAGGGAATGCTTTCGTCCACTGCACACACTGCAGCCCTTTCAATGTCCTGTTTGATACTGGTGAAAGCCTCCCGAGCTTCAGCTGATAGTGGGAAGGATGTCGATTTAATGAGGGGTCGGGCCTTATCAGAGTAATTGGGCAGCCATTGGGCAGAATACGAAAAAAATCCTAGGCACCTTTTTAAAGCTTTGGGGTTGTGTGGCAGGGGCAGTTCCTTTAGGGGGTGTAATCGGTCAGGGTCCGGTCCAATTACCCCATCTTCCACCACACAGCCGAGGATACAGAGACGGGTTGTGTTGAAGACACATTTGTCTTCGTTGTAGGTTAGATTCAGCTTTAGGGCAGTTTTTAAATATCTCGCAAGATTTAGATCGTGGTCTTGCTGGTTGTGCCCGCAGATAGTGACATTGTCCAGATAGGGGTAGGTAGCTTGTAGTTTATTCTCGTCAACCATGCGGTCCATCTCACGTTGGAAGACCGAGACCCCATTTGTTACCCCGAAGGGCACTCTGAGAAAATGGTAGAGGCGTCCGTTCGCCTCAAAGGTGGTGTATGGGCGGTCCTCCGTTCTAATGGGGAGCTGGTGATACGCGGATTTGAGGTCGATAGTCGAGAAGACTCGGTATTGCGCAATCTGGTTGACCATTTCTGATATGCGGGGTAAAGGGTAGGCGTCCAGCTGGGTATAAATATTAACAGTCTGGCTGTAGTGAATTACCATCCGTTTCTTTTCGCTATTTTTAACTATGACTACTTGGGCACGCCACGGACTGGTACTGCATTCAATAATGCCTTCCCGCAGGAGTCTGTCCACTTCCGCCTTGATAAAGTGTCTGTCTTCCAGACTGTACCGTCTACTTTTGGTCGCTATGGGCCTACAGTTCGGAACGAGATTAGCGAATAAAGAGGGTGGGCTGATTTTTAAGGTTGATAGGCCACAGACTGTGAGTGGCGGCTGGGACCCGCCATATGCTAGCGTGACACTTTCGCGGTGGCACTGGAAGTCCAGGCCCAAGATTACATTAACACAGAGTTCTGGCATCACGAGGAGTTTAAAATCCTTGTAGTCCGTGCCTTTTACAGTCAGTGTTACCACACAGTAGCCCAAAATGTCCGAAGTGTGGGGCTTAGCAGCCATAGCAATTCTGCTCCTTGTAGGGGTTACCGTTAATGAGTGCCGCCGTACCAGGCTAGGGTGGATAAAACTCTCGGTACTCCCACAGTCAATTAAACATTTCGTTAAATTCCCGTTTACCTGTATGTCCATCATGGATTTTGTCAACGGGTGTGGCCTGGATTGATCCACCGTGATCGAAGCCACTGTTGGGCCCTGGGCGGCCGTTGAGTCGGGAAAAGATGGCGGATCCCAAGATGGCGGCCCGCACGGCACGCACGAGGCGGTGACGGAGTTGGAAATCGGATTCCCCTGCAGACTTTGCTAAAATGCCCCTTTTTCTTACATTTGAAGCATGTAGCGTCCTTCGCTGGGCATCGTTGTCTGGGGTGCTTGGCCTGGCCGCAGAAGTAGCATTTCAGGCCTCGAGACATTGCCGCTGTAGTAGGACTCCTGGGTGAACTTCTGTGTGGGGACTCCGGCGGTGTAGAGCTGGTCTGAGACCTGGATGGGGAAGATGGCTGATTCCAAGATGGCGGCCCGCTCGGCGCGCACGAGGCGGTGAGGGCCGCATGGCCGGAAGAATAAGAGTCAGAGTTTTTCTGGGCCACGTCCAGCGATCGCGCAGTGGCCACTGCCTTTTTTAAGTCCAGGACCTCCTTCTCCAGCAGTCTCTGCCGGATATAATTCGATTTGAGGCCCGTGATGAAGGAATCGCGGACCAATTCATCAGAGTACACGTTGGCCGTCATGGCCTTGCAGTTACAGTCCCGGACCAAGTCCTTTAGGCCCTGTAAGAAATCGTCCATTGATTCCTCAGGTCGCTGCCTGCGTGTAGCCAGCAGATGTCTGGCGTACACTTCGTTTACCGGCCTCTGGTATTGGGCCTTCAGGATAGTGATGGCCTCCGTGTAAGAGGTGGCGTCCCGGATGAACGAATAAATCCGATGACTAATGCGAGTAGTCAGTAGACTCAGTTTATCTACCTCGCTAGCGGATGAGGCCCCCGCGAAGAGTTCGAAGCATTTGAGCCAGTGTCCAAATTGATTTGATGCTTCAGCAGAATGTGGATCCAAGTCCAGACGCTCTGGTTTTAGGAGTCGATCCATCCTAGTATTCTTTAGTGATTAAAATTGATGTGCCTGCAATGACCACAAAACTAGAAGTTATAGACTTAAACAAGTTGGCTTTTAATCACTAAGATCAGAGCTAACATCTCAACACGCCGACTGGTTCACAGGAATGAGTCATACAGATCCAGGGATCTTTATGTAAGAGAAGTCAGGGGCGGAGCCAAGAGCTAAGATCTGGAACCTTCCAGGTTAGTCAGGAAAGAGGAAGTGAAACTATACACAGTGTGGGGGAGGGTAATATACATGAGTGCAAAACGAACACAGGAAATACAGGAGCAAGACAAACAGATTTCATTACAGAGTGACACAAATCAACTCCTGGAAGACTCTACCCAGTTATTACCAAAACAAAACCAAGCTGTCCTGAATTTTGATAGAGGACACCATACACAATGGAAGTGGAAGTCAAAGATAAGAGAATGTTGGAAATCTGTAATGGTTTATGAAAAAGATAAAGTTCAAGATTTTAAGAAATGGGGATTTTTTAAACATTCTAGAGTACTTCAAAATGATGGAGGAATGTTCAAACTGAATCTCTGGTAAAAGAGCATACACAGATGAGGGACTATCAAGTCCCGCAACCAACAGTGGGAACTAAGAACCTAACTGGACACATAATGCTGACGACATCATAATATGAGAGCCATGGGTTGTTCTACTTCTAATCCCTCCTCCTACTGCCATACTTTAGGAGAAGAGGCTATGGTGGTAGTAAGGGTGCAGCAATTAGCCTCCGCATCACTGGGTCAGGGAGGGAACAATCAATAAGGATTCTGAGCTCCACCTAATGATGCCTGGAAAGTGCACGTGTATTGTTGTCAGTGAGGACAGGCGATATTCCATAGTCAAGTAGCCTGCCAGGACTCGTTCACTAGATTCACATACAAAGAATGCCCAGAGAAGTGCAGCTGTGCTGCTGAAGCCTTTTGAACTGTATTCCTGGATGAATCAGAGCCTTTGTGGCTGGGCGGGATGAAGTAAAACCACATACGGCTAGATTTCTTACAAGGCAAGCAACGGCCTGCAGCAAAACTGGCACCAGGAGAAATCTACTACTATCTCAATGTGGTATTTATCCCTTGCCATGGTAGTAGCAAGATTCTAACATTCATGTTGTCCCCCAAGTTAATTCTATATGTTGCTGTGTCTGTGTTGCTCAATTAACAACTGTGTGAAATAGACAAACAAGTCATTCAAGACCAATGCATCTTCTGGTTTAATGTTTGCCTTATACCTAATGCTGTACAGTAGGTGTGTCCAAGACACAACCCACAGGCCAAATGCAGTCCTCAAGCTTCTTTGAGCCAGTATGTGAAACTTCTGCCAATTCCACTCACAAAGCCAATGTTAGCAGTTTTGGAATTTAGCTCATTAAACTTCCCAGGCCTGAAAGGGTGGAAATGGCTGCTCCTTAATTGTTTAAATTTGATTAGTCAGAGAAAAGTCTTTATCAGTGTTCCTGGCCCAAGAAATTTGAAGATGAGAACCTTCCAAGTTTTCAGGCTTCAGGGGAGGGGGAAGATTGGGGGTGGGATCTCAGGTTTTTGTGGCAGGGTCTTGCTTTTTTGTGTATCGAGGACCTCGTTTTTCTGAGAATTGCTCTCTCCTTGTAGGTGTATAGTGGCTAACTTTTAGAGGTTTCACATTTTGTGTGCAGAATGTCTCACATCTTGTGTGTGTGAGTCTGACTCCCTCATTACTGCACTGAAGTGCCAGGTTAGATTATGTGTTCAAGTCCCACAGTGGGGCTTAAACCCACAACCATTTGATTCAGAGGCGAGAGTACTACCATGGAGTCAAATTGACACTTAGACCCCAAAATTCTTGTGCCTGGGAGGGCACTGGCAGTTTAAGATGGGAAGGCAGGCCGGAATTTGGGGTAGGATCCAGATCTGCTCATTTTTCGCTCCTTTTTTCCTCCTCTTGAAATTCCACTGGAAGTGGAAGTGGACGCATCGCACCCATCCTCCTCCATGTGGACATCGTTAGAGGAGGTGGGGCTGGGGGGGCGGGGGGGGTTAACATCACTCATCAGAAATGCCACCAGTTTTGCCTCACTTGCCCCCATGCAAACCATGCCAGAAGAAGTACCTGGTGAAGGTGCAGCCTCAAAAAAAGCTGACAATTCCTCACTGCAATCAACCACAGCACCATTAGGAAAGCAACAAGTTCAAAATCATAACTTTTTAAGAAGGTTTTTGGCCAGAATGCCCCTCCCTCAACAGAGGGGGCAAGATGTCATGCACTCTATGCAAATTATCTTGACACAGGATCTGGGATAGGGGCAGATTGAAGTCCTACCTCACTGCACTTCTGGCAATGGAGCGAGCACACAGAAATTTTGAGGCCTTAGTGTCCTGCACCTTCAGGGAAAATATAAAATGGGTGTGATAAATCCATTAGGTGGAACAAGGACTCAAAGAGGCGATATCGTAGGATTAACACGAGTACTTTATTAACAACTGGGAAACACGTTTACAGACAGCCTGCATCAGCATCCTGGCATTCCACCTTGTGCAGACCTATCCAGGAAGCAAACCTCTGACCTTAACAGGAAGCAAACCTCTGACCATAGTAGCAGCATTGGCTACAGCACCACCTGGTGGATAACCGTAATCATAACATCCCAGATTACTATATCCCTCCCCCCTTAAGATTTCAGTATGAATTTCTTAACAAACAACCATTCCTGAGGGCCACATAAGGAGTCTCCATTCATCATGTTCCATACTTGACGAATCTAACAGTTCAGTATCAATCTCTCTGGTGGCTTGCGAGGCCTTTGTGAATGTCTAACAGTAAAGTCCCTGCTTGTTTGTGGTGAAGCCACCAGCTGCTCCTGAGCAGTGCTCAGAGTATCTGACTCTGCAACGATGGTGTCCTCTTGACGGATAGGTTCCTGTGGAATTATCCCTGTCCCTGGTGGTGGCACCACAGATGCACTTGGATAACTGGGGGCAACCCTGTCTTCAGTCATTGCATCTGGAGCCTTCATTTCAATTTCCCCTTGTCGGGGAAGTATCTGATCTACATGTCTGCGTACTACCCTACCATCTCCCAACATGACCTTGTATGATACTGGACTTGTCATTGAGCCTATGAAGCCAGGAATCCACTTTGGTCCATAACTGAAATTCCTGGTAAGGATCGCATCTCCTTCTCCAAAACTTCGGCTCTTTGTTCTTTTGTCATGGTTCTCTTTTTGTTTGTTTTGTCTGTTTTCCATTTTCCTTTTTGGGTCTGGGTGGACAAGGTCAAGAGTGCAGCGTAGTCTACAACCTAATAACATCTCAGCAGGAGAGAGTCCTGTGGTGGATTGAGGTGTTATTCTGTAGCTGAACCGAACCCGTGACACTTTGGTTGCTAAACTCCCTTCTGCACTTATTTTCATCATCTCCTTAAATGTTTGTACGGCTCTCTCCGCAAGTCCATTCGAGGACGGATGATATGGAGCTGAGGTCACCTACACTATGCCATTTTTTCTCAAGAACTCTTTTGTCTCTGTACTCACAAAACAAGTGGCATTGTCACTCACCACGATCTCCGGTAGACCTTGATTACTGAAGCTCCGACGCAGGCAGTCTATAGTACTAGTGGCAGAAGCAGAATTTACAGGATAAACATCCATCCATTTGGAATGTGCATCAATGATTATGAGGAACATCTTCCCCATGAATGGACCCGCATAATCTAAGTGCAATCTTCTCCATGGTTTATCCGGCCACTCCCAGGGGTGGAGAGGAGCTGCTGCTGGTGCCTTCCGGTGTTCCTGACAAGTGCTGCATGTCTTGACTAGATTTTCTATCTCCTCATCTAGCTTTGGCCACCACAAGTAACTCCTAGCCAAGGCTTTCATATGCGAGACCCCAGGATGACACTGATGTAGTTGCTCTAGGATAGACTGTCGTGCTGGCCGTGGAATAATCACTCGTGCTCCCCACAACACGCAACCATCCTGCACACTCAGCTCTGTTTTCCTGACACTGTAGGGTGTGAAGTCAGCCCCTTCCGGGTGCTGTGGCCATCCCCTCACCACATATTCTCGAACTCTAGACAGTACTGGATCTTTACCTGTCCATGTTCTTATTTGCTCTGCAGTCACAAGTGCCGTGTCAGTGTCCTCCAACATCAAAACTCTGTCCTCTGGAGCTGCATGGATAGGTGTGCCTGGCAGTGGAAGACGGCTCAAGGCATCTGCGTTCCCATGGTACTTGCCCGCCTTGTAGACGATGCCATACTCATATGCCCTCAACATCACTGCCCACCTCTGGATCCGGGGTGACACCATCTGTGGAACTGCTTTCATTTCGTTGAAAAGAGAGCGAAGAGGTTTATGATCGGTGCATATGGTGAACTTCCTGCCATATATGTACTTGTGGAACCTCTGTAACTCAAACATTACTGCTAACCCCTCTTTGTCTAACTGGGAATAGTTTTTTCCCGCTGGTGTTAGAATTCGGGACATAAACCCTATTGGTCTTTCAGTTCCATCTTCCATGCAGTGTGAAAGAACTGCCCCCACCCCGTAAGGTGAAGCATCACAAGAGAGAATGATGTATTTCTCTGCATTGTAGTGAAACAGCACATCCGACGACAGCATCAGTTTCTTGGACTGTTCAAATGAAACCCCCTGCTCCTCTCCCCACTGCCACTGTGTCTCCTTGCGCAGTAGTTTGTGAAGAGGTGCTAACACAGTTGACAAGTTTGGTAAAAACCTGTTATAATAGTTCAGCAGTCCCAGGTAAGCTTTTAACTCAGCCACATTTGTAGGAGCAGGGGCATCCTGCAGTGTTTGTACCTTCTCCTTGAGTGGATGGAGCCCGGTGGCGTCCACTCTGTGTCCCAGGAACACTGCCTCATTCCCCAGGAAAGTGCACTTACTCCTCTTGAGCCGGAACCCTGCCCTCTCCAATCTCTGTAGTACCTCTCTCAGAGTACTCAGATGCTCCTGGTCGGTTCTTCCCATCACCAGAATGTCATCCAGATAGATGGAGACATGTGGAATCCCTTGCAGTACACCTTCGATTGTCCTCTGGAAAATAGTTGGACTGGATGAGACACCAAACGGTAAGCGGTTATATGTAAACAAGCCCTTGTGTGTATTTATGGTGACATACTTCTTTGATTCGTCATCCAGTGTAATCTGCAAGTAGGCATGACTCATATCCAACTTTGTGCATTTCTTTCCTCCAGCCAGGTTTGCAAAGAGATCCTCTGTTTTGGGAATGGGATACTGCTCTAGTTTGGACACCCGATTGACAGTCAATTTATAGTCTCCACAGAGTCTTACCGAATTGTCTGGTTTTAACACAGATACTATGGGAGCTGCCCATTCCGAACATTTCACTGGCTCCAGTATGTTCTCTCTCAATAGACGGTCAAGCTCAGCCTCTACCTTTGGCTTCATGGCATAAGGCACAGGTCGTTGTTTAAAAAACCTTGGCGGTGCCTCCTTGTCTATGTAAATCTTAGCTGGGAGGCCATTAAATGTGTCAAGTTCCTCCTTGAACACACTCTCATGTTCACTCAACACTTCTTGCAGTCAACTGTTTGCCTGCATCTATTTGATGTACTGCTCCCCAGTCTAATTTAAGTTCTTTTATCCAGCCCCGACCTAACAGGTTTGGTCCGGTACCCAATACTATAACTACAGGTAGCTGTTACACTGTGTCCCTGTGTTGCACAGTTACTTTAGCTGTACCTAATGTCGCTACTCATTCACCTGTATATGTTTTAAGATGCAGGGAGCAAGGCTTTAACTCTGGAACTTTTGCACGGTTCCACAATTTTGAGTACTCTGCCTTGTTCATTATGGTCACGCCGCACCCTGTATCCACTTCAAAGTTCACCTTAGAGTCATTTACTGTCAGTTGCAATGTGATAGGAGCCACTTTTGAAGTGTTCTCTAACATGCTATACATTATGAACATGTCCTCTTCTTCCTCAGCTTCCCCGCTGATGTGGTGTGCTCCATGTTTTTTCACTTCTCTCCCTTGGTTTTGCTGTCCTCCCCCTTTTGGTTTGGATTCCTCCACAGGTGATTTCGCCCTGCAAGCTCATTTTATGTGTCCTTGTTTCCCACACTTGTAGCACTTTTCCTCCAGAAACCAGCATTCACTCGCCGGGTGATCGCCCTTGCATCTATAACATGCCTTCACATGCTCGCGTTGTGGTTTCTGACGCATGTTCAACTTGTGCACAACAACCTGACCTGCAACTTGTGTAGCATTAGCCCTGTCTGAACCCTGTATTTCTTTTACATCTCAGTTCACTGTCTCTATGGCTTGAGCAAGTTCCAATGCTTTTTCATAAGTCAGCCCAGTCTCGGATAATAATCTACGCTGCATTCGGTTGTCCATAATTCCGCAAACTAGCCTATCTCGCAGCATTTCCTTCAGGTTGGTCCCATAATTGCAATCTTGTGCTAATTTACGCAACACTGCTACATAGTCCATTACGCTCTCTTCCTCTTTCCTGTTCCTTGAATTAAACTTGAACCGCTGTACAATCTCACTAGGCTTAGGGTTGAAATGTTCTTTTAGCAAAGCCAATAATTCAACAAATGATTTGTCTCCAGGCTTTTCAGGACTGAGCAGATTTTTCATCAAACTGTAGGTTTGGCTTCACACTGAACTAAGCAGATTGGCTTTCCTTTTTCCGGCATCATTTATTTCATTTGCTTCGAAAAAATAACCCAACACTTCACAGTATTCTTCCCAGGTTTGTGCTTGAATATCAAAAGCGGAAACCATTCCTACCGTGGCAGCCATGCTCTCTTCCAGCTTATAGCTAACTTTAGCTTGTGATTTTGCTGTTTAAACGTCCCAGCAGACTTTTCTTCTTTATGCAGGGTCCTTAAGTTGTCTCGTTGCCAAATGTGATAAATCCATTAAGTGGAACAAGGACTCAAAGAGGCGATATCGTAGAATTAACACGAGTACTTTATTAACAACTGGGAAACATGTTTACAGACAGCCTACATCAGCATCCTGGCATTCCACCTTGTGCTGACCTATCCAGGAAGCAAACCTCTGACCTTAACAGGAAGCAAACCTCTGACCTTAGTAGCAGCATTGGCTACAGCACCACCTGGTGGATAACCATAATCAGCGTCGGCGGGTGTTTCAGCGGCAGAGCGGGGCTATAAAAGGCCCCAGAGACCAGGTAAGGCCTCACAGCGTCGGCGGGAAACTCGAGCGGCAGAGCGGGGCTATAAAAGGCCCCAGAGACCAGGTAAGGCCTCACAGCGTCGGCGGGAAACTTGAGCGGCAGAGCGGAGTTATAAAAGGCCCCAGAGACCAGGTAAGGCCTCACAGCGTCGGCGGGAATCTCGAGCGGCAGAGTGGGGCTATAAAAGGCCCCAGAGACCAGGTAAGGCCTCACAGCGTCGGCAGGAATCTCGAGCGGCAGAGTGGGGCTATAAAAGGCCCCAGAGACCAGGTAAGGCCTCACAGCGTCGGCAGGAATCTCGAGCGGCAGAGCAGGGCTATAAAAGGCCCCAGAGACCAGGTAAGGCCTCACAGCGTTGGCGGGTGTTTCAGCGGCAGCAGCGGGACTATAAAAGTCCCAGAGACCAGGTAAGGTGTACCAGTCTCCAGTCTGGGAACTCGGAGGGAAGGAGAGGTAAAAAGTAATCCAAGTGTGACGTCACTAGAAAGCGGGTACGTGATCGGTTGGTGAGTATTTCTCCCTTTTGAAGCTTAAATCTCTTGGTTTATAGTTTCTAGGGTGTGATATTCACCATCTAGAATTGGGGCAGAGGGTATTTAAGAATAATATTAATAAATTTAATTAATTACATAGAATGGGAGATCAGGTGATGTGTTGCTGCTGCAATATGTGGGAGCTGGTGGACACCACTGATGCTCACGGTGATCACATTTGCAGTAAGTGTTGGCTGCTCGAGGAACTCCGGCTCCGTGTTGAAGAGCTGGAGTCCGAGCTTCAAACACTGAGACACATCAGGGAGGGGGAGAGTTACCTGGACTCTGTGTATCACGAGGTATTCACACCAATTAGATTAATTAATTCAGATGTAGTCCGTGGCCAGGGTCAGGATGGTGTGACTAGAAGTGAGGCAGGTACGGGGATCCAGGAGGTAGTGTTGGAGGAGCAGCAGCCCTTGCACTTGTCCAACAGGTTCGAGGCTCTTACTCCCTGTGAGGATGGGAACAGGGACTGCGGGGAGGATGAGCAACCTGGCCACAGCACCGTGGAGCAGGGGGCCATTCAAGTGGGGGGAGTTAAAAGAAATGTTGTAGTGGTAGGGGATAGTATCGTTAGGGGGATAGATAGAGTTCTTTGCAGCCGAGAGCGAGAGTCCCGAAGGCTGTGTTGCCTGCCCGGTGCCAGGGTTAAGGACATCTCCTCTGGACTGGAGAGAAACTTGGAGTGGGAGGGGGAGGATCCAGTTGTCGTGGTCCATGTTGGTACCAACGACATAGATAGGACAAGGAAGGAGGTTCTGCTGAGGGAGTTTGAGCAGCTAGGGGCCAAATTAAAAAGCAGAACCACAAGGGTAATAATCTCTGGATTATTACCTGAGCCACGAGCGAATTTGGCTAGGACAAATTGATATACCTATCAATTCATCCAATGAAAAGCGACGAGTTAAGAAAGTATTTATAAGTTTTTATTGGCTAAATAACAGAGCCCACCCTCGTGGGTGATCGGATCCAACAAGGAGGAATACCAGCCAGTCGACCACCTTTATACCTGGGCAGGTAGGTGGAGCCATGGGCGGAGTCAGCAGTGGTCAGCCCAGGTATAACAGCGTGACAAGAGGCGACCTCGTGTAGTGATACAACAGTGTAAACAGTGATAACCATAGTGTAACGATATAACAGTGATAACCATAGTGTAACGATAGTGAACGATAAAAGTGGTTTACCACATTCACCCCTTGTTTAGATTTGAGTCTGGCGGGGTGAAGTGTACTACCAGTTCGGGTATGTCAGTCTGTCCGGAGGCCTCGTAAGCCTTTCTGATCGTCGCAGCAGCGGCGGCGGTGGTGCAGTATCCGATGTTAATGCTGGTGTCTGCGTGGTCGGCGAAGGCTCGTGGGGTTCCGGCATGCCGTCTACCTGGGCTGGATTTGGGGGGGTGGTGGGGCGGGGTAACGGTGGTGTCTCAGGAATGCCCGAGGGTGCGAGGTCTCGTAAGGAGACTGTGTCCTCCCGCCCGTCTGGGTATGCCACATAGGCGTACTGGGGGTTGGCGTGCAGGAGGTCCACCCTCTCGACCAGGGGGTCCGTTTTATGGGCCCTCACGTGCTTTCGCAGCAAGACGGGCCCCGGAGAGGTCAGCCAAGTTGGTAGCGTGGTTCCCGTAGTCGACTTCCTGGGGAAAACAAACATTCGTTCATGGGGGGTGGCGTTAATGGCAGTGCAAAGTAGTGACCGGATGGAATGCAGCACTGCCGGGAGGACTTCCTGCCAGCGAGAGGTTGGGAGGCCCTTAGACTTTAAGGCTAAGAGGACGGCCTTCCATACAGTCGCGTTCTCTCTTTCCGCCTGGCCGTTCCCTCGGGGGTTGTAGCTGGTGGTCCTGCTTGCAGCAATACCTCTCGCTAGTAGGAACTGGCGGAGTTCCTCGCTCATGAAGGAGGAGCCCCGGTCGCTATGTATGTAGTTTGGGAACCCGAACAAGGCGAAGAGGTCGTTCAGGCATTTGATGACCGTGGTACTGGTCATGTCTGGGCAGGGGAAGGCAAAGGGGAAACGTGAGTACTCATCAATAATGTTGAGGAAGTACACATTACGGTCAGAGGACGGGAGGGGCCCCTTAAAATCGATGCTCAAGCGCTCGAAGGGGCGGGTGGCCTTGATCAGGCTTGCTCTGTCCGGCCTAAAGAAATGCGGTTTGCATTCGGCACAGGTTTGGCAGTTCCTGGTCATGGTCCTAACCTCCTCGATGGAGTAGGGCAGGTTGCGGGCCTTAATGAAGTGGTAAAGTCTGGTGACCCCGGGGTGGCAGAGGTCGTTGTGGAGGGTCTGCAGTCTATCAATTTGCGTGTTGGCGCATGTACTTCGTGATAGAGCATCTGGGGGTTCATTCAGTTTACCGGGCTGGTACAAGATATCATAATCATAGGTGGAGAGCTCGATTCTCCACCTCAAGATCTTGTCGTTCTTGATTTTGCCCCTCAGCTTGTTATTAAACATAAAAGCGACCGAACGCTGGTCGGTGAGGAGGGTAAATCGTTTGCCTGCCAGGTAATGCCTCCAGCGTCGTACAGCCTCCACAATCGCCTGGGCCTCCTTCTCGACCGAAGAGTGTCGGATCTCAGGGCCCTGGAGGGTCCTTGAGAAGAAGGCCACCGGTCTCCCCTCCTGGTTAAGGGTTGCGGCTAGGGCGAAGTCGGATGCATCGCTCTCCACTTGGAAAGGGATGGACTCATCCACCGCGTGCATTGTGGCCTTAGCAATGTCTCCCTTAATGAGGGAGAAGGCTGCGCACGCTTCCGCCGTAAGGGGGAAGGAGGCGGACTTCATGAGGGGTCTGGCTTTGTCCGCATAATTGGGCACCCATTGGGCATAGTAGGCGAAGAGCCCCAGGGTTCTCTTCAGCGCCTTTGGACAGTGGGGGAGGGGAAGCTCCATGAGGGGCCGCATTCTTTCGGGATCGGGGCCGATGACTCCGTTCTCTACTACGCAGCCGAGGATGGCAAGGCGCGAGGTGTTAAACACACATTTCTCCTTATTGTAGGTGAGGTTCAGCCGTTGGGCCGTACGGAGGAATCTCTCCAGATTAACATCATGGTCCTGCCGGTCGCGGCCGCAGATGGTGACGTTATCTAGATAGGGGAACGTGGCCTGCAGCCCGTTCTGGTCAACCATCCGGTCCATCTCCCTTTGGAAGACCGAAACCCTGTTGGTGACGCCGAAGGGAACCCTAAGGAAGTGGTAGAGGCGGCCATTCGCCTCGAAGGCGGTATACTGGCGGTCCTCAGGGCGGATAGGGAGTTGGTGGTAGGCCGACTTAAGGTCGATGGTAGAGAATACTCGGTACTGTGCAATCTGATTGACCATATCAGATATGCGGGGAAGGGGGTATGCGTCCAGCTGGGTGTACCGGTTTATGGTTTGGCTGTAGTCGATGACTAGGCGGTTTTTATCGCCGGTCTTAACGACTACGACCTGGGCACGCCAGGGGCTGTTGCTCCACTCGATGATGCCCTCCTTCAGGAGACGCTGCAACTCAGAGCTAATAAGAGCTCTGTCCCCGGCGCTGTACCGCCTGCTCTTGGTAGCGACGGGTTTACAGTCGCGTGTGAGGTTGGCGAACAGGGAGGGGGGCGGAACCCTGAGGGTGGATAGGCCACAGGTGGTACGCGGTGGGCGGTTTAAAGGCTGCTGGTTGTCGACTGTGAGTGGGGGGAGGTGTCCACCGTATGCCAAAGTGACACTTTGAAGGTGGGATTGGAAATCCAGCCCTAGTAGGACGGCAGCGCAGAGTTGGGGCAGGACGAGAAGTTTAAAATTTTTATACTCCGTGCCCCTAACCGACAGGGTCACAACACAGTAGCCGCTGATGTCTGTAGAATGGGACCTCGACGCCATCGAGATCCGGTTGCACGTTGGCCGGACAGTGAGGGAGTAGTGGCTCACCGTGTCTGGATGGATGAAACTCTCCGTGCTTCCGCTGTCGAACAGGCAGGTCGTGGCGTGGCCGTTTACTTTGATGTCCATCATGGACTTGGTCAGGTGATGCGGGTGAGCTTGGTCCAGTGTGACGGAGGCTAGTGTATGGCTGAGCGAGCTGCTGTAGTCTGCGGGTGAGGCTCTGGTCGGGTCTGGAGACAAGGTGGCGGTCGAGTGTGGCGAACAAAATGGCGGTGCCCACGGCGTTGCATAAAATGGCGGAGAAGATGGCTGCCCCCACAACTCACATGAGGCACTGATGGTGTCGGTGGCCTTGATCAAAGATGGCCGCCCCCACGATTCCCACGAGGGGATACTGGCATCTGTGGCCTTGATGAAAGATGGCCGCCCCCACAACTCGCATGAGGCACTGCTGGCGTCTGTGGCTTTCCCCCTGCAGGCCTTTGCGAAGTGGCCTTTCTTATGGCAGTCAGAGCAGGTCACGTTTCTTGCAGGGCAGCGCGCCCTCGGGTGTTTCGCCTGGCCACAGAAGAAGCAGCCGGTGGCCCGATCACGGGGCTCCGATGTCGCAGCCGGTACCGGGGGTGGCGGTCCCAATCGGGTCCGGGACACCGACGCTGAGGTAGGTCCCAGAGGCGGCGTTGCGAGGGGTATTGCGGTCGGGGTCGGTCCCGAGTCCCAGGGTCGCGAAGTACAGTACCTGGAATACGCCTCGAGGTCCCGATGGGCCACTTCTAGAGAGCGAGCGAGGGCTGCAGCTGTGTTCAGGTCGAGGTCCTTTGATTCCAGCAGTCTTTGCCGTGAGTAGTCGGACCGAAGGCCCTTCACGAAGGCATCGCGGATGTTCTCTTCAGTATTTTCTGCAGCCGTTACCGCTTTAAAGTCACAGTCCCTGCCGAGTGTTTGTAGCGCCCGTAAAAATTCGTCTACGGACTCTCCTGGCTGTTGCGGGCGGGATCTTAGGAGATGTCTGGCATACATAGAATTTACCGGGCTCCGGTACTGCTGTTTCAGCAGGTTGATGGCGGCCTCGTATGTAGTAAGGTCCTGGATGAGTGCAAATACTTTAGGGCTCACTTGGGCGGTCAGAACTCTTAGTTTGGATCTCTGAGGCACGCCGGATTCTCCCAGGTAGGATTCGAAACAGCTCAGCCGGTGGTTGAAGTCGAGGGCTGAGTTTGCTGCCTGTGGGTTTGGATCCAGGTACGGCGGTCGGAGGGCTCGCAGCCAGGCCGGCTGCTGTGGCTGTTGTAGCTGGGCGTCTGACTGGTCTGGCTGTTCGTTAGACATTTTAAAATTTAGCCAATAAAATTGATATACCTATCAATTCATCCAATGAAAAGCGACGAGTTAAGAAAGTAACTATAGGTTTTTATTGGCTAAATAACAGAGCCCACCCTCGTGGGTGATCAGATCCAACAAGGAGGAATACCAGCCAGTCGACCACCTTTATACCTGGGCAGGTAGGTGGAGCCATGGGCGGAGTCAGCAGTGGTCAGCCCAGGTATAACAGCGTGACAAGAGGCGACCTCGTGTAGTGATACAACAGTGTAAACAGTGATAACCATAGTGTAACGATATGACAGTGATAACCATAGTGTAACGATAGTGAACGATAAAAGTGGTTTACCACACAAATAAAATTAGAGAGTTAAATGCGTGGCTCAAAGACTGGTGTGGGAGAAATGGGTTTTGCTTCCTGGGACACTGGCACCAGTACTGGGGCAGGAGGGAGCTGTTCCGTTGGGACAGGCTTCACTTGGCCAGTGCTGGGACTAGAGTCCTGGCGGATCATATAACTAGGGCTGTAGAGAGGGCTTTAAACTAACTAGTGGGGGGGAGGTTCCTCGAGAGCAAATAATAAAAATGACAACAGAGAAGGTCATAGACTTAGGTAGCAGTGGGGAAATTAAAAACCAGAGCGTGTCAGGAAGGGGCAGAAGGTATGGAGTAAAAGGTAAAGTAATAAAAAGGGCAAAAGCAGGAACTAAGTGTCACAAAACATCTTTGAAAGTTCTCTATCTGAATGCACGTAGCATTCGTAACAAAATAGACGAGTTAATGGCACAAATAACTACATATGGGTATGATCTTGTGGCCATTACAGAAACATGGCTGCAGGGTGACAATGCCTGGGAATTAAACATACCAGGTTATTTAACGATCAGGAAGGACAGGCAGGAAGGAAGGGGAGGTGGGGTGGCTATGTTAATAAAGGAAGGAATCACTGTAATACAGAGAAATGATATTGGGTCAAAAGATCAGGATAATGAAACAGTTTGGGTGGAGGTAAGGAATAATAAGGGGAAAAAAACACTAGTGGGCGTAGTCTATAGGCCTCCGAACAGTGGCAACTCTGTTGGACGGAGTATCAATCAGGAAATAGCTGAGGCTTGTATTAAGGGAACATCTATAATTATGGGGGATTTTAACTATCATATTAATTGGACAAATCAAATTGGGCAGGGCTGCCTTGAGGATGAGTTCATTGAGTGTATTAGGGATAGATTTCTTGAGCAGTATGTAACTGAACCGACCAGGGGGCAGGCAACCTTAGATCTGGTCCTGTGTAACGAGACAGGATTAATTAAAAATGTCCTAGTAAAGGATCCCCTTGGAATGAGTGACCATAACATGGTTGAATTCCATATTCAATTAGAGGGTGAGAAGGTTGGATCTCAGACAAGCGTGCTAAGCTTGAATAAAGGAGACTATGAAGGTATGAGAGCGGAATTGAGTAGAGTGGATTGGGAAAATAGATTAAAGGGTAAGACGATACATGATCAGTGGTGTACATTTAAGGAGTTATTTTACAACTTCCAAAAAAAATATATTCCACTGAGAAGAAAAGGGTGTAAAAGAAAAGACAGCCATCCGTGGCTAAGTAAAGAAATTAAGGATAGTATTCGACTAAAAACAAGGGCATATAAGGTAGCCAAATCTAGTGGGAGGATAGAGGATTGGGAAAACTTTAAAAGACAGCAAAAAATAACAAAAAGATTGATTAAGAAAGGGAAGATAGATTATGAAAGTAAATTAGCAAAAAATATAAAAACAGATAGTAAGAGTTTTTATAGTTATATAAAAAGAAAAAGGGTGGCTAAAGTAAATGTTGGTCCCTTAGAGGATGAGACCGGGAAATTAATGGTGGGAAATATGGAGATGGCAAAAACACTGAATGAATATTTTATATCAGTCTTTACAGTAGAAGACACTAAGAATATCCCAACACTGGACAAACGGGGGGCTAAAGGGGGGGGAGGAGCTAAACACGATCAAAATCACTAAGGAAGTGGTACTCGGTAAAATAATGGGACTCAAGGCGGATAAATCACCTGGACCTGATGGCTTACATCCTAGGGTCTTGAGGGAAGTGGCGGTAGGGATTGTGGATGCATTGGTAATAATTTTCCAAAACTCCCTGGACTCGGCAAAGGTCCCGGCAGACTGGAATACTGCTAATGTAACACCCTTATTTAAAAAGGGCAGTAGACAGAAGGCTGGATACTATAGACCGGTTAGCCTAACATCTGTGGTAGGTAAAATTTTGGAGTCCATTATTAAGGAGACAGTAACAGGACATTTGGATAATCATAATTTAATAGGACAAAGTCAGCATGGTTTTATGAAGGGGAAGTCATGTTTGACAAATTTGCTGGAGTTCTTTGAGGAAGTAACATATAGGATGGATAAAGGGGAACCAGTGGACGTAGTGTATTTAGACTTCCAAAAGGCATTTGACAAGGTGGCACACAAAAGATTATTGCTTAAGATAAAAAATCACGGGATTGGGGGTAATATTCTGGCATGGATAGAGGATTGGCTATCTAACAGAAGGCAGAGAGTTGGGATAAATGGTTCATTCTCAGACTGGCAATCAGTAACTAGTGGTGTTCCGCAGGGGTCGGTGCTGGGTCCCCAACTCTTTACAATCTATATTAACGATTTGGAGGAGGGGACCGAGTGTAACATATCAAAGTTTGCAGATGATACAAAGATGGGACGGAAAGTAGTGAGTGAGGAGGACATAAAAAACCTGCAAGGGGACATAGACAGGCTAATAAGTGGGCAGAGATTTGGCAGATGGAATACAATACTGGAAAGTGTGAGGTTATGCACTTTGGCAGGAAAAATCGTAGAGCAAGTTATTATCTTAATGGCAAGAAACTGGAAAGTACTGAAGTACAAAGGGATCTGGGGGTCCTGGTGCACGAAACTCAAAAGGTTAGTATGCAGGTGCAGCAAGTGATTAAGAAGGCCAATGGAATGTTGGCTTTCATTGCTAGGGGGATAGAATATAAAAATAGGGAGGTATTGCTTCAGTTGTACAAGGTATTGGTGAGACCGCACCTGGAATACTGCGTACAGTTTTGGTGTCCATACTTAAGAAAGGACATACTTGCTCTCGAGTCAGTACAAAGAAGGTTCACTCGGTTAATCCCGGGGATGAGGGGATGGACATATGAGGAGAGGTTGAGTAGATTGGGACTCTACTCATTGGAGTTCAGAAGAATGAGAGGCGATCTTATTGAAACATATAAGATTGTGAAGGGGTTGGATCGGGTTGATGCGGGGAGGATGTTCCCGATGATGGGTGAAACTAGAACTAGGGGGCATAGTCTTAGAATAAGGGGCTCCTCTTTCAAAACTGAGATGAGGAGGAGCTACTTCACTCAGAGGGTGGTAGGTCCATGGAATATGCTGCCCCAAAAAGCTGTAGAAGCTACATCATTACATAAATTTAAAACAGAAATAGACAGTTTCCTAGAAGTAAAGGGAATTAAGGGTTATGGGGAGCGGGCAGGAATTTGGACATGAGTCTAGGTTCGGATCGGTCATGGCCCTGTGGGTAGCGGAGCGGGCCCAGGGGCCGTGTAGCCTGATCCTGCTCCTATTTCATGTGTCGAATTCTGTTAGATTCAGGAGATGGTTCTGTGATAGTAGATTGGCAGTTAGGATCAGATCAGCCATGATCTTATTGAATGGTGGAGCAGGCTCGAGGGGCCGATTGGCCTACTCCTGCTCCTATTTCTTATGTTCTTATGTTCTTATAACATCCCAGATTACTATAATGGGTCAATATTAGTGCCAGATGGATTCACTTGAAAGCCATGCCATTTTCTCTCCTTTCTCAAAATTTGTGTAGTAGTTCCCTTCTGCCAGGGCGTTGTGCAAAAAAGGAGAAATTTGAAAATGGGTTCTTTGCACTTTAATCTGTTACTGACTGGGATAAAATCAAGTTATTTTCAATAGTAACATGTCATTAAATTTAATTATTTGAATTTGCAAACCAAATTGTAGAAGCATTTGCATCCCAAACTCCCATTATCTGAACCTTTCTTCTTCTCTTGGAAATGTCATAAATGTTCTCCTGATGGCCCAATAGGTACTACCTGGTATAACATTAAGCAGACAAGGCTGCAAGGTGCCAGGTTCAATTCACGCTCTGTGCCAAGTTAATTGGTCTCCGCTGGGCAGCAGTCAGGTGCTATAATTGGCCTTAGCAATCCTGGGTGAGGGAGGGAAAGAGAAGTAAAACAGACAAGTTCCTGGTCTTGATTACTATCCAGTGAGCCTCACTG
This sequence comes from Somniosus microcephalus, assembly GCF_052327205.1. NCBI lineage: Eukaryota > Metazoa > Chordata > Chondrichthyes > Squaliformes > Somniosidae > Somniosus > Somniosus microcephalus. The sequence continues at coordinate 277,376,970 of NC_140989.1, read as the reverse complement.
GAAAATATGCACATGTGGATGTCTGGTGACAACAGGATTGAGCTCTGTTGTGATGCCCGACACAATTGAATAGCCTCAGACACTCACTGTCAAAGCTCATACATGAAGAATAGCCATTGGGTGAGATGATGGAGGGCTGCCAGTGCTTGTGGAACTGCATACCATAGGAATCAGCACCTTCCAGAGAGGAAATAATAAAGACAGGGAGCTTTGTGGAAAGTTGAGGGGAGAAAACTGGAAAATAAAGCCTGTCATAAATAATGCTCTTCTGAAGTCGTCATTGAAAAGTTCTGCAGGGCATTGCAGAGGTGCCAAAAATTGCAAATAACTCAAGTTACCCTGGACATCATCGTCATCATGACAGAACTGTCATCCCTTTATCAGGCACACACAAGCAGAATGGCAATTTTTTTAGGTTTAAATAAAGTTCAGTTTGGGTGTGGAGAATATCTAAGGTAATATGTCATGTTTATTTTTAATATTACATCCACTGGAGAAATGGAATGAGCTATTTTAAAAACAAGTACTTTAGTGGACACTATGCAATGGAAATATTTTCCTTAAAGGGGAAGGTATATTCTATTGAACTGTCACATAATCCTAACAGTTTTGGAGAGAGAGAGATCTGTATACCTAGTGGTATTTTGCAGTGCCCCTGTTACTGTCTTTTTATGCTCTAAAACTACTCATCACAGATAACCTGTGAAATTACACTTAGGGTCGATTGTAACTGGGGGACGGGAGTCATGCGGGCAGAGGCCAAGGTAGATGGGAAACCTTTGCAGTGTGAGGCCCAGGAGATTTTAACTCTTGGGCCTCAGCTGCAAAGGCTCCATCAGTCTCCTGCCCAAACCCAGCAGGAAGCATTAGCTGCCGGTGGGCAGGAGCAGGAAGGCTACTGCCAGGGACCCAAAGAAACAGTCCCTGGCACTCAGATAAGTGGCTGAAAAGGGGGGTCGGGAAAGGGGAAGGGAAGCTTGGGGCAGGGAAGGTCCAAATTACTTGCATGGAACTTTGTGTTGTAACATAAGAGGGAATTTTATACAAAATGTCCGGGGACTGGATAGTGCAGTGGGTTAAGTACACCGGTCTTTCACCTCTAGAACCTGGGATCCAGTCCAAAGCTGTTGAGACAAAAACATGTGTGAAATGAGAATGTGTGGTCTCTAAGTGTGGATGCCCCTCCAGTACAAAACTGACATAATTTGGTACTAATTGGGAATTTCACAGATGGCTCAGGTGAGAAAGGGAAAAATTCAGGTGTTGTAGATGGTGCTTTTCTGAATTTAGGGTTAGGCAAGTTGTTGGGGAAGAGGAAAACAAATTTTGCTGGTTCTGTGTCTGGCTATCCTATTCCATTCCCCAGCAGAATCATCTCTCACCTTGATGAATTCAAAAATTAATTCTTTTTTTCTAAAACTGTTCCTTCCTGCTTTTAAGAAGCACTGTTAGAGCACATAGGTGATATAACTCTCCAGATGACCTAGTGGTTAAAGGTAATAGCCTGGTGCACTACTAAGCTAAAAAGACCAAATGGTGGAAGGATTGATTCCTGGTCTGTACTGATTTAGCAGAGTTCTGCTGAGGCAGTAGTTGGGGAACTTTGATTGGTCTCAGCACTGCTTGGATAGGGAGGAAATAAAATCAGAACTTAAGCTCCCAATTGCCATCCACTGACTTTGTTGGTAGTGTATGTGTCTTTGGCAGGCGAGGACAGGATCTGGGTTGACATGCCTCCACAGTTGACTAGCCGATTAACACAATATTTAGGCTCATGCATGCAAAATGACTAGTTGTGTGAGCTACCAAAGGACTGCCATTGCTCATGGAAGCATTCCTTAGCAACAGTCGTGCCTTCAAGAGAGAATTGTTGGGGAAATAAACGGTCTAAATGGCTCACTGAGAAACACCTGTAAGCATGCAGACATTTCACTTTGTAATACAGTACTTAGGATTGAGTCAAAATTCAGTCGGATAAACCTGTCCATTAAATGCTCCTCAAGAAATTCTTTTTCTGATTAATGTCCTCAAAACATGAAAAAATTTGCTTGAACATGTACTACTTATTTTTATTTTTTTCAGCTACGTATAAAGAAAATACTATGCAAGTAATTCATTCCAACTCAAACAGAACAATCCCTTACAATACCTGTCTACTATTTGAATGATTTCAATCTGAAGTTTTTAGATATTTATTTTCCATCACTCATTAACAGGTTTCATCCAGCAATATTTTTCAAGGTAAAACAAACAGTACTCTCCAATTTTTATCTGCCAAAATTAGGATACAAATTGCAGGCTACAGATTTACAAGCAAAAACCCTTTCCTTAGCTTTATCTATTATTGCACGTGTGGAGAGAACCCCTTTTTTATTTGACACTTAAGTCGGGGGCTTCCCGCGGGTGCAAGCCCCCGATCAGCACTTACCTTGCGCACCGGCCGTTGAGCTGTAGGGCCCCGTGGAATTCCAATCTGGGGCCTGGTCCAGCTGCCAGCGCGCAGTGCTTGCGTATCCCAGGGGCGCAGTTAGTTCGATGCGTCCCCTGGGATCACGTGGGCCATGGGCAGCCAATCGGAGCAGGGAATGCTCCATTCATAAGTCTGACATGAAGTGCTGTCAAGATTTATCAATACTACGGCCCCAAAATAGCACTAAACCTTCAAATATATTTTTTTAAAACATCACATTTTTAAAATAAATTATAAATTACATGAAATAACTATTTTAAACAATAATTTAAATTTTTGAAAAAAATAATTTTATATTCTAACGGGGCTAAAAATAAACTTACCTTGCTTTAAAGTATTTAAAAATAATAAACCTGTGGAAAAAATGTTTTAAGTTTAATTAATTCACCACTTAGGCCTGCTTTTTACATTTCTAAATTCTGCAGGCTTACATTCCCGGAGAAACCTGTAAAAAAAACCTAAGTTTGATGCGCATGCGCAGCCTCCCCCGTGCGCGCGTTCGACCTCTGAACCTCTTCGTTCAGAGGAACAGAAGTGCCGGTTTCCCATGCATGCGCAGTGCCTACCCCGTGCGTACTCACCCGTGGAGACCCGAAGTTCTGGGCCATTGTTTTTCCTCCAAGGTAGTGATTTATTCCAGGGTTCTGTTCCACAAACAGCCATTCTACATTGCCTGCACAGCAAGGACCCAGATAAGGATGGGATCGTACTCATCTGTGATAGCACTGCAGTTGAATAGGTTGTTATCATTCAGTGAACTGGTACGTCTCTCTGTCTGTCTCTCTGTCTGTCTGGCTATACAATCAAAAGTTATAGAGCGTTCCTACACGTATGTTATATCGAAAGAAAGCTTATCATTAGGGGACTCTCGTAGGCGTATTTACTTTTTCGTCAGACAAAAATTGTTTGGGCAGTATACAAAAAACGTTCAAAAATCCTCAAATTAGCGGTTGACCAATCCTACCTCTCATTAGCGTTGAGTGACGTGCTGCTTGACCAATCCTACAGTTCACTCACCTGATGGTTGACCAATCAGTACATCACGGGCGGGTCCTAATCCTCCAGTCTCCCTAAACTTCGCCGCCACTTTTTCCATCCCCACAGGGACAGCAGCAGCAAAAGAAACCCCCACATTGCGGCTCCCGATCCCGCTCCTGCCCCGCCGGAGTGGCAGGTAAGTTGGGCTCACTCGGGCCGTGCCTCGCAACCGCTCGGCCCGACACACACAGCGGTCGGGGAGCGGCAGCAACCGGCCGTCAGCCACGCGATCCGCGGGGGAGCTCAGCTCGGGTCCGTCTCGGCCCGACAGCCCGGCCGCGCCTCAAGCGCTAGGCCCCGCATGGCCACTATCACAATGGCACCGGGCCTCAGCTGCTAGGCAGGGAGAGGGGAGGGAGGGGGAGGGGAGGGAGGGAGAGGACAGCACAGGGAGAGGGGAAGAGGGAGAGAGAGGGGGGACAGACAGGGGCAGGGAGACCGCGCGGCCCAAAATTGCCCTGGCAACGTCGGGCACCCCCAGCTATACATAGAGTGACTACTTGGATGTGGTGCCAGAGTGCTGTCAGTTAGCAGGGAACCAAACCCCATGGCTGATCTTGTCTTCATCCAACTTTTGCACATGCATCCTTTCAGTAGAGTTGCTAGATAGTGATTACTGAAGGTTAATTAGCTCCGAGCACTTATGAGTAATGTTCTTTGTAAAAAATAGATTATTTTTTACACATAGCTCACCGAGGAAATCTCCCACTATCGGGAACCTAGGCCAATTTTTTTCCTTTCCAACTGAGGGATCCTGAGGCCAATTGTATCACCCGACTGCAACGTCAGTTGAGGGTGCTAGATCAGCAGAGACTAGGGATCCAATTTGTGTGTGTCCCTCAGGACTATACAAACTTTGGCTCAGGAAGGGGGTCTGACACAGTTTTGGCCCATTGTATTTTCATTCAAGACTAGGCAGAGGAAAGAAGGAAGAAAATCACATTCTCCTCTCCTTTTCTGATGGTGCTGACTCTCACTACGGTATAGATCCACAAGGGACTAGGAGCCCTCTGATACTTCATCCAAGTGACCTTAACAATGAGCTTTGGCAGTGATTGCTGACAGGTTACTTGATCATTTCGGGTATTGCAGCTAAACCCCATCATGTTTTTACCCAACACCCACTTTCCAGCAGGGGTCACTGTATATCAGAAGTGGGAACCCTGGCTGATTTTTCTCTTCCATAATCCAGGGGTGCTGAGGTCACCCACAGTGCTACAGTCCATCTGAAATCAGTTATATCAGCACAGAACGGAAGTAGAACCTGGGTTTGCATGGCTTAGTGCTGCACCAGGAAGTGGGGAATGGGTAAGGGTGGGTTATCCAACTGGCCATTGAGAGGGAAAAGTCGATTTTTTAAATGATATACAACTGATTCACTATAAACTCAGAAACAGCACTAAAACATGTAAGGTAAGTAGGTATATCAAAGAGATTGGACTTTGAATGCAGATCAGATGAACTACTCCTTTGATGGTGTGTTGCAAGAGATCTTTTCTGGAACAGGTGCTCCGTTTTAATTTTGAAACTGATAAAGATCTAGAGTTATATAAACATTAACAGCTATTGATCTAATTTGGTCCAGTGATAGCACCGCCAGCAGCACCACACAATAGTGAGAAAAATGGGCCGTCCACTTGTGCTATCAAGTATTTTGTCTTTGGACATTATAGTCAACTAGAAATACCTTTGTCAAATTATTTACAAAGTGAGCACATACTGTACACCATGTAACACTTAGCAGGGCCTTGCATTCAAATATTGGATATAGAAAAACAATTCTCTCAGGTTTTGGGTGGACAAAATTAATATGTAGCTTCCCATCGCTGAAAAAAGCAACAAGGAGTGGAATATGAACTTAACAAAAGCCACTGCACGCTAATGTCATAGAGTCATAGAGTCATAGAGTAATACAGCACGGATAGAGGCCCTTCGGCCCATCGTGTCCGCGCCAGCCATAAAGCCCTGTCTAATCTAATCCCATATTCCAGCATTTGGCCCGTAGCCTTGTATGCTATGGCATTTCAAGTGCACATCCAAATGCTTCTTAAATGTTGTGAGGGTTTCTGCCTCCACAACCCTTTCAGGCAGTGAGTTCCAGACTCCAACCACCCTCTGGGTGAAAAAGTTCTTTCTCAAATCCCCTCTAAACCTCCCGCCCTTTACCTTGAATCTATGCCCCCTAGTTATTGACCCCTCTACTAAGGGAAAAAGCTCCTCAGCATCCATCCTATCTATGCCCCTCATAATTTTGTACACCTCAATCATGTCCCCCCTCAGCCTCCTCAGCTCCAAGGAAAACAAACCCAACCTGCCCAGTCTCTCTTCATAGCTGAAGCGCTCCAGCCCTGGTAACATCCTGGTGAACCTCCTCTGCACCCTCTCTAACGCGATCACATCCTTCCTGTAGTGTGGCGACCAGAACTGCACACAATATTCCAGCTGTGGCCTAACCAGTGTTTTATACAGCTCCATCATAACCTCCTTGCTCTTATATTCAATGCCTCGGCTAATGAAGGCAAGTATCCCATATGCCTTTTTTACCACCTTATCCACCTGTTCCGCCGCCTTCAGGGATCTGTGTACTTGCACACCCAGATCCCTCTGACCCTCCGTCTTGCCTAGGGTCTTTCCATTCATTGTGTATTCCTTTGCCTTGTTAGTCCCCCCAAAGTGCATCACCTCGCACTTTTCCGGGTTAAATTCCATTTGCCACTGTTCCGCCCATCTGACCAACCCATCTATATCGTCCTGCAGACTGAGGCTACCCTCCTCGCTATTTACCACCCTACCAATTTTTGTATCATCCGCGAACTTACTGATCATACCCTTTACATTCATATCCAAGTCATTAATGTAGACCACAAACAGCAAGGGACCCAGCACCGATCCCTGTGGTACCCCACTGGCCACAGGCTTCCAGTCACAAAAACAACCTTCGACCATCACCCTCTGCCTTCTGCCACTAAGCCAGTTTTGTATCCAATGTGCCAAGGCACCCTGGATTCCATGGGCTCTTACCTTCTTGACCAGTCTCCTGTGCGGGACTTTATCGAAGGCCTTACTGAAATCCATGTATACCACATCCACTGCGTTACCCTCATCCACACACCTAGTCACCCCCTCAAAAAATTCAATCAAATTAGTCAGACATGATCTTCCCTTGACAAAGCCATGTTGACTATCCCTGATTAATCCTTGCCTCTCCAAGTGGAGACAAATTTTGTCCCTCAGGATTTTTTCCAATAATTTTCCTACCACTGATGTTAGGCTCACTGGCCTGTAGTTCCCCGGTTTTTCCCTACTACCCTTCTTGAATAATGGTACTACATTAGCGGTTCTCCAGTCCTCTGGCACATCCCCTGTGGCCAGAGAGGTCCTGAATATATGTGTTAGAGCCCCCGCAATCTCCTCCTTTGCCTCACACAGCAGCCTGGGATACATTTCATCCGGGCCTGGGGATTTATCCATTTTTAGGCCAGCTAAAACCGCCAATACCTCCTCCCGCTCGATGTTAATATGTTCGAGCATATCACAGTCCCCCCGCCCTATTTCTATGTCAAGAGGAAATCTGTTTGCAGTTTTAAATTAAGTGCTGGCTCAACAGAATACAGGTAAAATTCTAACTGCAAATGGTCCCTCATTAAAATCCAGTGATCAAAAGTTCAAATTCCAGCTTCAATACCTCAATTATTAATACCGGTCCCCCTTTTCTGTAAGAACTGTTCTGCTGGATGATGCATGCATTTAATGGAGTGCAAGTACCTTCACAAACATTTACATTGTCATGTTGCAGCTGGTGCCTGTTGAATCCGTGATTCTTAAAGTATGATGTTTTCCAATAACTAGACGGAGGCTGTAACTTAACAATCAACAGGTGTTTACTGGAAGAGGGTAGTCTAAAGACTAACAGTACAGAGGCATGCTCAAGGCTTATATACAGGTGTGGTCACTGCCGGTACTACAGTATACAGGAGCTGTAAAAGTAGTTCTCTCTTAAAGGTACATACACTACAGTGCCAAACTAGCAATGTACAGAAGGTAGTAAGACAGTAGTGTGCACCACCAATCAGTTGTGTTCAGCTTGCATTTTTGTCAGCAACATTTAAAAACAACAAAGTTACCTGACCAACAGAGGTTGAAGTATCCCAGTAAAGTGATTTTGTGGTCTCTTGGGAAGGTTGCGGCCTGCAGCACTTAGCTGCTGTCTCTTGTCCAAGTGGCCATTCCTCACGTGTGCCTGGTCAGTGAGCGTCACTAGAACAGTCAGAGCCAAGATCAATCCTGTTCTCCTCAAAGCCACATAAAGACTTCTAGTAGGATTATTTCTAGCAATCTGGAATGTGAAGTCTCATTGATGTTTCCTATCACTAGCCCAAGGACAATAAGGCTAACTGTGTATAATCAAAAGGAAAAACTGCAAATGCTGGAAATCTGAAACAAAATTGGAAATAGCTGAAAATACAAAACAGGCCAGTCAGCATCTATAAAGAGAAAAATCAAGTTATGATTGACATGAATCAGTCATTCATGAAAGAAAGACTTATGAAATAATACTGAGCGGCCTACGGATGGCGCTGTCCAGGGAGAGTATAAATACTCGGGCACGGGCCCAGCTTGCGCAGAACATTCTTAACAGGAACTAGTGAAGGACACAACTAGACCTCCATGTTGTAAAACAGTTGATTAAAGCTTTGGTTAACGCTTAGACCAAGTGCCTAGTAGTTTTCTTACGTCAATTTAATCAACTGAAACTATGCTCCCTGACGCGTTGCATTCCATCAGGTCTCTCCTTTCTACATCCACCAATGTTACTCCTCACGAACGATTCTTCGGGTTCCAGCGTTGCTCCACTCATGGGACGTCCCTACCATCATGGTTGGCAGCTCCTGGCCCCGTGCTGCTCCGAAGATTCGTCCGATCCTCCAAGAGTGATCCCCTCGTCGACGAAGTGGAACTAACGGATGTCAATCCTACATATCGTATGTGCGGTACCCTGATGGCCGAGAGTGTACAGTTTCACTTCGGGATCTGGCTCCCTGCCCAACCGGTCCCACGGACCCGATCGATAGAGGGATCCATATCAACGATGTTGATACTCTGCGCTCCTCCGAGGATGACGCCCTACCCGGGATGTCAAGGGATCTGCCAGCTACTCCGTCGGATCAACCCGGGGAACAGAGCGCTCCCCGCGGGATGACCACCCGAAGCCAGGACGTCGGTCAATCACCGACTACTGAGCAGGATGAAGCCAGCTCTGCGCCTGTGGGGGCCCGCACCCGGAGTCACGATCTCCCCAGTCCCCCTCAGGTCGATCAAGGCAACACGGGCTCTGCCAGGCCGCCGGTACGAACCAAGCGACCCAAGGACCCAGACACGGTCCGAGGAGACGTGCCTTCCAGCCACAAACGGAGATCCAAACGACTGCAGCTATTCGTAGTCCGATTAATCCGATAGAAGGAAGTCACCGGACTACCAATCCTTCAGGCGGGAAGAATGACATGAATCAGTCATTCATGAAAGAAAGACTTATGAAATAATACTGAGCAGCCTACGGGTGGCGCTGTCCAGGGAGAGTATAAATACTCGGGCACGGGCCCAGCTTGCGCAGGATATTCTTAACAGGAACTAGTGAAGGACACAACTAGACCTCCATGTTGTAAAACAGTTGATTAAAGCTTTGTTTAACGCTTAGACCAAGTGCCTAGTAATTTTCTTACGTCAATGATGTTTCAGGTGTGTACCCTTCATTAGAACAAAGGCCAATTGTGTGCTCCACTAGCATTTTAACTGACATTGGCTAATCCAGCACAGATTGAACTTGGTGCCCCTGTTTTTTGAACGTAAAATGGGTGTAAAGTATACCAAATCAGCAGTAGGATGGCCTGCTCCCCAATATGCACAAATGTTGATCCTCTGCTAAATTCGTGCAGATAATTGTTTCGGCGTCCCAGGCCTATATGTTAATTTGGCCACTGATTATGTTAACCAGGGGCCTAATGCCTGTTGAAGGACCCCTTTTCTAATTTCCATTAGTAAAATATTCTGAACATAAGATCTAATTAAACTAAGAGAAATGTATGATGCTAAATCAGAATATTATCTATGTTAATTAGATACTCTATACCCTGCGGTGCCCACCGGTTGCGGAAGGCCCCTAGTGTACCAGGGGACACCGCATTCTCCCTCTCCAGGGCCTTCCGCTCTAGGGATACGACTGCGGAAGAGAGGCAGGCAGCCAGGGTGACTCTCTTTGCAGTCGCGCCCATCCTCGACCTGTGAAGTCACCTTGCATATGTGATAAACAGGGAAAGTCATCGCAAGAATCCTCCTCAATCACCTTCTCCCAGTGGCCGAAGAGCTCCTCCCAGAGTCACAATGCGGATTCTGCCCACTAAGGGGCACAATGGACATGGTCTTCACTGCACGTCAATTACAAGAGAAATGCAAGGAACAGCACCAACCGCTGTACATAGCCTTCTTTGATCACACAAAGGCCTTCGACACTGTCAACCGTGAGGGATTATGGAGTGTCCTCCTCAAATTCGGCTGCCTTCAAAAGTTTGTCACCATCCACCGCCTGCTTCACGACGACATGCGAGCCGTGATCCTGACCAACGGTTCCACCACAGACCCAATTCACATATGAACCGGGGTCAAGGCTGTGTCACCGCAGCAACGCTCTTCTCGATCTTCCTTGCTGCAATGCTCCATCTCACCCTCAGTAAGCTCCCCGCTGGAGTGGAGCTAATTTACAGAACAAACGGGAAACTGTTCAACCTCCGTCGCCTCCAGTCCAGATCCAAGGTCGTCCCATCCTCTGTCGTCGAATTACAGTATGCAGACGATGCTTGCGTCTGCACTCACTCGGAGGTCGAACTCCAAACCATCGTCAACACCTTCACCGAAGCGTATGAGAGCATGGGCCTTACACTAAACATCCGTAAGACAAAGGTCCTCTACCAACCTGCCCCCGCCACACAGTACTGCCCCCCGATTATCAAAATCCATGACAAGGCCTTGGACAACGTGGACCACTTTCCATACCTCAGGAGCCTACTGTCAACAAGGGCAGACGTCGACGACGAAGTCCAACACCGCCTTCAGTGTGCCAGTGCAGCCTTCGGTCACCTGAGGAAGAGAGTGTTTGAAGACCAGGACCTCAAACCCGGCACTAAGCTCATGGTCTACAGAGCAGCAGTGATACCCACCCTGCTGTATGCCTCAGAGACATGGACCATGTACAGCAGGCACCTCAAAGCACTGGAGAGGTACCACCAACTCTGCCTCCGCAAGATCCTGCAAATCCATTGGCAGGATAAGCGCACCAACGTCAGTGTTCTTGCTCAGGCCAATATCCCCAGCATCGAAGCTTTGACCACGCTCGATCAGCTCCGACGGATGGGTCACATTGTCCGCATGCCCGATACGAGACTCCCAAAACAAGCGCTCTACTCGGAACTCCGACACGGCAAGAGAGCCCCAGATGGGCAGAGGAAACGCTTCAAGGACCTCAAAGCCTCCTTGAAAAAGTATAACATCCCCACCGACACCTGGGTATCCCTGGCCCAAGACCGCACAAAGTGGAGGAGAAGCATCCGGGAAGGCGCCGAACACCTCGAGTCTCTTCGCCAGGAGCAAGCAGAAGCCAAGCGCAGGCAGCGCAAAGAGCGCACGTCAACCCAAGCACCCAACCCACCCGCCCTTTCAACCACCGTCTGCCCCACCTGTGACAGAGACTGTAGGTCCCGCATTGGACTCATCAGTCACCTGAGAACTCATTTTTAATGTGGAAGCAAGTCATCCTTGGTTCCGAGGGACTGCCTAAGAAGAATAGTGATAAACCATTGAGGGCTTTTATTAAATGTAAGGTGTGTTTAAACCAAAACTTTCTACATACTACAGGCAATGGTGTTTAAGAGCACAGGCCTGAAAAAGGCACGCCATAACATTTTTGACACTCGCATTTTTGTCCAATTGTACAAAACTGCAGCTGCTGGTGAACTTTAATCTTTCTATGAATAAGCAGGATGATGAGGCCTTTCAAAAGTTGAAAATAAATCCTTAACACATAGTTCAGGCACGTCAGACAATCAGTGGTGGCCCTGAGTTCAGTTAATTAATCACTTATCCTGTCTTTATTCTTGGGGCCAATTAAGATTATCAAAGACAGCAATGGAAACACAAGATTGCCACCTCTTCATATGGACAGTTTAAGAAGTGCTATTTCATGAGCTGTTTTATACAATTACAATTTTGAAACCGTTCCAAAATATATTTAACGTGCATGTTTTGACAGTTTGCCACTTGCATTTCTACTGTCACGTTGGACTATATATAATAGACATTGCTATTATTAACATAATTATATTACCTCTCACCTCTACCGCAGGATGAATCAAGGAATTCCCTTTACAGCAAATAAAACTCTCCTTTTCACTGTTCTGCTCGCTAAGCCAAACATGGATTTAGGTAGTTTAAGAAATTTAACAGCTTGTGCGTCCACATCCTTAGCTAATCTCAAACCAGTGAAATTTGTGGTAGTCAATAGGGATCCTAAAGTCCAGCAGCCACAATATTATACATATCATTTGCACCTAACTGTAAAAACAACCACATTTGTTACAAACTAATTAATAAAAATGGCTCTATAGCTAAAGCACGATCTGATATGATACTGAGGAACACCGAGCAAAAAGGTCTCAAGTTTAATCCCTGGTTTGGGCTGTTTAGCTGGTGTGGTGATAGTAATGCTACTAATGGACTCAAGAAGGAGGGGGGAAAAAGTCAGCTCAGGTTTCCACTCCTGATTGTAATTGTAGAAAAGCTCTGATAAGATCATACTTTTAAAACTGTCCAAATGAAAATGTAGCAGTCTCTTGATTGCTATCCCATGACCCCTATTGGAAATGGAGTGTGGATGTCAGATAAGAACATGATTTGGCTTGTCTGTCATGTCTGGAGATGATTCACCTGCTGCCATTTACTGGCTGGGCTCACACATAAAGAATGGCCACTTGGATAATATACCGTTCTTATTTTCTTTGGAACTATATCCTGATAAAAAGTAAACAACTTCAGAAAAGAATGAGAGAAAAGGGAAGAAACGGAAAATAAAAACAGTAAAAGTGAGATGAAAAGATTAATTAATGCAGTATTTTTGAACACTGTACTCGTAACCTCTGGGACAGAGCACTAGAGCGAGAAGAAATTTTCCCTCTTCTGATTACTGTTTAGCAATAATGGTTTTGATATGTCCCAAATGAGTTCCCTGAAGATACGAGTCCACAAAAATGTACTTTCAACCAAAAAAGGCTCAAAATTAGAAATGAAAGTGTTATGAAAATGAGGAAAAAGATTATTTTGAATAGAAAAGCATAGGCAGGAATTTCCTCAGAGTTTCAGGTTTCCACCTCACTTCTGGCAAAGTTATAGCAGCAGACTGGGGGCAGCTCCGATGAAACTCCCAGCCCACAATGTCCTCAAACACTATCGAATGTTATGAGACATAGGCCTAGAAATTCGGTTGGTTGCGCCAGCGATTAGCGCCTAATGAGCCCGAGATTTGGGGCGCTACCCAATGTTCGGGCGGGCGCAATGAGGATAGCGACAACTCCCATATTGAGTATCCATTTAGCGCCTGTGCTAACTGTTAGCGCGCGCCCGTGTGCGCAGGCAGATCATGACGTCATTTCAGTGTGCAACGCCCTTTTGGTGCCCCTGACCGGATATTCGGTGGCGCCTGGAACCTTTCCGCCTGGCGCTATTAGTGACAGTCCGATGGAACGTTCCCAGGCCCTTCTCGGAGTCGGGGGGCGCTATTTAAAGGGGACAGATCTAGTATAAAAGCTGCAGCCACTTGGCCTGTTCATTCTGATCGTTGCTGGAGAGAGTTGGTGAGCTACTGTTGCACAGGATTTATCGGATTTAGCCTTCGAATACTTGGGACCTTCAGCCCTGTCCGGAGCAGTTGGAGCGCTAGACATTACAGCGTGTTGCCCGTCTGGCATAGCAATGGGAGCTGCTTTGGAGGGGAACGTCCTCATGGCCGGACACTTTGAAGGGGCACAGAGACGGCGGGAGAGAGGGCCGGGATTGGCCAGAAGGAGGAGGGGCAATGGAGGTCGGCCACTCCGAAGATACGCTGCGAGGGTTTTCAGGCAGCAGGTGTCATACCTTACCATGTCGGAGGAGCAGTGTCTGCGAAGGCTCCGATTTGGTAAGGAGGTTGTGACTAAGCTGTGCCACGTGCTTGCTGAGGATCTGCAGCTGCGTCTACGGTGCAGGACCTCTCTGTCAGTGGCCGTCAAAGTGACTGTTGCCCTCAACTTTTACGCCACCGGATCCTTTCAGTCAGCCACTGGGGACATAGCGAATATATCTCAATTTGCAGTGCATTGTTGCATCCGGCAAGTGACAGCTGCCCTCTATAGAAGAAGGCGTCAATTAATCACCTTCCCTCTGACCCTGGAGAAGCAGGTGGAGCGCGCGCAGGGCTTCGCTGCTATTGCGGACTTCCCCATGGTGCAGGGGGCCATTGATTGCACACACGTGGCTTTGCGGGCGCCATTACTGAATCCTGAGGAGTTCCGCAACCGCAAGGGGTTCCACTCCCTCAATGTCCAGCTTGTCTGTGACCACCGCCAGATGATCATGGCAGTCAACGCGCAATTCCCTGGGAGCGGCCACGATGCATTCATCCTGCGGCAGACCTGTTTCTGACCTTTTTGAGGGGCCGGCTCACCCACGAGGCTGGCTTCTTGGTGACAAGGGCTATCCTCTCTGCCCATGGCTCATGACCCCACTCCGTTTGCCCGTCACCCCGGCAGAAGAGCTTTACAATAGCAGCCATCAGGCGACCAGGAATATTGTGGAGCACACTATTGGTGTGCTCAAACAGCGTTTCCGCTGTCTAGACCATTCGGGGGGAGCCCTGCAGTACTCGCCGGAACAAGTGGGTCGCATCGTCGTCGTCTGCTGCATGCTCCACAACTTGGCCATTCAACGAACCCAGCCAATGCCAGCTGCCCCTCAAGGTCCAGCAGAGCAGGCGGACGAGGAGGAGGAGGAGGAGGAGGAGGAAGAGCAGGTGGACGAGGAGGAGGAGGAGGAGCATGCGGAGGAGGAGGAGGAGGAGGAAGATGGGAGGGCTCCTGAAACTGGAAGGGCCGTCCGTCAGAGGCTCAGAAGGACTCGGTTCGAGGACCCTCTGACGGAATGATGGGTCTCATTCATCCTGCGCACTTCTGATCGTACAAAGCCTATGAAGGCCACCATGAGTGTAAATAGTTACGAGTACCATTGTAAATAAAAAAAAATATTTATTTTCAAAAACGTGCTTCCTTCCAGCATAACAACGTCATGTCAACAGAAACCATAACTAACAAAATAACAGTTAACTCTCTGGCAAAGCCGCAAAACTAAACAAACCATCACCAACAATCAGAACAGGTGAGGGCGTCCTTGAATTTGGGGAAAGAAACGTCTCAGCACCTCCCTCTACTGCTGGCCCCTTGATGGAGACTGACTTCTCTTTCGCGGTCGGCCCCTTCCCTCCCTGCTGTTCCTCCGTAGTTGAACCCCAGTGGCAGCGTCAAGGACGGGGGACGCCTGGTGACTGTCTGCAAGCGCAGAAGCCCCTGAGGGACGGCCTGGACGACCTCTGGGCTTGGAGGGTGCGGAGGCTGGCTGCTTGATCTGGCCATGGCTGGAAGCAGTGTGCACTGCAGGTGGTGGCAGCTGCACTGCAGACGTTCCAGCGGTGGCATGAGCAATGGTCACCTGCCGAGAGAGGACACCTGCACCATGGTCGGACGACACACTGGCTCTCAGAGGGGACCGGCTCGGCTCTACCGCCACAAGCGACTGCTCCACCGATTCCTGGCCTCGTGTGGTACTGGAAGGGCCTGGGGTGATCCTAGCTGATGCAGATAGGGTGGCAGCAGTGAGAGTTCGCGTTGCCTCAATCTGGGTCTGGATGAGGCCAGCAAGTGACTGTGTGGCAGCAGTGAGGACCTGTGTGGCAGGTGCCAGTCCTTCGGAGAAGCCCTGGACAGTTCTCTCCATTGCTTCGGACAAGGCCGGAGCAGTCCGTTCCACTGCCTCGGACAAGCCCTGGACAGACCTTTACAGGGATTGTCCGAAGCTCTGAACAGTCCTTTCCATAGCGGCCTCGAAGCCCTGGACAGTCCTCTCCATTGCTGCCCCAAAGCCCTGGACAGTCCTCTCCATTGCTGCGCCAAAGTCCAGCACACTCTTTGCCAGTGTTTCTATCGACTGAGGCATCCTCCCCACTGCAGCCATAAGCTGAGTGAGCCTGAGCCGGGCCTGGGTGCTCATTTCAGCCAGGCTACGCACCTCCTCTGCACTCTGTGCAGCAGTCATCGCTCCCTGCCTCGCCCTCCGGGGAGCCGGTGCCCGAACTTGCCTACCCCCCTTGCGTTGATGCAGACCGCTTGTTCCGGCAACTGGCTCCTCATCAGAGCCCCCCCACCTCCCCTCCAGGGAGCTACTATCCCCAGTCTGCAGATGTGTTGGCACCCCTGCGGCTGGAATGGGTGGTCCGGCTTCCTCCTGATCCTTGCCTCCGGAGGCACTGGCACTGGCAGCTTCAGGGCCCGGATCCCGAGCTGGTGATGCAGCATCTGAAAGCAGGGAGGTGGAAGAGTGGCTTTAGCAAAAGCACAGGTTGGCAGCAAGGCATGCCAGATTGCGGCAAGGCTCTGACATGGCTCCACAGTGAGAAAGCATGCTGGCAGGGGGACCAAGTGGAAGGAGACAGTTGAAAAAGGTGAGATCCTTACCATCGCTGTCGACAATGGGGTCGGCAGCTGCAGTGGTAACAGGACCACTCAGACGTCCTCCAAGAATCTGGTGCACTCTCTCCTCGAGATCCGTCAGAGTGACCACTTGTGGAGGTCCTCCACCGGTTCGAAGCTGGTCCTTGCGAATCGTCACCAGCTTGGACTGCAGGGGAAAGAAGGGGAAGTTCTGTTACATGACGCCCTGAGTGATCATCTCATGCCCCCCATGGTGCAAGAGCCCTTACATGATGCCCTGAGTGATCATCTCATGCCCCCCATGGTGCAAGAGCCCTTACATGACGCCCTGAGTGATCATCTCATGCCCCCCATGGTGCAAGAGCCCTTACATGTTGCCCTGAGTGATCATCTCATGCCCCCCATGGTGCAAGAGCCCTTACATGCCGCCCTGAGTAATCATCTCATGCCCCCCATGGTGCAAGAGCCCTTACATGACGCCCTGAGTGATCATCTCATGCCCCCCATGGTGCAAGAGCCCTTACATGACGCCTTGATTCAAATGTGCATGTGTGTGCCCAGAAAGGGCCATGGGTGCTTGCTGACACATGGCCATTGGGGCATCGCGCACCCTGTAGCCATGAAGTCAGGTGCAGATGGAGGGAATCAGAAGTTTGCATAAACACCACTCACCCTCACGACCCGAGTGAGGTTGTTGAATTTCTTCCTGCACTGAACAGGGCTCCTGGTCGCCATGCTGCTGGAGTTGACCCTCTGACAAACATCCCTCCAAGCTCGGCGGTAGTCCTTTTGATTCGGCCTCCTGCCATTGTCAGGATAGAGAACATCTCGACGGCGCTCCACTGCAGCCACCAAGTGCTCCAGAGCCTCAGTGCTGAAGCGCTCTGCTCTCTGTCTCACTTTCTCCATCTTGACCAAGTTTTTTGCACCAGAGAAGGGCGTGCGCCGATTCTGAGGCCTACAGGGCGATGAGTGTAGAAGCTGAGGCTGACTAACCCACCCCTTTAAGAGCTGGCTGGCGCCTGGAAGTCTCGTGGTTATCGGTAATTGAGATCACCTGCGCTGCGCCCGTCCGTGCCGATATTGGGTAGCGCCGGAAGTTTTGCGCCTCAGGAGGCCCGTGCAACGTCTGAATTCACGCCTCAATCACCTTTGGGGGTGAAGCAACCCAATATCGCGCCAGGCAGCGATAAGTTTTGTCTGGCTATAAACTTTGCGCAGCGCCAGTTCTAACGCCTCAAGCGGGGCTATACCCAATTTCCAGGCCATAAAGTAGTAAATTTAGTTTGGGCCATTTTTTTCTTCTGAGAGCATTGGCTGCTTTACTACACAGGTTGTTCTTCACTACTTCATCAAATGGCCATTATTCATGTGCAAGACTTGTCAGTGAGTGTTGATAAGTTATCTGACTGGGGGAGCCATTGGGCTAGAAATTCATTACAGCCAAGGAATGGGCAGTGTTTAGACTAAAAATGGTTAAGTAACGCCAGTTGAAAATCGTCTAGGCTGCACGCAAAATTCGCCCTTATACCTCATTAAAATGATTGCAGTCATGATTCTCGTTTAAAATCCCAAGCTCAATGATTGCAGTCATGATTCTCATCTAAAAACCCAAGCTGACTGGCGTTACACTGAAAAGATGGATCAATATTGGGGGCAGTCTAAACGCAAATAATGATTGCCACAGGCTTTTTTTACTGCTTAAAGGGGAGGTTCATTGATGCTGCAGCAGCTCATTCTCAGCATTGTTGGGTGTGCAGCTGCCTCAACAACCATAAGAAGAAGCACTTATTTACAAATCCTGATGGCTGATCGCCACCCCAGGGAGAGAGTCCAGAGGTTTTCCGATGAATGGGAGGAAAAAGAGTGGTAGAGCTATAGTAATAGGGGATTCAATTGTAAGGGGAATAGATAGGCGTTTCTGCGGCCGCAAACAAGACTCCAGGATGGTGTGTTGCCTCCCTGGTGCAAGGGTCAAGGATGTCTCCGAGCGGCTGCAGACCATCTTGGAAGGGGAGGGTGAACAGCCGGTTGTCGTGGTGCATATAGGCACCAACGATATAGGTAAAAAGCGGGATGAGGTCCTAAAAGCGGAATATAGGGAGTTAGGAGGTAAATTAAAAAACAGGACCTCAAAGGTAGTAATCTCAGGATTGCTACCAGAGCCACGTGCTAGTCAGAGTAGAAATAGAAGGATACTTCAGATGAATACGTGGCTAGAGGAATGGTATCAGGGGGAGGGATTCAAGTTCCTGGGACATTGGAACCGGTTCTGGGGGAGGTGGGACCAGTTCAAACCGGACGGTCTGCACCTGGGCAGGGCTGGAACCGATGTCCTAGGGGGTTTGTTTGCTAGTGCTGTGGGGGAGGGTTTAAACTAAAATGGAAGGGGGTTGGGAACCAGAGCAGGGAGACAGAGGAAAGGGAAACAAGGATAAAAGCAAAAGATAGGAAGAAGAAAAACAAAAGTAGCAGTCAGAGAAATCAACGGTTTAAATCAAACATGGCCACAGTAAATAATAATTCTAATAGGTCTAAGAGCGTTAAAAAAACAAGCCTGAAGGCTTTGTGTCTTAATGCGATGAGCATTTGTAATAAGGTGGATGAATTGGCTGCGCAAATAGAGGTAAACGAATATGATTTGGTTGGGATTACGGAAACGTAGCTCAAGGATGGCCAAGACTGGGAACTCAACATCCAGGGGTATTCGATATTCAGGAAAGATAGGCAAAAAGGAAAGGGAGGTGGGGTAGCATTACTGGTTAAAGAAGGGATTAACACAATTGTAATGAAGGATATCAGCACTGATGATGTGGAATCTGTATGGGTAGAATTGAGAAATACTAAGGGGAAAAAAACATTAGTGGGAGTGGTATATAGACCTCCAAACAGTAAGGCGGAGGTTGGGGATGGCATTAAAAGGGAAATTAAAGAAGCGTGCAATAAGGGCACAGCAGTCATCATGGGTGACTTTAATCTACATATAGATTGGGCTAACCAAATTGGTAATAATACTGTGGAGGAGGAATTCCTGGAGTGTTTACGGGATGGTTTCCTGGACCAATATGTCGAGGAACCAACCAGAGATCAGGCCATCTTAGACTGGGTATTATGTAACGAGAAAGGATTAATTAGCAATCTTGTTGTACGAGGCCCCTTGGGTCGGAGCGATCATAATATGATTGAATTCTTCATTAAGTTGGAGAATGAAGTAGTTGACTCAGAAACAAGGGTCCTCAATTTAAATAAAGGAAACTACGATGGTCTGAGGAGCGAGTTGGGTAAGATTGATTGGGGAATGGCACTCAAAGGGTTGACAGTGGATAGGCAATGGCAAACATTCAAAGGCCGAATGGATGAACTACAGAAGTTGTTCATCCCAGTTTGGCATAAAAATAAAACAAAAAAGGTGACTCAACTGTGGCTAACAAGGGAAATTAGGGATAGCATAAGATCCAAGGAGAGGACATACAAATTGGCCAGAAAAAGCAATAATCCTGAGGATTGGGAGCAGTTTAGGATTCAACAAAGGAGGACAAAAGGATTAATTAAGAAAGGGAAAATAGAATGAGAGTAAGCTTACAGGGAACATAAAAACTGACTGTAAAAGCTTTTATAGATATGTGAAGAGAAAAAGATTGGTGAAGTCAAACGTAGGTCCCTTGCAGTCAGAATCGGGGGAATTTATAATGGGGAACAAAGAAATGGCAGACCAACTAAATACATATTTTGGTTCTGTCTTCACAAAGGAGGACACAAATAACCTCCCAGAAATACCGGGGAACATAGGGTCTGATGAAAGGGTGGAACTGAAAGAAATCAGTATTTGTAGGGAAATGGTGTTAGGAAAATTGATGGGACTGAAGGCCGATAAATCCCCAGGGCCTGATAATCTACATCCCAGGGTACTTAAGGAAGTGGCCCAAGAAATAGTAGATGCATTGCTGGTCATCTTCCAGAACTCGATAGACTCTGGAACAGTACCCATGGATTGGAGGGTAGCTAATGTTACCCCACTATTCAAAAAAGGTGGCAGAGAAAAAGCGGGGAATTACAGACCGGTAAGCCTGACATCGGTAGTGGGGAAAATGCTAGAGTCCATTATAAAAGATGTAATAGCAGAGTACTTGGAAAGCAGTGACAGGATCGGACAAAGTCAACATGGATTTACAAAAGGTAAATCATGCTTGACTAATCTACTGGAATTTTTTGAGGATGTAACTGGTAAAATAGATAAGGGAGAACCAGTGGATGTGGTGTATTTGGACTTTCAGAAGGCTTTCGATAAGGTCCCGCATAAGAGATTAGCGTGCAAAATTAAGGCACATGGGATTGGGGGCAAGGTAGTGACTTGGATAGAGAACTGGTTGGCGGACAGAAAGCAAAGAGTTGGAATAAACGGGTCATTTTCCGAGTGGCAGGCAGTGACTAGTGGGGTGCCGCAAGGATCGGTCCTCGGACCCCAGCTGTTCACAATATATATTAATGATCTGGACGAGGGAATTGGATGTAATATCTCCAAATTTGCAGACGACACAAAGCTGGGTGGGAGGGTATGCTGCGAGGAGGATATCATGAAACTCCAGTACGATTTGGACAGGTTAGGTGATTGGGCAGAAACATGGCAAATGCACTATAATGTGGATAAATGTGAGGTTATCCACTTTGGTGGCAAAAACAGGAAGGCACATGATTGTTTGAATGGCAATAGATTGAGAGAAGGGGAAGTGCAAAGAGACCTGTGTGTTCTTGTGCACCAGTCGCTGAAGGTAAGCATGCAGGTTCAGCAGGCGGTTAAGAAGGCAAATGGTATGTTGGCCTTCGTAGCAAGAGGGTTCGAGTACAGGAACAAAGATGTCTTGCTGCAGTTGTACAGGGCCTTGGTGAGACCGCACCTTGAGTGTTGTGTGCAGTTTTGGTCGCCTTACCTGAGGAAGGACGTTCTTGCCATGGAAGGAGTGCAGCGAAGATTCACCAGGCTGATACCTGGGATGGCAGGAATGACGTATGAGGAGAGATTGTGTCGATTGGGCTTATACTCACTGGAGTTTAGAAGATTGAGAGGGGATCTCATCGAAACCTATAAAATTCTGTCAGGCCTGGACAGACTAGATGCTGGAAGCATGTTCCCGATGGTCGGGCAGTCCAGAACCAGGGGTCATAGTCAAAGGATAAGGGGTAAGACATTTAGGACTGAAATGAGGAGGAATTTCTTCACCCAGAGAGTGGTGAACCTGTGGAATTCTCTGCCACAGAGGGCGGTGGAGGCCAGTTCATTAAATATATTCAAGAAAGTGTTGGATATATTTCTTAAGGCTAAAGGGATCAAGGGATATGGGGAGAAGGCAGGGACAGGGTACTGAATTTGAATGATCAGCCATGATCTCATTGAATGGCGGAGCAGGCTCGAAGGGCCGAATGGCCTACTCCTGCTCCTATCTTCTATGTTTCTATGAAGCTTTGGAGGCATTGGTTTTAGCAGTGGAGAGAAGGCGGGCGGTCCTGTACCCACCAACTGGCAGGAGGCCCTCGCCATAAGTCTGCCGGACTATGTGGAGGGAGGTGGCACACCATGTCACAGGCAGCACTCTGGTCCCCAGGACCCACACACAGTGCAGGAAGAAGTTTAACAAGCTCACATAGGTGGTCAGGATGAGTGAAGGCTTCATCAAATGCTACATGCCACAAGCTTCACACATTAGAGAGTTAAATGCGTGGCTCAAAGACTGGTGTGGGAGAAATGGGTTTTGCTTCCTGGGACACTGGCACCAGTACTGGGGCAGGAGGGAGCTGTTCCGTTGGGACGGGCTTCACTTGGCCAGTGCTGGGACTAGAGTCCTGGCGGATCATATAACTAGGGCTGTAGAGAGGGCTTTAAACTAACTAGTGCGGGGGAGGTTCCTAGAGAGCAAATAATAAAAATGACAACAGAGAAGGTCATAGACTTAGGTAGCAGTGGGGAAATTAAAAACCAGAGCGTGTCAGGAAGGGGCAGAAGGTATGGAGTAAAAGGTAAAGTAATAAAAAGGGCAAAAGCAGGAACTAAGTGTCACAAAACATATTTGAAAGTTCTCTATCTGAATGCACGTAGCATTCGTAACAAAATAGATGCGTTAATGGCACAAATAACTACATATAGGTATGATCTGGTGGCCATTACAGAAACATGGCTGCAGGGTGACAATGCCTGGGAATTAAACATACCAGGTTATTTAACGATCAGGAAGGACAGGCAGGAAGGAAGGGGAGGTGGGGTGGCTATGTTAATAAAGGAAGGAATCACTGTAATACAGAGAAATGCTATTGGGTCAAAAGATCAGGATAATGAAACAGTTTGGGTGGAGGTAAGGAATAATAAGGGGAAAAAAACACTAGTGGGCGTAGTCTATAGGCCTCCGAACAGTTGCAACTCTGTTGGACGGAGTATCAATCAGGAAATAGTTGAGGCTTGTAATAAGGGAGCATCTATAATTATGGGGGATTTTAACTATCATATTAATTGGACAAATCAAATTGGGCAGGGCTGCCTTGAGGATCAGTTCATTGAGTGTATTAGGGATGGGTTTCTTGGGCAGTATGTAACTGAACCGACCAGGGGGCAAGCAACCTTAGATCTGGTCCTGTGTAACGAGACAGGATTAATTAAAAATGTCCTAGTAAAGGATCCCCTTGGAATGAGTGACCATAACATGGTTGAATTCCATATTCAATTAGAGGGTGAGAAGGTTGGATCTCAAACAAGCGTGCTAAGCTTGAATAAAGGGGACTATGAAGGTATGAGAGCGGAATTGAGTAGGGTGGATTGGGAAAATAGATTAAAGGGTAAGACGATACATGATCAGTGGTATACATTTAAGGAGTTATTTTACAACTTCCAAAAAATATATATTCCACTGAGAAGAAAAGGGTGTAAAAGAAAAGACAGCCATCCGTAGCTAAGTAAAGAAATTAAGGATAGTATTCGACTAAAAACAAGGGCATATAAGGTAGCCAAATCTAGTGGGAGGATAGAGGATTGGGAAAACTTTAAAAGACAGCAAAAAATAACAAAAAGATTGATTAAGGGAAGATAGATTATGAAAGTAAATTAGCAAAAAATATAAAAACAGATAGTAAGAGTTTTTATAGTTATATAAAAAGAAAAAGGGTGGCTAAAGTAAATGTTGGTCCCTTAGAGGATAAGACTGGGAAATTAATGGTGGGAAATATGGAGATGGCAAAAACACTGAATGAATATTTTGTATCAGTCTTTACAGTAGAAGACACTAAGAATATCCCAACACTGGACAAACAGGGCACTATAGGGGGGGAGGAGCTAAACACGATCAAAATCACTAAGGAAGTGGTACTCGGTAAAATAATGGGACTCAAGGCAGATAAATCACCTGGACCTGATGGCTTACATCCTAGGGTCTTGAGGGAAGTGGCGGTAGGGATTGTGGATGCATTGGTAATAATTTTCCAAAACTCCCTGGACTCAGCAAAGGTCCCGGCAGACTGGAAAACTGCTAATGTAACACCCTTATTTAAAAAGGGCAGTAGACAGAAGGCTGGAAACTATAGACCGGTTAGCCTAACATCTGTGGTCGGTAAAATATTGGAGTCCATTATTAAGGAGACAGTAACAGGACATTTGGATAATCATAATTTAATAGGACAAAGTCAGCATGGTTTTATGAAGGGGAAGTCATGTTTGACAAATTTGCTGGAGTTCTTTGAGGAAGTAACATATAGGGTGGATAAAGGGGAACCAGTGGACGTAGTGTATTTAGACTTCCAAAAGGCATTTGACAAGGTGCCACACAAACGATTATTGCTTAAGATAAAAAATCACGGGATTGGGGGTAATATTCTGGCATGGATAGAAGATTGGCTATCTAACAGAAGGCAGAGAGTTGGGATAAATGGTTCATTCTTGGACTGGCAATCAGTAACTCGTGGTGTACCACAGGGGTCAGTGCTGGGTCCCCAACTCTTTACAATCTATATTAACGATCTGGAGGAGGGGACCGAGTGTAACATATCAAAGTTTGCAGATGATACTAAGATGGGAGGGAAAGTAGTGAGTGAGGAGGACATAAAAAACCTGCAAGGGGACATAGACAGGCTAAGTAAGTGGGCAGAGATTTGGCAGATGGAATACAATACTGGAAAGTGTGAGGTTATGCACTTTGGCAGGAAAAATCGTAGAGCAAGTTATTATCTTAATGGCAAGAAACTGGAAAGTACTGAAGTACAAAGGGATCTGGGGGTCCTGGTGCACGAAACTCAAAAGGTTAGTATGCAGGTGCAGCAAGTGATTAAGAAGGCCAATGGAATGTTGGCTTTCATTGCTAGGGGGATAGAATATAAAAATAGGGAGGTATTGCTTCAGTTGTACAAGGTATTGGTGAGACCGCACCTGGAATACTGCATACAGTTTTGGTGTCCATACTTAAGAAAAGATATACTTGCTCTCGAGTCAGTACAAAGAAGGTTCACTCGGTTAATCCCGGGGATGAGTGGATGGACATATGAGGAGAGGTTGAGTAGATTGGGACTCTACTCATTGGAGTTCAGAAGAATGAGAGGCGATCTTATTGAAACATATAAGATTGTGAAGGGGTTGGATTGGGTGGATGTGTTGAGGATGTTCCCGATGATGGGTGAAACTAGAACTAGGGGGCATAGTCTTAGAATAAGGGGCTGCTCTTTCAAAACTGAGATGAGGAGGAGCTACTTCACTCAGAGGGTGGTAGGTCCATGGAATATGCTGCCCCAAAAAGCTGTAGAAGCTACATCATTACATAAATTTAAAACAGAAATAGACAGTTTCCTAGAAGTAAAGGGAATAAAGGGTTATGGGGAGCGGGCAGGAATTTGGACATGAGTCTAGGTTCGGATCGGTCATGGCCCTGTGGGTAGCGGAGCGGGCCCAGGGGCCGTGTAGCCTGATCCTGCTCCTATTTCATGTGTCTAATTCTGATAGATTCAGGAGATGGTTCTGTGATAGTAGATTGGCGGTTAGGATCAGATCAGCCATGATCTTATTGAATGGCAGAGCAGGCTCGAGGGGCCGATTGGCCTACTCCTGCTCCTATTTCTTATGTTCTTATGTGCTCAATGCACCACACCCCCAGCACTCACCCACCAACAATCTCTACCTAGCAACACTCACATCCACATCTCACACCTTGCACACAATGACAGTTATTCCACTATGGCAGGCACAAGAGTCAATTGTTATTAGAATGCATATGCTTTGTGTGATATGTTTATAGATAAATGTATTAATTGTGCTTGGAATATTTTGTAGTCTCTCATTTCAGCTTTGCACCCAGGAGAACGCTGTGATATGGCGTGAAACAGGGATGGTATGATGGGAATGTGGTGAGCTACGGGGATCTGGGGTTTCATTCATGCGAATCGGAGTCTGATGAGCCGGTCACGTACAGCCCGTCCGGAAGGCCGATTGTCTCGCTGCCTCTGCTCCCTCCACCGTAGATCCTGGAGGGTGATGTCCACTGCCAGTACAACCCCTATGACTTTTAGCAAGTGTTGTAGGTTGGAGCTTTTCAGAAATAATTATGGAGTTTTATACTTGCCACAACACTTCCTGATACCAAAGAAGCTTGAAATGAATTTTAAAAACTCTTCAGTAGCAGTAGGTAGCACACAGCCACTCAAACTTCAAAAACCTGTCAGGGCCAAGTGATTGGTGATGATCATCCCTTTAAATAGCGTCGCTGGAGCTGGCTTCCTGCTGCTGCATGCCACCTGAAGCTGTCGTTGTTTTCTCCAGCCGCTAAGTTCATTGGCTGTAACGAAGTTGGGAGATCGGGTGTCAAGTGAGCGTTGCACACTCACTGACATCACAATCTGCATGTTGGCGAAGTCCCCGGCGATCCCGTTCAACGGCAGCGCTACCGGCAACACCAATATGGCCTGCGGCGCTGGAACCGGTATCAGATGGCGTTAAAGCTCTCAACAGCGTTTTAGCACCATCTCATGGCACCAACGTGTGGCACAAACCACACGAATTTGTCCCGTTACATCCAAGCCTGATCCTATCCTCAGCCAAAGAACAGCAAAGATCAACCTTTTTACTTCCATTTTTTTAACCTTTTTGTCTTGTAACATTTCAGTCACCCCCTCCAGGTCCTGTCCCATCCCAGCAGGCTTGACTATGTGGGGATGTAGTTCCGCAAGCAACACCTGTTCTCCAATAACTCATCCAAAGGATCATTCTTTACGTGTGAGCCTTGGCAATGTCAGAAGGCTATTGAACTGGAGGCTACACACAAGCACACTATCCAGTAAAGGGCCCTAGCTATCAGAAATGAAACTTCAGCTGATATTGCTCCTTAACCCAGGGGCGCTAAGGCAACCCTAGCAACTCTAACGAATCCAGATGCAATAGCTAACTCAGCACAAACCTAGGATCAAACCAGGAACCTTCCTGATCTGTATAGTAGTAGCAGCTTAACCAGCTGAGCTCTTGCAAGAATTCCAATAATTGGAACAAATTCTTGTTAAATGCAATAGGTTGGGATAGACAGAAAAACAGCTAACTTGTATACAAAATAAATGGCTACATCACTACTGACTAAATCTAAAAGAGAATGGAAATGTTTACTTTTAATACAATTGTATGTAATGCCACATTCCAGATTTTCCAGGATGGAAGTCCAATTAAATATTGTAGGCTAAGAGCATCTGCAAAGATTCTTAAACATGTTCTGCATAAACACTAAGGGGGAAAAATTCGGTATCGCCCCATTTGGGGCGCCGTTATCGGCCGTACGCAAAGTTCAGCACCTGGCGCTAATTATCGCCTCTGACAGCAAACTTGGCTTTTATCGCCTCTGGAGGTGATTGGAGCGCTAAATCAGGCACTTCACATCTGTCTTAAGGCGCAAACGCCGAGGAGTGAGGCGCTACCTCAGAGCGCTGGAGAAGCAAGGAGGGCAAATCAAAATAAACCTGCAAAGTGCTGCTCAGTGCTCAAAACACCTTCATACAGCATTGAATCTCTCCAGAAGTCTCTCTCTCTCTCTCTCTCTCTCAGACTGCGTGGTGCAAAAATGTCACCGACAAAAAAAGGCAGGAAGCTGTCGCCTTTAAATAGCACTCCCCTAGTCCCTTTCTGACAGCATAACGCTCCCCTCAACCTGTCGTTGCTAGCGGCAAGCGGTAAGGCAGGGGGCGCCACTCAATATCCGGTCCAGGGCGCTAACGGGGCGTTGCGCACTCAAATGATGTCACAATCTGCCGGCGCAGGAGATCACGGCGGAAGTGTTTAGCACCGCCGCAAAATGTCTAGTTAATTTTGCGAGCGGCACAAACATCGCCGCGCCCGGCCTCTAGTTGCTTTGTGCCCCAATTGGCGGCCTCTTAAGGCGCTAATGGGAGGCGCAAACAACTGAAATTTTCCCCCTAAGTCTGTTGGTATTTGGTGGAGACCCTTCGTCAGGTCCTCTTTTCAGTTGCTGATGGACCTACTGTATATTTCCAGCATTTTCTGTTTTTATTTTAGATTTCCAGTGTTTCTTTTATTTCTACAACATTGTCCATGGCTAAGGAAGAATCTGTAAGGGAAATTCTGTATGATCTTCACAAATGTTCTGCATTGTAGCAATGTTGCCTTGCCATCTTTCAAAAAGTTGCATTAAACACAATTTAAGGCTCAGTAGTATCAATAACATTTTAAGGAAAGATTTGTGGCATTTCCTGGTGCTCATTGCTATCTAAATTAATGAAAAGTGAACAGGAAGTGCTGATGATAAACTAATCAAAGGTTTGTATTTATCAAACCATATTCAAAGCTTCAGAGAGCTTTAAAAAAAGTGCTGGGTGTCTCCATTCAGACCTATGCCTATCTTTTGTGCAGCCCTGCAGGCCAGAAAGTTTTAGATTTCTAGTGACGCCAAGCTGTATTTTCCTTTGTTCCCACATATTTCCTGTGGGTTTCCTGAATTTTTTTCCCACCAGATCGTTCTCCCTATTTTAAGACCATTTTTTTCACCTCCTGCTGTTGATCCATAATCAAACTTTCTCTTTCAGCTGAGAGTCGCTAGTAAGATCAACAGACTCAATTAGACTTCTTCCCCACTTATTTTTCTCCCTTCCTGCTACGGCTAAAATGCTCCCACAGTCAAGTAATCTGGCGATACTTGTTCTCCATGCTCAAGATTGGCCATTTGGGAAAGGAATGGAAGGCTGCTGATGCCATTAGAATTGAAGCCCAGGATGAATCCGGCCTTCTGTAGGGAGAAAAAGGGGCAAAAATTGGGTAGGGGAATAAAAATTTGGAATCAGGCTCGGAAGTGCTCCAGTTTGAACCTCGCTCTGAACTGAGTTAGCTGATGTCAGCTGGAGCTGCAATAGGGCGATTACAATTAGTCTCAGCACTCCTGAGTTAGGGAGTAGAAAGTTTGCCGGTGTTCCCTCTGCTGATCACTATCTTCGAACCCTTGCTGGAAATGCATGACTAGCTCAGCTGTGATGCTATCCGGGGTTGAATAGCCTGTCAAAACAGTGTCATGGATCGCAAAACCCTTGGGTGAGAGGGTGACTGGCACCATTAAACGTTAAAGAAGGGAAGAGGAAGATTAGGAACAATGACAATATTAGGATCAACACTAGATACATGGTTGAAATGTGATAGCTAATTAAACTTCACATGCCATGTTTAAGTAGTGTCTGAACATTACTTTTTTTCCAGAGAGTTTAGTTCCAGCACATTTTAGGTGTCATTTCTTCTTACTTCTGTGTGTAAGTTGCATAGGCAGCAATTGCTCTCATTTGAGCTAGTGGACTGAGGGTACTTGTACATATATATGCTATATACATACATACATATCAACTTATTTATGTGTGTATGCGAGCAATATATCCTAAGATGTATTATGCTAAATTGTGTATATATTTAAAAAAATATTTTAATGTAAGTTGCAGTCTACTTCTTGGGAGTTTTCATAGTGGTATAATTGAACTGTTTTGTTTTCCAGAAAACTATCAATGTTGACTCATAAATTTGTAAATAAAGTCAGGAAAGCTTTTCAACATTACTTTAAATATGCACCCTTACCTTTAAAAGGGTAACTTTCTTACTTTAGGCATCTTAAGATTGAATTAAAACAGAAAATGCTGGAAATACTCAGCAGGTCAGGTAGCATCTGTGGAGAGAGAAACAGAGTTAACGTTTCAGGTCGATGACACTTCGTCAGATTTGGAAAAAGATAGAGATGTAACAGGTTTTTAAGCAAGTGCGGGGCAGGGAAATGGGGGAGGGGGGAAAGAACAAAAGCGAAGGTCTGTGATAGGATGGAAGGCAGGAGAGATTAAAAGACAAAAGGGATGATGGTGCAAGGCAAAAGGAGATGGTAATGGAATAAGTTAAGAAACAAAAGATGAGTCTAGTTGAGGTGTAAATAGGAACAGCAGAATCATCAACAGCTGCCATATGAAAAAAATAGGGGCAGGGGTGAGATTGAATTGTGTGGTCAGGCTGCGATGCAAGCAGTGCCATCTAGTGGCCATCAAGTGTATGAATAATTTCCCAAATTGTTACAGTTCTCGGAGTTTCCATTTAAGTAGAATGAACTGTATTGTTTTATAAAGCAGAAAAACTTTAGTGCTTCTACCCAGATTTGTGCTACATTTAAATGCATAAAGCCTGTGGTCATTGGGAAATCAGAACTGATGTAAATATTTTGCCATTCTTGTTGCATATTCCCTAATTCAGTCTTATTTCATTCTTTTAGTTTGAAAATATTGCTCTGCCATTTGGATATTTCACAAAGCAATACCGATACAGTATCATCACTTAGCTAAAACTTAATACTTATGTATCGTAATTCAGGTGTTAATTATTAACAGTTAAATCTGATAAAGCCTATTCAGTTTCCTCAAAAGACGTAACTTCAATAACAACTTGCATTTATATAGCACTTTTAATATAGAAAAATTCAATTGAATCTGAAATGTCTTAATTCTACAGTGATCTGGTCTGAATATTGTACCTAGTTTTGGTCACTAAGACATGTTGGAAAATATTGAAGCCATGGAGACTATGTAGAGAAGCACCACCAAGTTGGTTCCTAATGTCAGAACTGTGGTGTATGTAACCTGTACCACCTTAAGAGAACTACCTTAAGAAGATGGACTACTTTCTCTTGCTACTGTATATTGTAGTACCGGTGGTGACCACACCGGTATATAAGCTCTGTGTAGTAATTTGTAAAGCAGTTCAGCCCTGACCTTCAAGTAGTAAAGACCTGTTTAAGTTTTTCCTGTTGTCTGTGTCCAGTTATTTAAAATAAGTATATCTGGAACACACAGACTCAACAGTGGCGACGAGTCGATCTTACCCAGCGGCAATTGCATCCAAGGCAGCTTCGTCCCCAGAACGGGCGTCGAGAAGAGGCATCCGCCCTCATCATCCTGCTGAGCACCGCATTCGCACGGGAGGCATCGAGAACCCGGGTTGGAATTGCTGACCACGAAGTCCACCATCAGCGACAGGCAGTGATCATCCTTCTTCCACGGCGGTGGGTAAGCCGATCTAGCGACACGGGCAGAAAGTCGGCCGCGTTGTCAGTGGAGAAGGGGGGCGAGACCGGAGGAAAAAGGGCGGAGAACTCGACCGCAGCCGGTGTAAAGGGCCAGGCTGCAATCGGAATAGACGCGCAGCAAGAAAGGAAGCGCTAATACCCACGAGGACAGCGGGGAGTAAAAGCAGCAGCGTCGGGGGAAATTAAGGACCGCTGGGAGGCGAGAACGGCAACAGCGCGGTAATCGCCATTGTAGCCAGCGGGGGAAGAAGCCAAGCGTGGGAAGCCGCCATTTTAGTCGGCGCAGGAAGAAGACAAGCGCGGGAAAAGCCACCAAGCGCGGGAAGCCGCCATTTTGGAAAAAAAAAAAAAAAAATACTTAAAGAAACTTACAAGGATGCCTAAAAACGGTAACATCACTGCTTTTGATAGCGATGTCGAAGATTGGGCCACTTATGTGGAGCGTATTGAAGTTTATTGTACAGCAAATGAGATACCGGCTGAAAAGAAAGCACTAACCCTATTAAACTCGATGGGTGCGAAGACGTACGGGTTATTAAGGCACCTTGTAACACCAGATAAACCGGTGGATAAGACTTTCGCAAATATTGTTACTATCCTGCAAGAGCATTTAAACCCCACGCCGCTGCTGATAGCGGAACTATTTAAATTTTACAGAAGAACGCAGCTGAAAGAGGAAAGCAACGCTGAATTCTTAATTGAACTGCGCAAGCTATCAAAGTACTGTCAGTTTGGTACAGGACTAGCAGATGCTCTGAGAGATAAGTTTGTGTGTGGACTAGTAAAAGAAGGAACTCAGAAGCGACTGCTAGAGGAAAAGGACCTTACGCTAGATAAAGCTGTCACCATTGCAGCATCGCACGAGGCGGCAGCACGAGGCACCGCGGAAATGCAGCTAAGGCCATCGGAACTCAGCACCAATCAAATGGCATTGGGTGCAGTAAAGTGCTATCGTTGCGGAAGGACAATGCACGATCAGAACCAGTGCTGGTTCAAAGATCAAGAATTCAGAAAATGTGGCAGACTCGGTCACATAGCGAAAGTATGCCGGTCAGGAAAGAAGACCAGCAACAAAAAGTCACCACAGAAGAAGTACAAAAAAGTACACAAGGTGACAGAGAACAGTTCGGATGAACAGAAGACGGATTCAGACTCCAGCAGTAAGGAACTGGGTTGTCTAAGAATACATAATGTGGGTAACACAGCAGACCACCAAACTATTTGGGTTATGCTCCAGATAGCAGGAGTCCAAGTGAAGATGGAATTGGACACGGGATCGGCATTGACGGTCATGAATAAGCAAGATTACAAAAGGTTATTCTCACACATTCCCCTAAGGGATACGGAGATTGTATTAAAAACATACACGGGGCAAAGAGTGTACCCCATCGGAAAGATAAAAGTAAAGGTGGTCCACAAGGGTAAAGAAAGCAAAGGAATGGACTTGTATGTGTTACCTGAGGGAGGTCCACCACTACTGGGACGGGAATGGATCAGGAGAATAAATATGGACTGGCATTCCTTAAAAGCACTTTCTGTAGATTCCGGTAAAAAGGACGATGTCAAACCTAAACGACTGTCCAGAATATTGGACGATGCTAAGGAGGTGTTCCAACAGGGACTGGGAACACTGAAAGGAATTACGGCAAACATCAAGGTTGAAGAATATGCAAACCCGAAATTTTTCAAAGCCAGACCGGCACCTTATGCGATACGACCTGCTGTGGAAGCTGAGCTGGAAGAGCTAGAACGTTCAGGAGTACTGTCAAAGGTGGACTGCAGCAAATGGGCCACGCCCATTGTTCCCGTCATGAAGCGTTCATTGAGCAACAAGCCGGGGGAACCGGGGAAGGTTCGCATCTGTGGCGATTTCAAGATCACTGTTAATCCGGTTCTTCACACGGTGCAATATCCGCTTCCGCGGATTGAGGATATCTTACAGATGGAAGTTGATGAAGCGTCACGCCAGTATCTCACGATCAACACGCATAAGGGCTTATATCGGTATAATAGACTGGTTTTTGGAGTGGCATCGGCTCCAGCGATTTGGCAAAGGGCCATGGAGCAGGTATTACAGGGAATTCCTGGCACACAATGCTATCTGGATGACATTCTTATTACAGGAGATGATGATGAGGAACACCTTGCTAATTTGGAACAGGTGCTCACCAGATTGAAAGAGTATGGACTTCGAGTTAATCGCCAGAAATGTGAGTTCTTTCAGAAGCGAATCTCGTACTGTGGTCACGTTATTGACCAGGAGGGGCTTCACAAGTCACCTGACAAGATCGAAGCTGTTGTGAAGGCTCCCGCTCCGGAAAATGTATCCCAGTTGAGGTCGTTCCTAGGGTTGATTAACTATTACCATAAGTTTCTGCCAAATTTATCCACGGTGCTACACCCGCTGAACGCTCTTTTACAAAAGGGAGTGCCATGGAAGTGGAGCAAGGACTGTAAGCGGGCTTTTCACAAAAGCAAGGCATTGATCACCTCTAAGGAAGTGTTGGCTCACTTTAACCCAACGCTGCCTATTCGTTTAGCTTGTGATGCTTCTCCATATGGTATTGGGGCAGTGCTATCACATAAGTTGCCAAATGGCTTGGAAAGACCAGTCGCGTTCGCATCCAGATCATTGACCTCCGCTGAGCGCAACTATGCTCAGATAGATAGGGAGGCTCTCAGCCTCGTGTGGGGAGTAAAAAATTTTAATCATTACCTGCAAGGCCAAAAGTTTACGCTGCTGACAGACCACCAGCCGTTGGTTTCCATTTTTAACCCTAAGAAGGGTGTTTCGGTGATGACAGCGCAGAGGCTTCAGAGATGGTCCCTTTTCCTACGGGCACATCAATATGAGATCGAATTCAAAGGTACAAAGCAACATGGTAATGCTGATGGGCTGTCGCGTCTGCCACTACCTACAGCGGAAGAGGCACCGACAGTTGACCCTGTTGAGTTATTTCACTCGACCATCATCGAATGTTTGCCAGTCACCAATGCGAGTATTGAGAGGGAGACCAGGAACGACCTGACACTGTCTCGGGTCTACGAATTGACAGTGAAGGGATGGCCAGCACATGGCGATCCACTGTTACCGGCATTCTCAGCCAGACGAGAACAGCTTTGTCAAGGAACATTGATGTATGGAACAAGGGTGATTATTCCTCCTAAATTAAGGGAGAGAGTTCTAAAGGAACTGCATGAAGGTCATCTGGGGGGAGTCAAGATGAAAAGCCTTGCTAGGGCTTATGTGTGGTGGCCAGGTATCAACAAACAAATAGAGGATCTGACTAAAAGCTGCTCAGGGTGCCAAAAAGTTCAAAATGCACCTCCAATTGCACCGCTGCATCCATGGGAATGGCCTTCAACCCCATGGCAGCGTGTACATATCGACTTTGCAGGTCCATTCATGGATTCCATGTTTTTGATAGCGGTAGACGCACATTCTAAATGGCCAGAAGTGATTAAGATGGCGACCACTACCTCGGAAAAGACGATCGCAGTTCTAAGAACCATATTTGCAAGAAATGGATTGCCAGAACAGATATGTTCAGACAACGGACTGCAGTTCGTGTCAGAAGAATTCCAGAAATTCATGAAGAAGAATGGGGTGAAACACTATACATCTGCCCCATATCATCCGGCTACAAATGGGTTGGCCAAGAGATTTGTACAAACGTTCAAAAAGGCAATAAAGGCCATGAGCGAAGACCATATTCCACTACAACACAAGGTGGACAATTTCCTAATGGCATATCGAAACGCCACACATGCAGTGACAAATCAAAGTCCTGCCATGATGTTTTATAACAGGAGGTTGCGGTCCAGGTTGGATTTGTTAAAACCAAATGTGCGTAGGGAAGTCGAAAACAAACAGTTCCAGCATGTAAATAACAAAACCACTCGGAGTTTCGAAATAGGACAACCAGTGTTAGCCCGGGACTATAAGAATGAGAAATGGCAATCTGGAACAATTCGTGCCAGACAAGGACCCCTGATGTACACGGTAGAGATTGGTGAAAACGTAATACGACGTCATGCTGACCAACTTGTAGAATCAAGAACAAGGGTTGAACCCATGGCTACGGCAGAGACACCAGTGGAAGAAATTATTGAACCTGTAGCATCTACCTCAAACGCGAACGTACATGAGGATGTTCAATCCATAAGAGATCAATTAGAGGAGTCACCCCAGCAACCAGAATCAGAGACCCCTGAAAGGCGTTATCCAACTCGGATCAGGAGGCCTCCTCAGAGACTGAATCTTTGAACAGTTGCATTAAAGTTGTATATATGTTATCCATGTTATGTTTAAATTGGGGTGTACACTGTTAAGCTAAAAAGGGAGGAATTGCGGTGTATGTAACCTGTACCACCTTAAGAGAACTACCTTAAGAAGATGGACTACTTTCTCTTGCTACTGTATATTGTAGTACCGGTGGTGACCACACCGGTATATAAGCTCTGTGTAGTAATTTGTAAAGCAGTTCAGCCCTGACCTTCAAGTAGTAAAGACCTGTTTAAGTTTTTCCTGTTGTCTGTGTCCAGTTATTTAAAATAAGTATATCTGGAACACACAGACTCAACAAGAACATTGGGTATAAAGAAAGACTGGAGAAACTAAGGCTCTTTGGCCTTGAAGGGAGGTTGCTGAGAACGGCCTTATTGAAATATATGATACTAATGGGTATAGATACGAGGATAGAAGCTGGGTACTCTGCAACAAGTAGCTCACATCCTGACTCTTCAAAGCCTTTTCTCCCATCTACAAGGCTTAAGTCAGGAATGTGATGGAATACTCACCAGTTACCTGGATGGGGCCAGCCGCAACAAAACTCAAGAAGCTCAACACCATCCAGAAAAGAGCAGTTTTCCTGACTGGCCCCCATGTCACTGGACTCAATATCCAGCCCCTCCACTGTCGATAAGCTGTGGTTGCAGCAACTCACTTACTTTGTCAGTACCTTCCTCCCCTGTGGCTTCTACCATCTAAAGTGACAAGAACAGAAGTGTCGTGCGAACACCATCACCTCCAAGTCATGCACCATCCTGACTTCATTTCATGGGTCAAATTCCTGGAATTCCCTACCTAACACCATTATGGGTACACCATCACGACAAGGACTGCAGCAGTTCAAGAAGGCCAACCACCATCTTCTCAGGGTAACTAGAGACAGGCAATAAATATGGCCTTCCCAGAATCACATGAACAAATAAAAAAGATTAGTTAAATCTGAAACACAACTGCAATGTAGATTCAGTTCTCTTCAAGAACAAGGGAGCCTAGTCTAAAACTGGTGATAAGCCAACTTAGGACTTTTGTCATGCAAGGAGTGATCAAAATTTAGAATGAGGTTCTGGGTATGGTAGTGGAAGCAAAAATCTTAGATTCATTCAAAATTTAGTTAGGTAACATTACATGGAACTTTGTGATCTTCTGAAATAGGTGAACTAGTTATACAGATTTTAAATACTGCTTATGGAATTGCTTAAAATTCTTACCTAATTATTTTTGGGTGATTACCTCAAATGATTTGGGACTAAGCTATATTTTCCTCTCTTTTTTGAAAAACAGGTTAAATGTACTTTTTCATAAACTTTTACAATCCAGAAACAAAATTTCAGGTGCAGGCAACTTTGTAACAGTCAATTTAGTTAAACAGAATTTTGTTAGTGGTAATGACAAATATTCAATTCAATTCAATTCAATTCAATTTTATTTGTCATATATGCAGCAGACGTGTGTACTGCACAATGAAATGTTGATTTTTACGAGTCCTCCCAACATTGGAATAAATATGGCATAACAATGATAAAAATACTAATAGAAATACTAATAGAAAGACAGTAATAATAAATAAAACAGTAATAAATAATAATAAATTAATCGTTCATGAGTCTTATGGCCTGGGGGTAGAAGCTGTTTTGATACCTGTTGGTACGAGACCGTATGCTTCGGTATCTCTTACCGGACGGGAGCAGGGCGAAGAGGTTGTGGCTGGGGTGACTCGCGTCTTTAATGATTCTCAGGGCCTTCCCTCGGCACCTCTCGGGGTAGATATCCTGCACAGCAGGTAGTTTAATTCCTATAGTGTGTTGTGCAGCTTTCACTACCATCTGTAGAGCCTTGCGGTCTGTGGCGGTGCAGTTGCCATACCAGGTAGTGATGCAGCCGGACAGGATACTCTCGATGGTGCACCGGTAGAAGTTGGTGAGAATCTGGGGGGCCATTCCAAATTTCTTCAGTCTCCTGAGGAAGAACAGGCCAACGCCATGCCTTCTTGGTTACAACGTCGATGTGATGAAACCACGTTAAATCCTCCGTAATGAATACACCCAGGAATTTGAAGCTGCTGACCCTCTCCACCTCAGCCCCTTCGATGTAGATTGGGGTGTGTCCCTCCCCCTGCCGCTTCCTGTAATCCACGATCATCTCCTTTGTTTTGCTGATGTTGAGGGAGAGGTTGTTGTACTTGCACCAAATATCAGTCAATCATGCGCCACCATAATAATCCTTTAAACAAATTGCTCTATCTCAGAAGGATATTCAGCAATCTAGCTGGTATCATGTTTTCATGGGTATTCTGAGGTTTAGAGCAATTGTATAATTTAGTTACTAAGCTGTCTTCTCCCTTTCAGGCCACCATTCATATAGTGCAGAAGAGGTCTAAATAGGTCCTCAGAGGAATCAGAGTTTTATAAGCTTTTTGGTGATGAACATTTGCAGACTATCAGGTGCATGTAAATTTTGAGCTCCAGGTCTAAAGATGCATGAAATCACTGACTTTCTGTCCTTTTTATATCAATACCTTTTGACACCTAGCGCTAAAAATTCGGAGGTTTAGCGCCATCTGTTTCCGTCCTGCGGCGGCTGCCATTTTTGGCAGGTCAGCAGCGCTGCAGTTGCCTGTGCTTGCCGAAAGTATTGTAATGAGTCGGAGATTGACGTCAATCATTTTGGATTTTGCCGCGCCTATTGCTGCCCTCTCTAAAGCATGCCAGTGCGTGCAGCCGCGAAAAGCGTTTCAGCAACGTTAAAGGCCATGAGGAGTCTGGCAGGACTTGGCAGATTGTATACGAGGATAGAGGCTGACAAGTGCAAAACATCTCAGATGGATGCTGGAACTTCACACATCTCCTTTGCCAAGGTGGTTCTTTTATACTTTCATTTTTTGCCCATCAGTGGGGGAGGGGCAGGGGGGGTGCGGTTGCATTTTCTGGCGGCTTTCCAGAGGCCTACAGTGTTTGTGGGTCAGTAAACCAATCAGTGAAGCCTTGTGGAACAGGCTTTTAGTTCAGAACTGGACACCTGAACAAAACTGCAAATTCCTTGGCGGATTCCCAGCAAATAAAAAAAATGAATTTCTAAAGAGCATCAGATTGCCTAGAACTCCATTGCAACGTTTGAAGATCATCAATGATAAGATCTCTTCTATCTTTATGATAGCGTCATCAGAACATCACCCCCTAACAAAGCTGGACTCAACTGGTTAAGATTTTAAGGAATTATAATTAATTTATTCAAAATTCCATAACCAATTATTTATCAAATAATTATTTTGTGTCAAGTATGCAAGACCCACTAAAATCTGGCATGATTACTACACATTTAAACACATTCAAGAGTAATCCTTAGGGAAAGATTAGTGTTACCCCTGATGCATTAATTTCAGGAACTATTAAAAAATCAACAAACATTGGGTGGCAGGTAATATTTTTGTAGCAAGTATGGCAACTGTTCCGTACATTTTTTTTGATTCATTCATGGGATGTGGGTGTCGCTGGTAAGGTCCGCATTTAATGCCCATCCCTAATTGCCCTTGGTGGTGGTGAGCCGTCTTCTTGAACCGCTGCAGTCCGTGTGGTGAAGGAACTCCCATAGTGCTGTTAGGGAGTTCCAGGATTTTGACCCAGCGATGATGAAGGAACAGCAATATATTTCCATGTCAGGATGGTGTGTAACTTGGAGGGGAACCTGCAGGTGATGCTGTTCCCATGCCCCTGCTGCCCCTGTCCTTCTAGGTGGTACAGGTCGTGGGTTTGGGAGGTGTTGGCGAAGAAGTCTTGGCGAGTTGCTGCAATGCATCTTATAGATGGTACACACTGCAGCCATGGTGCGCTGGTGGTGGAGTCAGTGAATGTTTAAGGTGGTGAATGGGGTGCCAATCAAGTGGGCTGTTTTGTCCTGGATGGTGTCGAGCTTCTTGAGTGTTGTTGGAGCTGCACTCAACCAGGCAAGTGGAGAGTATTCCATCACACTCCTGACTTGTGCCTTGTAGATGGTGGAAAAGCTTTGGGGAGCCAGGAGGTGAGACACTCACCGCAGAATTCCCAGCCTCTGACCTGCTCTTGTTGCCACAGTATTTATGTGGCTGATCCAATTAAGTTTCTGGTCAGTGGTGACCCCCAGGATGTTGATGCTGGGGGATTCGCCGATGGTAATGCCGTTGAATGTCAAGGGGCAGTGGTTAGACTCTCGCTTGTTGGAGATAGTCATTGCCTGGCACTTGTGTTGCACGAATGTTACTTGCCACTTATCAGCCCAAGCCTGAATATCGTCCAGGTCTTGCTGCATGCAGGCGTGGACTGTTTCATTATCTAAGGAGTTGCGAATGGAACTGAACACTGCGCAATCATCAGCGAACATCCCCACTTCTGACCTTATGATGGAGGGAAAGTCATTGATGAAGCAGCTGAGGATGGTTGGGCCTAGGACACTGTCCTGAGGAACTCCTGCAGCGATGTCCTGGGGCTGAGATGATTGACCTCCAACAACCACAACCATCTTCCTTTGTGCGAGGTATGACTCCAGCCAATGGAGAGCTTTCCAGATTCACATTGACTTCAATTTTACTAGGGCTCCTTGATGCCACACTCGGTCAAATGCTGCCTTGATGTCGAGGGCAGTCACTCTCACCTCACCTCTGGAATTCAGCTCTTTTGTCCATGTTTGGACCAAGGCTATAAGGAGGTCTGGAGCTGAGTGGTCCTGGCAGAACCCAAACTGAGCATTGGTGAGCAGGTTATTGATAAGTGTTGCTTGATAGCACTGTCGATGGCACCTTCCATCACTTTGTTGCTGATTGAGAGTAGACTGATGGGTGGTAATTGGCTGGATTGGATTTGTCCTGCTTTTTGTGGACAGGTCATACCTGGGCAGTTTTCCACATTGTCGGGTAGATGCCAGTGTTGTAGCTGTACTGGAACAGCTTGGCTAGAGGCGCAGCTAGTTTGGAGCACAAGTCTTCAGCACAACAGCCAGGATGTTGTCGGGACCCAGAGCCTTTGCTGTATCCAGTGCGCTCAGCCATTTCTTGATATCACATGGAGTGAATCGAATTGGCTGAAGACTGGCTTCTGTGATGGTAGGGACCTCAGGAGGAGGCCGATATGGCTCATCCACTCAGCACTTCTGGCTGAAAATGGTTGCAAACGCTTCAGCTTTGTCTTTTTCACTCGCATTCAGGGCTCTGCCATCATTGAGGATGGGGATATTCATGGAGCCTCCTCCTCCCATTAGTTGTTTAATTGTCCACCACTATTCACAACTGGATGCGACAGGACTGCAGATCTTTGATCTGACCCGTTGGTTGTGGGATCGCTTAGCTCTGTCTATTGCATGCTGCTTCCACTGTTTAGCATGCATGTAGTGCTGTATTGCAGCTTCCAGAGGTTGGCACCTCATTTTTTTTTACGTATGCCTGGTGCTGCTCCTGGCATGCTCTTCTGCACACCTCATTGAACCAGGGGTTGGTTCCCTGGCTTGATGGTAATGGTAGAGTGAGGGATATGCCGGGCCATGGAGAAGCAGATTGTGGTGGAATATAATTCTGCTGATGCTGATGGCCCACAGTGCCTCATGGATGCCCAGTTTTGAGCTGCTGGATCTGTTCTGAATCTATCCCAATGAACACGGTGGTAGTGCCACACAACACGATGGAGGGTATCCTTGGTGTGAAGACGGGTCTTCGTCTCCACAAGGCCTGTGCGGTGGTCACTGCTACCAATGCTGTCATGGACAGATACATCTGCGACAAGTAGATTGGTGAAGACGAGG
Organism: Somniosus microcephalus; assembly: GCF_052327205.1. Classification (NCBI taxonomy): domain Eukaryota; kingdom Metazoa; phylum Chordata; class Chondrichthyes; order Squaliformes; family Somniosidae; genus Somniosus; species Somniosus microcephalus. The sequence continues at coordinate 277,336,074 of NC_140989.1, read as the reverse complement.
TCAAGTAGGTTTTACCCTCGTGTTGGTTCTCTTACCACCTGCCACAGGCCCAGACAGGCAGCTATGTCCTTCAGGACTCAGCCAGCTCGGTCAGTAGTGGTGCTACCGAGCCACTCTTGGTGATGGACATTTAAGTCCCCCACCCAGAGTACATTCTGTGCCCTTGCTACCCTCAGTGCTTCTTCCAAGTGGTGTTCAACATGGAGGAGTACTGATTCATCAGCTGAGGGAGGGCGGCAGGTGGTAATCAGCAGATTTCCTTGCCCCTGCTTGACCTGAAGCCATGAGACTTCATGTGGTCTGGAGTCAATGTTGAGGACTCCCAGGGCCATTCCCTCCCGACTGTATACTACTGTGCCGCCGCCACCTCTGGTGGGTCTGTCCTGCCAGGTGGGACAGGACATACCCAGGGATGGCGATGGAGGAGTCTGGCACATTGGCTGAAAGGTATGATTCTGTGAGTCTGACCATGTCAGGCTGTTTTGCTTGACTGGTCTGTGAGACAGCTCTCCCAAATTTGGAACAAGTCCCCAGATGTTAGTGAGGAGGACTTTGCAGAATCGACCGTGGGTATGCTGTTGTCGTGTCCGAAGCTGGTGCCTCGGTCGATGCTGGGTGGTCCGTCCAGTTTTATTCTTATTACTGTTTCTTGTAGCAGTTTGTTACAACTGAGTGGCTTACTAGGCCATTTCAGAGGGCAGTTAAGAGACAACTGTATTGCTGTGGTTCTGGAGTCACATATAGGCCAGATCAGGTAAGGACAGCAGATTTCCTTCCCTAAAGGACATTAGTGAACCAGATGGGCTTTTACGACAATCAGATAGTTTCATGGTCATGATTACTGATACTAGCTTTTTATTCCAGATTTATTTAATTAGCTGAATTTTAATTTCCCAGCTGCCGTGGAGGGATTTGAACTCACGTCTTCATATCATTAGTCCAGGCCTCTGGGTTACTAGTCCAGTAACATAACGACTATGATACCATTCCCGGTACATGCCTACAGTTTTGCTCCTCTTTCCCGTTCCCCTTCACTGCAAGCAAGAGACAGATGCAACCTTCGACCTCCTGCTGAGCTTAGCGCTGGAAAGAGCACATTACACCACAAAAACGCTGATGTTAATTAGCAGGCAGCACCAAAATACCGGTGCTGCCTGAGCTCTCTCAGCGGGCGGCTGTTAGCCTTGGCCGGTGCTGTTACCGACAGATTGCCAACATATTCAAATTTTTAGCTGCTAGAGTATGACAGACACACTCAAAACTTTTAGACAAGCAGAACATTTATAATTACCTTACAATTACACCATTCTATTTACAATTGGGTGTTTATAATTTGATGTCAATATATACACACATTATATATATATATATGTACACACACACATATATATATATATCTATAAATCAGATAAATGTATATATTTTATGTAATTTAGTATCAGTTTATAGTGATATAAATAATTTGATGTTGAGACATATAGATGCATATATTTATACAATTAAATTACTAATTTTTATGTATTTCATCTATATACTACTAGCTGGGTAGCCCCGCGTTGCCAGGGCTTTTTTGGGCCTGGTCGATGTCTGGGCCGGGAGCCTGGGACTGGATTTGGGCTGTCGGCAGTTGGAGAAGCCTAGGCCCCGGGGCTGGGGTATTTTCCACTGTTTTTTAACCTAAACATTTGTAGCTTTTAATACCTTCAAAGATGAAAGTTAAAGTGCTCATAAAACATTTATGGTAAATCTTATTTTTTTTTAAAAAGATACTGACCTCGATGACAATATTTTTGGCTGCCCTGGCTGGTATATAATGGTTGCCAGATCCCAGAGCTGAGAATGATTAGTCCCGCCCACACACACACACCGATTGGTCAACCATCAGGTGACTGAACTGTAGGATTGGTGAATCATCACGGCACAGGATTGGTGGACCTTGACGTCACTCAATGCTAATGAGTGGATAATGAGTGGAATTTTGAAGGTTTTTTGTATAATGTGCGGACAATCTTTGTGTGACGAAAAAGTAAATACGCCTACAAGAGTCCCCTAATGATGAGCTTTCTTTTGATATAACATATGTGTAGGTACGCTCTATAACTTTTGATTGTATAGCTGGACAGACAGACAGACAGAGAGACATACTGTTTTATATATACTTGCTGGAGTGCCCGGCGGTGCCGAGGCTTTTTTGAGTGCATGTTGTTGTTGGAAGAGAGAGAGAGAGCGATTGGGGGGGAAGAGAGAGAGCGACTGGGGGGGAAGAGAGAGAGCGACTGGGGGGGAAGAGAGAGAGCGACTGGGGGGGAAGAGAGAGAGCGACTGGGGGGGAAGAGAGAGAGCGACAGGGGGGGAAGAGAGCGACTGGGGGGAAGAGAGAGAGCGACTGGGGGGGAAGAGAGAGAGCGAATGGGGGGGAAGAGAGAGAGCGACTGGGGGGAAGAGAGAGAGCGACTGGGGGGGAAGAGAGAGAGCGACTGGGGGGAAGAGAGAGAGCAACTGGGGGAAAGAGAGAGAGTGACTGGGGGGAAGAGAGCACGCGACTGGGGGAAGAGAGTGCGAGACTGGGGGGAAGAGAGCGCGCGACTGGGGGGAAGAGAGCGCGCGACTGGGGGGAAGAGAGCGCGCGACTGGGGGGAAGAGAGCGCGCGACTGGGGGGAAGAGAGCGCGCGACTGGGGGGAAGAGAGCGCGCGACTGGGGGGAAGAGAGCGCGCGACTGGGGGGAAGAGAGCGCGCGACTGGGGGGAAGAGAGCGCGCGACTGGGGGGAAGAGAGCGCGCGACTGGGGGGAAGAGAGAGAGCGACTGGGGGGAAGAGAGAGAGCGACTGGGGGGAAGAGAGAGAGCGACTGGGGGGAAGAGAGAGAGCGACTGGGGGGAAGAGAGAGAGCGACTGGGGGGAAGAGAGAGAGCGACTGAGGGGAAGAGAGAGAGCGACTGGGGGGAAGAGAGAGAGCGACTGAGGGGAAGAGAGAGAGCGACTGGGGGGAAGAGAGAGAGCGACGGGGGGAAGAGAGAGAGCGACTGGGGGGAAGAGAGAGAGCGACTGGGGGGAAGAGAGAGAGCGACTGGGGGGAAGAGAGAGAGCGACTGGGGGGAAGAGAGAGAGCGACTGGGGGGAAGAGAGAGAGCGACTGGGGGGGAAGAGAGAGAGCGACGGGGGGAAGAGAGAGAGCGACTGGGGGGAAGAGAGAGAGCGACTGGGGGGAAGAGAGAGAGGGACTGGGGGGAAGAGAGAGAGCGACTGGGGGGAAGAGAGAGAGCGACTGGGGGGAAGAGAGAGAGCGACTGGGGGGAAGAGAGAGAGCGACTGGGGGGAAGAGAGAGAGCGACTGGGGGGAAGAGAGAGAGCGACGGGGGGAAGAGAGAGAGCGACTGGGGGGAAGAGAGAGAGCGACTGGGGGGGAAGAGAGAGAGCGACGGGGGGAAGAGAGTGAGCGACTGGGGGGAAGAGAGAGAGCGACTGGGGGGAAGAGAGAGAGCGACTGGGGGGGAAGAGAGAGAGCGACTGGGGGGAAGAGAGAGAGCGACTGGGGGGAAGAGAGAGAGCGACTGGGGGGAAGAGAGAGAGCGACTGGGGGGGAAGAGAGAGAGCGACTGGGGGGAAGAGAGAGAGCGACTGGGGGGAAGAGAGAGAGCGACTGGGGGGAAGAGAGAGAGCGACTGAGGGGAAGAGAGAGAGCGCCTGGGGGGAAGAGAGAGAGCGACTGGGGGGAAGAGAGAGAGCGACTGGGGGGAAGAGAGAGAGCGACTGGGGGGAAGAGAGAGCGACTGGGGGGAAGAGAGAGAGCGACTGGGGGGAAGAGAGAGAGCGACTGGGGGGAAGAGAGAGAGCGACTGGGGGGAAGAGAGCGCGCGACTGGGGGGAAGAGAGCGCGCGACTGGGGGGAAGAGAGAGAGCGACTGGGGGGGAAGAGAGAGAGCGACTGGGGGGAAGAGAGAGAGCGACTGGGGGGAAGAGAGAGAGCGACTGGGGGGAAGAGGGAGAGCGACTGGGGGGAAGAGAGAGAGCGACTGGGGGGAAGAGAGAGAGCGACTGGGGGGAAGAGAGAGCGCGACTGGGGGGAAGAGAGAGAGCGACTGGGGGGAAGAGAGAGAGCGACTGGGGGAAGAGAGAGAGCGACTGGGGGGAAGAGAGAGAGCGACTGGGGGGAAGAGAGCGACTGGGGGGAAGAGAGAGAGCGACTGGGGGGAAGAGAGAGAGCGACTGGGGGGGAAGAGAGAGAGCGACTGGGGGGAAGAGAGAGAGCGACTGGGGGGAAGAGAGAGAGCGACTGGGGGGGAAGAGAGAGCGCGACTGGGGGGGAAGAGAGAGAGCGACTGGGGGAAAGAGAGCGCGCGACTGGGGGGAAGAGAGCGCGCGACTGGGGGGAAGAGAGCGCGCGACTGGGGGGAAGAGAGCGCGCGACTGGGGGGAAGAGAGCGCGCGACTGGGGGGAAGAGAGCGCGCGACTGGGGGGAAGAGAGCGCGCGACTGGGGGGAAGAGAGCGCGCGACTGGGGGGAAGAGAGCGTGCGACTGGGGGGAAGAGAGCGCCGACTGGGGGGAAGAGAGCGCGCGACTGGGGGGAAGAGAGAGAGCGACTGGGGGGGAAGAGAGAGAGCGACTGGGGGGGAAGAGAGAGAGCGACGGGGGGAAGAGAGAGAGCGACTGGGGGGAAGAGAGAGAGCGACTGGGGGGAAGAGAGCGCGCGACTGGGGGGAAGAGAGAGAGCGACTGGGGGGAAGAGAGAGAGCGACTGGGGGGAACAGAGCGCGCGACTGGGGGGAAGAGAGCGCGCGACTGGGGGGAAGAGAGCGCGCGACTGGGGGGAAGAGAGCGCGCGACTGGGGGGAAGAGAGCGCCGACTGGGGGGAAGAGAGCGCGCGACTGGGGGGAAGAGAGAGAGCGACTGGGGGGAAGAGAGAGAGCGACTGGGGGGGAAGAGAGAGAGCGACGGGGGGAAGAGAGAGAGCGACTGGGGGGAAGAGAGAGAGCGACTGGGGGGAAGAGAGAGAGCGACTGGGGGGGAAGAGAGAGAGCGACTGGGGGGAAGAGAGAGAGCGACTGGGGGGAAGAGAGAGAGCGACTGGGGGGAAGAGAGAGAGCGACTGGGGGGGAAGAGAGAGAGCGACTGGGGGGAAGAGAAAGAGCGACTGGGGGGAAGAGAGAGAGCGACTGGGGGGAAGAGAGAGAGCGACTGGGGGGAAGAGAGAGCGCGACTGGGGGGAAGAGAGAGAGCGACTGGAGGGAAGAGAGAGAGCGACTGGGGGGAAGAGAGAGCGACGGGGGGAAGAGAGAGAGCGACTGGGGGGAAGAGCGAGAGCGACTGGGGGTAAGAGAGCGCGCGACTGGGGGGAAGAGAGCGCGCGACTGGGGGGAAGAGAGCGCGCGACTGGGGGGAAGAGAGCGCGCGACTGGGGGGAAGAGATCGCGCGACTGGGGGGAAGAGAGCGCGCGACTGGGGGGAAGAGAGAGAGCGGCTGGGGGGAAGAGAGAGAGCGACTGGGGGGAAGAGAGAGAGCGACTGGGGGGAAGAGAGAGAGCGACTGAGGGGAAGAGAGAGAGCGCCTGGGGGGAAGAGAGAGAGCGACTGGGGGGAAGAGAGAGAGCGACTGGGGGGAAGAGAGAGAGCGACTGGGGGGAAGAGAGAGCGACTGGGGGGAAGAGAGAGAGCGACTGGGGGGAAGAGAGAGAGCGACTGGGGGGAAGAGAGAGAGCGACTGGGGGGAAGAGAGCGCGCGACTGGGGGGAAGAGAGCGCGCGACTGGGGGGAAGAGAGAGAGCCACTGGGGGGGAAGAGAGAGAGCGACTGGGGGGAAGAGAGAGAGCGACTGGGGGGAAGAGAGAGAGCGACTGGGGGGAAGAGGGAGAGCGACTGGGGGGAAGAGAGAGAGCGACTGGGGGGAAGAGAGAGAGCGACTGGGGGGAAGAGAGAGCGCGACTGGGGGGAAGAGAGAGAGCGACTGGGGGGAAGAGAGAGAGCGACTGGGGGAAGAGAGAGAGCGACTGAGGGGAAGAGAGAGAGCGACTGGGGGGAAGAGAGCGACTGGGGGGAAGAGAGAGAGCGACTGGGGGGAAGAGAGAGAGCGACTGGGGGGGAAGAGAGAGAGCGACTGGGGGGAAGAGAGAGAGCGACTGGGGGGAAGAGAGAGAGCGACTGGGGGGAAGAGAGAGAGCGACTGAGGGGAAGAGAGAGAGCGCCTGGGGGGAAGAGAGAGAGCGACTGGGGGGAAGAGAGAGAGCGACTGGGGGGAAGAGAGAGAGCGACTGGGGGGAAGAGAGAGCGACTGGGGGGAAGAGAGAGAGCGACTGGGGGGAAGAGAGAGAGCGACGGGGGGAAGAGAGCGCGCGACTGGGGGGAAGAGAGCGCGCGACTGGGGGGAAGAGAGAGAGCGACTGGGGGGAAGAGAGAGAGCGACGGGGGGAAGAGAGAGAGCGACTGGGGGGAAGAGAGAGAGCGACTGGGGGGGAAGAGAGAGAGCGACGGGGGGAAGAGAGTGAGCGACTGGGGGGAAGAGAGAGAGCGACTGGGGGGAAGAGAGAGAGCGACTGGGGGGGAAGAGAGAGAGCGACTGGGGGGAAGAGAGAGAGCGACTGGGGGGAAGAGAGAGAGCGACTGGGGGGAAGAGAGAGAGCGACTGGGGGGGAAGAGAGAGAGCGACTGGGGGGAAGAGAGAGAGCGACTGGGGGGAAGAGAGAGAGCGACTGGGGGGAAGAGAGAGAGCGACTGAGGGGAAGAGAGAGAGCGCCTGGGGGGAAGAGAGAGAGCGACTGGGGGGAAGAGAGAGAGCGACTGGGGGGAAGAGAGAGAGCGACTGGGGGGAAGAGAGAGCGACTGGGGGGAAGAGAGAGAGCGACTGGGGGGAAGAGAGAGAGCGACTGGGGGGAAGAGAGAGAGCGACTGGGGGGAAGAGAGCGCGCGACTGGGGGGAAGAGAGCGCGCGACTGGGGGGAAGAGAGAGAGCGACTGGGGGGGAAGAGAGAGAGCGACTGGGGGGAAGAGAGAGAGCGACTGGGGGGAAGAGAGAGAGCGACTGGGGGGAAGAGGGAGAGCGACTGGGGGGAAGAGAGAGAGCGACTGGGGGGAAGAGAGAGAGCGACTGGGGGGAAGAGAGAGCGCGACTGGGGGGAAGAGAGAGAGCGACTGGGGGGAAGAGAGAGAGCGACTGGGGGAAGAGAGAGAGCGACTGGGGGGAAGAGAGAGAGCGACTGGGGGGAAGAGAGCGACTGGGGGGAAGAGAGAGAGCGACTGGGGGGAAGAGAGAGAGCGACTGGGGGGGAAGAGAGAGAGCGACTGGGGGGAAGAGAGAGAGCGACTGGGGGGAAGAGAGAGAGCGACTGGGGGGGAAGAGAGAGCGCGACTGGGGGGGAAGAGAGAGAGCGACTGGGGGAAAGAGAGCGCGCGACTGGGGGGAAGAGAGCGCGCGACTGGGGGGAAGAGAGCGCGCGACTGGGGGGAAGAGAGCGCGCGACTGGGGGGAAGAGAGCGCGCGACTGGGGGGAAGAGAGCGCGCGACTGGGGGGAAGAGAGCGCGCGACTGGGGGGAAGAGAGCGCGCGACTGGGGGGAAGAGAGCGTGCGACTGGGGGGAAGAGAGCGCCGACTGGGGGGAAGAGAGCGCGCGACTGGGGGGAAGAGAGAGAGCGACTGGGGGGGAAGAGAGAGAGCGACTGGGGGGGAAGAGAGAGAGCGACGGGGGGAAGAGAGAGAGCGACTGGGGGGAAGAGAGAGAGCGACTGGGGGGAAGAGAGCGCGCGACTGGGGGGAAGAGAGAGAGCGACTGGGGGGAAGAGAGAGAGCGACTGGGGGGAACAGAGCGCGCGACTGGGGGGAAGAGAGCGCGCGACTGGGGGGAAGAGAGCGCGCGACTGGGGGGAAGAGAGCGCGCGACTGGGGGGAAGAGAGCGCCGACTGGGGGGAAGAGAGCGCGCGACTGGGGGGAAGAGAGAGAGCGACTGGGGGGAAGAGAGAGAGCGACTGGGGGGGAAGAGAGAGAGCGACGGGGGGAAGAGAGAGAGCGACTGGGGGGAAGAGAGAGAGCGACTGGGGGGAAGAGAGAGAGCGACTGGGGGGGAAGAGAGAGAGCGACTGGGGGGAAGAGAGAGAGCGACTGGGGGGAAGAGAGAGAGCGACTGGGGGGAAGAGAGAGAGCGACTGGGGGGGAAGAGAGAGAGCGACTGGGGGGAAGAGAAAGAGCGACTGGGGGGAAGAGAGAGAGCGACTGGGGGGAAGAGAGAGAGCGACTGGGGGGAAGAGAGAGCGCGACTGGGGGGAAGAGAGAGAGCGACTGGAGGGAAGAGAGAGAGCGACTGGGGGGAAGAGAGAGCGACGGGGGGAAGAGAGAGAGCGACTGGGGGGAAGAGCGAGAGCGACTGGGGGTAAGAGAGCGCGCGACTGGGGGGAAGAGAGCGCGCGACTGGGGGGAAGAGAGCGCGCGACTGGGGGGAAGAGAGCGCGCGACTGGGGGGAAGAGATCGCGCGACTGGGGGGAAGAGAGCGCGCGACTGGGGGGAAGAGAGAGAGCGGCTGGGGGGAAGAGAGAGAGCGACTGGGGGGAAGAGAGAGAGCGACTGGGGGGAAGAGAGAGAGCGACTGAGGGGAAGAGAGAGAGCGCCTGGGGGGAAGAGAGAGAGCGACTGGGGGGAAGAGAGAGAGCGACTGGGGGGAAGAGAGAGAGCGACTGGGGGGAAGAGAGAGCGACTGGGGGGAAGAGAGAGAGCGACTGGGGGGAAGAGAGAGAGCGACTGGGGGGAAGAGAGAGAGCGACTGGGGGGAAGAGAGCGCGCGACTGGGGGGAAGAGAGCGCGCGACTGGGGGGAAGAGAGAGAGCCACTGGGGGGGAAGAGAGAGAGCGACTGGGGGGAAGAGAGAGAGCGACTGGGGGGAAGAGAGAGAGCGACTGGGGGGAAGAGGGAGAGCGACTGGGGGGAAGAGAGAGAGCGACTGGGGGGAAGAGAGAGAGCGACTGGGGGGAAGAGAGAGCGCGACTGGGGGGAAGAGAGAGAGCGACTGGGGGGAAGAGAGAGAGCGACTGGGGGAAGAGAGAGAGCGACTGGGGGGAAGAGAGAGAGCGACTGGGGGGAAGAGAGCGACTGGGGGGAAGAGAGAGAGCGACTGGGGGGAAGAGAGAGAGCGACTGGGGGGGAAGAGAGAGAGCGACTGGGGGGAAGAGAGAGAGCGACTGGGGGGAAGAGAGAGAGCGACTGGGGGGAAGAGAGAGAGCGACTGAGGGGAAGAGAGAGAGCGCCTGGGGGGAAGAGAGAGAGCGACTGGGGGGAAGAGAGAGAGCGACTGGGGGGAAGAGAGAGAGCGACTGGGGGGAAGAGAGAGCGACTGGGGGGAAGAGAGAGAGCGACTGGGGGGAAGAGAGAGAGCGACGGGGGGAAGAGAGCGCGCGACTGGGGGGAAGAGAGCGCGCGACTGGGGGGAAGAGAGAGAGCGACTGGGGGGAAGAGAGAGAGTGACTGGGGGGAAGAGAGAGAGCGACTGGGGGGAAGAGAGAGAGCGACTGGGGGGAAGAGAGAGAGCGACTGGGGGGAAGAGAGAGAGCGACTGGGGGGAAGAGAGAGAGCGACTGGGGGGAAGAGAGAGAGCGACTGGGGGAAGAGAGAGAGCGACTGGGGGAAGAGAGAGAGCGACTGGGGGGAAGAGAGAGAGCGACTGGGGGGAAGAGAGAGAGCGACTGGGGGGAAGAGAGAGAGCGACTGGGGGGGAAGAGAGAGAGCGATGGGGGGAAGAGAGAGAGCGACTGGGGTGAAGAGAGAGAGCGACTGGGGGGAAGAGAGAGAGCGACTGGGGGGAAGAGAGAGAGCGACTGGGGGGAAGAGAGAGAGCGACTGGGGGGAAGAGAGAGAGCGACTGGGGGGAAGAGAGAGAGCGACTGGGGGGAAGAGAGAGAGCGGCTGGGGGGAAGAGAGAGAGCGTCTGGGGGGAAGAGAGAGAGCGACTGGGGGGAAGAGAGAGAGAGACTGGGGGGAAGAGAGAGAGCTACTGGGGGGAAGAGAGAGAGCGACTGGGGGGAAGAGAGAGAGCGACTGGGGGAAGAGAGAGAGCGACTGGGGGGAAGAGAGAGAGCGACTGGGGGGAAGAGAGCGACTGGGGGGAAGAGAGAGAGCGACTGGGGGGAAGAGAGAGAGCGACTGGGGGAAGAGAGAGAGCGACTGGGGGGGAAGAGAGAGAGCGATGGGGGGAAGAGAGAGAGCGACTGGGGGGAAGAGAGAGAGCGACTGGGGGGAAGAGAGAGAGTGACCGGGGGGAAGAGAGAGAGCGACTGGGGGGAAGAGAGAGAGCGACTGGGGGGAAGAGAGAGAGCGACGGGGGGAAGAGAGAGAGCGACTGGGGGGAAGAGAGAGAGCGACTGGGGGGAAGAGAGAGAGCGACTGGGGGGAAGAGAGAGAGCGACTGGGGTGAAGAGAGAGAGCGACTGGGGGGAAGAGAGAGAGCGACTGGGGGGGAAGAGAGAGAGCGACTGGGGGGAAGAGAGAGAGCGACTGGGGGGAAGAGAGAGAGCGACTGGGGGGAAGAGAGAGAGCGACGGGGGAAGAGGGAGAGCGACGGGGGAAGAGAGAGAGCGACTGGGGGAAGAGAGAGAGTGACGGAGGAAGAGAGAGAGCGACTGGGGGGGAAGAGAGAGAGCGACTGGGGGGGAAGAGAGCGAGCGACTGGGGGGGAAGAGAGAGAGCAACTGGGGGGAAGAGAGAGAGCGACTGGGGGGAAGAGAGGGAGCGACTGGGGGAAGGGGGGGCGAAGGGGGGAGGGGGAGGAGAGGGGGAGGGAGGAGAGGGGGAGAGGAAGGAGAGGGGGAATGGGGAGAGGGGGAGGGGAGAGACAGAGAGGGAAGGAGAGATAGAGGGCGAGCCCCGCCCCCCCGTTCCCGCTCTCCCGAGCCCCGCGCTCCCGAGCCCCGCCTCCCCGAGCCCCGCGCTCCCCCGAGCCCCGCCCGAGACGGCTTCAAGACCAGAGAGATGCCGCCGCGCAACCTACCGCGTGATACCCGGCCGGACTCAAGTCGCGCTCCGGGCGGAAGTTGATGTGCGCGCTGACGCCCACCTTTACTAAGATGGCGGCGGTGGCGACGCTCGGCTCAGGCCTGCCCCCTCCAGCCTTCACAAAGATGGCGGCGATCGCGGACGTTTTGTTGATCGTGACGGGAGGTGCCTAGCTCGGGCGTGGCTGGGCAACAGAGGCCCAGGCTTCGAGGCCTGGAAAAACGGTGAAAGGTAGGAAAATTATAGAGGTTAGAGAAAAGATTTACAAATTAATTAACTTTTTAAAAAAACAATTTGTGTTTTAAAAGCAGCTTATTTTTTTGCTGGAAATGTAGATTTGAAAAGAAACACGCAGAAAGTGGGAAAAAGAAAGGAAGAGTTTGGAATCAAGATGGCGGCCACTCACCTCATTTCAGAATGATATGGCCCGCCCACACACGCACCGATTGGTCAACCGTCAGGTCACTGAAGTGTAGGATTGGTCAATGGTCCTGTCGCTCGACTCTAGGACGGCCCCCCTGCACGCGCTAGGAACTCGCCCTCGCGACGGAGCGATTGGTCGACCGTTGGGTTGCTCGACCGTACGATTGGTCGACCTTGACGTCACTCGATGCTAATGAGCGGATAATGAGCAGATAATGAGCGGAATTTTGAACGTTTTTTGGATACCGTGGGCACAATTTTTGTCTCACCGAAAAGTAAATACGCTTATGACCGTTCCGGAATCGTAAGCTTTCTTTTGATGTAACACACGTGTAGGTACGCTCTATAACTTGAGAGTGTATAGCCGGACAGACAGATGGAAGGACAGAAGTACCGTTTTATATATAGAGATAGAAGATTTATAGCTAAATGCTGTATATTGTGTGCTTCTCAGTAACTGATGTATGAGCAACATTTATTTCTATATCTACAGCACATTATGTGTGCAGATTTATTTATGTAACTGCAGTATGTGACAGGCACACATCTATTTCATTATCTAGCCATGATGGATGATGATTATACTATTTATGTACAGAATTTATTTTTACATTTTTATTTATGAGCAACACCACAGAAGACTCAGTAGTTGCTGGTAAAATTTCAGGCAGTTTGAAACACTGCTCTTCAGTATAGCAGCTATGTAGAAATAAAGCTAACGTTATATGCACAATATAAACTGCTGCATTTTCTTGTACTATAAGCTGACTGTAAAAATTTATTTTGCGAATGAGCAATACAGAAGAAATATCAAAAAAGTCTTTTGATTCTGTGCTCTGTATATGGACTGTAGTCTGTGTAGCCAGACCACGTGTCAACTTTTGTAAAATTGTCATGCGTCACAACCTGGTTGAGTTAACTTTTTGTAGCTATTCTCTGAAAGCTATCATGATACTTTGAATTCTTGGTGCTTATTAGTTGAGTAATGCCAATTGAGTTAGAGATCAGGGCTCCTCACTTTTCATTAGTATTCTCAGTTTCCCCCTCCAACCAAAGCATAATTCTGTATGAGTTTGCTTCTGATTGGCCTTCAGTCATGACCCTAATAAGTAAAAAAATTATTTTTGTTTACTTGTATGAACAAATTTTTGGATGTCTGCAGGCATCAAAATTAATATAAGGGAAATATGGCTCAAATCGTTTTTGTTTCCTTACTATGGCTGTCAAGTTGCTTGAGTCTTTAACATGATCTGTCAAAACACTAAAGTACTTCAATTTTTCCCTTCCATCCTTTCCTCAAAGCAGTACCACATGCTGGTTTACATGTTCCCAATCTTCATGTGAGCCTGTGATGTGTTGGCAGGCTATTTCACCACAGTGAGAGATCATCGCAGCTGTCTCTGACCCTGCTATTCACAAATGAGCACATTCCATTGAGAGTGCAAGTGATTAGGAGTGTGAATTCCAGCTGATTTTCCCCCTTCAGCCTGGCTACTAAAACCAACTGTAGTGTACCCACCAGTGCCCAGCTGATTCAATGCACTCCAAGGATTAAACTGGTGACCATATTGATCTACATCGCTCAGTACCACATTGTGTTTGGTGCTTCAACTCACTAAGCCAAAGGGTGAGCCACCTTCATTTTTTCTTTTAAATGCCTTTTCTTCCTAAAATGTAAAAATGAACATATTACATTAGTTTATAGTGAGAGATTGCAGAAATATCTTGCTTAAAGTATGCCTCCACGTGACCCTCCTGCAGCAAAATGTCTTGTAATAGATAGGACAGATTTAGTTTACTTGTTCTGTGTTTAGTGCCAGCTCAGACAGTGATGGCAAGCTGTTATACTGAATAAGCCCATCATCAAAGTAAATCCAGTACTAAAGAGCACAAGATACCTTTATCCTATAACTGCCTGCATTTCTAAAACAAAAGTAATCAATTACAATTTTTCTTACAGTACTGAATTATAACCTTGTACCAGGGTGAGAAGTGAATAGAAAAGCAAAACTTGAAAGTTTCCTCCCATTGTTTAATACGTGAAGGATTTTTCAGATCTGCCAGTGACATGAAGCTTCATAATATAGTAACTTAATCTAATCAACTATGAAGGGTATTTCTTCCTTTTTCCTCAACCGATGATTCCCCTCTAATGTGGTTAACAGGGCCCTCGACCGTGTTTGTTTCATTTCCCGCACTTCAGCCCTCACCCATTCCGCTCCCTCCCAGACCATGATAGGGTTCCCCTTGTCCTCACCTTCCACCCCACTAGTCTCCACATTCAACGGATCATCCTCTGCCATTTCCACCACCTTTAGCGTGATCCCACCACCAAACACACCACCCCCCCACCGCCCCTTTCAGCATTCCGAAGGGACCATTCCCTCCATGACACTCTGGTCCCCTCCCCTTCCCACAGCACCTTCCCGTGCAAGCGCAAGAGATGCAACACCTGCTCTTTTACTTCCTCCCTTCCCACTGTCCAGGGCCCTAAACTTTCCTTCCAGGTGAAACAGCGATTTACTGTACTTCTTTCAGTTTAGTATACTATATTCATTGCTCACGCTGCAGTCTCCTCTACATTGGGGAGACCAAACGTAGATTGGGTGATTGCTTTTCGTAACATCTCCGTTCAGTCCACCAGCTTCTGGTCGCCTGTCACTTTAATTCTCCACTCCACTCCCACTTTGACCTCAGCCTCCTACACTGTTGCAATGACGCTCAACATAAGCACTTCATCTTTTGATTCGGCACTTTACAGCCTTTCAGATACAACAGAGTTCAACCATTTCAGATCATAACCTCCGCCCCCATTTTTTCCAAACGGCAGCTGTTGATGATTCTGCTATCCCCATTTACACCTCCTCTTAACCCATCTTTTGTTTCTTTACTTGTCCCATTACCATCCCCCTTTGCCTCACACCATCATCCCTTTTGTCTTCTAATCTCTCCTACCTTCCACCCTATCACTGACCTTCCCTTTTGTTTTTTCCTCCCCTCCCCACTTTCCCTGCCTCTGCACTTGCTTAAAACCTGTAATATCTCTCTTTTTCCAGTTCTGACACAATGTCAATGACCTGAAACATAACTCTGTTTCTCTCTCCACAGATGCTGAGTATTTCCAGCAATTTGTTTTTATTTTAGATTTCCAGCATCCACAGTTAGTTGCTTTTGTATGAAGGGTATTTGTTATTTTGACTCTGAAGCTTTGCTTTAAAGGGCTCCACTTAAAATTGTTATAGCATAGCTAAATTGTACGAGTTCTATAAAAGGTGCCCCACCAGATTACTGCGCAGACGGTGAAGACGGAAATCTACCCCGTCTTTTTTGAGTAACGTGAACCCTGATACAAGGACAGACCCTAAATTTTTATACTGTTAAATCAGCACAAGAGGATAATTTAACTGGAGATTACATCATCACTCAAATAAATTTCTTATTGTCCTCTTAAGGATTCCACATTGAACTCCTTAATTGGCTCTGTGTGTAGTGTATGTACCCGTCTACCTTTAAGAGAACTATTGTATGTAACCGTTCACCTTTAAGAGAACTATTTTAGATGTGGCACTACTTTGTTTGGCTTCTGTATACTGTAATACCGACGGTGACCACACCGGTATATAAGTGCTGTGTCAGGATTTATTGGGCAGATTCGCCCTGACCTTCGAATAGTAAAGTCCTGTTTTAAGTTACTCTTGTAGTCTGTGTATTAATTAACTAAACAACCCACAGACTTTACAGTGGCGACGAGTCCGATCGTACCCTGCGGCAACAATACTTCCGAAGCAGTTAACGAGCGTCGAGAAGAGGCAACCGCCCTCGTCATTCTGCTGGGAGAAAACTCGAGGCTGCAGAACTAGAAAGGAGGAAGAATTTAGAGACAAAGACTTCCATCAGCAACAGGCACTGACTGTCCCTTCTGCCACGGTGAGGAGTGAGCCGATCAGCATGAGAAGCAAGACGGCCACGGTGACTGTGAGTAAGGGAAAGTAAAAAGAATAACCGGAGGATAAGGGCGGTGCACTCGACCACGGTCGAGGGGGAAAGGAGCCGGACAGAAGTCGGGTCCAGAGGCGCTGAGACTGGGGCAGCGTGGAGCAAGGAAGCCGCGGTACTAACAGGCTGGGGGACGCAACGGCGTCGTGAGACAGCTAGACCGCGACCGGCGGAAAAGGCCGGGCAGCGACCGAAGCCACGAAGCGCTGCGACCGGGAGCGTAGGCGCGGGAAGAGATAAACTCAGCCGCAGCCGGGGAGGGAAGCACCGGACTGCGAGAGGGCTGGGAGGCGCGATTGGGAGCCGAGCGAGCGGGAGAGGCAGAGCCGACCAAGGGAGACTGAGCGAGAGCCAGTCCAGCGGCTGAAACTGTTCTCCGTCAACGGGGTGTACCCAGCGCCGGTAGAGCCGAGCGAGCTGGAGAGAGACAGAGCCCGAGCAAGGGGAACTGAGCGAGAGCCAGCCCAGCGGCTGAACCTGTTCACCGTCAACGGGGTGTACCCAGCGCCGGTTGCCCTGCCGAGAAAAGGGAAAGCCCTGAAGCCGACGCGCAGGCTGTGAACCTGAAAGCCAGCGGCCGTCGCCCGTGGGGAAAGTGTACCCCTTCCGCCAGGGAAGAAACGCGGGAAGCCGCCATTAGGCGGGGAAGAAGACAGAAGCGGGAAACCGCCATTGAAGTGGGCGGGGAGAGAAGATAAGCGCGGGAAACCGCCATTTTCGCGGGAAAACCGCCATCTTGAAAAAAAAAAGTTAAAGAAATAATTCGTGGTGTTTATCAGGAAGAGAGGAAGATGCCTAAGCGTGGTAACATCAACGATTTTAATTCCGAGGTAGAAGACTGGGCCACGTATGTGGAACGCATTGAGATCTATTGTGAGGCCAATAAAATAGAAGAAGATGACAAAGCTATAACCTTGCTAAACTCGATGGGCGCCAAGACATACGGGCTCTTGAAGCATCTACTATCACCAGCTAAACCGGCGGATCAGACTTTCGATGATATTGCGGCTGTTCTGAAGGATCACTTGAACCCCACACCGTTGATGTTGGCTGAACGATTCAAATTCTATGCGAGAACGCAACGGAAAGACGAAAGCAACGCGGAATACTTGGTCGAACTGCGTAGACTAGCGAAATACTGCCAGTTTGGAGGGAATCTGACAGAGGCATTGCGAGACAAGTTCGTGTGCGGGTTGTCCAAGGAAGGAACGCAAAAGCAACTACTCGAAGAGAACGACCTTACACTTGACAGGGCTGTCCTTATCGCAGCATCGCATGAAGCCGCAGCGAAAGGAACTGCGGAAATGCAGCTAAAGGCAGCGGCACTCAGTGTGGATCAAATTACCTCGAGTACAACAAAATGCTATCGTTGTGGGAAGACAACACACGACCAGAACCAATGCTGGTTTAAAAACCAGGAATGTAGAAAATGTGGCAAACTGGGTCACATAGCTAAGGTATGCCAGTCAGGGAAGAAGACCAACAACCAAAGGAAGCCATCACAGGAAAAGTACAACAAAGTACACAAGGTGGCTGAGAAGAGTTCAGACGAACAGAATTCGGACTCAGACCCAAACGGCCAGGAACTGGGTAGTCTGAGAATCCACAATGTGAGTAAGGAAGCTGACCTACAAACTATCTGGGTCATGCTAAAAATAGCTGGAGTCCAAGTGAAAATGGAGTTGGACACTGGATCAGCTCTATCCATCATAAATCGAAGGGATTACCACCGGCTATTCTCACATATACCCTTAAGAGATACCAAGTTCGTATTGCAGACATACACGGGGCATAAAGTATACCCCATGGGAAAGATAAGAGTCAAGGTGAGAGATAGGGGTAAAGAACACCCAAGAATGAACTTATACGTACTACCTGAGGGAGGACCACCACTTCTAGGATGGGAGTGGATCAAGAAAATAGACATGGAATGGCACTATCTAAAAGCCATACCGAGTGAGGACTCGGTGCAGACAATCAGCTCAGATTCTGAAACGGATGACGATAAGACCAACCCGAATATGAAAGACAAGGCTAAAATGGACTTGCTGACTAAGGTTGGGAAAACAAAGGCGGGCAAATAGGCTTATGCTCCAGAGAAGAACAAAGTTTCAGAACAGAACTCCACCGAACAACGACAACATAGTTTGACAGAGAATTCTGAGTCTGTTCAGTTTACGGACATATCCATGACTGAAGAACACCGAGCTCGGACTCAACTTTATTTCAAATTACGACAGTGTGGTAAACCACGTTCACTATCGTATCACTGTTAGTAGTTAGCACTGTTCACCACTGTTCGTTATAACTGTATCACTGACCACTATTGTATCACGGTACGAGGTCGCCTCTTGCCACACTGCTATACCTGGGATGACCACTGCCGACTCCGCCTTGGCTCCACCCACCAGGCCAGGTATAAAGGTGAGCGACTGGCTGGTATTCCTCCTGCTTGGATCGGATCACCCACGAGAGTGGGCTCTGTTATTTAGTCAATAAAAACCTTTAGTCACCTTCGTAACTCTTCGCCTTTTATTGGAGGAATTGATAGGTATATCAATTTTATTGACTAAATTTAATGATGTCCGACAACGAGTCACAACCGGCGGAGGAGCCACCAGCGCAGCTCCCAGGAGCACAGCCACACCAGCCAGCTTGGCTGCGAGCCCTCAGACCGCCGTACCTGGACCTGAACCCACGAGCAGCAAACTCAGCCGCAGACTTTAAACACTGGCTGGTCTGCTTCGAATCATACCTGAGAGAATCCAGCGTCCCTCAGGCATCCAAACTAAGTGTCCTGCAGGCACAACTGAGCCCGAGAGTATACACTCTCATCGAGGACATGACTACCTACGAGACCGCCATCAACCTGCTGAAACAGAAGTACCGGACCCCGGTAAACTACATGTACGCTAGGCACCTCCTAAGATCACGGCCGCAACAGCCAGGAGAATCAGTAGCCGAATTCTCACAGGCGCTATATGCACTCGCCAGGAACTGTGACTTTAAATCGGTTTCGGCAGCCGAAAATACTGAAGATAATATCCGCGACGCATTCCTGAAAGGCCTACGGTCCGAGTACTCACGGCAAAGACTGCTGGAAGCTAAAGACCTCAGCATGGAAAAAGCTGAAGCCCTCGCTATCTCCCTGGAAGTGGCCCACCAAGATCAGGAAGCATTCACCAGGTACTGCTCGCGACCCTGGGACTCGGGCCCGACCCCTACCACAGCACCCTTCCCAGCGCCGCCCCCGGGACCTACCTCTGCGTCGGCGTCCCGGACCCGACCGGCCCCGCCACCCCCGGCACCAGCCCCGACATCGGGCATCCGCGATCGGGCCGCCGGCTGTTTTTTTTGTGGCCAGGAGAAGCACCCGAGGTCGCGATGCCCAGCCAAGAACTCCATATGCAAAACCTGCCTGAAGAAAGGCCACTTCTCCAAGGCCTGCAGGAGCGGATCCTCAGAGGCCAGCAGTGCCGCATGCGAACTATGGGGGCGGCCATCTTCGTTTAGGGCAACTGAGGCCAGCATCCCCACACATGAGTCATGGGGGTGGCCATCTTTGTTTAGGGCAACTGAGGCCAGCATCCCCACACATGAGTCATGGGGGCGGCCATCTTTGATTAAGGCAACCGACCCCAATAGTGCCTCATGTGAGCTACGGGGGCAGCCATCTTCTCCGTCATTTTGCCCTACCTCGTGGGAGACGCCATTTTACTCACCACGCCCGACCGCCTCGCCCGCAGATGACAACGACTCGCTCAGCTACACACTAGCTTCCGTCACCCTGGACCAAGCCCGCCCGCACCATCTGTCCAAGTCAATGATGGACATCAAAGTGAACGGCCACGCCACGACCTGCCTGTTCGACAGCGGAAGCACGGAGAGCTTCATCCACCCAGACACGGTGAGCCACTACTCCCTCTCTGTCCTACCAACGCGCAGCCGAATCTCGATGGCATCGAGGTCCCACGCCACGGACATCAGCGGCTACTGTGTCGTGACCCTGTCGGTTAAGGGCACGGAGTATAAAAACTTTAAACTCCTCGTCCTCCCCCATCTCTGCGCTGCCATCCTACTAGGGCTGGACTTCCAATCCCACCTCCAAAGCGTAACCCTAGCATACGGTGGACCCCTCCCCCCACTCACAGTCAACAACCAGCAAACGTTAAACCGCCCACCGCGTAACACCTGCAGCCTCTCCACCCTCAAGGTCCCGCCACCCTCTCTGTTTGCTAACCTTACCCCTGACTGCAAACCCGTCGCTACCAAGAGCAGGCGGTATAGCGCCGGGGACAGAGCCTTCATTAGCTCTGAGGTGCGGCGCCTCCTGAAAGAGGGCATTATCGAGGGGAGCAGCAGCCCCTGGCGTGCCCAGGTCGTAGTCGTAAAGACCGGCGATAAAAACCGCCTGGTCATCGACTACAGCCAGACCATAAACAGATATACCCAGCTGGACGCATACCCCCTCCCCCGCATATCTGACATGGTCAATCAGATTGCACAGTATAAAGTATTCTCGACCATCGACCTGAAGTCGGCCTACCACCAACTCCCTATCCACCCTGAGGACCGCCAGTATACCGCCTTCGAGGCGAATGGGCGCCTATACCACTTCCTTAGGGTCCCCTTCGGTGTCACTAATGGGGTCTCGGTCTTCCAAAGGGAGATGGACCAGATGGTTGACCAGAACGAACTGCAGGCTACATTCCCCTACCTAGATAACGTCACTATCTGCGGCCGCGACCGGCAGGAACATGACGCGAATCTGGAGAAATTCCTCCGTACGGCCCAACGGCTGAACCTCACCTACAATAAGGAGAAATGCGTGTTTAACACCACGCGCCTTGCCATCCTCGGCTGCGTAGTGGAGAACGGAATCATCGGCCCCGACCCAGAAAGAATGCGCCCCCTCATGGAGCTACCCCTCCCCCACTGCCCTAAAGCACTTAGGAGAACCCTGGGGCTTTTCGCCTACTATGCCCAATGGGTACCCAATTACGCGGACAAAGCCAGACCCCTCCTGAAAGCCACTTCCTTCCCCCTCACGGAGGAGGCGTGCGCGGCCTTCTCCCTCATTAAGGGAGACATAGCCAAGGCCACGATGCACGCAGTGGACGAGTCCATCCCCTTCCAGGTGGAGAGCGACGCATCCGACTTCGCCTTAGCCGCCACCCTAAACCAGGAGGGGAGGCCAGTGGCCTTCTTCTCAAGGACCCTACAGGGCCCCGAGATCCGACATTCATCGGTCGAGAAAGAGGCCCAGGCGATCGTGGAGGCAGTACGGCGCTGGAGGCACTACCTGGCAGGCAAACGATTTACCCTCCTCACCGACCAGCGTTCGGTGGCTTTCATGTTTAATAACAAGCTGAAGGGCAAAATCAAGAATGACAAGATTTTGAGATGGAGAATCGAGCTCTCCACCTACGATTATGAGATCTTGTACCGGCCAGGCAAGCTGAACGAATCCCCTGATGCCCTTTCACGAATGACATGCGCCAGCGCGCATATCGATAGGCTTCAGACCCTCCACGACCAGCTCTGCCACCCCGGAGTCACCAGACTCTACCATTTCATTAAGGCCCGCAACCTGACCTACTCCATCGAGGAGGTCAGGACCATGACCAGGAACTGCCAGACCTGTGCGGAGTGCAAACCGCACTTCTATAGGCCGGACCGAGCAAGCCTGATCAAGGCCACCCGCCCCTTCGAGCGCCTGAGCATCGACTTTAAGGGGCCCCTCCCGTCCTCTGACCGTAATGTGTACTTCCTCAACATCGTTGATGAGTACTCCCGTTTCCCCTTTGCCTTCCCCTGCCCCGACATGACCAGTAGCACGGTCATTAAGTGCCTGAATGCCCTCTTCGCCTTGTTCGGGTTCCCGAACTATATACACAGCGACCGGGGCTCCTCCTTCATGAGCGAGGAACTCCGGCAATACCTCCTAGAGAGAGGTATTGCAGCAAGCAGGACCACCAGCTACAACCCCAGAGGTAACGGTCAGGTGGAAAGAGAGAACGCGACGGTATGGAAGGCCGTCCTCTTAGCCTTAAAGTCTAAGGGCCTCCCAACCTCCCGCTGGCAAGAAGTCCTCCCGACAGCGCTGCACTCCACCCGGTCATTACTTTGCACGGCCACTAACACCACCCCCCATGAACGAATGTTCGTTTTCCCCAGGAAGTCGACTACGGGAACCACTCTACCAACCTGGCTGACCGCCCCGGGGCCGGTCTGGCTGCGGAAACACGTGAGGGCCCATAAAACGGACCCCCTGGTCGAGAGGGTGAACCTCCTGCACGCCAACCCCCAGTACGCCTACGTGGCGTACCCAGACGGGCGGGAGGACACTGTCTCCCTACGAGACCTCGCACCCTCAGCCGATCCGGAAACACCGCCACCACCCCCCCCCAACCCCAGCCCAGGTAGACGGCATGCCGGAACCCCACGAGCCCTCGCCGACCACGCAAACACCAGCATCAACACCGGATAAGGCACCAGCACCGGATAAGGCAACACCACCGCTGCGGCGATCGGAGAGGCTTACGAAGCCTCCGGACAGACTGACCTACCAGAATTGGTAGTACACTTCACCCCGCCGGACTTAATTCTAAACAAGGGGTGAATGTGGTAAACCACGTTCACTATCGTATCACTGTTAGTAGTTAGCACTGTTCACCACTGTTCGTTATAACTGTATCACTGACCACTATTGTATCACGGTACGAGGTCGCCTCTTGCCACACTGCTATACCTGGGATGACCACTGCCGACTCCGCCTTGGCTCCACCCACCAGGCCAGGTATAAAGGTGAGCGACTGGCTGGTATTCCTCCTGCTTGGATCGGATCACCCACGAGAGTGGGCTCTGTTATTTAGTCAATAAAAACCTTTAGTCACCTTCGTAACTCTTCGCCTTTTATTGGAGGAATTGATAGGTATATCAGACAGCAATTCGAACAATTGAGTTACCGTCTCGAACAAGAGATGAAAACAACGAAAAAGTTCTATGACACCGAATGGGAGAACCTGGAAAGACAACAGAAGCAGCTCGCTCAAGCAGAGAGCGACCATAGAGCCATTGTGACAAATTACTGATCACATCTCCCTTATGCTGTTCAGGAGTTAGAATATTTGCAGAAAGGAGCAAATAAAGAAGAATCGTCAGGAAGCCAGGATTTTATTCCAGTTCTTCTCTACGACTCCTTACAAGCAGAGTTTGAGAAGTTGAAGGAACAGTATGAACAGGCCCAGGCTACAATCCTGGAGGGGATTAACTCGGCAACCTCCGAAAAGCTAGTTTCAGTGGAAGCATATGAGCAACTAAAGGTTGAACATGAGCAAGAAGTCCAAAGGCTGCAGGAAATTCTTGATGAGCTCAAGGACAAGACAGACTCATCGGTAGAAGTTCCATCCATAGATGAGAAATTAGAGGTGGAAGACATGGCAGAACATGGAAGTCAAGATGTCCAAGAACTCATAAAAATATTGAAGGAAACCCAAGACAAATATGAGGCGGCAATGACCGAGGTTCAACAACTTGAAGAACAGATTCAACTGGGAATCCTTTCAGTGGAAGAAAAGGAAACTGTAAGAAACACAGGGACTGTAAGAATGGGCCCTGAACATGAGCTAGAGAGCATCAAGGCGCAACTTCTCCGAGCACTTAAAGCCAAAGTACAAGAGGAAAAGAAGGTGAAAGCATTGGAGGAAAAGGTGGATGAAATGGAGAAGACTCTGATCCACAGTGTCCCCGTGGAAGAGTTAACGGTCAGCCAACTCCTTCATATGCTGAGGGATAAGACTCTAAAATGGGAAAAACTTAAACACGAGCCTCAATCTTCAAAAGGAAGGGGTTCGGAGCTTGCAAAAGTTATTGAAAGAGCTGAGGTGGCAACACAGACTGAGAAGACTGCAGCAGAGCAGCCCTTGGATGCCACATGTATGCTGACGCACGTCAAGGTAGAACAACAGAATGCTGAAACAGCTACTTCAGTAGAAGGATTGAATAGTCCGATCAATCAATCCCCGATGGAAGGGGAAGTATTGAAATCACAAATGAGGTCATTAGTGAAGGATTTGCAGGAAACCCAGGATAAGCAGAATGAACCTGAGCGCATGAAGAAGTCTCTTCAGGAAAGATGTCTAGAGAGGGAACAAAAGTCGGTTAACGTCCAGATGGGTAAGGAGGAAGTAGAAGGCCCTCTCGATGGCCTAACTCAGGACGACACCGAATATTACCATGACCTGTTGAGTGACACTGAATATTACGAGGACCTGGTCTGCCCAGCTTGTGATGAAAACTCCCAAAGTGCAGAAATCAGGATGAATCACTTAAAGTCTAAGGAACATAGGGAGATGGTGGCGCTACAGCTGGCAGCTGATAAGGGAGCCCCGAGAGTCTCCAAGAAGCAAAAAAGGAAAAGACGAAGCAGAAGATGATAACCATCTAAATCATTATCACTTCTACCAGATCATGCACGTGGTCCCTACGAAGGGAGCCAAATCAGTTGGAAAATAGGAAAAATTACCAAGGCAGTCCAGCTGTTTGGAAAAGTCAACAATGCTGGTTCAGCAGTGACGGAAGTTTAAGCTGTGAAGTCAAGGGAAAGACTATTGGATGAGCCACGCTAGCAATGTGAACCGGCTATACCACAGAGATGTTGTTCGGACCGAGTCAAGACCAGAGACTGAATCTGTGACTGTTCCCGCAGAGACTGAATCTGTGAACTGTTTCCCGCAGAGAATATATGTGTGAATTGTTTTACATGAAGTTGAATATATGTTATGTTTAATGGGGACTAAGTATGTTGTAAGCTAAAAAGGGAGGATTGTAGTGTATGTACCCGTCTACCTTTAAGAGAACTATTGTATGTAACCGTTCACCTTTAAGAGAACTATTTTAGGTGTGGCACTACTTTGTTTGGCTTCTGTATACTGTAATACCGACGGTGACCACACCGGTATATAAGTGCTGTGTCAGGATTTATTGGGCAGATTCGCCCTGACCTTCGAATAGTAAAGTCCTGTTTTAAGTTACTCTTGTAGTCTGTGTATTAATTAACTAAACAACCCACAGACTTTACACTGTGGATAAATGCACTGTGCAATGTGGCACACAGCTTTCCAGACCAGTTTGATTACTGGTCTGTGCTGAGTTAGGGCTAGGGCTATTGATTGCAGCTAGGGCTATGGAGGCGGTGACAAAAATTGATCTCAGCATTCCCTAGTTAGGAAGGCGGGAAAATAAAATATCTGCTAGGCTGATGTTTTCTTTCTCGTTGTCACTGCTGATAGTGTGCATGCACAGATGTTGGGTGAAGGCATGATTAGATTCAACTTTTTCTGTATAGTTTCTCCCTATCTTCTGAAGGCACTAACTCATGTAGTGAGGTCCTAAGGGTCTCAATTTTTATCTGTGGAGCTAGACAGTCTGCTACTTGACCATGGCGTGACATTATAGTCACTCCCGATCCTGGCTTCACCCAGACCTATATCTCAATGTCCACATGTGTACTTTCCAACAAAGGTTGTAATAATGCAATCAGCAGTGGGAACCCTTGTTGATTTATCCTCTTCCTAACAGAGAAGCATTCAGGTAAATTACAGTACCCATTTGTACCCCCAGCTGAGATCATTTAACTCAAGGCTCAAACTTGCAGAAGTCATGTGTGAATGTATGAGTCTGTTGGGAATAAAACAATGGCTTCACATCCCATTACCAACCACCTCTCCCCACGTCACCTTAAAAACAATTCTCAGAAAATTTGTAGCAATGAAAGGCAAAGATTTGGATGTGAAGTTGCCATTAACCTTGGTAGCCATAAGATCTACTCCTTCCACTGTGGGTTTGAGTGTTATGTAGCAATGACAGGGCGAAGCAGGAGATTCCCAGAACACCTTTATATGGGGGATTATTGGACTCTCTGGAAGGAGTAAGCGATCAAACTAGTACGCAATTAACCTGAAGAAGGTCATCAAGGAAAGTGGATTGAAAAAGGCTGCTGATACAGTAAGGGGAAACTGGGAACTTGCACCTATGGAACATTTGTACCTAATCAGTGATAAGGTTAACCCCTCCCACTCATTATATAAGTAGAGAGGATTGTTCACAGCAATAGAGACGTTAGATCTGACAGTACTAAAGGTTAGAAATAAGGATCCGAAGGATGAGTGCAGATGTGGATCAAACAAAACCTTATAAAAATATAATGCTAAATCTTTTTCCTCTGTACCTACAGGAACTACTGGACAATGGAGGTCCTCACCCAGTTACTATGTGCAGTAGGGATGGTACTCCGAGAACCCGATAAGACGCAATAGGGCAGAGCAGGCGGGTCAGCTGCCCGAGAGCTGTGGTGCAAGGCCTGGTCCACTTGGAGGGCTGGTGCAATATCAAGTGATGCAAGGATTTTATGAATGGAGAATCAAGGAACAAACCTTGATGTTGGAATTAAAAGTTGGCAACTTGTATGAACAAGGGGCCTGGATTTTAAGGAATCACTTAACGATCTAGAGGAGGAAGGACATGGTAAGAGAAGGAAAGGGCCCCTATGGAATAAAGTGGCGATTGGAGGACCACGAATGGCAACCGGCTGGAATACCATAGAATTAAGGTTGTGAAAAGTCAGGTATGTTAGTATTAAGATACTCACTATCCTTCCCTTATGATTCAGACATGTGTACTCAAGAGAGACATCCGATTAATAATCTTTATTAATAAACACACTAATATTCTTTCTAAACACCCTGGCACCAATCCAGCAATTGGGATTCCATTCTCACACCATCCTACATCGAACTGCTGTGTACAACTACTACTACTACTGCGTACTACTACTACTACTGCTGCGTACTACTACTACTACTACTACGTATTATAATACTACTACGTACTATAATACTACAGGAAACTTTCCGGTATCCGGCACGGACGGGACCGAGCCGGTGCCGGTATATCAACATTGCCGGAGAATCGAGCGCTATAGTTAAAACATACGGAGCTTCTGAGCTCCGTATCTAGCAACAAACCCTGTTGCTTAGCAACAGCTTCAAAACAATCAGCACAGCTTGCAAGTGTCTCTGTAGCTTAGCAACAGCTTCAGTTAGACGCTTGCACAGCCAGAAATGAGTAAAAAAAAGTAACTAAAAGTAAAAAAAGTTATCTGAACCGACTCCTGAATTTTGCCGGTTAACCGACATTTCCGGTTATTTAGTGGCCGGTTAATCGAAAGTTTCCTGTACTACTACTACGTACTATAATACTACTACGTACTACAATACTACTACTATGTACTACAATACTACTGCTGCTACTGCTACCTGAATTCTACATAATGCTAGCTATTTTACCATATACCTATTCTAAACATAGTTGGAGAGGCTATATGGACAGTCAGGAGTTGGCAGATGGAATCATGGGTCTTGCCCTGGAAGAAATTGAGATTATGGACTTAAAAAAAAACTCTGGCCAGAGTAGCCAAGAAACAACAGATCATTTGCACCTAGACCATGTATGCCTAGTATATCAACAAGAGATAGCAAACATCTCGAGTAGATCATTAGGACAAATAAAACAGGGATGCATCCTTGTTGATCTATTAAATACTGTAACCCTCAGAGGCTGGTATCGTCAGTATCATAATGCTAATGAAAAGCATATGGATGAGTTAAAATACCAGAGTATATTTATAAAGTCATCTAAAAACAGGGCAAGAAGGGGCAGGTCCCTTCTCTGAAACTTGATGTGAGCAAGGAGCCCCAGAAGATGTTTCTACTACTTTTAAAATTGAGAATGATGGTTATATTCCCAATATTGTCTCTGATGAAGTATGAAAAGGATGGAGGGAGCCTGATTTAAGTTATTGCAACAGTTGGGATCCCACTTTTTAATGCTCCTGTTCTGTCATTAATGAGAACAGGACCGAGGTCTGTGGAATGGACCAGGGTGGAATTCAGAATATAACAGAAGGTGGTGTCATATCACCTTGATAGTCTGGTCTAATAAACCCGACCATAATGTTGGACAGGTTATGGATGGTTGCTACAATAGCATCCTCTTTTAACGTGTTTATTGAGACTGACAGAAGGAGAACAGGAATTTAACATTCTGTTACCAATGATAATAGTTGAATTAGAGTCCATCACACAATGCAAACCTGATCATTTAATAAGTAAAATAAATACAATTTAAATGGTAAAACAAGACTTAGATGCCCTTTGTCTAAAGGAGATGAACATCTCCTGTTTGAGAGTTTATAGTTTGAGACCAAACAAATCATGTCATATGGTATGAAATTATTGACAGCGTTATATTTTATTGACAGTGATTACGGCACACAGGATGTGTAGAATACAGCGGAGTTTAGAGAATGTGGCAGAGGTTAAAGTGGAGAACTGAGATTATTGAGTATAGACGAGTCTTGGCAGATCAGCGCCATAAATGGTCTGAATTGTATGCTGATACAAGTCCAGTTTAAAATTACTCCTCGTATCAAGGGGGAATGCTGTATGTCATTAAATGTATATGTTTACTGCAAATCATTGTGCTATGCCAACTAAAATTTAAGCTGCTGTAAAAAATTGAACTGTATGGGGAAAAGGTTAGATTCCCATGCCAGTTGGAATCAATCTATGGCCGTGAAATTCAGCACCTTAGCGCCGGCTGTTAAGACCAGTTTCGGCAAAAAAATGGCGGCCGCCTCGCTTCCATCTACTTCTGGCGCGGCTCACGGTGGCTGCCATTTTGGGCAAGTCGGCAGCACCACCGTTGCCTGCGTTCACCAGAAAATGCTACCGAGTCAGATCGTGATGTCAGCAACGCTGATTTGACACACGATCTGCTATTTTGGACCATGCCACTCGACTGCATGCCCTCTCCAAAACACAAACAGCTGAACGTCCATTCAGCTACATGAGGTATTTAAAGGAATGATCAACAACTTGCAGGTGACTTGCTTTTTGATTTCTAATGGCTCTAAGTTTGTGCAACTGTTTGGAGCTCTTTATAGTTATTTAAAGTTGGTGAGATGACGGGGAGTGTTGTTGGAAGACCTTGCTTCTGAATTCAAGGGTTCTGCTTAGACCACTTGCTCCGAGTCATGGGGGCTCTACTTGCAGTCCCCCTCGTGCTGGAGCATTAGAGGGAGATGGAGTAGAGGCAGCAAAGAAGACAAGCTGCTTGTAGAGGGAGGAGGAGGAGGAGGAGGGGCAGGAATACTCTCAGCAGGTGGCTTTACCCACCTAGGGTCTTCCGACAGCACTTCTACCTGCACTTAAGCCATGAGCAGTGCATTTGGAGGCTCCGCTTCACCAAGGAGGTGGTCACATAACTCTGCCATCTCCTGGAACCAGACCTGCAGCCTCAAAGCAGGGCGGCAAAGGCGCTGCCAGTGGCCCTCAAGGTCACCGTGGCCCTACCAGTCTGGAGCAGGAGATATAGCTAACATCTCCTAGTTCGCCGTCCATCGCTGCATCCGGGAGGTCACAGAGGCTTTGTACTCCAGGAGAAGGGACTTCATTGTCTTCTCCCTGAACAGAGAGAAGCAGGAGGAGCGTGCATGTGGCTTTACCAGGATATCGGGCATCCCCATGGTGCAGGGCGCCATCGACTGCACACAGGTAGCTTTGCGGGCGGCGCATATCAATCCTGAGATGTACCGCAACCGCAAAGGCTACCACCCACTTAATGTGCAGTTAGTGTGCGACCACACCAGGCACATCATAATGGTGAATGCGCAGTATCCTGGCAGCCGTCATGATGCCTTCATCCTGCACCAGTCCGGTGTGCCAGCAATCTTCAAGTCGAACCTGAGGGTGGCTACTCGGAGACAAGGGCTATCCGCTCTACACCTGGCTGATGACTCCCCTCCGCAACCCCACCATTCGTGGTCAGCAATCATAAAATGAAAGCCATGCTGCCACAATGAACCTCATCAAGCAGACTATCGGGGTGCTAAAGCAATGGTTCCACTCTCTTGACCGCACGAGAGGAGTCCTCCAGTACACGCCGCAGCGGGTGTCCCATTTCATGGTGGTCTGCTGCATCCTCCACAACATGGCCATCATGAGGGCGTAGCCCTTGCCACCACGGGTTCCGTGACCACCTCAGGAGGAGGAGGAGGTGGAGGCAGACAGCAGATCCCCATTGCTCAACACTTCCCCACCTTAGTATCCCTGTCATGGAACATCTTGGGCACAAAGCTGAAATGAAAGCCACCACAAAACATAAACATAATTTATAAATTATTCACTCCAAAACTACATAACAAAGTCAACCCTTGTGCATTCCCTTAGTGTCTGTCTTTCATGTTCCTTTGCCTATCCTAGTGCTTCTACGCAGTACTACCCCAGTGGCTGCAGCATGGCTGGTTGAAGGCTGCTGGGTTTCTGTGGGGGAGACTGCAGATGGCCTTGCAGGACTACCTCAAGCAGCTCTGGGCCTAGAAGGCCCAGTTGTAGACTGCACCACCTTGGCATGGGCAGCAGCAGTCTGGGCTGGCTGACATAGGTAGCAGCAAGGGCACTGGTGGAGTGGCAGGGGTGGGAATACAAATACAAAATGAAAATACTGCAGATGCTGGAAATCTGAAATAAAAACAGAAAATGCTGGAGATACTCAGCAGGTCAGGCAGCATCTGTGAAGAGAGAAACATAGTTAACGTTTCAGGTCGATGACCTTTTGTCAGAACTGGAAAAAGCAGGAAATGGAACAGATTTTTAAGCAAAGGCAGGGGCTGGGAAAGGGGGGAGGGGGTGAAAGAACAAAAGGGAAGGTCTGTGATAGGGTAGAAGGCAGGAGAGGTTAAGAGACATTAAGAGATATTCAAGGCAAAAGGAGATGGTAATGGGACAGGTTAAGAATCAAAGGATGGCTCTAGATGAAGTGTGAATTGCGCTGACAGAATGAAAGACAGCTGCCATGTGGGAGAGAAGAAAAAAAGACACAGACAAAAAGTGTGGATGAAAAATATATATATATGATAGGGGCCAAGGTTATGATCTGAAATTGTTGAACTCTATGTTGAGCCCAGAAGGCCGTAAAGTGCCTAATCGAAAGATGAGGTGCTGTTCCTCGAGCTTCAGTGGAACAATGCAAGAGGCCGAGGATGGTGAGGTCTGAGTGGGAGTGGTACGAAGAATTAAAGTGACAGGCGACTGGAAGTTCAGGGTCCCCCTTACGGACTGAACGGAGGTGTTCCGCAAATACAAATGATCATCCTGCAAGAGGACAGGAGGTTCTTGCTCCATAGAGCTACTGCAACTCCCCCGGGCTGGTGCCTCAGTATTCCTAGCCCTTTGTTGGAGCACAGTTTGCTGGACTGCTGGGAGACCCTGCAAGCCCCTTTCCACACTCGTAAACCCAGCCAGCTGGCATCAGTTTGAGCTTGCGTGGCAGCAAGCTGAGCCTGCATGAGAGTAGTCTGAACTTGCGTGGCAGCAAGCTAAGCCTGCACAAGAGCAGTCTGAGCTTCCAGTGCAGCACTCAGACATTGGGATGGTTCCGCTTGTGCTACAATGGAAGATGCGACATCGCTCATCACACCCAGCATCATGGTTGGGTCCACAAGTGTTCTAATGAAGTTGCCCATCACTTTCATCCTGGCTCTAAGCTCTGTGCAAAGCCCCGTGCAATGTTGGAGCTGCACTCCTCCATGCTCTTTGGCACTGACAAGTGTCTCTCTGGCAGGCCTGTCATTACACCAAGCATTTCTGTGTGCATGCCTTCTTCTGAAGGCCACCCCATCGATGTCATCATCCGAGTCCTGCACAGCAGAACTCGTGTGCAAACTCGCCCTATGCGGAGCTGGCACCCGAGCTACCCTTTCCCTTGGCCTGGCTGCAGCCCACTCATGCCCAGTGATTCACCATGTGCAGATCCCACCTCTATACTACACTCTAAAGTACGCACAGTGCCTTTTTCTGAGCTGGTGCCTGGGAGTGTCAGATCAAGTAACAGCGTCTCTGCTTCTCCTTCACTCTCCTCTACTATGTCGGGGATAGGCTGGACTGCTGGAAATTCTAGAGTATCTGAAAGGAGAAAGGCACAAGGGTTGGGTTGTGGTGAGCGGAGGGTGGGGGAAGCAAGATGGGCATATTTACACCATCAGCAGCTTGTAGGTGAGAAGAGATTGTGCCATGAGGGGGAATTGGGATGCGAGAAGGAGGATTAGGTGTGAGCATACCGTCATCAACAATGCTTTCAACCTCGCTGCTCGCCACAGCCTCGCTGCTCGCCACAGCCTCAGTGACGGCCCTGCCAATGATCTCCAGCATCGTCTCTTCTAGCGCAGTGAGGTTTTGAAGACGTGCTTCCCCTCCTCCTGTCTTCTGCTGCTCACAGTGGTTGTGCGCCACCTTGGCCTTCAAGAGAAAGGGAAGTTTGTCAGTAAGTGTGGTGCAATGTGTTTGGATGATGTGCCTGTCATGGTTGAATAGCTGGCAGTGTGTGCAAGGTGTGAGATGTGGGTGTGAGGCTTGTAGGAGTGATAAGTGTGTGAGGGTGAGATGAAGCTACGATTGTGAGGTATGAGGCATGATTGATAGAGATTGCTGGTAGGTGAGTGATTGGGGTATGGTGCATTGAGCTGTGTGTGAGGCTAGTGGTGCAGTTGGTGGGATATGACATTTGAAGATGCATTCACTCACCTTGACCACTCGTGTGAGGTCATTAAACATCTTCCGGCACTGGATCCAGGTCCTGGGGGCAACATATGTGGCGCTGACGGCTTCTGTTATCTCTTCCTTCTGGTGTTCTGCCTGAAAGGCCTCCTGCGGGTAGAGGACCTGTCTTCTTCTGTGTACCCCCAAGACCAAGGCCTCCAGTGCTGCATCAGAGAATCCTTGCCCTTGCACTTCTCTGTTGAGACATGGCCGCATGCAGAGTGACAATGAGGTGCTTCTTCAACAAAGCACCTCCCCTTTAAGAAGTGAAGAGAGCCTAGGCAAAATTTTATTGGCCAGTAGACACCACCAGATATTGGCCCCCCTCTTGAGCTCTGAGCCACCCAACAGCACATTTAGCACTGAGCTCAGTGCTCCAATCATGTAAATGAGCAGGCAGCACGAATTTTGCGTGCTGCCTGCATCACTTAACAGGCGCGGGCAGATCGCGTTTCCTGCTCCCGTTTTTTGGGCTTAATCCAATTTCACCCACTTTGTGCCTGAAAAACAAGGAAATTGCTGATGTAGTGGATGCCAGTAAGATTGAAACAAGGATATTTCTGACAAAAAAAGACAGAAAACACATTTTGACATGTAGAGAGCAAACTGTGAAGACATGTATAAAGTTAAAAATGTGAGTAAAGGTTGTGCTGATATGACAAATTGTTGAAGAATAATAAAGGACTGCTAACAAGCAAAGAGACCTTATGGATGGTTAAAAACAAGATAAGGGAGAATAACAAATGCGGGAGCTGACTTTATGATCCAAATATGAAAATTAAGTCATGGGAATTGGTCCTGACAAGTGGGTTATGAAAAGCCTTGTCGAGGATGATGTGCCTCAATAATTCCGAGACTCGAAGTTAGCAGAACAAAAACAAGGCTTTTATTAACTTAGAACGTAACACGTAATAGAGAGATATGATGTCTTCCTTCTGGAGACTGAGGCCAGACTGAGCCAGCCTACAAACGGGGCCAGGTATGGGCGGAGCCCTACACACAGCACATTCCAGCACATTCCAGTATACAATACAGCACATTCCAGTACACAATACAATGAGGTCTGGGGGAAGGGAAATGACACTGAAACCGATCTCAGTCACAGGCAGTGATGATGATGAATATTTCATCACATTCACCCCTTCTATAGATTTAGTCTGTTCGGGGGTTTGATAGTCCTCTGCGACCGACGTGGCTGTTGCGGTGCCGCGGGTGTCGGCTGGGTGTCCCTGGTAGCCTCCTGGGTCTCTGCCGGGGGTGCCGCCAGGGTTGTTGAAGGGGTAGTTGGTGGGGGTGCCGTTGGTCGGTGTTCTTCCGGGGGTGATGAAAGAGTAGTGGGTGGGTAAGAGTTGCTGTGATCGTCGTTGCCGCTATTGCCGTGGTTGTTGTCGATGCCGGCTGGGGCGACGTCTTTTATGGACACGGTGTCCTCCCTTCCGTCGGCGTGCCGGACATATGCGTATTGGGGGTTGGCGTGGAGTAGGTGTACTGGCTCCACGAGAGGGTCCGTCTTGTGGCCCCTCACATGCCTTCGCACGAGTACCGGACCTGGGGTGGAGAGCCATGATGGCATGGATACGCCTGAGGTGGATTTCCGGGGAAAGACAAACATTCGTTCATGAGGCGTGGTATTAGTGGCCGTACACAATAGCGACTGTATCGAATGGAGCACATCCGAGAGGACTTCCTGCCAGTGGGAGATAGGCAGGCCCTTGGTCCTTAGAGCTAGAGTGACTGCTTTCCATACTGTCCCGTTCTCTCGCTCCACTTGACCGTTACCCCGGGGGTTGTAGCTGGTGGTACGGCTCGTGGCGATCCCCCTGGACAGCATGTACTGGCGTAGCTCTTCACTCATGAAGGACGCCCCCCTATCCGTATGGATGTAGCTCGGCATACCGAACAGGCAGAACAGGCTGTTGCGCCATTTAATGACCGTGGCGCTGGTCATGTCTGGGCAGGGGAAGGCGAATGGGAACCGGGAGTATTCGTCCACAATGTTCAGGAAGTAAACATTGCGGTCGACGGACGGGAGGGGGCCCTTGAAATCTAAGCTGAGCCGCTCAAAGGGCCGTGTAGCTTTGATTAAGTGGGCTCTATCTGGGCGGTAGAACCGAGGCTTGCACTCAGCGCAAGTGCGGCAGTTCCTGGTCAGGGACCGAACTTCCTCAATCGAGTAGGGTAAGTTACGGGACTTTATGAAGTGGAACAGCCGCGTGACCCCTGGGTGACAGAGGTCGTTGTGGAGGGTCTGTAGCCGATCCCCGGTGGCGCTGGCACACATCCCTCGTGAGAGGGCGTCAGGGGATTCGTTAAGGGCCCCTGGCCGGTAAATGATGTCGTACTCGAAGGTGGAGAGCTCGATCCGCCTCCTAAGAATCTTATCATTTTTAATCTTCCCCCTGTTTATTATTGAACATAAACGCTACCGACCGCTGGTCGGTAAGTAGGGTGAAGCGTTTGCCGGCTAGGTAGTGGCGCCAGTGGCGCAGTGCCTCCACGATGGCTTGGGCCTCCTTTTCCACGGAGGAGTGTCTGATCTCGGGCCCTTGGAGGGTCCTCGAGAAGAAAGCTACGGGCCGCCCCGCCTGGTTGAGGGTGGCCGCCAAGGCAAAGTCAGACGCATCACTTTCCACTTGAAATGGAGTGTTCTCGTCCACTGCCTGTAGCGTGGCCCGCTCAATATCCTGCTTAATGCTTTTGAAGGCGGCGTGGGCCTCAGCAGAGAGCGGGAAAGAGGATGCTTTCAAGAGGGGGCGGGCTTTGTCGGAGTAGTTGGGGACCCATTGGGAATAATAAGAAAATAACCCCAGGCACCTTTTCAGGGCTTTGGGAGTGTTGGGCAGGGGCAGCTCCCGTAGGGGGCGCAATCGGTCGGGGTCTGGTCCGATTTCCCCATTCTCCACCACGCTGCCTAGTATGCAGAGGCGCGTGGTGTTGTAAACGCACTTGTCCTCGTTGTAGATAAGGTTGAGTTTTTGTGCGGTTTCCAGGAGCCTCTCGAGGTTCGAGTCATGATCCTGCTGATTGTGGCCGCAGATGGTGACGTTGTCGAGGTAGGGGAAGGTTGCCTGCAAGTGGTGGTCATCGACCATGCGGTCCATCTCCCTCTGGAAG
This sequence comes from Somniosus microcephalus, assembly GCF_052327205.1. Taxonomy (NCBI): domain Eukaryota; kingdom Metazoa; phylum Chordata; class Chondrichthyes; order Squaliformes; family Somniosidae; genus Somniosus; species Somniosus microcephalus. The sequence goes on along the minus strand of NC_140989.1, from coordinate 277,300,912 downwards.
ACCGAGACCCCATTCGTCACCCCAAAGGGGACTCTGAGGAATTGGTAGAGGCGTCCGTTCGCCTCGAAGGCGGTGTACGGGCGGTCCTCTGGTCTGATAGGGAGCTGGTGGTACGCTGACTTGAGGTCGATGGTGGAGAACACCCGGTATTGGGCGATTTGGTTCACCATTTCTGATATGCGGGGTAGCGGGTAGGCGTCTAGTAGGGTGTACCTGTTGATCGTTTGGCTATAGTCGATCACCATCCGTTTCTTCTCGCTACCCCTTACCACTACCACTTGGGCGCGCCACGGGCTGTTGCTGCGTTCAATAATGCGCTCTTTCAGGAGCCTGTCTACCTCGGTCGCGATAAACCGCCTGTCCTCCCAGCTGTACCTCCTGCTTTTGGTCGCTATTGGCCGGCAGTTAGGGGTAAGGTTCGCGAATAGCGAAGGCGGCTTTACCTTCAGGGTAGCCAGACCGCACACTGTGAGGGGCGGCTGGGACCCACCGTACTTGAGCGTGATGCTTTGGTGGTTGCACTGGAAATCCAGGCCCAAGATCACGCTCGCACATAGGTTCTTCATGATTAATACTTTAAAATTATCATACAGTTCCGTTAACGCACAATTGTACCGTGCAGTAACCCAGAATGGTCGATGTCTGGGTTTTGTCAGCCATAGAGATGGTACCCTGAGTAGGGACCACCTTTAGGGAGAGTTGTTGTGCCAGTTCTGGGTGGATAAAGCTCTCCGTGCTTCCACTGTCAATTAAGCATTTGACCCGGCACCCGTTTACCTCGATGTCCACCATTGATTTGGATAGCGGGTGCGGCCTGGTCTGGTCCACTGTGACCGATGCCACTGTAGGGCCCTGATCGATACAAGATGGCATCCAAGATGGCCGCTCCCACGGCGCAGACGCGGCGGTGGCGGGTTTTCCGGCGGTTGGTTTTCCGGCGGGGTTCCCTCTGCACACCTTCCTGAAGTGCCCCTTCTTACCGCACTTAAAGCAGGTGGTGCCTTTCGCCGGGCACAGGTTTCTGGTGTGCTTTGGCTGCCCGCAGAAGTAGCAGTTGGGTCCCTGACGCGTCGCGGCTGTCGTAGGGCTTCTGGGGGGAGAGCGGGGCCCAGCCGGTGTCGGGCTGTCGGGCGGGGAAGATGCCTTCCAAGATGGCGGCGCCCTCGGTGCACACGTGGCGGCGTGGACGGCGCGGGCTGAAGAGTAGGCGTCCGAGTTTCTCTGGGCCACATCCAGGGATCACGCGGTGTCCGCAGCCTGTTTCAGGTCCAACCCCGTTTTTTCCAGCAGTCTTTGCCGGATGTAAGTGGAGCTGAGGCCTGTGATGAAGGCATCGCGAACAAGCTCGTCAGTGTACACTGCGGCTTTTACATCTCGGCACTTGCAGTCTTTGCCAAGCATTTTCAGGGTGCTTAGGAACTCCTCCACCGATTCCCCAGGTCGCTGTGCGCGGGTAGCGAGCAGGTGCCTAGCATACACCTCATTCGTAGGCTGCTGGTAATGCGCCTTTAAGATGTCGCAGGCGGCCAGGTACGTCTCGGCGTCTTGGATGAGGGGGTAAACCCGGTGGCTTACCCAATTCCGCAGAATTCCGAGTCTCATCCTCGCAGCGTCCGTAGCGTCTTTGACGGCTGCGGAATTGTCCAGGAAGAATTCCATACACTCAAACCAGTGTCCGAAGCGTGCTGATGCGTCCGGAGCATGTTGATCCAAATCCAAACGTTCGGGTTTCAGGAGTTGATCCATAGTGTTGAAAAGTAGGTTCATAAAATTGATGTGCCTCAATAATTCCGAGACTCGAAGTTAGCAGAACAAAAACAAGGCTTTTATTAACTTAGAACGTAACACGTAATAGAGAGATATGATGTCTTCCTTCTGGAGACTGAGGCCAGACTGAGCCAGCCTACAAACGGGGCCAGGTATGGGCGGAGCCCTACACACAGCACATTCCAGCACATTCCAGTATACAATACAGCACATTCCAGTACACAATACAATGAGGTCTGGGGGAAGGGAAATGACACTGAAACCGATCTCAGTCACAGGCAGTGATGATGATGAATATTTCATCACAGAGGATATGTAAATTGCTGTTGTTGGACAAGAGGAACCGGTCGCAGGCCAGGAACGCCAAAGACAGATTAAGCTGGGCAAGGGATAGAAAAGCTGACGGATCGTGTTGGTGGAAGGATCCAGCATCTCTCAGAGGAAAGCAAGCAAAAGATCGTATATAATGTCATGCTGAAATATTAATTGTTTATCAATAAACTTAGAAGTAAAATAAACTAGGATCTATGTCTCCCTCTGTTCCTCAGTCGAACAAAATTAATATGCTGAGACAGGCTGAAAGATATTAATCTGCAGTCTGGGCAACCGTAAATATTATAAGTCAAGACAAGCTCGAATTAACCTGGACTAACCAATATGAGAATATGCCGAGACAGGCTGACAGATACTAATCTACATCTAGGCAACCGTACATAGTATAAATCGAGTTGGGCTCTAATTAATCCAGATTAAAATTAGACATAACAATACCACATTAAGAGATGCCATTTGCTCACTAGTTTGTTTCCAGATTTGGAAAGCTGAAAAAACAAAAGCACCTTCCCAAATTGGAAATAACATCAGTGTGCTTATCCTTTATTTCTGTACTTCATTCTTTGACTGTTTTCTTGCTACAGTATATCAGATTCTTCAAGGCCTCCCACACATCTCTCTTACCCGACTAGCTCTTTATCTACGTCAAAGTCATATTTCTCTTTTAGAATAAATTAACTCTGGTTAAACTTAAAGTTTTTTGATTACTGAAAAGTTAGTTACAACAGTTTTTTTTTAAATGTAGCTTTTTTAATTAACTTTACGAAAATGATTAATAAGACATTTACAAGGAGCTGGGTAGATTTTGTACCATTTACATAATGCAACAGGATTTGAGGAAAGGTTACAGTGGAAAAAAGATCTTACCATTTGAAAGTTGGCCTAAATTTATTGACCCAAACTATATTACAGTAAATGGTTACATGGTAAAATGCAGCAAAGGGATTTGGGGAACAAACTTGAGCATATTTCCTCCTTTGCCACCAACAAGGGTTGTTTCAAAGAAAATTCTCAGAAAAATCGTATTCTTTTCTTGGTATACTGTTAGTTTTGTAATTGATGGTAATCTGTGTGGGTGGACTCAACTAACAATGATCCTACAAATACTAGGTTGAAGCCACTGGCTTTATCAACTAGTTCCCAGAACAGTGTGCCAAGTAAAACCTAGGCTTATTATGCTTTATTCAGAGAAGGAAAACATTTTTAACCCTCCTACCAAGATATTCCTGATGCGCCTTTCATGAAAATGAAGTGAACACTTCAGGAAAGGCACGACAGCAGCAAATAACTTGCAACCCCATCGTGACTGCTGACCAAACATTTCCAAGTGGTTAATGGTGTAAAGCTTTAACAACTGGAGTACGGGGTCGGGTTCTGGCATTGTTAACTATTTTTCCACAGAATGGATGATGGAAAAAAAGATACTTGTAATGTTGGGTTTTAAAAAAGCAGTGTGTACTGTATTCAGACAAGTCTTTTTATTAAAAAGGCTGGGACAATAGGTAATTAAGATACTCATGAGATAGCTTCAATGTTGTTTCCCCGTAGATTGTAATCAATTTGTTAGCACAATTCAAGAATTGAAAAACACTCCACACCCATTGTATTGGAAATTCCATGATACATTTTTTGGCTTAGTTAGAGGTTGGGACACAGGCTGCCGGAAAGGTTTTTGGAAAGGCTGTGAGGGAAGTCAGCTATTTAAATAGAAAGCTGTGAAAGCTTTCGTCGAGACTAAGGGCTCGATTTTGCCATTGGGGTCGGGCTGGAGCGTGTCAGGTGGTTTTCATGTCAGGACCCCGATGTGAAGTGGGAAGAAAGTGCGATTTTCCCCTAATTGGGCACTTGATTTCCAGCGTGTGGGAACCCCTGGCCCAATTAGTCTTTCCATCCTGAAAGTCGCCTCCGATGACGTCATCAGTGCTGCTGGATTTAAGGCCTGCAAGCAGCCTTGCTTCTTCTGGAGACTGAAAACGCTTTGGACATTGTATCAAGGACTTCATTTACCGACCATGTCCACCAGCAAGCAAAAGTGTGCACCTCGCTTTGATGAGCCCTCCCTCCAAGCTCTGGTGCAGGGAGCAAGATCTAATAAGGAGGTGCTCTTCCCTTCCTCAGGGAGAAGAAAGCCACCCCAGCAGACTAAAGCTGTGTGGCTGCAAGTGGTCCAGGAGGTCAATGCCATCTTTATGTGCCGCAGAACCTGGCTGCAGTGCAGGAAGAGGTTTCATGACCTTCTCCGCACAGGAAGTGAGTATGGCTTTCTCATCACCCTCAATCTCATCCCCATTGTCTCTCCTCACCAGCACTCTGCTTTGCTAACCTCTTCCTCCACATCCCACTTGACACTTACATCCCTGCACCCTTACCCATTCCCTCTCTCTATGGTCACATTCACTTAACTATTCAACCATGCAGCCCTCACACTCCCTATCACTGTGACGCAATGACAACAACTTAGAACACACAGGGAGGGCCCTTTGTCTCCTTCTAAGCATCTATGCTATGAATTCTCTACACTCACTCCTTCATTCTCACTCAAACTCCACTTGTGTCCCTCACTGCAGGAAAAGAGAGCCCACAATAAGAGGGAAAGAGCGAGGACAGGAGGATGGCCACCCTCAGTCGCCCAGCTCACCACCTCGAAGGAGGCAGCCCTGGAAATTGCTGGCATCAAGGAGGATTCCCAAGTGGGGGACGGACAGGCGGGCGCATCACAGCAAGCTGGTGACAGAATAGTTTGGCATCTCTCTCGACATTGCATGAGTCACTGATAATGATTCTGATGCTCTAACAGATTGACTTATGATCATCTGCACAATTCAATGTGCATGCAACCTTTACCTCACATCTCTAATTCTTTCCTTTACTCCCCCACAGGACCATCGAGAGCCCCCGTCCCCACTGTCCAGGAGGAAGAGCCTGAGCTTCCAGACTCCTCAGAGGAAGCTGCAACTTCTGAGGCGCTCCGTCAGCAGAATTAAGCGCACCCTGCACCAGCGCAGACACTCACCCCTCGGTGGGACCTTCGGGAAATAGAGTAGTCACCTGGTGTATCACAGCTCACAAGTGAGCATCAGCAGATGGTGGAGACAGGGACAGCAGTGGAGAGTCCTCGTCGCAGTGGAGAGGACGCTCCCAGCTCGGCTCCGCTGCATATCGACCCCGTGACTCCGGGTTCATCCAGAAGGAGAGCGGTGCTGGAACTCCAGGAACAGGTGCAGGAGTCTCTGGCAGGTTTTGTCTCCAGGGTCGCTGCGAGTGTGGAGCGAATGGAGGAGTCCATCGCTAACATGAGCGGAGCCTTTGTGGAGGCATTGGCGCATGAACGCATCACCACGGAAAGGATGGCTACCTCCATGGTAAGGCTGGCTGCCGTAGAGGAGAGGATGGCTACGTCCATGGAGGAGCTTAGTCGCCAGGGTACGGAAAACATGGTCATTGTTCAGAATAGACTGACATCTCTTGAGGAGCGATGGTCAGCTATTGAGCAAACAAACCAGACCTTCATGCAAGTCCTCTGGAGTAGGACTTCCAGTGCAGAAAGGGGTCCTTATGGCCCCCCTGCAGTGCAGCAAGGTGCTGGTCCGCCACTTCCTAGCTCTGAAGTGGGGCTGACCCATGAGAGGGATGTTGGTGGCATACAACAAGTGGGGGCTCCTCTGCAAGCGCTCACACAACCATGCCACTAGAGCCCTCGGTCAGAGCCTCACCAGAGTCGCCACCCAACTGAGATCGGCATCTCAACCCCTGCACAGCCGCCAGAGCAGCAGACTGTTGCCGAGCCCTCACAGGTTTGCAACGCCAGAGGACGCCCGCCAAAGGTGTTGAGACAGGAGCAGCAAGAAAGTGAGCAAGGGGCCTCCACATCTGCTGAAGCCACAGGGGAAGCACCACGTAGGAGCACACGCAAGAGGAAGATAATGCACAAGTAGTCACAAGGGTAGTCACTTGAGTGTAATGTTGTGTTTAATTTTGAAAAGCCATCAGTTGCTTATTGTCATAAAAATGCTGATGGCAAACTGTTGCAGTTGTGGCGTGTGTCATTTCACTAATGGGACTTCCACATTGAGGGCTTAGGGTGACTTGCAATTGTCAGTATTGTAAAGTCTGTGGGTTGTTCAGTTAATTAATACACAGACTACAAGAGTAACTTAAAACAGGACTTTACTATTCGAAGGTCAGGGCGAATCTGTTCAATAAATCCTGACACAGCACTTATATACCGGTGTGGTCACCGTCGGTATTACAGTATACAGAAGCCAACAAAGTAGTGCAACACCTAAAGTAGTTCTCTTAAAGGTGGACGGTTACATACAATAGTTCTCTTAAAGGTAGACGGGTACATACACTACAATCCTCCCTTTTTAGCTTACAACATACTGATTCCCCACTAAACATACATTATAACATATATACAACTTTATGCAAGACAGTTCACAGATTCAGTCTCTCTGGAGGTTTCCGGACTCTGTCCGGATAACGCCTCGGTGGTGTCGTAATTCCCGGCGGGGTAGTAGGTGCTTCTGGCAAAGTCGATTCGGCTTGAAGGACAGTGTCAGGTTCATCTGATTCCAGTATTACCAGATCGGAGGTAGGTGTTCTGGGTATCTCTGTTTCAACATTAACCATGTAAGGTGGTGGAGTAGGTTGGCCATTTGTGGCTGACCCTATGATCTGGTCAACATGGGGCCTTATTATACTGTCCCCAATGTCCACCGTATACATCAACGGCCCTAGCCTTTTTCCAATAGTTCCAGGCTGCCATTTCTCGGTACGGTAGTCCCGGGCCAAAACTTGTTGACCTATCTGAAAAGATCTAGTGGGCCTTTCATTCATGCCCTGGAATTGCCGGTTCTCTACGTCCCTTCTGACGTTTGGCTTAAGCAAATCCAGCCGGCATCTTAGTCGTCTATTAAAAAACATCATGGCGGGAGTTTGATTTGTGACCGCATGTGTTGCATTCCTGTACGCCAACAAGAAGCTATCCACCTTATGTTGTAAGTTAATGGCTTCATTACCCATGGCCTTTATGGCCTTCTTGAAGGTCTGGACAAACCTTTCAGCCAATCCATTGGAGGCGGGATGGTATGGGGCTGACGTGTAGTGCTTAACCCCATTGCTCTTTAAGAATTTCTTGAATTCTTCGGACACAAATTGCGGTCCATTATCAGAACAGATCTGTTCCGGCAGGCCATTCCTAGCAAACATAGTCCTTAACACTGTGATGGTTTTTTCCGTGGTGGTGGTGGTCATCTTTATTACCTCCGGCCACTTGGAGTGTGCATCCACCGCTATTAGAAACATTGAGTCCATAAATGGACCAGCAAAGTCGATGTGTACCCTTTGCCAAGGAGATGAGGGCCACTCCCATGGATGCAGAGGAGCCTGTGGTGGCGCGTTTTGGACCTTCTGACATCCTAGGCAGTTCTTAGTGATTTCTTCGATGTCTCCATCAATGCCTGGCCACCATACAAACGCTCTTGCTAGGTTCTTCATCTTCACTCCACCCAGATGTCCCTCGTGCAGCTCCTTTAATACCTTCTTTTGAAGTTTGGGTGGAATCACCACTCTAGATCCACACATCAGGGTTCCTCGACACACTGACAGCTGTTCTTTTCTCTGTGAAAATGCTTGCAGCGTTGGTTCGCCCTGTGCTGGCCATCCCTCCACCGTTAAATCATAGACTCGTGAGAGAGTCGGGTCATTTCTTGTTTCGTTTGCGATCATCGAATTTGTTACTGGTAGACACTCCACTATGGATGAGTGGAACATCTCTACCGGGTCCACTGTAGTCGCTTCTTCTACTATCGGCAATGGCAAGCGCGATAACCCATCAGCATTTCCATGCTGTTTGGACCTTTTGTATTCGATGTCATATTGGTGTGCCCCAAGTAACACGGACCACCTTTGTAACCTTTGTGCTGTCATGGTGGAAACGGCCTTGTTTGGGTTGAATATGGACACCAACGGCTGGTGGTCTGTCAGTAATGTGAACTTCTTGCCTTGCAGGTAATGATTGAATTTCTTCACGCCCCACACAAGGCTGAGGGCCTCCCTATCTATTTGAGCATAATTTCGCTCCGCGGAGGTCAATGATCGGGACGCGAATGCCACTGGCCTTTCCAAGCCATTTGGTAACTTGTGTGAAAGTACTGCTCCAATTCCATAAGGGGAAGCATCACAAGCTAGACGAAGAGGTAACGTTGGGTTGAAATGAGCCAACACTTCTTCAGAGGTAATCAACTCCTTGCTTCTGCGAAAAGTCTTTTTACATTCCTCACTCCACTTCCATGGTATTTCTTTCCGCAACAGAGCATTCAGCGGATGCAGCACCGTGGATAGATTTGGCAGAAACTTGTGATAATAATTAATCAACCCCAAGAATGATCTTAACTGTGATACGTTTTCCGGAGCGGGGGCCTTCACGACAGCTTCTATCTTGTCAGGTGACTTGTGCAGCCCCTCTCGGTCAATGACATGACCGCAGTACGAGATCCGTTTTTGGAAGAACTCACATTTCTTGCGATTAACTCGAAGGCCATATTCCCTCAACCTGGTAAGCACCAGTTTCAAATTTGTGAGGTGTTCTTCCTCGTCTTCTCCCGTAATCAGGATATCGTCTAAGTAACACTGCGTGCTTGGAATTCCTTGTAATACCTGCTCCATGGCCCTCTGCCAAATTGCTGGAGCCGAAGCTACCCCAAAAACCAGTCTATTATAACGATACAAGCCTCTGTGTGTGTTGATGGTGAGGTACTGGCGCGACTCTTCCTCGACTTCCATTTGTAAGTATGCCTGAGCCAGGTCTATCTTGGTGAAGTGTTTCCCTCCAGCCAACGAAGCAAAGATATCTTCAATCCGCGGAAGCGGGTATTGTACCGTGTGAAGCACCGGATTCACTGTGATCTTGAAGTCTCCGCAGATGTGGACCTTCCCCGGTCCCCCTGGCTTGTTACTTGGTGAAGACTTCATAATGGGAACAATGGGCGTGGCCCACTCACTCCAGTCCACTTTTGACAGTACCCCTGATCGTTCAAGTTCTTCCAGTTCTGCCTCCACAGCAGGTCGTATCGCGTAAGGTACCGATCTGGCTTTGAAAAATTTTGGGCTTGCATGTTCTGCAATCTTAACCTTTGCTTTAATTCCTCGCAGTGTTCCCAGTCCTTGCTGGAATACCTCTTTAGCTTCGTCCAATATTCTGGACAACCGTTCAGGTTTGACATCTTCCTTTCCGGAATCCACCGTCATGGTGTTTAGTGAATGCCAGTCTATCTTTATTTTCCGGATCCACTCCCGTCCCAGAAGTGGTGGACCTCCCTCAGGCAACACATACAGGTCCATCCTTTGGTGATCTTTATCCTTGTATCTCACCTTGACTTCTATCTTTCCGATGGGGTATACTTTGTGCCCCGTGTATGTTTGCAATACTAGTTCCGTATCCCGTAGGGGAATATGCTTGAATAACTTTTTATAGTCATGCTTATTCATGACCGTCAACGCCGATCCGGTGTCCACTTCCATTTTCACTTGGACTTTTGCAATCTGTAGTGTGATCCAGATAGTTTGTCGGTCAGCTTCATTACTCACATTGTGAATTCTCAGACTATCCAGTCCCTTGCAGTTGGAGTGTGAGTCTGAATTCTGTTCCTCCGGACTCTTCCTAGTCACCTCATGTACCTTTCTGTACCTCTTTTGTGGTGACTCATTATTGTTGGTCTTCTTTCCTGACCGGCATACCTTAGCTATGTGACCGAGCTTGCCACATTTCCTACATTCCTGGTTTTTAAACCAGCATTGGTTCTGGTCGTGTGTTGTCTTCCCACAACGATAGCATTTCGTTGTACCCGAAGTAATTTGTTGCACCCTGAGTGCCGCTGCCTTTAGCTGCATTTCCGCAGTTCCTTTCATTGCGGCTTCGTTCGATGCTGCAATAAGGACAGCCTTATCAAGTGTAAGATCGTTCTCTTCGAGCAGTCGTTTTTGTGTTTCTTCCTTCAACATTCCGCACACGAATTTGTCTCTCAGTGCCTCTGCCAGATTGTCCCTAAACTGACAGTCTTTCGCTAGCCTACGCAGTTCGACCAAGTATTCCGCGTTGCTTTCGTCTTTCCGTTGCGTTCTCGTATAGAATTTGAATCGTTCAGCCAACATCAACGGTGTGGGGTTCAAGTGATCCTTCAGAACAGCCACAATATCATCGAAAGTCTGATCCGCCGGTTTAGCTGGTGATAGTAGATGCTTCAAGAGCCCGTATGTCTTTGCGCCCATCGAGTTTAGCAAGGTTATAGCTTTGTCATCTTCTTCTATTTTATTGGCCTCACAATAGATCTCAATGCGTTCCACGTACGTGGCCCAGTCTTCTACCTCGGAATTAAAATCGTTGATGTTACCACGCTAAGGCATCTTCCTCTCTTTCTGATAAACACCACGAATTATTTCTTTAAATTCTTATTTTTTTTCTAAGATGGCGGTTTTCCCGCGAAAATGGCGGTTTCCCGCGCTTATCTTCTTCCCCGCCTAATGGCGGCTTCCCGCGTTTCTTCCCTGGCGGGAGGGGTACACTTTCCCCACGGGCGACGGCCGCTGGCTTTCAGGTTCACAGCCTGCGCGTCAGCTTCAGGGCTTTCCCCTTTTCTCGGCAGGGCAACCGGCGCTGGGTACACCCCGTTGACGGCGAACAGGTTCAGCCGCTGGGCTGGCTCTCGCACAGTTCCCCTTACTCGGGCTCTGTCTCTCTCCCGCTCGCTCGGCTCTACCGGCGCTGGGTACACCCCGTTGATGGAGAACAGTTTCAGCCGCTGGACTGGCTCTCGCGCAGTCTCCCTTGGTCGGCTCTGCCTCTCCCGCTCGCTCGGCTCCCAATCGCGCCTCCCAGCCTTCTCGCCGTCCGGTGCTTCCCTCCCCGGCTGCGGCTGAGTTTATCTCTTCCCGCGCCTACGCTCCCGGTCGCAGCGCTTCGTGGCTTCGGTCGCTGCCCGGCTTTTCCCGCCGGTCGCGGTCTAGCTGTCTCACGACGCCGTTGCGTCCCCCAGCCTATTAGTACCGCGGCTTCCTTGCTCCACGCTGCCCCAGTCTCAGCGCCTCTGGACCCGACTTTTGTCCGGCTCCTTTCCCCCTCGACCGTGGTCGAGTGCACAGCCCTTATCCTCCGGTTATTCTTTTCACTTTCCCTTACTCACAGTCACAGTGGCCGCCTTGCTTCTCTTGCTGATCGGCTCACTCCTCACCGTGGCAGAAGGGACAGTCAGTGCCTGTTGCTGATGGAAGTTTTTGTCGCTAAATTCTTCCTCCTTTCTATTGCTGCAGCCTCGAGTTTTCTCCCAGCAGAACGACGAGGGCAGTTGCCTCTTTTCGACGCTCGTTAGTTGCTTCGGAAGTATTGTTGCCGCAGGGTACGATCGGACTCGTCGCCACTGTAAAGTCTGTGGGTTGTTCAGTTAATTAATACACAGACTACAAGAGTAACTTAAAACAGGACTTTACTATTCGAAGGTCAGGGCGAATCTGCTCAATAAATCCTGACACAGCACTTATATACCGGTGTGGTCACCATCGGTATTACAGTATACAGAAGCCAACAAAGTAGTGCAACACCTAAAGTAGTTCTCTTAAAGGTGGACGGTTACATACAATAGTTCTCTTAAAGGTAGACGGGTACATACACTACAAGTATGGTGGTCAGAGCGATAGGAAGCCGCAGGTTCTTGGCCATTGTCGATGGTCTGATAAGAAGGTGCGAGGCAAAAGTGTTTGATTGTGCAGGCTAAGCAAATCTGGCCAAGGTGAGTGCGTCCCTTGCATCCCGGGCAGCAATGTGGTCGCGTGCTGGTGCCTTCTGGCCTGTGCAGCTTCAGGTAGGTGAGCAGCAGCTTGGTGCTCCTGTTGTTGCTGCTGCTGTTGTTCATGGTTCTGCTGCTGCCACGGCTGGTCTTCGTCCGAATCTGATGTCCAGGAGGAAAGGAAATAAATGGTTCCCATGCTTCTGGTATATGCCTCAGTTGAGGAAGCGCTCAGTCAAGATGGCGAGAGGGGTTTCCTAGGAGGTCGCACTGGAGATGGGTGTCAGGCTCCGAACTCCCACAACAATGGGTATGCCTGCTAAAAGTTCCCCCAGACCTGAGACAACAAAGTTCTGCCACCTGCAAATGATGATTGCTGAAAACTCCTTTTTAATGGTGGAGCTGCAGTGGTTAGTAAGCAGCCCACTTGTGAGGCCACCAGGTATTCACTGGCGTGTTCCAGAGGAGACGTGCAGGATGTGGGAAAAGTGGGAAAATCAGAAAGGCCTCTCAAAATGGGATTATAGAGGCACTTAACTGCTTGTTGAGGGCCTTAAGGGCCTATCCCGCCTCTTGGAGGTGGGATGGAAACGGGGTCAGAAAACACACGTTTGGGAAAATTGCTCGGAGGCGGGATTGGGCCCGCCCGCCATTTTTTGCGATTTTACCACCTCACACGCCTCCAATCCTGCCTCCTCGGGCCTGGCAAAATCGAGCCCTATGAGTTCAGAAATGTTGGAGGAATAGTTAGAAATCATCTTGTTTTAAGTCAAGTAAGATGATCCGCTGACGTGAAGAAGTGTGGCATGTTCTTGCGTCATCATGTGAAGATAAAGTTACACTGTTTGAAGTAAGTGAGTCCAATCATAACTGCAGTTTTGCATTTTCACCTACATTGGCCGGAATTTTCTGGCGTCCGTTCGGGCGCGATTGGAGGTGGGTCGGGAGGGAAGTTTGGATTAACTTGGAGCGGGTCGGTAAGCCGCCGTGATCCTGTCCCCACACGCCTTTCCCTCAGGCGAGTTTGCCAGCGCAGCAGCGACCCGAACGGCAGAGGCGGCCGAGGTAACTTAGATGATTATTAGGTGCTTGTCAGACCCTTAAACCTCTTTTAAACCCTACCTTCCAATTTCCCTGGATGACCACAGGAATCACGCAGCTCGGGAACCACGTCTGCGAACCTGAGGCGGAAGTTCAGTGGCCACTGATCAAGCTCATTAGTGCACAGCATGGAAAGTACAATAAATACTCTCACCTGACACCTGGCCACTTTCATAAGGCAGATGCTGTTGCTGACTGCATTGTCAGCACAGATGTAGCTTTCTGGAGGTTGCAATTCTTTTCAGCAAAGTCGGGATTCACTGTCACCTCATTATCATAGAATCATAGAATGGTTATAGCGCAGAATTAAGTCATTCGGCCCATCGAGCCTGTGCCGACTCTCTGCAAGAGCACTTTAGCTAGTCCCACTGCCCCACCCTTTCCCCGTAGCCCTGCAAATATTTTTCCTTCAGGAACTTAACCAATTCCCTTTTGAAAGCCACGATTGAATCTGCCTCCACCACCCTTTCAGGCAGTGCATTCCAGATCATAACCACTCGCTGCATAAAAAAGTTTTTCCTCATGTTGCCTTTGGTTCTTTTGCCAATCACCTTAAATCTGTGTCCTCTGGTTTTCGACCCTTCCACCAATGGGAACAATTTCTCTCTATCTACTCTGTCTAGACCCCTCGTGATTTTGAACACCTCTATCAAATCTCCTCTCAACCTTCTCTACTCCAAGGAGAACAATCCCAGCTTCTCTGGTCTATCCACAAAACTGAAGTCCCTCATTCCTGGAATCATTCTCAAATCTTTTCTGCACCCTAAGGCCTTCACATCCGTCCTAAAGTGTGGTGCCCAGAATTGGACACAATACTCCAGTTGAGGTCAAACCACAGATACATCACACAGGTCACTGATGCCCTGTTCGACAAGTCAGCCAATTATATCAACGTTGCCACTGATGAAGCCAGTGTTACTGAGCGGGCACTCGGCTTTGCCGCTCTGGCTGGCTTCCCACGGGTGCAGGGCGTCATCGACTGCACTCACGTGGCCATCAGGGCACCCCATCATCACCCAGGAATCTTTGTCAACTGCAAGGGCTTCCACTCCCTCAATGTTTAGCTCGTTTGCAACCATAGGAAGATCATCATGCATGTGTACGCCAAATTCCCTGGCAGCTGCCATGACTCTTTCGTTCTGCGCTAGTCCACCCTCCCTCAGCTCTTTGCTCCTCCAAACAGAGTTTCCAGCTGGCTGCTTGGAGACAAGCGCTAGCCACCAAAGACGTGGCTCATGATACCCTTGAGATGGTAAAGTACTGAGGCCCAGGAGAGATATAATGAAAGCCACATTTCCACCAGATGTGTCATAGAGCAGACAATAGGTATGCTGAAAATTCGCTTCAGATGCTTTGACAGATCTGGAGGAGCCCTCCAGTACGCACCAGCCAGGGTCTCCAGAATCATCGTAGTCTGCTGCGCCCTGCACAACATAGCACAGCAGCAAGGATTAGCGCTGCATGAGAAGCAAGGCACTGAGCACACAGCCTCTTCAGAGGAGGAGGAGCATCAGCTGGAAGACGAGGAGGAGGAGCAGGAGGAACCAGCGGTCCAGATCCCACCAGCACCCGAGCACATTGCTGCCCGGGAGGCCAGAGATGGCCCCAGCATGGCCAGATTTACTTAACTTCAGGCATTACACCCATATGGCTGCCGCCGGCTGCGCCAGGTTCCCACCACACACAGCAACACCATAAAGCATCCCTAGAATGGCCAAGCTATTCCTTTCACACTGACCCCCCATTGCTGGAGATAATGTTATGTCTCATCATTCACTCTAACTCACTAAGCCACTTCCAAAGTTGCACACAAATTTGGAAATGACTGGAAAGTGGTAAAAAATAAATATTTTTATCTGTGACATCACAGTAATGGAAACTTTAGACAAACATTTATGAAAACACCAAAGTGGTTACCCTTGTGCATCTACTTGTGTTTCGTCTTTCTCTTATGCATGCTTCTGCGAAGTGCTACCCCTGTGGCTTCAGCAGAGGTAGCGACAGCTTGCTCACTTCCCTGCTGCGACTGCATAGACTCGTTTGGCGGATGTCCTCTGGGCTTTGGAGCCTGTGATGCCTCCGCCAATGTCTACTCCTCCTGCGACTGTGCAGGTGCAAACTCGGCCATCGCGATCTGAGGAGCCATCTGGGGCTCTGACTGAGGGTGCGGTGGGGGGGGGGGGAGCAACGGGGGGAGAAGTGTGAGCGCTTTGAGAGGAGTCCCCACTTCCATGTCCTCTCTCACCATCATCCCGCTCATGGGCCACCCGCACTTCCCTGCTAGCAAGGAGCTGGAGAGCACCTTGCTGCAAAGCAGTGGGGCGATGAGGACCCAAGTCTACGTTGACATCCCTCCTAGACAGAAGGTCTGAATGTCTGCCATTTATTCTCCGTAGATAGCCATCTATTTTCCATAGATGGCCATCTATTCTGCAGAGACCATGTGCTCCTGTGAGTGGCGCATTAGCTGCTCCATGCAGGTCCTATCCATGGAAGAGCCTACAATCTCCATCGCCTGTGACACAGTGGTGCTAATGATGGAGATGGACTCCTCCATTCTCTGCACATTTGCAGAAATCGTGGTCGCAAATCCTGTCAAAGCCTCCTGCACTTCTTGCTGCACCTCCAGGATCACCCTCTTTCTGGATGGCCCCCAAGGATCAGCATCTGCATGCAGCTGAGCAGAGCTGGGAGTGTCCTGCTCCCTCCGGCAAGGAGTCTCCACTGCTGTCCCTGTCTCCACCATCTGCTCTTGCGCACTTGTGACTTGAGACACCAGGTGACAACACTACTCTATCTCGCGTGGCACCCACAAAGGTGTGCGTATCTACTAGGTACACCCTCAGAGGCTGGAGGCTCCTCTGAGAGTCGTCTTCCTCTTCTTCCTGGACAGTGGGGGGGGGGGGGTGCTCTTGTTGCACCTGTGGGACCATAAAGAGACGATATGAAGAATGGATACAGATACCATTATGCACACGATGAACATTCACTGGCTGCTGACAGCAGTCCTCATATGAGTGACTGCCTACTGTATGTCATGTGGCTGTATGAGATGTAATTTTGTCACCAGGATGCTGAGATGTCCCCCTCTCTCCGTCTCCCATCTCCAGCTGCTCAGCGACTCCTGATACTTCTAGGGCGACCTCCTCTGCTGCTGTTAAGGTGGCCAATGAGGGAGTATCACTTCCGGCTCTCTCCCTCTCACTGTGGGCTCTCTTCTCCTGCAAGGAGGGAAAGAATAGAAGGTTGAGTGAGAGTGATGGAATGAGTGTAAGGATTGGATGGGTTACATCTTTAGAGGATGACTATGATGGAGTGGTGTGTTGTTCATTGGTATGATTGCATTAGGATGAGGGTGAGTGTGAGGGGTGGTTAGTCAGATGGGGATGTAAGTCTATGTAGATAGAGAGGGATGGGTGGACATGCAAGGTAAATTGGTGTGAGTAATGATGTGCAGGAGTAGGCTTCGGAAGGCAGAGTGATGGGATGAGAGGCACAGCAGAATGAAGTTGAGTGTGGCTTTGCACTCACCTTTCCTGATCTAATGAGATCATTGAAACATTTCCGGCACTGCACCCAGGTCCTCCTGACAACATCCCTGCTGTTGACCTCCTCTGCTATTTGGAGCCAGGCTCCTTTGGTCTGCTGGGGAGGTCTCTTCTCCCCATTGGAAGGGAAGAGGGCCTTCCTGCGTGCTCTGACTCTCTCCACAAGCATATAGAGGGAGTCATCTAAGAACCTGGGTGCAGCCCTCTGTCTCTGTGCAGTCTTTGCAACACTCCAATGATCCAGTGCAGTGTCTGCATACTCTGAGATGAACCTTCAAATGCAATGTGGCCATGGCACCTTTAAATATCCCGGCTGAAAATGCGTCATTGATGATGTCATCAGACCCGCACCATTTAATAGGGTCGGGTAACGCGCAGGGCTGCCTTAATAGGCGCTATTAACGGAAAGTCGATCTCAGGAGCGGGCTGAAATGAAGAACAGGGTCGCGACCTGCCATGGCGACCACCCGCACACGACCTGCTCAGGTACAAAACATTCCGGCCATTGAAGCAGTACACATGTAAAAGACAAGAATATGCGGTTCACAATGGTACTACTGTTACATCACCAAGTTATGCTATCATACAAGTAGATACGGGGCAGTGCGAGTCAACTCCCACAAAAGCAAAATGCTCAAGACCGCTTATGGAATGACTCACCACTGAACAAACATAGAACATAAGAAATAGGAGCAGGAGTAGGCCAATCGGCCCCTCGAGCCTACTCCACCATTCAATAAGATCATGGCTGATCTGATCCGAACCTCAAATCTACTATCACTCTACATCCCACCCAAACCCATTGGATCGCCTGGGAGAGGCGAAAAACCAGATAAAAAACCCAACGGCCAATTTGGGAGAAAAAATCTGGGAAATTCCTCTCCGACCCATCTAGGCGATTGAAACTCGTCCAGATCATCACTCTGTCCCTATATTTTCTACAGTACTTACCTTCTGTAAAAGGTGATCTCCACCCCAGCCAGGAACAGGAATAGAACCATCTCCTGAAATCTAACACATAATTAGAACACAAGAAGTAGGAGCAAAACCAGGCTACATGGCTCCTGGGCCCGCTCCGCTACCCACAGGGCCATGACTGTTCCGAACCTAGACTCATGTCCAATTTCCTGCCCGCTCCCCGTAACCCCTAATTCCCTTTACTTCTAAGAAACTGTCTATTTCTGTTTTAAATGTATTTAATGATGTAGCTTCCACAGCTTTCTGGGGCAGCAAATTCCACAGACCTACTACCCTCTGAGTGAAGAAGTTTCTCCTCATCTCAGTTTTGAAAGAGCAGCCCCTTATTCTAAGATTATGCCCCCTAGTTCTAGTTTCACCCATCATTGGGAACATCCTCACCGCATCCACCCGATCAAGCCCCTTCACAATCTTATATGTTTCAATAAAATCGCCTCTCATTCTTCTGAACTCCAATGAGTAGAGTCCCAGTCTACTCAACCTCTCCTCATATGTCCACCCCCTCATCCCCGGGATTAACCGAGTGAACCTTCTTTGTACTGCCTCGAGAGCAAGTATGTCTTTTCTTAAGTATGGACACCAAAACTGTATGCAGTATTCCAGGTGCGGTCTCACCAATATCTTGTACAACTGCAACAATACCTCCCTGTTTTTATATTCTATCCCCCTAGCAATAAAAGCCAACATTCCATTGGCCTTCTTGATCACTTGCTGCACCTGCATACTAACTTTTTGAGTTTCGTGCACCAGGACCCCCAGATCCCTTTGTACTACAGTACTTTCCAGTTTCTTGCCATTAAGATAATAACTTGCTCTATGATTTTTCCTGCCAAAGTGCATAACCTCACACTTTCCAGTATTGTATTCTATCTGCCAAATCTTTGCCCACTTACTTAGCCTGTCTATGTCCCTTTGCAGGTTTTTTATGTCCTCCTCACTCACTACTTTCCTTCCCATCTTTGTATTATCTGCAAACTTTGTTATGGCAGGCCCAAGTTGTTAAAAAAACAAACTTGTATTGTTGCTTGAAGCATATCTCCACCATTTTAAGGAAATATGTGACAGCCATTTTATAGTCACTTAAGAGTGGGAGAACAGTGAAAGGGTTATTTTTTATTTTCACAAATACTGTGGAGCACTGAGTGAGAACAAATGCAGTTTCAATGCACTCCAGAGTCACCAACAATTGCTCTGAAATTCGTTTTCAAACATAGTTGATCCAGATGTCACTTATAAAATATTCCATGGAGGTCCCCCAATAGCTTAGTATGTAAAGACCCAGTGTGGAAGTAAATTATCGATGCAAAAAGGTCCCAAATTAGATCTCTAGGTTTTGTTGAGGTAGCAGATGTCATCCAGGGCAGCAATAGGAGCAATACAATTAGTTTCAACGCCTCTGAACTTTCAAGAATGAAAAAATTAGCCAGAGTTCATGCTCCTGATCGTTATTCAGTGTTGCCTGCTGGCAAATGCATCTGTGTGGATGTCAGGCAAGAAAAGGATAAGGCTGCCCACCATGGTGAATAGATTTCCAACATTTGCTGTCTAGGATCACATATGAAGAATGGCCACTTGGGCAAGAAGCCTGAAGGTGGCACGTGACTGTTTAACTGCACTCTAGCAAGTCAGCTCCTCCAGGAGAGAAAAAAATCCTTAGCTTAGAAATACATAGCCTACATAGAATCAGCAATATGGTTTATAATGAAAGTTATGATAATAGTAAGCAAGAAGTAAAACCAGATTGTAAAAGTACATCTAACTTAGTAATTTTAGATTTATTTCAATAGATTTGTTTAAGAAACTCTGTACTATATATACACAGTAATTTGAATAAAACCTTACTTAACAGGAATGGTAGCACAGTGGTTATGTTACTGGACTAGTAATCCAGAAGCCTAGACTAATGATTCACAGATGCGAGTTCAAATTCCACCATGGCAGCTGGATAATTTAAATTTAGTTAATTAAATATATCTGAAATAAAAAGCTAGTATCAGTAATGGTGACCATGAAACTATCGGATTGTCGTAAAAACCCATCTGGTTCACTTTAGGGAAAGAAATCTGCCATCCTTACCTGAACTGCCCTATGTGTGACTCCAGACCCACAGCAATGCGGTTGACTCTTAACTGCCTGCTGAAATGGCCTAGCAAGCCACTGAGTTGTAACAAACTGCTACAGAAAACAATAATAAAAACAGACAGTCACCCGACATTGACCTCGGCACCGACTTCGGACACAACAACGGCACACCCAGCCCAGTCGCCCCTGCAAAGTCCTCCTGACTATCATCTGGGACTTGTTTCAAAATTGGGAGAGCTGACATACAGACTAGTCAAGCAACAGCCTGACAGTCATACTCACAGAATCATACCTTTCAGTCAATGTGCCAGACTCCTCCTTCACCATCCCTGGGTATGTCCTGTCCCACCGGCAGGACAGGCCCACCAGAGGTGGCGGTACAGCAGTATAGTGTTGGGAGGGAGTGGCCCTGGTAGTCCTCAACATTGACTCCGGACACCATGAAGCCTCATGGCGTCAGGTCAAGCATAGGCAAGGAACCCTCCTGCTGATTACCACCTACCACCCTCCCTCAGGTGATGAATCAGTACTTCATGTTGAACACACTTGGAAGAAACATTGAGGGTAGCAAGGGCACAGAATGTACTCTGGGTGGGGGACTTCAATGTCCATCACCAAGAGTGGCTCGGTAGCACCACTACTGACCAAGCTGGCTGAATCCTGAACGACATATCTACCAGGCTGGGCCTGCAGCAGGTGGTGAGAGAACCAACAGGAGGGGAAAAACCTACTAGACCTTGTCCTCACCAATCTACCTGTCACAGACGCATCTGTCCATGACAGCATTGGCAGCAGTGACCACCGCACAGTCCTTGTGGAGACGAAGACCCGTCTTCACACAGAGGACACCCTCCATCGTGTTGTGTGGCACTACCACCGTGCTCATTGGGATAGATTCAGAACAGAGCTAGCAGCTCAAAACTGGGCATCCATGAGGCACAGTGGCCCATCAGCATCAGCAGAATTGTATTCCACCACAATCTGTAACCTTATGGCCCGGCATATCCTTCACTCTACCATTACCATCAAGCCAGGGGACCAAACCTGATTCAATGAGGAGTGCAGAAGAGCATGCCAGGAGCAGCACTAGGCGTACCTAAAAATGAGGTGCCAACCTGGGGAAGCTGCAACACAGGACTACATGCATGCTGAACAGTGAAAGCAGCATGCTGTAAACAGAGCTAAGAAATCTCAATCAACGGATCAGATCAAAGCTCTGCAGTCCTGCCACATCCAGTCGTGAATGGTGGTGGACCGTTAAACAACTAACAAGAGGAGAAGGCTCCATGAATATCCCCATCCTCAATGATGGCAGAGCCCAGCACACAAGTGCAAAAGACAAGGCTGAAGCGTTTGCAATCATCTTCAGCCAGAAGTGCCGAGTGGATGATCCATATCGGCCTCCTCCTGAAGTGCCCACCAACACAGAAGCCAGTCTTCAGCCAATTCGATTCACTCCACGTGATATCAAGAAACAGCTGAGTGCACTGGATACAGCAAAGGCTATGGGCCCCGACAACATCCTGGCTGTCGTGCTTAAGACTTGCACTCCAGAAGTAGCTGCGCCTCCAGCCAAGCTGTTCCAGTACAGCTACAACACTGGCATCTACCAGACAATGTGGAAAACTGCCCGGGTATGTCCTGTCCACAAAAGGACAAATCCAAACCGGCCAGTTAACGCCCCATCAGTCTACTCTCAATCTTCAGTGAAGTGATGGAAGGTGTCGACAGTGCTATCAAGCGGCACTTACGCACTAATATAACAACAGAAAACGCTGGAAAAACTCAGCAGGCCAGGCAACATCCGTGGAGAGAGAAACAGAGTCAACGTTTCGGGTCGAAACCCTTCTACAGAACTGAGAAAAAAAGGCAGGAAATTAAAAGATTAAAAGGCAGTTTGGGGGCGGGGATGAAAGAAGAGACATTAAGAGATATTCAAGGTGAGACGAGATAGTAATAGGACAGGTAAAGAAACAAACAATGGCTCTAGAGGAAGTGTGAAATCACTGGCAGAGTGAAAGACAGCTGCTGTGTGGGAGAGAAAAAAAGGAAAAGGCACAAACCAAAAGTGTGGATAAAAAATATAAATATAATAGGGGCCGAGGTTATGATCTGAAATTGTTGAACTTGATATTGAGCCCAGAAGGCTGTAAAGTGCCTAATCGGAAGATGAGGTGCTGTTCCTCGAGTTTACGCCGAGCTTCCGTGGAACAATGCAAGAGGCCGCAGACAGTGAGGTCTGAGTGGGAATGGAACGGTGAATTGAAATGACAGGCGACCAGAAGCTCGGGGTCACCCTTTTCTCTCTCCCACACGGCAGCTGTCTTTCACTCTGCCAGTGATTTCACACTTCCTCTAGAGCCATTGTCTGTTTCTTTACCTGTCCTATTACTATCTCGTCTCACCTTGAATATCTCTTAATGTCTCTTCTTTCATCCCCTCCCCCATTTCCCAGCCCCCAAACTGCCTTTTAATCTTTTCATTTCCTGCCTTTTTTTCTCAGTTCTGTAGAAGGGTTTCAACCCGAAACATTGACTCTGTTTCTCTCTCCACGGATGTTGCCTGGCCTGCTGAGTTTTTCCAGCGTTTTCTGTTGTTATTTCGGATTGCCAGCATCCGCAGTATTTTGCTATCTTACTCACCAATAACCTGCTCTCTGATGCATAGTTTGGGTTCTGCCAGGACCTCTCGGCTCTAGACCTCCTTGGTCCAAACATGGACAAAATGGCTGAATTCCAGAGGTGAGTTGAGGGTGACTACTGGTCCAAACATGGACAAAAGAGCTGAATTCCAGAGGTGAGTTGAGAGTGACTGCCCTTGACATCAAGGCAACATTTGACCAATTGATTAGGTCACCAAAGATTGGGAGTTACTCAGTGCAGAGGCTAATGAAAGGAGCCCTAGTAAAATTGAAGTCAATGGGTATCAAGGGGGAAACTCTCCACTGGCTGGAGTCATACCTAGCACAAAGGAAGATGGCTGTGGTTGTTGGAGGTCAATCATCTCAGCCCCAGGACATCGCTGCAGGAGTTCCTCAGGGCAGTGTCCTAGACCCAATCATCTTCAGCTGCTTCATCAATGACCTTCCCTCCATGTTAGAAGTGGGGATGTTCGCAGATGATTGCACAGTACTCAGTTCCATTTGCAATTCCCCAGATAATGAAGCAGTCCATGCCCGCATGCAGCAAGACCTGAACAACATTCAGGCATGGGCTGATAAGTGGCAAGTAACATTCGCGCCACATAAGTGCCAGGCAATGACCATCTCCAACAAGAGAGTCTAAACACCACCCCTTGACATTCAACGGCATTACCATCGCCAAATCCCTTACCATCAACATCCTGGAGGCTGGAGGTCACCATTGACCAGAAACTTAACTGGACCAGCCACATAAATGCTGTGGCTACAAGAGCAGGTCAGAGGCTGGGTATTCTGTGGCGAGTGTCTCACCTCCTGACTCCCCAAAGCCTTTCCACCATCTACAAGGCACAAGTCAGGAGTGTGATGGAATACTCTCCACTTGCAGCTCCAACAACACTCAACAAGCTTGACACCATCCAGGACAAAGCTAGAGTGCAGTTTGTCACGCAGATCGGAACAGAGTGTTAAGCTGCGAGTCTGGTGAGTGAGGGAGTGAATCTTAAAGGTTAATCTCTTTTTTTTAAATAAAATCTAGTCTTGTGTGCTTGCAATTAGCATTTAACTTAAATTTAAATTTACTGTTTCAAGTTTTACCTTTTATTTAGTAGTACTTGTTACAATACATCAACTTCATGTTTCAAGTTTTAAGGTTCTTCCATTGGGCAGGGCTCAGCAAGCTCTGTGCTGGAGAGCAGGTGAGAGTAATTAATTAATTAACTGGTCTAATCCGGTTCTGTAACTGCCAGAGAGCTCACTTATTTAAATCTCAGCGTAGGCTAGAGTGCAGATCGCGACCGACCAACTTTTTCTATCTTTGTCAGCTTGCAGGAGAGCAGGAGCCAAGAAGCTGCACAAGAGGGGACAGAGAACCAGCGGGAGTTCGGCTCTGTGACACCCCCCAACCGCATCTGGAGAAAAATAAAAGTGCGGTTTAAACAGAGTGCTGCGAGTTGGGAATTGGTTCGTACTTTACACCAAGAGTCCGAGAGCGGGAGCAGTCAAACAACAACAACTGTGAAACCGCTAAAGTGACATCATAACCAGAGAAGGAACTAATTGGTAAGTATGACCTGGTGAGTATTTCTACAGTCCAGTCATTAAAGTAAAAGTAAGGTCTCTAGTTTAGAGTAAGTAGTTTTTTTTAAGGGAAGTAAGGTCCCTAGTGTATTTAATATTCTTTAATTTAAAGGAAGTAAAGGGAGTAAATTAAAAGGTAGGACCTGGCAGGGCAGCTCGGCAGCGTGGAGTGCTCCTCCTGTGCTATGTGGGAAGTCAGGGACACTTTCGGTGTCCAGGGCGAACACATGTGCAGGATGTGTCTCCAGCTGCAGCTACTCGAAATCCACGTTTTGGAGCTGGAGCTGTGGCTGGAGTCACTGTGGAGCTGAGCTCTTCGTGGATAGCACATTTAATGAGGTGGTCACACCGCAAGTAAAGAGTGCACAGGCAGACAGGAAATGGGTGACCGCCAAACAGTAAAAGAACTAGGAAGGTAGTGCAGGAGTCCCCTGGGTCCATCTCCCTCTCCAACAGATTTTCCGTTTTGGATACTGATGGGGGAGATGGTTTCTCAGGGGAATGCAGCAAGAGCCAAGTCCGTGGCACTACGAGTGGCTCAGCTGCACAGGAGGGGAGGAAAAAGAGTGGGAGAGCAATAGTGATAGAGGATTCTATCGTAAGGGGAACAGATAGACGTTTCTGTAGCTGCAGACGTGACTCCAGGATGGTATGTTGCCTCCCTGGTGCCAGGGTCAAACATGTCACTGAACGGCTGCAGGGCATTCTGAAGGGGGAGGGTGAACAGTCAGAGGTCGTGGATCACATTGGTACCAACGACATGGGTAGAAAGAGGGATGAGGTCCTGCAACAAGAATTTAGGGAGCTAGGTAGCAGATTAATAATCAGGACCTCAAAGGTTGTAATCTCTGGATTACTCCTGGTGCCACGTGCTAGTGAGTATAGGAATAAGAGGATAAAGCAGATGAATGCCAGGATAAAGAGTTGATGCAGGAGAGAGGGCTTTAGTTTCCTGGATCACTGGGTCTGTTTCTGGGGAAGGTGGGACCTGTACAAGTCGGACGGGTTGCACCTGAACCGGAACGGGAGCAACATCCTGGCGGGGAGTTTTGCTATTATTGTTGGGGGGGGGGGGGGTTTAAACTAACTTGGCAGGGGGATACGGAGTGGAGCTATAGTATAGAGGAAAAAACAAGTCAGCCTGGAAGGTAGAGCAAATATGTAACAGCACAAGGGAGTATGGCAAGGCTGGATGGCATTTATTTTAATGCAAGGAGTCTTGCGAGTAAGGCAGATGAATTCAAGGTGTTGATGAACACATGGGAGTATGATATTGCTGCTATCACAGAGACATGGTTAAGGGAGGGGCAGAACTGGCAGCTCAATATTCCAGGGTACAGAATCTTCAGGCGAGACAGAGGGGGGTGTAAAAGAGGAGGGGGTGTCGCAATATTAATCAAGGAGTCAATTACTGCTGTAAGGAGGGATGATATCTTAGCAGGTTCTTCTAATGAGGCCATATGGGTAGAACTTAAAAACAAAAAGGGGGCAAGCACTTTGCTGGGAGTGTACTATAGGCCCCCAAACAGTCAGGGGGAGATAGAGGAACAGATATGTAGGCAAATCTCCGAGAAGTGTAGAAATAATAGGGTAATAATAGTAGGGGATTTCAACTTACCCAATATTAACTGGGATAGTCAGAGTGTGAAAGGCTTAGAGGGTGTGGAATTCTTAAAGTGCATCAAGGAGAGCTTTTTGAGCCAGCATGTAGAAAGTCCTACAAGAGAGGGGGCAGTACTGGACCTAATTCTAGGGAATGTAGCCGGGCAAGTGGTAGAAGTGTCAGTAGGAGAGCATTTTGGTGACACTGACCATAATTCAGTGAGATTTAAGGTAGTCATGGAAAAGGACAAAGATGTACCGGAAATAAAGGTTCTAAATTGGGGGAAGGCTGATTTTAATATGATAAGGCAGGATCTGGCCAAAGTGGACTGGGATCAGCTACTTGTAGGAAAATCCACATCAGAGCAGTGGGAGTCTTTCAGAAAGGAAATAGAGAGAGGACAACACCAACATGTTCCCGTAAAGGTCAAGGGTGGGACCAACAAGCCCAGGGAACCCTGAATGTCAAGGGATATACAAGAATGGATTAGGAAAAAAAGGGAGGCTTTTGGCAGATACAAAGGACTAAAAACAGTGGAAGCCCTAGAGGAGTATAGAAAGTGCAGGGGGGGGGGTAATTAAAAAAAAAAAAAAAAAAAAAAAAAAAAAAAAAAATTAGGAGAGCAAAGAGAGGGCATGAAAAAACACTGGCGGGCAAAATAAAGGAAAATCCCAAGGTGTTTTGTAAGTATATTAAGGGCAAGAGGATAACCTGGGAAAGAGTAGGGCCCATTAGGGACCAAAGTGGCAATCTGGGTGTAGAGCCGGACGATGTAGGTGAGGTTTTAAATGAATATTTTGCATCTGTGTTCACTATGGGGAAGGACGGTGTAGGCATAGAAATCAGGCAGGGGGGGTTGTGATATACTTGAACAAATTAGTATTGAGAGGGAGGAGGCACTAGCAGTTTTAGCGGGCTTAAAGGTGGATAAATCCCTAGGCCCAGACGAGATATATCCCAGGCTGCTGTGTGAGGCAAGGGAGGAGATTGCAGGGGCTCCGACACAAATTTTCAGAACCTCTCTTGACCACAGGGGAGGTGCCAGAGGACTGGAGAACAGCTAACGTAGTACCATTATTCAAGAAGGGTAGTAGGGATAAACCAGGGAATCAAATCAACTTTTATTGTCATTGTTAGTGCACAAGTGCAGTACAACGAAATGTAGGCTTGCGGCTCCCGAGAGTGTACAATTTGGATTAGGACACTTAAACATTTCAACATACATTTGTACATATATATTAGCATAAATATGACCATAATAAAGTGCATCGGCAGATGTGCAGGCTTTAGTGTTTATTTGTGGAGTTCAGTAGGATGACAGCCCTGGGAAAGAAGCTGTTCCTAAATCTGGTCGTACGGGTGCGAATGCATCTGTAGCGTCTTCCAGATGGTAGGAGGGCGAACAGACTGTGGCTGGGGTGGGTAGGGTCTTTGATGATGGACCGTGCCCTCCGTAGGCAACGTTTCTGATATATATGTTCTATGGTCGGTAGCCGGGTGCCGGTAATGCGTTGGGCAGTTTTGACTACCCGCTGCAGGGCTTTCCGGTCATGGGAGCTACAGCTGCCGTACCATACCGTGATACAGTTTGTCAGGATGCTCTCTATAGTGCAGCGGTAGAAGTTAGAGAGGATCGGGGGTGACAGATTACATCCCTTCAGCCTCCTCAAGAAATATAGGCGCTGCTGGGCCTTCTTCACCAGAGAGGAGGTGTTGAGGGACCAGGAGAGGACTTCCGTGATGTGGACTCCGAGGAACTTAAAGCTGGCCACCCTTTCCACCTCCGCCCCATTGATGTGGATGGGGGTGTGACTTCCGCCTTTGGACTTCCTGAAGTCCACGATTATTTCCTTTGTTTTCTTGGTGTTAAGGGCCAGGTTGTTGTCGGCGCACCACTTCACGAGATGGTGAATTACAGGCCAGTGAGCCTAACATCAGTAGTAGAGAAATTATTGGAAAAAATTCTGAGGGACAGAATTAGTCTCTACTTGGAAAGGCAAGGATTTATCAAGGCTAGTCAGCATGGCTTTGTCAGGGGGAGATCATGTCTAACCAATTTGATTTGAATTTTTCAAGGGGGTGACTAGGTGTGTGGATGAGGGTGGTGCAGTTGATGTAGTCTACATGGACTTCAGTAAGGCTTTTGACAAAGTCCCACATGGGAGACTGTTCAGGAAGGTAAGAGCCCATGGGATCCAGGGCAATTTGGCACATTGGATCCAAAATTAGCTTAGTGGCAGGAGGCAGAGGGTGATAGTTGAAGGTTGTTTTTGTGACTGGAAGCCTGTGTCCAGTGGTGTACCGCAGGGATCGGTGCTGGATCCTTTGCTGTTTGTAGTGTACATTAATGATTTAGATATGAATGTAGGAGGTATGATCAGTAAGTTCGCAGATGACACGAAAATTGGTGGAGTGGTAAATAGCGAGGAGGGAAGCTTCAGGCTACAGGA
Organism: Somniosus microcephalus; assembly: GCF_052327205.1. Lineage (NCBI taxonomy): Eukaryota > Metazoa > Chordata > Chondrichthyes > Squaliformes > Somniosidae > Somniosus > Somniosus microcephalus. The sequence continues at coordinate 277,273,049 of NC_140989.1, read as the reverse complement.
TGATATAGACGGGTTAATCAGATGGGCAGAACAGTGGCAAATGGAATTTAACCCTGAAAAGTGTGAGGTGATGCATTTTGGGAGGACTAACAAGGCAAGGGAATACACAATGAATGGTAGGACCCTAGGAAGGACAGAGGATCAGAGGGACCTTGGTGTGCATGTACATAGATCCCTGAAGGCAGCAGGACAGGTAGATAAGGTAGTTAAAAAGGCATATGGGATACTTGCCTTCATTAGCCGAGACATAGAATATAAGAGCAGGGAGGTTCTGATGGAGCTGTACAAAACGCTACAGGAAACTCTTGATTTACCAGCACCTAAATAACCGGAAATCTCTGTTAACCGGCAAAATTCAGGAGTAGGTTCAGGTAAGTTTTACTTCATATTAGTGGCCGTTCCTGGATCTGTGGCCGTGTAACCGGGGTTCCTGCACCTGTTGCTGTGCAACAGGGATGCCTGGATCTGCAGCTGGGGTTCCTGCACCTGTTGCCATGCAACAGAGACGCCTGGATTTGTGGCAGTGTACGGGGCTCTCGTACCTTTTACTATACCTCTCTGTAATCCGGACTTTTTGATAAACCGGCACCACGCCGGTCCCATCGGTGCCGGATAAAAAAGAGTTTCCTGTAGTTAGGCCACAGCTGGAATACTGTGCATTTCTGGTCGCCACACTATAGGAAGGATGTGATTGCATTCGAGAGGGTGCAGAGGAGATTCACCAGGATGTTACCTGGGCTGGAGCGCTTCAGCTATGAAGAGAGACTGGACAGGCTGGGGTTGTTTTCCTTAGAGCAGAGAAGGCTGAGGGGGGACCTGACTGAGGTGTACAAAATTGAGGGTAGATAGAAAGGAACTTTTCCCCTTGGTAGAGGGGTCAATAACCAGGGGGAATAGTTTCAAGGTAAGGGGCAGGAGGTTTAGAGGGGATTTGAGGAAAAACTTTTTCACCCAGAGGGTGGTTGGAATCTGGAACTCACTGCCTGAAAGGTTGGTAGAGGCAGGAACCCTCAACATTCAAGAAGCATTTAGATGAGCACTTGAAACGCCATAGCATACAAGGCTACGGAACAAGTGCTGGAAAATGGAATTAGATGGCTGGCGCAGACACGATGGGCCGAAGGGCCTCTTTCTGTGCTGTATAATTCTATGACTAAAGCAGCCTGCTTGTTCGGCACTCCATCCACGACCTTAAACATTCACTCCCTCCACCACTGGTGCACCGTGGCTGAAGTACGTACCATCTACAGGATACACTGCAGCAACTCGCCAAGGCTTCCATGACAGCACCTCCCAAACCCACGACCTCTACCAACTAGGACAAGGGCAGCAGACGCATGGGAACACAATTACCTGCAAGTTCCCCTCCAAGTTACAAACCATCCTGACTTGGAAATATATCGCCGTTCCTTCATCGTTGCTGGGTCAAAATCCTGGAACTCCCTCCCTAACAGCACTGTGGGAGTACTGATGGAAGAAGAACTAAAGACAGACAAAGATTCAGGGCTAGAATGGGAGGAGCTGGAGGTGGTTGGCTGGTTGGGAAAAGCAAAGCAGTTGAATGGATGATCTCTTGGTGGCAAACAAATCCATGAGCTCCTTGCACTTGTTAGAAATGTTAGGGTTTAAGGAGTCTTCTGGTAATACAGAAAAGGAGATTGCTACAGAAATCTTTGCCCTCCAGATTGATTAGGTCACCAAAGATTGGGAGTTACTCAATACAGAGGCTAATGAAAGAAAGTAAAGAATTACTTGCATTTATATAGCGCCTTTCACAACCACCAGATGTCCCAAAGCTCTTTACACCCAACAAAGTACTTTTTGAAGTGTAGTCACGGTTGTAATGTAGGAAACGCAGCAGCCAATTTGCACACAGCAAGCTCCCACAAACAGCAATGTGGTAATGACTAGATAATCTGTTATAGGAGTGGGACTTGAACCCACAACCTTGATTCAGAAGCAAGGGTGCTACCAACTGAGCCACTGGCTGACACACAGTATATCTCCGGGAGAAACTTGGGGTGGGGCTTAGGAGGAGTTGTAGACAATGAGTATTTAAAGGAGGCGGGAGGTGTGGAACAGGGTGAGGTGCTCAAGAGGTGCTAGAGGAGTAACGGGAGAGACTTGGTGATGACAGCCATGCAGACAACTCGGTGGGGCAGATGGTGGAAAGTACAGCCAGGCGGGAGGCTATGGTAAGGGGCAAGGTGGTACCACCCATATCCAAGTTTCAGTGAAAACCAAATGTCAATACGATCATCCACAATAAGTTTGTGAATGGCAAGAGTCGGACAGTGTGATTTTTCATCTGCTGGCAGAATCCAGGCAGCAGTGGTGTTCGTGAGCAAGAGGGCAGAAATGATTTTGGTTGATGTTAGCCACCAAAGGAAGTGCTAGGCGGAATGGTTGTCGAGACTGGAGGATGTGACAATTGGGGTCACTACATCCTGCAGATCAGTTATGGGTTGCATAATGGGGCCCTTGGAGAATGCCGAGAGAGGCACTGTGGGTCGTCGTGGGCTTCTGCAAGGGAAATTCAAGTTTGGGACAGCAGAGAAGGTTGAGGTTATTAAACAAGAGCAAAATACGGCAGATGCTAGAAATCTGAAATAACAGAAAATGCTGGCCAGGCAGCATCCGTAGAGAGAAACAGTTAACGTTTCAGGTCTGTGACCCTTCATCAGAACTGGAAAAAGTTAGAGATGTAACAAGTTTTAAGCAAGTGCAGAGGCAGGGAAAGGGGCGGAGGGGAGGAAAGAACAAAAGGGACGGTCTGTGCTAGGGTGGAAGGCAGGAGAGATTAAATGTTGCAAATGGTAATGGCAGAATAATCAACAGCTGCCATGTGAACAAATAGGGGCAGGGGTTATAGTCTGAAATTGTTGAACTCAATGTTTAGTCCAGAAGGCTGTAAAGTGCCTAATCGAAAGATGAGGTGCTGTTCCGCGAGCTTACGTTGAGCTTCATTGGAACAGTGCAAGAGGTCGAGGACAGAGAGGTCAGAGTGGGAGTGGAACGGAGAATTAAAGTGACAAGCGAGCGGAAGCTCAGGGTCACCCTTACGGACTGAACGGAGGTGTTCTGCAAAGTGGTCACCCAATCGGTGTTTGGTCTCCCCAATGTAGAGGAGACCACATCGTGAGCAGCGAATACAGTATACTAAATTGCAAGAAGTACAAGTAAATCGCTGTTTCACCTGGAAGGGGTGTTTGGGGCCCTGGACAGTGGGAAGGGAGGAGATAAATGGGTAGGTGTTGCATTTCCTGCGCTTGCACATGGAAGTGCCATGGGGAGGGGAGGGGAGGGGCTGTTGGGGGTGATTGAGGAGTGGACCAGGGTGTTGCGGAGGGAGCGGTCCCTTCAGAATGCTGAAAGGAGGGGAGGGGAAGATGAGTTTGGTGGTGGGATCACGCTGGAGGTGGCGGAAAATGATTTGTTGAATGTGGAGGCTGGTGGGGTAAAAGGTGAGGACAAGGGGAACCCTATTGTGGTTCTGGGAGGGAGAAGGGGTGAGAGCAGAAGTGCGGGAAATGGAACGGACACGGTCGAGGGCTATGCCAACCACGGTAGAGGGGAATCCTCGGTTGAGGAAAAAGGAAGACATATCAGAAGCGAGATTGGGATCACAGTGGTGGTGCTGGGGGGGGGGGGGGGTGGTGGTGGGGGGGGGGGGCGGGGTGCCGGCACGACAAAGACAGCAAAATGCCCGAGAAGGGACAAATGGAAGATGAAGAGAAGAGTGAACGCCTGACTGTGTCCAATAAAAGGCCGTTAGATGCAGTAGGCTTGGGCCTGTAGCAGTAGCCAAAATGCACATGCAAATGGACACTAAAGGAATTCTGGATTATATAGGCATGGCAAAGTTTAGGCAAGACATGTAGTGGCCGCAAATGGAAAGCAGCAGTTAGACACTATGAAACAGTCCAGAGTTAAAGACTGAGAGTCATGTGGCTGTGGTAAGATGCAGCCCATTTGTAGACAAGGAGGGGTCAGCTCACCAATGTCCAGGTTTGGAGATTGTGGTGGAGAAGAGTGGTTGCAGAAGTCACTGAACATTGGTGGAAGTTGTCCAATGGATTTAGAGAGGTTACTAGAAGCCAGCAGAGGCTGATCCGGAGGTCCAGTAGAGATGAACAGTGGTCTCGTATGCCAATAGTGACACCAGATCCAGTAGACCAATACAGGAGTGTGGAACAGTAAGAGTGAAACCCAGCGACCAAGAGCGGTGAAGACTAGAAAGCAAGGGGAGGCATAAGGTAAATCCAATGGATCAGTCCAGATGAGGAAAGTGGTCAAAGGAAATGCTGTATGTCTGAAAAGAGCACACAAGATTGGGGCAATAACAGGATCTTGAGGACCTGGTCCAACCCAGTCCAGCAAGGGATGATGGAGAAGTTCTGAAGTCAGAGTAGAGCAGAGGCAACAAGATGTGAGCAGATAGCATTATTCAATAGCATTTGGAGCAATATGGGAGCCAGCAGGAGTTGATCAGAACCAGCCCAGTAATGAAAGGGAAGAGTCCCGGGGATGGGACAGAAACAGCCTGCTGAAGCAAGTATTGAAATGCAAGCAGCCCAATAGAGCATACATTCTCAGCAGAAAGCTACAACAAAGTGGAGATCACAGGAAAGCCCAGAAATCATTGAAGAAATGTAATGCAATCCAGAAGAAAATCAGACATCTGTCCAGCACCCAATGTAGCAGAAAAGTAAAGCTGGGAAGTCAATGGAAAAGAAATCGGATGGGTGTAAAATAGGCTGTCCAATTGTTACCTGTTTTGCGCTACTGGCGAAGACCAATTTCTCCCCCATATATGTCCACATTTCCCCTCCCTTATCAAGGGATGCTAAAGGCAATTACTGTTGTGTATGTAACCGTTTACCTTTAAGGGAACTATAGAATGTGACCGTTCGCCTTTAAGAGCACTACTTCAGGGTGGCACTATTTATTGGCTCATGTATACTGTAATACCGATAGTGACCACACCAGTATATAAGTGTTGTGATACGTTAACTAGGGCAGAAATCGCCCAGACCTCTGAATAGTAAAGACCTGTTTTGTTTGTACTCCTAAAGTCTCTGAAGTTATTTACTGCACAACTTACAGACTTTACAATGGCGACGAGGCCGATCGTACCCTGCGGCAACAGTAGTTCCTAAGCAACTAAGGAGCGTCGAAGTGAGGCACCCGCCCTCGTCGTTCTGCTGGGTGAAAACTCGAGGCTGCAGCGATAGCAAAGAGGAAGATTTTGGCATTGAAAACTTCCATCTGCAACAGGCACTGATGGTCCCTTCTGCCACAGTGAGGAGCGAGCCGATCGACAAGAGAGGCAAGGCTGCCACGGACTGTGAGTAAGGGAACAGTAAAAGAAAATAAGGAAGGAGTAAAACCAGAGGATAAGGGCGGTACACTCGACCACGGTCGAGGGGGAAAGGAGCCAGACAAAGTCGGGTCCAGAGGCGCTGAGACCGGGAGCAGGCCGGGTGAGACAGAGCCGAGAAATCGGGAATTGGCCGAGAGCCAGTTCAGAGGCTGTAACTGTCCGCCGTCATCGGGGGTACCCGGAGCCGGTTGCCTGCCGCGGGAAGGAGAGCGCTGAAGCCGACGCGCGGGCTGGGGATCTGAAAGCCAGCGGAGAGCGCTGAAGCCGACGCGCGGGCTGGGGATCTGAAAACCAGCGGAGAGCGCTGAAGCCGACGCGCGGGCTGGGGGTCTGAAAGCCAGCGGAGAGCGCTGAAGCCGACGCACAGGCTGGGGACCGGTAGCCAGCGGCCGTCGCCCGCGGGGGAAAGTGTACCCCTCCCGCCAGGGGAAGAAGCGGGAAACCGCCATTGCCGTGGGCGGGGAGAACAGAAAAGCGCGGGGGAAAACCGCCATTAAAGTGGGCGGGGAGAGCCGAGAAGCGCGGGAAATCCGCCATTTTTTGCGGGAAAACCGCCGAAGAAGAAGGAAGAAGCGGGAAACCGCCATCTTGGAAATTATTAAGAATTTCAGAAAAGTAATAAGATTTTTCAGAAAGGCTGGTGTGTTCTCAAGAAGAGAGAAGAAAATTAATAATAAGTAAAGTAATACTTGTACTGTTCTCAAAAAGAGAAGAAGATGCCTAAGCGAGGAAATATTAATGACTTTAATGCAGAAATAGAAGACTGGGCCACGTATGTGGAACGCATAGAAATATATTGCGTAGCCAACGAAATTGAGGATGACAACAAGGCAATAACTTTGTTAAATTCGATGGGAGCAAAAACATACGGGCTTTTGAAACATCTAATAGCACCAGTTAAACCAGTGGACCAAACCTTCGAAGAGATCGTAACAGTGTTGAAGGATCACTTGAACCCCACACCGTTGATGCTGGCTGAACGATTTAAATTTTACGCCAGAACCCAGAGGCAAGATGAAAGCAATGCGGAATACTTAGTCGAACTGCGTAAGCTAGCGAAATACTGCCAGTTTGGAGGGAATTTGACAGAGGCGCTGCGGGACAAGTTCGTATGCGGCTTGGCCAAAGAAGGAACGCAGAAGCGACTTCTGGAAGAAAACGACCTCACACTGGACAGGGCTGTCCTCATAGCTTCATCGCACGAAGCCGCAGCGAAAGGGACGGCGGAAATGCAGCTAAAGGCGGCGGCACTCGGGGTGGACCAAATTACAACAAGCACTCCCAAATGCTACCGTTGTGGAAAGACAACGCACGACCAGAATCAGTGCTGGTTTAAGAACCAAGAGTGCAGGAAATGTGGCAAACTGGGTCACATCGCGAAGGTATGCAGGTCCGGAAAGAAGACCAACAAGCAAAGGAAGCCACCACCACAAGGAAAGTACAACAAGGTGCATCAGGTGGCTGAAAAGAGTTCAGACGAACAAAATTCAGACTCAGACCCAAACAGCCAGGAGCTGGATAGTCTGAGAATCCACCATGTGGGTAAAGTAACTGATCTACAGTTGATCTGGGTCACACTAAAAATAGCGGGAGTCCAAGTACGAATGGAGCTGGACACGGGATCAGCTGTATCCGTCATCAACCAAAAGGACTATCACCGGCTATTCTCTCACATACCCTTAAGAAATACCAAATTCGTATTACAGACATACACGGGGCATCATGTATACCCCCTGGGAAAAATACGAGTCAAGGTGAGAGATAGGGGTAAAGAACACCCACGAATGTATCTGTACGTACTACCTGAGGGAGGACCACCACTTCTGGGACGGGAGTGGATCAAGAAAATAGACATGGAATGGCACTACCGACAAGCAATGACGAGTGAGGACTCGGTGCAGACAAGCAGCTCAGACTCCGAGCCGGAAGATGATAAGTCCAGCTTATGTATGAAAAACAAGATTAACATGAACTCACGGACTAAGGTTGGGAAATCGATGGCGTGCATAAAGACAGAGAATTCTGAGCCTGTTCAAGCTACAGACAGATGCATTACGGAGGAACACCGGGCTAGAACTCAACGTTATGTCAAAGTACAACGACAATTAGAACAGTTGAGTGCCCGTCTCCTACAAGAGATGGAAAAGGTGAAAAAGTTCTGGGACACCGAATGGGAGTCCCTGGAAAGACAATAGAGACAGCTCGCTCAAGCAGAGAGCGACCATAGAGCCATCGTGGCCAAGTACCAATCACATCTCCCTGAGGCTGTTCAGGAACTAGAATATACACAGAACGATCCAAAGGAAGAGGAATCTTCAGGAAGTCAGGATGGTATTCCAGTTCACCTCTACGACTTGTTGCAAGCAGAGTGTAACGAGTTGAAAGAACAGTATGAACAGGCTCGGACTACAATCCTGGAAGGGGTTAACTTGGCAACTTCCGAAAAGCTCGTGTTAGTGAAAGAACATGAACGACTAAAGGTTGACCATAAGCAAGAATTACAAAGTCTGCAGGAAATGTTTGATGAGCTTCAGGCCAAGGCTGACTCATCGTTAGGGATTCAATCCATAGGAAAAAAATTAGTGGTGGAAGACATACCAGAACAGGGAATACAGGGTGTCCAAGAACTCGTTAAATTATTAAAGGAAACACAAAATAAATATGAAGCGGCAATGGCCGAGGTCCAACGACTTGAAGAACAGATGCAACTGGAAATCTTTTCAGTGGAAGAAAAGGGAACTGTAAGAAACACAGAGACCGTAAGAATGGGCCATGAACATGAGCTTAAATCGTCAGAGGAGAAGGGTTTGGAGCTCTCAAAAGTTATTGAAATAGCCGAGGTTGCAACACAGACTGAGAAGATGGCAGCAGAGCAACCCTTAGATACCAAAAGTACGCTGACTCATGTCAAGGTTGAACAACAGAACGCTGAAACAACTGCTCCGGTAGAGGGATTGAATAGTCCGATCAATCAATCTCCAAAGGAAGTTGAAGTATTAAAATCACAAATGAAGTCATTAGTAAACAACTTGCTGAAAGCCCAGAAAAAGTTAGAGGAAGCGGAACACGTGAAGAAGTCTCTTCAGGAAAGATGTCTGGATTTGGAACAAAAGCTGGCTGACGTCCAGCTGGGTAGGGAGGACATAGAAGACCCTCTCGCTGGCCTAGCTCAGGACGACTCCGAATATTACTATGTCCTGTCCTGCCCAACTTGTAACTTCGACTCCCACCATACAGAAATCATGGAGGAGCACCGAAAGTCTACGGAACATCGGGAGAAGGTGGCTCTACTACGGAAAAAGGAGGAAGAGAAGGAGGAACTGCGCATGCAGCTGGCAGCTGACAGTGGAGCCCAGAGAGTCTCCAAGAAGCAGAAAAGGAAAAGTCGAAACAGAAGATGACCCATCTGAACCATGATTACCTCTACCAGATCACACACGTGGTCCCTCCGAACGGAGCCAATTCAGTTTGGAAGTTCAAACTGTTAAACCCATGGAAGGACTATTGAATGAGTCACTCCAGCAATGTGAACCGACTACACCACAGAGACTGAATCTATGAACTGTTTTCCACAGAGACTGAATCTGTGATCTGTTTTGACATGAAGTTATATATGTTATTATGTTATGTTAAACATGAAGTTATATGACGTTGACTCCATCGAGAGTATATCTGTAAATTGTTATATGACGTTGACTCCATCGAGAGTATATCTGCAACCTGTTTATATAAAATTGAAGATTGTATGTTTAACGGGATTCTGTAAGTAATAAGCTAGGAAGGGAGGAGTGTTGTGTATGTAACCGTTTACCTTTAAGGGAACTATAGAATGTGACCGTTCGCCTTTAAGAGCACTACTTCAGGGTGGCACTATTTATTGGCTCATGTATACTGTAATACCGATAGTGACCACACCAGTATATAAGTGTTGTGATACGTTAACTAGGGCAGAAATCGCCCAGACCTCTGAATAGTAAAGACCTGTTTTGTTTGTACTCCTAAAGTCTCTGAAGTTATTTACTGCACAACTTACAGACTTTACAATTACCACCACCATCACTTCGGCTGAGGTCAGCAAAGTCTTGTGCGGTAAAGTTTCAAACCAATTTATAAAACAAAAAAAAGGAACTGTGCTGGTTGAGTCACCGCGCCCATGGCCGCATCCACGAAATGCCCACCATAATCCGGCTTTGTTGAGCAATTTATTGAGAGCCGCTGACCCATCATTCCAACAGAGCACGTAACATTCGCATGTCTAAAATCACCAACACAGCCTTACAATTGAATGATGTCTTCCCTTGCGTAAGGGCAAAGAAACTCTCTCCTTGCCGTCCAGGCATAAAGATGAGAAATATACCGGGTTCAAGGGGCCGAACACTCTCCAGCAGTTCTTGAGTATTTGTGTGGTGAGCTATTGTTGCTCAAAGCAAAATAAGGAACCAAAATACAAAAAAAACGAAAAAGTGCTCGAAATACAGCACTTGCAGTCACCCGGTCGCCGGCGCACTGCACACAATATGACGACGCGCGCGCCTGTTTAAACGCAGGGCCTGTCACATGCGGACCTTCCGGCCGCCGTCCACAACACGCCTTTGCTTCTGCGCTGTGGCGCGTGCCCATTGTCTCGTGTCTTTATGCTCGTTGGGCATCAAACGCTTGGTTATTGTTTTCCCTCCAGCGCCTCGCACTCTCGCGCCGGTTGACCCCGCCCCGAGCGTGCGCCTCGCGCGCTCCTGTGGGCAGTTGGACGGGCCGAGAGCAACGGGCGAGTGCGGTCATGGCGTCGTGCTCTTCCGAGAGGGATATTGCCTGCGAGGCACAGATGAGTCACTCGGCGGAAATTGACCTGGATGACAAGAGCGCAGGGGAAAGCAGTGGGGCCAGTTCTGTCCGACTCCTGACTTCGTCTCCTCGGCCGGTGCGAGCGGCCCAGCGAGAGATGAAGCGCAGGCCGGCAGAGTCCGAGGAGTTGGAAGAAGCGCATGTTCTGCCGCCTGTTTACGTGTCAACCGTCAAATTCACCCCGGAGAGCAGGATGAACCTGTACTGTGATCAAATTTTAGCTTCTTGCAAGGTAGTGAAGCATAAAGCAGCACCGGAGGGAAAGGGAATTCGCGTAATTAGGGCTTTGAAGAGCAGGGCCGAGGCCCTGAATACTGCCCCCGATGGGGAAAAGGAGGTGGGATGCACAGGTGGCCAAAGACCAGGGGCAAAGGATGCGGGAAAGGATGTGAGGCTGGAGGAGCGGGGCGGGGCCATGGAGGGGTGATTGTAACTTTGGACTTTTGCTCGGTCCCCATCTATTGTACACTTGCATCATGCCAACCAGCGAACTTGCAAATGCTGACCAATTGTTCTAAAGACGCAGACATAGCCCTGAAACAACTCACAAACAGTCCCAAATAATAGGCCTATGGCATGTATTTGCACAGGGTGCAGCGGGGCACGGTTGTCATAAGGGTGTCATAAAGCTGCAGTTTTCCCCAACATTCTGTCACTTGGATATAGAAGATTGTTGCAAAACGTGTAGGGATTTTCCCTCATTACTTGTGGAGAAATGAGCAATTATTATGAATATGCATTGGTACCCCTGTTGCTAAATTGTTGCTGTGGTTTTCAGAATGGCATGGAGACACTTTTCTCCACACTTCATCCCCTCCCCAGTTCACACTTGCACTCTTGTTCCAGTTACCAGTTCATGTTGGCCCTCTTCACCTCCTGCTTCTGTTCACATTAGCACCCTTCTGCTACCCCAATAGTTCACACTGGGATTTGCCTCTCCTCCTTCCCTCCTTACCTGAAGTCCTGTTCTGGATGAAAGTATGAAGCCAAGAATTCTCACTCTCAGCATGTAGCTGAGTGTCACTTTCCAGAACAGCAACATCAGGTAGGGGTGAGGGGAGAAGCAGGGAGTAACAGAATGAACAGAAATGTTGACTCCATGTAAAGCACAGGCATTTGGCATATATGGGGACATGTTCATGCTATGCCCCTCCTGCTAAGGTTCATATTGGGGGTAAATTTCTGCAGGTGTTCTCCCACTCAAGAGCCACAGAAACCCCAGAAAAATGGAGTAAACATTATGCTGTTTTCCTGGGGTTTCTGTGGTGTTTCCATTGAAGTTACAGTACATGAATGGGAGAAGCCTGACAGAAATTCACCTCATTGTCTTTATGTGTGGAATCTGTCTTTAATCCAAAAGCCATGTCCCAATCAATAATAATCCAAATTATGTTATCCCCAGTAATTAATTAGATTATTAATTGATAAAGTAGCACTCATTAGGTGACAATCACTACTCCTTTGAAAATTTATAAGTCATCAATTACATAAAGTGCCGATGGCTGTCAGGACCTATCATGATTAAAAAAAACTGCAAATGGTGGAAATCTGAAATAAAGGCAGAATATGTTGGAAATACACAGATCAGTCAGCAACTATAAAGAGAAAAGACAAATTACAATGTCATAACCTGTCTTATAGCTATTGACTCAATTATTATGAAGTTCCAGCATTTTTTGTTTTTATTTCTATCACAACATTTGCGATCATCAAAAAAGATAGGACCCAAAGTAGAATAAAAATATCTTCATAAGCTGGACCTCCCAAACTTGTGACAACTACCACAAGGGCAGCAGGTGCATGGGAACACCACCACCTGCAATTTCCCTTCCAAGTCACACACTATCCTGACTTGGAAAGATATCGCCGCTCCTTCATAGTTGCTGGGTCAAAATCCTGGAACTCCCTCCCTAACAGCACTGTGGGAGTGCCTTCACCACATGGACTGCAGCAGTTCAAGAAGGCGGCTCACCACCACCTTCTCAAGGGCAATTAGGGATGGGCAATAAATGCGGGCCTTGTCAGCGACATCCACATCCCGTGAATGAATATTAAAAAAATTCAAATAATGATCAATATATGGGAGTGATTTCACCTGACAGATTTGATATTGTTGTTCATGACAACATCTGAACACAGTGAAATGACTACCGAGTATTACTGCATGTCGCCATTATTTTCTACTGCTGCTTGTAAGCATCTTTGGGTGTTTAATAGTGAACAGATGTTCATGGTATAATAACATGTATTTTACTGAACACAATTAGTCATGCTAAGTTCAGATTTCAAGCAATTTTGAACTGAGGGATGCTTCCAAAACGAAGCTTAATATACAGCAGAATGATCCATGAGGTTTCTGTGTGGTTCTTAAAGAACAGAATCTCAGTGGTTTTCCCTGTTTAGATGGTCGTTTAATTATTTCTATGTGGAGGTGAACAAATGACAATATTTGTTATTCAACTGGTATGGCTCTATGGTAAGTACAAATAAAACTTGTTTCATGATTTCTGTATTTTATATCCAACTGGATAGACTTACCTTTTGGTGCTATGAGTAAATTCACAAAAAGGAGAGTAGTGCTGCAAAACGATCTAAAATGTTAATGCATGGCCACTGAATGTGAAATCATTAAAAAGGAGTGCAAACTACAGAATTGTCCATCGTTTTAAATTATGTATAAAGGCAAATACATGCACACTTACAGTGCCTTTCAGTCTTCCATGTTTACTTTATGTTTTAAAAATAGTAATGTATAATTTTTCTGCAGAACTCTCCATCTTGTGAGAGCATGATGTTTTTATGAATTGAAATCATGAATGGAAGCAATGCATTGTGAGCCACACTCCCCTTTAACAATATCACTCAACTGAAATTTCACACAAACTAGGAAAGAACCAGATTCGATTGCTTGTCTTTGAGTTAGGTAATCGCAACTAGGCTAGCTTGAAGGGTATTACAGTTGGCCTGAGCAGTCCTTGCTTAAAGAGGAGAGATTGACCAGGGAATTCCTCTCTTGGGTTACTGTCCGTGACCCATGCTGGAAGTACACGAGGGTAAATATCAGGTGAGGCAGGATTGGACTCAGCCTTGATGCTTGTGAGGTTGAGTAACCTATTCCCACTGACTGTCAAGGCTCACAGTTGAATAATGGTCACTTGGGCAGGGTTCAGTGGGTGTCCATAAATGAAGCCAATGTAATTAGAAGAGGAAGTGGACGGGAGAAAATTGGCAAGAAAAAAAAGAGAGCTTTTCCTATTCCTTCATCAGGTCTGCCTTTTTGTAAATATAGCTTTACAGAGGTCTTCAATATATGGCAGAAATCAGGGAGACAGGGAAGGTGTACTGGGGGGGGGGGGGGAGGTGGTGCAGAAGGCAGGTTGTCAGTGCTTTGAGATAAACTAACACCATGAAAGTTCTCAAATATCAGCAATTTGTGTATCCATTTTTTAAAAGTTAAAATCTGCATTGTACTATGTATGTTTGCTCACACAGCTGGAATGATACCCAGAAAATGTGCTTCGATGCCTGCTGTTACAGCAGTTGCCCACATTTCAAGTGGTCTTAAAAGAAATATCACACTGGGATATTTTTATGGTATATAAACAAGATTTCATAGAATCATAAAAATTACAGCATAGAGGGAAGCAATTTGGCCTATTGTGGTACCAGCTCTTCAGCTGGAGCTATCTGATTTCCTTTCCTTTTCCTCCTATCCTTTTATATTTTTCCTTTTCAAATACTTAACCAGTTCCCTTTGAAAACCCAGAATCTCATTTGCCTTTTTATGGGCTTTTCTACCTCAATAGCCACTTGTGGTGAAGCAGTCCATGTGCTAATGTACTCAATAAGAAAAAATTCTTCTAGCCACCCCTTTTTCTTCTAGAGATAATCCTGAGTCTATGTCCCTGGTAAATGAATGCCAACCAGCATCTATTTTTAATGAATCTTCACTGTACCTTTTCCATGACTTAATATCCTTCCTATAACGTATGAAATACCCCAACTGTGGCGGAACCAGTGTCTTGTACATGTTCAGCATCACTTTGCTTTTATATTCAATGCCTCTATGTATAAATCCCAGAAGCACATTTGCGCTTTTATGGCTTTTTCTACCTGGAATCCACCTTTAAAGATCTATGTATCTGCACCCTTTAAATTCTCTTCTTCCACACTGTTAAGAATCTTGCTAGTTAAGAGTATACTGCCTATCACTGCTCTTTCCCCCCAACATGTACTACTTCACATACTGAACTGCACCTTCTGGGACCCAACATTGTGGATCTCGTCTGCAAATCTGCTTGGAGCCATCAGCTAGCGCAGCTCCTCTTGCAGCCTGTTCTCTTGCATTCTGCTAACCAGTCTAAGACCTGCATCTTTCTCAAAGTTTGCCATTTCTCATTATTTCATACCATCAGCAAATTTCAATATAATTCTTCTTGTTCCTAATTATATAAATGGAAAACAAAAGTTTCCAGTACAGAACTCTGGGGCACATTAACTACATCCCACCAATTTGAAAAATATCAATTTACTTACTATTTGCTTTTTGTCCTCTTATCACCTCTCTATCAATGTAGCTACATTCATTTTAATACCATTTTATGACATTGCAATTAAAATATAAAAAAATTACTGGGGATTATGCATACAAACTGATCTACAGTATATTTGTAATTGATAGTCGCCATAAAAATACTGCACTACTTTTAAACACTAGTCTGAATATCCTCTGATGGAATAGTGGTAACATTACTGTTTTGTGTGTAGTATTAAACTGTACAAACCAGGAATTATCAGGTTTGATCCCTGTCTGTGCTGAATTAGTCTTGGCGCACTGAGTGATGGAGGGGAAAAGATCAGCTAAAATTCTCACCTCTAATTGCTATCCAGCTCTATTTTGTAAGCAAGTGCACAAGTGGAGGTCTAGTGAAGACAGGAGCTGACTCAGTTGTGATTTCCCCAATGATTGAGTTAACAGTTTGCACCTGAAGAATGGTAACTTGAATGAGGTAATGGAGGGCTGCCATAGAGGAGAAAATTTAAAAAATATAATTTTTTAAATCCTATAGTGCGTCAGTTTTGATTGAATTGCAGGACATACTTGTTAAATAGATTGACTTTATCAGTTGCCTGTCAGTCATTTATGTGGACTAAAACTTTTACAATATTAAATTTGTCATTTCTACAAAGGCAGAAGAAGCAGATGAAGCTATGAGCAAGTACCTCACTGAAAAGCTACGTGCAAGAAGTACATGGTTAGGAGTATGGAAAACAAATCCCGAGCTTTTCTTTGTAAAGTATGATGAAGGATCTATACCATATGTTGGTGTTTTGGTTGCGGTAGGTTACATTTTCTAAATTGACAATTTTTGTTTACTACAAATCACACAGTGATTTTTAAAGCTATTTCTGTAAAATTTTATCAAGCCTTTAATAGGTTTGCCTGAGAGTAAAAAGAAAAGAAATATGATCGCCTGCCTTCAGTCCTTGTGCTAAATCTATCACCGGCACTTAATATTGAGAAAACCTACCACCCTCAACATGTGAAAACAGATTAAGGCCAATCATTCCCCCCCCCCCCATCCTTCTTACTGAAGTTGTGACTCAAACTAGGATTTGATTTTTATGGCTGCTGTTAGCCCTTTACTATTTCACCCAATTGGCCATACTTCTCTAGGCAAAACGTGTGATCCTGGATAATGAATCATTGGTCACATACAGGGGGGCATCACAACAGGGCCATATTCTGTTGTCAACTAACACCCACAAATACACACTTTACAGTAGTGGTTACTGAATAATGATGATGAGCAAGGGTCCCCGGCATTATTTATTATGTCCTAGCCAGGGACACTCAGGCCAATTGTTGTGCCCTTACCATTGCATTGGCTGTCTTAGCACTGACAAAATATCAAATCAGGGAACTTTCCTGGTCTATGTGGCTTGGTACCAGGTAATCTTTAAGAACTGCTGTTGTATCAACAATATTTGACTGATGGAGGCAATGCAGACATGGAGAGGGTTGAAAAATACCTGGCTGTTGTTGTTTTCCAGCTTTACTTCTGAGCTGCAAAGAGAAAATGCAGCCATTTTTGGGTAGGACCGGGAAGTTTATAGGTTCAAGAACAAAATATACAAGTACAGAATTCACAAGCCTCAGACAGATATGTGAAGGATAGTAGATTTGGGGTCAGGATATTTGACAGCATTGCTTGTGTTCATTTCCAAGAGATATCAGGGAAGGATATTAATGTTCTCCAATATACTGGATCAACAGGTAGTGCAGGAGGGAAGTCCTAGATAGAATAATCATATAGGGACTTTGAATTGAGTGGACTTGATGGGCTGAATGGCCTTTTGTAATTCAGGATTTTTTTATGCCCTTATACTAATGCAGGGCACTTGTGAGTTTTTTGTTGGCAGAGTGGAAAGTGATTTTCTCATAGGAAGTCAATGATGGCCCAACATACTACTAACTTGCATTTATATAGAGCCTTTAATTTAGTAGCAGGAGCATTATCAAACAAAATTTGACATCAAGCCACATAAGGAGATAAAAGAGAGGTTTAGGATGGGCATTCCAGAGCTTAGGGCCTTTGCAGCTGAAGGCAGGGCCACCTCCAGTGTTGAGCGATTAAAATCAGGGTTGCTCAAGAGGCCAGAATTAGAGGAGCACAGATATCTCGAAGGGTTGTGGGGCTGGAGGAGATTACAGACATAGGGATGGGCGAGGCCATGGAGGGATTTGAAAACAAGGATGAGAATTTTAAAATCAAGGCGTTGCTTAACCAGGAGCCAATGGAGGTCAGCAAGCACAGGGGGTGATGGGTGAACGAGACTTGGTGCAAGTTAGGACACAGGCAGCAGAGTTTTGGATGACCTCAAGTTTATGGAGAGTAGAACATGGGAGGCTGGCCAGGAGTGCGTTGGAATTGTCAAGTCTAAAGGTAACAAAGGCATGGATGAGGGTTTCAGCAGCAGATGAGCTGAGGCAGGGGTGGAGTCGGGCAATCTTCTGGAGGTGGAAATAGGCGGTTTTAGTGATGGCACGGATATGTGGTTGGAAGCTCATTTTGGGGTCAAATATGACACCAAGGTTGTGAACCGTCTTGACAGATGCCAGGGAGAGCGATCAAGTCGGTGGCTTGGGAATAGAGTTTGTGGTAGAGACCGAAGACAATGGCTTTGGTCTTCCCAATATTTAGTTGGAGGAAATTTCTGCTCATCCAGTACTGGATGTTGGACAAGCAGTCTGAAAATGTATATACAGTGGAGGGTTTGAGAGAAGTAGTGGTGAGGTAGAACTGGGTGTCATCAGTGTACGTGTGGAAACTGACACTGTGTTTTCGGATGATGTCGCCAAAGGGCAGCATGTAGATGAGAAATATGAGGGAGCCAAGGATAGATCCTTGGGGGACACCAGAGGTAACGGTGCAGGAGTGGGAAGAGAAGCCATTGCAGATGATTCTCTGGCTACGTTTAGATAGACAAGAATGGAACCAGGCAAGTGCAGTCCCACACAGCTGGACGACGGTGGAGAGGTGTTTAAGGAGGATGGTGTAGTCAACCGTGTCAAAGGCTGCAGACAGGTCGAGAAGGACGAGGAGGGATAGTTTACCTTTGTCACAGTCACATAGGATGTCATACGATAACATGACATATGGCCATAACAATGAAAGCCTTTGTTACATGAAGTGGATACCATGACCTCATGCCTGAATACATGCGCTTCTCGAATCTTCTGGTCGGCATGCTAATTAACACTTGAGTGAAATAAGGCCAGATGCAAATTGTCAAGCTGCTTTATTTCACAGTCAATAATTGAGCGTAATGAATATTAGTTAGTGTAAATCTCACCTCACTTTGACTTAATTTCAGTAAACCTCCTTATAAGTAGTATGGGAGGGAACTCCTAGATAGAATAATCATATAGGGACGTTGGGTAGAGTGGGCCTCATGGACTGAATAACAAATATGCCACACTATCCCTGTTAGCTGGCTAAACATTCACTCTTTTTGGACAGTCCTTTCTCTGAATCTGACCACTTCTACCTTAAACAGGGAAAATATGCCCGCCCCTTGTCTCCCTCCCTCACCAGATCTTACATAAAGAAAGAAAAGAAAGACTTGCATTTATATAGCAGCTTTCACGACCAACGAACGTCTCAAAGCACTTTACAGCCAATTAAGTATTTTTGAAGTGTGGTCACTGTTGTAATGTGGGAAACGCGGCAGCCAATTTGTGCACAGCAAGCTCCCACAAACAGCAATGTGCTAATGACCAGATAATCTGTTTTTGTTATGTTGGTTGAGGGATAAATATTGGCCAGGACACCGGGGATAACTCCCCTGCTATTCTTCGAAACTAAAACTAATTCCAGATCATATATTTATGTTCTTTTGACCCTAGCTAGACAAGAAACCAGTAGTTCAACTTCTGACCCCCTCTCTGTGTGGGCCAATTAATTCGGCTACCGCCGCTCCAGTTGAAGCCCCCTGGAAGTTATCATCTGCTGTTTCCCAAGTGATTGGGACTATCTAGACATAATGGCCGTGATTTTCGGTTCGGTGTCGGGATGGGTGTGGGTCAGCTGGTTTCCGGGTTCCAGTCCCGCCCCCAGCTGCCTCCGCTCCACAGACATGATTTTCCCTTGATTGGCTTTGTACGGCCAATTAACAGGAAGCGGGTCTGATGACATCATTTGATGACGCGTCATCTGCCGGTTTCCTTAAAGGGACCATGCACAATCTTATTTTGACAGTTGATTTCTCAGTGTTTGACAGCATTGAGGTGTTGAAAACACTGACAATCACTGCACAAAGGTAAACTCTTGCACCCAGACTCTCCAATGACTCCTTCCATATGCTGGAATAGATGGCAGCTGCAGGTGAGATGACAGAAGTGATGTCACTGGTGAGAGAGGTTGTCCCAATGAGGTGGCACTGGACATATAGTTGGATTTAAAAACTTGTAAGCTAAAGAAACCTGTATATGTTTTAAAAATGCAGTAACCAACATTTTCTTTGCTCTGAATCTCACCATATGCAACATTGCAACCCCTCACACCACTTCTGCAGCTGTCATCTTTTCACAAACATTACACCAGACTCTCAACACGCTACACTTACCTGGCGTGTTGTCCGGACGTTGTGACACCCAACCCAGAAGTGGGAAAGTCAAAAAACAGCCTGAAAACTACTGACAAGCACCTGTTAATAGGCAGTTAATTGCCTTTAATCCGTTTCCCCCGCCAGGTGTTGGGTCCATTCGCAAATCGGGGACCCAACACTTGGGAAGGTTTTTTGGAGGTGGGTTGACAGCGGGTTCGGGACCTGCTGTCAATCAAAAGGACTTTTAACCTCTGACCCGCCTCTCTGAACGCTGCCAAAATCGCGGCCAGTGAGTCTGGGATGAATCAAATAACACCAATTGTCTCAGTTAGAAGTGGTACACTATTAGCAACATTCCACAAGTTGGTCCATCTAGTTTTAATGCACACCCCCTCCGTACTCTGGCTACTGTGGGAGTTCATTTCTTTGTGAACTGGATTTAACTCAAAAGTAATAATATAAATGATACCAAACCCTTTTGTGGTCAAATGGTTGAAAATCCCAAAATGTAACAGAAGGTGATTTGCAAGGAAAATAGGAAATAAAAACAAAACAGAAAATGTGAAGAGATCCAAAGAAAAGCTGACTGACATGAAAAAGCAGGCAAAACAGGATTATTGAAATGTTTGCATGGAGCCTCGCTTTTGTCTGCTACAATAAGTAAAGTGTCTAAATGGTTTATTAACCTCTCAGTCCTTAAGGATGTGGTTTGACTGGATGCTTAGATTAATGAAGTGACCCATAGCCCACAAAAGAGGAGGCTTTGTGAAATGAAGAAGTGATAGAAAGCTGATGTGGGAGGTGGGATTAGGAGGATAAAGAAGTTGGTAGGCTTTCTGTTTTCATGAGCTGTCATCCCTCCACTTCTTCTTGTTTGCCCCGCATCATCTTTTCTAAATGCCACATTTTGTGTTGGTGTGGGAAAGATGGATTGTGCATTGAAATAAGTAAGTAGTTTGATCAGTTTAGCCATCTGTACCTCAGCAGGTGCAAATAATACAAGACTTTTGGTCTCTCGGAATCTGCAGAAGGAAGCTTTCCTATTCCCTTATTTAGATCCACAGCAGGAGTTAGAACAATGTCTTGCTAGTCAGTGGGATCAGTTAACAGAGATGGTGGTGTGATTATTCATTGTCTCCTTACCCTACACCGCTATCTTTCCTCTAGGAGCTGGGAGAATATCAAAATTTGCTGATGACAAAAAGGGATTTGGCAAACATCGAGGAGCACTATAAAATATTTCAGGAGGACATGCACAGATTAGTGGACTGGGTGGGCATTTGGCAGAAGTAATTTAATGTGAAATAATACATTTTGGGGAAGAAAAGTAGGGAATGAAACTATATGCTCAATGAAAAGACGCTAAAGAATGTGGATGAACAGAGAGGCCTAGAGATTCAAATGCATAATTCCTTGAAAATGTGAGTGCATGTAGATAAAGCCATAAAAAACGGCAATGCAGTTTTGAGTATTACAAATGGGGCATAAGCTATGAAAGTAAAGAAATAATAACGTTTTACAAGGCAATGGTTAACAGAAAACTGTGTGCAGTTTCAGGTGCCCCATTATAGACACAACATTCAAGCCATAAAACCGCAGAGTGTAAATTTACCAGAATGGGAAATTAGCTATAAGGAGAGACTTGAGATCCTGGGACCATTTCCACTATAGCAGAAAAAGCCAAGAGGAGATTGTTTTAAATTATAAATGGTTTTGATAGAGTGAGTAACAAAGACTCTACTCTACTTAGGAAGTCAATGATGAGGATTGAGAAGAGAGGTCAGGAAAAAAAACTTTATTCATAGGACTGTTGGAACATAGAATTCTGTGCCACAGGGAATTTCTTTTGATGATTAGAATTCCCGCATAGCCTCCCAATTCAGAATATATATCACTAAGTACTTTAACTCAAAGAGGATTCCATTCTGTACTTGGTGGATTAATCCACTATATAAATGTTGCCTGGTTTCCATCTTCTATATGTGGATATCGACAGGGACAGTAGGTAGACCTGCGGCAGTTTGCACTAGTCTCGCCTAGACCCATCAAATGACATTGGTTTCTGTGTTACCACTGCAGAATTATTGTTTATGCAACCTACCACAGACTCTTGTGCTTTTCCATTTCCAAAATAAATAAAGGAAATTTCCAAAGCTAGAGGCTGGATAATCGAGACAATTGTTCTCTCAGTATTATGCAAATAATGAGTAGGGCATTGTTAAGGAGCTTCCCCTTAGGGACTTGGTAGAGATCTCATCCTAGTGCTATGTCTCAACCATTGGAAACTTAACCAAACATATTTTAAGTTTTGTTAAGATGCTGGTTAATACTTTGCTAGCAATGGCACTGACCTAAAGAGGGCCATATTCAGTTGCAGAATATGCATTAGTGGAGCTCTGGAAAGAAGAAGCCGTTGGTTTCAATTGTCTTAGAGCAATTGGTTGCTTTAGAGACCAATTAAATCACCCTTCCCTTTTTCTCAGAGGAAGAGTGAAGGTGTAGGAGAATGTAGAGGAAGGTCTGCCATGACTGGAATTACATCAGCCGTTAGGTGCTGGGTACAATGCTGATTCGCCACATAGGATAGAAGGATTAATTATTGTACAACCACATCCAGAAACAAGCAAGGATGATGCCATTGATTAAGTGGAGGTTGAAAGGCAATATCACATAGTTGATATCTTTTAAATCTTCTGTCTCGTCTACGTAAAAGACTAGGGCATTGGTCTTTTACGTAGACGAGACAAAAGATTTATATCAATACAGCCAATGTTTGTCCACTTTATGGATTGGACTTTAGGTAAAATCTTTACTAAGGAGCACTTAGCAATTGGGATGTGGACTGTATCTCCTTGTGTTATTTGCTGACAAATTAGGACCCAACTGGATGGGTTACAGTTTATTTCATCATGCAATGTTCACTTCCCGAGCTAACATGAAGATGGTTGCTTGAGACCATCTATAATGCAGTGACCTAGATCATTGTTGTTTTTGCATGGCAACTCAGAACAACAAGCACAACAACTTGCATTTATATAGCACTTTTAATGTAGGAAAACATCCCAAAGCACTGCACAGAAGTGTAATAAGACAAAAATTGACTCCAAACAGAGAGAGATATTAGGACAAGTGAAGCTTGGGCAAAAAGGTAAGTTTTAAGGAGGATCTTAAAGCAGGAGAAAGAGGTGGAGAGGCAGAGAGGTATACAGAGAGAATACCAGAGCTTAGGGCCTAGACAGCTAAATGCACAGTGGGCAATGGTGCGGCGAAGGGAGTGGTGGACGCACAAGAGTCTAGAGTTGGAGGAATGCAGAGCTCTTGGAGGGTTGTAGGTTAGACGAGGTTACAGAAATAAGGAGGGGGGAAACCATGGAGGGATTTGAATACAAAGATGAGAATTTTAAAATTGAGATGTTTGTGGACCAGGATCCAATGTAGGTCTACAAGCAGAGGGGTGATGGTTCAGCAGGCTTTGGTACAGGTTAAAATACGGGCACCAGAGATTTGAATTAGCTCAAGTTTATGGAGGGTGGAAGATGGGAGGCCATTCAGGAAAGCATTGGAATAATGGAATCTGGAGGTAACGAAAGCATGGATGAGGGTTTCAGCCGCAGGGGCGGAGACGAACAATGTTACAGAGGTAGAAGTAGGTGTTTTTTGTGATGGAGAGGATATGGGGTCATATCAGCAAAGTTGAGCTTCAGCTAGTCTGCAGACACAGGTCCATAGAGTCCCAGCTGTTTTAGTACTACTTTGATGTACTCATCTTTGTGATGGCTGAATTAACGAATAAATGAGGAAGAATGTTAGATTGCCTGCCTTAGGTGCGGTCTTCCTCCTGCTTTGAAAGAAGTTCAGCCTCCACATGGAAAGCGTCTGCCTCCCGTTTCACTTTCTGACCTGGCATGGCCTAGAGTTACTCTACTGTTTAGTGTTTTACGTTTTCATGCTCTTGCAGTTACTTAGCTTACTCTGGCTATAAAATCAAAGTATGATGTAAACAAAGGCTATGTACAGGAGGGGAGATTACCTGACCATGCAAAATAAAAAATTATTGAAGGGACAGTGTCCTCAAGTACTTTTCCCTTGTTGGATGATGGTAAAATCCTCTTTATATATGGAACTTTAACTTTTTAAATGAATGATGAAAGCCATACTAATTTTAGGCAGTCTAACATTTTATGTTGCCTGTAATGCTTTGTAGGTTACGTGCAGGCCTCGACAGAGCCAATCTTCTCATCTGCGAGCTACTGTATCAATTATAGAACCATATTCTTCTAATATCGCAAATCTGCCAAGAGAGCTTGTTGATGAAGTTTTGGATGAGTTCGATCACTGTGTTCCATTGTTGGAAGTTTATCCAATAGATGATCAGGATTCTGCTGTATGTAGCATTGCTCAAGCTCTGGAAAATGTTAGGTAAATACAAAAAATAAGCTTTTCCAAATTAGTAATCACTTTAATTTCTGTGGATTGTTACTCCAATTATACCTTTGTTAATGGCTTTTTCAGATTCTTTTATGACTTTCTGTGGCGAGATTGGGATGATGAGGAAGGCTGTGAAAATTACACTGCACTTATAGAAGAACGTATACATTTGTAAGTCAATTCCATAAAATTGTTTCCAAAAGAGTAATGACTAAGGACGATGTAAAATTTAGAGATGAGCAAAGTTCAGTATTGTATGGTTCATGCATGAAAGTAAAATAAGAAATTGAATTGTTTTTGAAATAATCTATAAATCCCAATCAAGGGGTAAAAGTGGCACAGGGAACCTCTAGGCATAGAGGGCCCAAATACTGATGCGGTTTTGCTCGTCAACACTGTTTCTGGCTCTGTGAAGACCTTAGGCTCCACTTTACAAGAGGCTCTACTTCTGGTCTGCAGAGGTTTGGAGATGGCTTGGAAACACCTTCATAACAGGCTTCACTATTTTTAGTGATGGCCTAAAACCTGTGCCCACACAGGTCTCTGGTCTTCTGCAAGGAATATGCCAGCAAAGAAGATACGGCAGAAGGAGAAACAGATGACTATTTCATCTCTCGGGATAAGGAGCCATACTCCCCTCCCAGCCGTCAACCTCAGAGGGCTTCAGAAGAGGCAGGTAAGGGCAACAGCAGCCAGTCAGTGCCAACTATTGATGTTGGTGGCAAACATATAGGGATGGTTTACATGGATTTTACTCAGCATGTTGGCATGGAGCATAGATGCCCATGGGACTGCTCTTATAGTGGTGCAGGGCTGCGTTTAACTGGTCAGCCAGTATGCCTGGTTGTGCATCAGCCAGGGACACTTCTCCTATCTTATCTTCTTCCTCCAGTCAAGGTGCAGGCTCGTCTTCCCGGCATGGGTTCCTCTACTCTAGTGGTGAAGTTGTGCAGAATACAGCTGACGCAAATGATCTTTAATTCTTTTTCGAGGCTGTAGAATAGAATCCCACCCTCGAACTATCTAGACATTGGAAGCGCTGCTTCAACATTCAACAAGAATTTAGCTGGAAACACAAGTCTTTTTTTCAGCCTTGGTGTGGAGGTTTCAGACTGGTGTCAGTGGAAGGAGACATATCCCTGGTCTAGCAGCCATCAAACCCTTCAACCAGCTCCATCAAATTTGTGGCACCATTAACTATTTCAAGATGAAAGCATCATATGAATCATAGAAATTTATGGCACTGAAGGAGGCCATTCAGCCCATTGTGTTAGTGCCGGCCAAAAAAGAACTATCCAGCTTAATCCCACTTTCCAGTTCTTGGTCCATAGCTTTGTAGGTTACGGCACTTCAAGTGCATATCCAAGTACTTTTTAAATGTGATGAGGGTTTCTACCTCTACAGTGAGTTCCAGACCCCCAACACCCTCTGGGTGAAAAAAGTTCTCAACTCCCCTCTAATCCTTCTACCAATTATTTTAAATCTATGCCCCCCTGGTTATTAATCTCTCTGCTAAGGGAAATAGGTCCTTCCTACCCACTCTCTGCCCCTCATAAATTTATACACCTCAATTAAATCTCCCCTCAGCCTCCTCTGTTCCAAAGAAAACAACCTGAGCCTATCCAATCTTTCCTCATAGCTAAACTTCTCCTTGTAAATCTCCTCTATACCCTCTCTAGTGCCATCACATCTTTCCTGTAATGTGGTGACCAGAACTGTACGCAGTACTCTAGCTGCAGCCTAACTAGTGTTTAATACAGTTCAAGCATAACCTCCCTACTCTTATATTCTATGCCTCGGCTAATGAGAATAAAACCGGACGGACTACTCGGCATCGACCTCGGAACCGGCTACGGACATGACAACAGCACATCCAGCCCAGTTGACCCTACAAAGTCCTCCTCACCAACATCTGGAGACTTGTGCCAAAATTGGGAGCGTGGTCCCACAGACTAGTCAAGCAACAGACTGACATAGCCATACTCACAGAATCATACCTTTCAGCCAATGTCCCAAACTCCTCCATCATCATCCCTGGGTATGTCCTGTCCCACCGGAAGGGCAGACCCACCAGGGGTGGCGGCACATTGGTATACAGTCGGGAAATAGTGGCCCTGGGAATCCTCAACATTGACTCCGGATCCCATGAAGTCTCGTGGCTTCAGGTCAAACATGGGCAAGGAATCCTCCTGCTGATTACCACCTACCGCCCTCCCTCAGCTGATGAATCAGTACTCTTCCATGTTGAACACCACTTGGAAGAAGCAGAGAGTAGCAAGGGCACAGAATGTACTCTGGGTGGGGGACTTCAATGTTCATCAATGACCGAGCTGGCCGAGTCCTGAAGGACATAGCTGCCAGTCTGGGCCTGCGACAGGTGGTGAGAGAACCAACACGAGGGAAAAACCTACTTGACCTCGTCCTCACCAATCTACCTGTTGCAGATGCATCTGTCCATGACAGCATTGACAGCAGTGATCACACACAGTCATTGTGCAGACGAAGTCCCGTCTTCATATTGAGGACACCCTTCATCGTGTTGCGTGGCACTACCACCGTGCTAAATGGGATGGATTCAGAACAGATCTAGCAGCTCAAAACTGGGCATTCATGAGGCGCTGTGGGCCATCAGCAGCAGCAGAATTGTATTCCACCACAATCTGTAACCTCTTGGCCCGGCATATCCCTTACTCTACCATTACCATCACGCCAGGGGACCAACCCTGGTTCAATAAGGACTGTAGAAGAGCATGTCAGGAGCAGCACCAGGCGTACCTAAAAATGCAGGAGAAGCTGCAACACAGGATTACATGCATGCTAAAAAGCGAAAGCAGCATACTATAGACAGAGTTAAGCGATCCCACAATCAATGGATCAGATCAAAGCTCTGCAGTCCTGCCACATCCAGTCATGAATGGTGGTGGACCATTAAACAACTAGCAGGAGGGGGAGGCTCCATAAACATCCCCATTCTCAATGATGGTGGAGCCCAGCATGTGAGTGCAAAAGACAAAGCTGAATCGTATGCAGCCATCTTCAGCCAGAAGTGCCAAGTGGATGATCCATATCGGCCTCCTCCTGAGGTCCTCACCATCACAGAAGCCAATTCGATTCACTCCACGTGATATCAAGAAACAGCTGAGCACGCTCGATACAACAAAGGCTGTGGGCCCCGACAACATCCCGGCTGTCATGCTGAAGACTTGTGCCCCAGAACTAGCCACGCCTCCAGTACAGCTATAACACTGGCATCTATCCGACAATGTGGAAAACTGCCCAGGTATGTCCTGTCCACAAAAAGCAGGACAAATCCAATCTGGCCAATTACCGCCCCATCAGTCTACTCTCATTCAGCAAAGTGATGGAAGGCGTCGTCGACAGTGCTATCAAGCATCACTTACTCACCAATAACCAGCTCACTGATGCAGGTTCTGCCAGGACCACTCAGCTCCAGACCTCATTACAGCCTTGGTCCAAACATGGACAAAGGAGCTGAATTCCAGAGGTGAGGTGAGAGTGACTGGCCTTGACGCCAAGGCAGCATTTGACCAAGTGTGGCATCAAGGAGCCCTAGTAAAACTGAAGTCAATGGGAAGCGGGGGGGGGGGGGGGGAACTCTCCACTGGCTGGAGTCATACCTAGCACAAAGGAAGATGGTTGGAGGCCAATCATCACAGCCCCAGGACATCGCTGCAGGAGTTCCTCAGGGCAGTGTCCTAGGCCCAACCATCTTCAGCTGCTTCATCAATGACCTTCCCGCCATCATAAGATCAGAAGTGGGGATGTTCGCTGATGACTGCACAGTGTTCAGTGCCATTCGCAACTCCTCAGATAATGAAGCAGTCCATGCCTGCATGCAGCAAAACCTGGACGACAGTCAGGCTTGGGCTGATAAGTGGCAAGTAACATTCACACCACACAAGTGGCAGGCAATGCCTATCTCCAACAAGCAAGCATCTAACCACCGCCCCTTGACATTCAACGTCATTACCATTGCCAAATCCCCCACCATCAACATCCTGGGGTCACCATTGACCAGAAACTTAACTGGACCAGCCATATAAATACTGTGGCAACAAGAACAGGTCAGAGGCTGGGTATTCTGCGGCGAGTGTCTCACCTCCTGACTCCCCAGAACCTTTCCACCATCTACAAGGCACAAGTCAGGAGTGTGATGGAATACTCTCCACTTGCCTGGATGAGTGCAGCTCCAACAACACTCAAGAAGCTCGACACCATCCAAGACAAAGCAGCCCGCTTGATTGGCACCCCATCCACCACCATAAACATTCACTCACTCCACCACCGGCCTACTCTGGCTTCAATGTGTACCATCTACAAGATGCACTGCAGCAACTCGCCAAGGCTTCTTCGGCCGCACCTCCCAAACCCACAACCTCTACCACCTAGGACAAGGGCAGCAGGTGCATGGGAACACCATTACCTGCAAGTTCCCCTCCAAGTGGATGTGGTGTATTTGGACTTTCAGAAGGCTTTTGATAAGGTCCCACATAAGAGATTAGCGTGTAAAGTTAAGGCACATGGGATTGGGGGCAAGGTATTGACTTGGATAGAGAACTGATTGGCAGACAGAAATCAAAGAGTTGGAATAAACGGGTCTTTTTCCGAATGGCAGGCAGTGACTTGTGGGGTACTGCAGGGATCGGTCCTTGGACCCCAGCTATTCACAATATATATTAATGATCTAGACAAGGGAACTAGATGTAATATCTCCAAATTTGCAGATGACACAAAGCTGGGTGGGCGTGTGTGCTGTGAGGAGGATGCCGAGAAACTCCAGGATGATTTGGACAGGTTGGGTGATTGGGCAAAAGCATGGCAGATGCAATATAACGTGGATAAATGTGAGGTTATCCACTTTGGTGGCAAAAACAGGAAGGCAGATTATTATCTGAATGGCAATAGATTGGGAAAAGGGGAAGTGCAACGAGACCTGGGTGTCCTTGTGCACCAGTCGCTGAAGGTAAGCATGCAGGTGCAGCAGGCGGTTAAGAAGGCAAATGGTATGTTGGCCTTCGTAGCGAGAGGGTTTGAGTACAGGAACAAAGATGTCTTGCTGCAGTTGCATAGGGCCTTGGTGAGACCACATCTTGAGTATTGTGTGCAGTTTTGGTCGCCTTATCTGAGGAAGGATGTTCTTTCCATGGAAGGAGTTCAGCGAAGATTCACCAGGCTGATACCTGTGATGGCAGGAATGACGTATGAAGAGAGATTGGGACGATTGGGCTTGTACTCGCTGGAGTTTAGAAGAATGAGAGGGGATCTCATTGAAACTTATAAAATTCTGACAGGACTGGACAGACTAGATGCAGGAAGGATGTTCCCGATGGTTGGGGAGTCCAGAACCAGGGGTCACAGTCTAAGGATAAGGGGTAGGCCATTTAGGACAGAAATGAGGAGGAATTTCTTCATCCAGGTGAACCTGTGGAATTCTCTACCATAGAAGGCTGTAGAGGCCAATTCATTAAATATATTCAAGAAGGAGTTGGATATATTTCTTAAGGCTAAAAGTATCAAGGGGTATGGGGAGAAAGCAGGGACCGGGTACTGAATTTGGATGATCAGCCATGATCGCATTGAATGGCGGAGCAGGCTCGAGGGGCCGAATGGCCTACTCCTGCTCCTATCTTCTATGTAAGTTACAAACCATCCTGACTTGGAAATATATCGCCATTCCTTCATCGTCGCTGAGTCAAAATCCTGGAACTCCCTCCCTAACAGCACTGTGGGAGTACCCTCACCACACGGACTGCAGCGGTTCAAGAAGGCGGCTCACCACCACCTTCTCGAGGGCAACTAGGGATGGCCAGTAAATGCTGGCCTTGCCAGCGATGCCCACATCCCATGAACAAATTTTTTAAAAAGTATCCCGTATGCCTTATCTACTTGTCCTGCTACCTTCAGGGATCTGTGGACATGCACTTCAAGGTCTCTCTGTTCCTCTACACTTCTCAGTATCCTACCATTTATTGTGTATTCCCTTGCCTTGTTAGCCCTCCCCAAATGAATTACCTCACACTTCTCCGGATTGAATTCCATTTGCCACTTTTCTGCCCACCTGACCAGTCCATTGATATCTTTCTGCAGTCTACAGCTTTCTTCTTCACTATCAACCAAACGGCCAATTTTTGTATCATCTGCAAACTTCTTAATCATGACTCCAACATTTGAAGTCCAAATCATTGATGTATACCGCAAAAAGCAAGGGACCTAGTACTGAGCAATGCGGAACTCCACTGGAAACAGACTTCCAGTCACAAAAACACCCGTCGACCATTACCATTTGCTTCCTGCCACTGAGCCAATTTTGGATCCATCATGGCTAATGCCAGGGTATTCTGCATTATTATGTTCAACAACTCTTGCACGTTGATCAAATGAAATCAGGGTTGATTTATATATATACCAATATGTTGATGTTTGGTGCCCTGATGGCAATATGGGAACCATCATTGAAGACCTCTACTTTGGTGAACAACCATCTTGTAGAACTACTAGGTCCATTCCAGTTGCTCCCTTCTTTCTGTTGGGAAAGTGACACGTATTGGCCTTGGCAGATAAGGCTGCAGTTACCTGTTTGGTGTATTGGTGTACAGATGACTAACTAATCTTCTTGCAAATATACCAGTAGTGGCTTGAAATAAGCCAGTACCATAAAATTTCAATTCAATGGTGACTAACTGCAACAGGCAAGACTGTCCCTAAGTTGGATGTTGTCTGAAGGTCATGCTTCAGTTGTCTGAAGGTCAGAAGATGGCACAACTCTGACTGGTTCCCTACTGAGTTGTTGATGGCAAAGGCACGTCTTTTCCAACATGCCCAAGAAGTCTGCATGGGTGACATAGTGTAATTTCTCAGTTCCTTGTGTGTGTGTGCCAGGCATCTGCTGTGCCAACACAACAGCCTTTTCTCCCTCTGCAGGAATTCCTCTTCCTTTAAATCTAGGACAGCCATTGGTAGGCCCAGTGGAATGCCATGGTCACCACTGCTTGTAGCTGCAGGGATGACTGCCATGGGAGGTGTGTACCAAAGGAGTACTCAATTGAAGAAAAACAATTGCAATCAGCAGAGAGAAAAAAAGATAACACAGAAAGTCAAAAACAGCATTCAGAATCCAAAAATACATCAACCAAGGTTTTTAGTTTTTCAACAAATAGCTTCCAGGCCCCTCAGAATCTGTTTTATAACAGATGCTCAACACATTTTGTTCCAAATGGCATGGGGAATCCAGAGTGGTACCACTGCGCATAATTTTTTTGGCGCCTAATGTCATCATGTATACATAACATTGTCTCAAATACTTGAAAAAACTTTTGGAATTGGAAATTCATTGCCTGGTGCACTTAGGACTAACCACCCAATTTCACAGCTGCTGGTAAGAGGCTACTCCCTAAGTGGTCTCACGGTCAGAAAAGTTTGTGGGCTTGATTTTTCTCATTTGCAACAATGATGAAGTGGGGTTTCCATCAATTTTTTGCCTGTGCTCCTTACTCTAACCTAAGGTCAGGGTAATTTGCAACTGTAGGCCAGATGCCCAGCCCAGGTGTGAAGAGGAGTAAATGCCATGGCTCTTTACTGCAACGTAGCATGGCTGGCAGTACCTGCACTTTTTTATTCCATGTTTCATTATATTAGTGCATGATATGGTTTGTTTCATAGAGAAGTGGCTGTTGTGTCTATATAGGTGTATGTGCCTGTCTGCTGTTTAATGCAGCTTTCGTGTGATGCTTTGTAGGCACATAAAGCACTGTATATCTGGGTATGTACTGGTCCACAAAAGTCGTTCTTTTTTACTTTTTGAGTTTTATATGATCATCAGAGGATATTGAATAGGATGGAGGGCAAAGAAGCTGTAGCTACTGTAAGGGGCGTAGAGTGAGAAGTTAAATTCAGGAACGTGCACGAAGAACATTAGGGCAGTCTAGGATAGGGAGCTTCAGAGATAGATGTTGCACTAACGGTTAATGAGATGATAATAGTGTACAAGGGCTGAAGCAATAGTCGATAAGAATGAAATATTGCTGTTAAATGAATAGAGTGACGTACTTTACCAGTATTCTAAATTTGAAGACCTCACTGCTGGGCTCATCTCTCTTATCTGGAAGGAGGAGAGCATGCCAGGGGATCTCGGAGACGCCGTAGTTGTGACCATCTTCAAGAAAGGTGCCAAGTCCGATTGCGGTAATTACAGAGGAGTTTCCCTGCTGTCTGCCACAGGGAAAGCCATCGCAAGAATCCTCCTCAATCGCCTTCTCCCAGTGGCCGAAGAGCTCCTCCCAGAGTCGCAATGCGGATTCCGCCCACTAAGGGGCACAATGGACATGATCTTCACCGCACGTCAATTACAAGAGAAATGCAGGGAACAGCACCAACCGCTCTACATGGCCTTCTTTGATCTCACAAAGGCCTTCGATACTGTCAACCGTGAGGGATTATGGAGTGTCCTCCTCAAATTCGGCTGCCCTCAAAAGTTTGTCACCATCCTCCGCCTGCTTCACAACGACATGCAAGCCGTGATCCTTACCAAGGGTTCCACCACAGACCCAATTCACGTACGAACCGGGGTCAAGCAAGGCTGTGTCATCGCACCAACGCTCTTCTCGATCTTCCATGCTGCAATGCTCCATCTCACCCTCAGTAAGCTCCCCGCTGGAGTGGAGTTAATTTACAGAACAAACGGGAAACTGTTCAACCTCCGTCGCCTCCAGTTCAGATCCAAGGTCGTCCCATCCTCTGTCGTCGAATTACAGTATGCAGACGACGCTTGCGTCTGCGCTCACTCGGAGGTCGAACTCCAAACCATCGTCAACACCTTCACCGAAGCGTATGAGAGAATGGGCCTTACACTAAACATCCATAAAACAAAGGTCCTCTACCAACCTGCCCCCTCCACACAGTACTGCCCCCCGATTATTAAAATCCACGACAAGACCTTGGACAACATGGACCACTTTCTATACCTCGGGAGCCTACTGTCAACAAGGGCAGAATTCGACGACGAAGTCCAACACCGCCTTCAGTGTGCCAGTGCCGCCTTCGGTCACCTGAGGAAGAGAGTGTTTGAAGACCAGGACCTCAAACCCGGCACTAAGCTCATGGTCTACAGAGCAGCAGTGATGCCCGCCCTGTTGTATGCCTCAGAGACATGGACCATGTACAGCAGGCACCTCAAAGCACTGGAGAGGTACCACCAACATTGCCTCCGCAAGATCCTGCAAATCCATTGGCAGGACAGGCGCACCAATGTCAGTGTTCTTGCTCAGGCCAACATTCCCAGCATCGAAGCTTTGACCACGCTCGATCAGCTCCGATGGACGGGTCACATTGTCCGCATGCCCGATATGAGACTCCCAAACAAGCGCTCTACTCGGAACTCCGACACGGCAAGAGGAGCCCCAGGTGGGCAGAGGAAACGCTTCAAGGACACCCTCAAAGCCTCCTTGGAAAAGTGTAATATCCCCACCGACACCTGGGAATCCCTGGCCCAAGACCGCACAAAGTGGAGGAGAAGCATCCGGGAAGGCGCCGAACACCTCGAGTCTCTTTGCCGGGAGCAAGTGGAAGCCAAGCGCAAGGAGTGCACGTCAACCCAAGCACCTCACCCATCCGCCCCTTCAACCACCGTCTGCCCCACCTGTGACAGAGACTGTAGGTCCCGCATTGGACTCATCAGTCACCTGAGAACTCATTTTTAATGTGGAAGCAAGTCATCCTCGGTTCCGAGTGACTGCCTAAGCAGAAGAAGAAGAAATTTGAAGACAAATCACTCTCAAATGTGGGACTGCTCCACTATAGATTATCAAGATGTTTTGCTTAAATGATAAGTTTAATGTAATTGTGAAAGACATAAATCGGTATGCTTTCCAGTTGATCTGTCAACCTGTGGATCTTGTTCCTTCATTGTCTCACTTAAGTGAGTGAAAGAATGATTTAACGCCATAATGGGTCATGGTGAAACCACAGAGTTACTGTACTGGTCCACAAATGAATCTCTCTCAACCCTATATTTAGTAGCACAGTGAATAAGGATTGTCATAAGATCCTGTTTAGGCTCCTTCACAATACTGACAATATGCTGATCATAGAGGATGGAAAATCACGATTTGATCATGCTTAACAAGTCTGTAAATTTAATGGGCTAGAAGTTCGTGGCCTCAGCGCCGCCATTAATTGGCACCAAAATGCCGGCTGCTGCACTTTCACCAGCTGATCGGGGGTCCCACGGCGGCTGCCATTTTAGTCCCTACCTTTGCGCTGCCAGTAACAAACTGGCGGCGTTGTGACGTCAATCGGCATGCAACGCTGACTTAATGTCACAAATGCGAACTTCGACCCTAGCACTGAATTCAGTGCTGGGTCCTATGGCTGTCAGTAGCGATGTCAGCACCTCTTAAAGGGATACACACATCTTTCGGGTAAGTTTGTACAGGTAGACTACCTTTTATCCGAACTTCCGAAAACCAAAACCCTCTAAAAACCGAAGGTTTTTTCGTTCAGCGTAAGTCGTGCGCACGACATGACCAGAGTGGCGCACGACCCCGACCCCCGCCGACGACCCCGACCCCCGCCGACCCCCCCCGCCGACCCCGACTCCCGCCGACCCTCACCGACGACCCCGACCCACCCCCGACAAATTTCCCAGTCTTATAAAATACCTTCCGAAATCCGAAATTTTCCGAAAACCGAAACACGGCTGGTCCCGAGGTTTTCGGATAAAGGATAGTCTACCTGTATTTAAGCTTTTGGACTGGTGTTTCTTTTTTATTTTATTGAAGTGGCTTGCTGCAATAGATATGAAAAGTCTATTAAGTGTGTAGGGAGTGCTGCTGGACTCTTGCAAGGGCTCGATGGTAAATGAAGGCCATTGAGAAGACAGAAAATGCTGCAAATACTCAGCAGGTCAGGCAACATCTGTGAAGAGAAAAACAAAGTTCACATCTCAGGTCGAGATGCTGCCTGACCAGCTGAGTATTTCCAGTACTTTATGATGTCATTTCACATTTACAGCATCCACTCGCAGGGGGAAGAGGAAGACGCAGAAGAGGAGGAAGCAGACAGAAACAGACAGCCCCTTTTGTGGCTGGGATATCCGGGATGGAATCATCCGCCTGTGGTCCCAGTGACCACAACCCCAATTCCCTTTTCAACATTAGTCCCACACCTTACCTTCCATCTGTTACTGACCATTACAACGTCCTCTTGGCCACGATGCTGAAATAAAAGCCAATAAAAAGCAAACTTTCCAATCTAACTACAGGTATATATATCTATCCATCCAATGTGACATCAAGAAATCCACTGGTTCCCCCTTATCTATTCTGCTAGTAACAACCTCAAAAATTCTAACAGATTTGTCAAACAATTTCCCTTTCATAAATCCGTGTTGACTCTGCCCAATCCTATTATTATTTTCCAAGTGCCCTGTTACCACATCCTTAATAATAGATTCTAGCATTTTCCCTACTACTGATATCAGGCTAACTGGTCTGTAGTTCCCCGTTTTCTCTCTCCCTCCTTTCTTAAATAGTGGGGTTGTATTTGCTACCTTCCAAGCCACGGGAACCATTCTAGAATCTATGGAATTTTGGTAAATGGCAACGAATGCATCCACTACCTCTTTTAAATCCCTAGGATGTAGGCCATCAGGAAGGCAAATGGTACGTTAGCCTTTATTGCAAAGGGGTTGGAGTATAAGAGTAAGGAAGTCTTGCTACAATTATATAGGGCTTTGGTGAGACCACACCTGGAGTACTGTGTACAGTTTTGGTCTCCTTACCTTAGGAAGGATATTCTTGCCTTAGAGAGGATGCAACAATGGTTCACTAGATTGATTCCTGGGATGAGAGGGTTGCCCAATGAGGAGATTGAGTATAAGGGGCCTATATTCTCTCGAGTTTAGAAGAATAAGAGGTGATCTCATTGAAACGTATAAAATTCTTAGGGGGCTTGACAGGGTGGATGCTGAGGGACTGTTTAACCTGGCTGGAGAGTCTAGAACTAGGAGTCATAGGGCTGGATTTTACGAACCTCGGCAGATCCGTGGCGGGCGACGTCGGTGGCTAGTCCCGGCCCCACTGCTGGCTCCAGCCCGCTCTGTAGAATGACTTTCCCTGATTGAGCTTGTTAAGCCCGCCCAGCGCGTTTCCCGGTCAATTAGAGGAAGTGGGTCTGATGACGCGTCATCAGCCGGTTTCCTTAAAGGGACCATGGCCAACTTTAATTTGACATTTGTGCTGTCAGTATTCTACAGCAATGATGTGTTGCAAACACTGACCAGCACTGCACAGAGGTGCAGGGCTGCACCCAGGCTCTCCCGTGACTCCCTCCATTTGCTTATGGAAGGAGTCACAGCACACAGGGAGGTCCTCTTCCCTTCCCATGGGCGGAAGAGACCTCCCTAGGAGATCAACACAGCCTGGTTGCACATTGCAGAGGAAGGCACAAGCAAAGATGTGGTCAGCAGGACGGGGAACTACAGACAAACGTTTCAGTGATCTCATTAGATCACAAAATGTTAGTACAAAGCCACACTCAACCTCATCCTGCTGTGCCTCTCATCGCATCCCCACCACTCTGCCTTCCCTACCCTACTCCTGCACACCCTTACTCACACCAACTTACCTTGCACCTCCACCCATCCCTCTCTATCTACATTATCACATCGCCATCTCACTAGCCACCCCTCACCCTCATCCTAGTGCAATCATACCAACTAACAACACACAAGGGTAAGCACTTGGGTGATTTATCCAATGTTCATGTAAAGTTTCTGTTAATGTGGTCTCAAACTTTGAAACCTTTATTTTCAACACTTTGCATTCTTAGACAGATTTGTGTGCACCTTTGGAAGTGGCTTTGTGCATTGCAGTGAATGGTGAGACATAACGTTACCCCCGCAATGGTGATAAGTGTGAAAGGAATGGCTTGGGCATTATAGGGATGCTTTATGGTGTTGGGGTGGTGCCAACCTGGTGCATCATGTGGCAGCCATATGGGTGTACAGCATCAAGTGAAGTAAATCTGACCATGGTGAGTCCATCCCTGGCCTCCTGGGCAGCAATGTAGTCGGCTGCTGATGCCCTGTGTCCTGTGCAACATTAGTTGATTGCGGAGAAGATTGGTGTAGTTGTTGATGCTGCTAATGTGTCTGGTGATGCTGGTGTTCGGGCTGATCGTGGTGGGATTCTGAGGACCAAGGTGAGAGAATATAAAGTGCACTGAAGCTGATGGAATGGATGGCAGGTGAAGTAGAGATGACAAGCGATCTGTTAGTGGTGGGAGAGCTAATGAGGTCATACTGGATGGAGACTTGTGTAAAGACTTGCAGCATTCTGAATCTGTAGTAGAAATGCAGTTTAGAGAAGCCAGCTGAAACAATGGTCAGTGACCTCCCACCTCGGCTTCACAGACGAGGTCTAGGCACTGGGTAAAAAGCATTAAGTGGCTGTAATGATTTTAATTGCCTCCCCCGCTGCTGCGTGCCATGTCTGCTCAGCACCTGCAAAATCCAGCCCATAGTCTCGGGATAAGGGGTTGGCCATTTAGGACTGAGATGAGGAGGAATTTCTTCACTCTGAGGGTTGTAAATCTTTGGAATTCGCTACATAGAAACATAGAAGATAGGAGCAGGAGTAGGCCATTCGGCCCCTCGAGCCTGCTCCGCCATTCAATGCGATCATGGCTGATCATCCAAATTCAGTACCCTGTCCCTGCTTTCTCCCCATATCCCTTGATCCTTTTAGCCTTAAGAAATATATCCAACTCCTTCTTGAATATATTTAATGAATTGGCCTCTACTGCCTTCTGAGAATTCCACAAGTTCACCACTCTCTGGGTGAAGAAATTCCTCCTCATCTCTGTCCTAAATGGCTTACCCCTTATCCTTAGACTGTGACCCCTGGTTATGGACTCCCCAACATCGGGAACATCCTTCCTGCATCTAGTCTGTCCAGTCCTGTCAGAATTTTATAAGTTTCAATGATATCCCCTCATTCTTCTAAACTCCAGCGAGTACAAGCCCAATCGACCCAATCTCGCCTCATACGTCATTCCTGCCATCCCAGGTATCAGCCTGGTGAATCCTCACTGCACTCTTTCCATGGCAAGAGCATCCTTCCTCAGATAAGGCGACCAAAACTGCACACAATACTCAAGATGTGGCCTCACCAAGGCCCTGTACAACTGCAGCAAGACATCCTTGTTCCTGTACTCAAACCCTCTCGCTACGAAGGCCAACATACCATTTGCCTTCTTAACCGCCTGCTGCACCTGCATGCTTACCTTCAGCGACTGGTGCACAAGGACGCCCAGGTCTCGTTGCACTTCCCCTTCTCCCAATCTATTGGCATTCAGATAATAATCTGCCGCCTTGTTTTTGACACCAAAGTGGATAACCTCGCATTTATCCATGTTATATTGCATCTGCCATGCATCTGCCCAATCACCCAACCTGTCCAAATAATACTGGAGTTTTTTGGCATCCTCCTCACAGCACACACGCCCACCCAGCTTTGTGTCGTCTGCAAACTTGGAGATATTACATCTAGTTCCCTCGTCTAGATCATTAATATATATTGTGAATAGCTGGGGTCCAAGGACCGATCCCTGCGGTACCCCACAAGTCACTGCCTGCCACTCGGAAAAAGAGCCGTTTATTCCAACTCTTTGCTTTCTGTCTGCCAACCAGTTCTCTATCCAAGTCAATACCTTGCCCCCAATCCCATGTGCCTTAACTTTACATGCTAATCTCTTATGTGGGACCTTATCGAAAGCCTTTTGAAAGTCCAAATACACCGCATCCGCTGGTTCTCCCTTATCTATTTTACCAGTTACATCCTCAAAAAATTCCAGTAGATTAGTCAAGCACGATTTACCTTTTGTAAATCCATGTTGACTTTGTCCAATCCGGTCACTGTTTTCCAAGTGCTCTGCTATTACATCTTTTATAATGGACTCTAGCATTTCCCCCACTACCGACGTCGGGCTTACTGGTCTGTAATTCCCCGTTTTCTCTCTACCACCTTTTTTGAACAGTGGGGTAACATTAACTACCCGCCAATCCATGGGTACTGTTCCAGAGTCTAGCGAATTTTGGAAGATGACCAGCAATGCATCCACTATTTCTAGGGCCACTTCCTTAAATACCCTAG
Organism: Somniosus microcephalus; assembly: GCF_052327205.1. NCBI lineage: Eukaryota > Metazoa > Chordata > Chondrichthyes > Squaliformes > Somniosidae > Somniosus > Somniosus microcephalus. Next base: position 277,234,115 of record NC_140989.1, on the reverse strand, counting down.
GATGTAGATTATCAGGCCATGGGGAGTTATCGGCCTTCTATCCCGTCAATTTCTCTAACACCATTTCCCTACAAATACTGATTTCTTTCAATTCCTCCCTTTCATTAGACCCTATGTTCCTTGACATCTCTGGGAGGTTATTTGTGTCCTCCTTTGTGAAGACAGAACCAAAATATGTATTTAATTGGCTGCCATTTCTTTCTTTCCCATTATAAATTCCCCTGATTCTGACTGCAAGGGACCTTCGCTTGACTTCACCAATCTTTTTCTCTTCACATATCTATAAAAGCTTTTACAGTCAGTTTTTATGTTCCCTGCAAGCTTACTCTCATTCTATTTTCCCTTTCTTAATTAATCCCTTTGTCTTCCTTTGTTGAATCCTAAACTGCTCCCAATCCTCAGGTTTACTGCTTTTTCTGGCCAATTTATATGTCCTCTCCTTGGATCTTATGCTATCTCTAATTTCCTGTGTTAGCCACGGTTGAGTCACCTTTTTTGTTTTATTTTTATGCCAAACTGGGATGAACAAATTCTGTAGTTCATCCATGCGATCTTTGAATGTTTGCCATTGCCTATCCACCGTCAACCCTTTGAGTGACATTCCCCAATCAATCCTACCCAACTCGCGCCTCATACCATTGTAGTTTCCTTTATTTAAGTTCAGGACCTTAGTCTCTGAGTCAGCTACTTCACTCTCCATCTTAATGAAGAATTCTATCATATTATGATTGCTCTGACCCAAGGGGCCTCGCACAACAAGATTGCTAATTAATCCTTTCTCATTACATAATACCCAGTCGAAGATGGCCTGATCTCTAGTTGGTTCTTCGACATATTGGTCCAGGAAACCATCTCGTATACACTCCAGGAATTCCTCCTCCACAGTATTGTTACTAATTTGGTTAGCCCAATCTATATGTAGATTAAAGTCACCCATGATAACTGCTGTGCCCTTATTGCAGGCTTCTCTAATTTCCCTTTTAATGCCATCCCCGACCTCCGCATTACTGTTTGGAGGTCTATATACCACTCCCACTAACGTTTTCTGCCCTTTGGTATTTCTCAGTTCTACCCATACAGATTCCACATCATCAGAGCTAATATCCTTCCTTACAATTGTGTTAATCCCCTCTTTAACCAGCAATGCTACCCCACCTCCTTTTCCTTTTTGCCTATCTTTCCTGAATATTGAATACCCCTGGATGTTGAGTTCCCAGCCTTGGCCACCCTGGAGCCAAGTTTCCGTAATCCCAATCATATCATATTCGTTTACCTCTATTTGCGCAGCTAATTCATCCACCTTATTACGAATGCTCCTCGCATTAATACACAAAGCCTTCAGGCTTGTTTTTTTAACGCTCTTAGATCTTTTAGAATTATTATTTACTGTGGCCATGTTTGATTTAAACCCTTGATTTCTCTGTCTGCCACTTTTGTTTTTCTCCTTCCTGTCTTTTGCTTTTATCCTAGCACTAGCAAACACTCCCCCTAGGACATCGGTCCCGGCCCTGCCCAGGTGCAAACCGTCCGTTTTGTACTGGTCCCACCTCCCCCAGAACCGGTTCCAATGTCCCAGGAATTTGAATCCCTCCCCCTTGCACCATTCCTCTAGCCACGTATTCATCTGAAATATCCTTCTATTTCTACTCTGACTAGCATGTAGCACTGGTAGCAATCCTGAGATTACTACCTTTGAGGTCCTATTTTTTTTAAATTTACCTCCTAACTCCCTATATTCAGCTTTTAGGACCTCATCCTGGTTTTTACCTATATCGTTGGTACCTATATGCACCACGACAACTGGCTGTTCACCCTCCCTTTCCAAAATGTTCTGCAGCCGCTCTGAGACATCCTTGACCCTTGCACCAGGGAGGCAACACACCATCCTGGAGTCTCGTTTGCGGCCGCAGAAACGCCTATCTATTCCCCTTACAATAGAATCCCCTATCACTATAGCTCTCCCACTCTTTTCCTCCCGTCCTGTGCAGCAGAACCACCCCTGTTGCCAGGAAGTTGGCGGTTGCTGCTGCCTTCCCCTGATAAGCCATCCCCCCCATCAGTATCCAAAGTGGTATATCTGTTTGAGAGGGGGATGGCCACAGGGGAACCCTGCACTACTTGCCTGCGCCTACTACTCTGCCTGTTGGTCACCGATTCCCTTTCTGCCTGTGCAACCTTTGCCTGCGGTGTGACCAACTCCCTAAACGTGCTATCCACGACGTCTTCAGCATCGCAAATGGTCCAGTATGTATCCAATCGCAGCTCCAGCGCCACAATGCGGTCTGCCAGTAGCTGCAGCTGGATACACTTCTGCACACATGATTGTCAGGGACACAGGAAGTGACCCTGAGTTCCCACATAGCGCAGGAGGAGCATACCATGGGGCCGTGGATGCTGAGTCGTTGAGTACATTCAAGACTGAGATCAATAGATTTTTGAACACTAAGGAATTCAAGGGATATAGGGATAGAGCGGGAAAGTGGAGTTGAGGTAGAAGATCAGCCATGATGTAATTGAATAGCAGAGCAGGCTCGAGGAGCCTTTGGCCTACTTCTGCTCCTATTTCTTAAGTTCTTTACCTTCTCAGATGACTTAAATGTTCCAGGTTCCATCCTCAGCTTGTGCTGAATGAGCTCATTTCAGTCGCAGTGATAGTAGGGGTGCTGCCCATAGGTTAGGATGGGCAAAATCAGCTAGGGTTTCTGCTTCTGATCCTTTCTGAAGGTGCATATGCGTGGATATCAAGTGAGAACAGAATTGGGCTTAGCTGCTATGTCCTTGCCATTGTATAACCTGCTGACACTCCGTGTAAAGGCTCTTACATGAAAAATTGCCCATCTGTTAGAGAACCCATCCAATTTTCATTTCAGTTATCGTCCAAGTAGTGAAGGTGAAAATTATCCCATACATTTTCAAAGGAGGAGAGAAAATTGTTGAGGACATTTCCTTTTGATGGTTTTTTCCCCACAGGGTTTTTATCTGCTTTTTCAGTATCACAATTGTGTGGGACCAGAGGCCTTTACCTGTCTGTCATTGTTCGTATGACTGTGTGGATTAGACTCCCACTGAAAATATTTAATGCTTTGTTGATTAGCAAAATTTAAACGTGCTGTATAACTATGTAAGCGATTGAAAAATTCTAGAGGTGGCTCTAGACATAGATGATTAATTAATGTACAGAACACTTACTTTAGTCCTGCTGGGACCATGAACGTTTTCTGGAATGGAATGAATAATGTGAATTCTAATGTCTGATATCATGCAAGTTTAGCTCATTCAGTTAGGGAATAATTTCATTAAGGTTTTCTCTGAGGTTTATCTGTTATTCACCGCACTCAGAAAATTTAAGTTTGTGAGTGTTCATGACTATTTAGTTTGTATGTAGTCCCTTGATAACAGCATGGTTGATGGGGTGAATTACCTTTCCTTATTACATACTTTCTTATGTTCATATCTATATATGAGATATAAATCAATGAAAGAGTTAATGACAGCTGTTGAATGATATTCCATTAACTGATTGTAATTCTGCCTAAAAGCCCTAGCTTGGAAAAGGTAGGAAACAAAAAACACTCTGGTCCTTTCAGGATTGTATTACATTCTGGTGCAGATTGATGTCTTTAAAACTTATATTCACAATTATGCTGATTTTCAAAATTTTAATGTCACTATGTTGAAACTATGACCGCGATTTTGCCGGCATTCAGAGGGCTGGTTTGGAGGTGGGTCAGGAGTTAAATCCAAAATGATTGACGGCGGGTTGCGAACCTGCCTCCACGCAACTTTCCAAAGTGTTAGGTCTGCGACTCCAGATCAGACCCGACACCAAGTGGCGGGAGAGGCACTTAAGATAGTTAACTGTTAAATGCTATTTTGACAGGTTTTTTCAATTTTGCCACATTTTCACCGTGTTCCACGTCATTCGACAAACACGCCAGCTGATTGTGTCGGGTGTTCCAACAGGCTGAATAGTTCGCAGCTGCAACTGCAGCATAAAAGCTAACCTGCCACATCAGTTCAATTTCAAATGCCAGAAATGTCTGATTTCAGGATTTGGAAGACATATTTCAGGTGTATTGAGGTTGTAAGTGTGTGTTGTGAGATCTATATGCACTGTGACCTCGGAATAACCTGTCTCCACATTGACTGAGCGCTTACAACATCTCATCCTCAAGTGACAGATATACCAGCAGAATGGGAACCATTCATCATGGTCCTCCGATTCGGAGGACGAGCAGCCGCAGCAGCAGCAGCAGCAGACCCAGGCTCACCAGCAGCACCAACAACAAGAGCACCAACCTTCTCCTCAGCCACCTGATGCTGCACAGGGCAGAGGCCATCAGCGCAGGGCTGCACCGCACTGCAGGAGATACCCCCAACACAGGGTTTACAGGCAGAGGATGAGCTTCCTCAACATGAGTGAGCAGCAGTGCCAGAGGAGGCTGAGACTTCCGTGAGAGGTAGTCGCAGACATCTGCACAATGTGGCACCAAGATCTGCAGCCCAGAGGAGCGGGTAGACACTCCTTACCAATGGCTGTCAAAGTCACCACCACCCTCAACTTCTTTGCGTCAGGGTCCTTTCCGGGATCAGCTGCAGACATCAGCGGCGTCTCCCAGTCGGCTGCCCACAGATGCATAACACAGATTACCGATGCCCTGTTTGCCAAGTCAGCCAATTACATCCACTTCTCAATGGATGAAACAAGTGTTACCGCGCGGGCGGTTAGGTTTGCCAATCTGGCAGGCTTCCCAAGGGTGCAGGGCGTCACCGACTGCACACATGTGGCCATCATGGCACCCCATCACAACCCAGCTGTATTTGTGAACCACAAGGGCTTCCACTCACTTAACGTGCAGCTGGTGTGTAACCACAGGAAGAACATTATGCATGTGTGCGCAAAGTTCCCTGGCAGCTGGCATGACTCATACATCCTGCAGCAGTCCACTGTGCCTCAGCTCTTCAATCCGCCAACCCAACTTTATGGTTGGCTACTTGGAGACAAGGGCTATCCCCTGAAGATGTGGCAAATGACACCGATGAGGAGGCCATCAAACGAAGCTGAAGCGCGCTATAATGACAGCCACATTTCCACCAGAAACATCATAGAGAAAACCATAGGCTTGCTCAAAATGTGCTTCAGATGCCTGGACAGATCTGGTGGAGCCCTGCAGTACGCACCAGCCAGGGTCTCCAGAATCATCATGGTCTGCTGTGCACTGCACAACGTTGCACTGTAGCGTGGCTTACCGCTGCCTGAGGAACAAATGGCTCAGTGCACAGCTTCCTCGTCCTCAGGAGGAGGAAGAGCCGAATGTGGTTGCAGATGAGGAACACCTGGCAGAGGCGGCTGTCCCAGTGCTACCAGCACGTGAGCACATTGCTGGCCGTGAGGCAAGGGATGCACTAATCCATGCCAGATTCGCGTAACTTTACGATGCACATACAAGTGGCTGGCGCATGCCCATGAGGGTTGGCAGGAACTCCATTCCACACCATACAGCATCTGTACAATGAACTGTGCATTCCTATCACTCTCCCCACCATCACTGCAGATAAAAGGCGCCCTCACCCCTCACTGTGTCACTTCAAATTCTGAGCACACATAGGGCAACGCATTGAATCATTCACATCGCATTACTTTAATACAATAGAAATAAAGATCACAAGCGTAACTTTGGATTATATGAAACGACCCAAGTGACTATTTGTGTGTTAACTTTCTCTTACGCGTGCACCTATGTGGTGCTTCCCCTGTGGCTTCAGCAGATGTAGAGACAGCCTGCTCACTTCCCTGCTGCGCCTGCTTAGATGCTTTTGGCAGTCGTCCTCTGGGTTTGGGAGCCTTGGAGGGCTCCGCCAAACTCTGCTCTTCCTGCGGCTGTGCAGGGGCAGAGATGGCCATCTGTGTTGGGTGAGGCATCTGGGGCTCTGGCAGAGGGCTCCACCGTGGCATGGGAGTGTGAGTTCTTGGAGAGGAGCCCCCACTTCCTTGTTCTCGACCACCACCATCCCTCTCATGGGTCACCTGCACTTCACTGCTAGCAAGTAGCTGGAGAGCACCTTGCTGCACGTCTCTTTACTAACAGTCCTCATAACAGGGACGTCCATGTAGCTCTGGTTCCTGTCCACGATAGATGCCCATCTATCCTCCATAGCTGACCATCTATCTAGAAGAGTCACCATGTTGGTCTGTGTCTGGTGATTTATGTCCTCCATGGAGGTTGCCATCCTTTCCATGGTGGCACCTACATTTGCCATTGCGTGCACCACGGCATTGCTCATGTTTGAGATGGACTCCTTAATTCTCTGCACACTCGCAGTTACTGTGGTTGCAAACTCAGTCAGAGCCTTCTGCACTTGTTCCTGAAGCTCCAGCACCGCTATCTTTCTGGATGGCCCAGAGGCACAGCCTCTACATGCAGCTGAGCAGAGCTAGGAGCACCCTGCGGCCTCTGACGAGAACTCTCCACTGCTGTCCCTCTCTCCACCATCTGCTCCTGCTCACTTGTGAGCTGTGATACACCAGGTGACAACACTACTCTATCTTGCGAAGGCCCCACCAAGGTGTGCGTCTCTGCGCTGGTGCTGGCTGCGCTCATTTTTGCTGACGGTGCTCCCTCAGGCTGGAGGTTCCTCTGAGGAGCCCTCCTGCTCTTCCTCCTGGACAGTGGGGAGGGGGCTCTCGATGGCCCAGTGGGGGAGTAAAGGCATGAGTTAGACATGTGTTACAGACACATCCCATTGTGCAGATGATCAGAACTCAATTTCTATGAACATCAGATCCCATATGAGTCACTCATGAATGCAAAATCAGAGGGTTGGAAATCAGTTCTGTCACCAGCTTGCTGTACTGCGCCCTTCTCTCCATCCCCCACTTCCAGCTCCTCTCCACCTCCGACGATCTCCAGAGCTGCCTCCTCAGCGTGCGTTAGATGTGCCACGGATGGTGGGCCTCCTCCTGTCCTCCCCCTCTCCCTCTTATTGTGGGCTCTCTTTTCCTGCAGTGAGGGACACAAGTGGAGTTTCAGAGAGATTGATGGAGTGAGTGTAAAGAATGGATAACATAGATGTTTAGAGGGAGACAATGATGGAGTGAGGTGCCAATACCAAAGTCCCTCCCTGCGTGTTGTTAGTTGTTGTCATTGCATAACAGTGAGTGTGAGTGGTGCATAGTAAGATGGTGAAGTGATTCTGTACATAGAGAGGGATGGGTGAGGGTGCAAGGGATGTTAGGGTGAGTTGGGATATACAGGAGTAGGTTGCCAATGCAGAGTGATGGGGATGAGAAGAGGTGGGAAGCAGATTAAAGGTAAGTGTGATGTTATGCTCACTTTTGCTGAGCGCAGCAGATCGTTAAACCTTTTCCTACACTGCACCCAGATGCGTGTACACACCGACCTTGCACTGACCTCAGCAATTTGCAGCCAGGCTGCCTTTGTGTGCTGAGGAGGCTTCCTCCATCCATCTGAAGGGAAGAGGACCTCCTTGCGTCCTCTTACTCCCTCCACAAGAGCATGGAGGGAGTCATCATCAAACCAGGGAGCAGCCTTGCTTCGTTGCGCTGCCATGCCTGCAGCAATCAGCATTCTGAAGCAGAAGAAAACAAATGAAAATCAAAGGGGACATGGCCCCCTTAAATATCCAGGTTCCTAGCGTGTCATCAAGCGCGAGCAGCCGACCCGCACCCACCGATTGGGCCAGCTAGCGTGCACGGCGGCCTTAATGAGGCCAATCTGGGGAAAATCATTATTGCAGGGCAGCTGCAAGTGGGAGTGGGAGCGGAACTCGCCAGACAGCAGACCGGCCACCACCCCGCCTCCAGGCGGAAAATCCAGCCCTATGTAACCACTATCAGTTATTTCAGAAGATCAAAGGGGCTACTGGGATCAAACCTCTAGTAGAACTGTAACTGAGATAGAAGTTTATTTAGAATATTCTAGCAGATGGGGAGTGCCTTTCATAGTTAGAGATTACCAAACTAGTGTCAAACTGCTGCAGTATATTAAGTATTTTTGTTTCTTGTATTCATTTGCTCATTCTTCATAACCATTCTCAGATTTTACGACATTCAAGATGGAACGATACCGGGCCCTGTAGGCCAACGTTTCAAAAGAACACTGGAAAAATATAGAAACAAACGTGTGGAGCTGATAGAGTACCAAAGCAATATAAGAGAGGACCCATCAGCAGCTGAAGCAGTGGAATGTTGGAAAAAATATTATGAAATCCTAACGATTTGTGGATTGTTAAAAATCTGGGAAGATTTGCGTCTTAGGTAATAGCAGCAAAATGGATTTTCATTATGTAACTTTAGTGCTAAATTATACCATGTTAAAGGTTTACTATATAATTTATCTCCCCATTACACATTTAGTTTGTCTTCCTTTCCTTATGCCTTTTCTTACTAGGCACCATTTAGTTACCTGAGTGGATTGAAATCAAATGATCTGATTTCAATCCTGTAAAAATTTTAGTCTTGAATTGGCCATTTGTAAATGCTTGACATATGCTTGGGAAACCCTTCAGTTTTATTTTTCATCCTTGTTTGAAAGTCACCTCTTCCTGACAGCACAAACAAGATTGGAAACTCATCAGCCTGGAATTTGCAGTCAGCGGTGAAGCGAAGGCGTTCGCCACTGGCCCCGAAGTAAGCTTTGCACAAAGATCTTGCAATTTCTGTGTTGAGAAGTTCGGGTTTTCCGACATTCAGTTTAGTGGGGGATCCCCTTGTGCAAGCTGCTGTGACGTCAACAAGCTGTCTAAGCAGCCAATCAAAACGCAAAATTCTCAGACAGCGAACAAGAAAGTGGGTAAGTTCTTAAAATTCGAAGGGGCAAAAATTGGGCTGTGCCCCATTTGGGGCGCTAACTTCGCCAAAGCGCGACTTTTAGCGCCCCAAAAAAGTTAGCGCCCCGCACCCAAAATTCGATGATAGCGCCAAGCAGGAGGCGGGGCGCTACTGGAAACGCTCCCCCTCCCTCTTAGTGCGCTCCAGCCCAATATCGCGGCGCTATGTGCCACAATGCCACGCGCGCCGGCAGGTCGCGACACGGTACTGCAGACCTTTATCCCCTTATTAAAGGGGAGGGGCCCAGGGCAGCACGAACCGGGGCCCAGCTGGGCCACAAGGGAGCGGGGTGCTGGCAAAAGAGCCCAGCACTCGAGAGAAGTGCCGGGCTGCCTGATTGCGGCTAGCACCTCGCGGGGGGATGGCAGAGGGGGGCAAGTGCTGGCAGGCGGCCAGCAAAAGAATTGGCCGCCCGGCACCTCCCCTTTAAATATCGGTGACCTGGCCACACATACGCTCCCCTGACCCTGTCGGACATAGTGTCCGGCGGTACATCAGGGGGCGCAACCGAAGTTTGCGGCCAGGGCGATGACGTCATCGCCGGAGGCGCAGCGCCACGAGGCACTACTGGCTACCGCCGCCGCTAACCTCCCGCTGAATTTCATGGGAAGCGTTAGCAGTGCTGCACCCGAGCGCTAGTTGCTTTGCGCCTTGTTAGGGCGCTAACGGGAGGCGCAAAGCAACCAAATTTTGCCCCCTAACCTTTTTTAAATGTTAGAGAGCAAAACAAAGATTGGGGCTCTCACATGGGGGAAAGGGCAAACCTGAAATAAAGATGAACAAACTATTTAAAAAAAAATTGAAAGTCTTAAAATTTTTAATTCTTGTTGAGTATTAAGAGGATGGTGGTGCACAGCACAGCCTGTGTCGGAGCAGTGAACGACAGACCACAACTTCAGGATCTCTGTGCATGCGTAAAATCCCGAAGTTGTGATCAGTTTCAAAGGTGAATGACGGCGAATGCTGCCAGTTCGCCATCATCCAGACATGTAGGAAATTGCAAACATCAACTGCATTCTACAATTCTGGTACATTTCCATACAATAGTTTATCTTATTAAGCAAAGTGGGCACTTCACTTATGAGTCTGCATACATTAACTTTTAAAATGGTGGGTATAGGCAATATCCACTTAAACTTTGACAAATCTGTACTTTTAATATAGCACTAACTTAGCTGTTAACTTTTTAAATCATTTTAGATGTGGACTATGATATATCATGAATGTATCTTTACACCAGTTATATAGTTAATTTCAATCTGTTCCGAACATGTACAAATAGTCTGTATTTGTCATCCTATTAGTAATCCTTAAAATAATCTGTTCTTAGGTCAGAGTAGGTGGATGCCAGACCCCCACCCTTATCCAAAACAGGAAGCAGCTTATAGAAAATAACTTTTTTTGATTAACTTGACAAAGGAGTTCCCATGAATTTTTTGCTGTACTTTTACACATGGGTCTTTGCTGCCTTCTGCTGACAGGTTGCACTCTTCATCCTCTTCTATACCTGTGCGTGAATTATTACCTGTTCTAGTAATTGTGAGGGCCGTGATGTAGTTTATTGATTTTCAGTATTATTTGCGTCTGTGTCAGTAGTTGTTTTCCAACAGTAGTGGTTCTGTTTTGATGTGGAGGTTCGTCTTATTGTTCCACTTCAAGAGTTTGGTTTGATTTATTGTATTTCCTGGACCTCATTCTACAGTGTTATTAGTACAGCCAGTGAAATGTGTCGATTTGAAAGTTGAGTGTCATTTACTTTATAGTTTTAAGAGTGATATGTTATATTCTAAATTTTATTGCTTAGTATGTAAGGGGATCGTCATTTTTAATTGTTTTTAAGTGGTTGGTTATTTCTGCTCTTGCTGTCTTGAGTGCATTTAACATTGCACTGTTTGCAGCATAATTGATTTTGGCATCATGATTTTTGATTCATTTGACAGCCCTGAGTTCTCTCACAAGACACTAACACCATTAAAAAGTTCTGGTGGTCACTTGTGGGAATTGTAAACCACTGATTTGGGGGCTAATCTATTGTATAAACATTATGCAACTATAGTTACTTCTTTTCAAGTACTAGCAACAAATCAAACATTAAAATGTATTTCGTTTAATTGTTTTCCATGTTCAGAGCTCAAATTCAGATCTTTTTTCTCCCCATATTTTTTTTGTTTGGGATTAAAAAATTGATTTATTTTATACAAATATATTGTTTTGAATATTGAGTCAAATGTCTTGCAGTTGTTTAGAGGCTTTCATTTTACTCCTTTGGAGACTAGAATGCTAAGTATAAATTCCAGATGTTGTAAAATGGCTTTGTGAACATCACTAGTAAACCTTTGTTAGTTTCCAGAATACTAGCAGTCAGCATCTTAAAATCATTAATGTTAGCTAGTTAAGGATGGTGATAACCATTTACTTTACTGTTTATATTGATTTTACAATGATAATTTAAAATAAGTACAAGCCAATTCTTGCATAAGAAAAAACCTGTAAGTCAAACATTTGCATGATGCCTGCCTGCAGCTCCTGTAAGTACACCATGCACGTAAGGCCAACAGCAACCTTCTCCACTCTTGCCTGTTTCTGGTTAGTTAACTGCAACTGTTCCTCTTCTAGAAGCTGACCTCACAATTGTTGAAGCAAAGTCTATAATTATTTTAAAAGGGAATAAGGTAGTTACTTGAAAAAAGAGCAATATCAAAGACTCTGGTGAGTGAGCAAGAGAGTGGGATTAGAGTAGGCAGCTTACGTGGAGAAAAATACTGCCGCAGATTTGATGGGTCGAATGCTTGTTTCTGAGCTGTAATTGTGAGCTCCTTCTCCATAGTGCTGTACCTGGTTATTCTTGGCCTTCAATACTGCTTTTTCTATTTGGCTATCATTTCAGGACTTTGCACAGTGTGTCAGCTGAGGCACTTTTGGGTTGCAAATTGGCTACTTGCAAATGTTGCTTTGTTCTTTCTTTGACTATCCTGCTTATTGCTTTTATCTTCCAGCTGATTCTGAGAACATTGTGAAGAAATTTGGTGTTGAAAGTATTAAGGTGGTTCTTGTAATGATCAGTAACATGTCATCCTAGAATGGTACACTAGGTGGAGCTGTATGTATATAAGAGTGGGCTACCCACGATGCACTAGGTTATCCATAAGGTAGTAGTCGAGATGGATGCCTGCACACGAAGTCCACATGGCTGAATAAAGTGACTAGCTCAAGCTAGCTGTTCATAATGATAATGTCTATTTATTTATGAACATAACATGGTACCAGGATTGGTAAAGTCTGCTGAATATTGTGAAACGCGACATGGAGAATTTGAAGCCACCGGAGGGTTTGAAACTCACGGGGAATGTCGACCGCAATTGGCAGACTTTCAAACAACAATTCGAACTCTACATTGCTGCCATCGGGTTCGGTACGAAGCCAGACGCAAGGAAAATAGCGTTGCTGCTCACGGTTGCAGGCCCACAGGCGATAGAGGTATTTAATACATTTGTATTTGATCAAGAGGAGAACAGAGAAAAACTGGATGATGTGCTAAAGAAATTTGATACACATTGTTCTCCCAAAAAGAACGAGACCTATGAGAGATACGTGTTCCGTTCACGGACACAGCAGCAAAATGAGATTTTTGATAGCTTTATGACCGATCTGAAACTGAAAACACAGACATGTAATTTCTCTGAACTGAAATCATCCATGATTCGTCACCAGATTGTGTTTGGTATTCATGATAAAAAAAAAGTCAGGGAACGTTTGTTGAGAGAAACCAAACTAACATTGGAGAATGCTGTGAAAATATGCCAAGCCAGTGAGCTAGCTCAAAAGCACGCGAAGACTTTCAGTGAAATTAATAATAATGCAATTGTAGTAAGTGATAGTGCTGCTGTCGGTGCTGTGTCCTACAAAGGGAAGAAACGTGGGCAGAACAGAAATGCAAAGCAATCGGAGGAAGGAATTTTTAATTGTAAACGCTGTGGTTACAAACACCAGTCACGACAATGCCCAGCGTTTGGAAAAATGTGCACAAAATGTTATGGAAAGAATCACTTTGCCAAACAATGCTTTTCAAAAGTAAAAACAAAAAGGGCAACAAGTCAATGTGATTGAGGACACTGATTTAAGTGAGACATTTTTTGTACGAATGGTGTCATGTGACAATATAGAAAAAGATACAGAAAATGTGCAGCCCTCAGGAATGGACAATGCTGAACATAAAGTTAATGCAGTAAAAGAGGACAAATGGATGATGTCGCTGCAGGTAAATGGAGCATTAGTTACATTGAAACTAGACACTGGGGCAAAAGCAAACTTAATCAGTATGAGTGACATTAAAAATATGAAAGAAAAGCCCAAAATACAGAAAAAGTCAGTACTACTGAAGGACTATAATGGACAGAAAATAGATAGCTTAGGTGTATGCAGACTTAAAGTGACAGTCAAGGACAAAGTGCATCATCATGTTTTCTGTTGTGGCTGAAGGACTTGATTCACTATTAGGTGACAAAGCTTGTGAGGACTTAGAACTGGTCAAGAGAGTCTACCGTATAAACTGTGCCATAAGCAGACCAGATGACTCGGTGGATTCTGTAGTGAGTAATTTCCAGGATGTGTTCAAAGGATTTGGAGTTCTACCATTCACTTACAAGATCCAGCTAAAGGAGGATGCTCAGCCAGTGGTACATGCTCCACGAAGAGTTCCAGCACCCCTGCGTGACCGGCTCAAGAAAGAACTGGACAGAATGACCACACTAGGCGTCATCAAGAAAGTCGAAGAGCCAACAGACTGGGTTAACTCCATGGTATGTGTAAAGAAAAAGAACAATGATCTAAGAATGTGCATGGATCCAAAGGACTTAAATGCAAACATAAAACGTGAACACTACCAGATTCCCAAGCGAGAAGAAATCACCAGTGAAATGTCAGGTGCCAGATATTTCACAAAGCTCGATGCCTCATGAGGATTTTGGCAACTAAAACTAGATGAAGAGAGCACCAAATACTGTACCTTCAACACACCATTTGGCAGGTATTGTTTCCTCAGAATGTCTTTCGGGATAATATCTGCATCTGAAATCTTTCATAAAGCGATGGAACACATAATTGAAGGTCTGGAAGGAGTTCGGGTCTATGTTGATGACATCATCATCTGGGGCTCCACACTGAAAGAACACAATGAGAGACTGACTAAAGTGCTACAGAGCATACGCCGGAATGGATTGAAGCTCAACAAAGCCAAGTGTCAGTTTGGCGTCCAGGAAGTCACTTTCCTAGGAGATAATCTATCTGGTAAAGGAATAGAGCCAGATATGGAAAAAGTAAATGCCATACTCAACATGCCCCGACCCACTGACAAAAAAGGAGTGCTACGCATCATGGGGATGATAAACTTCATTGGAAAGTTCATTCCTAACTTGTCAGCCAAGACAGCCTGTCTGCGAGACCTGCTACATAAAACAAATGAGTTCGCATGGACAGAAAGACATGAACAAGAGTGGATGAACCTCAAAACCGTGCTGACAACCACACCTGTACTCGCCTTCTTTGACCCAACAAAGAGAATCAAAGTGTCAACGGATGCATCAAAAGATGGCCTAGGCGCGGTCTTGCTACAAGCAGAGGGTGAAGATTGGAAGCCTGTTGCCTATGCCTCCAGGTCTATGACTGATACTGAGTGTCGATACGCCCAGATTGAAAAGGAATGTCTAGGCTTGGTAGTTGGACTAGAAAAGTTCCATGGCTACATATATGGACTTCCCACCTTCACAGTTGAGACAGACCACTGCCATCATTAAAAAAAAACCTGAATGAGATGTCTCCAAGGATTCAATGACTCATGATGAAGCTGCAAAGATATGACTTTGAACTGATCTACACACCAGGCAAACACATAGGGCTGGATTTTCCTAAGCCCCTGGAGTCGGGTTGGAGGCGTGCGGACGATAAAAATCGGAGATCCGGGGGTCCCGACCCCAACCCGCCTCCATGTCAATTTCATAGGAGTCTGGCTGCCGACAAGTGCTGGAACCCGACTCCCAGAGGCGGGAAGGGATTAAAGGCAATTAAACTGCCTGTTAACAGGTAGTTTTTTGCCTATTCGCGATTTTTATTGCTGGTTTGTGGGCTTCCCGACAGCTCCAAACCACGAAAAGTTTTCGAGGCGGGACGTGGGTCTGAGGTCTTGGAGGGGTCGAGATGCCCAGTGTTCAGGTGAGTGAGGGGTGCAGGAGTGCAAAGGTAAGTGTTTTGCAAGTGTTTAAAGTGTTTAAATAAGTTTAACTTTTACTTACCTTTACAGGAGTCCTGCATTCCGGTGTCGGGAGTCGGCTGCAAGAACCACAGAAGCTCCGATTTTTAAAAAAAAATCAGCTTCTTCGTTTCTGCAGCAAAATGATTTTAAAGTTATCCTGAGAAAGGACTGAGGCTGAATTAGCAGTTTTTCAGTGCTTGACAGCTTCAAACAGCTGCTAAACACTGATATTTCATCTGCCAAAAGCTTTTGACAGATGAAATGTCAATCTCTGACGTCACCTGTTGCCGGGTGGCCCTTAATTGGCCTGCTGAGCCCACAGGGCGGGCTCAACAAGGTCAATCAGAGGAAAATCCAGTGGGTTGGCCACATCTCCATGGAGGCGGGACAACAAGCCCGAATGTGGGTTTCCCACCTCCAACCCGCCCCCGTAGCAAAATCCAGCCCATAGTGTTAGCAGATGCACTATCCCGAGCACCCACAATGAGTCATGTGAGCTCTACTGAGGAAGACGTGGATGTGCATGTGAGTCTGGTCACTGCTGCGCTGCCCGTGTCAGACACAAAATCAAAGCAAATAGCAGAAGAAACAGTAAAAGATACAGGGCTAGAAATTCAGTAGGCTTTGCGCCCAGTTTTCGCCCAAAGAGGGTTTTTGCGCCACTTGCTGAGATTGCGCCGATATTCAGCGCTGCGGTAATGGCGGCATTAGCCAGTAGCGCTGCGCCGCCACCGATGACGTCATCGGTGTGCGCAGTGCCCCGCTACCAGCCCGACCGCCATATTTAGTTGCGGCCGCCTCTTCCGCAGCGGCCGCAAACAGCGATCTGAAAACGGGGCCGTCCTGCAGCCTTAGTGGGGCGAGTTAAGGCGGAGGTGTGGCCGGCCGCTTTTTCGGCGGCCGCCTGCCCGCACCTCCTTCCCCGGCCTCCTCCACTCCCCCCCCCCCCCCCCCCCCCCCGCGGCATTGCCGGCTGTTTTCCGGGAGCCCGGCACTTCTCCGTGGTGCCGGGCTCATTTGCCGGCACTAGCGAGCGGCGATCTCGCTGTTGCAGGCACCTCCCCCTTAAGAGAGGGAGGAAGGCCTGCAGTACCGCAGCGGGTGGCGCTGCGGCACCTAGCGCGCCGAAATTCAGTTTCAGCGCCCCAAGCGGGGGCGGCCACACCCTTGAATAGCGGCCGGCTTCGACTTGGGGCACTGAAACTGAATTTCCGGCGGGCGCAAGTGGCTCCACGCGCAGCGGTAACTTCTGGGCGCAAGCGAGCTGGCGGGCCCAAACTGAATTTCTAGGCCACAGTGTTACGAACAGTAATAGAGAACATTCACCATGGTTGGCCAAACGGTTCCTGTCCAAAGTACTTTCACCTCAGGTCAGAATTGAGTGTCGCAAGTGGACTATTGCTAAAACAGAACAGAATAGTCATTCCACAGGCTCTACGTCAAGACATGCACCTCGGAATTGAAAAATACAAAAGGAGAGCAAGAGACACTGTTTATTGGCCTGGCATAAATAAGGACATTGAGAACATGATAGGCAAATGTGAGACATGCCAGAAACACCAAAACAAACAAGCAAAGGAACCAATGATAGTAGCTGACTTACCAACAGCACCATGGCAAAAGGTTGGTATGGACCTTTTTCATTTGAATGGTAAAGAATATCTATTAGTGATTGACTACTATTCTAACTATCCTGAGATGGCGCTGCTCTCAAGCACCACAGCAAGCAGTGTCATAATGTATGTGAAATCCATCTTCGCCAGACATGGAATTCCCAGGATTGCCATTAGCGACAATGGTCCGTGCTTCAACTGTAAGGAGTGGCAACAGTTTGCAGCACAGTATGACTTTCAGCACATCACATCCAGTCCTTTGTATGCTCAGTCGAATGGTAAGGCAGAAAAAGGTGTTCAAGTTCTCAAACAGCTACTGAAGAAAGTGACAGAAAGCAAGTCTGATCCTTATCTCGCCCTGCTGAGCTATCGAGCCTCCCCTTTAGACTCTGGTTCTTCACCTGCTGAACTCCTAATGAGTCGCAAGTTGCGCACCACGCTACCCTGCTGTGCAAAAGAAAAGCAGAGTAAGGAACTGAGACAGAGACTTCAACTGTTAAAGCTGAAACAGAAATCATACTATGACAAGTCATCCAAAACTCTGAAACCATTGACAAGGTATGATGTTGTCAGGATTGAGGATCTAGATGCATGGAACAGGAAAGCTACAGTTCTTGAGGAAGTAGGACCAAGGTCATACACTGTTAGAACTGAGGAAGGACAGATTCTCAGGAGGAACCGCCGTTCCCTCCTAAAAACACAAGAGACTATCCAAGAGCAAATCGATGACAATGCCGCAACTGAATCTTGTCACTCACCACCAGAACAATCTAACACAAACACACATACAGGCTCTCATGAGAACACATCAGACTTACCCCTGCTGAGAAGATCCACACGTGAAGTAAAAAAGCCTGATAGACTTAATCTTTGAATACAAAGAAAACTATATTGAAAATGTATTGACTGTTGTGAAGATGTTTATGTCGTTATGATTGATTGATACTGATTTTGTTTAACCTCAAAGAAAGGGGGATGTAATGATCAGTAACATGTCATCCTAGAATGGTACACTAGGTGGAGCTGTATGTATATAAGAGTGGGCTGCCCACGATGCACAAGGTTACCCACAAGGCAGTAGTCAAGATGGATGCCTGCACACGAAGTCCACATGGCTGAATAAAGTGACTAGCTGAAGCTAGCTGTTCATAATGATAATGTCTATTTATTTATGAACATAACACTTCTCAGTATCCTTTTATAATCGATCAGGTTTCAGTCCTATATTGTTTGATGTTAGTTTTGAGGATAGTCTATTATTTCTCCAGATGTTATTCAGTTTGTTAAAAGCTTTGTAAACTCTAGCTGATAAGTCTTTTCTAATTTTAGCATTGCTGCATATTATATACTTCTGTGAAGTAGTCTGTATTCTGTAATGCCTTTCCTCTGATCTTGATGTTAACATTGGTTCCAACAGTCATGATTTTTGTCTTCATCAAAGAGAGCTTTAACTTGACTTAAATGCGTTTCTTTGTATTTGTTCTTCCGTTTCTACCAATAATCTTCCAAGTTGGGGTGAAAGGACAATTTTCATCTCCTTACTGTCCTGTTTGCTCTCAAAAACAGGGTGATACCAGGCGGGAAATAAAATGTTCCTGCTGCCCATTTACCGCTACTCTTACAGATGCCCTGATTTTCCAGGAGATGTAATTCTTGGTGGCTAGAGATCCCCTCTGAAATAGGTGGGAACCCTTTGAATGTATTCAAGTCAGGATCAGTTGATGTCATTCTGATACTGACGCCATTTTCCAACCGTACCGCCTGACTAACACCACTTCCTACTCCTGCCCATCAGTAATAACCTACAGGTGATCATTTCAAATGTTATTTAAAGGGATCCTCAGCTGTTCTCTGGTAAAGCTTTCTAGAGCTTTTGGTAACATATTCCTTGCAGTACCTTTTGAGTTTTTTGACCTTAAATGATTTGAAAGTGCTTGTAGTTGCTATTGTATGTTGTGATCTATTAAGTTGTTTCTTGATGAGGGCCCTTCTAAGAATCCCACTCTGGATGGAGGAAGTGGAGCAAACAGAGCTGTAGCTGGAGGCAGAGCAAATAGTTTGGAGTCATGCTTGGAACAAACCTTACCCTCCCAACAGAATACCTAGGTCCAGAACGACATACCTGCAGCTCTCTGAGAAACCGTGCATAAGAAGGCTTTGATTCTGTAGGAAGGCAGTGACAATCAAGGTCACTGCAGCCCTAAACTTCTTTGCCTCTGGCTCCATCCAGACTGCCACAGGAGAAATCAGTAACATCAGTCATTCTGCAGTTCATGCTTTTACTAAACAGGTGGCTGATGCTTTGTTTGCTAGGGCATACACATTCATTACTTTTTCCATGGACATCCAGAAGCAGCAGGATAGGGCTCTTGGGTTCACACAGGTTGCAGAATTCCAAGTCCAAGGTGTCATTGACTGCACCCATGACGCAATGCAGGCTCTTTCAAACAAAGTGACCACTTCATGAATTGCAAGGGCTTCTGCTCTATTAACGTGAAGCCAGTGTGTGACACAAGTTTATGCCCGCTTTCCTGGAATCTGCCATGATGCTTTTATATTGCATCACATTTGTCCATCTCCTCACTGCTCCTTATCAGCAAGTTAAAGGCTAGCTGCTTAAAGATGAGGCTATCCCCTCCACTTAGCTTATAATTCCTCTTCGGAACCCACACTCGACTGCAGAACTCCTGTATGACCCATGGGTCAACTGGAGCCCTCATTAAGCAGACCATTTAGATGCTGAGAGGCTATTTTCCCTGGCTGGAGAGTCTAGAAATAGGGGTCATAGTCTCAGGATAAAGGGTCGGCCATTTAGGACTGAGATGAGGAGAAATTCCTTTACTCAGAGAGTTGTGAATCTTTGGAATTCTCTACCCCATGGCTGTGGTGGCTCATAGAATCAGAAATTTACGGCACAGAAGGAAGCCATTCGACCCATTGTGTCTGTGCTGGCCGAAAAGGCTGTTCAGCCTAATCCCACTATCCATCTCTTGGTTCGTAGCCTTGGAGCACTTCAAGTAAATATCCAAGTGCTTTTTAAATGCGATGAGCGTTTCTGCCTCTACCACCCTTTCAGGCAGTGAGTTCCAGACCCCCACCACCCTCTAGGTGGAAAAAGTTCTCCTCAACTCCCCTCTAAACCTTCTACCAATTACTTTAAATCTATGCCCCCTGATTATTGACCTCTCTGCTAGGGAAAATTGGTCCTTCCTATCCACTCTATCTAAGCCCCTCATAATTTTATACACCTCAATCAAGTCTCCCCTCAGCCTCCTCTGTTCCAAAGAAAATAACCCCAGCCTATCCAATCTTTCCTCATAGCTAAAATTCACCAGTCCTGGCAACATCCTCGTAAATCTCCTCTCTACGCTCTCTAATACAATCACATCTTTCCTGTTCATCCAGAACTGTACGCAGTATGCTGTGGCCTAACTAGTGTTTTATACAGTTCAAGCATAACCTCCCTGCTCTTAAATGCTATGCCTCGACTAATAAAAGAAAGTATCCCATATGCCTTCTTAACCACCTTATCTACCTGTCCTGCTACCTTCAGGGATCTGTGGACATGCACTCCAAGGTCCCTCTGTTCCTCTACATTTCTCAGTATCCTACCATTTATTGTGTATTCCCTTGTTAGCCCTCCCCAAATGCATTACCTCACATTTCTTCAGATTGAATTCTAATTGCCACTTTTCTGTCCATCAGACCAGTCCATTGATATCTTCCTGCAGTCTACAGCTTTCTTCCTCACTATTAACCACACAGCCAATTTTTGTATCATCTGCAAACTTCTTAATCATGCCCCCTACATTGAAGTCTAAAACATTGATGTATACCACAAAATGCAATGAACCTAGTACTGAGCCCTGCGGAACCACACTGGAAACAGCTTTCCAGCCACAAAAACATCTGTTGGCCATTACCTTTTGCTTCCTGCCACTGAGCCGATTTTGGATCCAACTTGCCACTTTCCCTTGGATCCCACGGGCTTTTACTTTGCTAACCAGTCTGCCATGTGGGACCTTGTCAAAAGCCTTGCTAAAATCCATGTGGACTACATCAAACACACTACCCTCTTCAACTACCCTTTGTTACCTCCTCAAAAAATGCAATCAAGTTCGTCAGACATGAATCCATGCTGACTGTCCTTAGTCATTGAGTATATTTAAGACTGAGATTGCTAGATTTTTGGACACTAAGGGAATCAAGGGATATGAGGATCGGTTTGGAAAGTGGAGTTGAGGTAGAAGATCAGCTAAGATATTATTGAATGGCGGAGCAGGCTCGATGGGCCATATGGCCCTAAGATCTTGGTGGTAACTTTAATTTCCCAGTGGGAAACCGTTGAGTAATGGGCAGGGTTGAACAGCCACCCAAAAGAGTCAGCAGGGGACCTGTCCCAATTTCTGAATTATTCTTTATTTACATGGTTACGGCAAACTGCCAGCAAAAATGCAATCTCTATTGGTAGCTCACTGATTTTCCCTACTGCTGATGTCAGATTATTGGTAGGTGAGTGATTGGGGGTTGTGCATTGAGCAGTGTGTGAGGCTAGTGGTGCAGTTGGTAGGAGACGGCTTTTGAAAATGCAATCACTGACCTTGACCAGTGGTCTGAGGTCATGAAGCTTCTTTGAGCACTGGAGCCAGGTGGTGGGGGCGACACTGTTGGCAGTGATGGCCTTAGTGATGTATTCCCACATCATTCTTTCTGGAGGACCTCCTGGCCCCTGTGGGTAGCGTGCCTGTCTTGTAGTGTTGACCCCCTGCACAAAGCTGGAGTGCTGTGTGTGAGACCCTTGATGTCCCTTCCCTGGCTTGCTGAGCCATTTGTGTTAGTGCTGAAGCAGTATTCCCATTTGTTGAGGTTAGGAAGATAATTCAGCTTTAACAGCTGAATATTCACATTTCGAACTTCTTTTAAATATTGAATATTTCTTAAAAGGCAGAAAGGGCTGAAAAATGTATTGATTCACTGCATTTTATTTTGTATTGCTTCAGTGTGCATGGCCCCTTTAATTCTCAGACCTCTTCATTGCCCACAATTCCCTGTGAGCTCCACAGCTTTGCTCACAGAGGCTATAGGAAGCTGCAACGCCAGACCTGAACAGAAACTTCGTCCCGGACCCCTCCAGCAATGCCACCAGGATGGTGCTGCATGAAAGCTGAGCGCTGCACCACCTATCTCCATGCCTCCCTGACCAATTTCACTCGGTTAGCATTTCCAGTGGCCGTTAACTGCGGCAAACACGAATTTTTCCCCCTCTGTCCCTTCCTGACACAATCTGCTTGAACTTACCCAAATCGCTACTCTGCTCTACAGCCTTGACGTTTCTCTTCAGACTTATAAATTTACCCTTATCTGAACCCTCCTTCCCCCTTATTATCTGATTCTATTCTCTTTTTGTTCTTCAGCATTATCAGGTCCACTGCTAATCCAAATACTAGGGGCGATGAGGCTTTTGTTTGCAGACCCAGACTTTATTTAAAAACTGTGGTTCTATCAGACTCCCATAACAACTGATGTGAATAATTTTACTAAATAGGATTAACAAGGCTGTTGACAAGAGAATGTGGAAAAAACATGAAACAATCAGATTTTTGGACTCTGCAATATTGTAGAGAAAGCTGCGAATAAACGAGCTGTCAACTTTATCATTAACATCATCCATTTTGAAAAGGCCTTTGATAATCCTGATCGACTTATGGTCTGGCAAATTTTATACTAATACAGGTTTCCTCAAAAGGAGTTAAGCACCATTAAGGAGCTTTGATAGAAAGGAATGCTGTGTTTCCATGATGTGAAAACCTACATACAAAGTTATTTAATGCTACAAAATGAATTCAGTTCTTTTTGTTCATTATTCTTGTCAATAATAGAGCACATGGACCATTCTTTCCACGAATATTGAGGCGTAGAAAAGGACAAAGACCTTCTGGAAAAATTGTAACTCATATTGTGGCAAAAATGATGACAGCTGACATGGTGAGTTATTTCAGTTTTATTAGGTTATCTGCTTAAATCTGCCTTGCACCACTTTGTCTGCAAGTATCAGGTAACAGCCCTGATGAATGTACATCATTAATAATTCAGCAGTGTTAATGTTAGAAGCAAAAAGTAAAATTGTTCAATATAACAGAAAACGCTGGAAAAACTCAGCAGGCCAGGCAGCATCCGTAGAAAGAGAAACAGAGTTAACGTTTCAGGTCTGGGACCCTTCATCAGAACTGGAAAAAGCTGGATATGTAACAGATATTAAGCAGGTGCAGAGACAGGGTGGGAGGAAGGAATTGAAGGAACATACTGTAAAAGGGCATGTGTTACATCTCCTGCGCTTGCACGGGAAGGTGCAAGGGGAAGGGCTAGGGCTGCTAGGGGTGATTGAGGAGTGGACCAGGGTGTCATGGAGGGAGCGGTCCCTTCGGAATGCTGAAAGGGGGGGTGAGGGGAAGATGCGTTTGGTGTTGGGATCACATTGGAGGTGGCGGAAATAGCAGAGGATGATCCGTTGAATGTGGAGGCTGATGGGGTGAAAGGTGAGGACAAGGGGAACCCTATTATGGTTCTGGGAGGGAGGGGAAGGGATGAGCGCAGAAGTGCGGGAAATGGAACGGACACAGTCAAGGGCCGTGTCAACCATAGTAGAGTGGAATCCTCGGTTGAGGAATAAGGAAGACATGTCAGAAGCACTAGTATGGAAGGTGGCATTAAGTTCCGTGGGGCAAGAACAGATTGAAATTGAAGTAAAATTGTTTATTGGACATCCCTTATTGGCTTAGTTGTTATTTGTACCATTCTTTGTGAAGCTGAGCCACATAGAACGAGCAGATCTCAGGTTTAATCCCCACTCCATAAGGAAGCCACTTATTCCTTGGAAGGTAAGAAACTAAATCATGTAGAGCAGCAAAGAGATCTGAGAATACAGATACATAAATCACTAAAAGTAACTACACAAGTTCATAAGGCCATAAAGAGTGCAAACAAAGTACTAGGGTTAATTTCTGAAGGAATAGAATACAAAAGCAGGGAACTAATGTTAAATTTATGTAGATCTTGGTTAGATCACACTTGGAATACTGTGTGCAGTTCTGGGCCTAGAAATTGGATAAGGCCCGAAAACGGGCACGAGGATCGTGATGCGCAATCAACCTGCGCCCGTTCGGTGGACTGCAAGCAACACACAAACTTTGTGCTCCCTGCTAATTTACATGATTGTAGTGTTTCACACAGCGCTGAACGTGCTGCTGAGTGGCTGAACACTTGGCAGGGAGCCCAGGTTCGTGCGAGGCTAGCTCCAATTAAATCTTGCCTGCACTACTTCAAGGCAGTTTGCACCTCTTAAAGGAGAGGTGCCTTCTGCCAGCAACAGGTGATTGAACTGGCTGGGAGGACATTGGAGAAGAAAATTGTAATGATGGCACAACAGGAGAGAGCACGTGCACCTAGATTCTCGGATGCAGCACTGGAGGCCTTGGTCCAGGAGGTCAACTCCAGGCAACAGACCAGACTGCAGTGGGAGCAGAAAGCCACTGTGGTAAATGCTAGCAGTGTAGCCCCGAGGACCTGGAATCAGTGCAGGAAGAAGTTTAATGACCTCACACGAGTGGTCATGGTCAGTGAATTCATCTTCAAATGCCATATACCACCATCTGCACCACTAGCCTCACACACTGCTCAATGCACAACACCCCCATCATTCACCTACCAACAATCTCTACCAAACACGATTCATACCTCATATTCATAGCTTCTCCTCACCCGCACACAACTTACCATTGCTGCAAGCCTCACACCCACATCTCACAGCTTGAATACGCTGCCAGCTATTCAACTATGACAGGCACATCACCCAAACACGTTACACCACACACACTGACACGCTTTCCTTTCTCTTGCAGGAAAAGGTGGCGCATAACCGGTGCCAGCAGACCTTAACCGGTGGGGGCTAGACTCGTCTGCATCACCTCACCCCTTTGGAGGAGACAGTGTTGGCCATTCTGAGCCCCTGGCTAGTGACAGGGCTGAAAGAATATAAGATGCTGGTATCTGCATACATTATCCTCCTCACATCCCACTTCCCCCTCATCCTTTTGATTGGCAATTACCACATGGTGTAAGCATGCACCTCTTGCTTCACCCCCCCACCCAAATTTCCCCTCACCAGAACCCTACCCTTGTGCCTTTCTTATTTCAAACACCCAGGAAATCCAGCTTGCCCAGCCAGTTGGTCAACATGAAGAGGGAGAGTGAAGAAGAAGAAACACCGTCCCTCGATTTCACACTCCCAGCCACCAGCTCAGATACTGACACTCCACGTACTTTAGAGGATAGGTTAGACATGGGATCTGCACATGGTGAGACACCAGGCATGAGTGGCCTGCAGCCGGGGCAGGGGAAATGGGTAGCTCAGGTGCCAGCTTCCCGGGGGATGAGGTCGCCCACGAGTTCTGCTGCACAGGACTCACATGACAACTTTGATGGGGCAGCCTACAGAAGAACGCTGATGGGCATGCACAAGAAATGCTTGGTGCATTGGCAGGCCTGCCAGAAAGCCTGAATGCAATGTCAAGGAGCATGGAGGAGCCCAGCTCCAGTCTTGCATAGGGCTTTGACAGATCTTGGAGCCCATCCTTTCCAGCGTGGAAGGGGTGGGGAGATCCATTAACACACTTGTGGACCCAACCATCATGCCGCACCTGATGGCCGAAGTATCAACTTCCATTGCAGCACAAGCAGAAGCCACCCAACGTCTGAGTGCTACAATGGAAGCTCCGGCTGAAGTCGTGCAAGTTCAGCTTGCTGTCACGCAAGCACAGACTGCTGCCATCATGGCTGGGTTTACCAGTGTTGAAAGGGGCTTGCAGGGTGTCACAGGTGTCCAGCAGTCTGTACTCCATCAGATTAGGATTGCTGAGGGGCTGCCCCGGGTGAGTAGCAATGGATCCGAGGAGGCTTACCCTGTTGTCCTCTCTCAGGATGACAGTATTCATCCTCCCACCACTGCCACTCCACCAGTGCCCTTGCTGCTGCCTGTCAGCTAGCCAGCCCAGACTGCTGCCGCCCATGCCGAGGTGGTGCAGTCCGAAGCTACGTTTACTAGGCTTAGAGCTCCTCGAAGTCGTCCTGCAAGGCCATCTGCAGACTCCCCCACTGAAGGCCAGCAGCCTTCCACCAGCCATGCTGCAGCCACTGGGGTAGCACTAGGATAGGCAACGGCACACGCAAGACAGTCACTAAGGGAATGGACAAGTGTGATTAATTTATTTTTTGATCTAATATTGGATGATAGATGTATAAAGTTGGATTGGAATGTTTGGTTTGTGGTGGTTTTTATTGTAGCATTGTGGCCAAGTGATGGTCATTAACAGAGGAAAGGTAAGGTGTGGGACTAATGTTGGTGGCCGTATCCCTGGTGGCAAGGGCTGTGCCCTCATAATGGCCAGGTTGTGGAGGATACAGCAGACCATCACGAATTGGGACACATGCTCTCGTGAGTACTGTAGGACTCCTCCAGAACGTTCCAGGCAGCGGAACCATTGCTTCAGCACCCCAGTGGTCTACTTTATGATGTTTTGCGTGGCAACACGGTTCTTGCTGTAAGCATGCTGACCACGTGTAGTTGGGTTGCTGAGTGGAGTCATGGGCCAGGTGGTCAGAGGCTAACCTTGTCGCCCAGTAGCCACCCTCTGGTTTGTCTTGATGGCTCAAAGACTGAGGGAACAGCGGACTGGCGCAGAATAAAAGCTTCACGACTGCTGCCAGGTTACTGGTATTCGCCATCATGATGTGATGAGCATGGTCGCACACTAACTGCACATCCAGCGAGTGGAAACCTTTGCAGTACATCTCAGCATTTAGATACGGTGCCCACAAAGTCACGTGCATACGGTCAATGGCGCCCTGCACCTTGGGGAAGTCCACTATCCTGGCAAAGCCATATGCACACTCCGCCTGCTTCTCTCCGGTCAAAGAGAAGGCATTGAAGTCCCCTCTCCTGGCATAAAGAGCGCCTGTCACCTCTCTTCTGCAGCAGTGGACAGCGAACTGTGAGATGTTAATGTCGCCTGCTCCAGCCTGGAAGGATCCCGACGCAAAGAAATTCAGGGACACGCTCTCCTTTACAGCCACTGACAGCACTGTCCTTGCCCTGGAGTAAGGCTGCAGGTCTGTTTGCAAGAGGTGGCAGAGTTGTGTGAGCACCTCCTTCATAAAGCTCAGACACTGCTCCTGGCTCAGGTTGAGATAAGAGAATTACTTTCAGAAGACCCAAGGTGGGTAAGGCCTCCTGCTGAGAGCCTTCTCCCCCTCGTCCCTCTGCGAGCAGCTTCTGTTCTTCTTTGCTGCCTCTGCTCCATCTCCTTGTCGTGCTGCAGGCCAAGGGGGATGACAACTAGAGCACCCATGACTGGGAGCAAGTGGCCTGACCAGAACCCTTGAAGTCAGAAGCCAAGTCTTCTCCACTTGTACCACTACCTGTCACCCCACCAACTTTAAACAACTCTAGAAAGCTGTAAACATTTCCACAAACTCACACAGAGCCAGTAGAAATCAAAAAGCAAGTTACCTGAAAGTTGTTGATGATTGCTTTAAATAGCTCTGGTGCGGGTCCTTCCTGCTGTTGAACGCATGTTCAGCTGTGCGAGATTAACACAAGGCGTTGTTTCAGCAATGACAACGAAAATGGCAGCGCTGGCGTCAACTCAGCGTTGCACACTTGATTGCCTACTTACCATACTTCCAGCACACGCTCCTAACGGCAGCCCTACTGCCCTCACCAGAAGTGTGCGCATGCTGCTCGGATGCCATTTTGGACCCAATTTGGCACCCGTAGCGCCCTAACAATGGGCGCTGCACAACCGAATTTTTAGCCCCTGGTCTCCATACTACAAAATGAATCTTGAAGTACTGGAGAAAGTGTAGAAAAGATTTACTCAAATGTTACCAGAATTGAGATGAAGCAACTATCAGGAAAGATTGGGCAGGCTTGGACTCTTTTTTCTCTGGAGGGGCAGCCCCACCTTTTAAACCCCTCACCACAAGTTACTGACTGAGCATCTACACTCTCACCCTGCTATCCCTGTGAAGCACCACACAACCACAACTTTCCAGCCTCCTCTTGCTCTCCTTAATTCCAAGGGGTGAAGCTCACCTACTTTTAGCTTCTGCCCTCTTTTTCTGCAGATCCACCATAGGAAAGGGCAGTGCAGGAGGAGAAGGAGGATGATAATGATGGTGAATAGGATGACATGGACCAAGCCATTCAGAAGTCACAGCTGCATAATACTGCAGTCTCTCAGGACAGCAGCATATGCCAGGCATCCAGCCATCCCTCTTATAACACTACATCAGTGGAAAATGCGAGTTGACACCAAGCTGCCAAGGAGAAAGTTGACATGAGTCAAGGATCACCTCAGTCCCATGAGCTTTCTGTAGAGCATGAGCAGCCAACCATTAGGCCAGTGATGACACTGTAGATAGATCTCAGAATGGCTGCAGAATGTGATACAACACAATGCCTTTTAAAGATCCACAAGTGCTGGAAAGGGCTGCATCCAAGTTTCCTCGCTGGAAAGCTTTCCTACACTGTTCCACACCCTAAGTACGCTGGAAACGGGGACTAAAATCACCTATGGGTTTTCCAAACAAAAGAATCAATTCTTATCTTTCTCTTAACAGTTCAGTTATATGCAGTTTTGCGTTTAAGCGCTCATCCAACATCATTGACCTGTTTAACCTTAGTTTTCGTCTGTCAATTTTTGGAGCGACCCTCTCGTGACTATCTGCAGAACCTGGAGTAGTGTGCATGCTTTCATTTAAGTATTGTTGTCTGGATCTGGTTCAGTATAATCAGCACTTCTGTACTGCCCTTTCTTCAAGTAGGCTTAAAGATACAGGTCCTCAAAACCCCACAATCAATTTTTGTGCTACTTTCATTTGCATAAATAAACCATGAGGAAGGTGTAGAATAAGGCTATAACATACAGCAGAGTGGAGGAAGGCAACCTATTGACAGTGTAGAAATCTCTTGGAGGCAGTCCTGGCGAATTTGCATGATGCAATGTCTTATTTGTATTTGAGGTTGAACCTCAATCAAAGCATGAGGAAGGCTGTACACAAAAATAGACAATGAAGTATGTTTTAATTTGATAGCTTCCTCGTATCAAATATAGGAGTGAAAATGACAAGATATTATTGATCACACAACAGCATACCATCTTTCATGTTGAATACAAATCTTTATTTGGGTGACAGTTATGCTTGCTTTCTGCAGGTTAAGGATTTCTCTGCTAATACACTGATTCAACAACATGACAACTTAGATGCATCCCTGGATAGTTGCTTCAGTGGTGACACAGTGGTAATTTTTCCAGGAGAATATCATGCCTCAGGATTTGGAATGCTAACAGATGATATCATTATTAGAGGTATGTCTTGAAGCAATGTATGTATTTTTATTATACCACCATTTTCATTTTATCTTAATTGCTTCTGGAAGTTGATAAATATGGAAGAATGTTGGGTACAGTCTATTTGAGAAAGTTCAGCCTCCGCATAGAAGGCTCCCACTTAACATGGTCCTTAGTTATATTCCTGCCCTAGTGCTGCTTCATTTGAATTTTTGTACATTACATTGTTGCGGTGCCTGTTGTGGAGAACTTCGAACAAGTTTTTTTCAACTTAAGTGAAAAGTTCTTTGTTGGCAGACTGTGTTAGTATGACATCAAAATTTAGAGACCTTTATTTATAAAACAGAATGTGATCTTTGCTTTAATCAAAGGTGATACAAAAAAAATTACAATTGTTAAAACTTATAAATTCAGGACAAAGATATGTTTGTTTCATTAACAGGAGCTGGAAGCCGTGAAGAAATCGTAATCTTTTCAGATCCTACGCAAGATAATTTTGTGGCATCAAAATCCCAAAACATTAGCTTAGTTCACCTGACTTTAGTACAGCGGGGAACTACTGACGGCATTGTGGTAGTAGAATCTGGTCACATGACACTTGAAGATTGTGTTTTGAAATGTGAAGGCACTGGCGTTTGTGTTCTTACAGGAGCAGCCTTAACCATGAAAAACTGTGAACTGACAGGAGCTCAGGTTAGTATAATGTAGTGACAAAATAGAAACCAGTCTCTGTATAAATACTGCACCATTAGGAAACTTTTAACTTGATTTAGATTTAGGTAGTGTCAGCTGTGGCTCAGTAGGTAACACAGTCACCTCTGAGTCAGAAGGTTGTGGATTCAAGTCCCACTCCAGGGATTTGAGCACATAAATCTAGGGTGACACTCCAGTGCAGTGCTGAGGGAGTGCTGCACTATCGGAGGTGCCGGCTTTCGGATCAGATGTTAAACCGAGGCCCCATCTGCTCTCAGGTGGACGTAAAGGATCCCATGGCACTATTTCGAAGAAGAGCAGGGGAGTTATCCCTGGTGTCCTGGCCAATATGTATCCCTCAATCAACATAACAAAAACAGATTACGGTATCTGGTCATTATCACATTGCTGTTTGAGGGAGCGTGCTATGCGCAAATTGACTGCTGCGGTTCCTACATTACAACAGTGACTACACTTCAAAAAGTGTTTCATTGGCTGTGAAGCGCTTTGAGACGTCCGGTGGTTGTGAAAGGCGCTATATAAAGCAAGTCTTTCTTTCTTTTTAACCTTACCATAATTTGGAAAATGTCACTGGATACTGGATGCAGTTAGATGAACCAGTCAGCTGCACTTGAGAGACAGCAATTAAGTACTAGAGCTGTTAGATATTCTTTCACTGGTCCATTAGATTAAAATCAGATTTTTTGCTGCCTTGGAAGCCAAAACTCATTATATATTATAGATATCTTTGATTTTGCTTTCTCCACGTTGTACAGGTTTAGACCTATCTGACTATATCTTTTGAAAAAATATCATGCTTCCAGCTGAACAAATATATTCTAGTTTCTCAGGCAAAGCTGCATACCCCCACCCCGCTCCTCCAGAATGGGATTGTGATGAGTGATCACCAACAGGTGCAATTTTAAAATATACATTGGGACCAATGTCCATGTCTTGGGGATAATCTAATTGTCCTCACTAGAGTGGACTGTCCTCATTGGAACTTTGATGTTTCGTGAGTGGAGTTCCCAGCAGTACTTGTCAGTTTGCTAGAACATAAAAAAGAAGGCCCTTGTGCTCATGGTCTTCAGCATATTCCTCTCATCTCAAGTCAAAGGAAACAGGGATGCTGAAACAAGGGTGCCATCATAGAAACATAGAAGATAGGAGCAGGAGTAGGCCATTCGGCCCCTCGAGCCTGCTCCGCTATTCAATGAGATCATGGCTGATCATCCAAATTCAGTACCCTGTCCCTGAATTCTCTCCATATCCCTTGATCCCTTTAGCCTTAAGAAATATATCTAACTCCTTCTTGAATATATTTAATGAATTGGCCTCTACTGCCTTCTGTGGTAGAGAATTCCACAGGTTCACCACTCTCTGGGTGAAGAAATTCCTCCTCATCTCAGTCCTAAATGGCTTACCCCTTATCCTTAGACTGTGACCCCTGGTTCTGGACTCCCCCACCATCGGGAACATCCTTCCTGCATCTAGTCTGTCTAGTCCTGTTAGAATTTTATAAGTTTCAATGAGATCCCCTCTCATTCTTCTAAACTCTAGTGAATATAAGCCTAATCGACCCAATTTCTCCTCATACGTCATTCCTGCCATCCCAGGTATCAGTCTGGTGAATCTTCGCTGCACTCTCTCCATGGCAAGAACATCCTTCCTCAGATAAGGCGACCAAAACTGCACACAATACTCAAGGTGTGTGACATGAATCAGTCATTCATGAAAGAAAGACTTATGAAATAATACTGAGCAGCCTGTGGGTGGCGCTGTCCAGGGAGAGTATAAATACTCGGGCACGGGCCCAGCTTGCGCAGGACATTCTTAACAGGAACTAGTGAAGGACACAACTAGACCTCCATGTTGTAAAACAGTTGATTAAAGCTTTGTTTAACGCTTAGACCAAGTGCCTAGTAGTTTTCTTACGTCAGTGTGGTCTCACCAAGGCCCTGTACAACTGCAGCAAGACATCCTTGTTCCTGTACTCGAATCTCAGGAACGCTAGGACAGTCTTGTTGTTGTTCTCTGTACCTTATCCAGTACATGTGCATGTTTTTCTGTCATGGTGACCAAAACTGAAAGCAGTTTTGTTAGTGCAAAAACATTGCGTTATCCAATAATTTGAATTAAACACAAATAACACAACAAAGTGGGAATTTTGTGCAAAAGCGATGAATTATAAATTAGCTTGAATTAAGACGAGTAGACTGTATTCTAAGTGTGGTCTGATCAGTGCATTTTAATTCCTTAGCAAAACTTCAGTAAACTTGTATTGTACTGTTCTGGCTATACATCCTATCATTCTAATAGTATTTACATTTTTCACCACATTCTTTGAAGAGTGAAAGTGATGGGGTAGATTTTCAACTTGCCATCTGGGTGTAAAAGTGATGTAACAGATTGGGCAGTTTCCATAACAGGCACCCAATCCATCAAGCCAATATTATGCTCAGATGGTAAATTTAAAAATCTACCTTGATATGTCTATTACTCCCAGGTTGCTTTCTAAGTCTCCTTCACTTTAATGTATATTATGATCCACATTTTTCAACAAGTGGTACATGGTTCATTAGAAGGAACAGGCTAAGTAGCCATTTCTTATTTGAGACTCTCATGCCCCGAAATTATTTTTGAAACTTGGTTGCTTTGATAGGTTAACCTAATAAAATTTCACCTTAGCTGGTAATTTAATTATCCATAGTTTTTGGTGTTCACAAAGATATGCAGTACTTTAATTGAACGTAATGTTACAAAGTTGAACTTGCAGTCTTAATTTTAATAGGGACCGGGAGTTGAGCTATACCCAGGAAGTGTTGCTTGTTTGGAAGGAAACGATATTCACAAATGCAGTAATATTAAAAGTTCTGATGTCCTCAAGAGTATGTTGGGAGGAATTAAACTGAAGGTAAGTCTAGAATAATGGTCATTCATTTTCATTTAGACAAAAATATTTTTGATGAGTAATTTGATTATAGAAAACTGATGAAGTTGGAAACATAAACCATTTAGTAATGGAGACAATGGACCTGAAATTGCGGTCGGAGGCTTCCCGCGGGCAAATGCCTCCGATCTGCAAGAAAAGTACGCACCTACCTGGAGCCTCTATCTTCAGACTCTTGCAGTCCTGGGCCTGCAGGCGTCGCCTGTGTAAAGGCCCACATATCCCAGGTGATCATGCGGTTTGCAAGCATCCCTGGGATCACGTGGGCTGGCCCAACCAATCAAAAAGGGAGATTCCCATTATGCTTATGGAGATTCCATTTACATACGGAATCCCCATAAGCATAATAGGACTGACATAAAAAATACATTTTCACACAACCTAAATAAAAATAAATCATCACGTTTAAAATTAATTATAATACAATTTAATTAAACATTTAAAACAAAAATTAGATTTTTGAAAAATAAATGTAAACATTTTTAAAGGGGACAAAAATAACCAACTAATTTTAAAGGTTTTTGAATGTTTAAATGATTTTTAAAATTATGTTAATATTTATTTAAATCCTTACGCTGGTGAAAGAAGACCCTACGCCTGCTTTTACCAGGCATAAGAGTTTCGTGGGCATTCGCTGGGTAGTAGTTGGGCAACTCTCCGCCAGCGAATGTCCATTTCCTGCACAAGCGGATGATCTGTCGAGCTGAAACTTAACAGATCACAAGTTCCAGGTTTTTGCGCATGCGTATGCAGTCATAGGCCCTGTAAAATCCAGGCCTTTGAAACATGCTCTTGAAATGCAATTAAATGATCTTGAGAAAGGCATTTTAAAACTACTACTTTTCTACTGTGTAATCTACAAATTAATATTTTAGTTATATAAATCTTGTACCTGGCGATAACAGTTTATGCTGCAAAGGACTGCTATTCCTGTTAAATAATTCACTGAAAGATGACCTTTATGAACATGGTTATGAATTATTACTTCTGTTATAAATACAATCAAGAAGGATTGTATACTTTACTTAGGTGATACAATAACAAGGTGTAATTTTAGATTTTTCACCCAATATTCTCCCCTTAGCTCCCCTCCTCTCCTGAAGGTGCTCGCTGTTTTTGAGTAGCCTTTCCACAGGCACCAGCAGCCTTCAGAGGACATCCCAGTCAAGCCCAATCCTGTTTTCAGCTTATATCCTCACATGCCATTTCCAATGTAAGTCATGAAATACTAATCAGGAGTCGGAGCCCTGGCTGATTTTTTCCCCCTCCCTAGTTTAGGGGCACTGAGGTCAATCATAGTGCCCCAGTAACTGCACTGGCCAAGATTAGCTAACTCAACACAAACTGAGAGTCATGGATGGCTTCGTGCCTTTATTTACTTGGTCGTCAATGGAGCTGCAATTTCTATATAAAATGTTAATTTTCTGAGTTTGTGCTCTCAGTGGGGAGCCTCACCCACCAGAAAAGCATATCCTAAATTTGGGTGTATATTTTGAAGGAAAATTGTGGACATCGCACACCCGAATTTCCAATACATCTTTCACCAAATGTAATTCTTCATTCCCATGAGCTGACTACATAGAATGTACATCACAGAAACAGGCCATTCGTGCCCAACTGGTCTATGCCGGTGTTTATCCTCTACATGAGCCTCCTCCCACCCCTCTCCTCATCTAACCTCATCAACATAACCTTCTATTCCTTTCTCCCTTTTGTGTTTATCTAGGATCCCCTTAAATGCATCTACGCTATTCGCCTCAACTACTCCTTGTGGTAGCGAGTTCCACATTCGAACCACTCTCTGGGTAAAGAAGTTTCTCCTGAATTCCCTACTGGATTTATTATGGCCCCTAGTTATGACTTAGAAGTGGAAACATCTTTTCTACATCTACCCTAGCAAACCCTTTCATAATCTTAACGACCTTGAGGTCTCTTAGCCTTCTCTTCTCTGTTCAATCCTTCATATAGGTGTAACCTCTAAGTTCTGTTATCATCCTTGTAAATCTTTTTTGCAC
This sequence comes from Somniosus microcephalus, assembly GCF_052327205.1. Classification (NCBI taxonomy): domain Eukaryota; kingdom Metazoa; phylum Chordata; class Chondrichthyes; order Squaliformes; family Somniosidae; genus Somniosus; species Somniosus microcephalus. The sequence continues at coordinate 277,199,339 of NC_140989.1, read as the reverse complement.
TTCCTCCAGTGTCTCTATATCCTCTTTATTATATAGAGACCAGAACAGCGTACAGTACTCCAAGTTTGGTCTAACCAAGGTGCTATACAAGTTTAACATAACTTCTCCGCTTTTCAGTTCCATCCCTCTAGAAATGAAGCCCCGTGCTTTCCTCTCCAAAAATCCTTGAATGTGTTGTCGCCTCCCAATTCCTTTCCCGCAACTTCATGTTTGAATCTCTCCAATCAGGTTTCTGCCCCTGCCACAGTACTGAAACGGCCCTCGTCAAAGTCACAAATGTCATCATATGTGAATGTGACCGTGGTAAACTATCGCTCCTCATCCTTCTCGATCTGTCTGCAACCTTTGACACGGTTGACAACACCATCCTCCTCCACTGCCTCTCCTCCGTCATCCAGCTGGGTGGGACTGCCCTCACTAGTTCTATTCTCATCTAGCCTGCCGTAGCCAGAGAATCAACTGCAATGGTTTCTCTTCCCAGTCCCGCATCGTTACCTCTAGAATCTCCCAAAGATCTATCCTTGGCCCCCTCCTATTTCTCATCTACATGCTGCCCCTTGGCAACATCATCCAAAAACACAATGTCAGGATCCACATGTAGGCTGACAACACCCAGCTCTACCTCACCACCACCTCTCTCAACCCCTCCACTGTCTCTGATTTGTGACACTGCTTGTCCGACATCCAGTACTGGATAAGCAGAAATTTCCTCTAATTAAATATTGAGAAGACCAAAGCCATTGTCTTTGGTCCCTGCCACAAACTCCATTTCCTAGCCACTGGCTCCATCCCTCTCCCTGGCAGCTGTCTGCTGCCAAACTAGACTGTTCATAATGTTGGTGTCGTATTTGACCCCGAGATGAACTGCCGACCACATATTCGCTCCATCACCATTACCACGTACTTCCACCTCTAACATTGCCCGACTCCAGGCCTTTGTTACCTCTAGGCTTGACTATTCCAACGCTCTCCTGTCCGGCCTCCCATCTTCCACCTTACATAAACCTGTGCTCATCCAAAACTCTGCTACCTAACTCGCACCAAGTCCCGTTCATCCATCACCCCTGTGCTCACTGACCTACATTGGCTCCCGGTCCAGCAACGCCTCAATTTTAAAATTCTCATCCTTGTTTTCAAATCCTTCCATGGCCTCACCCCTCCCTATCTCTGTAACCTCCTCCAGCCCCACAACCCTCAGATCTCTGCGCTGCTCCAATTTTGGGTTCTTGCACATCTCCAATTTTAATTGCTCCACCATTGGCAGCTGTGCCTTCAGCTGCCTAGGCCCTAAGCTCTGGAATTCCTAAACCTCTTCGCCTTTCTCCTCCTTTAAGACATTCCATAAACCTACCTCTTTGACCAAGCTTTTGGTTATCTGTCCGAATATCTCCTTATGTGGCATGGTGTTTAATTTTTTTGGATAATGCTCCTGTGAAGTTTCTTGGGCCATTTTACTATGTTAAAGGCGCTATATAAATACAAGTTGTTGTTGTTAAGTCCTGCCAGCAGGCAAGGTTCCCACTAGGAGCACCAATTTAAAAAATGTATCCCTATTTTTAAATTTAGGGAATCAAGGAAAGAATGTAGTTGAGGGGACTCTTGAGACATGGCTGATACTTCATTATATGAATACTGCCTTTTTTTAGGTTCTACCACCACCAAAACTGAAGCTTCATAATAATTATGTTCATTCCAATAATGGCTATGGTGTTACCATAATCCAACCTGATGACAGACATTGCCGTGATGCAGATGAGGAGGTACTGGAATGTGCTGCAGGAGGTGATAAGAGAGATGATCTTGTCAAGGCAATGCAGAATATGAGTCTTGAAATGAACAATAATAAGTTTGAAAACAATTCAATGGGAGAAATAGGTGTCATTGTTTGTTAATTACTCTGATGTGAAGGAATATTGCAGAGTTAGAAACTCTGTGTTTAACATTTGTCTTGAATCAAAAACAGATTTCTAATTATCTGTTTAGTAATATTTGTTTCAGAATTTTTTATTGGGTAATAAATACATTGATGTTGAAGAAAGCAGTACAGCTCAGCTATAAAAGTTACCTGTATACTAAACTGTTTAAACTACCTTCTATCAATATGCTGGGCAGTAATGGTGGTCTTCATTAATGTGCGCTTTAACTGGGCTTCAAATTTGCATGAGAATACAGCTTTTTGCTACCAGCAGTGATAAGAATCTATACTTAAAAGCTGATTAAAGACTTGGGACTTGTTTTTTAAAAGTTCATGAATTTTCCACAACTTTGTTATATTTTCTGTATTAAACTAAACTGCAGAAAAGTTGAACATTTTGTAAGCTTGTGACAAACTAACTAGAAATGGCATGAAATTATCACAAAGTTGCCACATTGATCTGGATTGCAGCTGATTTGAAGGAAAGCAGCAGTTAAATGTCTAAGGAAATTTACCCACAACGATGTAACCCAAGTTCTCAGAAGACAAAACTGACATTCTGTATGGGTCCCTGAAGCATAAAATAAAAGTCTTTGAAGCCTAACATCTGAGAGCACTCATGATCTACCTATGAAATAATGTATTTTTCACTACAGTATATCTATATATATAAAGCGGCTCTTCTGTCTGTCCCGATGTCTGTCCGTTCTCTATACGTTTGAAAGTTACAGAGCGTACCGACGCGCGCGTCGCCTCAAAAGAAAGCTTGCGATTCCGGACCCGTCATAGGCGTATTTACGTTTCGGCCGGACAAAAATCCCGCCCGCGGTATCCCAAAAATGTTCAGCATTCCGCTCATTAGCATCTCATTAGCGACCGTGTGACGTCGAGGTCGACCAATCGGACGGCGGGTTCCTGACGCGTGCCGTCCTACAGTTGAGTGTCGAGTGACTCGACGATTGACCAATCCTACGCTTCGGTGACCTGACCAGTCGACCAATCGGTGCGTGTGTGGGCGGGCCTTATCCTTCTGAACCGAGGTGAGTGGCCGCCATCTTGATTTTTCAGAATTTTTTCCCCCACACTTTCTGTGTGTTAGGGAACTAAGGTAAATATTTTAATGATGTGTTAGGGAATTAAATAACAATTTAATAGCGGGGGGGGAGAGCCTCGGGAAATCGCGGGGCGCTCGCGCCGGCCGCACTGACCGCGCGTGCACCGGTCGCACTGACCGCGCATGCGCCGCCCGCGAGAGCCCACTCCCGGCGCCGGCCGCCGCTCAGCATTCCCGCTCTCGCAACGGCACCGGACCTCAGGTAGGCAGGGGGAGGGGCCGCAGACAGGGACAGAGGGGAGTGGGGGAGGGAGGGAGACAGACGGGAAGGGTGGGGGTGTGCGAGGGGAGGGAGGGAGAGGAGGGGAGTGGGGGAGCGGGGGGGGGAGGGCGAGGGGAGGGAGGGAGGGAGACAGAGGAGGAGAGGGGAGGGAGGGATAGGACAGGGAGAGGACATGACAGGGAGAGGGGGGACACACAGGGGCAGGGAGACCAAGCGCCCCAAAATTGCCCTCGCGCCCCAAAATTGCCCTCGCAACGCGGGGCTCCCCAGCTAGTAGTTGTATATTTAAGGGTGTAATACAGTATGTATGCATTTCATTAAATGATGTATGATTTCACTGTCAGATGCATGTGTCTGCAGACACTGCATTATGAGCAGTCAGTGCAAGTGTTTGGGTGTAAAACCTCAGCAGAATTACAAGCTTTGTGCAGATTGATTTGAAATCTATAAGCCCTAAACTTTAAAATAAAATAAATCTGCATCAGAATCAGACTTACTGATTTAGAGTTGTCTGACTACATCTGTTCTCACATTTAAAGTGGCAACTGAGAAATTATTGACCAACAGCAAAATGCTTATTGATGTTTGAATTCACACAATGACCATTTCTGTTACATCAGCACTGATTTGCCAGGTAAAACTGTCATACAAACTACAAGGATATAGATCCTGGATTTAAAGGAAGCAACTATTCTGTAACTGCAAAGCCTCAGCCTCAACCCAACTTATGGGGCCATGACATTCTCTCCTTCTCCCTCCTCTGGCCAGTGGTTCTCACCATATTGGCCAAGTAGTGCAAAAACATCTACACCAGACATCTAAATGGGTCAACCATCAGTTAAGGAGCTGTTACTAAGATGCTTAGATCTCGGAAAGCACTTCAATGGGATACAGCATTTTCAAGGATGCCCAGTTTAGCTGAAGGGTATAGTTATATTGGCATCTTGTGGGGTTCTTCATTACCCACTTGCCCAAAGCTGAAACAAGGTAAGAAACTTGATGTAATCCTTAAATTGAAGAATAGAAATTACATGCCCACTTAGATTAGGACAGGCTCATTTAATCAGGAGAAAGTCACTAGAACATTGTCCCTCCAGAAATGTCACAGTTTCAGAAGTCATGTGGTTATCTCCAATCTCACAGCAGAAGAATTCTTGCTTAACTCCTACACCACTTGACTGCTTCAACATTCTCCTTGGTGGTCTCGCTTCCTCCACCCTCTTTTAACTCAAACTTGTGCAAAACACTGCTATATGCACCCTGTCCTGCACTAAGTCCCACTCATCCATCATCCCTGTCCTCGCTGACCTACATCAGCTCGCTGTCCTCCAGCGCATTAAATTTGATCCTAGTCCTCATTGTACCTAATCCTATCACTGCAATCTTTAACAGCCTACATACTCCCAGAACATACTTTTACTTTTTGTAAACCCCACCCCCCTCATCCCTCCATTGGCAGCAGATACATCAATTGCTTGGGTCTTACTCGCTGGAATTCTCTCCCTCAACCTCTCCCCTTCCCACTCCTTTATAACCGTCTCAAAATATTTCCCCAACCAAGTCTTTGGCCAGCCCCCCTAATCTCTAACTTCCTGGTTTAATATCCATTTTCCTTGAACCTTTCTGAAGCATTTTGGGTCTTTACACTAAAGACGCTATACAAATTGTTTATTAAAATAAACTATTCTTTTGAACTAAAGATGCTTTTTATCAGTCTAACTTTAGATAAGATATTGGCATCAACCTGCAAAGGAAATCATCTGAAGACACTGACCTTAAGAAAAATAGCATTTTGCATGGTTTGGAAATATTCCTCTACTCCACTACAAAGGTACTTTCATGTTCTGGTCCTGAAGAGAGCATTGCGCAGAGACTCGAGACCTTTATATGGAACTCTTCCTAATTTATCTTGTGATCTGCTGCTTCTCTTGGAGGCCATGTTCTTAGTGAAGACTTGCATGCTATATGTCAGTCATTTTCATAACTGGGAAGGCATGAACTGTGGAGCAATATGACATGGCTATGACGCATACACCTAGACATCAATACGATAAGGCTGTTGCACATGATGCTTCTCAAATACAGATGCGGGGAACTGGTTCTACAGGTTTTGCAAGTAAGTACAGACAATGCAGAATCTAACGGCAGGTTAGGGGACTCAAATGTGAGTGTCTAATTTTGTCTGGATGTCCGTTCCTTCATAGCAAAGTGCCAGCGACAGTAGGTGTACCACAGATGTGCTGTTGAAAACACTTTCAGTACAAAAGTGCTTTATGTAAGGCTTTGTCCTGTGACGAGCAGGCAGCACAAATAATGATAAATTAGTATACCACTACCCATTTTATACTGCACTTTTGATGTTAGTTGTGCACCCAAGAGGATACAGCAACAGTACAATATAAAAGCAGTATGTGGAGAGCACTGTTGATGTGATCCTGCCATGAGTACTGAAATTATAGCCCAAGCAATTTTGGGGCCAATGGTTAGAATGAAAGTGAGTTGTATTTTTAATATTTTTCCGATTAGGAGCACATATATTTTACTGTGCTATACCGTTTATTCATCTATCTCGTGTAAATAAAACCATTTGTTCATTCAAATCGTTCCATGTGTCTCCCTTTAGTAAGAGTGTACGAGAGAGAATTAACGTGACAGTATGTGGTATATTTGGATAGCCAGTGTACACTAAAAATTCTCTGTTATGATCCTCAAGTCCTATTATCCGTTATCCAGATTTTGGGCAGGAAAATGTGCAATCCAGAGGGTCGGGGAAGTGAGCTCCATTTATGGGAATGATCAATGATGGAGAGGAGGTGAGGTTCACTTACAGGAGTGACCAATGATGCTGATCCCAAGAAAATACCTCATGTAATAACCCAAAAATGTGACAATCACCAGTTTGAACAAGTGGAGGAGTGGTTCAGAAACAAACTAGAACCTATTCCTGGAGGAATTAAGCTTCAACACAATACCTGTGTAAATAGGTATCACATAATACAGTCAGTAGGAAGGAATAATGATGTACAACACAAAATTTGGAACCTGGGGGAGTTGGCATAGTCAAGTGGGCAAGGCCAAATCAAACATTGTTGGTCATTACACAGATGGCATGCTGAACAGCTTTGGATACTACATCTTTATAAACAAAACACTGGAAGAAAGGACTTCACTGGAGCCAAAGATGGACTGTTTTGATAAAACCAAGAACCATTAAATGGTAAATAGAACTTCTGTTGATGTGGGAAAGAACAGGAAGATCTGTCGCAGGTAAGAACTAATGGTGCAGTTAAAAGCAAGGCCTTACACAAAGGAGAGTAGAGAAATGTATGAACATACAAAAAAGACACCTTGTTCCAGCAAACCTGTCCAGTCCCAGGATCGTGCAAATTCCTTCCATGCTATTCCACACTGCGTGGAGGAGTTTCCTGTACAGGCTGTGCCTGCACACTCTCCACTTCCTCGCCTTTGCCTTAGTCTCCCATCCGATCACACCCTGGCATACCTTCTTGCCATCCGGTGGAGGCGGAGAGCCCCAATGGAACGCTCCCTATGCAGGAACCCTTCCCTGCACCTTTGGGGATCTGAGGTGGAGAGTGTTGCACGGAGTAGTTGTGTGCAACAGGTTTTTAAGCACCTTCATGGACTCCCAGGCCGCATGTGATTTTTGCGGTCTAGAGGAATCCGCTGTCCATGTTTCTGTAGAATGTGAGAGGTTGTAGCCCCTGTATAGTTACCTGAAGGGGCTGCGCCTCAACTTTTGGCCACATTTTAGCTTCATCTTTGGCCACCCAATGTGGAGTGGTGTAGGTAAATCAGAGGATCTTCTCTTGGGCCTGGCTCAAGCAGCAATTTGTAGGTCCAGGACTGGCGGGGTTTATGCTGGGGGTGGGGGGGCGGTGTAAGGATCTCTGGGTGCCTGCCTCTCTTGCACTTTCTTGTCCATGCCCAGGTGGCCCTGGAGAGGGAGCATGCGGTGACCACTGGTATGCTTGATGCTTTCCACGACCAGTGGGCACTGCAGGGTGTAGAGCATCTTGTAGATATCAATAATAAAATCCTAATTTAGTTGGAAAGGTATCCTTTTCTTTTGGTAGCATTCCATGCTTATTTTGGCATCTTTTTAGTTTGATTGGACCATCCCACATTAGTGGTACCCTAAAAGGGGCACTTGTGATAATTTTTGTTTGGTGACCCTGGGGCAATCCAGTGTCACTACTCATTGGAGTTCAGAAGAATGAGAGGCGATCTTATTGAAACATATAAGATTGTGAAGGGGTTGGATCGGGTGGATGCGGGGAAGATGTTCCCGATGATGGGTGAAACTAGAACTAGGGGGCATAGTCTTAGAATAAGGGGCTGCTCTTTCAAAACTGAGATGAGGAGGAACTACTTCACTCAGAGGGTGGTAGGTCCATGGAATATGCTGCCCCAAAAAGCTGTAGAAGCTACATCGTTACATAAATTTAAAACAGAAATAGCCAGTTTCCTAGAAGTAAAGGGAATTAAGGGTTACGGGGAGCGGGCAGGAATTTGGACATGAGTCTAGGTTTGGATCGGTCATGGCCCTGTGGGTAGTGGAGCGGGCCATGGGGCCGTGTAGCCTGATCCTGCTCCTATTTCGTGTGTCTAATTCTGTTAGATTCAGGAGATGGTTCTGTGATAGTGGATTGGCGGTTAGGATCAGATCAGCCATGATCTTATTGAATGGCGGAGCAGGCTCGAGGGGCCGATTGGCCTACTCCTGCTCCTATTTCTTGTGTTCTTATTAATACCAATATGTCCGAGGAACATTTGCATTTATGTAAGGCCTTTAATGTAGAAAATGTCCAAAGTCACTTCACAGTGGTGTAATATTAAAAAAAGGCTTTGCATGTTGAAGTGATGACAGTTTGTTGAATAATTTTAAGTGTCGCAGTTAAACATCCTGAGTTTGTGGGACCAAATTGATTTGGCAGATTGTTCTTAATAAACCCCCAAGAATATCTGGCATTCTGTTAGCAGCAGAATTGCATTCCACCACAATCTGTAACCTCATAGCCTGGCATATCTCTCACTCTACCATTACCATCAAGCCAGTGGACCAACCCTGGTTCAATAAGGAGTGTAGACGAGCATGCCAGGAGGAGCACCAGGCATACCTAAAAATCAGGTGCCAACCTGGGGAAGCTGCAACACAGGACTACATGCATGCTAAAAAGCAGAAGCAGCATGCTATAGACAGGGCTAAGCGATCCCACAATCAACGGATCAGATCAAAGCTCTGCAGTCCTGCCACATCCAGTCGTGAATGGTGGTGGACCATCAAACAACTAACGGGAGGAGGCGGCTCCATGAATATCCCCATCCTCAATGATGGTGGAGCCTAGCGCGTGAGTGCAAAAGACAAGGCTGAAGCATTTGCAACTATCTTCAGCCAGAAGTGCCGAGTGGATGATCCATATCGGCCTACTCCTGAGGTCACCACCATCACAGAAGCCAATCTTCAGCCAATTCGATTCACTCCACGTGATATCAAGGAACGGCTGAGCGCACTGGATACAGCTAAGGTTATGGGCCCCAACAACATCCCAGCTAACGTGAAGACTTGTGCTCCAGAACTAGCCGCGCCTCTAGCCAAGCTGTTCCAGTACAGCTATAACACTGGCATCTATCCAACAATGTGGAAAATTGCCCGGGTATGTCCTAAACATAAGAACATAAGAAATAGGAGCAGGAGTAGGCCAATCGGCCCCTCGAGCCTGCTCCACCATTCAATAAGATCATGGCTGATCTGATCCTAACCTCAAATCTTCTATCACTCTGCATCCACCCGAACCCATGTGATCTCCCGGGAGAGGCGAAAAACCAGATAAAGACCCAATGGCCAATTTGGGAGAAAAAAATCTGGGAAATTCCTCTCCGACCCATCTAGGCGATCGAAATTCTTCCAGGAGATCACTCTGTCCCTATATTTTCTACAGTACTTACCTTCTGTAAAAGCGATCTCCACCCCAGCCAGGAACAGGAATAAAACCATCTCCTGAAATCTAACAGAATTAGAACACAGTAGGAGCAGAACCAGGCTACATGGCCCCTGGGCCCACTCCACTACCCACAGGGCCATGACCATTCCGAACCTAGACTCATGTCCAATTTCCTGCCCGCTCCCCATAACCCTTAATTCCCTTTACTTCTAGGAAACTATCTATTTCTGTTTTAAATTTATTTAATGATGTAGCTTCCACAGCTTTCTGGGGCAGCAAATTCCACAAACCTACCACCCTCTGAGTGAAGAAGTTTCTCCTCATCTCAGTTTTGAAAAAGCAGCCCCTTATTTTAAGATTATGCCCCCTAGTTCTAGTTTCACCCATCATTGGGAACATCCTCACCGCATCCACCCGATCAAGCCCCTTCACAATCTTATATGTTTCAATAAGATCGCCTCTCATTCTTCTGAACTCCAATGAGTAGAGTCCCAATCTACGCAACCTCTCCTCATATGACCACCCCCTCATCCCCGGGATTAACCGAGTGAACCTTCTTTGTACTGACTCGAGAGCAAGTATGTCTTTTCTTAAGTATGGACACCAAAACTGTATACAGTATTCCAGGTGCGGTCTCAACAATACCTTGTACAACTGCAGCAATACCTCCCTGTTTTTATATTCCATCCCCCTAGCAATAAAAGCCAACATTCCATTGGCCTTCTTGATCACTTGCTGCACCTGCATACTAACTTTTTGAGTTTCGTGCACCAGGACCCCCAGATCCCTTTGTACTACAGTACTTTCCAGTTTCTTGCCATTAAGATAATAACTTGCTCTATGATTTTCCTGCCAAAGTGCATAACCTCACACTTTCCAGTATTGTATTCCATCTGCCAAATCTCTGCCCACTTACTTAGCCTGTCTATGTCCCTTTGCAGGTTTTTTATGTCCTCCTCACTCACTACTTTCCGTCCCATCTTTGTATCATCTGCAAACTTTGATATGTTACACTCGGTCCCCTCCTCCAAATCGTTAATATAGATTGTAATGAGTTGGGGACCCAGCACTGACCCCTGCGGAACACCACTAGTTACTGGTTGCCAATCTGAGAACGAACCATTTATCCCAACTCTCTGCTTTCTGTTAGAGCCAATCCTCCACCCACGCCAGAATATTACCCCCAATCCCGTGATTTTTTATCTTGAGCAATAATCTTTTGTGTGGCACCTTGTCAAATGCCTTTTGGAAGTCTAAATACACTATGTCCACCGGTTCCCCTTTATCCACCCTGTATGTTACTTCCTCAAAAAACTCCAGCAAATTTGTCAAACATGACTTCCCCTTCATGAAACCATGCTGAGTTTGTCCTATTAAATTACGTTTATCCAAATGTCCCGTTACTGTCTCCTTAATAATGGACTCTAACATTTTACCAACCACAGATGTTAGGCTAACAGGTCTATAGTTTCCAGCCTTCTGCCTACTACCCTTTTTAAATAAGGGTGTTACATTAGCAGTTTTCCAATCTGCCGGGACCTTTGCTGAGTCCAGTGAGTTTTGGAAAATTATTACCAATGCATCCACAATCCCTACCGTTACTTCCCTCAAGGCCCTAGGATGCAAGCCATCAGGTCCAGGGGATTTATCCACCTTGAGTCCCATTATTTTACCAAGTACCACTTCCTTAGTGATTTTAATCGTATTTAGTTCCTCCCCCCCCTAGAGCCCCCCTGTTTGTCCAGTGTTGGGATATTCTTAGTGTCCTCTACTGTAAAGACTGATACAAAATAATTGTTCAGTGTTTTTGCCATCTCCATGTTTCCCACCATTAATTTCCGGGTCTCATCCTCTAAGGGACCAACATTTACTTTAGCCACCCTTTTTCTTTTTATACAACTATAGAAACTTTTACTGTCTGTTTTTATATTTTTTGCTAATTTACTTTCATAATCTATCTTCCCTTTCTTAATCAATCTTTTTGTTATTTTTTGCTGCCTTTTAAAGACTTCCCAATCTTCCATCCTCCCACTAGATTTGGCTACCTTATATGCCCTTGTTTTTAGTCGGATACTATCCTTAATTACTTTACTTAGCCACGGATGGCTATCTTTTCTTTTACACCCTTTTTTCCCTCAGTGGAATATATATTTTTTGGAAGTTGTAAAATAACTCCTTAAATGTACACCACTGATCATGTACCGTCTTACCCTTTAATCTATTTTCCCAGTCCACTCTAATCAATTCCGCTCTCATACCTTCATAGTCTCCTTTATTCAAGCTCAGCACGCTTGTTTGAGATCCAACCTTCTCACCCTCTAATTGAATATGGAACTCAACCATGTTATGGTCACTCATTCCAAGGGGATCCTTTAATAGGACATTTTTAATTAATCCTGTCTCATTACACAGGACCAAATCTAAGGTTGCTTGCCCCCTGGTCGGTTCAGTTACATACTGCTCAAGAAACCCATCCCTAATACACTCAATGAACTCATCCTCAAGGCTGCTCTGCCCAATTTGATTTGTCCAGTTAATATAATTAAAATCCCCCATAATTATAGCTGTTCCCTTATTACAAGCCTCAACTATTTCCTGATTAATACTCCGTCCAACAGAGTTGCAACTGTTCGGAGGCCTATAGACTACACCCACTAGTGTTTTTTTCCCCTTATTATTCCTTATCTCAACCCAAACTGTTTTACTATCCTGCTCCTTTGACCCAATATCATTTCTCTGTATTATAGTGATTCCTTCCTTTATTAACATAGCCACCCCACCTCCTCTCCCTTCCTGCCTGTCCTTCCTGATTGTTAAATAACCTGGTATGTTTAATTCCCAGTCATGGTCACCCTGCAGCCATGTTTCTGTAATGGCCACAAGATCATACCCATATGTCGTTATTTGTGCCGTTAACTCATTCATTTTGTTACGAATGCTACGTGCATTCAGATAAGGAACTTTCAAATATGTTTTGTGACACTTAGTTCCTGTTTTTTCCCTTTTTAGTACTTTACTTTTTACTCCATACCTTCTGTCCCTTCCTGACACATTCTGTTTTTTAATTCCCCCACTGCTACCTAAGTCTATGACCTTCTCTGTTGTCATTTCTATTATTTGCTCTCTAGAAACTTCCCCCCCACTAATTAGTTTAAAGCCCTCTCTACAGCCCTAGTTATATGATTTGCCAGGACTCTAGTCCCAGCACTGGCCAAGTGGAGTCCGTCCCAACGGAACAGCTCCCTCCTGTCCCAGTATTGGTGCCAGTGTCCCAAGAAGCAAAACCCATTTCTCCCACACCAGTCTTTGAGCCACGCATTTAACTCTTTAATTTTATTTATCCTAGCCATATTCGCTCGTGGCTCAGGTAATAACCCAGAGATTATTACCCTTGAGGTTCTGTTTTTTAATTTGACCCCTAGCTGCTCATACTCCTTTAACAGAACCGTCTTCCTTATCCTATCTACGTCGTTTGTACCAACATGGACCACGACAACTGGATCCTCCCCCTCCCACTCCAAGTTTCTTTCCAAAAAGCAGGACAAATTCAATCTGGCCAATTACCGCCCCATCAGTCTACTCTCAATCATCAGCAAAGTGATGGAAGGTGTATTTGACAGTACTATCAAGTGGTACTTACTCACCAATAACCTGCGCACTGATGCCCAGTTTGGGTTCCGCCAAGACTGCCCTAGACATCAAGGCAGCATTTGACCGAGTGTGGCATCAAGGAACCCTAGTAAAACTGAAGTCAATGGGAATTGGGGGAAAAACTCTCTATTGGCTGGAGTCATACCTAGCACAAATTAAGATGGTTGTGGTGGTTGAAGGTCAATCATCACAGCCCCAGGACATCACTGCAGGAGGTCCTCAGGGCAGTGTCCTAGGCCCAACCACCTTCAGCTGCTTCATCAATGATCTTCCCTCCAACATAAGGTCAGAAATGGGGATGTTCGCTGATAACTGCAGTCTTCAGTGCCATTCACAACTCCTCAGATAATGAAGCAGTCCATACCCGCATGCAACAAGACCTGGACGATGTTCAGGCTTGGGCTGATAAGTGGCAGGTAACATTCGCGCCACAGAAGTGCCAAGCAATGACTATCTTCAACAAGCGAGAGTCTAAGCACCGCCCCTTGACATTCAACGGCATTGCCATTGCCGAATCCCCCACCATCAATATCCTGGGGTCACCATTGACCAGAAACTTAACTGGACCAGCCACATAAATACTGTGACGACAAGATCAGGTAAGAGGCTAGGTATTCTGTGGTGAGTGTCTCACCTCCTGACTCCCCAAAGCCTTTCCACTATCTACAAGGCACAAGTCAGGAGTATTATGGAATACCCTCCACTTGCCTGGATGAGTGCAGCTCCAACAACACTCAACAAGCTCGACACCATCCAAGTCAAAGCAGCCCGCCTGATTGGCACGCCATCCACCACCTTAAACTTTCATTCCCTCCACCACTGGTGTACCGTGGCTGCAATGTGTACCATCTACAAGATGCACTGCAGCAACTTGCCAAGGTTTCTTCGGCAGCACCTCCCAAACCTGCGACCTCTTCCACCTAGAAGGACAAGGGCAGCAGGCGCATGGGAACACCACTACTTCCAAGTCACACGCCATCCTGATTTGGAAATATATCGTTGTTCCTTTTTCGACGCTGGGTCAAAATCCTGGAAATCCCTCCCTAACAGCACTGTGGGAGTACCTTCTCCACACAGACTGGAGCGGTTCAAGAAGGCAGCTCTCCACCACCACCTTCTCAAGGGCAACCTGGGATGGACAATAATGCTGGCCTTGCCAGCGACGCCCACATCCCATGAACGAATATAAACAGATCTAGCAGCTCAAAACTGGGCATCTATGAGGTGTTGTCGGCCACCCACAGCAGCAGAATTGTATTCCACCACAATTTGTAACCTCATGGCTCGGCATATCCCTCACTCTACCATTAACATCAAGCCAGGCGACCAACTCTTGTTCAATGAGAAGTGTAGAAGAGCATGCCAGGAGCAGCACCAGACGTACCTAAAAAGCGGTGTCAACCTGGGGAAGCTGCAACACAGGATCACATGCATGCTAAACAACGGAAGTGGTATGTGTAATACCCACTGGAAATGTTATGTACGCTAAGTATGGTTATCAATCTTTAACTTAGACACTGTATTATCATTGTTATAAATCCCTGGGTTAAAGTTGCCCATGTGAAGGTACGGCAAGAACTTAAGGACACAATGTGACTAAGAGCAGACTTTCCATAATTCTGCACCAGTATCAACTGTTGCAGACAGTGAGGCTGCGCAGTCTCCAGGCAGAAACCCCAGAAGGGGTGGACTCGGGTTTTTCGAGCGGGAAACGGGAGCGACTGGAAGAGAAGAGGGCAGGAGCTCTGAAAAGAGGGCTCAGGAGGCAAATGGCTGCCGCATCCCGTCCCGGGCTTCCAGACTTGGCCGCCGCCCTTCGTATTAGTAGCTCTGCATCCAGAACTCAAAGTGGGATTCAGTGATCGTGAAGAGAATTCAACGAAGGGGTTCGGAGTCGTAAGTCTTGCAGACATTATACATACCATGAGCTCCAACTTAAGCGCGCCAACGAAAGAGTGCACTCAAATTTGGACACAGGGACAGATTCTCCTTTGAATCCATATAAATGGAGAATGTATGTTTATTATGTCTAGATTCATTCTAATGTATGCAAATGTCTAATTTAGGTCATTGACCCGTAATCTTCTTATACTGTCTGACGTTAAAGTAAGATAATTAGAATTAAGCCATTGTAGTAGTGATCTCCTTACTGGACTATAGAATACTGTCTACAACAGAGACCACATCTCACATATATCTAGAGAACCGTGAAGGGGTTACACATGCTATAGACGGAGCTAAGTGATCCCACAACTAATGGATCAGATCAAAGCTCTGCAGTCCTGCCACATCCAGTCGTGAATGGTGGTGGACCATTAAACAACTGCCGGGAGGAGGAGGCTCCATGAACATCCCCACCTCAATGATGGTGGAGCCCAGCGCGTGAGTGCAAAAGAGAATGCTGAAGCATTTGCAAACTTCTTTGCCAGAAGTGCTGAGTGGATGATCCAGATCGGCCTCCTCCTGAGGTCGCCACCATCACAGAAGCAAGTCTTCAGCCAATTTGATTCACTCCATATGATATCAAGTAACGGCCAAGTGCACTGGATACAGCAAAGGCTATGGGTCGTGACAATATCCTGGCTGTCATGCTGAAGACTTATGCTCCAGAACTAGCCACCCCTCTAGCCAAGCTATTCCAGTACAACTGTAACACTGGCATCTATCCAACAATGTGGAAAACTGCCCAGGTATGTCCTGTCCAATAAAAACAGGACAAATCCAATCCAGCCAATTACTGCCCCATCAGTCTACTCTCAATCATCAGCAAAGTGATGGAAGTTGTTGTCGACAGTGCTATCAAGCTGCACTTACTCACCAATAACCTGCTCACTGATGCTCAGTTTGGGTTCCGTCAGTACCACTTGGCTCTAGACATCATTACAGCCTTGGTCCAAACATGGACAAAAGAGCTGAACTCCAGAGGTGAGATGAGAGTGACTACCCTTGACAGCAAGGCAGCATTTGACCTATTGTGACATCAAGGGGCCCTAGTAAAATTGAAGTCAATGGGAATCAGGGGAAAAACTCTCCGCTGGCTGGAGTCATACCTAGCACAAAGTGGGTGTTGGAGGTCAATCATCTCAGCCCCAGGACATCGCTGCAGGAGTTCCTCAGGGCATTGTCCTAGGCCCAACCATCTTCAGCTGCTTCATCAATGACCTTTCCTCCATCATAAGGTCAGAAGTGGGGATGTTTGCTGATGACTGCACAGTGTTCAGTGCCATTTGCAACTCCTCAGATAATGAAGCAGTCTATGCCCGCATCCAACAAAACCTAGACGACATTCAGGCTTGGGCTGATATGTGGCACGAATGTTACTTGCAACTTAAGTGCCAGACAATGACTATTTCCAACAAGCGAGCGTCTAACCACCGCCCCTTGACATTCAACGGCATTGCCATTGCCGAATCCCCCAACACCAACATCCTGGGGGCCACCATTGACCAGGAACTTAACTGGACCAGCCACATAAATACTGTGGCCACAAGATCATGTCACAGGCTGGGTATTCTGCAGCGAGCATCTCACCTCCTGACTCCCCAAAACCTTTCCACCATCTACAAGGCACAAGTCAAGAGTATGATGGAATACTCTCCACTTCCCTGGACGATTGCAGCTCCAACACTCAAAAAGTTTGACACCTTCCAGGACAAAGCAGCCCGCTTGATTGGCACCCCATCCACCACCTTAAACATTCACTCCCTCCATCACCGGCATACCGTGGCTGCAATGTGTACCATCTACAAGATGCACTGCAGCAACTCGCCATGGCTTCTTCAATAACACCTCCCAAACCCACGACCTCTACCACCTAGAAGGACAAGGGCAGCAGGTGCATGGGAACACCATCACCTCCAAGTTCCCCTCCAAGTCATCCTGACTTGGAAATATATTGCCGTTCCTTCATAGTCGCTTGGTCAAAATCCTGGCACTCCCTACCTAACAGCACTGTGGGAGTACCTTCACCACACTGACTGCAGCGGTTCAAGAAGACGGCTCACCACTACCTTCTCAAGGGGAATTAGGGATGTGCAATAAATGCTGGCCTTGCCAGCGATGCCCACATCCCAGGAACGAATAATAAAAAACATGATTGTAAACGAAGATCTACCACATAGAGTAATACAAGTAGTTAAAAACAGACGATAGCAAAATACTGCAGATGTTGGAAATCCGAAATAACAGAAAATGCTGGAAGTTTTGAAGAAGGGTTCGACCCGAAACGTCAACTCAAATTTCTCTCCATGGATGTTGCCTGACCTGCTGAGTTTTTCCAGCATTTTCTGTTGTTATTTTAGTTAAAAACAGAGCTGTTAGGGCAGTGGTATTTGCTAATTTACTACCTGTGTGCCCATTTTGGGTGAAAACGCAAGTGTCCCAGAAGTACACCTACAAATGGAATTGTGTGTTTTCCTTTCAGACATTCTCATACAATTTTCTTAGGACACGACACGACTTTTCCCAATTGTTTTCAGACTACTGCACTGCCTAAATCATTCATGGCAACCTAGAAAACTAATAAAGTTGACAGCCCCCAAAAAGCTAATAACTTATATTTATATAGCACCGTTAATGTAAAAATGTCCCAAGGTGCTTCACAGGAGCGTTATCAAAAAAAAAACCAACATTTGACAGAGCCATATAAGGAGATGTTAGGGCAGATGACCAAAAGCTTGGTCAAAGAGGTAGGTTTTAAGAAGCGTCTTAAAGAAGCAAGGAAAGAGAAGTGGAGAGGCAAAGAAATTTAGGGAGGGAATTCCAGAGCTTAGGACCTAAGCAGCTGAAGGCACGACCACCAATGATGGAGTAATTAAAATCGGAAATGTTCAAAAGTCCAGAATAGGCGGAGCGCAGAGATCTAGGGGAATTATAGGGTTGGAGGAGATTACGGAGATAAGGAGGGGTGAGGCCATGAAGGGATTTGAATACAAGGATGAGAATTTTAAAATCGAGGCATTAACTGGGAGCCAATGTAGGTCAGCGAGCACAGGGGAGATGGGTGAGCAGGACTTGGTGCGAGTTAATACACGGGTAGCAGAGTTTTGGATGACCTCAAGTTTATGGATGGTAGATCAAGGGGCCGGCCAGGAGTGTGTTGGAATAGTCAAGTCTAGAGGTAATAAAGGCATGGATGAGGGTTTCGACAGCAGGTAAGTTGAGGCAAGGGCGGAGATGGGCGATGTTATGAAGATCGAAATGGGCGGTCTTAGTAATTGAACGGATATGAGGTAGGAAGCTCAATTCGTGATCAAATATGACACCAAGGCTGCGAACAGTCTGGTTCAGCCTTAGACAGTTGCCGGGAAGAGGGATCGAATCGGTGGCAAGGTAACAGAATTTGTGGCGGGAACCAAAGACAATGGCTTTGGTCTTCCCGATATTTAACTGAAGGAAGTTTCTACTCATCCAGTGCTGGATGTTGGACAAGCAGTCTGACAGTATAGAGACAGTCGAGGGTTCAAGAGAGGTGGAGGAGAAGTAGAGCTGGATATCATCAGTGTACATGTGAAAACTGTGTCGCTGGATGATGTCACCGAGCGGCAGCATGTAGATGAGAAATAGGAGGGGGCCCCAGTGATAGATCCTTGGGGGACACCAGAGGTGACGGTGCGGAAGGGGGAAGAGAAGCCATTGCAGGTGATTCTATGGTTACGGCTGGAACGATAGGAATGGAACCAGGCGAGTGCAGTCCCATCCAGCTGGACAACGGTGGAGGCGTTGGAGCAGAATTTTGTGGTCAACCGTGTCAAAGGCTGCAGATAGGTCAAGAAGGGATAGCTTACCTTTGTCGCAATCAATTAGGATATCATTCGTGACCAAATTTAAAATTTGGTAAGAGTCGTTTTGGTACTGTTTTAACAGCTCAAAAACATAAAAAGACAAGGAGTTAGACTGAGATCACAATGATATATGGGCTTGTCATCACCTAAACTGCAGGTATATCCAAGATTTCATCACTTCAGTACACCAAAACATTTAACAGTGGTGTTATAGAAAGTTGATGCGAGTGTTGAAGACAGAAAAAATGAATATATTTTCTAAGATTTTGATTTTTGACACCTGAGTCGATGCATTTATTGACATTTTGGAGCCAATTGTAATGCTAAGTTTTTTTTAAATTAAGTAAAGCACCTCACTCCAATCCCATGCCTTTTGTTCCCCAACTGTGGCAATTCCACAGATAGAGCGACAGGAATTGCTAAATAAAGCCAGTTAATGCATTCACACCAAGAAATATCCACCTTCTCTCAAAAAAGCAATTGCAACCAGTATTGAAGAACGATTTGCATTTATATAGTGCCTTTAACATAGTAAAAGATCCCAAGATACTTTACAGGAGCGTTAGCAAACAAAGTTTGACACCATGCCACATAAGGAGATATTAGGACAAGTCAAAGAGGCAGGTTTTAATGAGCGTCTTAAAGGAGGAGAGAGGAGAGAGGCGGAGAGGTTTAGGAATTCCAGAGCTAGGGGCCTTAGCAACAGAAGACACGGCTGCTAATGGTGGAGTGATTAAAATTGGGGATGTGCAAGAGGCCAGAATTGGAGGAGCGCAGAGATCTCGGAGAGCTGTAGGAGGTTACAGGGATAGGTTGGGATGAGGCCAGGGAGAAATTTGAAAACAAGGATGAGGGTTTTAAAATAGAGGCTTTGCCAGACTGGGAGCCAATGTAGGTCAGCGAGCACAGGCATGATGGGTGGACAGGACTTGGTGTGAATTAGGATACATGGCAACAGAGTTTTGGATGAGATCATGTGGAGGGTGTAAGATGGGAGAATGGCCAGGAAAGCATTGGAATAGTCGAGTGCAGGGGTAACAAAGGCACGGATGAGGGATTCAGATGGGAGAATGGCCAGGAAAGCATTGGAAAAGTCGAGTGTAGGGGTAACAAAGGCATGGATGAGGGATTCAGCAGATGAGCCGAGGCAGGGACAGAGACAGGTGATGTTAGAGAGGTGGAAGTAGGCGGTCTTGGTGATGGAGAGGATATGGGGTCGGAAGCAAACAAACTTTTATATAAAGCAACAGTTAGACATGCACAGAAAGTTCCTTTTGAGGAGTTTAAAAAAAAAATGCATTAAACAGTCCTCCATAACCACAATGTTCTCGTAAAACTGTAATGAACCTGTCTAAATTCCCTCTCAATTCCTCTGGCTTTCAAATGTGTAATCAGAACAAGGTGAAATCATCTATTTTGATCCTTTTTATATTCTTTTGTGCTTCTGCAAACATTAGGGCAGTCAATATTTTCCACTGAATATACTTGAACCTTGCAATGGAGTAGGGAACTAGTGTCAAGACCTGCCCTGGAGATTGGAGCCTTAAGACCCAGTTACAACTGCATTTACCCATTTACTAGCAAGCCACTCAGCTGTATTCAAGAAGGCAACTCACCACCACCTTCTTGAGGGCAATTAGGGATGGGCAATAAGTGCTGGCCTTATTCTTATCCACTTACTCTGTTTACTGCAATCAAACACTGCAAGAGGTGTAACTTTAAACATTAGTATATGACGCCTCTTTTAATTTGGAAACATTTGTACTTTTTGCCAAAAATCACTGCGGCTTCTTTAATGACTGGATATGTTTTGTTTTTCTTTCAATAATAAACACATATCGATGGCTTGCTGGAAAATTTAGTCTTTAGATCACAGAGAAGCAGAAATAAACCTGCTGCTCTTCTAATTAAATGGCAAGTTTAGATGTCTGTTATGTTGAGCTTGCCACCCTGCAATAACAAATATTTAAACTAGGACAACCTTTTGAAATAAAGAGCATTTTTTTTGTTTGATAGAAATCTTGGTCCTTTCATTGACTGAAAACATAATAAAGAGCCCTTCCACTCAGCTCTCAGATGAGACAATGGACAGGTGAGTATAATGGCTTCATGGGTATGAGTGAGCAGTAGAGATGCTTGTAGTGTATCCAATGTTAGTTGTGATGGATCCCAAACAAGGTCTCTTGAAATACACTGAGAAGGTATTGTTGCCACCACTGGAATGCAAATATCCTGTGAATTATAGTTATTTTTTTCCTTTGAGAGAACTAGGTACCATGTTTATGGGCTGCTGAGTGTGTCAGAACTTGGAGAGCATTTCCTCCACTTTTTCAGTACAAAGTTTCTTCCACCAAAATGTAAATCAACTATCATTATGTGGTTCTGGTGATGCATTTCAGTTATAACACGAGCAGTAATTATGGGCAGGCTACTTGGGAGTATGTTCCCAGCGTGGCACCATATTCTACTTTTGCCTGGAGTTGCCCTATCTGTTGGTTGCCTAAATGTGGCCAATACCTCAAGAGTGGTGATAACTTGGGTAAATGCAGTTGTAACTGGGTCTTCAGGCTCCAATCTCCAGGGCAGGTCTTGACACTAGTCCTCTATTCCATTGCCAAGTTCAAATGTAATGCCATTTTCTCTATATCCCACAGGCTGATAGCCAGATCCAAATTGTGGGCCACAGAATGTTCAAGGTGAAAAATTCTGGATCGTCTCCTGGTTGTGTTCGAGACAAAAAAAGCAAGGAGACTGAAATTTCTTTCCCAGTTTCTGGTCTCTACCATGAAGCTGTGCATGGTTAAACTATTAGGGCAACCACTCTAATGATGCTTTGCATTGCTTTCTATGCAAAAAGATCCATTGCCAAGATCATGGGGTGGGGTCGCAAACATATGTCAGTGTCCCAAGGGCTTGTAAACATCACCTTTCATCCTTAAATTGGCAGCTTCTCACTCCCACCATCACCATCCCCCCAAAATAAAAACCATCGAAGTGCAGTTTCAATTTCACCATCTACAAGGTACATGTAAGGAGTGTGATGGAATACTTTCCACTTCCCTGGACGAATGCAGCTCCAACAACACAAGAATCTCGACAGCATCCAGGATTGGCACCCTATCCAGCACCTTAAACATTCACTCCCTCCACCACCAGCACACCGTGGCTACAGTGTCTACAAGATCTGCAAGATGCACTGCAGCAACTCACCAGGCTTCTTCGACAGCACCTCCCAAAACCACCTAGGACAAGGGCAGCAGGCACATGGGAACACCATCACCTCCAAGTCACATGCCATCCTGACTTGGAAATATATCGCCGTTCCTTCCTCGTTGGTGGATCAAAATCCTGGAACTCCCTCCCCAACAGCACTGTGGGAGTACCCTCACCATACGGACTGCAGCGGTTCAAAGCAGCAGCTCACCACCACCTTCTCAAGGGCAATTAGGGATGGGCAATAAATGCTGGCTTTGCCAGCAGCACCCAAATCCCATGAATAAAAAACAGCCAATTTGCACACAGCATGGTCCCACAAACAGCAATGAGATGTATGACCAGATAATTTGTTTCAGTAAGGTAGACCGAGGTGGCTAAATGTTGGCTAAGGTGGCAGTGTGACTAAACTTTTGGTTGAACGGAATGCATGCAACATTCCCTCCACGCTGACTGGTGCAGGATCCTTCACGAGCAAAGTGATTAACTCACAGTAATCTCTGGTTAACATAACTATTCAGTGTTAATGTAATACTACAAATTAATCAACACTGGCACGGTTTCAAATTTCTCCCCCCTTTGAGCATAGCAAATGTATTATAAATAAGAACTTGTATCAACATGCCCCTTTATTGAATTCACCTGATGCTAACAGGCATTGAAGAAAGGGGTTTGTTTTCAGAGTTGTCCATTTAATTTTGCTAGTCTTGATTAATGCTTTTAATATATCACTTCAAGTCAGAACAGTTTTTTTTTATGTTAAGCTGCTCAGCTTCAGTATAAATATACTTAAAATGGGCAATAATACGCAAATCCAAATATTCTTGTTCCGTAACTGCACTTTTATTTCTTCTCTGCAATACAACGAAAATCAAATGAAAACATTCGAACTAGCCATTTGCTAAGTAAACTTTAATATTCTTAGGGATTCTAAACTGCTATTTCTGATGTGTCACAAGTACATTTCCTCATTGTAAGACCGCACTTTAAAGTGCACACTAAGTACAGAAAATATTTGCATAAAAAGAACTGACAAACTGGTTACAACATTTGCAATGTGCATGCACTGTTGTTTTTCTGAAAATAATTAAATACAAAGCTGTATTACTATCAATACAAATAAATTGTGCACAAATGCAACTTTTGGTCTCCTGCATTTTTCTAGTAGGCACCTCTGCTATCACTATATCCTCCTCTGTATCCTCCACTACCCTGGTTACCACCGAATCCTCCATCACCACCACTACCACCACTTTGGTAGCCACTGTATCCTCCACTTCCACTACTGCCACCACCACCACTTTGGTAGCTTCCTCCACTACCACCTCTTCCTCCTCCATAATATCCAGAACTGTAACTGCCACGGGAACCACCATAGCCACTTCCTCTTCCATAACCACCTCCTCCCCTGTAACCAGAACCACGGCCACCCCCTCTTCCACCAAATCCTTGGTTGTCATAACGTGCCATTTTGGGAGGACGAGGACCATCACCAAATCTGTAATAAATCAAAATAATGGATTACATAAACACTATATAACAAGTCAAATTCATAGCATAAAAAATAGTATGAAGGTAGTCTATAACAAAAATAAAGTTTGGTGAGATGATAAACAATCTGTCCTACTAATTTAAATATGTTTATATTCTCCACAAAGTAAACCATTCAATCCCAATAATGTTTAGTATGAAAGCACAACCATAGGTGGAGCAAAATGAACATGTAAATGCTTATTAACAGAGGCTATCAAGAGTGAACTGCAATTACAATGCCGTTTGTTACTCATGTAGAAAATCACCACAGCCAAAAATCAAAACCAGAAAACCTAAACATTAGTTTAGTTTTCTTGCTAACTCTTCCTTCAGAATTTACAATCTCAGAATGCATTTACAACTTCAAATTAATTTTGCCAAATAAGCAATGCTGACTGCCACAGTAAACTTCAATTCTCAGTGGCCGTGGCTCCTTGTAATTGCTTCAAGTACAGACCAAGCTGTTTTTCTTACACAGGAAAGTGCAACTAAAAGCGTTCGGTCTTGAATTTTATCTTATCTCTTATCCACTTTGGTACTTGTACCTGTACATATTCCATCATTTATTATTTCCAAGTGAAAATGGGTTAATGTGGCTCTGACTTTGAAATTAACCATTATTTACCAAACATTGTTTCAAAGTAGGGATTGTTCTATTAATCCAGAAATTGGGACAATTCCAATTGAATTGGTTTGTTCCCCAAATCATTTTTTTGTTTGTTTTCCCTCCCATTTTCACCTCTTAAAACTTGACTTTGTCTAAATAGTTGCATAAGCACCAGTCACACTCTAGTACCTGCCCAAGTGCCCATTCTTCACACGGTAGTCTACACATTGAGCAGTGGTAGGCTATTCAACACTGGGTGTGTAACGGCCAAGCCTGGCCCTGTCTTTACCCAATGTCCACAGACAGGAATCGCTGAAGAACAAGAACCCTGGCTGAAACTCTGTAGCTGATGGAAAAGTAATCTTATGCAGCTTAGTTAAATGTACTGGTGTCCAATAATGATCTGGACAGACCACGCACTACTCTTGATCAGTATGGGGAAGATTCCTTGGCTTGCACTTGAGATATCCTGACCACCAGACAAAATGTTAGAAGGCTCCTGAAGCAAGATTCCTGCCTGGTATTCACTGTGGAAAGATATTTTGATCTGGAGCATCGGATGTGAAAAAAACATGTCAATGTCATCAATCTAACCATTTCTAGTTCTTATCTGGACAGGAGTTTTGCTGTCCCCCCACCCCACCCTGGAGATCAATGTTTGGCTGAACCAGCTGGCACTCTCAAGGGCTAATAATTTTAAAAGACCCTGGTCTGAAGATAAAAGCAGGCAACACCAATTAAAAATTTAAAAGAGGGAGCTTTTTATAAGTTACCAACAATTAAAATCAAACATCTCTTTGGATAGGAATGACATGTGTTCTTGCTGTCAATAAGAAATACGCCATAAAATGTGTGCCCTTGTTGTCAATAATACACCATAAAATCACGAGAAGGAAACAGAATCTGCAAACAACTCATGATAATCTTTCATTTTGAAATGCTGCCCTCTGAATACCATGGCAATATCTGCGTTCCTCAAACAGCTGCTCTTGCTGTCTCCCCAAGATCCATGCTTAAAGCCGTTTGTACACTCTCGACCTCTTTTCAGCAGCATCGACTCACTATTTCAGAGTTGTCCTGGTTCGCAGTTCCAATTCATCTTTCGATCATCCAGCGATTTAACAAAACAGTTTTGTCTTCCTTTCAGCAAGGACCGCAAGTGTCAACAACTCTTAGATACCAACGCCCCTCCAAATCCTTCTTAGAATCATAGAATGGTTACAGCACAGAAGGCCATTCAGACCGTCGAGCCCGTGCTGGCTCTCTGCAAGAGCACTTCAGCTAGTCCTACTCCCCCGCCCTTTCCCCATAGCCCTGCAAATTTTTTTCCTTCAAGTACTTTCCCAACTCCATTTTGAAAACCATGATTGAGTCTGCCCCCACCACCCTTTCAGGCATTGCATTCCAGATCCTAACCACTTGCTGAGTAAAAAAGCCATTGGTTCTTCTGCCAATCACCTTAAATCTGTGTCCTCTGGTTCTTGACCCTTCTGCCAATGGGAACAGTTTCTCTCTCTACTCTGTCCAGACCCCTCAGGATATCCCCGGCACTTTCCTCTGACCCCAACCCACCTTCCAACATCACCCATTGCTGAGTTTTCACTATCCCCTCTGACCTTCCCCTCTCTGACCCGGAACGATCGGTCCTTAGCATAATCCCCTTAGGCCCCCTCTCAATGAATTTAGAGCTCAGCACGATGTTGAGCTCTTCTTCCATTGCTTTTGACTCCGTGCTCACTTCTTTGGCCAGGAGTCTTCCCCCTGCACAGTGAACCCTTTCTCCCGTCTTCAATATTCTCATTCCACCTGGACCCCTCCCTCTAGCCTCTTACCCTCTCGATCTTTTCATTGGGAACTGCCGGCATGACATCGGCGGTCTCAATTTCTCTACTCCCCTTGCTCACTCTAACTGACTTACCTCTGAACTTGCAGCACTCCGTTCTCAGGTCCAACCCTCACACTGTCATTAAACCTGCCGACAAGGGTGGTGCTGTTGTTGTTTGGCGAACAGACCTCTACTTTGCAGAGGCTGAATGCCAACTTTCCGACACCTCCTCCTACCTCCCCCGGAAAATGACCCAACCACTGAATATTAAGCCATTGTTTCCCAGACAGTCACTGACCGCATCTCATCTGGAAACCTTCCCCCACGGCCCCCAACCTCAAGAGTCCTCCAACCTGGCACAGCCCAAGATCCACAAACAGGACTACCCTGACAGACCAATCGTTTCTGCCTCACGGAACTTAGTTCTTACTATCTCAACTCTATTTTTTCTCCCCTTGTCCAGTCTCATCTGACTTACATCCATGACTCTTCCGACGTCCTCTGCCAATTTTAACCATTTCCGGTTTCCTGGCCCTAACCGTTTCCTTTGCACCAAGGACATCCACTTCCACCCCCACCTGCAGGCTCTCCGCTTCTTGCTTGAATAGAGGCCCAGCCAGTCCCCATCGTCCTCCGCCTGGCTGAACTAGCTCTTGCACTGAACATCTCCTTTGACTCCACTCACGTCCTCTAAATGAAAGGTGTCGCTATGTGAACTCGTATGGGTCCTAGCTATGCCTGCTTTATCGTGCGTTACATGGAACATTCTTTGATCCAGTCCTATTCAGGTCCCTTCCCCCGCCTCTTCTTCCGGTACATTGATGACTAGATCGGTGCTGCTTCCTGCTCTCGCCTGAACTGGAAAATTTCATGAATTCTGCATCCAATTTCCACACCTTCCTCACCTTCACATGGTCCATCTCCGACTCCTCCCTTCCTCAATATCACTATCTCCATTTCTGGGGAGAGGGTGTCCACCATTATCTGTTGTAACCCCACTGACTCCCACAGCTACCTTGATTACACTTCCTCCCACCCACTTCCTGTAAGGACTCTATTTTTTTCCCCCACAGGTCCTCTCTTAAAATTACTAACAGAGATGGGATCTTAATTATTAAGGAATTTCTTAATCAATATATGTTTATCTTCTTACTTGGCTTGTTTTAATAATTACAAGTTTTATGTGTGACTGTGAACAAATGTGTCCTGATTGGTTGGATGAGCGATTAGCTCCCTCTATTGGTGATGTAGCGTTGTGCGCCATCACATGGAGCATCAGGAAAAATTTACTCACCCTGTTGCAATCGTGCTGATCGACCGCAGTTCGACACAGACGAATGCCCTTTATTTCTCTGTATAGAACAATGCCACGTTTACCGTCGGATGCGTGGAAGCATTTTTCCCCAGGCATTAAAGATGGAAAGACTGTGTACATGTGCAAACACTGTACAAAGCCATATGTAAAGAATGCCACAAAGATGCAGCAGCATTTATCCAAATGCAACAGCTTCACTCAAAGCTCACAGCAGTCAGCCCAGAGTTCCTCTGCTTCCATTCAAGAAGATGATGGTTCACATTCAGCATCAGGCTCATCATCAGCAACTCCTGGCCCACTTGGAAGGTTCTTTGATACAATGGATAACCATAGCCATAGCCAGAAGAATGCAGATGAGTGCCTTGCTCGAGCTGTATCTGTGACAGGCTCACCCCTCATGCTCACAGCCAATGTGTACTGGAAGAAATTTTTCAATGTTATTCGCCCTGCATACTGTCCTCCCACCAGACATGCTTTGTCTACTTATTTGCTGGAGGCTGAGTATAACAGAGTCCAAGGAAAGCTCAAAGAAATGATAGAGATGGCAGACTGTGTTGCAGTTATCTCAGATGGGTGGTCAAATGTACGAGGGGAGGGCATCATAAACTACATTGTCTCCAATCCTCTCCCAGTGTTCTTCAAGAGCATAGACACGAAGGACAACAGACACACACATTGCTGATGAGCTGAAAGCGGTCATCAGCGATCTTGGATCACAAAAGGTCTTTGCAGTAGTTACTGACAATGCTGCGAATATGAAGGCTGCTTGAGCTCAAGTGGAGGAGGCGTACCCTCATATTGTGTCTATTGGGTGCGCAGCTCATGGGCTCAACCTGCTCCTCATGGACATCATGGGTTTGAGAACCATGGAAACAACTTGCTTGGCTCTCTTGTACAGTGTTAAGTATGTCAGGGGAAAACAGTAGTTGCAGCAACCTACAACTCCAAGCAAACAACAAAGAACAAGAACACCACACTGAAGCTGCCCAGCAACACTAGATGGGGTGGCGTGTCATAACGTACAACAGCCTTCCGGAGGGTAAGGAGTCGCTGCAAGAAATGGCAATATCCCAGTCTGAGGATATGGAAACCACCATCAAGAAAATACTGCTGGATGATGTGTTTTGGGAGAGAGAGTGGTTAGCAGCCTTAAACTACTCTCACCAGTAGCATCTGCAATTGCTCAGATTGAAGGAGATGACGCTGTCTTGTCAGATGTTCTTAGGCTTTTTGCTGATTTAAAAGAACAAATCAGCATTGGCCAACCCACATCCCCGCTGCTCAAAGCAGAGGAGAAGGCAATTGTTCAATTCATATAGACGCGTCAAGAATTTTGTGTCAAGCCGATTCATGCTGCACCCAAAGCATGTTGGGAGACCAATACTTTCTGGAGAACAGATCAACAGCGCTTACAGTGTGATTTCTACCCTCTCACGCCACCTCAATCTGGACGTGGGCAAAGTTCTGGGAAGTCTGGCAAAGTTCTCTACCAAGCAAGGTCTTTGGAATGGGGATGGGATATGGGAATCATGCAAGCATATCAGTGCACATACCTGATGGAAGGGACTTTGTGTATCTGAGGCCCTGTCACCCATTGCATCGCTGATACTCCAAATCCCACCTTCATCAGCGGCCTCTGAACGAAACTGGTCACTTTTTGGGAATACGCATACAAAGGTGCGCAACAGGCTGACTAACAAGAGAGTAGAGAAACTGGTGGCTATCCGGGCTTCCTACAACTTATTGAGCCAGATACAGAAGTGTCCACCACACAGCTAGACAGTGACACAGAGGAGGGAATGGACACGTCAGAGCCAGAGAATCAGGAGGAGCAATGATGAGTAGAAGACTCATGAGTAGAATAGTCAAAGGGACAAAATAAGGACAAATTACAGGCTAAATAAGCTGATGCTCTTTTTATTTTATTTTAGATGGGTCTTTTTTGTGGGGGTTCAATAAAGTTCAAAATTATAACCTAAATAAAGTTTTGAAAGCCTGTTTTTATTTGTATGGAACAGTATGTCTATTTTGATGACAAAGATAATATAAGGGTCAGAGACAAAAACCATTAGTGTGCAAAAAAATTCAAAATTCCCATAAATTCCCATGGAAAGTTTCCTCTTTTAAAAATTCCTGGAATTTTGCAACCCTAGTTCCCACACTTATGATCTCACCCCTCCTCTCCCTCCCAGAAACACAATAGGGTTCCCCATGTCCTCACCTTCCACCCCACCAGTCGCTACCATTTCTGCCACCACCAAACATCTTACCTTCCCCTCCCAGCATTCCGAAGGGGACTGTTCTCTCCGGAACACTCTGGTCCACTCTTCAATCACCCTTGAACACCTGCTCCCCTTCCCACAGCAACTTCCCGTGCAAGCACAGGCGATGCAACACCTGGCTTTCACCTGCTCCCTTCACACTGTCCAGGGCCCCAAACGCTCTTTCCAGGTGAAACAGTGATTTACTTGTACTTCTTGCAACTTAGTATACTGTAGTCGCTGCTCACGATGCGGTCTCTTCTACATTGGGGAGACCAAACACAGATTTGGTGATCGCTTTGCGGAACACATCCATTCAGTCCCCAAGCGTGACCCTGAGCTTCCAGTTGCTTGTCATTTTAATTCTCCGCCCACTCCCACTCTGACCTCAGACTCCTACACGGTTCCAATGAAACTTAACGGAAGCTCAAGGAACTTTCGATTGGGCACTTTTCAATAACTTCAGATCATAACCACTGCTTCCATTTTTTCCAGGCAGCAGGTGCTGGCAATGGTTCTGTTGTTACCATTTACAGCTCCTCTAGACCCATCTTTTGTTTCTTTACTTGTCACATTACCATCTCCTTCTGCTTCGTACAATCATACCTTTTGTCATTTAATCTCTCCTGCCTTCCACCCTATCACAGACTTGTTCTTTCTCTTTCTGCTCCCCTTTCCCTGCCTCCGTACTTGCTTATATACTGTTAAATCTCTAACTTTTCAGTTTTGACGAAAGGTCATTGCGGATGCCGAAGTTGCTGTCTGATTTACTCCTTAATAACGGTCAGCGCTGATAACCTTACTGCAAAATCCGGGCCATTATTTGCACTTCTGGTTTAGTGGAGTCAACTGTGAAATTTGTGTGCTTTTAAAAAAAACTGCCAAATCTAAGCCCATAATACAGAACCCTAAATTGATAAACATTAAAAGATAATTTGGAAACATAGTGATTAAACGAGTGTTATGACTGCATGGTGTCAAGACATGGGATGAAACTTCAACATTACTTACTTATATATCTTACTGATGTCCGATTTGTTGCAGATCTGTATTTTAGTTATGAACAGCATGAGCAAACAAAATTATAAATAGTCGAGTCTGTTTTTATGCCAGAAAGTGTGCAATTGGGTTAATTTCATGGGCTTTCCACCTATCTGCACCACCCTGCTCGGTTGGGGGGGGGGGGGGGGGGGGGGGGGAGGGCAGTTACATGGGGGGTGGAGAATGTAACCAGTGTCCCTTTTGCATGCCTTTCTCAAGAACACAGCCGTAACAATTCAGATATGTACTAGTTGATTGACAATCTGGGATGAGCACCGTCTCAAAGACCACTGTGCAAGATTTGATTGCAACAGCCTTGCATCAGGTACAACGGTTGCTACAATCAGTCCCAGGATTCACATTGATTGGAGCATGAATTGTGGCTCTTACTAAAATATATGAGAGCATTCAAGCTTCACACAACTGCACCCAAAGTGTTGTCTAAAACCATACAATGCAATTCACCTTGTGTTTGCCAGAAGATTAATGCCCGCTGCCCCAGGTTTTGAAATCTGCCGGATCATGTTCAGCAACCGTTCATGTGTGGGATCCAGTTGCCGTATGAATTCAGGATCCTTGGCAACTTCGACAACCAGTGCCTCCATTCCTGCACGCAAAGCAACCACTGCAGCTGCTGCATAATGAGGCATTTTCAACTTTATCCTAAAAGGCACAAATTATATTTAGCATTTAACACAACCAATGTCAAATGGATCAAAAAGATATTAGTTGCTCCGCAAAAGCTACCCTGAAATTAATGAGCTGAACTGTAAAACCATACAACAGCAAATAACAATATGCAGACCAATGGGAAACATGTCTTATTGCAGAACACTTTAACCTATATGATAAAAACTAATACTACTTGATAGCTTTTCGAATATGGCTAAACTACAAGTAACAGTTTTTAGGGAGAACACAGTTAATAGATGAGTTACATTACTTAAAAGTCATAATTAGGAAGATTAACATTTTTTCATCGCCAGATGTTTGTGAGAAGGTGGATGTTCCATTGCAGACTGAACAAACATCACTGTCACCAATGCTCCAGGAAGCAGTAATTATTTACAG
Organism: Somniosus microcephalus; assembly: GCF_052327205.1. Classification (NCBI taxonomy): domain Eukaryota; kingdom Metazoa; phylum Chordata; class Chondrichthyes; order Squaliformes; family Somniosidae; genus Somniosus; species Somniosus microcephalus. The sequence goes on along the minus strand of NC_140989.1, from coordinate 277,167,824 downwards.
TACCTAAACATCTCTGTATAAGAGTACACACCAAACTTGATTAAAAAAATAGCTTAAGTATAGGATTATGGAAGCATAAAAAAGGTGACAAGCCAAGGATATAGAATGTTTTGACTATCTTAATGAGAAAATCTCTTCATCTTGCAAACTATCTAGGATAACATGTTGCATTCTTATTAGTGAGAAAAAAACATACCCGTGACCAGATGTCTGCTTGGCTCAGATATGAAACATGAGTCCAGAGCGACTGATTCATATCACAGCCAAAAAACAAATACTTCTAGATCATGAAAGTCTCCAATGGCTTTAAATCACAGAAAACTTCATTTGCAGTAACAGGAACAGATTATGTGGACATCAGTTTCATTACTGCCCACGGTGTTCTACCAGGACTAGTAACAATTTTAAGTCAAATGCAGTGACATTGAAGTTAACCGGAGTAATCAATTCAATATCACCTTTCAGGAACAGATCAGATCCAATGGGGTGAGCAAAGCACATACAATACTTCACTAGCTTTATCAGGAACCAATGAAATGGGCTGCATCACAAATGTTAAAATCAGTGATCATGTAGTACTCCACACACTTTTACATTATGTTATTCAACACTGCCAAATGTCATCACCTTGTTGAATTATCACAACTGTTGTCCATCATCATGGTTAGACACAGGGCAATTGCAATTAATTCATGCACAACTGACAGATTCAAATGATTCTCAAGCACCAAACATTACTGGATATTAACCTTCTACTGAAACTGAAAGTAAAAGAATTGTGGAGCTTCAAGCTTTCTTACCATTCATCCATCAAAATAATTTCTCCATTTGCTGTCACCTTCTTCGAACCATAAAAGAGTAGTTGGAGTGGACTAACTAAAGTCATCGCCTTTGCAGATACAGCCCGAGTTCGGATCTGAGGAGAAATGCCAGTCCATTAGTATCTCAGTAATTGGTCAAGCTCATGATTTTCCCCACACCCTTTAAAAAAAAAAAAAAAACTATTCATTACCATAGCAAACTTGTTAAATTAAAAAAAATTAGGTTAGAATGTAGCTGTACAATGTTGCCCGGCCATACCTAAGTATCTGATGTAACAACAAATTAAAAACTGGTATCGAATGCAAATCTTTCCGGGCGCCCAGTTTGAAGTCTATTGAGTTTTATATAGATCAATTTTCCTGAGGATCTAATGGACTCTCAAAGAAAAGGTAGCACACCTACATGACTATGATCGAACTCGTCAGATTTGTTATACACTCATGAATTTTAGTTTTTTGCTGAATTATATCCTACCATATTTTAAAGAGAAACAGCACTGGGGGCAGGGGGGAGAATAACAGTACAAATAGTTCACAGATCCCACTGTGTTTTTAAGTGATCTCAAAGGTTTAGCAGAAGGAACTATGGGGAAAGTAGCAGAAAACAAATTAATTGGAAAACTATGATTTGTGAGTCAAGATGTCTGAAATGGAATAGCTCTTTGGGTTGTTTTGGACACTGAGAAGCTATACATTACTCACCTTTTCCCCAAACACAAAGAAAGGGGAAGGATACTTTGTATCTTGGTTGCTGAAGGGACAATTGACAGAAGACTTATGGATAAGTGCATTGCGCCCCTCTGTGGTTAAGATCTTTCTTTTTTCCTTGTGGTAGCAGACATTGGGATAAAGTCCAAAGCAAAGAAGTGAGACAACCACATCAAGATTATTATCTGGTCCAGTATTGTTAAATACTTGCGTCATCAGGCACTCTGTTCAGAAGGAAAAGGAGAAAACATTGTCAGAGTCATAGTCATAACGGCACAGAAGGAGGCCATTCGGCCCATCGAGTCCGTGCCAGTTCTCTGTAGAGCAATCCAGTCAGTCCCATTCACCCGCTCTATCCCCGTAGCCCTGCAAGTTTATTTCCCTCAACTGTCTATCCAGTCTCCCCTTGAAAACATTGAGTGTCTCCGCTTCCACTACTTCCGTCGGTAGTGAGATCCAGATCATCAACACTCGCTGTGTAAAAAAGTTTTCCCTCACATTCCCCCGTATCTCTTGCCCAAAACCTTAAATCTGTGTCCCCTAGTCCTTGCACCATCAACAAGTGGGGACAGCCTTTCCTCGTCTAGCCTATCCAAACCTGTCATAATCTTGTACACCTCTATCAAATCACCCCTCAACCTCCTTTGCTCTAATGAAAACCAATCCAGCTTCTCCAACCTGTCCTTGTAGCTAAGATCCCCCATCCCTGGAACCATTCTGGTAAATCTCCTCTGCACCATCTCAAGGGCCTTCACATCCTTCCTAAGGTGTGGTGACCAGAACTGGACGCAATACTCCAGTTGTGGCCTAACCAGCGCTTTATAAAGGTTCAGCATCACTTCTCTACTTTTGTACTCAATACCTCTATTTATGAAGCCCAAGATCCCATATGCTTTGTTAACCATTCTCTCAATATGCCCTGCCACCTTCAGGGACCGATGCACATTAACTCCCAGGTCCCTCTGTCCCTGCATACTCTTTAAAACTGTGCCATTAAGTGTATATTGCCTCTCCCTGTTCCTTCTGCCAAAATGCATCACCTCACACTTCTCTGTATTAAATTCTCTGTCACTTGTCTGCCCATTCTGCTAGCCTATGTCCTGCTGCAGTCGATTGGTATCATCCTCACCGTTTGCCACACCCCCAAGTTTGGTGTCATCGACAAATTTAGAAATTCTACTCTGCATTCCAATATCCAGGTCATTTATATATATCTCTCAAAAAAAGCAGTGGCCCCAGCACTGATCCTTGGGGAACACCACTGTCTACCATCCTCCAGTCTGAAAAACAGCCATTTACCACAACTCACTGTTTTCTGCCCTTAAGCCAAGAAATTGATTCTTACCACACTGAACAAATTAAATCATGTCACCAGGTTGATATATACCCGTGTTTTAAAAAGATTTGTCTTTAGTAGGATCACTTAGAATGAAAAAGAGTAAACAGGAATAGTGTACATCACTTGAAATGCATCTTTCTATTTTGTCAGTGTTATAACTTTAACAAAATACTTTTAAAACCTGCATAAACATACATTATATTTTAGATTTCAAAAATCAAAAAAAAGCAGTAAAACACAATTTTAATCATTTAATGATACCTTCAGGGAAACCAGAGTTGATGAGGATGTCCTTCAGCTGAACCTTAGCCTCCCATGTCATCCGCAAAGTTGCCATGTTTAACCTTTTATGGTCACAAAACCGTATTTCTGCATCTTCCCCTCCCATCCTAGAAAAAAATTGCAAATGCCTACATGAAGTTTACTTTACAGAATTCAGGAAGTACTGTACAACAATATAAACACAATTTAGCAAGCATTTGTTTTCCTACTCATCACCAGAATAATACCTTGCATCATCCCAGGCCTGGAAAACTGAAAGCAGAGCCACATGATCTGAAAATCTGGTTCCTGCAAAGTTCCTGTGCATGTAGCCAAGACGCTTGCCATCATTAATAAAAGGCTCTGGAAAACAGGTAGCAGCAGATATGGTGCACACTGCATCGCCAACACTGCAACAAATAAGAAGTTCATAATAACATCTCTATCAATAGCAACAGCTTTCCAACTCCATTCATAACTAAGACATCTATAAAAAATAGAATCCTATAGCTATCAAACTAGAAACAAATATTCATAACTATTCAAACAAAATAATAAGCATTTCAACAACAACAACTTGCATTTATATAGCGGCTTTAACGTAGTAAAACGTCCAACGGTGCTTCACAGCAATGTTAGCAAACAAAATTAGACACCGAGCCACATAAGGAGATATTAGGGCAGAAAAGGTAAGTTTTAAGGAGCGTCTTAAAAGGAGGAAAAAGAGGCACAGAGGTTTAGGGAGGGAATTCTAGAGCTTAGGGCCTCAGTAGCTGAAGACATAGCCACCAATGGTGTAGCGATTAAAATTGGGGGTGTGAACGAGGCCAAAATTGGAGGAGCGCAGATATCTCGGAGGGTTGTAGGAGATTACAGAGATAGGGAGGAGCGAGGCCATGGACGGATTTGAAAACAAGGATGAGAATTTTAAAATCGAGGCGTTGCTGAACTGGGAGCTAATGTAGGTCAGCGAGCACAGGGGTAATGGGTGAACGGGGCTTGGTGAGTGTTAGGATACGGGCAGCAGAGTTTTGGATGAGTTTGGATTTTTGAAGGGTGGAAGATCAGATTTCCGCTGGCAGAAATCCCATCATATAATATGTACTGTTCTGTACCTGTAGCCTAATATTTTGTACATAACAGCAACTAGACCAACCCATCATCCACAGATTCCGACATCATCTATTCCAAATCCAAATCTAACTAATTCTTGCTGAATTAGCAATCAGTCCAGCTCCCCTCTGAATGTGGCCATTTACTATTCTGAGTGGGAATTTATTTCATAAGTTAAGTCTCGTGTGAAGAGTTTTCTCTGGAGTTTAACTTGAGGATTGTGGAGTCTTTAGGTATATCCCTGAATTTTCTTCATCGTGTACAAAATGCATTTGTCATTTAAAAAATATTTCATGTCCCCACATCAATCAATTCCCAGTAAAAGCTCTGGAATTCCCTGCCTAAACCTAACTATCTCGCTACCCCGCTTTCCTCCTTTAAGACGCTCCTTAAAACCTACCTCTTTGACCAAGCTTTTGGTCACCTGTCCTAATTTATCCTTATGTGGGTCAGTGTCAAATTTTTTTTTGTTTTAATATACTCCTGTGTAGCGCCTTGGGACGTTTTACTACGTTAAAGGCACTATATAAATACAAGTTGTTGTTGTTGTAAAGGCATTTGTTTCCTTACCCTATGGTTAATTTTTGTGTTACATAGAAACATAGAAGATAGGAGCAGGAGTAGGCCATTCGGCCCCTCGAGCCTGCACCGCCATTTAATGAGATCACGGTTGATCATCCAAATTCAGTACCCGGTCCCTGCTTTCTCCCCATACCCCTTGATCCCTTTAGCCTTAAGAAATATATCTAACTCCTTCTTGAATATATTTAATGAATTGGCCTTAACTGCCTTCTGTGGTAGAGAATTCCACAGGTTCACCACTCTCTGGGTGAAGAAATTCCTCCTCATCTCTGTCCTAAATGGCTTACCCCTTATCTTTAGACTGTGACTCCTGGTTCTGGACTCCCTCATCATTGGGAATAACCTTCCTGCATCTAGTCTGTCTAGTCCTGTTAGAATTTTATAAGTTTCAATGAGATCCCCTCTCATTCTTCTAAACTCCAGCGAATAGAAGCCCAATCGACCCAATCTCTCTTCATACGTCATTCCTTACATCCCAGCTATCAGTCTGGTGAATCTTCGCTGAACTCCCTCCATGGCAAGAACATCCTTTTTCAGATAAGGCGGCCAAAACTGCACACAATACCCAAGGTATGGTCTCACCAAGGCCCTGTACAACTGCAGCAAGACATCCTTGCTCCTGTACTCGAATCCTCTCACTATGAAGGCCAACATACCATTTGCCTTCTTAACCGCCTGCTGCACATGCATGCTTACCTTCAGCAACTGGTGCACAAGGACACCCAGGTCTCGTTGCACTTCCTCTTTTCCCAATCTATTGCCGTTCAGATAATAATCTGTCTTCCTGTTTTTGCCACCAAAGTGGAAAACCTTGCACTTATCCACATTATAATGCATCTGCCCAATTACCCAACCTGTTCAAATCATCCTGGAGTTTCTCGGCATCCTCTTCACAGCACACACGCCCACCCAGCTTTGTGTCGTCTGCAAACTTGGAGATATTACATCTAGTTCCCTCGTCTAGATCATTAATATATATTGTGAATAGCTGGGGTCCAAGGACCGATCCCTGCGGTTCCCCACTAGTCACTTCCTGCCACTCGGAAAAAGAGCCGTTTGTTACAACTCTTTCCTTCCTGTCTGCCAACCAGTTCTCTATCCAAGTCAGTACCTTACCCCCAATCCCATGTGCTTTAACTTTACACGCTAATCTCTTATGCGGGACCTTATCGAAAGCCTTCTGAAAGTCCAAATACACCACATCCACTGGTTCTCCCTTATCTATTCAACCAGTTACATCCTCAAAAAATTCCAGTAGATTAGTCAAGCACGATTTACCTTTTGTAAATCCATGTTGACTTTGTCCAATCCTGTCACTGTTTTCCAAGTGCTCTGCTATTACATCTTTTATAATGGACTCTAGCATTTTCCCCACTACCGATGTCAGGCTTACCGGTCTATAATTCCCCGTTTTTTCTCTACCACCTTTTTTGAATAGTGGGGTTACATTAGCTACCCTCCAATCCATGGGAACTGTTCCAGAGTCTGTAGAATTTTGGAAGATGACCAGCAATACAGCTACTATTTCTAGGGCCACTTCCTTAAGTAACCTAGGATGTAGGTTATCAGGCCCTGGGGAGTTATCAGCCTTCAATCCCGTCAATTTCCTTGGGTTGGGTGGGATGGCTGTCGGTGTAGGGACCGGGTGCTAGGGTTTGGATGATCAGCCATGATCTCGTTGAATGGCGGAGCAGGCTCGAAGGGCCGAATGGCCTACTCCTGCTCCTATCTTCTATGTTTCTATGTAACACCATTTCCCTACAAATACTGATTTCATTCAGTTCCTCCCTCTCATTAGACCCTATGTTCCCCGACATCTCTGGGAGGTTATTTGTGTCCTCTTTTGTGAAGACAGAACCAAAGTATGTATTCAATTGGTCTGCCATTTCTTTGTTCCCCATTATAAATTTCCCTGATTCTGACTGCAAAGGACCTACGCTTGACTTCACCAATCTTTTTCTCTTCACATATCTATAGAAGCTTTTATAGTCAGTTTTTATGTTCCCTGCAAGCTTACTCTCATATTCTATTTTCCCCCTCTTAATTAATCCCTTTGTCCTCCTTTGCTGAATCCTAAACTGCTCCCAATCCTCAGGTTTGCTGCTTTTTCTGGCCAATTTATATGTCCTCTCCTTGGATCTTATGCTATCCCTAATTTCCCTTGTTAGCCACGGTTGAGTCACCTGCTTTGTTTTATTTTTATGCCAAACAGGGATGAACAAATTCTGTAGTTCATCCATACGATCTTTAAATGTTTGCCATTGCCTATTTACCGTCAACCCTTTAAGTAACGCTCCCCAATCCATCCTAGCCAAATCGCGCCTCATACCATCGTAGTTTCCTTTATTTAAATTCAGGACCCTAGTTTCTGAGTCAACTACTTCACTCTCCATCTTAATGAAGAATTCTATCATATTATGATCGCTCCGCCCCAAGGGGCCTCGCACAACAAGATTGCTAATTAATCCTTTCTCATTACATAATACCCAGTCTAAGATGGCCTGATCTCTAGTTGGTTCCTCGACATATTGGTCCAGGAAACCATCCTGTATGCACTCCAGGAATTCCTCCTCCACAGTATTGTTACTAATCTATATGTTGGTGCTTTACGCTCACAACTTTGTACCCTGGATCTACCTAGAGCTGCCTCCATGAAAAATCTTGCCCCACAGTCCCCCTGTCGTCCTATCACCTCTGGCCAGCTGTCAGGAGGCATGAAGTATCATACAGGTATGACTATCTGTTTTTCCCATGGTGGTGTCTCTCTGCTAGGGCATTAAGTAGAATGGGACTGAGAGAATTAAAAATACGGCTTCCCCCTCTGCTTTTGATTAATGCACAATAATAGTCAGTCATTCTCTTGTGTTCAATGTTTTGCCATTTGGAGCCATTTTGTTGCCTTCTTTGAATTTACACAGGATTATGATTGGAATCTTAGAATGTCAACACATTATAAATATTTTAGAAATCAATTTAATTCAACATTATCGGATGGCTAGACTATGTGGAGCAGACTGCATGACATTATGCCTTTACATCAAATATGCACCCGTATGAAGCTTTCTTTGAGCTCACACAATGAATAGAAATTTAGTGGGGATCGTGGGGTAAGATACAGACATATATACACACATCACAATTGAAATTTATGAGCCTTAGGTTAATAACATTATAAATCCCAGCACCCCAAGGTGCCACTGTAGTTGTTTTGACTTTGTGACAACAGGAAGGATGTCCACAGAAACAATATATCAGTGAGTTTTGTATGGGGGAAATAAAGATGCCTCATATGGTTCAGGTCTGCCCCAAAATCTGAACTCTAGAAATAAATTTAACTTTCAGAAATTACTCAATCATTATGCCAATCAGTATGGATGCTGGGAAATTTTAAGTCAGGAAGAGGCTTTACGGTCTCCAATCATTCTTACAGATACAGTGGATATTGGAAAAGATCTTAAAAGACAGGTGTTCCAACTAATTATCCTTAATAATGTGAAGTATAATGAAAGCAGAATATGACCATTATTACAAAATCAATAGAAAAAGAAGCCAGTTAATAATAAATTTCTATTCATTGTGTGAGCTCAAGTCAGTTCAAAGAAAGCTTCATACGGGTGCATATTTGATGTAAAGGCATAATGTCATGCAGTCTGCTCCACATATTCTGGTTCATCCAACAACAGGTCACCAATTTCATGTTTCCTCCATGTATTGCAAATGATCTATGCAACAGATAGAGGGCATTTAATGAAGTCTACATTAGAAATATGTATTTTCTGTTCTAATTTTACAACAGAAAAATTTAGGCCCGAGAAGTATTACCGTACTTATTAGTCTACTGAATATGATCCTTTCCCAGTATTATTCTCTGCTTTGACTCACTGGAATATACAGCCCATAATCATCATCTTGCCAAGACGTGGTTCAATAGGAAGTCTGGCCAAGATACGGCCCAGAGGAGTCAGCTCATCGTTAGTATCTAAAGCATCAAGTTCTGAGAAAGAAGAGAACAAGTTTAAATATCCCTCATTTATTAAGCCCGAATACACACATTATGTTACATATAAAGAAACTGCTTCTAGAGTCCAGGCATCATAGATGTTACTCTCTGAAGAGTTTTCTGATACTATACTCGGATGAACAATTTATGATTCCAGTTTTGTGGTGGAAAGGGAGATTTTAAACCATGAACCAGCAATTTATTGTAGCACACTTGCACAGTTATTAAATGATTGCTTCAGCTGAATGCAGGTACTTGTCACAAGTACAATTTTTAAAAGTCAAGTGTAAAATTGAAAATAATTGGCTTCTGAAATGATGTTTTCAAGATTTTAATGATTTACATGGTGGTCATTTTCATACTTTGCATTGCGCTGAAAGGCGGAAGAAAATTTTACTCTGGATGATATAAAGAACTTATCCAGTGCTGCAATCAATCAAATTGCAACTCCCAGTTTAGGAATTCAATGCTGTAATATTCAGGGAAGGGCTGATAACTACATTAAAAAAGAAATCATGGAGCCTTGCAATTTAAAGCGTTTTGAGAACACTCTGTTAAATTAGTTAATTTCTTTCTATTATTTCCTATACATTAAGTTGAGGTTAAAACATTGCACAATCATTCTACATAAAATTAAACAGTAATTTAGTGCAAGGTACCATAGTCTCTTGGGGACATTATAGTTTTTACCATTTTTTTTTTTTTAAAGCAGCTTTACCACCATATAACTAGGAGTTACCTCGCAAGGTGTGTTCTGCCTCAATAACTGCATCCAGCGGTGGAGGTTCAATAGCTTTAGCCAAGAATGGTCCAATTCCTCCCAGACGAAGAAGTTTGATGCTCAGAGCAACTTCATGAAGAGGTGTGCGGAATATCTCTGGAGTCATGTGCGTTTCAAGTCTGAGAGTGGGCAAAGATAGTTGTTAATGAAATTACACTTCAGAATATTTACACAATTCCAGGAATTTATCATTTCCTGTAACAATTTTATAATTAACTATGTAAATTTGAAACCTATTCCTCGAAACTTGAACTTGATTACAAATTTACCAAAGAAGGCAGTTCAGTGACTTGTATTGCAAAGCAAACTACTTAAACACAATGGCCGGAATTTTCCGGGGGGGGGGGGGGGGGGGGGGGGCGGTGGTCAGCGGGCAGAATGGGTGGTGGGTCGGGTGGGAAATTTGATTTTTTTGACAACGGGTCGGGAACCCACCGTCATTCTGCCACAAAGCGCCTTTCCCAATGGCGCGTCTGTGATCTCGGATCAGACCCAGCCCGCAGAGGTGGGTGAACCAATTAAAGCAATTATTGGCTTGTTGACAGACCATTAATGATGGTTTTAACCTTACCTTTTCACTTTAACTGCTCGCCTATGGGGTCCACACTGGTCGTGGACCACGTCTGTTAACCTGAGGCGGGAGTTGAATGGCCACTGAATCAGCTGACAGCCTGAAATACACTATAAAAGCTCCTACCTCACAGCTGTTCACCTTCCAAGTGCAGAAGCTGCTGCTTACTCCATTTGGAACACAGATTGAGCTTTATGCAGGCTACACGTGTTTGGAGCAAACTCTCTATCCAGTGTCACCTCACTAGAACAATCTCTCTCACCATTGACAGATTGTTTCTGTCATCTCAACTTCACCTGCCATCTATTCCATCAGCCTGGGTACCATTTAAACTGTTTCACCTTGGTCCTCAGAATCTGACCATGACCAGGCATACCAGCAGCACCAACACCACCACCAACCTTCTCCGCAATCACCTGATGCTTCACAGGACAGAGGGCATCAGCACCCGACAAGCCAGGTACGGCCTCACCATGACCAGATTTACTTCACTTGGCGCTGTATACCCTGGTTGCCACATGATGTGCCAGGTTGGCACCACCCCACACCAACACCATAAAGCATCCATACAATGGCCAAGCCATTTCTTTCACACACATCACCATTGCGGGGGTACCATTATGTCTCACCATTCACTGCAGCTCACTAAGCCACTTCCAAAGGTGCACACAAGTCTGTCCGAGAATGCAAAATGTTGAAAATAAAGGTTTCAATGTTTGACAGCACATTAACAGAAACTTTACATGAACATTGGATAAAACACCCAAGTGGCTACCTTTGTGTGTTGTTAGTTGGTATGATTGCACTAGGATGAAAGGGAGTGTGAGGGGTGGCTAGTGAGATGGGGATGCGATAATGTAGATAGAGAGGGATGGGTGGAGGTGCAAGGTAAGTTAAGTTGGTGTGAGTAAGGATGTGCAGGAGTAGGGTAGGGAAGGCAGTGAGGGAGATGTGATGAGAGGCACAGCAGGATGAGGTGGAGTGTGGCTTTGTACTAACATTTCCTGATCTACTGAAATCATTCAAAGGTTTGCGCCACTGCACCCAGGTCCTCCCGACGACCCCCCCTGCTTGTGAGCTCCTCTGCAATGTGCAACCAGGCTGTCTTGGTCTCCTGGGGAGGTTTCTTCCACCCATCGGAAGGGTAGAGGACCTCCTTGTGTGCTGTGGAGGGAGTCATGGGAGAACCTGGGTGCAGCCCTGCACTTCTGTGCAGTAATTGTCAGTGTTTGCAGTACTTCAATGCTGTAGAACACTGACAGCACAAATGTCAAAAGTAATGTGGCCATGGTCCCTTTAAAGAAACCGGCTCTAGACGAGTCATGAATGACATCACCAAACCCGCTCCATCTAATTGGGCCGGGAAACAAACCCCATTGAGCTAAGTTCGTTTTAGGCAGCGGGATGGAGCCAGCAGCGACCCACCACCGACTGCACTGGACCCGCCGAGGTGAGCAAAATCTCGGCCAATATATCTGCTTGTATTGAACCTTAATCATCAATTATTTCATTCATACCTCTCAAATCGTGCCCTGCTACAGAGATGGAAGCAGAAGCCAGGTTGGACACGTCCTGCTCTACCCCGTCGTTGTTCCAAATTGGTCTTAGAGGCCCATACTGTAGCGTAGTTGGTCATGTTGTTGTGAGATGTAAACAGTTTCACTTTTTGTCTGAAAAATAAATTCAAATAAAGTATAGTCAAGAGAGACCAACAGTTATCATGCTATTACTCTGGAAGTGGGGTAAAGGCATGATGCAATCTCTATTGCTTGAGGGGTACGCTTCAATTACACAAATACTGTGCTATTAATTGGGCCAATACTAAGATTGTGATCTATTCGTTAGCTGCTTATAAATTCTTCACACATGCAAATTACCCTGCGATCTTGTGTGTATATCCTAAACGCCAGCCTTTTAAGTAACATTATATATTAAAAACAGTAGGTAGATCACATCTGTCGGTGCGGATGTGACAGGCCTTTCAATGTCAAATTATCAGGTAAATATTACATCAGTTCTACTATATTTTGCTCCAGCAAATTAGTATGCAGTTTCAGCACAAAGCCACTGGGTGGCAGCGCAGCAAGCGCTTCACTCTCATTGTCTCATTCCCTCGACACAACGGCCCGGATTTTGCGGTAAGAACAACGGCGACGCTATCAGCACTCACTGTTATTAAAGGAGTAAATTGGACAGTAACTTCAGGCGTCCGCATATGCGCAGTTAAAGGCAGAAATCAGGAAGTTGCGATCCGATTTGACCTGCTGCCCCACAAGCTTCACTACACTGGTATCTCGCCAAGAGACTCGGCATTGAAACACGTGAAGTGCATGAAGTTGCTGTACTTGCCCACCAGAAAAAAAAAGTTAGGGCTTGTCCCCTTCCAGTGTTAGTTAATTTTTAACTCTGTGATAAGTCTTAATTACTGCCAAACAACCTCTCTGGCACTGAAAATTTACTTTTACAACTGTGGAATCGAATTTCTTCAAATTCTAATTATTATTGGGGATTTTAAAAAATTTAAATAATTAAAAAAAAAATGTTCTTTGTCACTTTTATCTCGCTCTCTTAAATCGCATCTTTCTTCCCTCTCTTTTTTCTGTACATGATTTTACATTGAATTAAATATTCTATCTAACACTTCCTCGTTTAGACTCTGCGTGCCTCAGTAAGGCTTCCTCAATCTGATTGGTTGAGACACGCTGTTGCTTGCCCTGTTCACGCAGGTCCCAGATACTCTGTGGAGGTGCCGTGCTGTTTTGACTGATAACCGCAAATCACAGTGTAAAAGCCCACTGAAATTTTGCAGCTAAGTTGAAGCGTAATGAACGGCAAACGCTGTTCGTTCACCACTGACCACAAATTCCGGGCCAACATAACTGTTTAGTTATTAAGTATAATAAAGTAGTGGAGTTAAAGAAGGAACTTGCATTTATATTCCACTTTTCATGTCCTCAGAACGTCCCAAAATGCTTCACAGCCAATGCATTACTTCTGAAGTGTGCTCACTGTTTTGCAGGCAAATACAGCAGCCAAAACGAGCATATGTCCCACAAAGAGCAATGTGATAATTGATCAGTTAGTCTGCTGAGGGATAAATGTTGGCCAGGACCGGGAGAACTCCCCTTATCTATTTTGAATTGTGCCTTGGCAGCTTGTACATCTACCTGAGCAGGGAGACAAGGCCTCAATTTAATCTCCCAATTGAAAGACATCACACCCAACAATGCTCCCTCAGTACTGCACTGAAATGTCAACTTAGATTAATGCACTCAAGTCATAAAGTGGGGCTTGAACCCATGAGCTTCTGACTTGGAGGCAAGGCCGACAATACAAGATTGTTTACCGGAACAGGGTCTTGCACCCTGGCCATCAGATCACTTTTGTTACTGTTTACTTAAAAGTTAGATGATCTGCTGATTCAGCTATCTTGGTTCTAAATAAAAGCATTCATCATTTTTGTTGGAAAATGTAGCCAAATTCAGACATCAAAAAATGCACCCTCCAGACATCGGGCAAGAATGGCCTGACCTGCCGTACTACACACAGATTATATTCCCTTCACTGGCATCTTCTCCAGCCCCTTGATTGCCTTTCATTCACTGTCACCCTCTAAAATGGTTTTCCTCCCCTGGACCCCTTCTTTGAAAATCTTTTCTGCAACCCCCACATGGGTAGTCTTTACCCTGACAGAGAAACCTATTACCTCCTCTGTCTGATCCAGCACCTTATACTTGCACTCAGCTGCTGCCCTGTTAACACCTGGTGCAGAACCATGCTTTTGGCAATGTTGCTCAATCTCTCCCGCTCCCCTGTGATACTGGACTCGCCTGTCTCCCCAGTCCCATAGGGAAAGGGAAGTGACCAAATGCAATGCAGAAACTTGACTGTCTGCAACCACCCCCCCTCCCACCTCTTCCCCCAAGCGGAAACACTTGGCCAATAATACATTCCCCTTTACTGGTATTCTGTTATTGGCAGCTTTGCCAAGTTTTGTTGGCTGTCCAGACTTGGTCATCTTGCCATGGCCAATCTCTTGTTCTTTGAAGTAACCCCACCACCACCACCCCCCCTCCATCACTCCTGCTGTAATAATAATTTCCTGAAATCAGATAATGCAAAGGGAGTTGACCTCCCTCCCTTTAAATGAGATAAAAATCCAGGAAGGGTTGGTCACCATAATCCTCCCCAACTCTCAGATGAAAATCCAGCCCTTGTGGAGGGAAGGTAACTGCCCCCCGCACCTCCACGTCCCCCCACCACCAAGAGAAGATATTCCCACGCCAGATGGGTAAATTCCAGACCCCTCGCATTCCCCACAGAAAGTTTGGTGCATCCTACCCCACCACCTCAGAGGTCATTTCCTTACCTATCCCTCCAGTGATCTCCCCTCTCCTACACCCTTTCCTTCCCTCCCTTCCTCCTCATTGCCCCCCTTTCCTTCCATCTGCCTCCTCCCTTTTCCCCACATCTAACTCTGGTTGACCTGAATAATGCACTTGGTCTTGACACCTTGTGTGCAATTCCATGGAGATCAACGAGCTGTAATAATACATTTTGTTTTAGCTTGGTTCAGTGCTAACACTCTCGCCTCTGAATCAGAAGATTATGGTTTCAGGCCCTACTAGAGGACATAAGCTAGGCATGACATTTCAAAGTAATACGGGGGGCGGGGGGGAAGGTTCCATCTGTTGGATGAGATGTTAAACTGAGGCCTTGTTCGCCTGTTCAGGTGGATGTAAAAGAACTCATGGCATTACTCCAAGAGGCGCAGGGGATTTCTTCCGGTGTCCTGGCTAATATTTATCTTTCAACCAATACCACCAAAAGAGATTAACTGGTCATTAGCTCATTGCTGGTTGTGGGACTTTCGGTGTATAAACTGGTTGCTGTATTTGCCTGCAAAATAACAGTAATTACACTTCAAAAATAATTCATTGGCTGTGAAGCACTTTGGAACATTCTGAAACATTCTATATAAATTCAAGCTTTTCTTTTTATTAAAAGTTTTTAACAAGTATAAATCACAATTTCCTCAAAAATCAAGATGCAGAGATCATCACTCACTTGCACGAATCAATGACGTAAACCACATCATTAATGGTAATACTGGTTTCTGCGATGTTTGTGGCCAAAATAACCTGGTAGTAAAGCATACAGAATTCAAACAAAGTGCACTGCTCACATAAGAACATAAGAAATAGGAGCAAGAGTAGGCCATTCGGCCCTTCGAGCCTGCTCTGCCATTCAATGAGATCATGGCTGATTTTCTGCCTCAACTCCATTCACCGGCCCTATCGCCATATCCCTTGATGCCTTTACTAGTCAGAAATCGATCGACTTCTGTCTTGAATATACCCAATGACTGAACCTACACAGCCCTCTGGGGTAGAAAATTCCAAAGATTCAACACCCTGTGTGTGAAGAATTTTCTTCTCATCTCAGTCCTGAATGGGCTACCCTTTATCTTGAGACTGTGGCCTCTGGTTCTAGACTTCGCCAGGCAATGGAAACATTCTCCCAGCGTCCACCCCATCAAGCCCTGTAATAATTGTGTATGCTTCAATGAGATCCCCTCTCATTCTTCTGAATTCAAGAGAATACAGGCCTAATTTACTCAATCTCTTCTCATACGACAGTCCCGCCATCTCAGGAATCAATCTCGTGAACCTTCGTTGCACTCCATCTATGGCAAGTATATCCTTCCTTAGGCAAGGAGACCAAAATTGTACACAGTACTCCAGGACACCCAGGTCCCTTTGAGCATCTGCATTCCCCAATCTGTCATCATTTAGGAAATACTCTGCCTTTGTTTTTTCTACCAGAGTGGATAACTTCACATTTATCCACATTATATTCCATCTGCCATGTTCTCGTCCACTCACTGAGCCTGTCAAGATCCCCTTGAAGCCTCTTCACATCCTCTTCGCAACTGACACTGCCACCTAGCTTTGTATCATCAGCAAATTTGGAAATGTTACATTTAGTCCCCTCATCCAAATCATTGATATAGATTGTGAATAGCTGAGGCCCAAGCACTGATCCTTGTGGTACCCCACTAGTCATAGCCTGCCATCCTGAAAAAGACCCGTTTATCCCTACTCTTTGTTTTCTGTCTGTTAACCAATTCTCAATCCATGCTAGTATATTACCCCCAATTCCATGTGCCCTAATTTTGTTCACCAACCTCTTGTGTGGGACCTTATCAAAGGCCTTCTAAAAATCCAGATACACCACATCTACCGGTTCCCCTTTGTCTACTCCACTAGTAACATCCTCAAAGAACTCCAGTAGGTTTGTCAAACAGGGTTGCCCTTTCATAAATCCATGCTGACTCTGCCCAATCTTACTATTAGTTTCCAAGTGCCCAGTTATTGCATCCTTTATAATAGATTCCAGCATTTTCCCAACTACTGATGTAAGGTTAACAGGTCTGTAGTTCCCAGTTTTCTCTCTCCCTCCTTTCTTAAATAGCGGGGTTATATTTGCTATCCTCCAATCTGCAGGAACCGTTCCAGAATCTAAAGAATTTTGGAAGATGACAACCAATGCGTCCACTATCCCAATGGCCACTGTGGTGTATGTGCCTTTAAGAGCCCCCTGTGTACTGTAATGCCGGTAATGGCCACTCGGGCTATATAAGCCTGTATATTGTCTTGTATCTGTTAGTTCACCTCCAGACTTTGTTCAGTAAACACCTGTGAAACCAACTCCTGCCTTCCGTGTCTCCATTAACACACGGATGCAACAGTGGCAACGAATTGGAAACGGACTTACCTGCAATTCGGCAGCACCTCAAAGAGATCGATTCCTCAGACGAAAGTCGAAGAAAAGCAAGAAAGAAAAAAAAAAAAACTGTGGTTTCACCAGCTAGCCGAGCTGGTGGCAGGTACTGCAATAATCCTTCCTGGGCGGCGGGCTGGGGCTCCATCGGCTGGCTCTGCAGCGGGGCCGAGCAGCGAAGGCGGAGGCAAACAGAGACAGAGGGGGGGAGCACTCGGGAGATGGCCGGCGCTGCAAAGCAGGTCGGCGTTCGGACCAAGCAGAGGGAGGGAAAAGTCCCAGAGAGTCCGGCGGGAACGAGTCTCCACCTGTAAATAAAAACTGCGGAAAACAGCGTTGTCAGCAGCAGCGGCGGCGGGAAAGCGCGGGATGCGCCATTTTTTTCTGCAGGGAAGAAAGGAAAGCGCAGGAGGCGCCATTTTTTTTTCAGGATGCCTAAGGCTGGCAATATTAATGCTTTCGATAACGATATAGAGGATTGGACCACATATGTGGAAAGAGTGGAGGTTTATTGCACAGCAAATGAAATAGAAAATGATAAAAAGGCATCAGTACTTCTAAATCTAATGGGCGCAAGGACATACGGGCTGTTACGAAACTTAATCACTCCAGCCAAACCAAAGGACAAGAATTTTAAGGAGATTGTTGATACCCTACAGGAGCACTTAAACCCAACACCGCTGCTGATAGCGGAACGATTCAAATTCTTCAGGAGGAATCAGCACAAGAATGAAAGTAACACTGATTACCTCACCGAATTAAGAAAGCTGTCAAAGCACTGCCAATTCGGGGCAGGACTGGCAGATTCTCTACGAGACAAATTCGTCTGCGGTCTCCTAAGTGAAGGAACACAGAAAAGGCTACTTTCTGAGAAAGATTTGACACTGGACAAGGCTTTCAGTGTGGCTGTATCATACGAAGCAGCAGCAAGAGGAGCTGCAGAGATACAGCAAAAGCCACAGGACTTCGGCACCCATGAAATGACACGGGGTTTCGAGAGATGTTATCGCTGCGGCAGATCCACCCATGTCCAGAGGGACTGCTGGTTCAAGGACAAAGCATGCAGGCAATGCGGAAAGATGGGACACATTGCACGTGTATGCCGATCTGGAAACAAAAAATCCACTGGCAGAAAAAAAATCAATAAGGAAAAGTACAGAAAGGTACAAATGATGACGGACAGTAGCTCCGAAGACCAGAAGAGCGATAGCGACTCCGGAAACAAGAGACTAAGCTGTCTCAAATTACATAATGTAATTGCCAAAGAAGATTACCAGGCCATTTGGGTTACCCTCACGATAGCGGGGTCCCCAGTTAAAATGGAGCTAGATACAGGATCAGCTCTGACCGTCATAAGTCGACGGGATTACGAGCGGCTATTTCCGCATATACCTTTGAAAGACATATCCATTGTCTTGAAGACATATACCGGGCAGAAAGTATACCCCAAAGAGAAAATAAGGGTGCCTGTTGTATACAACGGCAAGGAAATACAGAAGTTGTATTTATACGTTCTGCAAGATGGTGGTCCACCGCTGTTGGGACGTGAATGGATCAGGAAGATACGTTTAGACTGGCACCCCATTCAGGCACTGACGGTGACCAGTAAGAAAAAAAAATGATGATGACGTCATACCTGAACGATTAAAAGACATCTTGGCCAACGCCAAGGAAGTGTTTCAACAGAAACTAGGAACCTTGAAAGGCATCACCGCCTCAATAAAAGTGGAAGATGCGGCAATTCCCAAGTTTTTTAAGGCAAGGCCGGTGCCATACACAATTCGTCCAGCAGTCGAGGCAGAGCTGGAGAATTTGGAAAAGGCAGGCGTATTATCCAAGATAGATTGGAGCGAGTGGGCAACACCCATCGTCCCGGTCATGAAGAAAACGTTGAATAATGATAAATTGAAGAACAGAGAAAAATTCGCATCTGTGGGGACTTCAAGGTGACTGTAAACCCGGTCCTTCACACGGTACAGTATTCTCTTCCGAGGATAGAAGATATTTTCGCCTCACTATCTGGAGGGAAACGGTTCACCAAAATTGACTTGGCACAGGCATATCTGCAGATGGAGGTTGAAGAGGCCTCTAAAAAGTATCTCACGATAAATACACACAAAGGCCTGTACCAGTACAATCGACTGGTTTTCGGAGTAGCATCAGCTCCAGCTATCTGGCAAAGAGCTATGGAGCAAGTCCTGCAAGGGATTCCGGGGACTCAATGCTACCTAGGCGACATCCTTGTAACAGGAGAAAACGACAACGAGCACCTTGCCAATTTGGAGCAGGTGCTCACTAGGCTGAGAGAACGGGGCCTACGAGCAAATCGCCCCAAGTGCGAATTTTTCCAGAAACAAATATCATATTGTGGCCACATAATTAACGAGGAAGGGTTGCATAAGTCACCTGAAAAAATTGAAGCGGTCATAAAAGCCCCAGCACCTGAAAATGTCTCACAATTAAGGTCGTTCCTGGGATTGATAAATTACTATCATAAACTTTTACCGAACTTGTCAACTCTTCTGCACCCTCTTAACGCACTGCTACAAACGGGAGTAATTTGGAAATGGAGCGAAGACTGTAAACGTGCCTTCCATAAATGCAAAGGCTTGATCACGTCCAAGGAAGCGTTGGCTCATTACAACCCATCACTGCCAATCAGACTGGCGTGCGATGCATCCCCTTACGGCGTAGGAGCGGTATTATCGCATAGATTCCCTGATGGCTCGGAGCGGCCGATAGCTTTAGCGTCACGCTCATTGAACTCAGCTGAGCGTAACTATGCCCAGATCGACAGGGAAGCACTCAGCCTGGTATGGGGAGTGAAGAAATTCAACCATTACCTACACGGACAAAAATTTACCTTGTTGACTGACCATCAACCCCTCGTCTCCATATTCAACCCTAAAAAGGGTGTTCCCATTATGACAGCGCAAAGGCTACAGAGGTGGTCCCTTTTCCTAGGGGCACACCAATATGACATAGAATACAAAGGATCAAAACAGCATGGGAATGCTGACGGTTTATCGTGCCTACCGTTGCCAACGGTAGAAGAGGCACCTACAGTAGACCCAGTGGAGATGTTCCACTCAACCATAGTGGAATGTCTACCAGTAACAAATTCTGCCATTGAAAAGGAAACGAGAAATGACCCGACTCTCTCACGAGTCTACGATTTAACGGTGAAGGGATGGCCAGCACATGGCGAACCACTGTTGCCAGCATTCTCGCAAAGAAGAGAACAGCTGTCAGTGTGCCGAGGAACCTTGATGTGTGGATCCAGAGTGGTGATTCCACCCAAACTCCAGGATAAAGTGCTAAAGGAGCTTCACGAGAGGCATCTGGGTGGAGTGAAAATGAAGAACCTAGCCAGAGCGTTTGTGTGGTGGCCAGGTATCAATGGAGACATCGAAGAAATGACCAAGAGCTGTCTAGGATGCCAGAAGGTCCAAAACACCCCTCTACATCCATGGGAGTGGCCCTCATCTCCATGGCAAAGGGTACACATCGACTTTGCTGGTCCATTTATGGACTCCATGTTCTTAATCGCGGTGGATGCACACTCCAAGTGGCCGGAGGTAATAAAGATGTCCTCCACCACCACGGAAAAAAACCATCACAGTATTAAGGACCATATTTGCCAGGAATGGGCTGCCTGAACAGATCTGTTCTGATAATGGACCGCAATTTGTGTCCAAAGAATTCAGGAAGTTCTTAAAAAACAATGGGGTTAAGCACTACACGTCCGCCCCATACCATCCCGCCACCAATGGATTGGCTGAAAGGTTTGTCCAGACCTTCAAGAAGGCCATAAAGGCCATGGGTAATGAAGACATAAAACTTCAGCATAAGGTAGATAACTTCTTGTTTGCATACAGGAATGCAACACATGTGGTTACAAACCAAACTCCCGCCATGATGTTCTTCAATAGAAGCCTAAGATGCCGGCTGGATTTGATCAAGCCAAACATCAGAAGGGACGTGGAGAACCGGCAATTTCAAGGCCTGAGTGAGTGAAAGGCCAACTAGAACCTTCCAGATAGGTCAACAAGTTTTGGCCCGGGACTACCGTACCGAGAAATGGCAGCCTGGAACTATTTGCACATGACTAGGACCGCTGATGTATACCGTGGACATTGGAGAAAGCATAATAAGGCGCCATGCTGACCAGATCATAGAGTCGTCTGAAAAGGGACAACCTACACCACAACTCTATACGCCTAATGATGAAGTAGAGATACCCATAGTATCTACCTCCGATCCGGTGATACTGGAACCAGATGAACCCAACACTGGCATTCAAGCCGAATCAGCCTTGCCAAAAGAATCTACTACACCACCAGAAACTACTACACCACCGAGGCGTTATCCGGACCAAGTCAGGAAGCCTCCAGAGAGACTGACTTATAATTGATTAACTGCAGCAAATGTGTAGATTATTGTTCTTGTAACATGTTAATTAATGATTACTTAAAATATTATGTACTGGTTGTCTAAAAGGGGAGGAATTGTGGTGTATGTGCCTTTAAGAGCCCCCTGTGTACTGTAATGCCGGTAATGGCCACTCGGGTTATATAAGCCTGTATATTGTCTTGTATCTGTTAGTTCACCTCCAGACTTTGTTCAGTAAACACCTGTGAAACCAACTCCTGCCTTCCGTGTCTCCATTAACACACGGATACAACAGCCACCTCTTTTAAAACCCTAGGATGTAGGTCATCCGGTCCTTGGGATTTATCGACTTTTAGTCCCATTAATTTTGCTAGTACTGTTTTTTTTACTACTAATAATTTCTTTAAGTTCCTCATTCTCGTCACACCCTTGGTTTTCACGTGTTTCTGGGAGGTTTTTGTGTCTTCCTCCGTGAAGACAGAAACAAAGTATTTATTTAATTTCTCTGCCATTTCCTCATTCCCCATTATAAATTCTCCCGTCTCTGACTGTAAAGGACCTACATTTACCTTTGCCAGTCTTTTCCTTTTCACATACCTATAGAAGCTTTTACAATCCGTTTTTATATTTTTCACTAGTTTGTGCTCATATTCCATTTTCCCTTTCTTTATCAATTTCTTGGTCCCCCTTTGCTGATTTCTAAAGACTCCAATCCTCAGGCTGGTCGCTTTTTCTGGCAACTTTATAAGCTTCCTCGTTTGACTTAATACTAGCTTTAATTTCTTTTGTTAGCCATGGTTGGATCACTTTTCCTTTTGGGTTTTTATGCCCCAGAGGAATATATGTTTGTTGCAAATTATACATCATTTTCTTGAATGTTAGTCATTGTATGTCGACCTTCATACCTTTTAGTGTAGTCTCCCAATCTACCATGGCCAACTTGTCCCTCATACCCTTGTAGTTTCCTCTGTTTAGATTGAAGACCTTAGTTTCAGATTGGACTAAATCACTCTCAAACTTAATGTAAAATTCAATCATATTATGGTCACTTGTCCCTAAAGGCCCCTTTACCACAAGATTGTTGATTAGCCCTTTCTCATTACGCAATACCAGATCCAGAATAGCCTGTTCCCTGGTTGGTTCATCCACATACTGATCCAGGAAACCATCTTGCATGCATTCCAAGAATTCGTCCTCCACACCATTAGTGGTAATTTGATTTGCCAGACAATATGTAGATTAAAGTCCCCCATGATTACCATATTGCACTTGTTACATGTACTTCTAATCTCTTGATTGATGCTGTGCCCTACATTACCATTACTGTTTGGTGGCCTATACACAACTCCCACCAATGTTTTCCACCCTTTGCTGTTTCTTAGCTCCACCCAAACTGATTCCAGTTCTACATCACGATCTGCCAAGCCAAGATCTTTTATCTCTACCGTACTGATCTCATCCCTTATTAACAGTGCTACGCCACCTCCTTTTCCTTTTTGTCTGTCCTTCCTAAATGTTGAGTACCCTGGAACATTCAGTTCTCAGCTTTGGTTACCCTGCAACCATGTCTCTGTAATGGCAATTACATCATTCCCATTTACTTCTATTAGTGCCATTAATTCATCCACCTTGTTGCGAATGCTACGTGCATTTAGATAAAGTGCCTTCAACTTTGCCTGTCTAATATTTTTCTGCACTTTGACCCTCTTTACTGTTGGCCTTTGTTTCTGCTCCCTACTAGTTTTGCTGACTACTTTTCTAACTTGCACTTCCAGCTTTGTTTCTCTCCATTCTGGGCCCACACTTAGGTTCCCAGCCCCGACAAACTAGTTTAAATCCTTCCCAACAGCACCAGCAAACCCACCTGCGAGGATGTTGGTCCCGTTTCTGCCGAGGTCTAATCCGTCCAGCTTGTACAGGTCCCACCTTCCCCAGAATCGGTCCCAATGCCTCAGGAATTTAAATCTATCCCTCCTACACCATCTCTCCAGCCACGCATTCATCTGGTCTATTCTCCTATTTCTGCTCTCGTTAGCACGTGGCACTGGGAGTAATTAAGAGATTACTACCTTTGAGGTCCTGCTTTTTAATTAATTTATTTCCTAGCTCCCTATATTCTGCTTGCAGAACCTCGTCCCTCTTTCTACCTGTGTAGCAACTCCATACAACTGATTGGATTGTCCTGATCACAGAATTACAGACTGCTCTACATTCCTTAAGGATACTGGCAAGGTTTCATCTATTTTGCAGATCTCAGACAGATCACTCTGTACTGGCTGCTCTTAAAATACCAACATCTTGTGCTTTGTAAAACAATCCTTTCAACCCTCTCTCCCTTCGCTCCCAAAAATAGCTTAACCATGGAGTGTGTGTGTGTGTGTGGGGGGGGGGGGGGCGGGGGGGGAACAAAAATACCTTTAATATAATCGATTCTGAAGTAGTCCCTTCAAACACAGCAGTGAATCTGGAAGAGGAAGTGTACTATTTACCTGGTTTTAAGCAGCTTTCCATAGTCCTATCAGATTAAAGTCTCCTAGCTCAGAAACTATTCACTCGGAGACTATTCTGATAGGTCTGTAGCTGGGCAGCTGATACTGACCAAAACAAGGATAGGCATCCTTCCCAGTGCTCCTGAATGCCTATCTGGACATCAACATTTGTAAGATTTTGTACCTGCGGTGTCTCAAACGTTTGCAGTTACTGAACTTCATGTGTTAAGGATCAACATCCAGAATGCATACTAATCCTTGTTCAAATTTTGAAAGGAGTGGGAGGAAGTGCATTAGCTGAAACATAATTCTTCGCCCCCCCCCGCCACAGTAATATTCTCTTCTAGGCATTAGCACGCCACATCACTCCTTCCATCTACATCATCAATTTTTAACAAATATGAAAAAGACTGGCAATCACAAACTGCTAGGTTAAGACATATGCAGGCCTTATGTTCCTCACCCCCACCATTCAAAAACTACAGCATCAGGCTTTAAATTTTAGCACCGTACACAAAATACTATTATACTGCCAACTAATTAAGAGCTAAATAACATATTCTTTCCACTTTAAATTCACACTTGGCTCTAAATTATAATTTACTGTCCTACCTTTCTGACTCCTGGTGCCACAGGATCAAACACTCTGCGCTGTTCTTCTCTTGGAATCTGCGAATGTAACGGCAGAATTCTGTATCTATGGCTTCCTGTTAAGTAGAAGAAGGTTTTAGTGTTTATTGCACAATAAAACTTTATTGTAATTTTAGAAGGAACTGACCTATAAATTGCATCAATAACACTGAAAACAAGTCTGGTAATTTTAAGTTTTTTCAATTAATGTTAAGGCTTTGTAGGTCTATAAATACTATATTATTAGTTTAAAGGTTTATATTTATTAGCTTAAAGGTTCATTCAATATTTGAAGACCAAAAGTCAAGCAATGGAAACTTATTTAGTTTGCAGAGTTTCAATTTATTAAGCAGTTATTACTTTTAGTTATATCTGAGGTGTTTTCTGGACACACACTGGACTTCCATAGGAAATCATACATTGAGATCATTTCACCTCCATGACCCGGATTTGTATTTGAAAACATATGAATCCTTTGTTCAGACATTTAGAAAGCATTTTCCACTCCCCAATGGCGAAGTGAGTTTACTCAGTGAATAGCTGAGCCAGAGAGACCAGGAACGTCCCAGGTTTTTGCCACAGTCCCTTGAGTTAGCTGATCACGTGTGGGACCCCAATGAGGACATTATAATTTGCCGCAGTGCCCCTGGATTTAGAGAGGTGAAAATCACCCAAGGTTCCTTCTCCTAAATCACTATCCAGCCGGAAGGTGTGTGTGCCTGCACACCAACACCCACACAGCTGCACAAGAGCTTGAATTTGGAAACGGAGGGATGAGGAGAAAAAAGGAGGAAATTTCAAGGAAAACAAAAGTAAAATAAACACAGCTTTGGTGAAAGAAGAAAAAGTGAGGCTTCTTGGAATTGGGAAAATAACAGAAGCAATCTTGTCCTGAAGCCTTTCTGACATCCTTCCTTGTGGCTCACTGGTGGAAGGCTGGAAGCAAATCTTTCAGTCTTCTGCATGTGGATGGTGCATGATCCAGGAAGGGGAGTGAAAATGTTTAATTGAACAACTCCCTTCTCCCACTTAGCGAGTTGACCTACCAAGAACTAATAGCACAAAAAGAGCGTCACCACTCAAACCACGGGTCACAAAAATGGGAATAATAATAAAAAGCATTTATTTAAAGATGTCACCATACAAACTGGATTAAAAAATGGCAGCATAAAAACAAAACAGACACATACCAAAGTAAGGGTTCATTTCCAGGTGTCTTTGCATTGCGAAAATCAAGTTCCAGCCTGGCAAGAAAACAAGAACTGCCCCATCTGCATCCAGTGTTTCAACGTACTTGAGTATTGCTTCTATCAGTTCAAAAGGGGTCTCCTTCTCACTCATCTGTGCCATAGCACGTTTGGTTTCTGGCCCATACTCATCACTACAGATGTTGTTACAGTTCACCTAGCAAGACAGACATTAATTATTATAATTCAACAAACTTGACTGCAACATCAAACATACATTATTCCAGGCTGGACCAATATCCAGAGATCTGAGCTAGCAGTTGCTCAAGTCATTGGTACATTGCAACTCCAAGAAAAGCATAAATTGTTCTTCTGCTTTTCTTAATTACCAGTAACTACAATTTTCTCTCATTTTATCAAGTTCTTTGATTATCTTTACAGTTCAAATTTTCTTAACTTGTGCTTTTATAGCACATCTAATTTACAATTATCATTCCAGCCAGGCAGGTCTGCGTTTCCTTTACCCGACACCAACCTGGCTGCAATGCTAATCCTCCGGAGAGAACCCATTGTGCTGAGCAGAGTTGTAGTACTTCTACTGCTGCCCAGCTATGATCAAGTAACAGCACAGATCAGCAATTGAACCTGGGACCTTCTGGTCCACATCGCTCAGTTGATCATTGGACAAACTCACTGAGCCTTCAGGAGATCCAAGCTGCAGTTTTAGTGGAAGATAATCAAAGTATTTATTGGCCGCAATTTCGCCGACTGAAGCGGGTCTGGGGCGGCCGGGGTCACAGTCCCAGCCTGCTGCCTACTGCAGCCAGCACTCAGTGATTTTATGTTAATAGGGCTTGTTAAGCCCGCCCTGCGAGGTTCCGGCCAATTAAAAAGCGGGTCTGATGATGCGTCATCAGCCGGTTCCCTTAAAGGGGCCATGTCCAAATTGATTTTGACAGTTCTGCCATCGGTGTTCTGCAGCATTGAGGTGCTACAGACACTGACAAGCACTGCACAAAGGTACACGGCTACACCCAGGCTCTCCCATGACACCCTCCATGTGCTTATGGAGGGAGTCACTGCACGCAGGGAGGTTCTCTGCCCTTCCCATGGCGGAAGAGACCTACCCAGGTGATCAACATTGCACAGGAGGGCACAAGCAGGGATGTCGTCAGGAGGATCAGGCTGCAGTGGCGCAAACCTTTCAATGATCTCAATAGATCACTAAACGTCACTGCAAAGCCACACTCAACCTCATCCAGCTGTGCCACTCATCACATTCACATCACTCTGCCTTCCCTACCCTACTCCTGCACATCTTTACTCACACCAACTTACTTTGCAACTCCACCCATCCCTCTCTATCTATATTATCTCTTCCCCATTTCACTTGCCACCCCTCACACTCACCCTTATCCTAGTGCAATCACACCAACTAACAACACACAAGGGTAGGCACTTGGGTGGTTTAGCCAATGTTCATGTGAAGTTTGTGGTAATGTGCTGTCAAACATTGAAACCTTTATTTTCAGCACTTTGCGTTCTTGGACAGATCTGTGTGCCCCTTTGGAAGTGGCTTAGTGAGTTGTGAATGGTGAGACATAATGGTACCCCCCGCAATGGTCATGAGTGTGAAGGAAATGGCTTGGGCATTGTAGGGATGCTTTATGGTGTTGGTGTGGGGTGGCGCCAACCTGGCGCATCATGTAGCATCCAGGGTGTACAGCATCAAGTGAAGTAAATCTGGCCAAGGTGAGGCCATCCCAGGAGCTGTTGCCCTCTGTCCTGTGCAGCATCAGTTGATTGTGGAGAAGGCTGGTGGTGTTGTTGCTGCTGGTGTGCCCGGTGATGCTGGTGTTGGGGCTGATCTTGGTGGAATTCTGGGGACCAAGGTGAGATAGTTTCAAGGGCAACGATGCTGATGGAATAGATGGCAGGTGAGGTTGAGATGACAGAAGTGATCTGTCAATGGTGAGAGAGGTTGTTCCAATGAGGTGGCACTGGAGAGAGTTGGCTCCAAACACTTGCAAGCTGCAGAAAGCTCAGTATGTCTCCCAAATGCAGTAATCAACAGTTTCTGAGCTTTGAAAGTGAACAGCTGTAACATGGGATCTTTTATAAATCTTTGGCAGCTGTCAGGTCATGAGATA
Source organism: Somniosus microcephalus (assembly GCF_052327205.1). Classification (NCBI taxonomy): domain Eukaryota; kingdom Metazoa; phylum Chordata; class Chondrichthyes; order Squaliformes; family Somniosidae; genus Somniosus; species Somniosus microcephalus. The sequence goes on along the minus strand of NC_140989.1, from coordinate 277,140,017 downwards.
ATTCAATGCTGAACCCACTCAGGACATGCTGAGCTGATGTGTTCCCCGAGCAGCGGGTAACCCGTGGGGGAGCATGTAAAATTGAAATGTAGGCTTAAATAACAGTTAATTGGATGTTAACAAGCCATTTGATGATATGAATTGCCTCCCCTGTCACTTGGTGTCAGGTCTGTTCAGCGCCGACAGACCCGACACCTGGGAGACCCGCGTGGAGGCAGGTTGACAGCGGGTTCCCTACCCGGTCAATCTTTGCTATTTTGACAGCTGATCCGCCTCCAAACCCGCCCTTTGAGCGCCAGCAAGATTCAGCCCATTATATCCAGAGCCATCTTGCTTTCCTCATCTCCGATGGAGGACGCTAATTTTTTTTTTTTTTTTTTTAAAAAGCACAGAACAAAAATGCAATGGATATTGACAACAAAGAGTTTAGTAATGGCATGCAATTATTCTTGATATTTAGTTTTAATCCTGTAATCCTTATTCAATCTGAAAAATATGCAAATTTGTGGAAACACTACTACTTTCAGACCAGAATCTGGTTTTAGAGAATGTTGTGGAGGTTTGATTTTGACATAGTTTAAATAGCCCCGATCAAAATTCACATCTGTTTATACCTCCTCATCATCTCCACCACCATCCTCATCTTTGTCCTTTTTCTTCTTGTCTCTCGGAGGAGGAACAAACTGAGTCATCTGGACACAGTCTTCCAAGAAATATTCTGAAATAATTAACAAAAGGTACTTGAAGTTCTAAAATCATCAAGGCAGAAGCACAGCAAAATTGAATATTTAGTAATATGAACATGAAATCCAAAAGGGCAGGCAATTGTGTTTAGCAATGGTAAAGATTTATAGCAATGGCCACTGGTTTACGCTGACTGAAGAAGTCAAATTCCGGCATTTCTTGGAATTTGTGAATTTTCCAATGTTCTGGATTGGCACTCCACAATTCTATCAGAGATTGATATTATTTATCTAAAACTTGTACCCAATATAAAAACAAAATGGATGCACAGTAAAAGTTTAAAAAAGATTTGATGCAGTCGTCATTTTTTTTTAAACATAGAAAAGCTATTATATCAGGCGCTGTTTCAGCACTGAAGCAGTATTGTGCTACACAGCTTGCTAGATTTACTCAAGACAACACTGCAAAAATAAATCCTCTATTTCTCTAGAATGTTTAGTTTCTATAGTGCACCAAAGTGTAATTTTTCACAACCTACTTATTATGAATGGACTGTAAAAGTGTTGAAGCATCAAAATACCAACTAATAAATCAGTTACTTTTGCTACCTCCCCTCCTTGGAAAAAAGTCAAACCTTGCAGGTCTGAGATTTCTCTAGTGTAGAGGTAACATTGGAATTTAGTTTGGTGAATGATGCTGTCAGCAAACTACTTGATTTTCTAATAAAGTTCTTCTTCAACGATTAAATTATTTACCCAAACAGCTAACTAAAATAGTGGATATGAGTAGTGTGTGGCTTAAATTATACATAAATTATTAAAATTACAAAATAAGCAGCTGTATTGCAATCATAACCTTTAATTTGCATCTTATAAGAAATGCAATTACACTGGTTCTTACGCACCTTGAACAGGGAATGTTCTTCCAAATACTTCGATTATTGGACAGTTAAAATAGTACTCTCTGAACATGGTGGTGTCAATTGTGGCAGACATGAGAAGAACATGGATATCGGGATAAGTTTGGACAACATCCCGCAAAACCACAAGGAGAAAATCAGTCTGAAAGGGAATTAGGGATAATTTTGGTTAGAAATTACATTTAAAAAAAATCAGCAAAGACTATATGATCAGGGCCTTTGCTGATACCAAGAGCTCCTTCAAAGGGAACATGGTACTGAACACACTCAATTCTGCCTCTTGAGAAATGGAGAGAAGGGAAAGTCTGCAAAATCTTCTTGGAGGTGCCAGCTATCATAGAAACATAGAAGATAGGAGTAGGAGCCTGTTCCGCCATTTAATGAGATCATGGCTGATCATCCAAATTCAGTACCCTGTCACTGCTTTCTCCCCATATCCCTTGATCCCTTTAGCCTCAAGAAATATATCTAACTCCTTCTTGAATATATTTAATGAATTGGCCTCAGCTGCCTTCTGTGGTAGAGAATTCCACAGGCTCACCACTCTCTGGGTGAAGAAATTCCTCCTCATCTCAGTCCTAAATGGCTTACCCCTTATCCTTAGACTGTGACCCCTGGTTCTGGACTCCCCCGCCATCGGGAACATCCTTCCTGCATCTAGACTGTCTAGTCCTGTTAGAATTTTCAATTAGATCCCCTCCATTCTTCTAAACTCTCGCGAATATAAGCCTAATCGACCCAATCTCTCCTCATACGTCATTCCTGCCATCCCAGGTATCAGTCTGGTGAATCTTCACTGCACTCTCTCCATGGCAAGAACATCCTTCCTCAGATAAGGTGACCAAAACTGCACACAATACTCAAGGTGTGTGACATGAATCAGTCATTCATGAAAGGAAGACTTATGAAATAATACTGAGCAGCCTGCGGGTGGCGCTGTCCAGGGAGAGTATAAATAATCGGGCACGGGCCCAGCTTGCACAGGACATTCTTAACAGGAACTAGTGAAGGACACAACTAGACCTCCATGTTGTAAAACAGTTAATTAAAGCTTTGTTTAACGCTTAGACCAAGTGCCTAGTAGTTTTCTTACATCAGTGTGGTCTCACCAAGGCCCTGTACAACTGCAGCAAGACATCCTTGTTCCTGTACTCGAATCCTCTCGCTATGAAGGCCAACATACCATTTGCCTTCTTAATCACCTGCTGCACCTGCATGCTTACCTTCAGCGACTGGTGCACAAGGACACCCAGGTCTCGTTGCACTTCCCCTTTTCCCAATCTATTGCCATTCAGATAATAATCTGTCTTCCTGTTTTTGCCACCGAAGTGGATAACCTCGCATTTATCCACATTATACTGCATTTGCCATGCATCTGCCCAATCACCCAACCTGTCCAAATCATACTGGATTTGGACATAACCTTAACCCAGGCAGGTGTCTGGGAACTCAATGCACAGGATAAAGCCCAAAGAGGCAATGAGTGAAACTGGGTTTGGACCCTTAAGCTTCATAGTAAAACTAATTCTTTGAATCGACTATGTCTTAGAAACAAAATATTTGTGGGTTCTTCACTTTATTAAAGATATCTTGTATTATATAGTAAAGTGGAACATCCAGTCGCCACATGAACGGTGGATAATGGAAATTGATGAATAAATGAGTGTTTCCAGATTTTGACCTTGTACGTATTCTACTGCAATATCCTAGGTATAGGAATTAAGTCAAGAACAGTATAAACATGAATTGAATGTGTTTTTTCGGGCTGCGAGACTGATTTATGCCAGACAGTACAGGATTGACGTTAGTATGTTGCGCAATAAAGCAGCATTTTACACAGCTTTGTCCAGCTAAACCTCTGGTTGATAATCAGGAAAAAGGATAGTTGAAGCTTTACTGCAAAAATACTTCTGGGACCTCCTGCACTTTACAACAATCAAAGTTTGTAGAGACTTCACGTACGATGAGATTTTGACAAAGGGATAGGCACCAAAAGCAATGTGTGCTAAAAGTTGCAAATTGGGGCCTTCTGAATTTGCAACCAGCAAAAAATGCTGTTTTGACCAATAGTGTAAACATGATGGAATAGATTTGATGGCTATGGAAGCATACACTTTCCTGGCTGGAGAGGGTACCTACGCTATGTGAAATACAAGTGCCCCCCAACAAAAAAATTTAAATTTCAGAAAAGAATATCAAAATTGAAGACAGTCATATTAGATGTCCCTCTGGAAGCAAACAGTATGCAGATACTCACATTGATGTCTCTCTCATGGATTTCATCCACTATTACATGGCTTATACCACGAAGGCCAGCTTCTAATTTCCTCAGCAGAACACCTAAAAGAGTATAATAGTCATCAGTTTCACTAAGCACAAAGCAATTTATTTGATGTCTATGTCATACTTTTAGGTAGATTGTATGGGGTGCATCAGGTTGCTCCTGACCCGCTAAAAAGCGCGATTTAATTTGTTGCAACTTGCACAAACTTGCTGTAATATGTTTCTGGCCGTATATTTACAGGCAGCTCTTACTGCACTAGACTTGTACTAACTTTCAAAGGCTCACCATGTTGAAATTTGCAAGATATTCTTGTTTCTGGTGATTACACACCACCTACTTTAAAAAAAACTGTGAATCTAGTATCCAGATCTCTGGGGAGTGTGGATTCTGAAGAATGTCAAATGGAAACTTGCTGGCAGCCAAAACACAAATATTAATCACCATTAATGGAACAATCATAACCCAATAGACAACTAATAGACAACAATACTCATTTCTGCTTTCTTGTTTTTCCCTCAAGAGTTCCCTCTCCCAACTGCTCATGTTTCTTCAATTCTTCTTTCCTATGCTGTTGATAAACTGGTTTCTGATTCACAAGCTGAAATGCAGTGCCACCCAGTGCTGTTCTCCGAACACTCACCTCATATCACACTACTGTATAATAAATAATTGAAGTGTGACAGGTATTCACAAACATAGATGCTGGGAGGGAGGGGAAGCAAACATTTAAGGTGCACTGATTGAAAAGTGTTTAAGTTGGGCTTTAAGTCAGGGATGCTCAAACTATGGCCCATGGGGCAATGTGCAGCCCACAAGCCCTGGTAAAGCAGCCCATGAAACACAAGCAACGCAGCCCTATTCACACTTAATATACTACTTGATGCTTTGTTCTATTTAATTTTGGAGAGTGCTACTGCCTCAAAAGTGGCTACATCAACACGAAGATCTGTTCATATCAGCAGCTTTGAAATGTATACAAATTAATGAGAATTTTCACAAACTTTGTATGTGGCCAACAGGGCTTCACAGTACAAATCTAAGTAGCCTACAAAGGAAAAAAGCTTGGACATTGTTGCTAAAGGCAACTCTAATCTAAACCATGCTTCAATAAGATTAATTTAAAAAAAAACAGAATTACATTCTAATTTGCCCAAGGTACCAATATCCTTTACTTAAAAGGAGCACAAGACTTCCAACCACCTCTTCCCTCCAAAAACAAAACAAAATAAAAATGAGGACAATATTCTCATAAGGATTGATATTAGCTTTGTGTTTTCGACCCAAAACAATTTTAGTGCAAGTCAGCTGCCTTGCAATGCAATACTAACCTACAGTACAGAACATTATGCTGCCATGCGGCCTTGGCAAAATGGATTCAAAACGAACACTGTAACCACAGCTCTTGCCTAGATCTTCTCCTCGTTCACAACCAACACGTTCTGCAACTGACACAGCGCTAATACGTCGAGGCTGGAAAATAATACAACAGGAATTAAAGTAATGTAGGTTTGCATACATATGCATTACTTCCAGTACCGAGGAAGAATTCAGTACCCAAAAAACACAATTTTTCCAGCATTTAAGAAAAAAAATCAGTGCATTTATTTGCTTTTTTTAAGTTTTCAAAATACTATTTAACTGATCACATTAAAAGTGCATTAACATACCTGCATGTACTAAATTTGTATTCCAACATAAGTTTGAAATGTAGACTGCAAGTGTTTTTTTTGTCTTGTTGTGCAAATGGTTAACTACTAACCACTACTCTTATCTGACTAACCTAAAATGTCAAGTTGACATTCATCTATTTGGAGTTATTTTTTTGGGAGGGGGTGGGGGGAAAAAAAGAGTATTTTTTTTCTGACAGCCAGATGTTTTAAATACCATGCTGAAGAGCCTCCAAACCAAACTATTGAGAAATCCACAGCAGTTTCTATCTGCCTAATACAGAATGAATTCTACACAGAGATAAACCTACTTACCTAAACCCAGAGAACTTAGGTGAGGTTTTTTAATGGCCAACGCACTCAGACCTGAAACTATGCAGCTTACTAGTACAGAGAACCACAAGCTTCCTGTTATTTATCTATCCATCTAGAACCATCTACCCACTGCAGGATTATTTGGAACCAAGTGGACAGGTTCATCCCTTTGGAGATGGAGTTGAAGGCGAATAAGTGGATGTGCACATTTCTCATAGATAGACTAACGTCCGTATTACAACGCTAACTCAGTGAGCCATTTACACCTCAAGCATTTCTCACGCACCTGTGTGACTACAATGTTACACTCAGAACCTCTGCCATTTCTGATGTAATCATCAAGGATATATTGAGGGACCTGAGTAGTTTTACCACACCCAGTTTGACCTCGAATAATGATTACTGGACTGCAATTGACTGCTTTAAGGATATCATCTTCAAAATTTTTGACTGGCAATTGCTTTCTTTCATTCAGTATCTGTAGTGAGAGAGACAAAACACAATTATCAACACCCAACTTTTGATTTAAAAAACAGGTTTCAAAAGAACATGTTATTGGGCTTATTGTTCCCCCAAGGATACATTACCCCAAAAGTCCCATATAATTTACAAACAAAAACCTACTGGCATAACAACAATAATTTGCATTTATATAGTGCCTGTGGTAAACCACTGTTATAACCTGTCTGTGTCTGTATGTGTATTCCACTAGGTACAGGTCTGGACATGCCTCGGCTGACTCCTCCCACTATTCCAGGTATATAAGTGACTACCTCCCAGTCCCTTAGTATTCTGGACGGGTCGACCACTCGAGACAAGACCTTCATTCTTTAGTTAATAAAAGCCTGATTGTTACTCGCTCAACCTCAGTCTTTTGAGTAATTGATGGCGCATCAGTGCCTTTATAATAAAACATCCTAAAGTGCTTCACAGGAGCACTATTAAACAAAATTTAACACCAAGTCACATAAGAAGATATTAGGACAGGTAACCAAAAGCTTGGTCAGAGGTAGGCTTTAAGGAGTGTCTTAAAGGGAGAAAAGAGACACAATGGTTTAGGGAGGGAATCTGAGAGCTTAGGGCACAGGCACCTGAAGGCACAGCTGCCAATGGTGGAGTGATTAAAATCGGGGATGCACTAGAATTGGAGGAGCGCAGAGATTTCAGAGGGTCGTAAGGCTGCAGGAGGTAACAGAGATAGATAGGGAGGGATGAGGCCATGGAGGGATTTGAATTTTAAAATCAAGTCATTGCCAGACTGGGAGGCAATGTAGGTCAGCGAACACAGGGGTGACTAGAAGAATTTATAGAATTATTTTGCAAGTCTCCAGAATCGGAGTCCTACTGTAATCCTAAGTGAATCAGTAAATTTTATATTTTGAGCATTTCAATTTTTTTTAAGAACATAAGAAATCGGAGCAGGAGCAGGCCATCCGGCCCTTCAAGCCTGCGCCGCCATTTAATAAGATCATAGCTGATCCAATTTTGGCCTCAACTCCACTTTCCTGCCTGTTCCCCATAACCCTCGACTCCCCTGTTGCTCAAAAATCTGAATCTCAGCCTGAATATATTCACTGACTCAGCTTCCACAGCTCTCTGGGGTAAAGAATTCCAAAGATTCACGACCCTCAGAGAAGAAATTCCTCCTCATCTCCGTCTTAAATGGGCGACCCCTTATTCTGAGACTATGCCCCCTCGTTCTAGATTCCCCCACGAAGGGAAACATCCTCTCATTCTTCTAAACTCCAATGAGTATAGGCCCAACCTTTCCTCATAAGACAACCCTACCATCCCAGGAATCAACCAAGTGAACCTTCTCTGAACTACCTCCAATGCAAGTATATCCCTCCTTAAATAAGGGGACCAAAACTGTACGCAGTACTCTAGGTGTGGACTCACCAACGCCCTGTACAGTTGTAGTAAGACTTCCCTACTTTTATACTCTATCCCCCTTGAAATAAAGGCCAATATTCCATGTTAACGTTTTGTGTTTCATGTACGAGGACACCCAGATCCCTATGTGCCGCAGCATTCTGCAGTCTTTATTTAAAAAATATTTTTCTTTTCTATTCTTCCTACCAAAGTGGATAACTTCACATTTTCCTATATTATACTCCATCTGCCAAATTCTTGCCCACTCACTTAACCTATCTATATTCCTTTGCAGACTCTGTCCTCCTCACAACTTGCTTTCCCACCTATCTTTATATCGTCTGCAAATTTGGCTACAATACACTCGCTTCCTTCATCCAAGTCATTAATATAGATTGAAAATAGTTGGGGCCCCAGCAGTGATTCCTGTGGTACCCCACCAGTTAGTTTGCCAACCTGAAAATGACCCATTTATCCGACTCTCTGTTTTCTGTTAGTTAGCCAATCCTCTATCCAATCTAATATATTACCCCCAACACCATGAGCTCCTATTTGATGCAGTAACCTTTTATGTGGCACCTTGTCGAATGCCTTTTGGAAATAAAAATACACTACATCTACTAGTTCCCCTTTATCCACCCTGCTCGTTACCTCCTCGAAAAACTCTAACAGATTTGTCAAACACAATTTCCTTGTCATAAAACCATGCTGACTCTGTTTGATTGTATTATGATTTTCTAAATGCCCTGCTACTACTTCCTTAATAATGGATTTGAGCATTTTGCCAATGACAGATGTTAGGCTAACTGGCCTAGTTTCCCGCTTTCTGTCTCCCTCCTTTTTTGAATAAGGGCATTACATTTGCGGTTTTCCAATCCGCTGGGACTTTTCCAGAATCAAGGGAATTTTGGAAGATTACAACTAATACATTCACTATCTCTGTAGCCACTTCTTTTAAGACCCTAGGATGCATGCCATCAGGTCCAGGGGGCTTGTCAGCCTTTACACCAATAAGTTTGCCTAGCACTTTTTCGCCAGTAATAGTTCCTCCCTCCCTTTTGCCCCTTGATTTTCTACTATTACTGGGACGTTTTTAGTGTCCACTACTGTGAAGACAGATACAAAATATTTATTCAATGCCTCTACCATTTCCTCGTTTCCCCTTATTATTTTCCCAGTCTCGTCCTCTAAGGGACCAACGTTTACTTTAGCTATTCTCTTCCTTTTTATATACTTATAGAAGCTCTTGTCAGTTTTTATATTTCTTACTAGTTTACTCTCATAAGCTATTTTCTCCCTTTTAGTCATCCTTTGCTGCTTTCTAAAATGTTCCCAATCTTCTGGGCTACCATTAATCTTTGCAACATTGTATGCCTTTTCTTTCAATTTGATACCATCCTTAACTTCCTTGGTTAGCCATGGTTGGTTCATCCTTCCCTTCGAGTCTTTGTTTCTCACTGAAATATATCTTTGTTGAGATTCATGAAATATCTCTTTAAATGTCTGCCACTGATTTTCTACCGTCTTGCCTTTCCTAGTCCACTTTAGCCAACTCTCTCCTCATACCTTTGTAATTGCCTTTATTTAAGTTTAATACTCTAGTTTCAAACCCAAGTTTCTCACCTTCAAACTGAATGTGGAATTCTATCATGTTATGCTCACTCTTCCCTAGAGGGTCCTTTACTGAGATCATTAATTAATCCTGTTTCATTACACGTTATCAGATCTAAAATAGCCTGTTTCCTGGTCAGTTCCACAAGGTATTGTTCAAAGAAACTGACCCAAATACACTATGAACTCGTCCTCAAGGCTGCTTTTGCCAATTTGATTTGTCCAATCTATGTGAAGATTAAAATCGCCCACGATTATTGCAGTGCCTTTCTTACAAGCCCCCATTATTTCTTGATTTATATTCTGTCCTGCACTGTAGCTACTGTTAGGGGGTCTATAGACTACTCCCACTAGTGCCCTCTTTCCCTTACTATTTCTTACCTCGACCCAAATTGATTCTACATCTGGAACTTCCGAGCCAAGATCATTTCTCACTTGTACTGTTCTCATCCTTCATTAACAGAGCTACCCCACCTCCTTTTCCTTTCTGTCTGTCCTTACAAAATGTCAACTATCCCTGAATATTCAGTTCCCAGCCTTGGTCACATTGCAAACACGTCTCTGTGATGGCTATTAGATCATACCCATTTATTTCTATTTGTGCCGTCAATTCATCTATCTTGTTAATGAATGCTGCGTGCATTCAGATAAAGAGCCTTTAATTTTGTCTTATCATTTTCCCTTCTCTGACCTTATTTGCTGGTGCACTCTTATGTTTGTACACTCTGTCCCTTCCTGTCACACTCTGGTTTTCATTACCCATATTGTTACCCTGCACTATTGCCCTGTCCTTTCTCTTCAACTTTCTAAATTTCCACTCGTTTGAACCCTCCTCCCCACTTTTTAGTTTAAAGCCCTATCTACAGCACTAGTTATTCAATTCGCCAGAACACTGGTCCCAGCATGGTTCAAGTGAAGTCTGTCCCAACGGAATAGCTCCCTCTTTCCCAAGTACTGGTGCCAGTGCCCAATGAATTGAAACCCATTTCTCCCACACCAATCCTTGAGCCATGCATTCAACTCTCTGATCTTATTGAACCGATGCCAATTTGCTCGTGGCTCAGGTAGTAATCCAGAGATTATTACCTCTATGGTTCTGCTTTTTGATTTAGACCCTAATTTGTCATATCTAAAAATATTAGCTATGCATTGTGAATATTAATAGAAACTGTGTAAAAGATTTCACAAGATGGATTATTAGTGTAAAACTCACTACTAAAATACCATGTTTTAAAATATAAACTAAACTTGTAAATGTGTGTTGATTGTCTTAATCTTAGTAAATTGCATGAATTAGGTTATCTTCGTGGCCAGCACGATTTATTAAAAGCTGGAAAGGTTTAAAGAGATCTAAAGTCCAATCATGCAGCATTTAAAAGTTCCATTAAAATTAAATTTTACAATTATTTAACAAATTACTGAATTTCAGATTTAACCGCTTGAAGGAGGGAGTGTGGAGAAAGAGGAGGCAGTGCGTACCCACGGGCCTTCATTCAGTCAATAATGATATTGAACTCTGAAGTTATTTGAAACCAGGTTAAGGTGTGTAAACAATTGTGGAAGGTTTGAAGATAAGTGCAGTACCTTGTAATAGAACTTATTGCTATTTACAACAATCTTGTTTTGTAAACCCACACATGCACGCAAAACATTTCAATTACATTTATTTCGTAAGATGGTTAATTTTGAAGAACTTCACTCCTGTGTTCATGATATTTAGTTCAGGTAATCTGTAAGTGAATTTAGTTCTGGTTTAGAAACAGGAAGTGATTTATCCTGCTCCCCCTTTCCGATAATGACATATATACTGTTAGCAACTCTTTTTTGGAATCTGAGAACCCAGTGTTTAGATAGCAGAGTTGTGAGTTTATGCACCCATAATAATGAGGACACAGACATTTTCAAATGGGAAAAATTTGACAAGAACAAAAAAGTGACAACAGAAAGTCAAATTGCGCAGATAGGAAGTGGGTGTAGATACAAGATTTTTAATATATCGATAGATCCTTTAGGAAGGGTGTCAAGGATGTGGAGAGGGTGACAAGAGATTTACTAAGGTGATAACATGTCATCCGATAAGACTGCACTTTTGACAAGGCTACACTCCCCCTCGCTACTGCACTGAAGGGTCAGCCTAGATTATGTGCTTAAATCTGTAGAGGGGCTTGAACTCAATCTCTGATTCAGAGGTGAGAGTGCTACCGATTGAGCCAAGCTAACACAATAAGCCACTAAGTTATAACCTGTACTATGTAAAACTATCAAGTGTTCAACAATAGGTCAGTAATTGAAATACCAGTTGAAGAAGTTATCATTGTACAAAAAAAACTGAAAAGTACATATTAGAAAGGAAAAAGGTACATACATGTTGCAGATTGCTATCATTCTGCATCTGGTATTGTAGTTCATTCTTTAAGTCCATACTGATTTGTTCTGGTGTCGCCTATAAAAAGCATAACTGAATTACACTGGTACTTTTGATTATTATGGCTGTTAAGGACAAACATTTAGTTAAAGATGAGAAGTAATTAAAAAAAAATACATTTGAAAAAGCACCTTCTATACTGGTCTTCAAGTCACCAGCACGGCTGAAATCAATAAACCAACTGACTGCATCGCTGGGGGTAATTACGTACTGTCCACTCCTTACATGCAGTAGGGCGGTGGCATGGTTGGCTTCAAAGCAGTGTTTTTGACTAGAGCTTTCTGTGGCAGATCTGGCAGCTGAAGTTATGGGTAAGTACTATGAGTAGGTGTGAGCCAGCAGACTATGTGACAAAGAATCATCTACTCTTACTTAGGTAAAGGAGGCAAATGCTGTTGGAGAGGACTGGACTGGGCGGCTGGTGAAGGCAGTTAGCAGCAGTGATTTGGGGACTCTTGATTATACAATGGGGCGGGGGCTCTCCTCCATTATGACAGTTAATACAGATTTCACTGTAACAGGAACATGGTTTGTCATTACACCAACAATTTCAAATTTCCAAATGCAGAGAATATCCATTCATGACTAGGACCTTCTGCTGTTATCGGAGTCTGAATTTTAGGACATTTGCTTGTAAACGTCATCTGCATATCTAATGTAACCAAACAAGTATAACTATCAAAGAACAAAATGCTGCATTCCCTCTTAGGGTAGCATGGGATTCAGAATATACAAGGGAGATTCTGCCCACTCCCATTTCATCTGCACTGAGAATATTACTATTGGTTCGGAAGCCTAAGTCACACAATGATGACGCTTCACTCTTAATCAAAGCGGCCGAGGCTTGTGATTTAACCAGTGCTGAATGAAGATGGTAATCTTTTACAATATGTAATGAATTATTAGTTTCTGTAGCAAAAATGACCCCCAATCCATTATGTGGAAGGTCATACTCTCAGAATTATACCTTTCAGCCAATGTCCCAAACTCCTCGATCACCATCCCTGGGTACGCCCTGCCCCACCGGCAGGACAGACCCACCAGGGGTGGCGGCACAGAGGTATACAGTTGGGAAGGAGTGGCCCTAAGAGTCCTTAACATTGACTCCGGACCCCATGATGTCTCATGGCTTCAGGTCAAGCATGGGCAAGGAAAGCTCCTGCTGATTACCACCTACCACCCTCCCTCAGCTGATGAATCAATGCTCCTCCATATTGAACACCATTTGGAAGAAGCACTGAGAGTAGCAAGGGCACAGAATGTACTCTGGGCGGGGGACTTCAATGTCCATCACCAAGAGTGGCTCGGTAGCACCACTACTGACTGAGCTAGCTGAGTCCTGAAGGACATAACTGCCAGTCTGGGCCTGCGACAGATGGTGAGAGAACCAACACGAGAGGAAAAACCTACTTGACCTCATCCTCACCAATCTACCTGTTGCAGATGCATCTGTCCATGACAGCATTGGTAGCAGTGACCACTGCACAGTCATTCTGGAGACGAAGTCCCATCTTCACACTGAGGACACCCTCCACCGTGTTGTGTGGCACTACTACCGTGCGAAATGGGACAGATTCAGAACAGATCTAGCAGCTCAAAACTGGGCATCCATGAGGTGCTGTGGGCCATCAGCAGAATTGTATTCCACCACAAACTGTAACCTCATGGCATCCCTCATTTTACCATTACCATCAAGCCAGAGGACCAACCCTGGTTCAATAAGAAGTGTAGAAGGGCATGCCAGCAGCAGCACCAGGCATACCTAAAAATGAGGTGCCAACCTGGGGAAGCTGCAACACAGGACTACATGCATACTAAAAAGCAGAAGCAGCATGCTATAGACAGGTCTAAGCGATCCCACAATCAACAGACTGAATCAAAGCTCTCCAGTCCTGCCACATCCAGTTGTGAATGGTGTTGGACCATTAAACAACTAACAGGAGGAGGAGGCTCCATGAATATCCCCATCCTCAATAATGATGGAGCCCAACACATGAGTGCAAAAGACAAGGCTGAAGTTTTTACAACCATCTTCAGGCAGAAGTGCTGAGCGAATGATCCATTTTGAGCTTCTCCAGAGGTCTCCACCATCACAGAAGCCAGTCTTCAGCCAATTCGATTCACTCCACATGACATCAAGAAATGGCTGAGTGCACTGGATACAGCAAAGGCTATGGACCCCAACAACATCCCGGCTGTCGTTCTGAAGACTTGCGCTCCAGAACTAGCCGTGCCTCTAGCCAAACTGTTCCAGTACAGAAACAACACTGGCATCTATCCAACAATGTGGAAAACTGCCCAGGTATGTCCTGTCCACCAAAAGCGGGACAAATCCAATCCGGCCAATTACCACCCCATCAGTCTACTCTCAATCATCAGCAAAGTGTTGGAAGGTGTCGTCGACAGTGCTATCAAGCGGCATTTACTCACCAATAACCTGCTCACTGTTCAGTCAGGACCACTTGGCTCCAGACCTCATTACAGCCATGGTCCAAACATAGACAAAGGAGCTGAATTCCAGAGGCGAGGTGAGAGTGACCGCCCTTGACATCAAGGCAGCATTTGACCGAGTGTGGCATCAAGGAGTCCTAATAAAATTGAAGTCAGTGGGAATCGGGGAAAATTCTCCACTGGCTGGAATCATACCTAGCACAAAGGAAGATGGTTGTGGTGGTTGGAGGTCAATCATCTCAGCCACAGGGCATCACTGCAGGAGTTCCTCAGGGCAGTTCCTCAGGGCAGTGTCCATGGTCCAGCCATCTTCAACTGCTTCATCAATGACCTCCCCTCCAACATAAGGTCTGAACTGGGGATGTTCGCTGATGACTGCACAGAGCCATTCGCAACTCCTCAGATAATGAAGCAGTCTATGTCTGCATGCAACAAGACCTAGATGACATTCAGGCTTGGGCTGATATGTGTTAAGTAACATTCACGCCACACAAGTGCCAGGCAATGACTATCTCCAACAAGCGAGAGTTTAACCACTGTCCCTTGACATTCAACGGCATTACCATCGCCGAATCCACCACCAGCAACATCCTGGGGGGGGTCACCATTGACCAGAAACTTAAGTGGACCAGTCACATAAAGACTGTGACAACAAGAGGTCAGAGGCTAGGGGCAGGATTTTCATTGGGCCGTGGAGGCGGGATTGGAGGTGTGTGGGGGGTTAAAATCTCGAAATCGGGGGGCACGAACCCATCCCACCCCCAACCCGCCTCCATGCCAGTTTCAAAGGAGGCGGATACTCGACCTGTGCTGGGACCCGCCTCCCCGAGGCGGGAAGGGGATTAGTGCCAATTAACTGTCCGTTAACAGGTAGTTAACAGGCAGTTTTTAGCCTAATCCCTATTTTTATTGCTGAAGTGTGGGATTCCCGACGGCTCCAAACCACGCCAAGTTAGCGAGGGGGGCCATCTGGCTGAAGGGCTTGGAGGGTTGGAGATGTCCGGTGTTCAGGTGAGTGATGGGTGCATGAGTTCAGAGACAAGTGTGTTTGGTGTGTGTAAAGTGTTTAAAGAAGTTTTACTTACATTTACTTACCTTTACAGCCTTCCTTCCTTCAGGTCTCGGGAATCCCTCATCTCACCGGCACAAAAAGCAGAATGGCTGCGATCTGGCAAAAGTTGCAGCATTCAGCTTTCTGTTCTGGAGAGATCTCTAAATCAGCCTGAGAGGCAGGAATTAACTTGGAGTACAGACTGTCAGTGTTTGGCAGCTTCAAACAGCTGTCAAATGCTGATATTTCATCTGTCAATGAAATGTCACTGTGACGTCACCTGTTGCCGGGTGGCCCTTAATTGGCCTCCTGAGCCCGCTGGGCGGGCTCAACAAGGTCAATCAAGTGAAAATCGCGTGGGTTGGCCACAAGTCGATGGAGGCGGGACTACAACCCCCGAAAGTTGTAGTCCCGCCTCCTACACGCCTCCTCAACCAAAATCCAGCCCTAGGTATTCTGCGGCGAGTGTCTCGCCTCCTGACTCCCCAAAGCCTTTCCACCATCTACAAGGCACAAGTCAGGACTGTGGTGGAATACTCTCCACTTGCCTGGATGAGTGCAGCTCCAACAACACTCAAGAAGCTCGACATCATCCTGGACGAAGCTTGATTGGCACCCCATCGACCACCTTAAACATTCACTCCCTCCACCACCGGCGTACCGTGGCTGCAGTGTGTACCATCTACAAGACACACTGCAGCAACTCACCAAGTCTTCTTCGGCAGCACCTCCCAAACCCACGACCTCTACCATCTAGAAGGACAAGGGCAGCAGGCGCATGGGAACACCACCACCTCCAAGTTCTCCTCCAAGTTACACACCATCCTGACTTAGACGTATATCGCCGTTCCTTCATCGTCGATGGGTCAAAATCCTAGAACTCCCTCCCTAACAGCACTGTGGGAGTACCCTCACCACACGGACTGCAGTGGTTCAAAAAGGCAGCTCACCACCACCTTCTCAAGGGCAATTACGGATGGGCAATAAATGCCTTGCCAGCGACGCCCACATCCCATGAATGAATTTTTAAAAAGTTTGGTTAACAAAATTCTGTGCTCCGCACACCCCACCGTGTGAGATCACAAAAGTATCATTTTTGAAAATTATATCAACTGTTTTGTACACATAGTAACTAAACGTAGTTTTGTTTAAAAAAAACAGATGTGTAATGGTGATCTTAACTACACAATTGTGGGGTTTTACAATTCCCTTGCTTTCGGGAATAGTCACTGTATTTTCACTTACATATGCAAGAGGTCCTTCATCTATATTGCTACTGGTCCAAGGGTTCCAATTGACTTGTGGAGGTGACCATGGTACAACTCCTGCAAAGGTCTGACGAATCGATGGCTCAAAATGGGCAAGCTTTCCAACAGTAAGTGCAACTGGACTGTTCGGGTCTTCTGGCTACAGAATCAAATGGTTGCAGATCAATGGTAACAATTTCTATGCATGTATTCACGATAAAAGCTTTGAATGCATCACTGAGCAAATTAATCATATGAACTACCAAAGTGCAATCATATTGTGCACTCACAACAAAGTCATTTGTTCACCAATCACCCAGAAGTATTTTCTTACAGAATTTCTAAATTTTGGTTTTTATTTTCCTCCTTGTTCCTTGAAAAAAACAGAAGCAAACTAGACAACCAAATCAAGTTGGAAATCAACCTGTAACCAATCACTGCTCTGACTATGTATTCCAACATTCCACTTGACATTTCAATTGCTTCTCCACAAAACCAACACTGAACCTAGCAACAGCAACTTGCATTTATGTATTGGCTTTAATGTAGGAAAACATCCCAAGGCGCTTCACAGAAGCATAATCAGACAAAAACTGACCCGGAGCCAAAGGAGGAGATATTAGGAGAGATGACTAAAAGCTTGGTCAAAGAGGTAAGTTTTGAACAGGGTTTTAAAGGAGGAGAGAATGACGAAGAGGGAACATTTTTAGGAAGGGAATTCCAGAGATTCAGGTACACAGCTGAAGGCACAGCTGCCCATGGTGGGGCAAAGGGACTGGGAGGTGCTTAAGAGGCCAGAGCACAGAGTTCTTGGAAGTCTGGAGGAGGTTACAGAGATAGGGAGGGGCAGGACTATGAAGGGTTTTGAACAGAAGAATATGAGAATTTTAAATTTGATGCGTCGACGGATGGCATGCCAATATAGGTCATCAAGAACAGGGGTGATGGGCGAGCAGTACTTGGTGTGGGTTAGCATACGGGCAGCAGAGTTTTGGATTACCTCAAGTTTATAGAGGGTAAAGGATGGGAGGCCAGCCAGGATAGCATTGGAATAAACAAGTATAGAGGTGACAAAAGCAGGGTGAGGGTTTCAGAAGGAGACATACAGAGGCAGAGGTTATGGAGGTGGAAGTAGACAGTCTTTGTGAAGCAGAGGATATGGAGTTGGATAGGATGCCAAGGTTGCAAAGAGTTTGGTTTAGTCTGATAGAGTGGCCGGAGGAGATGGAATTGGTGGCAAGGGTACGGAGTTCGTGGCAGGGGCCAAGGACAATGGTTTTGGTTTTCCCATCATTTAATTGGAGGAAATTGCAATGGGGCTGGAAGACGTGGAGGATAGAGCTGGGTGTTTTTCAGCATACACACGGAACCTGATGCCATGTCTTCAGGATGAATGTCACCAATGGACACCATATAGATGAGGAATAGAAGGAAGTCAAGGCTATGTCCTTGGGGGACTCCGGGAGGTAACAGTGGATGGGGTTGGGAAGGGAGGCCATTGTTGGAGATTATCTGGTTACAATTGGATAGTTAAGAGTGAACAAAATGCCACTTAGCTGGATAATGGAGGTGTTGGAGGAGGATGGTGCGGTTGACCATGTGAAAAGCTGCAGAAAGGTTGAAAAGGACAAGGAAGGAGAGTGCACCATGGTCAGTCATTTGTGACTTTGAGTGGGGTTATTTCAGTGCTGTGGCAGGGTCAGAAACCGAATTGAAGAGGTTCAAACATGAAGTTGTGGGAAAAGATTTGGGAGGCGACAACATGGTCAAGGGCTTTAGAGAGAAAAGGGAGGTTGGGGATGGGATGGTTGTTTAAGGACAGAAGGGTCAAGGATTTATATAATGCCTTTCATGACCCCAGGATGTCCAAAAGCACTCGACAGCCAATTAAGTACTTTTGAAGTGTAGTCGCTGTTGTAATGCAGGAACTGCGACAGCCAATTTGCGGACATCAAGGTTCCACAAACAGCAATTAAATAAATGACCAGATCATGTTTTTAGGTGTTGTTGAAAGGATAAATGTTTGCCAGGACTCAGAAAACACCCCTACTCTTCTTCGAATAGTGCCCTGGGAAGGGTCTCCCCCTTCCCAAAAAACTGAATGTATACGTTTGTTTTGTGCCTTTTTACACACTATGCTAAACCCGTAACACTTCAATCTAACAACTATCCTATACCAAAAGGAATCTAGTGAGTTTATCATAATCAATTTTTTAAAAAGCTGTATTTGCTGGCCTTCAATCCTGTTAAATCACTCCAATACCCACCGATTGTGTCCTGACTGTAAGACAGTTCCACAACCTTCATCCCTCATCTTGAACAATAATGCAAGGAGAAGCAACATCAAAGGCAAATGCTCACTAAAACCATTTGAAGGTTGGATGGAACAGAAACAGGAGAGAGATAGTTTGGTGCCAGCCATATTTATTTTTCGTGATGGACACTATTCCACAATTTAAATAGGGCTGTTTCACGAAGAGGAGGTAGAGACATCAAATCTATCTCTAGGCATAAATAATGTGTCACGAGTCTTGAGATCTTTTCTCCAAATTTCAAGTGTTTGAAGAAAAAAGGCTTCATTAACTCACAACACATCCCAAATGCTTCTGATAATGACTAAGAGTTTATGTATATATCATCTTTAGAACAATAAAGGTAATAAAGTGTAGGGCAACTGCAGGGATACAAAGGCCCAGACGCTGCTGGGCCTCCCAAAGTGCCGGTGTGCAGGGCCCATGTATCCGAGGCGCAGGTAGTTTGCAGCGTCCCTGGGGTCACGTGGGCCATGGGGAGCCAATCAAAGAAGGGAATCTCCCTTCATACATTTGACAGGAATATCTGTCAAATATATGAATGGAGATCACCCCTAAAACATAGTAAAATTTAAATAATTTTTTTTTTAAATCACATTTTTAAAATGACTTGAAAGTCCAATAAATTAACTATTTTAAACAAAACTTTAAATTTTTGAAAAAAATAATTGAAGTTTTTTTTACGGGGCTAAAAATAAACTTACCTTTTTTAAAAAAGTATTTTTAAATGATAAATCAGTGGGAAATTTTTTTTAATTTTTTTTTTAATTACTTTTTTCAACTTTTACCAGGCGCAAGAATTGTAAGTGTTTTCTGCGGGCAGAGGGTCTCCAAAAAGCGGAACTATCCGCCCGCAGAGGCCCTTCTCCAGGGCAGCCGGAGGATCTGTCAAGAGCTTTCTTGAGATTGGAAAAGCCGGTTTCCAGCGCATGCGCTGTGCATGCCTAACACCGGCATTTCTGATGTCCCTACGGGTGGGTACACACACAGCGCGTACCCACCCGTAGGGATCGGAATATCCGGCCCAATGTGTGTGGATATAGATTAACAGGCTAGATTACAGTTTAAACAAATTCCAAAACTGAATTGCCCAAAAAACTCAATAAGCTTACGAAATAAAACTATAGTCAGAGTATTTTATTTATAATAAAAAGTCCCCCCTTTTTGCCCCTTATATTCCTTTGCAAATCCCACTAAGAGCAACCTATTTTCAGGCCTCCACCGATAATGGTCTTTTAAATTGGCCATTAATAGCTATACCAAGAGTGGTCCAGTGAAAGATATCCCTCAGACTTCCCAACTCGTGAAAAGGTACTTGGCTTACACTCGTCACTTACCACACTGGTCTGACTGACATCAGGAACTGAGCAGCATGGGTTGAAAAGCTACAGATTAAGACTGTATGCCATCATATAGTGGTCCTCCAATATGCTGCATCACTGCTTTCAGCAGTATCAAGAATAGTAGATGAATTTCATTTTACCATATAGAAGAAAAACTGGGGACAACACTGATGTAATACTTTAATCTAACCAGTAACATGAGGATACTTAAGACCAGTTTTTCCTCAATGTTTCCATTGAGTTTCAAGTTTCAATTCACATATACTGGATAAATATTACGAGTACTTACTGGTGGCGCAAGCTGCAATCCCAGTTCATGTACAACAGTCTCTAGCTGACGTTCCAAATCACTAGTAATATTTAGATCATATGGTTCCACCTAAAGAATAAAATGACAAACTTAAAACCCTTCTTCACCAGTCAAGCATACACAAGTACACGTTAGCTTAAAAAGAATGTGACTCAGAGAAACAAAAAAGTTGTATCTTTATCCAAATGTAAGAGAGATACCTGGCATGATACAAAACCATTCCAGAAATAGTTTCTTACTGTGTACTTGGCAAGTGTTGAAATTTTGGATGGGTCTAGAACCTGAAACAGTATTGATCCTCATTGGACATTACAAAGTGGTTTGTAGATACAGCACACCTATTTGAGAACTATGAAGATTAGAATGTCCCTCACTGGGCTTGGAAGTTACAACATTTTAAAAATGTTTCCATCTGGGACTTGGTATTATCCATATTTTCTTGGAAGAGGGAAATGAAAGCACTCTATTCCACCTCATCTACTGCCACTTACCTTCTCCTTGAAGCCATTACAGCAAGCATTTATTTCCCCTATTCTCAGTAATTTTCTCCCTTCCTTTCTTGAAGATATGAACTCTTTCCTGGCACAATGTTCTATGGGTGCTGAGCATCCTCCAGTTCCTGAACCACATGGCCATTCATAATGTGTGAACATTGACAATGATTGTCAGCAGGCTATTCAAATGCAGATAACATTACAGTTGAGCCCTTTCCTATTCTCATCCAACATTCACACTTAAAGTAGGGATTAGTGGATAATGATCAGGAACAGGAACCTTAATCGATTTCCTTCCCTAATCAAGACACATAGAAGCCCATTGTAGTTCTTCTTCCCTTTAGCTGAGGAGCGAACTCCGCACAGACCAGGGAATCAAATATGTGACCTTCCTGGTCTGCTCAAGTATTCATTGTTAAACCTATTGAGCTAATGAGGGAGCCTTTACAATAGGTACTTAAAACACTTTGTAGGTTAGTTTATGGCAAAAGTACAGCACACATTACAAAGCAATCCAAATAACAGTCACAAAAGGAAGATTTGATAAAAGAAAATGTAATGGTGATCATAAAATAGCACCTTTATCTTGCAATACAATAACAGGTCATGAAACATTCTATGTGACAGCCATTAAGTGACTCACCTTTTCAGTCTCTTTCTTTTTTGTATGTCCAGTGAAAGCTTCAAACACGCCTAGATGATAAAGCTGTCTGACCAATGACAGTGCACATGACTGTGCAGCCAGTTTCTTATTTGAACCATGTTCACGGGCTGTGATTCCTTAACAGAGGGAGGAAATGATACAAAGTTCTAATCCACATTTCAGCATGAACTTCACAATTTTATTTATGCAGCACATTCATTTGCACAGGGTGCCCAATCTAGCAACTCAATAATAAACAGATAAAAGTCACTTCAGGCAACAAGACGCTCTGGAATCCCATCTCTTACCATTTATGATTGCTATGTTCTAATATTGTGGTGACTAATTTTCCTGTAATACACAAACTGCAGGACTATTTGGGTGTGCGAATCTTCATACAGATCACCATATTCCTATACAATCAAAAACTGTTCTTGTAAATTATACAAGAACTTAATTTTCAACATCAGTGAAAATATAAAAACATATATTCCTTTTTAAAATATGTGACCGTCACCATCTTAAATATTGTGAACTAAACCTCTAACTACCATAGCACTTAACCTTTCAGTAGGTTATAACTGTACTGGCTTATTCCTGCTTACTTTACTAAATTATTTCTACATAGAAATGTTCAGCTGGCTAAAAGGAATATACATTTGAGTGAGTGAGGTTTAGCTTGACTATTACGACAACTGATGGACCAGTTGGGAGTTGTACGGATAACCCACAATCTTTCACATAATTGTCATGTGTTCGGACTCATTACTGAAAAGGATTTATTAAGGATACAATGTGTGTAATTAGAAAGTTAGCGCTCTAAATAGAAAGACAACTGAACAAAAACTTGAAATTCTTTTGAATCTTGTGAGAGCAAGGGAGAGCAGAAATGTTATTCAACACGGTGTGTGACAGAAACAGTTAAGGCAAAGGAATGTCTCATTTTCAAGTTCCCCTACTTCCAAATGAAGATTGAAGTGAACTTGTCTGAACCAAAGTTAAAGCACAGTTGGGAAAAGCACTCTGGAACAGGGTGATGGCCCCAACCATGTAGAGATTTTTTGCGTACAGGTCGGAAGAGTGCTTCCTATTCCTAGGATCAGCACTGGATTCTAGTTTGAACCTGTATTTCTTTATTATATGCAATTTAACTATATTAAAAAATTGCAATTATTTGCCGATATAATGGTGCTACAGTCACCATCACCCATGAGGCATAATTCTTCTCATAGCAGCAGAATATGGCAGAAGTTTTATTTTATTCACTGCGCTGATGAAACATTACACTTGACAGCAATTGTAGGATCGACATATATACTCACATATAAGATGAACCCCTGTCCAAAATTCCACCTCAAAAAAATCCATGACTCTCGTATAAGATGAGGGTCAACAGTACAAAGCTTCTATCCATCAAGATTCTCACCTTCACGTTAGCTGGTGTCTGCAAATACATTATCTTGCTTTTCAACCAGTGTAATCCTATATGCTCCCTCCTAACTTTAGTCCTGGTACTTGCTCCTGACGTTAGAATTAATCGCCCTGCATTTATCCTGCTGGGCATTTTCTAATTTTAACTCAGCTTAGGGAAAGTTGGCATTTAAATAGCAAAGCGCTAGAGGAGCAGAGCAATAAATAACAATAGCTGATAGGAATACACTGGTAGAGTGCTGCTTCTGTGTCCATCAACTTTGGCAAAATTGCTTTGCTAAGAGAGAACCCTACCAGGATGAAAACTTGATTGAGGATTTGATTCAAGTATAAGACAACCACTCTCCTTTTAACCCCGAACGGAGACATAAAATTTCTAGTCTTATATGCTCGTATATATAACCACTGTACCTCTACATGCTTACAGTAGAAACCTGGGAAAGTATTACAATATTAACTGGGAAATTTGAAGCTTCCAATTTATCTAGATAAAAATCTCAAATGTTATGTGCTTCATTCATATTCTTCTGATTTATTCTATTAGACTCCATACTTACTTACAACCTTCAGCCCTTCACCAAAAATAAAATTTCTCTCAAGCAATTTCATTTTTAAAGAGTTGCTATATCAAGAATGTTCTCCCAGTTTGTTCTTGATAAAATGAATTAGTTTGATACATGCTGATTTGCTGGGCTGAAGGTCCTTTAGACACTTTTAGATGGCAGCTGAGCTTTTATTGCAACTTGTTATAAAAACCATGTTTACAAGCCTGACAGTCAAGAGTAAAGCTATTCATGTTAAAATATAAGTGGCGACTTACTTCTTCCCAGCTGTCTCACGTGAAGAGTCATCTCTGCAATAAAACTCCTGCAATGACATGCACAACATCAAATTAACCCTGTAGTTTCAGCACTTCCATCAGCCCAGTGATATCTAAATGTGCGATAAATTGAACAAAATAATGCCCAGCACACTCTGAACAAATGGAAAAAAGATTTGAATATTTCATTCTTATACCACAGGCGTGATTTGGTGAAGAGGGAATACAGCACGCTATGCAAATATCTCAGTTGTAGGAGATAAAATTGCTGAAAGTAGTAATTTAGAAATTTTAAGATTGAATTTAAGTGTTCCATATATTTTAGCTTCTGAAGGTGACAAACAGATATGCCTAAATAGTAAACAGATTCAACATTCCTAGGGATTCAAAAACAAATGTAACCAATTTCAGTAAAGCAATGAGAATATTTAAGATAGTGCACAATGGCACAACACTTTTGGCTGTTGTGCAGGAATTACAGAACAAACGTTTACACCCATGACTCCTCACAAGGTGACGTTCTAATTTTAGGTATGCAATTAGTTAGAAACACCAGAGGGGAGTCACACCCATCCACTTGCATACCTCCAAGGGGATGGTTACAGAGCAGCATTGGCAGAACTCCTCAGATGGTCATACCTTTAAACGCAAAAATGTTGAGTAGCAGCAGAGAAAGCCGAATATCAATCAAAAATAAAACAAAAAAAAGCTTAGTTTAAAATGCTTATTTGGGTTTACACCACAGTCTTGGCATAAACAGAAGAATTTTTAGCCATAACTGGTAGGGCATCCATGATATGGAACTTATTTTTAAGCCCCACAAGCAAAGTTTGGTTAAACTTCATTGTCTTACTGTGCATCACAGCTGAGTACAGCAGCTTATGCAACCCATCCTCTGCCATACACGGGATTAGAAGTATTTGCCGTAAACAGCTGTGGAAATATTTGCCATACACGGGTGTGGAAGCATAGTCATTTATGAATCCACTTTTTACCTGTGGTACAAACAAAATGAATGATTGATGTTCATAACAAAACAATGGTTACTAGAAAGCACTGAATTTGCTGGTTTTCTAAAGAACTTTGTGCTCTATCATCCAGTGCCCAAGCTTTTGCATGCAATTTTATAATTCTGAATCCGGTCATAATCAATTGCTATCAAACTGCCTATCCAGTCAATTCAGACAGCCTTTTTATATTATAGAGACAAACTTAAAAGCATGCGCTGATATAAATAAATGAGACACAGTCATATAAAGATTTTAAGGTGCACCAAGACTTTCTCCATTTACACTGGTACCGATAGATGTACAACCTGTAATTTTAAAAAGTGTCAGTGGGACGTATTTAAGAAAAATACATTCATGCATTTAGTATGAAAGAAAAAAAGGAATTGTACCCAACATAACAGCATTTTATATATAATTAATTTCAACCACGCATTAGCATTTGAATGGAAAACTGTTGACTTGGAACTAGCTTCCTGACTGGCCAAATTCCATTAAAGAATAAAGTAAAACATGGAGTTATGTGGTCATACAAATTGGCCCAGAAATTCTGTAGTTTATTTTAAAAATGTGATGTTTTTAAAAATGTATTTGAAGATTTAGTGATGTTTTGGGGCCCGTAGTATTTATAAGTTTTGACAGCTCTTCGGGTCAATCTTATGAATGGAGCATTCCCTGCTCCGATTGGCTCCCCATGGCCCATGTGATCCCAGGGGCCGCATCGAACTAACTGCGCCCCTGGGATACGCAAGCACTGCGCGCCAGCAGCTGGAGCAGGCCCAGGATCGGAATCCCACGCGGGCCCACAGCTCCGAATTTCTGGGCCATTATCTATTGCTTTAATACACACGCATCCAAACACAAGTTCTGGTCATACAGTTTTGGACACAACAAACAAATGGTGTGACAGAAAGGTTACTCTTCCAATATATCACTTAGTCCTGGAATCTAGTTCTCTGTGTCCACAGTTTTTCTTCAGTATTATACGTGCGTCTTTTTATCTGTACAACTCACTTCTGATCCTATATTTGGTCAACTGAGATCAAGCACAGCAACTTCACGATTCAGAGAAGCCTGTTTATAGGCCCAATATCCACCATTCTTGGATGCCAGTATGTTTCTCTGCCAAGCTCAGTAAAGTTCCAATCTCCATCAGCCCTAGGTCCCCTAGAACACCTACAGGAAAAGTGACACCAGAAATCAATAGCTGTGTATGATTGCTTGTACCATCATTCCTACAATGGAAGGATACCATGTGACAGCTTAGTGCAGCCTAAGCAACGCCACATGTTTGCAAGAGAGATTTCTGGTGTCACCATGCCCCCATGAAAGATCAGATAAAGGAGCGACAGGCTTGTCACTTTTATTCAGAAGTTTTGTATCTACATTCTATTCATCTCTGCAATCAAAATATTTGCCATTACAGACTCTAATTTTTGAAATCATAGTACCTTTGAACATTAAAGTACACAGGTTTTAAACCTTTGTCCGCTGAGTTATCAAACTGCACAACTAATGTACACTGATGTTTAACCCTCAAAAGGCAATTAATATTTTGCATACTCAAGATGCAACAAAACTGCACATTGTGAAGGAATTAGGTAATTTAGTACCCTCCCAAAAGTAATAGTCAACACAGAGGAACGCGTTTGTATAGTAGACCCCTGCTATTTGGCCCAGTAGTCACAGAATTTCCAATTCATGGAAATCACCAAGATGCAATATACTGTTCAAAAGTGAAGTCCAACAGAAATTCACCAATTTGCTGAATTTTTTCCCCAATTAGCAGATGTCTACTATATCATATTTATAAGTATTCTTAGCATTCATAGGGGTACTGGGCAATTACCCCCTAGAAAGCTCTATATAACAAGGCAAGCTGGCTGAGAAACATACTGGTACCATACCATGAAGTATGGAATAACTCAGTTTTCAATAGAACAGAAATCTTCTGCTGCACCTGGAACACTTATTCTAGATCAGTTCAAAAACTATTTTGCTCACACTGGCTTTCTCACAGATGAGTACAAAATATCCTACTTCTCTGCTCTTTTGGTGTTGAAAATGTATGAGGATTACACTCTGCCACTTCTACTTGAGTTAAAGGAACAGCAAAACAGTCAATTCTTGTGCTTTAATGTTGAAGTATTCAAAACCAACTAAACAGTGCATTGTAGTTATGTTTGGCTAACATTTCCTTCTATGTTACTCAAAGTAGCTTTATTTAAGTATCCAATCATTCAACTATATGGGCTTTAAAAGGCATGCTATTCCTTAATTGTTGTGGTTTCTGGTAAAATTGCTATTTTTATTTCAAGCAGAGCAGCACACCCACCACCATCAATGTGGGCAGGCTGAGCAAACAACAGTTACATTGTTCTCATCGCTGAAAGCCAACCTCATTTCATAGGTGGGGATTGGTAGGATACTGATTTACCATCTCAGAATTGCATGAAATGAAAACCATGAAAAGGATTATTGTAGAATTGCTCAAACTGATTATTCCACAACCAAAATATGCCAAACCTGTTGTGATCAGGTCCCACTTGTGCATATTTATAGTCTGTTTGAATCTTCTCTTTTTGGAAGAATTGGTTAAGTTGAGCTTTGGCATTTTCGAGTGTCCAGTTGCCATGAAGACCAGCATTCAAATCCAAGCCTTCAGATTCCAGAGTCTGGAAAAAAAAGTTCTCTACTTACAAAGACATGTACAGAAATGTTACTGCTGTTATTATATATAAAAATATAAATGCACAAACACAAACGACCTTAGCTGTGTTTTCATAAAGCTTACCAAAAAAGGCGCTCATGAAGAAATGCAATTATTCCTGTGATGGCTAAGTGGCTAAAAGGACTGTCAAGCGTGGTGAGGCACTTGGGGTCAATTCTTGGTCTGTGTTGAGCTATCAATTTCAACCGGTGCTGCATCCCTGAACTAGGGGAAGAAGAGTCAAAACTAGGTTGGCCAAGGTTCCTGCTCCTATTTGCATAGGATCCATAACAGCCAAGTCTGATCAACTTCCTGCAGTGTTGTATACATACTCTTCCAGCAGAAGTGGGAATACTGGCTAATCTTGCTTGCTGCATAATCCAGAGACATCAAACCAATTACACCACCACTACCATCAACCAGGTACCTCATCGTAGATCAGAGATCCAACCTCCTTGTGTAACCCAATGCTATACTACACTGTACATTTACCCTTTAAGGCACTGGGGAACCTCATACCTAGGCGTTTATTTTATTAATTATCCAGTACATCAGCACATGTAATGCAAAGAGGAGAGAATACATTTCTGAATCCACAATCTCAACAAAAGACAATCTGAGCAGCTTTCATTTCAGAGGCTTCAACCTTTTTTTTTAACAACACTGGGTTCCTTAACACGACTTGGTTTAATCTGAATTTAAATACTGCAAATTAGGGAAAAATTTAAGTTGTCATTTATTGGTATGTTTTATGCAGAAAATACTTCTCAAACTATCTTATTGAATATATTAACAAAATTATTGAAGACAGTCACATTACAGCTCTACTTTACATTATATACATATCCCTTACTGCTTGGGCTTCCTGTTCATCCCTCTTCTCATAATACTCCTTTAGATTGGCTCCACGTTCCCAATAGCCACTGATTCCTCCTCCCCTGCCTCCTCCAAAGCCAGAATCTACAAAGGTAAAGCAATACAATTTAAAGAACATTTTTACAACCTTTTCCACAATACATTCAGATCAAGTGTAAAGGCACTCTGATATTGCTTTCTAGTTGCTGGTTCCTGCAGCACACCTTCTGCATCCAGTCACATCAATGCAAACCGGAGATATTTTTTTAGACCAGTGGCAAAGACCCATTTTTCACTGGGTTTACAAGAGCTAGTCAAGGCATTATCATAGAAACACAGAAATTTACAGTACAGAAGGAGACCATTTGGCGGCTCATTGTGTCTGTGCGGCCGAAAAGGAGCTAGCCAGGCTAATCCCACTTTCAAGCTCTTGTTCCGTAGCCCTGTAGGTTACAGCACTTCCAAGTGCATATCCAAGTACTTTTTAAATGTGATGAGTGTTTCTGCCTCTACCACCCTTTCAGGCAGTGAGTGCCAGACCCCCACCACCCTCTGGGTAAAAATAATTCTCAACTCCCCTCTAATCCTTCTACCAATTACATTAAATCTACGCCCCCTGGTTATTGACCTCTCCATTAATACTGAGGGTGGGGTGTGAGAGTGTTATAACTGGGAGTCTTATACTGAGGGTGGGATGTGAAAGGGAGTGTTATAACTGGGAGTCTTATACTGAGGGTGGGGTGTGTATCAGAGAGAGTGCTATAACTGGGAGTCTTATACTGAGGGTGGGGTGTGTATCAGAGAGAGTGCTATAACTGGGAGTCTTATACTGAGGGTGGGGTGTTATATCTGAGAGCCGCGTATCCTGTGTTGTCCACGTACCCCGTGCTGTTCAAGTATTTTGAATGGGCTTACATTGCAAGCAAGTCTTTCTTTCTCTTACTCTGTATGAAATCTGAACTTAGTCTTATTGACTTTAGAGAAACAAGATCTTGCCTGACTACACACCCTAATTTTTCTCAGGAAGTGACACCCCAAGTGGACATTGGACAACCACCTGACATGGTATATTTAAATTTACAAAAGGCATTGATAAAGCTCCTTGGGTCAACTGAAACTTATAGTAAAACCTGGGCGTAGATAAAGAATTCACTGAAGCAGCAGATATTTATTGGGGTAGTGACGTCAAGGTGGGGGGGAAAGGAAAAGTATGGAATAAAATGCTTCAGGATTCAGGATTCGGTGATGGGGCCCCTATCATTCCTAATATCCATCAAATGAAATTAATTCAGAATCCTAATGCACACTGGCCAAACTCTCAGATGATACAAAAGTTGGGGAGGCAGTTAAGTTGGAAGCAGGAAAAGGATAAAATCTGCAAATGGGCAAATCAATGGCAGATGACATTCAATATAGACTAATTCACAGAGTTACATACACATTGGAAGGGTTTTTTTTGGTCACAATATGGATCATGCAGAAATACTTAAAATTGAACTGGAAAAGGATCATAGGGAGGTAGTAGATTTGGCACGTAACATGTCAAATCGCAGCTTATTTTTGACTTGGTAGTCAATTTCACCCCATGATTTCTTAATTAAACATAGCTGATTTTTGTTTGGGGAGGGAGAAATAGCTGAAAAATCCTCAAAAAAAGATATTCTGGGCATCTGTAGACCGAGAAGAAATTCTTTTTATTCTTAGTTGTTGCAAATTCCACAATGTTTACCACATGATACTGTGATCAACTAGTTTACAAGCTCCTTCATGGTTGTGAGTGTCACCTTGAGACTCGCGCATAAACAAAAATGAGGGAAGAGTTTGGCCAGATGTTCTACACAGTGCAAGTGGAATGGAGTTTGTTCATGTCAAGATGATCAGTTCCTCTCTGTCTATGACAGTAATATTTAATAAATCAATGCCCATTGCCATTGTTTTCAAAGAGGAGAATAAAACTAACAATTTCTGAACTGAGGGAAATGGCTACAACTAATCCACCATAAAGTATGAAAAGAATAAACCAAGTAGATGAATGATTAATCTCACAATAAAGCAGATATTATTGCATGATCAACCTAAGTACACAAGCTGTTCTTGGCCCATCTGGTGAAAATTGTAATTTATGTTTCACTGTGAATAGGAGGAAATGCACTAAATAAAACACATTGGGCCAGAACTTCGGGTCCCCACGGGGGTACTCATGCGTAGGCCCAACAAAAGTGCCGGTTTTGTGCATGCACTGCGCATGCGCGGGAAACCGGAACTTCCGTTCCCTTAAAAGGGGTTCACAGCTCAAACGCGTGCGCCAGAGAGGCAGCGCGTACGCCTGGAACTTTCAGTTTTTTTGCAGGTTTCTCCGGGAGGGCAAGTCTCCAGGAGCTACGCTTGTAAAAAGCAGTCGCAAGGCCTGCTTTTAACAAGGTAAGTGGTGAATTAAGTTAAATTAAAACATTTTTTCCCCACAGGTTTATTGTAAATACTTTAAAGAAAGGTAAGTTTATTTTTAGCCCTGTTAGAAACTGTAATTAATTTTTTCAAAAATTTAAATTGTTTAAAATAGTTATTTTATGTAATTTATAGTTATATTAAAAATGTGATTTTTTTTTTAATTATTTGAAGATTTAGTGATGTTTTGGGGCTGAATTGTATTCATACATTTGACAGCTCTTCCTGTCAAATCTATGAATACAGATTCCCTGCTACCATTGGCTCTCTGTGGCCCACGTGATCCCAGGGGACGCTTCGAACTAACTGCGCCCCGGGATACACAAGCACTGCGCGCCGGCAGTTGGAGCAGGCCCAGGATCGGAATCCCATGCGGGCCCACAGCACAACGGCCAGCGTGCTAGCTGATGCGCCATCAATTACTCAAAAGACTGAAGTTGAGCGAGTAACAATCAGGCTTTTATTAACTAAAGAATGAAGGTCTTGTCTCGAGTGGTCGACCCGTCCAGAATACTAAGGGACTGGGAGGTAGTCACTTATATACCTGGAATAGTGGGAGGAGTCAGCCGAGGCATGTCCAGACCTGTACCTAGTGGAATACACATACAGACACAGACAGGTATGACAGTGGTTTACCACACTAGCTAAGTGCAGGGCGGAGGCTTTCACCCTCTGGAAGCCTCCGACCCGAATTTCTGGGCCATTATTGCACCTCCAGCTTTAATTGGCTTTTGTCTCCTATTTTAACATCTCACAAACACACAGAGGAATATGTTCAAAGTGCATTATAAATGCCTGAAATAGTCCCACTTTTAAAAAAAAAAAAATGCAGAAACACTCACCTGCTGCATTCTTTATAGCTAAGTGAGGAGCGCAGGGCACACTGGTTGGCAATTCCCCCGGCACATCACTTTCACTGCTAGCAACAGCATCGGGTTCAATTCCCTAACAAAAGTAAAGAAACTAACCATCAACATTTAATTAAATAATTTATATCTATGAGATACTTATTCACATAAATATATGGAAAAGTGATCAGAAAGACTAGTGTAAAGATTGGTTCTGGTTGAAACATAAAATTACTACCAAGATTCCTTACCTGAAAAAAGGAAATGACCGAAATTAAGCACATAAATCTACATTCTATATAAGCTTTCTTATTTTTGGAATTAAAAACAGAAATGACATAAGCTAAAGTAAGATTGTAAGATTGGGCAGAGTCAACATGGATTTATGAAAAGGAAATCCTGTTTGACAAACCTATTGGAGTTCTTGGGAGGATGTAACTAGTGGAGTAGACAAAGGGGAACCGGTAGATGTGGTGTATCTGGATTTTCAGAAGGCCTTCGATAAGGTCCCACACAAGAGGTTGGCGAACAAAATTAGGGCACATGGAATTGGGGGTAATATACTAGCATGGATTGAGAATTGGTTAACAGACAGAAAACAAAGAGTAGGGATAAACGGGTCTTTTTCAGGATGGCAGGCTGTGACGAGTGGGGTACCGCAAGGATCGGTGCTTGGGCCCCAGCTATTCACAATCTATATCAATGATTTGGATGAGGGAACTAAATGTAACATTTCCAAATTTGCTGATGATACAAAGCTAGGTGGCAGTGTCAGTTGCAAAGAGGATGTGAAGAGGCTTCAGGATCTCGACAGGCTCAGTGAGTGGGTGAGAACATGGCAGATGGAATATAATGTGGATAAATTTGAAGTTTGGCAGAAAAACACAGAAAGGCAGAGTATTTCCTAAATGGTGAAAGATTGGGGAATGTAGATGCTCAAAAGGACCTGGGTGTCCTTGTACATGAGTCACTGAAAGTGAATGTGCAGGTGCAGCAAGCCATTAGGAAGGCAAATGGTATGCTGGTTTTCATTACAAGAGGATTTGAGTACAGGAGTAAAGAAGTCTTACTCCAATTATATAGGGCCTTGGTGAGACCACACCTGGAGTACTGTGTACAATTTTGGTCTCCTTACCTAAGGAAGGATATACTTGCCATAGAGGGAGTGCAACGAATGTTCACGAGATTGATCCCTGGGATGGCAGGACTGTCATACGAGAAGAGATTGAGTAAACTAGGCCTGTATTCTCTTGAATTCAGAAGAATGAGAGGGGATCTCATTGAAGCATATAAAATTATTACAGGGCTTGATAGGGTGGATGCTGGGAGAATGTTTCCCTTGGCTGGGGAGTCGAGAACCAGGGGCCACAGCCTCAGGATAAAGGGTAGGCCATTCAGGACTGAGATGAGAAGAAATTTCTTCACACAGAGGGTGGTGAATCTTTGGAATTCTCTACCCCAGAGGGCTGTGTAGGTTCAGTCATTGGGTATATTCAAAACAGAAGTTGATAGATTTCTGACGAGTAAAAAAATGTTGGGGAACATAGGGTCTGATGAAAGGGAGGAACTGAAAGAAAGAAATATTTGTAGGGAAATGGTGTTAGGGAAATTGATGGGATTGAAGGCTGATAAATCCCCAGGGCCTGATAATCTACATCCTAGGGTAATTAAGGAAGTGGACCTAGAAATAGTCGATGCATTGCTGATCATCTTCCAACATTCGATGGAATCTGGAACAGTACCCATGGATTGGAGGGTAGCTAATGTTACCCCACTATTCAAAAAAGGTGGTAGAGAGAAAACGGGGAATTACAGACCGGTAAGCCCGACATCGGTAGTGGGGACAATGCTAGAGTCCATTATAAAAGATGTAATAGCAGAGTACTTGGATAACACTGACAGGATCGGACAAAGTCAACATGGATTTACAAAAGGTAAATCGTGCTTGACTAATCTACTGGAATTTTTTGAGGATGTAACTAGTAAAATAAATAAGGCAGAACCAGTGGAAGTGGTGTATTTGGACTTTCAAAAGGCTTTCGATAAGGTCCCACATAAGAGATTAGCGTGTAAAGTTAAGGCACATGGGATTGGGGGCAATGTATTGACTTGGATAGAGAACTGGTTGGCAGATAGAAAGCAAAGAGTTGGAATAAACGGGTCTTTTTCCGAGTGGCAGGCAGTGACTAGTGGGGTACCGCAGGGATCGGTCCTTGGACCCCAGCTTTTCACAATATATATTAATGATCTAGACAAGGGAACTAGATGTAATATCTCCAAATTTGCAGACGACACAAAGCTGGGTGGGCGTGTGTGCTGTGAGGAGGATGCTGAGAAACTACAGGATGATTTGGACAGGTTGGGTGATTGGGCAGAAGCATGGCAGATGCAATATAACGTGGATAAATGTGAGGTTATCCACTTTGGTGTCAAAAACAGGAAGGCAGATTATTATCTGAATGGCAATAGATTGGGAGAAGGGGAAGTGCAACGAGACCTGGGTGTCCTTGTGCACCAGTCGCTGAAGGTAAGCATGCAGGTGCAGCAGGCGGTTAAGGTGGCAAATGGTATGTTGGCCTTCATAGCGAGAGGGTTTGAGTACAGGAACAAGGATGTCTTGCTGCAGTTGTACAGGGCCTTGGTGAGACCTCAGCTTGAGTATTGTGTGCAGTTTTGGTCGCCTTATCTGAGGAAGGATATTCTTGCCATGGAAGGAGTTCAGCGAAGATTCACCAGGCTGATACCTGGGATGGCAGGAATGACGTATGAGGAGAGATTGGGTCGATTGGGCTTGTACTCGCTGGAGTTTAGAAGAATATGGGGGGATCTCATTGAAACTTATAAAATTCTGGCAGGACTGGACAGACTAGATGCAGGGAGGATGTTCCCGATGGTCGGGGAATCCAGAACCAGGGGTCACAGTCTAAGGATAAGGGGTAAGCCTTTTAGGACAAAAATGAGGAGGAATTTCTTCATCCAGAGAGCGGTGAACCTGTGGAATTCTCTACCACAGAAGGCAGTAGAGGCCAATTCATTAAATATATTCAAGAAGGAGTTGGATATATTTCTTAAGGCTAAAGGGATCAAGGGGTATGTGGAGAAAGCAGGGACCGGGTACTGAACTTGGATGATCAGCCATGATCGCATTGAATGGCGGAGCAGGCTCGAGGGGCCGAATGGCCTACTCCTGCTCCTATCTTCTATGTTTCTATCAAGGGATATGGCGATAGGGCCGGTGAATGGAGTTGAGGCAGTAAATCAGCCATGATCTCATTGAATGGCGGAGCAGGCTTGAAAGGCCGAGTGGCCTACTCCTGCTCCTGTTTCTTATGTTATGTTCTTATAGGTACATACTGATTTTAGTTATTTCATGCATAGTTTAAGTTCAGGCAACAGCAAACATGAAACTTCCACTCTATAATATGTAATACTGATCTAAAACCTGTGTACTGTACACAAACTTGTACATAAAAATTAAAACAATTTTCTGATAAATGCATTCCGGACAAGAGCAAGAAAGAAGAATGTAGCTAAATGTATCCCAATGGTTGGAAGATTTTTTTTTTAGGTTGCCTACATCCTAAGATTTGTTAGCACTCACATAGAATTGGCTCAACAGCAAAAGACCTACACCAACACAGAAAATATAAAAAGTCTTCAATACTTCTACTCATTATCAGCATAAACTATGTTTAAAAGGAGAGTAATTATGTACTAACCTTCAAGTTGGGAACCTCATCTGCTTTCATCTCTCCAGTCCTAACAAGGTAATTGACAAAGTCTCTGGCAGCATTCGTCTGGGCATCCTTCTTGCTGGTAGAGTTTCCCATACCAGTGTAATTAAACCCATCTATCCGAACCTAAACAAAATATAGTGTTGCGGTTGAATGCAGTCTGTTTCCTCTTTCCAAATGCCTTTTTGTTGACTATCCATCTAAGCAGTTAGTTATTCTGTATATGGCTGCTTACACTAGGTATAAATGTATAAACATGGACATGTCACTCAAGAACACAAGATAGGTCTGCATCTTGATGAGGGCACTTCAGATCACTTGACACCACCACCGCCCCCCTTCCAGAATACTGTCCCTGCAGAGATTGGGGCCCCTTCCTTCTTAATTGGCCATTTTTTCTTGAAAAGGAAAGAACTGCTGGGCACAAGGGGCTCAACACAGAAGGAAGCAGGTGCTATGGAAGGGGAAGAAAAGAAAACAACAGCTTACTTAGAAAAGGGGGGCCAATATAAGAATAAAAATGGCATTGCAGGAGGAGAGGATTTAGCTGCGAATTAGATGGGGATATAAACCAAACCCCATGGGAAATGAAAGCTTAGCAGATGATCTGTAGCTGTCTGCTCAGCAATAAATAGATTAACTGTGGGCGAGTTTATTTTTTTTTGACTATACTGCTGTTGTGTACGTAAACTGTTCTATAAATATGCCTGCGTTTTTACTGAACTAAGCCACCTGAAGTGAGATTTATGTATGTGGAAAAATCAGATGCTAAATAAACAATTAATTATTTTAACTAATCTATTTATTGGTGTGGTTAACCGTATACGAGCCAAAGGCACGAATCCCCTCTCCCTGGTAAGTGAACTGCAGTGTGGTTCGATCAGTAGGGAGGTACTTCTAATAGAGGTTCTCAGGTCCCGACCCTATTCGTCATGACAGTAACTACTTGAACTGTGGTGTAAAAGACCAAGGCCTAGAAATTCAGTATAGCCACGTTTGGGGCGCTACAGCTGGGCGGCCGCTAAAGTTTGCGCCCGGCGCAACTTCGCGCCACCTTTGCCGATATTCAGTGGCATCGCCCCAAGAGGTTGCTGCTGCGCTAAAGCAGGCGATGCACGACTATCATTAGGCGCTAAGCCGGCGATCCGGGGCGCTAACACCGAGGACGGGCGCAGCGCAGGTGTGGCGAGTTGCTCAATGAAGGCAGACACGCTGGCGCCGGTCAGCTCTTAAAGGGGAAGGGTCGACTTGTTTGGCTGCCATGCCCTGCACACTGCAGCCCTGAAGCAAGGCCTGACCATTGCTGGTTCATCAGTTCTATGCCCTCAACCATGGGGAAGCCCGCTATTCTTCCAAAGCCGATTGCACGCTCTTGCTGCTTGTCCAGGGTCATGGGGAAGGAGATGTACTGACGTCTCCTTCTGAAAAGGGCATTGTTCACCTGGCGGATGCAGCAATGTACCGCGAACTGGGAGATGTTGGCAATGCCCCCAGTAGCGGATTGGAAGGAGCCAGTGGCATCGAAGTTGAGAGCCACCGTCACCTTCACTGCCACTGACAGAGACATCCTGCTCCTCAGCTGTGGCTGCAGATCTCTGCGAAGCAGGTGGCAGATCTCAGTGACCACCTCCCTTCTGAATCGCATCCTCCGAGCACACTGCTCCTCAGACATGTTCAGATATGAGAACTGCTGGCGGTATACCCTGGGTGGGTAAGGCCTCCTGTGCCGACGCCTGTTGGCCAATCTCCGTCTGGCCATGACAGGCACTCTCTCACGGCGTCTCTGATCCCTTTGAATGCAATGCAGAAAGCCAACGTTTCCACCCATTGCAGCCCCCATTATATGTGGCAACTCAAGGCTATGGCACTGAAAGTGAAATCCAAGTGCAAAGCTCTGGCCTGAAGCCACAAGTACCTGTGCAAGCGCTGAGTCAAAGCAGAAAGCTCTCTGCCTTTGTCTCTCTCCAAATATCCGTCTCTCACACAGAGGGATTGGCACAAAATGGCTGCCACTTATACTGCAGGAGGAGTCCCCTTTAAATAGCGCCCCCCGCAGTGACTGGGAACCGTTCCCCTCTACCAGTCGCTGGGGGCGCCAGGCGCAAAGAAGGGCGGCGCCACTGAATTTCCGGTTCGGGGCACACAAAGGGCGTTGCACGATGAAATGACGTCAGGATCTGCGCGCGCAGCTGAGCGCGCGCAAAGGCTTTGCGCCGCCGCTAAATCTTTACTGAAGTTGGGGAGAGGCGCAGATCGCGCTGCGCCCGGCCGCTAGCCGCCTAGCGCCCCACATCTCCTCCTCCTAAGGCGCTAGCGGCTGGTGCAAACAACTGGATTTCTAGGCCCAAGACTTTAAAGAATCTAGAACACTGTCTGATACTCAATGTGAGAGCCACTCAAAATTTCAAACCAAGCAACGACCCTTCATCAGGTGCCCTGACAAAAGGTCATCAACCAGAAACGTTAACTCTGTTTCTCTCTCCACAGATGCTGCCTGACTGGCTGATTATTTCAAGCATTTTCTGTTTTTATAGCGCGAAAATTAGGTGCTGTAACCCATAGGTAGTGCAGTGCAACGTTCTGTGGGGAAAGCTAGAAGAGAAACCTAAAGGGAAAAATGCACATCCTCAGTTAAAAAAAAATCATCTTAAAGTTTTGCGTTAAGTTAGGGGAGGCCACACTGGACTTTCAATCAGCTAATGTTGTTCATTAGGTGTAGGTGATTGTGAAATTGCCCAGTTTGGCTAAAACATATTGGCCATGAATTTGCAGTCGGTATGATGGCGTAGAATATGGTAGCATAGTGGTTATGTTACTAGAATAGTGATCCAGAGGCCTGGACTAATAAAAGAAATACAGACTTATATATTTATATAGCGCCTTTTATGACCACCGGACATCTCAAACACTTTACAGGCAATGAAGTACTTCTTGAAGTGTAGTCACTGTTGTAATGTGGGAAACGCAGCAGCCAATTTGCGCACAGCAAGCTCCCACAAACAGCAATGTGATAATGACCAGAGAATGTGTTTTTGTTATGTTGGTTGAGGGATAAATGTTGGCCAGGACGCCAGGATAACTCCCCTGCTCTTCTTCAAAATAGTGCCATGGGATCTTTTAATCCACCTGAGAGCACAGACGGGGCTTCGGTTTAACGTCTCATCCGAAAGACGGCACCTCCGACAGTGCAGCACTCCCTCAGCACTACACTGGAGTGTTAGCCTAGCTTTATGTGCTCAAGTCCCTGCAATGGAACTTGACCCCACAACCTTCTGAACTCAGAGGCGAGTGTGCTACCAACTGAGCCACAGCTGACATCTAGAGACGCGAGTTCAAATCCCACCACGGCAGCTAGGAAATTTAAATTCAGTTAAATAAATCTGGAATAAAAAGCGACCATCAGTAACGGTGACCATGAAACTGTAATAAAAACCCATCTGGTTCACTAATGCCCTTTAGGGAAGGAAATCTGCCGTCCTTACTGGCCTTATATGTGCTAATTGCCCACCTACTGTGCATTAATTACCCTGAAAATGTTAATGCCTGATACAAACAGACGGGGGAGCCTGTTGCACAGCGTAAGGGGAGGAGCAATGAGAAAAATGTATTAATGTTGAGCAAAAGCCTTTTGTAGTTTCAGTTTAATTATTTCCCCAACTTCTATTTAGATAGGATTTAATTCACTTTCATGATTTCATGTTATCAGACATTTAAACTCTCGATTTTAGATTTAAAATTAATCAGAAGTTAATTTAGTTTAATAGAGGAGAAATGAATTCAATAGGACTATAAGACTGTAAATGTAGGTTTATGTTGTCATGGCCCAGAATTAAAGGGCCGATGTTAATTCAGCTGCATGCTTTGTATAAAATGCATCCTAATCGAGTTTTATAGTTTTAAGGACACCTTCAGTGAAAAGTATCTCAAGACTTTTCAGCATTTGATCGAATTCTATTAATGTTGAAATCTTGGTCTGTGCTCAAATCTAGGTCGAAGTCTCAGTACTGGTCTAAACATCGCACTCCATCCATTATTTATTCCCTTTCCAATACACTTCTGCAAACCGTTTATGTTTTACACCCAATACTCTTAATATCTCGATGGAATCCAATTGGAACAGGAAACTAAAAATGTCATACCTCACAAACAAACTTCTGCCTATTCTTGTTACCAGCTGCACGGATGTCATAACTTGGAGTGACCTTGCGCTTTCCGCACCAAGCATACAGAAAGTTCTTTATGTCTGTCATGGTTCCACTTGATTACTAGCCACTGTCAACGTTAAATGTTCCCTGTAGAAATAAAACAGCATTAAATGAAAAACAAGAATAGAAATATGGAAAAGTCTCCGAGACACACTTAAATAATAGTACAATTTGTAAAAGTCCATTCTTGAAATAGTGTTCACTCTTTTTGCTTTTATATTTGCAAAATAGGTTACCCCATCTCTACCTCCTCTCTCCCTTATTTCTCAGTGGCTAACTACTGCCACCTCTTCCCGCAAACAAATACCAATGCAAGAAGACAATTTTTTTTAAATTTTTTTATAAAGGGTAGCTATCTTCACAATGGTGTCTCTCTAAGCACCTTTACCTAGCATTTTATTTTGACCGTGTTTTACACTGTTAAATTTAGCTATCTTATCCCACCAACAGAATCATAGGCCCACAGGGGCTTATTCAGATTGTGCGAAACTTGAATGGGCAATGCTCTCTTGTAATCCAATGTAAACAAATGCAAAAACACTTCAAATGTTCCACTCTCCATCTTGTAGCTCTTCCTTGCAGAAATGTTTGAATAATGGAGTAAAAAGACCAACATCGTCAGTTACACCATCCAACAATCATTACACTAATATTTCCTCTCTAATTTTGTTTTTCCCCTCCCCTACGCCTTTTTCCAATTCTATGAGTATACTTGCTCGTCTCTTATTGAGTTCTGAAGAATGGTACAAAGCAAAACGCTGAATACCTGTTCTCTCTACAGATACTATCAGACCTCCTGTTTTTGTTTTAAATCTTTACACAATATCATTTAAGATACCAACACAAATTCATTTGTCTAGCTTCTTTATGTTGAGTAAATTGTCGGTTTTAAAATTCATGCTGTGCAGATCATAGAATTATACAGCTCAGAAGGAGGCCAATCAACCCATCATGCTTGCACTGGTTCTTTGAAAGAGCCGTCCAATTAGTCCCATTCCTGTCTTTCCCTGTGGCCCAGTAAATTTTTCTGTTTCAAGTATTTATCAAATTCCCTTTTGAAATTTATTATTGAATCTGCTTCCACTACCCTTTCAAGCAATGCATTCCAGATCATAATAACTTGCAGACAAAAATTTCTCATCTCCCTTATGTTTCTTTTGCCAATTATCTTAAACACGTGTCCTCTGGTTACCGACCCCCCGCCAGTGGAAACAGTTTCTTATTATCTACTCTAACAAAAACACCTCTTTTACATCCCCCCCCTTAACCTTCTCTGCTCGATGGAGAATAATCCCATCTTCTTTAGACTCTCCACATCACTGATGCCCCTCATCGCTGGCATCATTCTGGTAAATCTCCTCTGCACCCTCTCCAAGGCCTTGACATCCTTCCAAATATGCGGTGCCCAGAACTGGACACAATGCTCTAGCTGATGCCTAACCAGTGATTTATAAAAAATTTGGCATAACTTCCTTGCTTTTGTACTCCTATGCCTCTATTTATAAAGCCAAGGATCCCTTATGCTCTTTTAACAGCTTTACCAACGTGTCCTGCCAGCTTCAAAGATGACAGGTCTCCCTACACCCATGTAACATAACGTCTCACAACCCACTACCACAATAAAACGTGAAGTCTAAACTGTAAGAATGTTAGTGTCTAGTTGAAACAGTTTACGATAGATACTAAACCCATTGTGCACAGAAATACATATTTATATTATCGGAAATGTAATGAATCCTTCTAATTTTACAATTTAAAAAGTACCTGATTTGTACAACTGTTGAGCACACGATGTGATCTCTCAAAAATGTAACCGACTAATCTATCTCTTTCTATAAAGCTACTGGTCAATTTCCCATTGCATTTCACACGGGGAGTTCAAAACCAAGTCGAGTGCTCAGCTGAAGCAGGCTGAGGGCAGGAGATAATTAGACCAGAGTACACAAACGTAATTCAGTCCTCATTTTCATTGTACATTCTATCCTTATTTTTATATTTTGATTATAAATTCTTATGTTCACATTTATAATGGAAACTACCACGATATAATTCCATCGGTGGGGCTGGGCTGCTGCAGTCTCACCAATATCGGTAGAAGTGGAAAAGGTAGAAGCAATGGAAGGGGTGAAAATTGATAGCCAGGATGTACTAGAAAGGCTGGGTATGCTTAAGAGTGGTCTGGATGGATTGCATCCCAGGTTGTTAAGGGAATTGGGGGAGGAGATAGCGGAAGGGCTTGCCATAATTTTCCAATCTTCCCTAGATGCAGGGGGGGTACCTGAGATTGGAAAGTGGCAAATGTGACGCCATTGTTCAAGAAAGGGTGTAAGGACAATCCTAGTAACTACAGTTTAACATCTGTGGTGTGTAAAGTTTTAGAAACAATAATCAAGGAAAAAATTAACAGGCACTTGGAGAGGTTTAAGCTAATTAAGGAGAGCCAACACAGATTTGTAAGAGGCAGATCGTGTTTGACTAATCTAATTGAATTTTTTAATGAAGTTAACAGGGGGGATTGATGAAAGGAATGCAATGGATGTTGTCTACATGGATTTTAGGAAGTCATTTGACAAAGTACCACATAAAAGGCTGGTTAACAAAACTGAGGCTCACGGAATAGGTGGGTCAGTGGCTGTTTGGATAAGGAATTGGCTTAAGGACAAAAACCAGTGAGTTGTGATAAATGGCTGTTTTTCCAGACTGGAGTATGATAGACAGTGGTGTTCCCCAAGGGTCAGTGCTGGGGCCACTGCTTTTTTTTAAATATAAATGACCTGGATATTGGAATACAGAATAGAATTTCTAAATTTGCCAATGACACCAGACTTGGAGGTGTGGCAAACAGTGAGGATGATACCAATCGACTGTAACAGGACATAGAAAAGCTAGCAGAATGGGCAGACAAGTGGCAGATGGAATTTAATACAGAGAAGTGTGAGGTGATGCATTTTGGCAGAAGGAACAGGGAGAGGCAATATACACTTAATGGCACAGTTTTAAAGAGTGTACAGGGACAGAGGGACCTGGGAGTTAATGTGCATAGGTCCCAGAAGGTGGCAGGACATATTGAGAGAGTGGTTAACAAAGCATATGGGATCTTGGGCTTCATAAATAGAGGTACCGAGTACAAACGTAGAGAAGTTATGCTGAACCTTTATAAAGCGCTGGAGTATTGCGTCCAGTTCTGGTCACCACACTTTAGGAAGGATGTGATGGCACGCGAGAGAGTAAAGAGGAGATTCACCAGAATGGTTCTGGGGATGGGGGGGATCTTGGCTACAAGGGCAGGTTGGAGAAGCTGGATTTGTTTTCATTAGAGCAAAGGAGGTTGAGGGGTGATTTGATAGAGGTGTACAAGATTAGGACAGGTTTGGATAAGCTAGACGGGGAAAGGTTGTTCTCACTAGTTGATGGTAGAAGGACTAAGGGACACAGATTTAAGGTTTTTGGCAAGAGATACAGGGGGAATGTGAGGACCTGCAATTCGCTGCCAATGGAAGTGTAGACACTCAATGTTTTCAAGGGGAGACTGGATAGGCAGTTGAGGGAAATAAACTTGCGGGGAAATTGGACTGACTGGACTGCTCTAGAGAGCTGGCACGGACTCGATGGGCCGAATGGCCTCTTTGTGCCTTATGACTAATAGCAGGAGGGGGTGATTACAATGTGACAAGCTTACAAAGGCAGTTTCCATGACAAACGTGGGCATTTGAATTTATAGTAAGACGTTTTTCTAATGAGATTTGTAATATAAGACAAACACACACAAATATGGAAAGAGAAACTTAATGACATCGAACTGTCTCACGAACGTAACAAAATCGTCAGTT
This sequence comes from Somniosus microcephalus, assembly GCF_052327205.1. Lineage (NCBI taxonomy): Eukaryota > Metazoa > Chordata > Chondrichthyes > Squaliformes > Somniosidae > Somniosus > Somniosus microcephalus. Next base: position 277,096,504 of record NC_140989.1, on the reverse strand, counting down.
GCTGCAAATCTCAAACTTTCACTTTCTACAACTTGTCCTGGGACGGTACCAGATTCTCTGAAACCATCACAAATGATGCAGGAAGGATGTTCCCAATGGCTGGGGAGTCCAGAACCAGGGGTCAGAGTCTAAGGATAAGGGGTAAGCCATTTAGGACAGAGATGAGGAGGAATTTCTTCACCCAGAGAGTGGTGAACCTGTGGAATTCTCTACCACAAAAGGCACTGGAGGCCAATTCATTAAATATATTCAAGGAGGAGTTGGATATATTTCTTAAGGCTAAAGGGATATGGGGAGAAGGCAGGGACAGGGTACTGAGTTTGGATGATCAGCCATGATCTCATTAAATGGCGAAGCAGGCTTGAGGGGCCGAATGGCCTACTCCTGCTCCTATCTTCTACGTTTCTACATAAAAACTGCTACTGGGTGCAAATCTGCATTGCACGGGAGCTCCGATTCCAACCCGCCCGCAGTCTGCACTCCTGCTGCAGAGCGAGGCCCGGGGACCAGCACTGACCACAATCAGCTCGGCGCCACAGTGCCCAGGGGAGCCAAGGCGATCGGCGGCAGCGGGCCTCACACCCCTCGGTCCAACTCCACTCTCAGCTTTCCTGCATCGCTGATTCTTTGACCCCTCGCACCCTCACCCACGCACGGCAGCCCCAATCAATAAAGAGCCTCGTCTCACCCACTGGCGCAACAAACAACCACCGACTCGGAGCCGGGACAGACAAAATGGCGACCGGACACCCGGGCCAGCAACTTGCACAGTAAAAGCGGACCGCACCTCGCGACACACTCGTTATACATTTTTTAAAACATACTCATTACTTGAACAGTGACAACTATTACAGTTGAAACACTATAATTTTGCTGTAATACTGCAATATGATGGTAGGATCAATTAAAGTTTAATCTATTACTTGGTATTCTTTCTTGCTCAGCCCCTTCTCTTGGAGCCAGTTGGTCTGTCTGGAGACAATGCGGGATGACGTGTGGCGGTGACTGCGCAGACTCGCAGGGAAGATGCTGGCTGTGCGGAGCAGGTAAATCAGCAGCAAGTTCTCCTCTTGGGTGTGTAACCTTTCCTCAGACCTGAAGAGAGCTGGAGAAACAGGCAGCAGAGCAGGAGGCGCTCAACAAATACACCAATCACAGAGACTGAGCGCATCCTCTGTATCTGTCATCTGCTCCGACTTCCTCATAACCACTGGACCATCTCCTGTTTTCCATTTCATCTCTTGATAGATAATTATTTTTCTGCTCTGGTGTGTGTTGAACAAAGGAAAGGTCTGTGACAGGCTGGAAGGCAGGAGAGATTGACTGACGAAGGGGATGATAGTGCAAGGCAAAAGGAGAGATAATGGGACAAGTTAAGAAACAAAAGATGGCTCTAGATGATGTGTGAATGATGATGGCAGCAACATTAAAAGTGTGAGGTGCTGCATTTTGGGAGGACTAACAAGGCAAGGGAATAAACAATGAATGGTAGGACTCCAGGAATTCCTCCTCCACAGTATTGTTACTAATTTGGTTAGCCCAATCTATATGTAGATTAAAGTCACCCATGATAACTGCTGTGTCCTTATTGCATGCGTCTCTAATTTCCTGTTTAATGCCATCCCCGACCTCCGCATTACTGTTTGGGGGTCTGTATACCACTCCCACTAACGTTTTCTGCCCCTTGGTATTTCTCAGTTCTACCCATACAGATTCCACATCATCAGAGCTAATATCCTTCCTTACAATTGTGTTAATCCCCTCTTTAACCAGCAATGCTACCCCACCTCCTTTTCCTTTTGCCTGTCTTTCCTGAATATTGAATACCCCTGGATGTTGAGTTCCCAGCCTTGATTACCCTGGAGCCATGTTTCTGTAATCCCAATCATATATCCGTTTACCTTTACTTGCGCAGCTAATTCATCCACCTTATGACGAATGCTCCTCACATTAAGACACAAAGCCTTCAGGCTTTTTTTTAACACTCTTAGACCTTTTAGAATTATTATTTACTGTGGCCATGTTTCATTTAAACCCTTGATTTCTCTGACTGCAACCTTTGCTTTTCTCCTTCCTGTCTTTTGCTTCTATCCTTGTTTCCCTTTCCTCTGTCTCCCTGCTCAGGTTCCCAACCCCCTGCCATTTTAGTTTAAACCCACCCCAACAGCACTAGCAAACACTCCCCCTAGGAATTCGGTCCCGGTCCTGCCCAAGTGCAAACTGTCCAGTTTGTACTGGTCCCACCTCCCCCAGAACCAGTTCCAATGTCCCAGGAAATTGAATCCCTCCCCCTTGCACCATTTCTCTAGCCACGTATTCATCTGAAATATCCTTCTATTTCTACTCTGACTAGTACGTGGCATTGGTAGCAATCCTGAGATTACTACCTTTTGAGGTCCTATTTTTTAATTTACCTCCTAACTCCCTATATTCAGCTTTTAGGACCTCATCCTGTTTTTTACCTATATCGTTGGTACCTATATGCACCACGACAACTGGCTGTTCACCCTCCCCTTCCAAGATGCACTGCAGCCACTCTGAGACATCCTTGACCCTTGCACCAGGGAGGCAACATACCATCCTGGAATCTCGTTTGCGGCCGCAGAAACGCCTATCTATTCCCCTTACAATAGAATCCCCTATCACTACAGCTCTACCCCTCTTTTTCCTCCCGTCCTGTGCCAGGAAGTTGGCTGCTGCTCCTTCCCCTGATAAGCCATCTCCCTCAACAATATCCAAAGCGGTATATCGAGGAACCAACTGGAGACCAGGCCATCTTAGACTGGGTATTATGTAATGAGAAAGGATTAATTAGCAATCTTGTTACACGAGGCGCCCTGGGGCGGAGCGATTATAATATGATAGAATTCTTCATTAAGATGGAGAGTGAAGTAGTTGACTCAGAAACTAGGGTCCTGAATTTAAATAAAGGAAACTATGATGGTATGAGGCGCGAGTTGGGTAGGATTGATTGGGGAATGTCACTCAAAGGGTTGACGGTGGATAGGCAATGGCAAACATTCAAAGATCGCATGGGTGAACTACAGAATTTGTTCATCCCTGTTTGGCATAAAAATAAAACAAAAAGGTGACTCAACCGTGGCTAACAAAGGAAATTAAGGATAGCATAAGATCCAAGGAGAGGACATATAAATTGGCCAGAAAAAGCAGTAAACCTAAGGATTGGGAGAAGTTTAGGATTCAGCAAAGGAGGACAAAGGGATTAATTAAGAGGGGGGAAAATAGAATGAGAGTAAGCTTGCAGGGAACATAAAAACTGACTGTAAAAGCTTTTATAGATATGTGAAGAGAAAAAGATTGGTGAAGTCAAGCGTAGGTCCCTTGCAGTCAGAATCAGGGGAATTGATAATGGGGAACAAAGAAATGGCAAACCAATTAATTACATACTTTGGTTCTGTCTTCACAAAGGAGGACAGAAATAACCTCCCAGAGATGTCGGGGAACATAGGGTCTAATGAGAGGGAGGAACTGAATGAAATCAGTATTTGTAGGGAAATGGTGTTAGGGAAATTGACAGGATTGAAGACCAATAAATCTCCAGGGCCTGATAATCTACATCCTAGGGTACTTAAGGAAGTGGCCCTAGAAATAGTAGATGCATTGCTGGTCATCTTCCAAAATTCTATAGAACAGTTCCCATGGATTGGAGGGTAGCTAATGTTGCCCCACTATTCAAAAAAGGTGGTAGAGAGAAAACGGGGAATTATAGACCGGTAAGCCTGACATCGGTAGTGGGGAAAATGCTAGAGTCTATTATAAAAGATGTAATAGCAGAACACTTGGAAAACAGTGACAGGATTGGACAAAGTCAACATGGATTTACAAAAGGTAAATCGTGCTTGACTAATCTACTGGAATTTTTTGAGGATGTAACTGGTAGAATAAATAAGGGAGAACCAGTGGATGTGGTGTATTTGGACTTTCAGAAGGCTTTCAATAAAGTCCCGCATAAGAGATTAGTGTGTAAAGTTAAGGCACATCGGATTGGGGGCAAGGTACTGACTTGGATAGAGAACTGGTTGGCAGACAGGAAGCAAAGAGTTGGAATAAACGGGTCTTTTTCTGAGTGGCAGGCAGTGACTAGTGGGGTACCGCAGGAATCGGTCCTAGGACCCCAGCTATTCACAATATATATTAATGATTTAGACAAGGGAACTAGATGTAATATCTCCAAATTTGCAGACGACAAAGCTGGGTGAGCGTGTGTGCTGTGAGGAGGATGCCGAGAAACTCCAGTATGATTTGGACAGGTTGGGTGATTGGGCAGATGCATGGCAGATGCAGTATAATGTGGATAAATGCGAGGTTATCCACTTTGGTGGCAAAAACAGGAAGGCAGATTATTATCTGAAAGGCAATAGATTGGGAGAAGGGGAAGTGCAACGAGACCTGGGTGTCCTTGTGCACCAGTCGCTGAAGGTAAGCATGCAGGTGTAGTAGGCGGTTAAGAAGGCAAATGGTATGTTGGCCTTCGTAGCGAGAGGGTTTGAGTACAGGAACAAGGATGTCTTGCTGCAGTTATACAGGGCCTTGGTGAGACCACACCTTGAATATTGTGTGCAGTTTTGGTCGCCTGATCTGAGGAAGGATATTCTTGCCATGGAGGGAAGGCAGCGAAGATTCACCAGACTGATACCTGGGATGGCAGGAATGACGTATGAGGAGAGATTGGGTCGATTGGGCTTATACTTGCTGGAGTTTAGAAGAATGAGTGGGGATCTCATTGAAACTTATAAAATTCTAACCGGACTAGACAGACTAGATACAGGAAGGATGTTCCCGATGGCGGGGGAGTCCAGTACCAGGGGTCACAGTCTAAAGATAAGGGGTAAGCCATTTAGGACAGAGATGAGGAGGAATTTCTTCACCCAGAGAGTGGTGAACCTGTGGAATTCTCTACCACAGAAGGCAGTTGAGGCCAATTCATTAAATATATTCAAGAAGGAGTTAGATATATTTCTTAAAGCTAAAGGGATCAAGGGATATGGGGAGAAGGCAAGGACAGGGTACTGAGTTTGGATGATCAGCCATGATCTCATTGAATGGTGGAGCAAGCTTAAGGGGTCGAATGGCCTACTCCTGCTCCTATCTTCTATGTTTCTATGGACCCTAGGAAGGACAGAGGATCAGAGGGACCTTGGTGTGCATGTACATAGATCCCTGAAGGCAGCAGGACAGGTAGATAAGGTGGTTAAAAAGGCATATGGGATACTTGCCTTCATTAACTGAGGCATAGAATATAAGAGCAGGGAGGTTATGATGGAGCTGTACAAAACGCTAGTTAGGTCACAGCTGGAATACTGTGTGCATTTCTGGTCGCCACACTATAGGAATTATGTTATTGCATTGGAGAGGGTGCAGAGGAGATTCACCAGGATGTTACCTGGGCTGGAGCGCTTCAGCTATGAGGAGAGACTGGACAGGCTGGGGTTGTTTTCCTTAGAGCAGAGAAGGCTGAGGGGGGACCTGATTGAGGTGTACAAAATTATGAGGGGCATAAATAGGGTAGATAGAAAGGAACTTTTCCCCTTAGTAGAGGGGTCAATAACCAGTGGGCATAGTTTCAAGGTAAGGGGCAGGAGGTTTAGAGGGGATTTGAGGAAAAACTTTTTCACCCAGAGGGTGGTTGGAATCTGGAATTCACTGTCTGAAAGGGTGGTAGAGGCAGGAACCCTCACAACATTCAAGAAGCATTTAGATGAGCACTTGAAACGCCATAGCATACAGGGCTACGGAACAAGTGCTGGAAAATGGAATTAGAATAGACAGGGCTTGATGGCCAGCGCAGACATGATGGGCCGAAGGGCCTCTTTCTCTGCTGTATAACTCTATGACTCTAACAGCTACCATGTGAGGAAACAGGAGAATTTTTTTTTTTTTTAAAGGAATTGTTTCCTCATATGGTAGCTGTTAATGTTGCTACCGTGTCAAACCCTTTCATAATCTAAAGACCTCTATCAGGTCCCCGTTCAGTCTTCTCTTTTTGAGAAAAAAGAATCCCAGCCTGTTCAATCTTTCCTGTTAGGAATAACTTCTCAGTTCTAAGGATAAACCCAGCAATTACAGACCAGTTTGTTTAATCTCAGTAGTGGGGAAGCTTTTAGAAACGATAATCCGGGTCTAAATTAACAGTCACTTGGACAAGTGTGGATTAATTAAGGAAAGCCAGCACAGATTTGTTAAAGGCAAATCGTGTTTAACTAACTTGATTGAGTTGATGAGGGCAATGCGGTTGATGTGTACATGGAATTCCAAAAGGCGTTCGATAAAGTGCCACATAATAAGCTCGCCAGCAAAGTTGAAGCCCATGAAATAAAAGGGACAGTGGCAGCATGGATACAAAATTAGCTGAGTGACAGGAAACAGAGTAGTGGTGAACGGTTGTTTTTTGGACTGAAGGAAGGTATACAGTGGTGTTCCCCAGGGGTTGGTACTAGGACCACTGCTTTTCTTGATATATATTGACTTGGACTTGGGTGTACAGGGCACAATTTCAAAATTTGCAGATGACACAAAAGTTGAAAGTATAGTGAACAGGATAGTGATAGACTTCAAGAGGACATAGGCAGACTGGTGGAATGGGCAGACACGTGGCAGATAAAATTAACGCAGTAAAGTGCGAAATGATACATTTTGGTAGGAAGAACGAGGAGAGGCAATATAAACTAAAGGGTACAATCCTAAAGAGGGTGCATGAACAGAGAAACCTAGGGGTATATGTGGACAAATTGTTTAAGGTGGCAGGGCAGGTTGAGAAAGCAGCTAAAAAAGCATATGCGATACTGGGCTTCATAAATAGAGGCTTAGAGTACAAAAGCAAGGAAGTTATGATGAACCTTTATAAAACACTGGTGATGTGCCTCAATAATTCCGAGACTCGATGTTAGCGAAACAAAACAAGGCTTTTATTAACTTCGAAGGTAACACGCAGTGGAGAGAGGTATCTTCCATCCGGAGGTCTGCAGTACTGGATATGAGGCCAGACTGAGCTTGCTTACATAGGGGCCAGGTATGGGCGGAGCCCTACACACAATACATTACAATATACAATACAATGGTGAGGAAACGGAACTGAGGTAAGGGAAATGAAACTGAAACCAACCACAGTCACAGGCAGTGATGAATGGAATATTTCATCACATTCACCCCTTCTATAGATTTAGTCTGTTCGGGGGTTTGATAGTCCTCTGCGACCGACGTGGCTGTTGTGGTGCCGCGGGTGTCGGCTGGGTGTCCCCGGTGGCCTCCTGGGTCTCTGCCGGGGGTGCCGCCAGGGTTGTTGAAGGGGTAGTTGGTGGGGGTGCCGTTGGTCGATGTTCTTCCGGGGGTGATGAAAGAGTAGTGGGTGGGTAAGAGTTGCTGTGATCGTTGTTGCTGCTATTGCCGTGGTTGTTGTCGTTACCGGCTGGGGCGACGTCTTTTATGGACACGGTGTCCTCCCTTCCGTCGGCGTGCCGGACATACGCGTATTGGGGGTTGGCGTGGAGTAGGTGCACTGGCTCCACGAGAGGGTCCGTCTTGTGGCCCCTCACATGCCTTCGCACGAATACCGGACCTGGGGTGGAGAGCCATGACGGCATGGATACGCCTGAGGTGGATTTCCGGGGAAAGACAAACATTCGTTCATGAGGCGTGGCAGTACACAATAGCGACCGTATCAAATGGAGCACATCTGGGAGGACTTCCTGCCAGCGGGAGATAGGGAGGCCCTTGGTCCTTAGAGCTAGAGTGACTGCTTTCCATACTGTCCCGTTCTCTCGCTCCACTTGACCGTTACCCCGGGGGTTGTAGCTGGTGGTACGGCTCGTGGCGATCCCCCTGGACAGCATGTACTGGCGTAGCTCTTCACTCATGAAGGACGCCCCCCTATCCGTATGGATGTAGCTCGGCATACCGAACAGGCAGAACAGGCTGTTGAGGCATTTAATGACCGTGGCACTGGTCATGTCTGGGCAGGGGAAGGCGAATGGGAACTGGGAGTATTCGTCCACAATGTTCAGGAAGTAAACATTGCGGTCGACGGACGGGAGGGGGCCCTTGAAATCTAAGCTGAGCCGCTCAAAGGGCCGTGTAGCTTTGATTAAGTGGGCTCTATCTGGGCGGTAGAACCGAGGCTTGCACTCAGCGCAAGTGCGGCAGTTCCTGGTCAGAGACCGAACTTCCTCAATCGAGTAGGGTAAGTTACGGGACTTTATGAAGTGGAACAGCCGCGTGACCCCTGGGTGGCAGAGGTCGTTGTGGAGGGTCTGTAGCCGATCCCCGGTGGCGCTGGCACACATCCCTCGTGAGAGGGCGTCAGGGGATTCGTTAAGGGCCCCTGGCCGGTAAATGATGTCATACTCGAAGGTGGAGAGCTCGATCCGCCACCTAAGAATCTTATCATTTTTAACCTTCCCCCTCTGTTTATTATTGAACATAAACGCTACCGACCGCTGGTCGGTAAGTAGGGTGAAGCGTTTGCCGGCTAGGTAGTGGCGCCAGTGGCGCACTGCCTCCACGATGGCTTGGGCCTCCTTTTCCACGGAGGAGTGTCTGATCTCGGGCCCTTGGAGGGTCCTCGAGAAGAAAGCTACGGGCCGCCCCGCCTGGTTGAGGGTGGCCGCCAAGGCAAAGTCAGACGCATCACTTTCCACTTGAAATGGAGTGTTCTCGTCCACTGCCTGTAGCGTGGCCCGCTCAATATCCTGCTTAATGCTTTTGAAGGCGGCGTGGGCCTCAGCAGAGAGCGGAAAAGAGGATGCTTTCAAGAGGGGGCGGGCTTTGTCGGAGTAGTTGGGGACCCATTGGGAATTATAAGAAAATAACCCCAGGCACCTTTTCAGGGCTTTGGGAGTGTTGGGCAGGGGCAGCTCCCGTAGGGGGCGCAATCGGTCGGGGTCTGGTCCGATTTCCCCATTCTCCACCACGCTGCCTAGTATGCAGAGGCGCGTGGTGTTGAAAACGCACTTGTCCTCGTTGTAAGTGAGGTTGAGTTTTTGTGCGGTTTTCAGGAACCTCTCGAGGTTCGAGTCGTGATCCTGCTGGTTGTGACCGCAGATGGTGACGTTGTCGAGGTAGGGGAAGGTTGCCTGCAAGTACCATGCGGTCCATCTCCCTCTGGAAGACCGAGACCCCATTCGTCACCCCAAAGGGGACTCTGAGGAATTGGTAGAGGCGTCCGTTCGCCTCGAAGGCGGTGTACGGGCGGTCCTCTGGTCTGATAGGGAGCTGGTGGTACGCTGACTTGAGGTCGATGGTGGAGAACACCCGGTATTGGGCGATTTGGTTCACCATTTCTGATATGCGGGGTAGCGGGTAGGCGTCTAGTAGGGTGTACCTGTTGATCGTTTGGCTATAGTCGATCACCATCCGTTTCTTCTCGCTACCCCTTACCACTACCACTTGGGCGCGCCACGGGCTGTTGCTGCGTTCAATAATGCGCTCTTTCAGGAGCCTGTCTACCTCGGTCGCGATAAACCGCCTGTCCTCCCAGCTGTACCTCCTGCTTTTGGTCGCTATTGGCCGGCAGTTAGGGGTAAGGTTCGCGAATAGCGAAGGCGGCTTTACCTTCAGGGTAGCCAGACCGCACACTGTGAGGGGCGGCTGGGACCCACCGTACTTGAGCGTGATGCTTTGGTGGTTGCACTGGAAATCCAGGCCCAAGATCACGCTCGCACATAGATTCTTCATGATTAATACTTTAAAATTATCGTATACAGTTCCGTTAACGGACAATTGTACCGTGCAGTAACCCAGAATGGTCGATGTCTGGGTTTTATCAGCCATAGAGATGGTACCCTGAGTAGGGACCACCTTTAGGGAGAGTTGCTGTGCCAGTTCAGGGTGGATAAAACTCTCCGTGCTTCCAATGTCAATTAAACATTTAACCCGGCACCTGTTTACCTCGATGTCCACCATTGATTTGGATAGCGGGTGCGGCCTGGTCTGGTCCACTGTGACCGATGCCACTGTAGGGCCCTGATCGAGACAAGATGGCGTCCACGCTGTCTGCTCATAAGATGGCGGACCCCACGAGGTCGGGCAAGATGGCGTCCAAGATGGCCGCTCCCACGGCGCACACGCGGCGGTGGCGGGTTTTCCGGCGGGGTTCCCTCTGCACACCTTCCTGAAGTGCCCCTTCTTACCGCACTTAAAGCAGGTGGTGCCTTTCGCCGGGCACAGGTTTCTGGTGTGCTTTGGCTGCCCGCAGAAGTAGCAGTTGGGTCCCCGCCGCGTCGCGGCTGTCGTAGGGCTTCTGGGGGGAGAGCGGGGCCCCGACGGTGTCGGGCTGCCAGGCGGGGAAGATGCTTTCCAAGATGGCGGCGCCCTTGGTGCACACGTGGCGGCGTGGACGGCACGGGCTGAAGAGTAGGCGTCCGAGTTTCTCTGGGCCACATCCAGGGATCGCGCTGTGTCCGCAGCCTGTTTCAGGTCCAATCCCGTTTTTTCCAGCAGTCTCTGCTGGATGTAAGTGGAGCTGAGGCCTGTGATAAAGGCATCGCGAACAAGCTCGTCAGTGTACGCTGCGGCTTTTACATCTTGGCACTTGCAGTCTTTGCCAAGCATTTTCAGGGTGCCTAGGAACTCCTCCACCGATTCCCCAGGTTGCTGTGCGCGAGTAGCGAGCAGATGCCTAGCATACACCTCATTCGTAGGCTGCTGGTAATGTGCCTTTAAGATGTCACAGGCAGCCAGGTACGTGTCGGCGTCTTGGATGAGGGGGTAAACCCGGTGGCTTACCCAATTCCGCAGAATTCCGAGTTTCATACTCGCAGCGTCTGTAGCGTCTTTGACGGCTGCGGAATTGTCCAGGAAGAATTCCATACACATAAACCAGTGTCCGAAGCGTGCCGATGCGTCCGAAGCATGCTGGTCCAAATCCAAACGTTCGGGTTTCAGGAGTTGATCCATTGTGTTGAAAAATAAGTTAATAAAATTGATGTGCCTCAATAATTCCGAGACTCGATGTTAGCGAAACAAAACAAGGCTTTTATTAACTTAGAAGGTAACACGCAGTGGAGAGAGGTATCTTCCATCCGGAGGTCTGCAGTACTGGATATGAGGCCAGACTGAGCTTGCTTACATCGGGGCCAGGTATGGGCGGAGCCCTACACACAATACATTACAATATACAATACAATGGTGAGGAAACGGAACTGAGGTAAGGGAAATGAAACTGAAACCAACCACAGTCACAGGCAGTGATGAATGGAATATTTCATCACAACTGGTTTGGCCTCAACTGGAGTATTGTGTCTAATTCTGGGCTCCGCACTTTAGGAAGGTTGTGAAGGCCTTAGAGAGGGTGCAGAAAAGATTTACAAGAATGGTTCCAGGAATGAGGGAATTCAGTTACGTGGATAGAGTGGAGAAGCTGGGGTTGTTCTCCTTGGAGCAGAGAAGGTTGAAAGGAGATTTGATGGGGGGGGGGGTTCAAAATCATGAGGGGTCTAGACAGAGTAGATAGAGACTGTTCCCATTGGCAGAAGGGCCGAGAACCAGAGGACACAGATTTAAGGTGATTGGCAGAAGAACCAAAGGCGACATGAGGAAAAACCTTTTTACGCAGTGAGTGGTTAGGATCTGGAATGCACTGCCTGAAAGGGTGGTGGAGGCAGATTCAATCGTGTCTTTCAAATGGGAATTGGATGAGTACCTGAAGGAAAAAAAATTGCAGGGCTACGGGGAAAGGGGGACTAGCTGAAGTGCTTTTGCAGAGAGCCGGCACGGGCTCGACAGGCTGAATGGCCTCCTCCTGTGCTGTAACCATTCTATGATTCTGGTATAATTCTAGTGAATCTCTTTTGCATCTTCTCCAGTGCTTCTATATCTTTTTTTATAATATGGAGGCCAGAACTATTCACAGTACTCCAAGTGTGGTCTAACCAAAATTCTACACAAGTTTAACATAATTTCTCTGCTTTTCGATTCTATCCTTCCAGAAATGAACCCGTGCTTTGCTTTTTTATGACCTTATTAACCTGTGATGCTACTTTGTGATTTCTGTATCTGCATCCCCAGATCTCTGCTCCTCTACCCCATTTAAACACTTTTTTTCCAAGGATTATGTGGCCTCCCTATTCTTCCTACCAAAATGTACCACCTCACAATTATCTATATTGAAGTTCATTTGCCAATTACATGCCCATTCTGCAAGTTTATTAATGTCTTCCTGTATTTTGTCGCAGTCCTCCTCTGTATTAAGTACAGCCGCCGATTTGGAGTCGTCCACAAATTTTGAAATTGTACTTAAGATTCCTGAGTTCAAATCGTTTATGTAAATAGTGAACAACAGTGGTCCCAGCACCGATCCTTATGGAACACCACTTCCCACCTTTTGCAAGTCTTGAGTAATTACCTTTAACTGCTACTCTGTTTTCTGTTTTGTAGCCAGCTTGCTATACATCCTGCTATTTGTCCCCTAACTCCACATGTTCTGACCTTAATCATGAGTCTACTATGCAGTACCTTATCGAAGGCCTTTTGAAAATCCAAATATATTACATCTACTACATTATCCTTATCTACCATTTCTGTTACTTCAAAGAATTCAATAATGTTGGTCAAGCATGACCTTCCCTTCTGAAATCCGTGCTACCTTTTATTCTATTTTCGGTTTCAAGATGTTTCTCTATTACATCTTTGAGTAAGAATTCCATCATCTTTCCTACCACCGACGTTAAGCTAATTGATGTATAGTTCCCTGGGCTTGTTCTATCTACATTTTTAAATATAGGAATTACATTAGCTGTCTGCCAGTCCTCTGGCATTATTCCGGTTTCCAATTAATTTGTATATAGATGTAATAATGCCTCTGTTATCTCTTCTCTAACTTCTTTTAATATGAGCGGATACAATCTATCCGGACCAGAGGTTTTATCCTAAGTTTGATTAGTTTATCAATTATCTCCCCACTTTCTGTCTTTATACCTTTTTTGATCTCTTCTTCTAATGTCATGTCCACCATGTTAGTCTCCCTGATAAATACCGGTAGGCAATTATTTAATAGTTCTGCCATTTCGCTGTCATTACCTGTGAGTTTATCGTGCGTATCCTTTAGTGGCCCTATCCCAATCCTGATTTTCTTTTGTTATTTGTGTTTCTGTAGAATACTTTACTATTTATTTTTATATTCCTTGATAATTCAATTTTGTTGTTTCTCTTTGCTTTCCTAACCTTTTCATATTCACTTTTGTCATCCTCTCCTTTGTTGTCATGTACTTAGTGTATGCCTGTTTCTTTGCTTTCAATTTTGCTCTTATTTCTTTATTCAACCGTGGTGTGTTATTACTGGCTAATTTAGTCTTGGGATATGTATCTCCTGGACTCTACTGATCATCATTTTAAATATTTCCCACTGCTGTTCAATTGCATTGTTTGTCAGTAATTTTTTTTTAACGTTTATTGTGCCTAGTTCCATTCTCGTCCCCTTCAAATCAGCTTTTATTACTTTGGTCTTTCTTATGTCCTTCTCAATCATTATCTTAAACCTAATGTTGTGATTGCTAGTGCTTAAATGTTCCGCTACGCCCGATCTTACCTGACTACACATCCTAATTTTTCTGAGGAAGTGACATCCCAAGTGGACAACTTCCCGACATGGTACATTAGAACATTGAATGCTTTACCACATGTGGCTATTGAGGCAAAGACTGTTATTTAAGAAAGGAACAATTGGAGGCACAGGGACAAATCTTCACATTCTGTAGTACAATCTGTTAGAACTACAAAGAACTGCATCATCTAATCATTGTCATTGTTTAATAAAGGAAGCAAAGGTTAACTTTTAAACAACTTACACTTGTAACATTTAACATAGAAAAACATTCAAAGACATTACAGAGGCATAATTTAAAAAAAGCTTTCATGTGCATTTTATTAGAAATTTCTTGCAAGCATTTCTTGTATTAAAGAACCAATTTCATGGGTATGCTTAGTGATTTCTTTGATTGGATAATTTGTGTGTTTTGAATATTACTTCTAATTGTATACACCAATATGAGTGGAGAAGGAAAATAGCAGCTGAAACAGTGTGAATGGTTGGTTGTGTGGTACTTCCAGGTACAGCAATGGTAGATTTGAATAAAAAAATTAAGGGATTGTTTGCTTGGTTTTCTGCCGGTTACTTGTTGCTTTTCATTTTCATCAATTCAATTGACTGAGAACTTAATAAGTACTTATTTCAGCCAATCACTATTTTTTCCCCTATGGTGGGGGTGAGACCTTAAGGTGCGATGTTCCCAAGTGTGACAATTTTTAAATGTTACAACAGGACAGATGCACATTGGACACAATATGGTACATATCGTTTTATACACAAGGAAAATGCACACTATGAGGGAATATCCCTCATGTTTCAAAGAATTTTAATTCAATCTACCAAAGCGTTCTAGAGGTTTCCATTGATCTGACCCTTCAGTCTGTATAAAAGACAATCTTTGTTTTCATAGCCACAGTAATAAAGAGATTTCTTTGTGATTATCACGGCCAAATAGACGTCCATAAATGGGAACAACTTGCTCAAGAAAGCATAGTGAAAAACCATCCATGAGAGCAACTCCTACATTGAGGCCCGTCGCATTGCTGATGCTGCATGTAAACGCCAGCTGAGGAAGTCTTGCTTGAATAGCAATGGGAAATTAACTCTATCCCAGCTCTTGGGCTGCACAGGAACCTTGCTGTGCATGCTGGGAGTTGCAGCCTCTTATTTCATATCTGCATTTCAATTGCAGCTCTTCAGATTCTTAGGTGATGCAATGTGAAAGCAATTACTTTAACACCTGAACCAATGATTACCACTTCTCATGACAAAACGAGACCCCAATTGACTTGGCCATTAAAACACTGAAACTGAAATCAGAAACATATCAGGAAATTCCTTTTTCAGCTACCATCTACACACTGAAGTAAATGGTGATTTTTCACTAAATATTGTATTGGTGGTTAGTATGATCAATTGAATTGTATTGCTATTGGGAAAAAAACATTTCTTGCCTAGAATATGGATCATTAATGTAGTCTTGGTGTAAGTTGCCAGTAAATAAAAGCTTGATTTGAAGTTGTCTGAATGATAAGTATTAGAAGGCCAGTTGTCAAAACTACTGCCTTTACAAGCAGTTCAGTATGTACCCAGATTACAGGTCAACCTGCTTACAGCAGACAAAGGCACATTTCTGATAGCTTTATCATTTGTCAGTAAGTGGAAAACTGGAGAGGAAGAAGATACTTTAACTTAACCAATAGCAAGGGAAAAAAATGGATTAAGATGTACACAACCATATTGCCAAATAATGCAAAACAAAATGCATTTAAAAAAAAGAAAATCATGTGAGTGAATCAGGAGGAGAGGTTAGGAAATTGGAAAAAGTCAAATTTTAATTCCTTCAGTTCACAATTCCATCAATAAAGTGAAAGCATCCTATTTTACATGCACAATAGTGTCTTGGGTAGTATTTTTAATAAAATTGTTTGGCATCCAATAGAATTTCCTAGTGCTTCCCAGATAGCTCCGAGTTTATTCAATTAATAGTTCAGTACGTAGATTGAAGATTTCAAGTTAATCCCCTGCCTGTGCTGAGTTGGCTGATGATTGTTCGGGCAGTATCAACAATGCTACAATTTGTGTCACTGCCCTGGGTTAGAGAAAGAAAAAAACTAATCCCAAGTTGCCGCTGCTCACTGCTATTTAGAGATCCCTGCAGGAAGTGTGAAGTATGGGGATCGGGCGAGGACAGTTTTGGCCTTGCCTATGATGGACCCTATGACCAAATAGCTTGCCAAAACTCACTGCCTAGGCTCACATGAATCATGGCAAGGGACTGGAGGATACCCATGGAAATGTATCTCAACTGGTGGTTCTAAATGTTATAGATTCAGTGTTGGTGGTGGTGGGGGGGGGAAAGAGGGAAGAGAGGCAAGAAGAGATGGCTAAGGAATTTTTAAAAATCTTTATTGTTGGTTTTATTTGTCCCTTTCCTTATCGTCAATACTGTTAGAAAAGGAGGGAATTGGTGAAGAAAAAATAACGATGGTTCAGGGGTTACAACAAGTACTGTAGATATAAGGTATCATGTAACTCAAGTAATGTATTACATGAGGTTGTAAGAGAAGGGATGGCCTCAGGAATTTAAAAAAATCTTGGTTGGTTTTACTTGTCCCTTTCCTTTCTTACTCTGAGTGTGTATTTACCAAATCCCATTTTCATACGCTTGTCTTTTATCGGTGATGCTCCCCTTCCCTCTGTTTTGGTGTTACCGGTTCAGACAACATCTCACAACTCAAAATAACAGATTTCTACGAGATGCTAATAGACCTGCTTTGTATTTCCTGCATTTGATTTATTTTTCTCCCAAACTTTATACATTTGCAGTTTTCTTTTAAGCTGTAAGGAAAAAGAAACTATTGCAAAGGCTGGCCTGCTACATATTGAAATCAACCTAAATTACAGTACAAATATAGATGCAATTTTTCTTCCTCCCTGAAGCATCAGCTTGTGTTCTGCATGTGGTGAAATAAAGTATCCTGTTAGCAGATGTAATGCTGTACAGAATCTTGGTCTGAACATAATCACAGAATTTGTAAGATTCACAATGTTAAGAATGCTACAATGTGTAAAATCTGTCTAATTCAGTTGTTTTATTTGACTTGAGCCATTCTCTGCTATATGCATCTTGGAGTCTGTTGTATCATCTATTAACCTGTTGCTCTGTTGAAGTAAACTATTTTTGTCTTACTCAACTGTGGTAGTGCTCTACGCAAATCTGCGATGAAGGGGCAGGCTATGTCCTCAGTTAAACTGTGGGAACTACGGTTACAAGATTATAAAAGTGGAATAATTCTTCATGTCACTTCTGCCTCCTCAGCCTTCTCACTTTCACTATAAGATGTTACAATATAAAATTACAGCCTTCTAAAACATGCCAGCCATATATTTAAAATTCAGTTATTTGAATACAATTGTAACCAAATAATTTATTACTGATCTACTTTTTTCTTACTCTATCCCATGTATATTACCTATATATAATAGCAAGGAAGAAACACATAATGTATATTCATGGTATTGTGCATTGCAATGAAAGTGTATATTTCATCCATTATTACTGGGAGTGCTTATGTCAGTATTCCCAGGATTTTCAGTTTGGCTAAAATTTTTGCTTGCTTCTCCTCACTGCATTTTAACAATGGCAGCCGAGGGGGTCCAAGTGGAATGCCCGAAATAAGCATCATTGTAGTCTTGTTTTCAGCCACTCCAAAACCTGTGAAAAGAATTACAGAATATCAATATTGCACAGTGCAAGAATTCTTGTACAGCCTCTTTTGTTTCAAATACATTTTCGTAATACAAATGGTATAGCCCTATCTCCCATCCACTTTTCCAGCTTGCAAGGTTCCAGGCTGGGAGTGCAGGATCACTAAATAACCTGTTCTAAATCAAGGGATAGAAAATTAAAAAATGAAATACAGATAGAAAATGCACAGGTCAGTTAGTGTCTGAAATGAAAGAGGAAAAAAATACATCAACATTTCAGATGGGAATTCCTCACCAGTTTGGTTGAAGGGTCACCCATGAAATGCTAACACTACCTTTCTCTTCCAGACATGCTGAGCTATTCCATCATTTTATATTTATATCATAAATCAAGGCTTGAAAAAAGTAGTCAAGAGGTAGGAATTTTATTAAGTTGTACTGTATTATTGGATTTCCGTCAGTAGTGCAGGTAGACTAATTAGGAGCATCAAGTTATCACAGGAGCATGTACTGCAATGCAATGTAGCGGTGCAGTTTTTCTACAAATCTCTAGTGATCAGGGAAGCAGGACTCACCTATTTAATTAGCCAACAAACCACAAGCCTGAAACTTAAAATCAGAAAAACTTCAACAGGAGACTTGTTTGACTCAGAAATGCTGAAATTCAATTCATAAAACTTAAATTCTGTTGTCCCTAAAAAGATTTTTTTTTAAAGTTTCTAGGAATTTAGCTCAACCATTTTCAACATTTTTGACTGCCAGCATTTCTAGACCTGTACTGTTTGATCTACTTAGACTTGTGATTAGTCTTCAAAGTGGCGTGTTATGCAAATGACAGCATACGGTGGGCAAAAGTTGTCGTCTTAGAAATGCCAACATTTACACCTGACTTAAGCTTAGAGAGAAAAGAAAGGCAAATTGCTTGCATGAATCGTCAAACCAGGAATGATCGAGTTCACAGGCTTTGAATGTTTCTAAATTTTGTCTGAAATGTAAACTTTGACTGAAGTGAGTAGAAAACTTTTCTCAGCTGTCTAATGGGAAGGATTCTGCAAGCTGCCTTTCGGAAATTTCAGTCAGGGAAGTGTTGCTTCTCACATGAGAATTCACAGCCTTGCAACTCTGTAGATAAAACATTTCTCCTGCCCTCGGTTTTAAATCTCTTGTAGCGGTTCATGTAGATCGCCACTAAATAAGAGAGTTTGACTTCGACGAACTATAAATAAGTTGTTTATTTACAGGAACAGGCTAATTACAGCAGGTAAGATAGCAGGTAAGATGGCTGACTGTAGGAGCACCGTGGTGTAGGTCTTGTCCCAGCGGGGACTCCACGAGGACTGAGTTCGCAGTCCTGTGGGGAGCGTGATGATGTCATCGCGTTTGTGTTGTGACGTCATCACGTTGCTCGCGTTTCCCGCGCTTAGGGCGTCACGTGATGCGCGTCGTTGCGTCGCTGGCCGTTGAGCCCGAAGTCGGGAGGCTGGGCTGTGCCGGTGCTTGCCGCGGGAGCGGAAGATTGCGTCGCTCCCGTCGGCTGGCCGTTGAGGCCGAAGACGCTAGGCCGGGCTGTGCCGGCGCACGCACATCACGTCGTACGTGACGTGACGTCAGCGCGCTAGGGCGCGTCTTAAAGGGGCAATGGCCCCAACAGGTAAGTTAAAAGGGCAACGGCCCCAAAAGGTAAGTTAAAGGGAATTATGTATCTCAATGTAAGGGACAACCAGTGGTACCGCCACACTCTTACATTTAATCTTGTATCTATGGCCCCTTGTTGCAGACAATCTCCATTTGATTTACCCTGTTCCATACTTTTATAATTTTAAGCATTTCTATTGCATCGCCCAATATGCATTATTCTAATAAAAAAATACAATTTTTCCAAGTCTTTCATCATATTTGTTGCTTCATAACAGGCAGCATTCTCATGAATCTGCATTGTACCCGCTCTAATGCCTCAACATTAATCCTCAGTGTGGAGCCCAATACTGCACACAGAATTCTAACTGAGGTCTTAAGGTTTTATATAGGCTTATCTTTACTTCTTAGCTTATACTATATCTTGTGATAAAACCTAGAATTCCATTAGCTTTGTTTATGGCCTTATCAATCAGAGATGCTGCTTAATGTCCTGTCAACCTGAATCCCCAAATTCCTGCTCTTCCACAGCACGATGCCTACTTCCATTCAGAGTCTAATAACGGCCGTTATTTTTTTTCCAACCAAAGTGCATCACTTCAAACTTACTGACATTGAATTCCATCTGCCACTTTTTACTCTTCCCCTATCCTATCAATATGTCTTTGCAGCTTTGTTTGGTCTCCTTAAGAATTAACTATACTTCATATTCTGCAAATGTTGACACCATTCCCTCTCAGCCAATATCCAAATTGTTGATATACACAGAGAACAGAGGTGGCCCCAGAAATGAACCCTGCAGCTTAGCCCAATCCTAGCTTCACCCTACATGCACTTCTCTGTCAGGGGCTACAGGGTGGTTATCAGTAGCAACAGTCATGGTCAATTTTCCCTACCCCTTGGATACAGAGGCCAATTGTACTGCTCCCATCAACTAACTTGGGCCCAATAATATGCTCCAACCCTAACCTCCCTAAAAATATCCCTGTTGCACAAGTATGATGTTTTTCAAGTTCCCAGACCAGCCATCCTATGGAATCAGAGTGAGATTTCCAATTTAGTGCCAATTCATACTGAATTGCAGGCACTTTTATCCAATGGGATTATGCTGGTCAAAAACTGTTACATAGCAAAATAATTGCCGAGTCTGCTGCTTGGCTGGAGTGTGTTTTTTTTATATAAAAGCTTAATTACTTCTCACTCTAGCAGAAACTGGGAAACAACTGAAGCTTATATTGCATCTATAGAATTTCCCCTACAGAAATGCAGCAACCATGTCACAAGAGAGGCCAGCGCCCTCTTATGAACACGACTGTTCATAGTTCAGAGATACAAATGAATCTGCTCGGTAAGATATAGTGGTCGTTTTTTAAAGCTTTGTTTAGGGCAGATAGTAAAAATACAGATCATACAAAACATACACTAGGGAGTGAATTCAAGGCACTGATCTAATCGTGGTGCAGATGATAGTTCTAAACTGTTAAGATTATAATGATTTCTAAGCCTTTGAATGTCTTGATTAGATTATAACCATGTAATTTTCTCCCCCATATATCCAATCAGGATAGGTAAATGCAGACATCAATAAAAACCAGTATAAATAGACCTGACAAATAGTGGAAGCTAGCATTAAAAGAAAGAATTTAGAACACTCGCTCTTATTGAACATAACCCTATTCTTACTTTTGCACTCACATATACATTTACAACAAAGGTTACTGGATAGTGGTCAGGAGCCAGAATCTTGGATGATTCATCTACACCAGAACTACTGCAATTAGCAAAATCAGTCCAGGATCACACCTGGGACTTTCCTGTCATGTAAGTCAGCATCACGCTATGCAGTGCATGCACTCAATAACCCATCAGGGACCAAAGTCATTCCACACAGAACTGTTCGACATTGAGAACTTTCATATCAAAGCTGGCTTTCATTAAATAAATGTGGACTTGGTTTCAAAATTATACAGTGGAGAATCTCTAATAACAGTGCCAATTTACTCACCAAATCTGTTCACATAACCAATGAATTGTTGGATTACAGCCTGCAAAAGACAGATTAAAGAAAAGGATTAAAGTACACATGACTATGCTGTCCTAGGTACAGGCGTGTGGAAGGGAAGGAAGCAGAAAATACAAAGATATTGGGCTCTCAGCATCTGACCAGGTTTTTAAAACCAAAATATTCCTGTGTAGCTTTAAATATTCTGTTGCAGACAATCAAAATCTTCTATTCCCTTCCACTCATAAAAATACAGACTCATGTTGGGCTATGAATCCAGAGCTGTTGGTACTTTGTCCAAGTCGGTATTCTCCATGTGTGATCTTAAACAGAGAGTTTTGCAGGTTATTTGATCCTGGACGCAAAGCTGAGACAGATTGTGTTCTCATTCAATATTCACAGTCCCACACTTTACAGCAGGAGTCACTAGATAGTAATCAGAAGTGAGAACGCTGGCTGATTTCACCTCTTCCCCCTCTGCATTCCCAACAACAACCAGCATTTCTATAGTACTCCTCAATTACAGGAGGGCATCTCACAGCACTTTAGGAGAAACAACAAATGCCAAACATGAGAAGAAAAGGGAGATTGAGAAGGCTCAAAGACATGGTTGAAGAGTAGGGTTTTGAAGTGTTTTTGAAATCATGTGAGGTAGCAAGATGGCAGATCTGGAAAGGGGTTCCAAAAGTATAGGAATACAGTTACCGAAAGACCAGCTATCAACGGTGGAGTAGAGTTGGAGACAAGAAGTAACCCAATATCTTGGGGGAGTTTTGGACTGGAAAGTAGAGGGTCATCTTATAAACGGACCACTTGTACACAAGAATATTTGAATTAAAGCTACAAAATATGTGGGATTGTTTTTAATTAAGTTATCCTGTTCTTATAGCTTCCCAGAGGTCACCAAAATGACATTTAAACAGGGACTCTTAAATTACAGAGAATATTTACATCTCTTTAAAACCAAGATGAAACATCTAAATCATGATATGAATCAAGAGCCTTCAATTTTCAATTTTCTCACGAGAGTTTGATTAGAAGTGTTTTTGTGCTGGTTAAAGTAAAAATATAAATAAAGGAAAGCTGGAAAATTAGTTTACCTGGTGCTCCCTGGCCAAGTTGTAGTCTCCTCTCTCAATATCAGTCAGCATCTTATTACATAAATTCCCAACATAATTGTATGTACTGAAGGAAAACAGCATACCACAGTGAGTAGCAAGAATTTTGCACAATTAGTAAGATCTTTAAGAATTAAATCTTAGATTAAACATTTCAATAAATAGCTGGAAAAACATTTAAGGTTTTTGTTCCTTGTTGTTTTGCACCGAACATTTAGAAATTATCCTGAAATTAGCTGATTATAGATCTCATCTCATAGGCAAGTACTAGACTCTGTTCAGACACCCATTATGCATTTAAATTCGATTGAAATTAAACCTCAACACCCACAACAGTTATAGTTCATCAGGCTACAGCCAGGCGTAACATGACAGCATCTCATTTTTGAATGATGAGAGGATATTTACGTCAACAAGTATATACCCATTCAAAAATGTCCTATCTGCAAGCAACATTGAGAGCACGCAAATAAAAACAGGAAAATATTTAAATACTCAGCAGGCCAGGCAGCATCTGTGGAGAACATAAGAACATAAGAAATAGGAGCAGGAGTAGGCCAATCGGCCCCTCGAGCCTGCTCCGCCATTCAATAAGATCATGGCTGATCTGATCCTAACCGCCAATCTACTATCACTGAACCATCTCCTGAATCTAACAGAATTAGACACACGAAATAGGAGCAGGATCAGGCTACATGGCCCCTGGGCCCGCTCCGCTACCCACAGGGCCATGGCCGATCCGAACCTAGACTCATGTCCAAATTCCTGCCCGCTCCCCGTAACCCTTAATTCCCTTTACTTCTAGGAAACTGTCTATTTCTGTTTTAAATTTATGTAATGATGTAGCTTCTACAGCTTTTTGGGGCAGCATATTCCATGGACCTACCACCCTCTGAGTGAAGTAGTTCCTCCTCATCTCAGTTTTGAAAGAGCAGCCCCTTATTCTAAGACTATGCCCCCTAGTTCTAGTTTCACCCATCATCGGGAACATCCTCCCCGCATCCAACGGATCCAACCCCTTCACAATCTTATATGTTTCAATAAGATCGCCTCTCATTCTTCTGAACTCCAATGAGTAGAGTCCCAATCTATTCAACCTCTCCTCATATGTCCATCCCCTCATCCCTGGGATTAACCGAGTGAACCTTCTTTGTACTGACTCGAGAGCAAGTATGTCTTTTCTTAAGTATGGACACCAAAACTGTATGCAGTATTCCAGGTGCGGTCTCACCAATACCTTGTACAACTGAAGCAATACCTCCCTATTTTTATATTCTATCCCCCTAGCAATGAAAGCCAACATTCCATTGGCCTTCTTAATCACTTGCTGCACCTGCATACTAACCTTTTGAGTTTCGTGCACCAGGACCCCCAGATCCCTTTGTACTTCAGTACTTTCCAGTTTCTTGCCATTAAGATAATAACTTGCTCTACGATTTTTCCTGCCAAAGTGCATAACCTCACACTTTCCAGTATTGTATTCCATCTGCCAAATCTCTGCCCACTTACTTAGCCTGTCTATGTCCCCTTGCAGGTTTTTTATGTCCTCCTCACTCACTACTTTCCCTCCCATCTTAGTATCATCTGCAAACTTTGATATGCTACACTCGGTCCCCTCCTCCAAATCGTTAATATAGATTGTAAAGAGTTGGGGACCCAGCACTGACCCCTGTGGAACACCACTAGTTACTGATTGCCAGTCCGAGAATGAACCATTTATCCCAACTCTCTGCCTTCTGTTAGATAGCCAATCCTCTATTCATGCCAGAATATCACCCCCAATCCCGTGATTTTTTATCTTAAGCAATAATCTTTTGTGTGGCACCTTGTCAAATGCCTTTTGGAAGTCTAAATACACTACGTCCACTGGTTCCCCTTTATCCATCCTATATGTTACTTCCTCAAAGAACTCCAGCAAATTTGTCAAACATGACTTCCCCTTCATAAAACCATGCTGACTTTGTCCTATTAAATTATGATTATCCAAATGTCCTGTTACTGTCTCCTTAATAATGGACTCCAATATTTTACCTACCACAGATGTTAGGCTAACCGGTCTATAGTTTCCAGCCTTCTGTCTACTGCCCTTTTTAAATAAGGGCGTTACATTAGCAGTTTTCCAGTCTGCCGGGACCTTTGCTGATTCCAGGGAGTTTTGGAAAATTATTACCAATGCATCCACAATCCCTACCGCCACTTCCCTCAAGACCCTAGGATGTAAGCTATCAGGTCCAGGTGATTTATCTGCCTTGAGTCCCATTATTTTACCGAGTACCACTTCCTTAGTGATTTTGATCGTGTTTAGCTCCTCCCCCCCTATAGCCCCCTGTTTGTCCAGTGTTGGGATATTCTTAGTGTCTTCTACTGTAAAGACTGATACAAAATATTCATTCAGTGTTTTCGCCATCTCCATATTTCCCATTAATTTCCCGGTCTCATCCTCTAAGGGACCAACATTTACTTTAGCCACCCTTTTTCTTTTTATATAACTATAAAAACTCTTACTATCTGTTTTTATATTTTTTGCTAATTTACTTTCATAATCTATCTTCCCTTTCTTAATCAATCTTTTTGTTACTTTTTGCTGTCTTTTAAAGTTTTCCCAATCCTCTATCCTCCCACTAGATTTGGCTACCTTATATGCCCTTGTTTTCAGTCGAATACTATCCTTAATTTCTTTACTTAGCCACGGATGGCTGTCTTTTCTTTTACACCCTTTTCTTCTCAGTGGAATATATTTTTTTTGGAAGTTGTAAACTCTGTTCTTCTGTGAAACTCCTTAAATGTACACCACTGATCATGTATCGTCTTACCCTTTAATCTATTTTCCCAATCCACTCTACTCAATTCCACTCTCATACCTTCATAGTCTCCTTTATTCAAGCTTAGCACGCTTGTTTGAGATCCAACCTTCTCACCCTCTAATTGAATATGGAATTCAATCATGTTATGGTCACTCATTCCAAGGGGATCCTTTACTAGGACATTTTTAATTAATCCTGTCTCGTTACACAGGACCAGATCTAAGGTTGCTTGCCCCCTGGTCAGTTCAGTTACATACTGCTCAAGAAACCCATCCCTAATACACTCAATGAACTGATCCTCAAGGCAGCCCTGCCCAATTTGATTTGTCCAATTAATATGATAGTGAAAATCCCCCATAATTATAGATGTTCCCTTATTACAAGCCTCAACTATTTCCTGATTGATACTCCGTCCAACAGAGTTGCAACTGTTCGGAGGCCTATAGACTACACCCACTAGTGTTTTTTTCCCCTTATTATTCCTTACCTCCACCCAAACTGTTTCATTATCCTGATCTTTTGACCCAATATCATTTCTCTGTATTACAGTGATTCCTTCCTTTATTAACATAGCCACCCCAGCTCACGTTTCAGGTCTGAAACATTAACTGACTGACAAGTTTCCCGGCCTAAAACGTGAACTGGCTGTGACTGACTTCTGTTTCTCCACAGACGCTGCCTGGCCTGCTGAGTATTTCCGTATTTTCTATTTTTGTTTTCAGATTTGGGGCATCTGCGGTATGTTTTTTTTAAATCTATTTTAGCGTTGTGAACATATCTGGAGAAATCCATGTACGAGAATGTCTAATGTCCTACTGCTTTGAGAATAATGTGATTATGGCAAAGAAAAGACCAACAATGAGCTTTAGACTGAGGCTCAGCCACTGCAATTCAGTAACCAGATGCGCACATGGCAGCCTACAACACTCACAGAAGCTGATGAACAGTGAGAAACAGCACTGAGTAAAGGCCTATGACCAAGGTCAGGTTCAAGATGACTGAATAAGTTAAATTCCTTTTTATTAAATTTCATTTTTTTATTAGTGTTTTGAGATCACATTCCACAATTCAGTTTGTTTTATGTGAAAACTGAAACTCAAGTGTCCTCAAATATCACCTATGAAGAAAAGTAGTTACAATGGGAATGCACTGGGACATGAATTTGTCATGACCCAATATTCCATCAGCTGTATCATAGAGAGAGGAAAATTAAATACACAAAAGAACAAATTTTGCAGTGGCAGATTTAGAAATGTTTGATGAGGAAAGTGAGATTTGATGGTGAAAAAATTTATTTATTTGGAAGGTCAATAAAAAATCACCTTTAATAATACAACAGAAATACCAGTTATTCCATCTATTTCCTTCCATGGAAAACAAGATATTAAACTCCCATGAACGTACAGTTGGTGATGACAAATTATTTTTCATGGATTTGTTCACACAATTTGCATTAGCATCTTTTGCAGTTTCAGAACAGAGCTGATGGAATTGGTGCGTTTGCTATAACAACTTGGACTAAGCGCACTCGGCCCGCCAATCCCTGCCCATCATCCGCCCAGATGTTGAAGCCACACAAAGCCCTCTAATGCAGCTATCCGGATTTGGATTTGCTACTGCAATCTAGAAGTTTCCAGTTTCTGGCTAAACAGAGATAAAGTGCCTTCTCTGGGTGGAGCACAGAAGTTGAGCACTCGACCATTAACATTAGTGGATTGCCTGCCGGCAAAGAAATGTTCTAGACATCTACATCAAATCTAAGTCATAATTAGATGCTATGGTAACTAACGGCTCTTAACTGAGAGATGAAGCAGCCCATATTTTATGGAAAAGATGCTCCATCTACACTGTGAAATTCCTTTACCTTCAAATAGTGAAGGTCTTAACAAATTGGAATATCAATTAAATCCTAATTTGTCGTTCAGTGTAACACATTATCAATCAGCCATCTGTTTTCAATAGATCTATTGAAAAGTCAACCCAAGTACAGAAAATTTGTGGTTTAACTGAATTTCAATTGCTGACAATAACATTAGTTTGAAAGGGGATGGTCGAGTTGCAAAATAAGCTATACAGAACAATGGTGGTAATTTTTACTTACTGCTTTTACTTAGGATGTGAATGTATTGTATTTTAGTAGATAATGTATTGTGGGGCAAATTCATTGATTCAAGAATAAGCAAGTGTTTGACACCTGAAGCTGGCAATGTAAACGGCTGGGAACACTGAACAGCTGCGCAAAATGCAGACCATTAGCAACTATGCAGATAGTGAGTGTGTACATAGGATATACGGCACAGAAACAGGCCATTCAGCCCAACCAGTCCATGCTGGCGTTTATGCTCCACTCGAGCCTCCTCCCGTCTTTCCTCATCTAAATCTATCAGCATAACCCTCTATTCCCTTCTCCCTCATATGCTTGTCTAGCCTCCCCTTAAATGCATCTATACTTTTCGCTTCAACCACTCCCTGTGGTAGCGAGTTCCACATTCTCACCACTCTGAGTAAAGAAGTTTCTTCTGAATTCCCTACTGGATTTCTTGGTGACTATCTTATATTGATGGCCTCTAGTTATGCTCTTCCCCACAAGTGGAAACATTCTCTCTGTATCCACTCTATCAAAATCTTTCATAATTTTAAAGGCCTCTATTAGGTCACCCCTCAGCCTTCTTTTTTCAAGAGAAAAGAGACCCAGCCTGTTCATCCTTTCCTGATACGTATACCCTCGCATTTCTGGTATCATCCATGTAAATCTTCTCTGCACCTCTCCAGTGTCTCTATATCCTTTTTATAATATGGCGACCAGAACTGCACACAGTACTCTAAGTGTGGTCTAACCAAGATTCAATACAGGTTTAGCATAACTTCCCTACTTTTCAATTCTATCCCTCTAGAAATAAACCCTAGTGCTTGGTTTGCTTTTTATGGCCTTGCGAACCTGTGGTCGCAACTTTTAGTGATTTGTGTATTTGTACTCCGAGGTCCCTTTGTTCATCTACCCCACCTAGACTCGCACCCTCCAAGTAATAAGTGAACTCCCTATTCTTCCTACCAAAATGTAATACCTCACATTTATCTGTGTTGAACTTCATTTGCCAATTATATGCCCATTCTACAAGTTTATTAATGTCCTCCTGTAATTTGTTTCAGTTCTCCGCAGTATTGACTATCCCCTCCAATTTGGTGTCATCTGCAAATTTAGAAGTTGTGTTTTTGACTCCAAAGTCTAAATCGTTAATATAAATTGTGAACAACAGTGGTCCCAGCACTGATCCTTGTGGAACACCACTGCCCACCTTCTACCACTGTGAATAGCTACCTTTTACCCCTAATCTCTTGAAGCCAGCTAGCTATCCATTCTGCTACTTGTCCCCTGACTCTGCATTCTCTGACTTTGTTCATCAGTCTATTATGGGGTACCTTATCGAAGGCCTTTTGAAAATCTAGATAAATTACATCAACTGCATTACCATACTCTACTCTCTCTGTTACCTCTTCAAAAAATTCAATGAGGTTGGTCAAGCAAGACTTTCCCTTTTGAAATCCATGCTGACTATTCATTACTATGTTTTTGGTTTCTAGATGTTCTTCTATTTTCTCCTTTAGTAGGGATTCCATTATTTTTCCTACCACTAATGTTAAGCTGACTGGTCTAGAATTCCCTGGACATGTTCTATCCCCCTTCTTAAATATAGGTATTACGTTAGCTGTCTACCAGTCCTCTGGCACTACACCTTTTTCTAACGAATTATTAAATGTGGAGTAATATAGAAACATAGAAGATAGGAGCAGGAGTAGGCTATGCAAGATTGTGACTTTTAATGCTTTCCGTCTCGGCCTGAGTGTGTGAAATCTAACTAAAAGCAATGTTGCCAGCATAAAACCGCTGAAGCTTGACCTCTTTGGACAGAATTTGTGGTCTTGGATCAAGTATGAAAATGGAAAAGTCGTGGATGGTTCAGCTTGATGTCATTGAGATAAGAATAACTATTGAGTTATGTTGATGCACAGATGAGAGATTCAACCATCTTATTTGATTTCCTAACGAGCACTGGTTACTTTGGCTACAACCTTTTAAAGAGTATTTGTATTTCTAAAATCTCTTCCAATGTACCATAGCATAAACATTCTGTATGGTGGTGAGCATATATATTTAAAGTTTAATTTGTATTTAAAAGTATGCATAATCTTGGAATGCAGTCTTGAAGTAGGTTTGGGACTATTTTCTTATGGAATACATAGAAACATAGAAGATAGGAGTAGGCCATTCGGCCCCTCGAGCCTGCGCCGCCATTCAATGCGATCATGGCTGATCATCCAAATTCAGTACCCGGTCCCTGCTTTCTCCCCATACCCCTTGATCCCTTTAGCCTTAAGAAATATATCCAACTCCTTCTTGAATATATTTAATGAATTGGCCTCTACTGCCTTCTGTGATAGAGAATTCCACAGGTTCACCACTCTCTGGGTGAAGAAATTCCTCCTCATCTCTGTCCTAAATGGCTTACCCCTTATCCTTAGACTGTGACCCCTGGTTCTGGACTCCCCGGCCATTGGGAACATCCTTCCTGCATCTAGTCTGTCCAGTCCTGTCAGAATTTTATAAGTTTCAATGAGATCCCCTCTCATTCTTCTAAACTCCAGCGAGTACAAGCCCAATCGACCCAATCTCTCCTCATACGTCATTCCTGCCAACCCAGGTATCAGCCTGGTGAATCTTCGCTGAACTCCTTCCATGGCAAGAACATCCTTCATCAGATAAGGCGACCAAAACTGCACACAATACTCAAGATGTGGTCTCACCAAGGCCCTGTATAACTGCAGCAAGACATCCTTGTTCCTGTACTCAAACCCTCTCACTACGAAGGCCAACATGCCATTTGCCTTCTTAACCGCCTGCTGCACCTGCACGCTTACCTTCAGCGACTGGTGCACAAGGACACCCAGGTCTCGTTGCACTTCCCCTTCTCCCAATCTATTGCCATTCAGATAATAATCTGCCTTCCTGTTTTTGCCACCAAAGTGGATAACCTTGCATTTATCCACGTTATATTGCATCTGCCATGCTTTTGCCCAATCACCCAACCTGTCCAAATCATACTGGAGTTTCTTGGCATCCTCCTCAACAGCACACACGCTCACCCAGCTTTGTGTCGTCTGCAAATTTGGAGATATTACATCTAGTTCCCTTTGTCTAGATCATTTATATTGTGAATAGCTGGGGCCCAAGGACCGATCCCTGCGGTACCCCACTAGTCACTGCCTGCCACTCGGAAAAAGACCCGTTTATTCCAACTCTTTGCTTTCTGTCTGCCAACCAGTTCTCTATCCAAGTCAATACCTTGCCCCCAATCCCATGTGCCTTAACTTTACACGCTAATCTCTTATGCGGGACCTTATCGAAAACCTTCTGAAAGTCCAAATACACCACATCCACTGGTTCTCCCTTATCTATTTTACCAGTTACATCCTCAAAAAATTCCAGTAGATTAGTCAAGCACTATTTACCTTCTACTATCTCTTCCCCAGATTCTTTTAAAATGCGTGGATGCAATCCATCCGGACCAGGGGTTTTATCCTTTTTGAGTTTGATTATTTATTTAATAAATCCCCTCTTTTTATTTTACTTATCTCATTACTAATCTGAAACAGCCAATGTCATGTCCACCTGTTCTATCTCCCTGGTAAATACTGAAGCAAAATAGTTATTTAATATTTCTGCCATCTCTCTATCGTTACCTGTGGTATTATCCCGTCTGTCCCTTAATGGCCCTATTCCCATCCCAACCTTCCTTTTTTTATTGATGTGCCTGTAAAATATTTTACTATATCGTTTTATGTTCCTTAATAATTGAATTTCATAGTTCCTCTTTGCCTTCCTAATTTTCTTTTGACTTCTCTCCTAATCTCTTTGTATTCTCCCTTATCATGCACTCCCCTCCTGTCCATGTACTTAATGTATGCCTCTTTCCTAACCTCAATTGTTCCCTTATGACTTTATTCATCCATGGAGTCTCGTTAGTGTTTAGTTTGTTCTTTCCTTTTAACGGAATATATTCCCATTGCTGTTCTACATCGTTGTTTGCCAATATTGTTGCCCATTTTATCTTCCCAAGTTCTATTCTCAGCCCCTCAAAATCAGCTTTTCTCCAATCTATTACCCTGGTTTTTGTCATACTTATGTCCTTCTCAATTATCATTTTAAAGTGTATTATATAATGGTCACTATTGCCTACATGTTCCCCTACTTTTACTTCTCTTATCTGCTCTGGTTCATTCCCCATTACTAGATCCAATAGTGAATCCTCCCTTGTTGGGCTTTTTACATATTAGGTTAGAAAGGAGTCCTGTACACATTGTAGGAACTGCATTCCCTTATCCCCTTTACCTACCTTTTCTGTCCAATTAATATTGGGGTACAGGTTGAGCGTCCGGAATCCGGAGTTCCAGAATCTGGGACGATTAGTGGCAGGGTTGTCCGGAATCCGTAAAATGTTCCGGAATCCAGAACTCCGGATTTTGGACACTCAACCTGTACTTCAAAAAGCCATTAACTTTTGTTGTCTTTTTTTGAAAAATCCTATGAAAAATGTGAGTGATGCAATAAAACTTTAGTGTTGTGCTTTATCCTCCTTAATCTACACAGCTCCACTCAGTGTTTCTGCCAGGCTGCGGCCACGGCACCACTCCGCCCTGATGGCCTAGTGTGGGCCATCAGATGCTCTGCAGAGCTCGCAGTGTCTCTCCCCTTTAACAGAAGGGGAGGGGCGGAGAAACATGTCAGCACTACGCGGAGTGGCTCAGGCATTTCCGGACTCGGAACGTGTTTCTGATGTCTGAAGTCCGGAAACGCCCAAGCCCAGGTTGTGATATTTCCGGACTTCAAACATCAAAAACACATTCCGAAGTCTGGAAAAACACGAAAACCGGCTCAGCCTCGGTCCCGAGGTTGCCGGATTCAGGATGCTCAACCTGTAGTTGAAATCCCCCATGATTATTATTCTATTTTTTTTTACTCATTTCCCTAATTTGTCTGCATATTTCTTCCTCCACCTCCCTTCCACTGTTAGGTGGTCTGTAGACTACACCTATTCGTGTGATTTGATCCTTTATTATCTTTTATCTCTAATCATATGGATTCTATTTTTGTCTTGCTGATAGTTGCGTCCCTTTTTTCGACTGCCATTATGTTATCCCCACTAAGTACAGCTATTCCACCTCCCCTTTTTCCCTCTATATCTTTTCTAAATATGTTATACCCTGCAATGTTTAATTCCTAGTCCTGATTTTTCTGTAGCCATGTCTCAGTAATCCCTACTATGTCTGGTTCCTCGCAACGCATGATTGCCTCCAGCTCCCCTGTTTTATTACAGACACTGTGTGCATTGCTGTACAAACAGTTAAACTCATTTTTAATAGGATTTCCTCTCACTTTATGTTTAACCATCTTTTTAGGCTCCTGTTCGATAACTCTATTTATTCCCTTGCCATCAATGTTCTCCCTTACTTTATTCTTTCCTATGTTGTCTTTTCCTGTTTTGTTGATAATTAGGCTGGTTACGTTTCTTGTCGATTCCTCCCCCCATCTTACTAGTTTAAAGCCTTTGCCACCTCCCTATTTACCCTTTCCGCTAGGACACGGATCCCATCCCAGTTCAGGTGGAGCCCGTCCCATCGGTACAGCTCCTTCTGTTGTATCCGTGTGTTAATGGAGACACGGAATGCAGGAGTTGGTTTAACAGGTGTTTACTGAACAAAGTCTGGAAGTGAACTAAAAGATACAAGACGCTATACAGGCTTATATACCCGAGTGGTCACTACCGGTATTACAGTACACAGGGGCTCTTAAAGGTACATACACTACAATTCCTCCCCTTTTAGATAATTAGTACATAACATTTTAAGTAATCGTTAATTAACATGTTTACAAGAACAATAATCTACACATTTGCTGCAGTTAATCAATTATAAGTCAGTCTCTCTGGAGGCTTCCTGACTCGGTCCGGATAACGCCTCGGTGGTGTAGTAGGTTCTTTTGGCAAGGTCGATTCGGCTTGAATGCCAGTGTCGGGTTCATCTGGTTCCAGTATCACCGGATCGGAGGTAGATACTATGGGTATCTCTGCTTCATCATTAGGCGTATAGAGTTGTGGTGTAGGTTGTCCCTTTTCGGATGACTCTATGATCTGGTCAGCATGGCGCCTTATTATGCTTTCACCAATGTCCACGGTATACATCAGCGGTCCTAGTCGTGTGCAAATAGTTCCAGGCTGCCATTTCTCGGTACGGTAGTCCCGGGCCAAAACTTGTTGACCTATCTGGAAGGTTCTAGTTGGCCTTTCATTCATGCCTTGAAATTGCCGGTTCTCTACGTCCCTTCTGATGTTTGGCTTGATCAAATCCAGCCGGCATCTTAGTCTTCTATTGAGAAACATCATGGCGGGAGTTTGGTTTGTAACCACATGTGTTGCATTCCTGTACGCAAACAAGAAGTTATCTAACTTATGTTGTAGATTTATGTCTTCATTACCCATGGCCTTTATGGCCTTCTTGAAGGTCTGGACAAACCTTTCAGCTAATCCATTGGTGGCGGGATGGTATGGGGCGGACGTGTAGTGCTTAACCCCATTGTTTTTTAAGAACTTCCTGAATTCTTCGGACACAAATTGTGGTCCATTATCAGAACAGATCTGTTCAGGCAGCCCATTCCTGGCAAATATGGTCCGTAATACTGTGATGGTTTTTTCCGTGGTGGTGGAGGACATCTTTATTACCTCCGGCCACTTGGAGTGTGCATCAACCGCGATTAAGAACATTGAGTCCATAAATGGACCAGCAAAATTGATATGTACCCTTTGCCATGGAGATGAGGGCCACTCCCATGGATGTAGAGGGGCTTGTGGTGGGGCGTTTTGGACCTTCTGGCATCCTAGACAGCTCTTGGTCATTTCTTCGATGTCTCCATCGATACCTGGCCACCACACAAACACTCTGGCTAGGTTCTTCATTTTCACTCCACCCAGATGCCCCTCGTGAAGCTCCTTTAGCACTTTATCCTGGAGTTTGGGTGGAATCACCACTCTGGATCCACACATCAAGGTTCCTCGGCACACTGACAGCTGTTCTCTTCTTTGCGAGAATGCTGGCAACAGTGGTTCACCATGTGTTGGCCATCCCTTCACCGTTAAATCGTAGACTCACGAGAGAGTCGGGTCATTTCTCGTTTCCTTTTCAATGGTAGAATTTGTTACTGGTAGACATTCCACTATGGTTGAGTGGAACACCTCCACTGGGTCCACTGTAGGTGCCTCTTCTACCGTTGGCAACGGTAGGCGCGATAAACTGTCAGCATTCCCATGCTGTTTTGATCCTTTGTATTCTATGTCATATTGGTGTGCCCGTAGGAAAAGGGACCACCTCTGCAGCCTTTGCGCTGTCATAATGGGAATGCCCTTTTTAGGGTTGAATATGGAGACGAGGGGTTGATGGTCAGTCAACAAGGTAAATTTTTGTCCGTGTAGGTAATGGTTGAATTTCTTCACTCCCCACACCAGGCTGAGTGCTTCCCTGTCGATCTGGGCATAGTTACGCTCAGCTGAGTTCAATGAGCGTGATGCAAAAGCTATCGGCCGCTCCGAGCCATCAGGGAATCTATGCGATAATACCGCTCCTACGCCGTAAAGGGATGCATCGCACGCCAGTCTGATTGGCAGTGATGGGTTGTAATGAGCCAACACTTCCTTGGACGTGATCAAGCCTTTGCATTTATGGAAGGCACGTTTACAGTCTTCGCTCCATTTCCAAATTACTCCCGTTTGTAGCAGTGCGTTAAGAGGGTGCAGAACAGTTGACAAGTTCGGTAAAAATTTATGATAGTAATTTATCAATCCCAGGAACGACCTTAATTGTGAGACATTCTCAGGTGCTGGGGCTTTTATGACCGCTTCAATTTTTTCAGGTGACTTATGCAACCCTTCTTCGTTAATTATATGGCCACAATATGATATTTGTTTCTGGAAAAATTCGCACTTGGGGCGATTTGCTCGTAGGCCCCGTTCTCTCAGCCTAGTGAGCACCTGCTCCAAATTGGCAAGGTGCTCGTTGTCGTTTTCTCCTGTTACAAGGATGTCGTCTAGGTAGCATTGAGTCCCCGGAATCCCTTGCAGGACTTGCTCCATAGCTCTTTGCCAGATAGCTGGAGCTGATGCTACTCCGAAAACCAGTCGATTGTACTGGTACAGGCCTTTGTGTGTGTTTATCGTGAGATACTTTTTAGAGGCCTCCTCAACCTCCATCTGTAGATATGCCTGTGCCAAGTCCAACAACAACATGCCCTCAAAAAACCCTTGGCACCGCCAGGCACTCCAGCTAGTATCAAAAAAAGCAGTGGCCCCAGCACTGACCCTTGGGGAACACCACGGGCCTACCATCCTCCAATCTGAAAAACAGCCATTTACAACAACTTGCTGTTTTCTGTCCTTAAGTCAATTCCTTATCCAAGCTGCCACTGACCCACCTATTCCATGAGCCTCAATTTTGTTAACCAGTCTTCTATGTTGAATTTTTTCAAACGCTTTCCGAAAATCCATGTAGACAACATCCGTTGCATTCCCTTCATCAATCTTCCCTGTTAACCTCATCAAAAAATTCAATTAGATTAGTCAAACACGTTCTGCCTTTTACAAATCCGTGTTGGCTCTCGTTAATTAGCTTAAACCTCTCCAAGTGCCCGTTAATTTTTTCCTTATTGTTTCTAAAACTTTACCCACCACTGATGTTAAACGGACCGGCCTGTAGTTCACAATTCACAATTCTGTAGTTACTAAGATTGTCCTTACACCCTTTCTTCAACAATGGTGTCACATTTGCCACTTTCCAATCCTCAAGCACCTCCCCCGCATCTAGGGAAGATTGGAAAATTATGGAAGCCCCACCACTTGCTCCTCCCCCAATTCCCTTAGCAACCTGGGATGCAAGCCATCTGGATCAGGCGACTTCTCCACTCTAAGCATACCCAGAATTTCTAGTACATCCTGTCTATCAATTTTCACCCCCTCTATTGCTTCTACCTTTTCAACTTCTACTGATATTTTGTCAGCATCCACCTCCTTAATAAACACCGATACAAAGTACTCATTGAGTATTCTAGCCTTGCCATGCGCCTCGAAGCATATATCACCTTCTTTGTCCCTAATGGGCCCCATCCCTAGACGAGAATGACCAGGAGATCCAGGAGCTAATAAGCCGCAAGCGTAAGGCATTCCTGATCTGGAAACAGCAACAGAACTCGAGAGCAAGAAAGCAGCTCTACAGAAGCCTGAAGGCCGAGGTCCAACAAAAAACTCGCAACCTAAAGAACAGATGGTGGGTGGAGAAAGCGCAGGAGATCCAGCAGCTAGCCGACAACCACGACGTGCGTGGATTCTTTAGCGCAGTCAAGACCATCTACGGCCCAAGCACCCAAGGCCCTTCCCCACTGTGGGCCAAGAACGGAGAGGTACTCATCAAGAACAGAGAGGCAGTCAGTACCCGCTGGAAGGAGTACTTCGAAGATCTCCTTAACCACGACTCTGTCTTCGACACGAGTGTCCTCAACTCCATCCCACAGCATGCTACCCGCCACCATCTCAGCACAACCCCAGCCCGGCATGAGGTTGAAAAGGCCATCCGACAACTGAAGAACAACAAGGCCTCAGGAGCAGATGGAATCCCCGCCGAGGCACTAAAGCATGGCGGAGAAGCACTACTGGCACGAATTCATGAACTCATTTCTCTTATCTGGAAGAAGAGTATGCCAGGGGATCTCAGAGATGCCGTAATTGTGACCATCTTCAAGAAAGGTGACAAGTCCGATTGCGGTAATTACAGAGGAGTTTCCTTGCTGTCTGCCACAGAGAAAGTCATTGCAAGAATCCTCCTCAATCGCCTTCTCCTAGTGGCCGAAGAGCTCCTCCCAGAGTCGCAATGCGGATTCCGCCCACTAAGGGGCACAATGGACATGATCTTCACCGCAGGTCAATTACAAGAGAAATGCAGGGAACAGCACCAACCGCTGTACATGGCCTTCTTTGATCTCACAAAGGCCTTCGACACTGTCAACCGTGAGGGATTTTGGAGTGTCCTCCTCAAATTTGGCTGCCCTCAAAAGTTTGTCACTATCCTCCGCCTGCTTCACGACGACATGCAAGCCGTGATCCTGACCAACGGTTCCACCACAGACCCAATTCATGTACGAACCGGGGTCAAGCAAGGCTGTGTCATCGCACCAACGCTCTTCTCGATCTTCCTTGCTGCAATGCTCCATCTCACCCTCAGTAAGCTCCCCACTGGAGTGGAGCTAATTTACAGAACAAACGGGAAACTGTTCAACCTCCATCGCCTCCAGTCCAGATCCAAGGTCGTCCCATCCTCTGTCATCGAATTACAGTATGCAGACGACGCTTGCGTCTGTGCTCACTCGGAGGTCGAACTCCAAACCATCGTCAACACCTTCACCGAAGCGTACGAGAGCACGGGCCTTACACTAAACATCTGTAAGACAAAGGTCCTCTACCAACCTGCCCCCGTCACACAGTACTGCCCCCCGATTATCAAAATCCACGACAAGGCCTTGGACAACGTGGACCACTTTCCATACCTCGGGAGCCTACTGTCAACAAGGGCAGACGTCGATGACGAAGTCCAACACCGCCTTCAGTGTGCCAGTGCAGCCTTCGGTCGCCTGAGGAAGAGAGTGTTTGAAGACCAGGACCTCAAACCCGGCACCAAGCTCATGGTCTACAGAGCAGCAGTGGTATACCCACCCTGCTGTATGCCTCAGAGACATGGACCATGTACAGCAGGCACCTCAAAGCACTGGAGAGGTACCACCAACGCTGCCTCTGCAAGATCCTGCAAATCAATTGGTAGGATAGGCGCACCAACGTCAGTGTTCTTGCTCAGGCCAACATCCCCAGCATCGAAGCTTTGACCATGCTCGATCAGCTCCGATGGATGGGTCACATTGTCTGCATGCCCGATATGAGACTCCCAAAACAAGCGCTCTACTCGGAGCTCCAGCACTGCAAGAGAGCCCCACGTGGGCAGAGGAAACGCTTCAAGGACACCCTCAAAGCCTTCTTGAAAAAGTGTAACATCCCCACCGACACCTGGGAATCCCTGGCCCAAGACCGCACAAAGTGGAGGAGAAGCATCCGGGAAGGTGCCGAACACCTTGAGTCTCTTCGCCGGGAGCAAGTGGAAGCCAAGCACAGACAGCGCAAGTCAACCCAAACACCCCACCCACCCGCCCCTTCAACCACCGTCTGCCCCACCTGTGACAGAGACTGTAGGTCCCGCATTGGACTCATCAGTCACCTGCAAACTCATTTTTAATGTGGAAGCAAGTCATACTCAGTTCCGAGGGACTGCCTAAGAAGAAGGAGGCCCCACCCCGCCTCTTACTACCCGCTTCCTGTTTACATGCCGGTAGAAGATGTTTGGGTTCCCTTTTATGTTAACCGCCATTCTACTCTCATATTCTCTCTTTGCCAATCTTATTTTCATCTTCATATCCCCTCTCAGCTTATTGTATTTGGTCTGGTTCTCCCTTGAAGAATTCACCTGACATGCATCATACACCCTCTTTTTTGTTTCATCATCTTCTCTATCTGTCTCGTCATCCAAGGAGCCCTTGCTTTGGTTCCCTTACCCTTCCCTCTAGTTGGAATGTACCTAGCCTGTATTTGGAACATCGCTGCCTTAAAGATCACCCATTGTTCCGTTACAGTTTTTCCTGTCAGTCTTTGGTTCCATTTTACTCTGGCTAGATCCTTTTGCATCCCACTGAAGTTATCCCTATTCCAGTTTAGAAGTTCCACTCTAGATTGTTCCTTGCTCCTCTCCATTGCTAATCTAAATCTTATGATACGATTGTAACCCCTTCACGGTTCTCTAGATATATGTGAGATGTGGTCTCTGTTGTAGACAGTATTCTATAGTTCAGTAAGGAGATCACTACTACAATGGCTTAATTCTAATTATCTTACTTTATAGTTTTAACGTCAGACAGTATAAGAAGATTACGGGTCAATGACCTAAATTAGACATTTGCATACATTAGAATGAATCTAGACATAATAAACATACATTCTCCATTTATATGGATTCAAAGGAGAATCTGTCCCTGTGTCCAAATTCGAGTGCACTCTTTCGTTGGCGCGCTTAAGTTGGAGCTCATGGTATGTATAATGTCTGCAAGACTTACGACTCCGAACCCCTTCGTTGAATTCTCTTCACGATCACTGAATCCCACTTTGAGTTCTGGATGCAGAGCTACTAATACGAAGGGCGGCGGCCGAGTTTGGAAGCCCGGGACGGGATGCGGCAGCCACTTGCCTCCTGAGCCCTCTTTCCAGAGCTCCTGCCCTCTTTTCTTCCAGTCGCTCCCGTTCTTCCCGCTCGAAAAACCCGACTCCACCCCTTCCTCCTGGGGTTTCTGCCTGGAGACTGCGCAGCCTCACTGTCTGCAACAGTTGATACTGGTGCAGAATTATGGAAAGTCTGCTCTTAGTCACATTGTGTCCTTAAAAGTTCTTGCCGTACCTTCACATGGGCAACTTTAACCCAGGGATTTATAACAATGATAATACAGTGGCTAAGTTAAAGATTGATAACCATACTTAGCGTACATAACATTTCCAGTGGGTATTACACGATGATCACTCGTACCCAAGTGTTCTCCCACAGACACTTGGCCGACCTGGCCCACCCCATTCCCCAGCACCAGATCCAGCAATGCCTCCTTCCTAGTTGGGCCAGGAACATACTGGTCAAGGAAATTCTCCTGAACACATTTCAGAAATTCCTCCCCCTCCTTTCCCTTTACCCTAGCATTATCCCAATCGATATTTGGGTAATTAAAGTCCCCCAATATCACCACTCTGTAGCTCTTGCATATCTCTGCGATTTCCCTGCAGATTTGCTCCTCTACCTCCCTCTCACTATTTGGAGGCCTGTAGAATACCCCCAATAGCATGATCATACCCTTTTTGCTCCTCAACTCTAACCAAATGGATTCTGTCTTTGTCCCCTCAAGAACATCCTCTTTCCAACACTACAATGTCTTCCTTAATCAGCACTGCCACCCCACCTCCCTTTTTTCTTTCCCTATCTTTTCTGAACACCTTGTACCCTTGAATATTAAGTGCCCAGTCCTCACCTTTTTTAAGCCACGTTTCCGTTATTGCCACATCATATTGCCGCAAGGCTAATTGTGCTTGTAGCTCACCAACCTTATTCACCACACTTTGTGCGTTTATGTACATGCATTCTAAACCCATTTTTGAATTTTTCGTAGTCTTTCTTAGTCTGCTCCTATCTAATATGGTACTACTTCCACCTCCAGTACTATCCAACACACTCACACTTTTATGCACCTTATTCCTCTTTTCTACTCCTATATGCAGATGCACTGTAGTGACTCCAGCTGCTGCTCAAGCTCTGAAACCCGCTCGAGTTGCTGCAGTTGGCGACACTTCCTGCACTCGCTCAGACTCCCTGGCCTCTGCTCCGCGCTGCCTTTATCCCCAGTCTCCGACTCCGTTCCTCCCGCAGGTCCGCTCACTCAGACTAAGACTTGATTGTAGGAAGTATGATTAAGAAGTTTGCAGATGATACAAAAATTGGGCGTGTGGTTGATAATGAAGAAGAAAGCTGTGGACTGCAGGAAGATATCAATGAACTGATCAGGTGGGCTAACAGTGGCAAATGAAATTCAATCCAGAGAAGTGTGAGGTAATGCATTTGGGGAGGGCTAACAAGGCAAGGGATTACACAATAAATGGTAGGACACTGAGAAGTGTAGAGGACCAGAGGGACCTTGGAGTTCATGTCCACAGATCCCTGAAGGTAGCAGGACAGGTAGTTAAGGTGGTTAAGAAGACATACGGGATACTTGCCTTTATTAGCCGAGGCATAGGAAATAAGAGCAGGGAGGTTATGCTTGAACTGTATAAAACACTAGTTAGGCCGCTGCTCAAGTATTGCGCGCAGTTCTGGTCACCACATTACAGGAAGGATGTGATTGCACTAGAGAGGGTGCAGAGGAGATTTACGAGGATATTGCCTGGGCTGGGGAGTTTTAGCTATGAGGAAAGATTGGAGAGGCTGGGGTTGTTTTCTTTGGAACAGAGGAGGCTGAGAGGAGCCCAAATTGAGGTGTATAAAATAATGAGGGGCCTAGATAGAGTGGATAGGAAGGGCCTATTTCCCTTAGGTCGATAACCAGGGGGCATAGATTTAAAGTCATTGGTAGGAGGTTTAGAGGGGATTTGAGGAAAAAAAATTTCACCAGAGGGCGGTGGGAATCTGGAACTCACACTGCCTGAAAGGGTGGTAGAGGCAGAAACCATCACATTTAAAAAGTACTTGGATATGCACCTGAAGTGCCATAACCTACAAGGCTACGGACCAAGTGCTGGAAAGTGGGATTAGGGTGGATAGCTCTTTGTCGGCTGGCACGGACAAGATGGGCTGAATGGCCTCCTTCTATGCTGTAAATTTCTATGATTCTATGCATTGTGATTGGCTGCTTAGACAGCATGTTGATGTCACAGCAGATCGCATTAGGGATTTCCCATGAACTTACACTGATTTCAACTGAACATCAGAAAAGCTGATCTTCTCGCCACAGAGATCGCAAGATCTTTGTGGGGAGCTTACTTTGGAGACAGCGGCGAACGCCTTTACTGCCTGCATTTATTTTAACAGTGATTCTATTTTTAACCACAGGCAGCTGGGTTTCCCGGGCCTTGGGAAACTTGACAGCTGAAAGGAGACAAGAGGGGTTGAATCCACGAGGTAAATGCCTTCACAGCACTGCTTGTGGGCCAAGAGGAGCAGGAATGCTTACTCCAGGCTCAACAAGCTACCCAGTAAACACCTCCCCCCCCCTCCCCACCCCCAACCCCCACAGGGATCTGTCTGCTCCCGCCCCAACTTGGACCCCTGCAATCGGGACCCTCCCAGACCACAATCAAACCCTGCCCCCCCCAACGATCTTTCACACTCCCCCAATACACCTACCTACTCTCATAGGCTGCAGCCTTGTGAAGCAGGCTTCCCGCCCGAAAGGCCTCCAGCCTGTTAATCAGGCTGCCTCTGGGCAAGAACCCAGATAGACAGATTTTAACAAGATATAGCAGTGAAGGGTTATGGGGAGCGAGCAGGGAAGTGGCTTTGAGCCCAAGATCAGCCATGATCTTATTGAATGGCGGAGCAGGCTCGAGGGGCCAAGTGGCCCATTCCTGCTCCTATTTCTTACGCCTTAACCCCACTTAAAGGAGCCCTGCAGTTAAATGCTGCAGGACTTCTATAGATATGTGAAGAGAAAAAGATTGGTGAAGTCAAGCGTAGGTCCCTTGCAGTCAGAATCAGGGGAATTTATAATGGGGAACAAAGAAATGGCAGACCAATTAAATACATACTTTGGTTCTGTCTTCACAAAGGAGGACACAAATAACCTCCCAGAGATGTCAGGGAACATAGGGTCTAATGAGAGGGAGGAATTGAATGAAATCAGTATTTGTAGGGAAATGGTGTTACAAAGAAACATAGAAGATAAGAGCAGGAGTAGGCCATTCGGCCCTTCGAGCCTGCTCCGCCATTCAACGAGATCATGGCTGATCATCCAAACCCTAGCACCCGGTCCCTACACTGACAGCCATCCCACACAAGCCCTATCCCTGTAACCCCACGTATTTAATCCCCCCCTAACACTAAGGGCCAATTTTTGTCATGGCCAATCAACCTAACCCGCACATCTTTGGAGTGTGGGAGGAAACCGGTGCACCCGGAGGAAACCCACGCAAACACGGGGAGAATGTGCAAACTCCACACAGACAGTCACCCGAGGCCGGATTTGAACCCGGGTCCCTGGCGCTGTGAGGCAACAGTGCTAACCACTATGCCACCGGGATTGAAGGCCGATAAATCCCCAGGGCCTGATAATCTACATCCTAGGGTACTTAAGGAAGTGGCTCTAGAAATATTAGATGTATTGCTGGTCATCTTCCAAAATTCTATAGACTCTGGAACAGTTCCCATGGATTGGAGGGTAGCTAATGTAACCCCATTATTTAAAAAAGGTGGTAGAGAGAAAACAGGGAATTATAGACCGGTAAGCCTGACATCGGTAGTGGGGAAAATGCTAGAGTCCATTATAAAAGATGTAATAGCAGAGCACTTGGAAAACAGTGACAGGATCGGACAAAGTCAACATGGATTTACAAAAGGTAAATCATGCTTCACTAATCTACTGGAATTTTTTGAAGATGTAACTGGTAGAATAGATAAGGGAAAACCAGTGGAGGTGGTGTATTTGGACTTTCAGAAGGCTTTCGATAAGGTCCCGCATAAGAGATTAGCGTGCAAAGTTAAAGCACATGGGATATGGGGTAAGGTACTGACTTGGATAGAGAACTGGTTGGCAGACAGGAAGCAAAGAGTTGGAATAAACGGGTCTTTTTCCGAGTGGCAGGCAGTGACTAGTGGGGTACCTCAGGAATCGGTGCTAGGATCCCAGTTATTCACAATATATATTAATGATCTAGATGAGGGAACTAGATGTAATATCTCCAAGTTTGCAGACAACACAAAGCTGGGTGGGCATGTGTGCTGTGAGGAGGATGCAGAGAAACTCCAGTATGATTTGGACAGGTTGGGTAATTGGGCAGATGCATGGCAGATGCAGTATAATGTGGATAAATGCGAGGTTATCCACTTTGGTGGCAAAAACAGGAAGGCAGATTATTATCTGAACGGCAATAGATTGGGAGAAGGGGAAGTGCAACGAGACCTGGGTGTCCTTGTGCACCAGTCGCTGAAGGTAAGCATGCAGGTGCAGCAGGCGGTTAAGAAGGCAAATGGTATGTTGGCCTTCATAGCGAGGATTCAAGTACAGGAGCAAGGATGTCTTGCTGCAGTTGTACAGGATCTTGGTGAGACCACACCTCGAGTATTGTGTGGCTATTCTTAAGGCTAAAGGGATCAAGTGCTATGGGGAGAAAGCAGGGACAGGGTACTGAATTTGGATGATCAGCCATGATCTTATTAAATGGTGGAGCAGGCTCGAGGGGCCGAATGGCCTGCTCCTGCTCCTATCTTCTATGTTTCTATAACATTCGGGAAACCCGTTCTTCCGGGTTTCGTGACATCACAACAGCCCACCAGCACAGAACTCGCCTCCAGGCTGAAATACAGGCCATTGTGTCTCTGAATATAATGAGTTCAGGCCTGTAGAAGCAGTCACGACTTCACTTAAGTACGTATTAAAAAAATAATCTTTATTGA
Source organism: Somniosus microcephalus (assembly GCF_052327205.1). Lineage (NCBI taxonomy): Eukaryota > Metazoa > Chordata > Chondrichthyes > Squaliformes > Somniosidae > Somniosus > Somniosus microcephalus. The sequence continues at coordinate 277,052,365 of NC_140989.1, read as the reverse complement.
TGACAAACTTCAAATACCAGCAAAGCAGCAACATGACCATCCTTGCTGTAGGGCACCTTACCAACAGGACACAGTAATCATTTCTGTCCTGAGAACTACGCCAACCGAAGCTTTAGACAAATGCGCGAAATGCGACTCTAACCCATTGTCTGTTTTACAGCGATGGCTATCATGCCGTCCGAGTGTCCGTTGTGGAGAGGTGGGACACTTCATTAACATATTTAAATCAGGCTCCCACAGTCCAATCGGGAGCCCGATTTAAAATTCACTGCTGCTGCGCAGATTTCCCAGAAGTCGGAAAACCCGACAGTGAAAAGGAGGCGGGAGTTACCGGCTCCACAAGGTAAGTGCATTTCTCAGCACTCCATGTTGGCCAGTAGGAGCAGGCGTCCTCCCCCTGGCCCCTCAAGGAAACCTTCGGCCTCCCCCACCGATTGTGGCCTTTCTCCCCCAGCACTTCCGATTGCCGACCTTTCCCCCACCCTTCTGGTTACTGACCCTCGCCCGTCCCTCCCAGTTATGTCTGATCTCAGCCTTCAGCCCCTACGGCCTCTCTCTCCCCCCTGTCGAGATGGCCGACCTTCTCCCCTCCCCCGTCGCTGGTTTTCCCGCTCAGCCGTCATTTTGGTCAGGCAAAAGGATTAAAAAATTATAAGGGCCTGCTGTTCAGCAGAATCTCTGTGACCCCGACCTTGCTTGGCTCGTTGGCCTTTTTTAGCCTCCCCACCTCCCCGTACATATCGGGGCCACAGCCTCCAGTTCCAATTCAATGCCCACCGTCAAGCTATGATATGAAAGTATGGCCCTGCTCTCACTCTCATCTTCCAGACACCCTGGATCTCACTCCCATCTTCCAGACACCCCGGATCTCACTTCCACCATCTTCCAGACACCCCGGATCTCACTCCCACCATCTTCCAGACACCCCGGATCTCACTCCCATCTTCCAGACACCCCGGATCTCACTCCCATCTTCCACACACCCCGGATCTCACTCTCATCTAACAGCTACCCCACAAAACAAAAAGGAAAAAAGAGAAAATAAGAGAGCGAGACAAAAAAAGGACATTAAAAACTAGAAAAATACAAGAAGCAAACCAAAAAACAACAATCAGAAAGGCACCAAATAAAAGAGAACAAAAGCAGAAACAGAAAATAAAACAGGTAGTAAACCAGAAGAGCTCAGAGAACCAGTAACACAGAAAACAAACACAAGTGTCAGGTGCTGCATTCTTCTACTTACTGTGAGCAATGCCACAAATACATAATGGGCCGGATTTTCCGATCAGAGGCTTCCTACGGGCGGATGCCTCCAATCGGAAAAAATCTACGAACTTACCTGCTGGCTCCATAGGTCCGGAGACTTCCGATGCTGGGCCTCTCCACTACAAAATGTGCAGAGGCCCAGGTATCCCGGGGCGCAGGCGGTTCGCAAGTGTCCCTGAGATCAAGTGGACCATGGGGAACCAATCGAAGGGAATCCCCCTTCATAATTTTGACAAGTCTGTACGGACAGACCTGTCAAAAGTATGAATGGGGATCACTTAAAAAAAAAAAGTTAAATATTAAATAATTTTTTAAAAATCACATTTAAAATTAGTTACAATTACATTAAATTAAATATTTTAATCAAAAGTTTAATTTTTTGAAAAAAATGAAAGTTTTTTTTACAGGGCTAAAATAAACTTACCTTTTTTTAAAAGTATTTTAAAATTATAATTGAGTGAATTTTTTTTATTTTTTAAAACTTTTATGCTGGTAAAGGCAGACCGTACGCCTGCTTTTACCAGGCGCAAGATTTAAAGGTTTTCAGCGGGCGGAAGTTGGGCAGAAAGCGGAGCTCTCTCCCCGCGGGGGCCCATCTCCTGGGCAGGCGGATGATCTGTCAAGAGGATTCTTGACAGATCGGAAGTGCCGGATTTTAGCGCATGCGGTTCGCATGCCTGAAACCGGCATTTTTTTTGTGAAGTTCCAATCCTGGTGAGCTCAGGTTGGACAATTGGGGCCACGGCGTTATAGCTCTACCTCCTCTGCCACACTGGACACTTGTGATTTTTCTACATTTAGAGAGGCTGCTCATAAAATTAACCCACAATCCAAATAAAGGAAAGCCACCATCAGCTAATGCTTTAGCGCTGAATTACATTTGCACTTCCAAAATTGAAGCGCCAGTGAGATATTCTGCCAAACCAAACAAAGAAAATGTTTTACTTCTTACCATAACAGAAGAAAAAGTTTCTCCAATTTCACATTCCAAGAGGCAAACTGACCCAGACATTGAAGAGGATATATGCTACAAGGTCACAATTATAGTGAATGCATCATCGTGACACCAATGAAAAATAAAAACCCCAAGATAATCCTTTTATTATTAAGGGTTTGTGGTTTTTATGGCAAAATGGATGGAACTGCAAAACATAACCCTGAAAACACCAGTGTAATTCCCAGAATCTTGTGCAATAAAAAATTAATTTACCCAGTCACCAAAAGTGTCCCTGTTGATGCTATGCAAACAATTGATGACATTTCTTATACGGTATAAGCATTTGAAAAAGAGGTTTGCACATAGTATCCGAGAAAGAAAATTCAAGATTTACCTGCCAACAGCTCCAGTTGCTCCCAATACCATTGCAGACAAGAGTAGCTGGAGAACAAAAGTTTAGTTTAGAACCGGTCTCTAACAAAGCAGGGGTGTCCAAACTGCAGCCATGGGCTACAAGAGCTCTACCAAATCTAGGCAACCCAGTTATATTTGTACATGTATTTCTTACTTGCTGGTTTCTCCCGTTTGAATTTATTGGCCTAGAGGTTGGAATGGGCCATTCTTAATGCAGTTGCCTTATTGATGGATAAATCCTAAATCAGAACATCACAGTCTATTAGTATTAGCAACCCGAGATATATGCAAGTTAATCAGAAAGCAGAAAGTTGAGATCAATCTGTCTCCTAAGGCTCTATGACATCCACTGAAGCAGCCCAAAGATAAAGGGCTAAAAATTGAGTAGCGCCCCAACTTCGCCGTGGCGCTAAAAGTAGCGCCCCGGAAAAATTAGCGTCCCCGCGCTGGAAATTGAGTGGTTGCGCCCCAAAAGGGAAGCGGGGCGCTACTGGAAGCGCCCCGCATCCCTCTTGGGGCGCTGTGAGTCAATATTGCGGCGTTATGTGCCGCAGCGCCACACGCTGCGGCACGTCGCGGTATTGCAGGCCTTCCTCCCTTTCTTAAAGGGGAGGGGCCTTGTGCAGCGCGACCTGGGGCCCAGCTGGGCCCCCAGGGATCGGGAGTGCAGGCAAAAGAGCCTGGCACTCAAGAGAAGTGCCGGGCTCTTGGAGCGCAGCCAGCACTCTGCGGGGGGGGGCATTTCAGGAGGTCTGGGACAGGAGCGCAGGCAGGTGCTGGCAGGTGGCCAGCAACAAAAATGGCCGCCCCGCACCTCGCCTTTAAATTGTGCCTCCCCAGCCGCAGGTACTCCCCCCTGACCCCGTCGGACATAGCGTCCGGCGGTAAGTCAGGGGGCGCTCCCGAAGACCGTGGCCGGTGCGTGAGCGGGGCGCTGCGCACGCCAATGACGTCATCGCCAGCGGCGCAGCGCCGCAGGACGTTACCGGTTAGCGCCACCACTAACCTCCCACTGAATTTTGCGGGAGGCGTGGGCGGTGCCGCGCCCGGGCGCTAGTTGCTTTGCGTCCCATTAGCGCCCTCTTAATGTGCTAACGGGAGGCGCAACAACTGAATTTTCCCCCCAAAAGCTTTGACACTCCTGTTCTACATAACTGTATGGCAAACTGATGGGACACTAAAGGCAATTTTAGGGGAGACACAGCCATGAAATAAGTTTAAGACAACAAAACAAAAACACCATCTTTCTTCCAATGGTCAGCAAAAAATTTGTACAATTGTGGACTCAAACTTAATCTCTTCATAACTATAATTTCCCATTCCTGGCATCATCCTGGTAAATCAGTACTGTATGCTCTCCATGGTTTTCTTTATTTGGGTGTCCAAAACCGCACATTGTGGCCTAACCAATGTTGTGTGCAAATGTATTACTTCTTGACTCAAGTGCTAAATGTCCCTACCTATAAAGCCCAAAATGCAGTTGGCCTTTTATATAGCTTTATCTACCTGTATGAGTACACTCAGGGAATTATGAATTTGAACATTTAGGTCTTTCAGTTTATCCACACCTTCAATGTATTTCATTTGAGTGTAAACTCCCAAAATAGTGAGTATAAAGGACCATCATCAAAAGGAAAAGTAGAGGCAATCAAATGGAAGTCCTTACTGGGGCAGTGGTAGGGAAAACCTACATAGCACATCAAGAAACCCAAGGAATGGGAAGACATCAGAAAGCCAGCAAAAGAAAAAGGACACTACATCCCCATCAAGAGTACAACCCAAGGACAATCGCTGCTATATCAAACAAGGATGTTTTCCCCCCGACATAGTATCACAATCATTTGGAACTTTGCCAAGCTCAGGCAGAGAGAATGCATGATCTTATCCGATGGGATCATCTTCCATAGCAACCTGATGCCAAACACTGGGATACATTCACACCCAGCAAAAAATGATCTAAACAGACCTTGTTCTTACTGCTTGCAACAAAAGTACATACTCCAAGTCACAAGCTCACATAGTGATCTCTTCAGTATGTAATGTGGAGTGGGGTTTGATATAGATATGGTTCTCCCTTAATCTGTTCTCTTGTTAAGGGTCCGGGCTTCCTCCTTTTTGTTACCTCCTTTCCAAAGGCTTCCCATTCCTTAAATTTTTCAATTTATGTACATATGCCCTATCACTATTCCAATATATGCTAGTTGATTGATTTAATTAAGAATGAGATGTTAATTATGAACTATCAAAACTTTCATACCTCATCTTTTCCATACAGCAAAGCAAATTTATCCTTGTATTTGTGAACGCATTGACCAAAGTCCAGCAAGTCACTGCTGGTGAACTTTAACCCCTGGAATGTTGGAATCTTTTTCTCAATCCCATTTAGTAGCTCCATGACATTGACTGCAATGAAAGAAAGTTATGTTAGATTTTAGAGAAATCTTGTGATAATCTCAGTCTCTGTTGTACATTTTGATACTTACAAGATACTCCAGTTAAATCAGGAAGGTGGTAATAGTAGAAAGGGATGCCAGGGGCAGCATCTGCCACTTCCTTTAAAAACTCTGTCAAAGCCTCTGCAACAAGAAGTTAAATTGTTCACTGGCTTTATAAATGCCTGGATAGAAACAATTTCTTATCAACTTTGTGCAATATTAGCATAACATTGCCAACATAATAGTCATTGCACTTCAAAAGTAATTCAATATGTGCTCCGAGATGTTTCGACACGAAAAGATGCTGTATAAAATGCAGATTTTTATTACTGATGGATCATCCATGTTGTTGCTCAGCATTAGATAAAAGCAGCAATAGTATTGTAAGATATGGTAAGTGTAATGTATGTATTATTACACGGACGTAACAGTAAGAGAGTCAGGATAAGAGAATAGTGCTGAAGTATTTTTAATCGGCTTGAAATTTGAACCAGTGTAAGTGGATAATGTGAAGGTGTTTTTGATTGCCTCAAATTTCCCCAGAGTGCCTTAATGGAGGGAAAGGTGTTGCGGGGGTGGGGGAAGAAAGAGAGAAAGGGGTCAGAGTTTCCCAAGAGCCAATCAAAAAAAAGCATGGCAGATTGTTTTTGTGCTACAGACACATATGCAAGATTATAGAAGCTATATCTACAAGTTAATTATCAGAAGTAATTTAGAAGCCCCTGTAGCCAAAACAGGGTGATGTAGTGCAATATGAAAACAAGAGTTAGGAGATATTTTCCTCTGGTTACCTCCTAAAGTTAACTGTTTTCAAAAATTGTGCATTTCTCTCCTGAAAATATAATGTTGTCATTCTGAAAATCTTGGTTTTTATTATAACAAGGGAAATTTCCAGGTGATCTAATGGCTCACTGGGTAAATGTACCGCCCAGTGAGCCATACAGAGCAGGAAGGTACCAGGTTTGATCCCGAGTCTGTGCTGAGTTGGGTGCTGTAATTGGCCTCAGAGCATAAACATCAGTCAAGGTTGCTTCTTCTAATCACCATTCACTTCCCCCACTAGAAAGTGCACGTGCGGCTATCATGTGAACGCAGAGTTAGGCTCAGCTGCTATCCTTCTGATACTCAAAGTCTAGACTCACAAAACCACCTAGTTGAAATGTTGGAGGAATTCAGTTGCCCTTGGAGCTGTACACCAGGACAAGTTTGCCTTTAAAAGAGCAGAGATGAGGAGAAAATGGAGAAGAAAAACCAAGATAAATTTTCATTTCGCTGCCACACCAATCAGATTAACATTATTTACAGCTTTCCCCGATAGTGAAAATAAGGTAGATCCTTTCAAAAAGGATTCTTTTACATTGACCAGTTCCAATATTCCACAGCTTCATTTAATCAGAGGATTCAGTGACATTCTTTCAATACGAGGTTCATGCACAATCCATTTTGAAAGTGATTTTCACCTACACTACTGTGCAAAAAAAAAGTCACTCTTTTATTAAGATCAATCTGCTTTGTGTGCTATGAACTCTGACTGAATAGCCAGTCAATCTTTTGGTCAGCAATCCCATAGAATATTGACATAAATGCACAACCTATACTTTGAGGCTTGAAAAAGAACGGTGAAATGACTGCAATCCCAGAAGCATTGCACTTGGCGGCATGCTTTGCCTGAAACAAAATACAAACAAAAAACTGTATTAGTCATTTCCTTCAATGCCTTGCCTGTATGAATTAGTACTTCAACCGAAACTACATATATTTGTCAGGCTAATAATATCAAAACTGCATTTTCAATCTCAGCCAAAGATGACATATCACCAAGAAAGGACACACTTCATAATGCCCAGAAAAGTCCCCCATTTTAATATTAGAATTTAATCTGTTTAAGTGTTCAAACTCTTCAATTGCAGATATAGTAGTATCAATTAAAAATCCAACAATTTTTTTTCTCAAATCAAAAAATCTTCATAGTGTTTGTGCAGTTTAGTAGACCTTGTGTGTTGTCATTGAACAAATTGGAAATGGTCAACTTTTACTGCCACCTCAGCCCATGATATGGGGTAAGTAAAAAGAATTCCTCTGGACACAATAAAACTGTCAAAAGGGCTCTAAATTAACACATTTACAATTTTGCTGGAATTGGGCTCATGGGCAATGGTCATAGGTTCTTTCCACTAAGTTTATGATGCTGTTAACACATAGGGGGATTTTTATATGGTGGAAGTCTTCCCCTATGGTAGCGTCAGCTTGGCAAAGTTTCATCTCAGTCAAAAGGTAGTGGGAGTTCAGCACATAATTCTAGGCTGATATAGGAGTGCAGCATTGAGGCCTGCATTGTCAGAGGTACTATCTTTCGTATAAGATGTTAAGTTAACTGAGGCCTCGATGCCCAGGAGGATGAGCACGATCCTTTGGCAATTTTTCAAAGAGAAGCAGGGAGTTCACCCTGGGTCCTGGCTAACATATATCCTCCAAGAAAAACAGATTAACTGATAGTTCGTCTTACTGATGTTGAGGAACCTTCTTGTGCGCAAATTGGTTGCCGTGAATGCCTACACATGAATAGTGACTACTCTTCAAAAGGTCATTAATCGGGTGTGAAGCATTTTCAGGCTTCCAGAGTGCAGTAGTACATAAATGCAAGTTCTTCTGGTTAATCAGACATATCTACAGAAATAAAGATGTAAAAATAGAGATTTCCAACCAATTTATTTTCAAGCAACAAAGTTATCAAGTAATTGCTAACACTTGAAGAAGACCTTCGAGTTTTAAAATTGTGTCAAAAACTAGTAATAAAAGAGGGTGATAGAAGCAGCAGGTGCCACCTGTTATAGAAACTTCGCAGAGTTTCTGTAACACCCAAGCAGAATTGTGTATTTGTTTTATAAAAGCCTGTACAGTGACAGCTTCATATCAATGTTGTGCAGTATTAGCATAGGTAACAGCTCTACATTTTAATTCTGAATAGCCAAAAGGCATATAGAAACTCCTGTAAAATGAAAAGGATGATGTTGACAAGAATGACAGGTGATTGTATTTATTTTCACTAGCTACACCCTACAGTGGAAAGGTACACATCAATGCATTAGCACTTTCAAGAGAGGAGAAAATTGTAAAGATACTACAAATTTTCATTTAGTTGTTCTATCAGTCAGAGAAGACTTCTCTTGAAAGAACACATTAAAATGAGATCCTTTTGAAATGGATTAACTTCTACTGGACATTCATTTACATATTAAAATGTTGGTTATCTAAAATTCTCAAATTGGCTAACTCCATTATTCGTCAACTAGTTTGACAATATATTCAAGCTCGTTACAACTGTACTGATGCCTTTCCCATCTAATCATGGCTATTACTTTAATAGGAGGGTTGTGCACGCTTATTTTATAATAAAGGAATTCACTTCCAGAAGTCCTCCCAGGTTTTGTTTTGTAAATCGTTGAAACATCGACATAACTAAAATAGAAACATAGAAGATAGGAGCAGGAGTAGGCCATTCGGCCCCTCGAGCCTGCTCCGCCATTCAATGAGATCATGGCTGATCATCCAAACTCAGTACCCTGTCCCTGCCTTCTCCCCATATCCCTTGATCCCTTTAGCCTTTAGAAATATATCTAACTCCTTCTTAAATATATTTAATGAATTGGCCTCAACTGTCTTCTGTGGTAGAGAATTCCACAGGTTCACCACTCTCTGGGTGAAGAAATTCCTCCTCATCTCTGTCCTAAATGGCTTACCCTTTATCTTTAGACTGTGACCCCTGGTTCTGGACTCCCCCGCCATTGGGAACATCATTCCTGCATCTAGTCTGTCTAGTCCTGTTAGAATTTTATAAGTTTCAATGAGATCCCCTCTCATTCTTCTAAACTCCAGCAAGTATAAGCCCAATCGACCTAATCTCTCCTCATAAGTCATTCCTACCATCCCAGGTATCAGTCTGGTGAATCTTCGCTGCACTCCCTCCATGGCAAGAACATCCTTCCTCAGATAAGGCGACCAAAACTGCACACAATACTCAAGGTGTGGTCTCACCAAGGCCCTGTACAACTGCAGCAAGACATCCTTGTTCCTGTACTCGAATCCTCTCGCTACGAAGGCCAACATACCATTTGCCTTTTTAACCGCCTGCTGCACCTGCATGCTTACCTTCAGCGACTGGTGCATAAGGAAAACCTGGTCTCGTTGCACTTCCCCTTCTCCCAATCTATTGCCGTTCAGATAATAATCTGCCTTCCTGTTTTTGCCACCAAAGTGCATAACCTCACATTTATCCACATTATACTGCATCTGCCATACATCTGCCCAATCACCCAACCTGTCCAAATCATACTGGAGTTTCTCGGCATCCTCCTCACAGCACACACGCCCACCCAGCTTTGTGTCGTCTGCAAACTTGGAGATATTACATCTAGTTCCCTCGTCTAGATCATTAATATATATTGTGAATAGCTGGGGTCCTAGCACCAATCCCTGCGGTACCCCACTAGACACTGCCTGCCACTCGGAAAAAGAGCCATTTATTCCAACTCTTTGCTTCCTGTCCGCCAGCCAGTTGTCTATCCAAGTCAGTACCTTGCCCCCAATCCCATGTGCTAAAATGTATTGCCCAGTGTGCCATACAGAGCAGATACAATCCTGGGTCTGGGCTGAATTAGCGGAGCTTGGCTGGGTTGGTAGGAAGGGTATGTGCTCTACTCCATATCATCAACATCCCTCATTTTGATAAATACAAAAGTCATAAAATTCTATTAAAAATAACAAATATTAAAAATAATGCATACAGAGCACACTAAGACAAAAATCCTTGTTAAGATCAACTTTCTGCATACCATGACTGGTTCACAAATGGGGAGTAGATTTGATAACAGTCTATAGATCACATCTAGTGACAAGGTTAGGGAGCTTTTTTGAACAGATTGATAACGTGTGGGTTTAATCAACAAGTGCCTCCTTTTTCTAGGAAGTTTCAACACAAATCATTCAGGGAAAGTGAAGACTAAATTTAGGGAATAACAAATAACAGTTAAAATTATGTAATCATTAAATGATTCATATTATACAGGACTTCGTAGTTAGCAAGGACAGACTAGTGTAATTTTAAAATGGAACAAAATATTATTCAGACAGGGTGGTGCAGAACACACACAAAAATAAACACCCACAAGAAAATAATCCATCAGCGATTACATCAGTCCGATGCCACCTGGGAACTCGGCCACTTTTGGAATGGGAACTAGGAGTACCGCTACCCTGACCCGTAGACAATTACTAATTTAAACTCCAGCAATCCAGCGTTGTGTTAACATGAAGTTTAAGTATCATAGGATGACAGAATTATATGGATTCAACTTGCATCCTTTGAGGGATAATTGTTGGCTATGGTTACAAGTATCTTTAAAATAAAGCATTCAGTTTTCAGTAAGAAGGCACTTCAGTGCTAAAAACAATAATTTTAATAGTACAATAGTGATGATAATGTAGTGACTTCCTTCTCTCACCTCCTCCTGCCCCCCAAAAAAATTCCAGGTGAAAAATAATGAAACATGAGTATGAAATCTCAAATATAGCCCATATAGTCTCAAAAATAGCCAGTACAAAAGAAACTTGTTCCTTAGGAAAGTCAGGCAATTCAGAACCAAAATATTTCCAATTTGTCACAAAAAAAAATTAGCAATAAAAAGCTAATAAAATCTATGACAATTAATTTTACCCCCTTTTTTGAAGGAATTTGTACAACTTAGACTGAACTGCTCCTTCCCTCCCCAGGGGGGGGGCACTGTTGCCTCACAGCGCCAGGGACCCGGGTTCAAATCTGGCCTCGGGCGACTGTCTGTGTGGAGTTTGCACATTCTCCCTGTGTCTGCGTGGGTTTCCTCCGGGTGCTCTGGTTTCCTCCCACAGTCCAAAGATGTGCAGGTTAGGTTGATTTGGCTATGATAAATTGACCTTTAGTGTTAGGGGATTAAATACGTGGGGTTACGGGGATAGGGTGGGATATGTGTCGGTGCAGGCTCGATGGGCCGAAATGGCCTCTATCTGCACTGTGGGGATTCTGTGATTCTGTGATCACTTCCATATATTGCAATTGGAGTCATTAACTTGTGACACTTGCTGGTTGCACACGACACTGAAATACTGCTAGCCAAGGAAATAACAAATATGAAAAATGAGACAAAGCAGAGTAAAAGTACAGTAAAGATCAGCAAAGACAGGAGGGAATACAGAGCCAATCCTGGTGGCACAACACACTTAATCACACTCCAGCTTCCCCAGACAGGCAATTACCAATCTCAACTGGCCACAAGGTATTGTATCAAGCAGAAATGAGGTGTAAAGCTAAAGGAATCAAAAACCAGCAGCACCTCCATTTGAACTGCACTTCAGCACCTACTACTAGCAGGCTAAAAAAGACATTAACTGAAGCTACTGAGATCCTCAAGGTGAATTGCCCAATAATAATCTGGTATTAAGGTGCATAGCTCAGGGTATTTATGTTAGTGCAAGCTTGGCTTAGTTGGTAGCACTTTCAAATCGGAGACAAAAGGTTTTGCTTTCCAGCCCTATACAGGTACACTATCCCTTATCCGAAAGCCTTGGGACCAGCTGAGTTTCGGTTTTCGGAATTTTTCGGATTTCAGAAGGTATTATTATAAGACTGGGAAATTTGTATTTAATATAAATTTTAAAAGTTCAGGCTACCTCTTGCGACTGTTCCATGTCTCATTCCCCTTCCTGCTTCTCTGGAAAGCCGGATATCGGCTGACTCCTACTAAGCTGGCCCGCAAATCAGGACGGGCCGCGGTTCGGGTCGGGTTGGGGGGGGGGGAGAAAAGAATATCGGACGGGTTGGGTGGGGGGGGGGGTTGAAAAGAATATCGGACTGGCCGCGGTTCGGTTCGGGTTGGGGGGAGAAAAGAATATCGGACGAGCCGCTGCAGCTATCGGACGGGCCGCTGTATTGTTGGGTTCACTCTCCCGGTACCTCCTTCACACTGCCCGGCTCGGCCTGCAATCTCCTACCCAGGAGGGAACTCTGTGACCCCCTGCCCTGCTCAGCGTAAGTCGTGCGCCACTCTGGTCATGTCGTGCGCACGACTTACGCTGAACGAAAAAACTTTCGGTTTTTAGAGGTTTTCTGAAGTTCGGATAAAGGATAGTCTACCTGTACTCAGATTTGAGTTTATAATGTAGACTGACCGTCCAATTGGATACGGAGAAAGTGCTGCACTGTCAGAGGTACCATCCTTCAAATGAGATGTTAAATTAACTGAGGTCCTATCTGCAAGGTCACATAGATATTGAAGTTGTAGTGGAAAAGGCGAGATCAAGCTGTAGTGGAAAAGACGAGATCAAATGGGCTGAAGGGCCTTTAACCAATCTGGAAAATGTCCTTTGGACAAGACATTAAAGCCTCTGAAATATTTCAATGAATTTTCTCCATTGAGGGAGAGAGAACTTAGACATTCAATTTCATGATGCTTATTGGTAATTATGAATATTTTGAAACTGGGTAATTGAAAACATCTCCCATTACAACAAAGTATTTGAAGTTTCAGTGCAATTTGTTCACAGAGGCAAGGATTCCATTCGTGTCAAAAAACAGCTGGCATTCTCAGGAAGGTTATGGTGAACTGAATTCCCAAGTGTGAATGGACAAGTCATTCCTTTCAGAGAATGGCTTAGTGGGAGCCACTGTGGCAGAAAGCTCTTCTGTTGGATAGTGTTTGTACAGCTGTAATGTGAGAAAGTAGGGAGTACCACTCCTTTATGCCAGTACAGATATAGATAAGGATTGCAGAAAATATCAATACACCTTCAGCCATTATATTAGCAATAAAATCCTAGGTTGATTTAACTTTTTGAAAGATAGTAATCTAAAAGCTTACATAAAAGATCATACACTGTATCTTTGTCCAGCTAAGTCAATATATAGCCACAAAGAACTCAATGATAAATAGCAACGATATATATAGTACATAATTATGTTTAGTTTGGTAGCATTATGCATAAGCAGGGCTCATGCCTTTTCTTGTCAGATGGCTGAAGACTAAACAACGGGGGAGCAAGGTCCAGGTGTTGTGGCCACTAGTTATGAGCCAGAGAGAGGGTATTTGGAGCTTGCTGCGGTGCCTGGGCAAGTATTACAGCGTTAATGATTCAAGATCTTCCTGGAACAGGGTTGTAGAGTAAAAGTAAGCTAACATGAAAGGAGCCCAAACATTTTAGTGCTTTTAGCTCCAGGTGAAGCTCATGTTTTACTTGTTTGGACTGTTGTGTTTGAGGTGCTTTGCATACGCAGTTGTGGTGGGACGATTCAGTTGGTGCCATTGTTTGAGCAGTGCATATAGCACCATCTGGAGGAAAGGCGAGACCAGTCAATTTTTTCATTTCAATACAAGTCATTTGAACTGCAATAATTAATGGCCCTCAGGTGCAATCTCCAGTTTTTTGAATAGAAGGCAAGTTGACATGTTTGACCACACCATCCTCCTCCAATGCCTCTTTGTTCTCCAGCTGAGTGGAACTGCCTACACTTGGTTCCATTCTTATCTATCCAGTGATAGCCAGGAGAATCACCTACAAGGGCTTCTCTTCCCACTCCTGCACCATACCTCTGGAGTCATCCAAGGTTCTATGCTTGGCCCCCTCCTATTTGTTATCAACATGCTGTCCCTCGGCGACATCATCTGTAAGCACAACTAAGAACTGTGATGGAGTCTCCCTGGTCTTCACCTTTTACCCCACCAGCCTCCACATTTCACAGATCATCCTCCGCCAACGCAAGCTTGAGGAACATCATCTCATCTTTCTACTAGACACCTTACAGCCTTCTATCCTTCACACTGACTTTAATAACTTCAGACCTTAACCACAGCTCCCATTTTCCCTCCCCCAAAAGGTGCTGGTAATGTAGGATGGGTTCACCAGAGCAACTGGGAATGGAGGAGGTGTGGGCTTGTGCTTGGGATTTCCCCCATTGGTACATGGCCGGCGGGGTGATCTGCACCCACTGGTGTCTACCTGCCTTTCTTCCAGCACATTCCTGGGCCACGGGAGCATTCTCTGCTTTCCCATGCTTCCTCTCCCTTTGTTATTTGCTGTAACCGTTCACACATCCTCTGGACACATCTTTTGTTTCATTAATTTAATTCATTATCACCTCTTTTGGCCTTGCACTATTACTTCTGTCATTTAATTATCTCTTGCCCTCCACCCAATCACAGATGTTTCTTTTTTCTTTTCCTTCCCCCTTTTCCCTGGCTCTGTACTTGTTAATCTGCAACATCTTCCAGTTCTGACAATAGGTCATCAACCTGAAACATCAACCCTGTTTCTCTCCAGATTCTGCCTGACCTGCTGAATGTTCCCAGCATTTTCTGTTTTTATTTTACATTTTATATTAATTGCTGCATTCATTTTATGAATTTCTTTGCTCCTTCATGTCGGTAGAGGTCTCCATTATCCCCTCTTCTCTTTCCTCCTGTCCGATCCACTTTAAGAAGCTAGTTTCAGCCACAGCCTATTAGAGCCGTTCCAAATGACATTACACATGTGGCTTGACCAAGCTAGGAAAGTAACTCAGTCATTAAAAGCTGATCATTTCACACTCCATCTTGCACGGCCAGAATGAAGCAAATATTTTGCATGGGAGCTAGCGATACCAATCATTGCATGGTAACAGCCACTTACATTTAGCTAATTGGTACCATGTTTTTAACCGTGCGAGGTGTGCCACAGTATGAATACCACATATTTAGTAAAATTCTAGACCTGGAAGGTGCGTAGAAAACCACTGCAAGGCACTTCATAGAGGCATAATCAATAAAATGGATGTTGAGCAAAAGGAGATATTAGGAAGGGATGATCAAAACCTTGGTTAAGATGATGGGTTTTATGGAGGGACTTAGACAGGAAGGAGAAAAGATGGAAGAGATCGAATTCCAGATTCCAGTGTGGAGTCTAGGTGACTGAAGGCACAGTAGCCAATGGTGGGACAAATGGAGGGGTGGATGCATAAGAGGCCAGAGTCAGATGTACAGAGAATTTGGTGGGGTAGATCTGTAAGGGGTTACAGAGATAGGAAAAAGTGAAGCCTTTAAAGGGATTTGAACACAAGGATGAAAATTTAAAATTTAAGTGTTGTGGGACCAGGAGCCAACGTAGGTCAGCAAGGACAAGGACGATAGGTGAGCAGGACTTGTGGAGGAGATATGGGCAGTAGAATTTTATTTGAGTTGGTTGATGGAGGATGAGAGGCCAAAGCTGACAGCAGCAGTGCCATCTTAGAATCAGCAGGGATGAGCATCCTTTTTGGTGCTGAATACTGATCCTAAGCAGTCATTTTTCAAAATTCAGTCAGAAAAGGTGTCATGCCTTTTCAGATTTCACACCAAATGAGAAGCAAAAGCTAGCACACCATGCCAGGTAAGTATGCCCATCGGAAGGCCATCTGCACAACAATACCCCCAAGAAGAATGAAGAGAACAAAAAATGCCCAACATCTTTCTGGTTGTGAGACACTAGAGGGTCGATTTTCCTGGAGCCGTCAGGCGGGGTTTCAGGCGTGTGGGGGTGAAATCCCGATTTCGGGGGTCCCGACACCATCCCGCCCAAAACCCGCCTCCACGTAAGCTTCAGGGGAGGCGGGTACCCGCTCCGCACTGGGACCCGCCGACCCGAGGCAGGAAGGGGTTCGTGCCAATTAACTGCCTGTTAACAGGTAGTTAACAGGCAGTTTTTAGCCTAATCCCTATTTTGAGGGGTGTCGTGTGGGATTCCCGATGGCTCCAAATCACGCCAGGTTAGAGCAGGCGGGCCGTCGGGTTGAAGGACTTGGAGGGGTCGTGATGTCGGTGTTCAGGTGAGTGATGGGTGCATGAGTGCAAAGGTAAGTGTGTTTGGTGTGTTTAAAGTGTGTAAAGAAGTTTAAATTACCTGTACTTACCTTAACAGCCTTTCTTCCTCTCGGTTTCGGGAGTCCATCACTCAGCCGGCACTGAAAGCAAAATGGCTGCGATCTGTCAAAAGTGAGAGCCTTCAGCTTTCAATGCCGGTGAGACTTCTAACTGAGTCTGTGTAGAAGGACTCAGGTTAGAAGTCAGACTGTCAGTGTTTGACAGCTTCAAACAGCTGTGAAACACTGATATTTCATCTGTCACGACTTCTTGACAGATGAAATTTCAGTCTGTGATGTCACCTGTTGCCGGGTGGCCCTTAATTGGCCTGCTGAGCCCGCTGGGCGGGCTTAACAAGGTCAATCAAGGGAAAATCGCGTGGATTGGCCGAACGTCGATGTAGGCGGGACTAAAACCTGAAAGTTGTAGTCCCGCCTCCTTCCCAACAGCTTTATGAAAATCGACCCCTAGATCTTAACAAAGAAAAGAGCGTCTGTGATTGAGATTTTGCTCTCCTCACAGTGAATTGGATAAGAGTCTAGTTCTTAAAAGTTGTCTTTTGGATACATCAACCCTTCCAGGTTGTAGGGAGGGATGGGAGAGGAAAAAATAAGTAAAATGTCCCTCCATTTGGCCATATTGAAAAAAATCAATTTAGGAAAAGAATATTAGCTTAATACAGAATATTAGTTCTATTTAATAAAAATAGAAAATTCTAGAAATGCACAGTTGAATCAGCATCTGGAAAATAAAAAGAAAATAGGAACAGGAGTAGGCCTTGAGCCCTTCCCCCGACCATTCAGATTCTGATGAATCTTCTGTGCATTTCCAGATTTTATTTGTGATATCCAGGCACTGCAGATTTTCAGCATTCGTGGCTGTTCTTTGCATCTCAGTTACAAGTTGTTGGTAATTAAAAAAAAAAAAATAGCTATATGGAATGTAACTACAGCTAGTATATTTATTAAATTATTGAAGCTCACCAACTGTTGCGATTCTTTTATACTCAAGGAACCCACATGAATGATCACCTGATCTAACCTGGAAAAAGAGAATACCATTATATTTAAAGGAACTCAAACAGAGAAAAACAATCCGTAAGTTGGTAAACGAGACGGATTTTGCGGTCAGGTCACACTTGCACTTCCCAAAGACTTTCTATGGGCTTTTGCACGAGAAGGTCCCGTCAGCCAACTATCGAAAAAGTGCTGGGACCTGTGTCAACAGGGCAAGCAACTGTGTATCTCCTTAACCAATCAGATTGGAGAAATGTAAGTGAGCAGCGTAGTGTCTGAACCCGGAAGTGTCAGTTAGAATACTGAATTCAAAGTCAAATCAGGTACAGAAATCAAAATAGAGGGAAAGAAAGATTTGATTACGAGATAAAAGAGACAAGGAAAAAGTAAAAAAAATTCAATACAATAATTAAAATATGAAGGAATGAGACGCCACGCTTGTAAAAGTTAATGTTCAGTGCCAGAGGGGTTATTTGGCAGTAATTAAGACTTATCATGCTGTTAAAAGGGTACTTACACTGGAATGGAAAGCCCTAACTTTTTCTGGTGAGTTTAGTGGGTATCTATCAGGTAAGTACAGCAACTTCACGCCATTCCATGTGTTTCAATGCCGAGTCTCTCGGTAAGATACCGTTATCGGGCAACTCTTGGAGAAGCAGGTCAACACTGACAGCAACTTTCTGATTTCCACGTTTAACTGCACATGTACAGTCGCCGGAGTTTGCTGTCCGATTTCCACATAAATAGCAGTGAGCGTTGATAACCTCAGTTATTTCTACTGCAAAATCCGGCACATTATTTCTCTTTCTGCAAGAATTTTTAGAATGACAAAGTCCAAGCTCTTTTTTTTTTTACATGTTTCACGTGGATGGTGACAGACCCACCAAGGTAGCAGGCCCATAATAGAAACATAGAAGATAGGAGCAGGAGTAGGCCATTCGGCCCCTCGAGCCTGCTCCGCCATTCAATGCGATCATGGCTGATCATCCAAGTTCAGTACCCGGTACCTGCTTTCTCCCCATACCCCTTGATCCCTTTAGCCTTAAGAAATATACAGGAAACTTTGTGCTATCCGAGCTGCTGCCGTTCCCTCAAAACTGCCGTACACTCCAGAGCTAATGTTGAAACATACGGAGATGAATCAACAAACCCTGTTGCTTAGCAACAGCCTCTAAACAGTCGGCAAGCGTCTCTGTAGTGTCTCTAGCTGAAGCTGTTGCTTAGCTACAGATGTTGCAGAGCTTGACTGTTCAAAAAAAGCAAAGAAAAGAAACGAAAAGAATAAAAAACAGCTCCTGATTTTTGCCGGTGACTCGAGCTTGCCGGACGGTTCGCCTCCGGATAACACAAAGTTTCCTGTATCCAACTCCTTCTTGAATATATTTAATGAATTGGCCCCTACTGCCTTCTGTGGTAGAGAATTCCACAGGTTCACCACTCTCTGGGTGAAGAAATTCCTCCTCATTTCTGTCCTAAAAGGCCTACCCTTTATCCTTAGACTGTGACCCCTGGTTCTGGATTCCCCGACCATCGGGAACATCCTCCCTGCATCTAGTCTGTCCAGTCCTGCCAGAATTTTATAAGTTTCAATGAGATCCCCCCTCATTCTTCTAAACTCCAGTGAGTACAAGCCCAATCGACCCAATCTCTCATATGTCATTCCTGCCATCCCAGGTATCAGCCTGGTGAATCTTCGCTGAACTCCTTCCATGGCAAGAACATCCTTCCTCAGATAAGGCGACCAAAACTGCACACAATACTCAAGATGTGGTCTCACCAAGGCCCTGTACAACTGCAGCAAGACATCCTTGTCCCTGTACTCAAACCCTCTCGTTATGAAGGCCAACATACCATTTGCCTTCTTAACCGCCTGCTGCACCTGCATGCTTACCTTCAGTGACTGGTGCACAAGGACACCCAGGTCTCGTTGCACTTCCCCTTCTCCCAATCTATTGCCATTCAGATAATAATCTGCCTTCTTGTTTTTGACACCAAAGTGGATAACCTCACATTTATCCATGTTATATTGCATCTGCCATGCTTCTGCCCAATCACCCAACCTGTCCAAATCATCCTGTAGTTTTTTGGCATCCTCCACACAGCACACACGTCCACCCAGCTTTGTGTCATCTGCAAATTTGGAGATATTACATCTAGTTCCCTTGTCTAGATCATTAATATATATTGTGAAAATAGCTAGGGTCCAAGGACCGATCCCTGCGGTACCCCGCTAGTCACTGCCTGCCACTCGGAAAAAGACCCGTTTATTCCAACTCTTTGCTTTCTATCTGCCAACCAGTTCTCTATCCAAGTTAATACCTTGCCCCCAATCCCATGTGCCTTAACTTTACACGCTAATCTCTTACGTGGCCATGTGCCTTAACTTTACACGCTAATCTCTTACGTGGGACCTTATCGAAAGCCTTCTGAAAGTCCAAATACACCACATCCACTGGTTCTCCCTTATCTATTTTACCAGTTACATCCTCAAAAAATTCCAGTAGATTAGTCAAGCACGATTTACCTTTTGTAAATCCATGTTGACTTTGTCCGATCCTGTCACTGTTTTCCAAGTGATCTGCTATTACATCTTTTATAATGGACTCTAGCATTTTCCCCACTACCGATGTCAGGCTTACCGGTCTGTAATTCCCCGTTTTCTCTCTACCACCTTTTTTGAACAGTGGGGTAACATTAGCTACCCTCCAATCCATGGGTACTGTTCCAGATTCCATTGAATGTTGGAAGATGATCAGCAATGCATCTAATATTTCTATGGCCACTTCCTTAAGTACCCTAGGATGTAGATTATCAGGCCCTGGGGATTTATCGGCCTTCAATCCCATCAATTTCCCTAACACCATTTCCCTACAAATACTGATTTCTTTCAGTTCCTCCCTTTCATCAGACCCTATGTTCCCCGACATTTCTGGGAGGTTATTTGTGTCCTCCTTTGTGAAGACAGAACCAAAATATGTATTTAATTGGTCTGCCATTTCTTTGTTCCCCATTATAAAGTCCCCTGATTCTGACTGCAAGGGACCTACGCTTGACTTCACCAATCTTTTTCTCTTCACATATCTATAAAAACTTTTACAGTCAGTTTTTATGTTCCCTGAAAGCTTACTCTCATATTCTATTTTCCCTTTCTTAATTAATCCCTTTGTCCTCCTTTGTTGAATCCTAAACTGCTCCCAATCCTCTGGATTACTGCTTTTTCTGGCCAATTTATATGTCCTCTCCTTGGATCTTATGCTATCCCTAATTTCCCTCGTTAGCCACGGTTGAGTCACCTTTTTTGTTTTATTTTTATGCCAAACTGGGATGAACAAATTCTGTCGTTCATCCATGCGGTCTTTGAATGTTTGCCATTGCCTATCCACCGTTAACCCTTTGAGTGACAGTCCCCAATCAATCCTACCTAATTCGCGCCTCACACCATCGTAGTTACCTTTATTTAAATTCAGGACCCTAGTCTGAGTCAACTAATGTTACCCAGTGTTGCAATTCTCAATAAGAAAATGGTCAAAAAACTCCCAGGTGGCAAGGAAAGAACAAACTGTACCAAATAGTCTTATCTACATTGCTGCTTCAGCAGTTCAAAAGAAAAACATTTTTAGTAAGATGACTAACACTGAAAAACAAGTTCTTGATAGAAAATTTCCATCTTTATAAAGCTTTTGTGCAACTAGTCACTCAAGATACATTAATTTTAAAATGCTCAGCAAACTTACCTGGGGAAGTAGATCAGATGCAAGTGTTATTTTTATCATGACATGACATGACATACAAAGTGGCATAACAATGTATTTCAACATAATTTATATCAGCATGTTTGTAAACAAATAAATAATTTGGCCAACAGTTGAACAAAGTTATATTGCACTTCGATTCTCTCTCTCTCTCTCTCTCTGACACACACAGAAAAACTAATTCTCTTCCATACAAGTCAGTTGTACGTGTCAGCTGTGGCTCAGTGGGTAGCACTCTCGCCTCTGAGTCAGAAGGTTGTGGGTTCAAGTCCCACTCCTGAAATTTGAGCATATAAATCTAGACTGACACTCAGTACAGTGCTGAGGGAGTTCTGCACTGTCAGAGGTACCATCTTTCAGATGAGCTGTTACACCAAGGCCCCATCTGCTCTCTCACGTGAACGTAAAAGATCTCATGGCACTACTTCGAAGAATGCCAGGGGAGTTGTCCGCCATGTCCTGGCTAATATTTATCTCTCAATCAACATTACTAAAACAGATTATCTGGTCATTAGCACATTGCTGATTGTGGGAGCTTGCTGTGTGCTATTTGCTGCCTACATTACAACAGTGACTGCACTCCAAAAAGTACTTCATTGGCTGTAAAACACTTTGAGACCTCCTGAGGTTGTCAAAGGCGCTACATAAATGCAAGTCTTTATTTCTTTAGTTTCTCTGGGCAAAGCACAGAGGGCTTCCAGCACTCATGAAACTATACCCTAGTATAAGTGGTTGCCTTTGAGAGAGGAGAGGAATTGGAGAGAACATTAGAAGCGGTAATAAAGGATTTAAATCTATGCCTTCGATACGGTTGTGATTATTTATTATCCACAGACTGGATCCAAACATGAGCACTCACTTGCCCTTTCCTTGTCTGATCCACTCTTCAGCAACCAATTTTCTTTCTTCAACAGTAAGTGACAAGCCCTCTCCAGTTGTGCCATTCACTGGAAAGCAACAGTTAAAACATGCTGTTATACAAAAAAACTATTTAAACCTGAACACTGGTCTGATAGATCTTTAATTAATCCTCAAAAACAGTTTTAATTAATACTTCAGTCAAACTTATCCATTTCCTTCCAGAGTGAAGGGGCTGCTCCGAATTGATGACCAATTTCACAATGGAAAAAATCTCAAACTAGGTGCTATTGTGGAAACAGCACCACATTTGAGGTAAAGGAATCCATAACAGGATGTATACAATTGTGCAGAAGAAAAACATGATTGCATTTTGACAACATTGTCAACACAACAAAATTTCCTCCAACGGTGGTTTTGCATTAATCATTTTTCATCTCAGTTCAACTTGATCAATGGTACAGCATCCTGTATCTTTCTAACCCATCTCCCCACCAGTACTAAACTACAAGTGTACCCATATATGGTTCTGGTATAGCTTATCATTCCATAAAATAAAACCAGGCCCTCCCTATCTGTGGTCAATCTTTAGATGTCTTCCCCATTTTATTTCTTAATTGTTTTACTGTCTTAATACAGTAAGTTACAAAGGCATTGGTACTGATCAATACTCACAAATTTTGGGAGCTAGATGATGGAATGGGTTAGAACACTGGCTATCTAGCTTT
Source organism: Somniosus microcephalus (assembly GCF_052327205.1). Lineage (NCBI taxonomy): Eukaryota > Metazoa > Chordata > Chondrichthyes > Squaliformes > Somniosidae > Somniosus > Somniosus microcephalus. Next base: position 277,030,061 of record NC_140989.1, on the reverse strand, counting down.
GCACTTGGGTTTGAATCCAGCTAAGACTGATGGCATGAGTCATTCTCTTGCTCAGTCTTTCAGATGCAAGGGTCTTGTGTGAATCGAATTTGGGTCGTCTCTATCTATTATGCAATAGACATGACCCACAGGTGAGTGCTTGCTGCTGGTACTGTATGTCCAAAACTGACAAAAGCGTTCCACTGTCCAGCACTGGCATTTTTGTCATCATCAGTAAAAAAACAATTGCAGCCTGGAGTTTCCGCTCGATTGTACTGGTTTTTTCGCCGTAATTTGGCTGAAATCGGTGCAAAAGATGGTGGAATTTTCAGAAAAATTTGCATTCAGTGCAACTCGAATTGTCGCGATCTTTTGCGGTAGTTTTAGAAGCATTGCATTGGAATAAGGCCCCCCCACAACAAAATTGGCCACACCCCCAGGTGAATTAATCAACATTGGGAGTTTCTGATAATTGCGCTCCTTTGCAGGCCTTCAGGAAGACTTTAAAAATTAAGCGGGTTCTTTTAGGCGCAACGACAGTAAAAGATGTTTCAAAAGCTTTTGAACATAATTTTTGTTTTAATGTATTAAACTCATTACTGTACATCAATATAACTAGAAAATTGTTTTTTTTTTTTTAAAAGTGAACTTCAGTAATTTAAAAATTGAGTAGTACTCAGAGGTGGTTGATCGACACGGATTAAAAATGCTTGTTTTTTGTGATAAACTTATTTTCAGCTGTTTTAATCAAACTTCACCAAGTTACCAGTCTTGAATATATGAAGGGAAATTTTGAAAGCAAAATTTAAAAAAATTACGTATTAAAATGCTGCCTAATTGCACTGGTTCAGGGCAGATTTTGCGATTGGCGATATGCAAATGAGGGGGGACACCACTTTTCAAAATGGGCACAATTTTGGGTACAATTTGCGCCGGAATTGCCAATTGCTCCCAAAGCAGAAACTCTGCCCCTGCAAATGTAAATAAAGAAAAAAAACAAAATAAAAATACATCATGGGCAAAGAGCCATTAGACTGCAAGGACATAGAAATGGATTGACTCCAAACATTTGTCGGGGGGGGGGGGGTGGTCAGGGAAAGAGGGGAAGTGAAAGGCTTCCTATTTTTAAAAAACAGTATATTCAAAAATAAGTTGCAATTAACAAAAACATTAAAAACCTTCCTTATATATAGTTTTTTAAAATAAGGATGAGCAACCCATGCTTCAACTCCCATTTCCCCAATTGTATTTCGATTGGGGAGCAATTTGCTGTAGATGGAAGCTTTAATTTGATACTGCAATTTTCCTTATGGTAAAGCAAGAGTAAATTATATGGTATTATGGGGGAAGAAAGAAAATGGAGAAAAATAGTACCTGAAACTCTGGCATAAACTTACCAAAAATATTTTTAACCCCCTGGACCTTTACCAGATAATCAACATATTGACCAATGACAGAGAGATTTATTTCACTGGAAGACAAGAAAGAATTTTTAAGCCAATATAACAGTTTGTGTTGCCAAATAAGCAGGTGAACATCATATCTTAAGTAGTGTCCACATTCTTACTTATCTTGTGTCATGGGTGTGAAGGTTGCTGCTACCAAACCACAAAGCCTGCTTCTGGGCATTGCCATCTAAAAGAAAAAGAAATATATTGATTAGATGTTCAAAAAGCTTAAAATTGAACTGCAAAATACAATGCATGGCTCATACCATTTAACCAGTGTAATATGGCAGATGTTGGCAGAGAGTTCCAACTAAGAGTACAGTTCTATCCTGGGGTTTCAATTACATCATGAAACCATAAGTTCAAATAGTTCGAATATTAGCAAAATAGAATTTGTATTACTCCAGTAGATATATAATGCATGGAGGGCTTAGATAACAAACCACAAGAGCGTAGGTCAAATAGTTCATAAATAGATGGAATATTGTTTCGGGCACCTTACTTCAGTATATGAGAGGACATGAACTGCAGGGTGTGTTTCACAGTAGTAATGCATGAAGAGGCTCAAATGACAGAAACAAAAAGCCATGGAGAGGGTGAAGATTCACTAAATTGATACCAGGGAAGAGGGATTTTAGTTATTAGAACAGACTGGAGAAACTGGAGCTCTTATCATGAGAACAAAGAAGGTTCTTTGCAGAAGGATCTGGGCCTAGAAATTGGGTATAGCCCCGCTTGAGGCATTAGAACTGGCGCTGCGCAAAGTTTATATCCAGACGAAACTTATCGCTGCCTGGCGAGATATTGGGTTGCATCGCCCCCAAAGGGGATTGAGGCGCGAAATCAGACGTTGCACGGGGCTCCTAAGGCGCGAAAGTTCAGGCGCTACCCAATATCGGCGCGGACGGGCGCAGCGCAGGTGATCTCAATTACCGGAAACCACGAGACTTCCAGGCGCCGGCCGGCTCTTAAAGGGGTGGGTCAGTCAGCCTGAGTTGCCACACTCAACGCCCTGTAGGCCTCAAAATCGGTGCTCGCCCTTCTCTGGCGCAAGAAACTTGGTCAGGATGGAGAAGGTGAGAAAGAGAGCAGAGCGCTTCAGCACCGAGGCTCTGGACCAGTTGGTGTCTGCAGTTGAGCGCCGTCGAGATGTTCTGTATCCTGACAATGGCAAGAGGCCGAATCAAAAGGCTTACCGGCGATCTTGGAGGGAGGTTTCTCTGAGGGTCAGCTCCAGCAGCATGGCGACCAGGACCCCTGTTCAGTGCAGGAAGAAATTAAACGACCTCACTCGGGTCGTTAGGGTGAGTGTTGGTTATGCAAACTTCTGATTCCCTCCATCTGCACCTGACTTCGAGCACCCTGTTGCCATTATGTCCCAATAGCCATCTGTCAGCAAGCACCCATGGCCCTTTCTGGGCAAACACATGGACATTTCACTCAAGGCCACATGTAAGGGCCCTTGCACCATGGGGGGCATGCGATGATCTCTCAAGGCCTCATGTAAGGGCTCTTGCACCATGGGGGGCATGAGATGATCTCTCAAGGCCTCATGTAAGGGCTCTTGCACCATGGGGGGCATGAGATGATCTCTCAAGGCCTCATGTTACAGAACTTCCCCTTCTTTCCCCTGCAGTCCAAGCTGGCAGCGAGGCGAAAGGACCAGAGTCGAACCGGTGGCAGGCCTCCACAAGTCGTCACTCTGACGGATCTCGAGGAGGGAGTGCACCAGATTCTTGCATGACGTCTGTCTGGTCCTGTTACCACTGCAGCTGCCGACCCCATTTCCGACAGCGAGGGTAAGGCTCTCTCCTTTTTCAGCTGTTTCCTTCCACTTGGTCCCCCCGCCAGCATGCTTCCTCAGTGTGCAGCCATGTCAGAGCCTTGCTGCAATCTGGCATGCCTTTCCGCCAACCTGTCCTTTTGCTAAAGCCACTCTTCCACCTCCCTGCTTTCAGATGGTTCATCACCAACTCGGGCTCAACGCCCTGAAGCTGCCAGTGCCAGTGCCTCCGGAGGCAAGGATCAGGAGGAAGCCGGACCATCCATTCCAATCTCAGGGGAGCATACACATCTACAGACTGGGGATAGTAGTTCCCTGGAGGGGAGACGGGGGGGGGGGCTCTGAGGATCAGCCAGTTGCCGGAACAAGCGGCATGCAGCAACGCAAGGGGGGTAGGCAAGTTCGGCCACCATCTCCCCGGAGGGCAAGGCAGGTAGTGATGACTGCTGCACAGAGTGCAGAGGAGGTGCGTCACCTGGCTGAAATGAGCACCCAGGCCCGGCTCAGGCACACTGAGCTGATGGCTGCAGTGGGGAGGATGCTTCAGTCAATAGATACACTGGCAAAGAGTGTGTTGGACTTCGGGGCAACAATGGAGAGAACACTCCAGGGCTTCGGGGCAACAATGGACAGGACTCTCCAGGGCAGGAATGGACAGGACTGTCCAGGGCTTCAGGGCAACAATGGAGAGGACTGTCCAGGGCTTTGGGCCAACAATGGAGAGGACTGTCCAGGGCTTCGAGGCCGCTATGGAAAGGACTGTTCAGGGCTTCGGACAATCCCTGGAAAGGTCTGTCCAGGGCTTGTCCGAGGCAGTGGAGCGGTCGGCACTGGCCTTGTCCGAAGCAATGGAAAGAACTGTCCAGGGCTTCTCCGAAGCACTGGCACCTGGCACACAGGTCCTCACTGCTGCCACGCAGTCACTTGCCGGCCTCGTCCACACCCAGATTGAGGCAACGCGAACTCTCACTGCAGCCACCCTATCTGCATCAGCTAGGATCACCCCGGGCCCTTCCAGTCCCATACAAGGCCAGGAATCAGTGGAGCATGCGATTGTGGCGGATGAGCCGAGCCGGTCCCCTCAGAGAGCCAGTGTGTCGTCCGACCATGGTGCAGGTGTCCTCTCTCGGCAGGTGACCATTGCACATGCCAGCGCTGGTACGTCTGCAGTGCAGCTGCCACCACCTGCAGGGCACACTGCTTCCAGCCATGCTCAGATCAAGCATCCTGCGTCCGCACCCTCCAAGCCCAGAGGTCGGCCAGGCCATCCCTCGGGCTTCTGCACTTCCACACAGTCAGCAGGCGTCCCCCAGCCTTCACCCCGCCACTGGGGTTCAATTACGTAGGAGCAGCAGGGAGGGAAGGGGCCGACCGCGAAAGAGAAGTCGTTCTCCATCAAGGGGCCAGCAGTAGAGGGAGGTGCTGAGACGTTTCTTTGGCCAAGTTCAAGGACACCCTCACCTGTTGTAATTGTTGGAAATGGTTTGTTTAGTTTTGTGGCTTTGCCGAAGAGTTAACTGTTATTTTGTTAGTTATGGTTTCTGTTGACATGACGTCGTTTTGCTGTAATGAAAGACTTTTGTGACAATAAAGAGAAGTTTTAATGTGCTATGGTGCACGTGACTAATTACAGTGACGCTGGCCTTCAGAGGCTTTCAAACATCCAAAGTGCGCAGGAGTAAAGACACTCATCATTCCGCCAGAGGGGCCTCGAAACGAGTCCTCATGAGCCTCTGGCAGATGGCCCTTCCACTTTCAGGAGCCCTTCCATCTTCCTCCTCCTCCTCTTCCTCGTCCACATGCTCCTCCTCCTCCTCCTCCGCCTGCTCTTCCTCCTCGACCGCCTGCTCTGCTGGAATTGGCTGGGTGCGTCGAATCGCCAAGTTGTGGAGCATGCAGCAGACGATGACGATGTGACCCACTTGCTCCGGCGAGTACTGCAGGGCTCCCCCCGAATGGTCCAGACATCGGAAACGCTTTTTGAGCACACCAATAGTGTGCTCTACAATGTTCCTGGTCGCCTGATGGCTGCTGTTGAACAGCTCTTCTGCTGGGGTGGCGGCCACACGGAGTGGTGTCATCAGCCATGGGCAGAGAGGATAGCCCTTGTCCCCAATAAGCCAGCCTCGTGGTCGAGCTGGCCCCTCAAAAAGGTCACAAACTGAGGTCTACCGCAGGATAAAGGCATCGTGGCTGCTCCCTGGGAATTGGGCATTGACTGCCATGATGATTTGGCGGTGGTCACAGACCAGCTGCACGTTGAGGGAGTGGAACCCCTTGCGGCTGCGGAAGTCCTCAGGATTCTGGAATGGCGCCCTCAAAGCCACGTGTGTACAGTCAATCGCCCCCTGCACCATGGGGAAGTCCGCAATAGCAGCAAAGCCCTGCGCGCGCTCCGCCTGCTTCTCCAGGGTCAGAGGGAAGGTGATGAATTGACGCCTTCGCCTATAAAGGGCAGCTGTAACTTGCCGGATGCAACAGTGGACTGCAACCTGAGAGATATTCGCAATGTCCCCAATGGCTGACTGAAAGGATCCGTTGCCATAAAAATTGAGGGCAACAGTCAGTTTAACGGCCACCTACAGAGAGGTCCTGCACCGTAGACGCGGCTGCAGATCCTCAGCAAGCAGGTGGCACAGCTCAGTAACAACGTCCCTCCCGATTCGGAACCTTCGCACACACTGCTCCTCCGACATGTCAAGGTATGACACCTGCTGCCTAAAGACCCTTGCAGCATACCCTCGGATTGGCCGACCTCCATTGCCCCTCCTCCTTCTGGCCAATCCCGGCCCTCTCTCCCGCCGTCTCTCTGCCCCTTCATAGTGTTCGGCCATGAGGCCGTCGCCCTCCAAAGCAGCTCCCATTCCGATGCCAGTTGGTCAAAAGGCTGTTAGGTCTAGTGCTCCAACTGCTCCGGACAGGTTTGAAGGTCCCAAGTACTCTAATGCTAAATTCCAAAAACTCTGCTCCACAGTAGCTCACCAACTCTCTCCACCAACGATCGCAATGAACAGGCCAAGTGGCTGAAGCTTCTATACTAGAGCTGTCCCCTTTAAATAGTGCCCCCCGACTCCGAGAAGGGCCTGCTAACGCTCCTTCGAACTGTCACTAATAGCGCTAGGCGTAAAGGCTCCGGGCGCCACCCAATATCCGCTCAGGCGCCCCTAAAAGGCGTTGCACACTGAAATGACGTCATGATCTGCTTGCGCTCGCGGGCGCGCGCAAAGACTTAGCGCAGGCGTTAAATGTATAGTCAATATGGGAGTTGTCGCGATCTTCATTGCGCCCGCCCCAACATTGGGTAACGCCCCAATTCTCGGTCTCTTTAGGCGCTAACCGCTGGCGCAAACAACCGAATTTCTAGGCCCTGATGTGGTATGCAAAATGATGAGAGATTTTGATAAGGTAAATCAAATGGCTTCCTTCTGTGCTGTAAACTTCTATAATTCGATATGAGGAAAGGTTGTTCATTTCATTGAGCCAGTTCCTTCCAATGGGCCACAAGTAGCTCATCACACTTTATTTCACCTCTTAAACTTAGGTAAACCTTACAATAAAAAGAAAATGGTAAAATTTCTTCCCAATTCCAAGGATAATGGGACAGCATGTTAATCTAATATTGTAGTCTGCATTATTCAGGCCTAGCTGATTGGGTCCAAACCAATCCAGCTAAGACTATGTAATACGTAGTGGTAATCTTTGCCTATATTTATTCCTACAGTCATCTGTGGACGCTGGACCATTGGTGGCTGCACTGATGCCCGTGTTATATCCGTCAGCGCTAGTCGTCGATTGTGGACACTTCAAATAATTTCTGCGAGATCTGTTCAACTCTCGACACAGTGAAGCAGATTTGGCGGAGAATAGTGTGATAACAATTGCAAACCCACTTAAATGCAAGAACCTGGAAATTACAGTCAGTATAGCTCTTTCAGAGTTCTCGCACAGGCATGATGGGCCAAATGGCCTCGTTCTGTGCTGCAAGATTTTTTGTTTCTGTCATCTGAGCCTCTTTGTGCATTACTACTGTGAAACACACCCTGCAGTTCATGTCCTCTCATATACTAGATCACATACACCTATTACCAGATCACGTACCCCCATTACATCTTTACCTAGTTCCACTGCCTCCTTGATTTCAAGGTCCTTGTTCTCATTTTCAAATTATCCCATGGCCTCACCCATACCCACCCAAGCAATCTTATCCACATGTATTTCAGATGGAGATTACAAATTTAATACCTGTCCTTTTCCTCCTCCTCCTCTATCAGTGGTGCAGGATGTCACTATATTCTGGAACTCTCCCTAAATCGTCTTGCCAATTATCTCAAAAGCTTCTCAAAAATTTGTCTCTCTAACCATACTATTGGTTCTCTACCATCTCCAATTATTCCCATCCTTGCTTGGTGACCTCTTTCTCCTTATTGTTCAGCATCGTGAAACATTTTCCCATGAGAATTGCAAGTTGTTAGTGTATGGCTTATTTGATACTTGATTTGCCTGTGGCATTGCTCATTGACAAAAGCAAAAAAGTCTCTTAATATAACTGTCTCAGTCTATAATGACTTGTCTCTGTATGGCCTCTGCATATTTTCTCTTGTCTCCAACTCTTCTAATTTTTTCACCCTCTTAATCTAATTGGCACGTGTATTTTAAATAACCCTTTTTATGATCTGGTTTGAGAGTTATGATTATTGCTATAAAGCTTATTTTCCAGAAATTATGTGCCAATCATATTTCTGGATTTTTTCCTTTCAGTCATACTGGGAATTTTGCTACTAACTGGCCTTCATGGGAGTTAATCACTGGAATTTTTAAAAATTAATTCCTGGGATGTGGGCATCACTGGCAAGGTCCGTATTTATTGCCCGTCCCTGATTACCCTTGAGAAGGTCGTGGTGAACCGCTGCAGTCCATGTGGGAAAGCAAATTGTGTGGAGGACGCAAAGAATCTCCAAAGGGATATAGATAGGCTAAGCGAGTGGGCAAAAATCTAGCAGATGGAGTATAATGTGGCAAAATGCGAGGTTATCCACTTTGGTAGGAAAAATAAATAAAAAAGCAAATTATTATTTAAACGGGGAGAGATTACAAAATGCTGAGGTACAGAGGGATCTGGGGGTCCTTGTACATGAATCACAAAAAATTACCATGCAGGTACAGCAAGTAATTAGGAAGGCAAATGAAATGTTGGCCTTTATTGCAAAGGGAATGGAGTATAAAAATAGGGAAGTCCTGTTACAACTGTACAGGGCGTTGGTTAGACCACAGCTGGAGTACTGCGTACAGTTTTGGTCTCCTTATTTAAGGAAGGATACTTGCATTGGAGGCAGTTCAGAGAAGGTTCACGAGGTTGATTCCGGACATGAAGGGGTTGTCTCATGAAGAAAGGTTGAGCAGGTTGGGCCTATGCTCATTGGAGTTTAGATGAATAAGAGGGGATCTTATTGAAACATATAAGATTCTGATGCAGACAGGATGTTTCCCCTCTGGGAGAATCTAGAAATAGGGGGCATAATTTCAGAATAAGGGGGCACCCATTTAAAATGGAAAGGAGAAGGAATTTCTTCTCTCAGAGGGTCGTGAATCTTTGGAATTCTCTTCCCCAGAGAGCTGTGGAGGCTGGGTCATTGAATATATTTCAGGTGGAGATAGACAGATTTTTGAATGGTAAGAGAGTCAAGGGTTATGGGGAGTGAGCAGGGAAGTGGAGTTGAGGCCAAGATCAGATCAGCCATGATCTTATTGAATGCCGGAGCAGGCTCGAGGGGCCAAATGACCTACTCCTGCTCCTACGTCTTATGTTCTTATGTACTCCGACAGTGCTGTTAGGGAGGGAGTTCCAGGATTTTGACCCAGGGACGATGAAGGAACAGTGATGTATTTCCAAGTCAGGATGGTGCGTGAATTGGAGGGGAACTTGCAGGTGTTTCCATGCTGCCCTTGTCCTTCTGGCTGGTAGAGGTCGCTGGTTTGGGAGATGCTGTCGAAGAAGCCTTGGCGAGTTGCTGCAGTGCATCTTATAGATGGTACACACTGCAGCCACGGTGCGCTGGTGGTGGAGGGACTGAATGTTTAAGGTGGTGGATGGAGTGCCAATCAAGCGGGCTGCTTTGTCCTGGATCGTGTTGAGCTTCTTGCATGTTGATGGAGCTGCACTCATCCAGGCAAGTGGAGAGTATCCCATCACACTCCTAACTTGTGCCTTGTAGATGGTGGACACTCAGGGATATATCTGTTTATACACTGTATGGATAGATCTGTATTTTTGTGAACAAACATGAATGTTTTCTGATGCTTTGGCAACATAAGATGTAACTTGTCATGCCAATAAAGCGATTTGAATTGAATTGAATTGGTGGATTTTGGGGAGTCAGGAAGTGAGGCACTCGCCGCAGAATACCTAGCCTCTGACCTCCTCTTGTTGCCACAGTATTTATGTGGCTGGTCCAGTTAAGTTTCTGGTCAATGGTGACCCCCAGGATGTTGATGGTTGGGGGATTTGGTAATGTTAATGCTGTTGAATGTCAAGGGACGGTGGTTAGACTCTCGCTTGTTGGAGATAGTCATTGCCTGGCACTTGTGTGGCACAAATGTTACTTGGAACTTATCAGCCCAAGCCTGAATGTCATCCAGGTCTTGCTGCATGCAGGCACGGACTACTTCATTATCTGAGGAGTTGCGAATGGAACTAAACACTGTGCAGTCATCAACGAACATCCCCACTTCTGACTTTATGATGGAGGGAAGATCATTGATGAAGCAGCTGAAGATGGTTGGGCCTAGGACACTGCCCTGAGGAACTCCTGCAGCAATGTCTTAGGGCTGAGATGATTGACCTCCAACCACCACAACCATCTTCCTTTGTGCTAGGTATGATTCCAACCAGTGGAGAATTTTCCCCGATTCCCACTGACTTCAATTTTATCAGGACTCCTTGATGCCACTCGGTCAAATGCTGCCTTGATGTCAAGGACAGTCACTCTCACCTCACTTCTGGAATTCAGCTCCTTTCTCCATGTTTGGACTAAGGCTGTAATGAGGTCAGGAGCTGAGTGGGCCTGGCAGAACCCAAACTGGGCATCGGTGAGCAGATTATTGGTGAGTAAGTGCCGACGACACCTTCCATCACTTTGCCGATGATTGAGAGTAGACTGATGGGGCGGTAATTGGCTGGATTGGATATGTCCTGCTTTTTGTGGGCCTCGGAGATGGGGTGCGGGAGTCAATGAATTGAATTAGGTTTGATTTTGGTTTTATTATATTTATAACTTGCTGTATATTATAAAAAGTCAAAAACCTTTAGTTAGAAGTGGCAGGTGTTTATAATGAATTATGTTTTTGTTGAATCAGTGTTTTTTTTTAAATTTAAACATTATCCTTAAATGTTTCTATTCTTTTGTGTTCTATGATTTATAAATTATATTATTCAGCTCGCTCTAAAACAAAAAAAAATCAAATATTTTATTCAGGAATTAGTGCAGGTCACTCAACTGAGGAAAATGCAATCGCCTGCAAAAAAAATCACGTGATCGAGCATCACCTGAGCGACGTGACATGTTCGAAGGTCATGTGATCAAATGTCACATGATCAAATCTCCACCAACAGTTAAATCAGAGTCAGCAACGCGCGCGAATCAATCGGAACAAGAGCAATGCAGTTGCTTCTAAATGAGATAGGTTGCAAATCCATTAAAACAGGTCTCTTTGTTTCCTAACAGATTACTTTACTGATTTGCGCGCGCGCACACACACACAGAAGTAGGAGCACTGGCGGGGAGCGGGGACCGGCAGCGCGATACCTTCACAGCCCCGGATCAATGGCAAAAAGGCTGAGCGCTGCAACTCTACCGGACCGATCAATCACAGCGCTGCCCGAACCGCTCCGAATAATCGCCAAAGGCGCCGTCCCTTACCATCGGCGCACCGCCCTCCATCGCTCCGACACCCGCTCCCAGCGCCGACTGCACTGCCTCCGCTGCGCATGTGCGGTGTCCCGCCCTTTTCGCGGCCGCGCTCTCTGACCTGTTACCCTTCGCTTCGTGTCTGTGGCTGACTGGCCGCATGTTCGAGTGCTGCTCAGCGGGTCAGAGTTCACCGCTGCTCGCTGCGTAACAAAGTCCTGCTCACTGTGCCCCGCAGCCAATTAATTACAGCATAACAAAGACCGCCTATTTCCACCTCCGTAACATTGCCTGTCTCCGCCCGGCCTCACCTCATACCTGCTGAAACCTTTATCCATGCCTTTCTTACCTCTAGACTCGACTATTCCAATGCACTCCTGGCTGGCCTCCCACATTCCACCCTACGTAAACTCGAAGTCATCCAAAATTCAGCTGCCCATGTCCTAACTTGCACCAAGTCCCATTCGCCCATCACTCATTTGCTCACTGACCTACATTGGCTCCCGGTTAAGCAACATCTCGATTTCAAAATTCTCATCCTTGTTTTCAAATCCCTCCGTGGTCTCATCCCTCCGTGGTCTCACCCCTCCCTATCTCTGTAATCTCCTTCAGACCGCCCCCCCCCCCCCCAAAAAAGATATTTGCGCTCCTCTAATTCTGCCCTCTTGAGCATCGCTGTTTATAATTGCTCAACCTTTGGTGGCCATGGCTTCTGTTGCCTAGGCCCTAAGCTGTGGAATTCCCTGCCTAAACCTCTCTTTCCTCCTTTAAGACGCTCCTTAACACCTACCTCTTTGACCAAGCTTTTGGTCACCTGCCCTAATTTCTCCTTATGTGGCTCAATGTCCAATTTTTTTGTCTTAAATACTCCTGCGCAGCACCTTGGGATGTTTTACTATGTTAAAGGTGCTATATAAATACAAGTTGTTGTTGTTCTGAAGAGTAGTTGTATGCAGGAGCCAATCTCTGCATAGCAAGGTCCTGCAAACAACAACGAGTTTCATTTAATTCAGTATTGAGCAGAGGGGAAAAGGCCCCCCTCCCTACATCAAAGGTAGAAGTGGTATTTTCTCTGAAATCTTCCCTGCTCAAAAGAAAAACAACGCCCTAATTATGAACATCAGGCCTGAGACTTGGGATGAGTGTAGCTCTTAAAAGAACAACAACAATGAGTTAAATGACCAGATAACCTGTTTTTGGTGATGTTGGTTGAGGGATAAATATTGGTCAGGACACCGGAGAGAACTCTCATGCTGCTCTTCAAATAGTGCAATGGGATCTTTTACGTTCACCTGAGAGGGCAGACGATTCCTCTGACATGTAGCACTCCCTCAGTACTGCACTGAAATGTCGCCTAGGTTACTTTTACCAGTTCTGACGAAGGGTCACAGACCTGAAACGTTAACTCTGTTTCTCTCTCCACAGATGCTGCCTGGCCTGCTGAGTGTTTCCAGCATTTTCTGTTATTTCATGTCGACTCGGTTATACTGTTTTCTGGTCATGATCTTATACGGTGAACCACACATTTTACATCGTTATTATTAATGATTGACCTATTATTTTCTTGCTTTTTGGAAAGCAGTGGGCCCTGGTGAGATAGGATTCCATGGGTGCTCACAGCACTCTGCTATTTAACTTAAGAATAGTTCCTCAGGATGTTCCAAGATGCAGTATATGTACAGTAAATGAATTACTTTGTATTGTAGAGTAGCTGTTACATAGAAGTTCAAGAAGTCATCCTTCATCTGTGAGCCTGGACAACAAGTGCTGACAGAGTGCTTGACCACATGGTTGAGTCTGCTTCTGCTCCTGCACCCATCCAATTTCTACCAATGTACTTTCCAGCAGGACTCAGTGAATGGTGATTTGGGACAGGAACCCTTACTGATGTTTTTTTCCACAACCTAGTCCATAATTAGTGGCCCACTTTAATGTCACTTTGCTGCTGTGCCTGAGATTGGATAACTTTTTACAGACCATGCTATAAACTTGGGACCTTTCTGGTTTGATTAACACCATGCCACTGAACCATTGGTGAAGTAGCACATTTTTTCATTATTTTCTCATTAGCCAGCACACTTGCTAAGATGATGTGAAGCCAACCCACCTCCTAAGTCTGTCTTTGATGCTTTCAGCTGCTGACGAGGATGTTTTCAGGAACAGAAGTTAGGAACCTCTACTGCTTCTAAGTGGAGGTAGCTGCGTTGTAGTGGAGGAATTACACAGTCCCTGGTAAGCATTTGGTGCCTTCCACAGCATTAGATTGAAATTGGGAACTTAGTAGACTGTGGACTGAACTCTGTAGTTCTCCAACTCTAAACATCATCACAATGACCTGTTGCGTCCGTGTATAATAAGACACAGACTGCGTAGAACGGTACAACAGGTGTTTACTCAACGTGGCTCATACTGCAACTGATCTGTACAGATTACTACTCAGTGCTATATACAGGTGTGGTCACTGCTGGTACTGCAGTATACATGAGCTGTAAAACATAGTTCCCCCCTTAAAGGTATATACATTACAATTCCTCCCCTTTTAGATTAACAGTACCATAACACTCATTTAACAATTAAATATCAAACTAATTACAATTAACACTTTTAACATGCAACATTAGCTGAAAATAGTCTATTTATAAATTCAGTCTTTGGGGAGGCTTCCTGATCCTTTCTGGATAGCGCCTTGCCCGAGTGTCTTGCTCTTGGTGCGGAGGCGATTCTGGCCCCCTGTCGTCGGTTGGTTCATCAGCTTCCGATGCTACTGTTTCTGGGGTAGATGCTACCTGTACATCGGGTTCATCACCAGGTACGTATGGGAGAGGCATGGGGTTGACTTGTTCCTGTGACTCTAGGATCTGGTCAGCATGGCGTCTCACGATGCTCTCCCCAACATCCACTGTGTACATTAGGGGGCCCTGCCGTGTGCATATTGTTCCTGGCTGCCATTTTTCTGTTCGGTAGTCGCGGGCCAAGACTGGTTGCCCTACATTGAAGCTCCTTGTTGGCTTCTCATGGATGTGCTGGAATTGCTTACTCTCAACATCTCTTCGTACGTTTGGTCTGAGCAAATCCAGGCGAGATCTTAACCTTCGGTTAAAGAACATCATGGCTGGGGCCTGGTTGGTGACTGCATGTGTCGCATTCAGGTAGGCGAACAGGAAATTGTCCACCTTGTGCTGCAGTGGAATGTTGTCATTGTACATAGCCTTTATTGCCTTCTTAAAGGTTTGTACGAACCTCTCAGCCAATCCATTTGTGGCTGGATGATACGGGGCGGATGTGTAATGCCTTACCCCATTCTTTTTCAAGAACCTCCGGAACTCTTAGGACACAAACTGTGGTCCGTTGTCGGAGCAAATCTGTTCTGACAAGCCATTCCTGGCAAAAATGGTCCGTAGGACTGCAATAGTTTTCTCCGTGGTGGTGGAGGACATTTTGATGACCTCAGGCCATTTCGAGTGCGCATCCACGGCTATTAAAAACATTGAGTCCATGAATGGACCAGCAAAATCAATATGCACCCGTTGCCATGGAGATGAGGGCCACTCCCATGGGTGTAGAGGGGCCTGTGGTGGTGCATTTTGGACTTTCTGGCATCCTGAGCAGCTCTTGGTCAGGTCCTCGATTTGTTTATCGATTCCCGGCCACCACACATAAGCCCTGGCTAGGCTTTACATTTTTACCCCTCCCAGATGACCCTCATGAAGCTCATTGAGCACTCTATCCCTTAACTTGGGTGAAATTACCACTCGGGATCCACACATCAAGGTCCCCCGGCACACTGACAGCTGTTCTCTCCTTGTCGAGAATGCTGGCAACAGTGAGTCGCCATGTGCTGGCCATCCCTTCACCGTCAAATCATATACCCGAAACAGTGTCGGGTCATTTCGGGTTTCCTTTTCGATACAAGCGTTAGTTACCGGTAGGTATTCAACTATAGTCGAATGGAATATTTCGACAGGATCCACTGCTGGTGCTTCCTCCGCAGTAGGCAGTGGCAGGCGTGATAGCCCATCAGCATTTCCATGCTGTTTCGTGCCCTTATATTCAATCTCATAGTGGTGCGCCCCTAGAAAAAGTGACCATCTTTGTAGTCGTTGCGCAGTCATCACCGGAACGCCCTTCTTCGGATTAAAAATGGAGACAAGAGGCTGGTGATCAGTCAGCAAGGTGAATTTCTGCCCGTGCAGATAGTGATTGAACTTTTTCACTCCCCACACTAGGCTGAGGGCCTCCCTGTCAATCTGGGCGTAGTTACGCTCGGCTGAGGTTAGTGATCGTGACGCAAAGGCTATTGGCCTCTCTGAGCCGTCCGAGAATTTGTGCGACAGCACCGCTCCAATGCCGTAGGGTGACGCATCACATGCCAACCGAATTGGTAATGCTGGGTTGTAATGGGCCAATACCTCTTTCGATGTGATTAGTGTTTTGCTCTTCTGGAAAGCTCGTCTACATTCGTCACTCCACTTCCATGGCACCCCAGTTTGCAGTAGGGTGTTCAGTGGGTGTAGTATTGTAGACAAATTTGGCAAGAACTTATGGTAGTAGTTTACCAGCCCGAGGAACGACCTCAGTTGTGACACATTTTCCGGTGCTGGAGCCTTGACTACTGCCTCAATCTTCTCTGGGGACTTATGTAATCCCTCTATCGATCACGTGGCCACAATACGAGATCTGTTTTCTAAAAACTCGCATTTGGGGCGGTTAGCTCGGAGCCCATATTCCTGCAATCTAGTGAGCACCTGCTCCAGGTTGGCAAGGTGATCACTGTCATTTTCGCCCATGACCAGGATGTCGTCCAAATAACACTGGGTCCCTGGGATCCCTTGCAGGACTTGTTCCATCGCCCTCTGCCAAATAGCCGGAGCTGATGCTACCCCGAATACCAGCCGGTTGTATTGGTAGAGACCTTTATGGGGGTTGATTGGGAGGTATTTTTTTGATGCTTCTTCTACCTCCATTTGCAGATACGCCTGGGCCAGATCAATCTTAGTGAAGCGTTTCCCTCCAGATAGCGAGGCGAAAATATCTTCAATCCGTGGAAGTGGATATTGTATGGTGTGAAGGACCGGGTTCACTGTTACCTTAAAGTCCCCACAGATGCGAACCTTCCTTGGTTCCCCAGGCGTGCTGCTCAATGACTTTTTCATCACAGGGACGATGGGTGTAGCCCACTCGCTCCAGTCTACCTTGGACAGTACACCTGAACGTTCCAGACTCTCCAGCTCTGCTTCGACGGCGGGGCGGATCGCATAAGGTTGTAATGGGCCAATACCTCTTTCAATATGATTAGTGTCTGGCCTTAAAAAATTTTGGACTTGCGTTTTCTTCAAATTTAATCGTCGCCGTCATGCCTTTTAGTGTTCCGAGTCCTTGCTGGAACACTTCTTTCGCGTCAGTTAGGATCTTTGACAGTTGCCCAGGTGTGACGTCGTCATCCTTTTTGTCAGCCACAGTCAGTGCCTGTATGGAATGCCAATCCAGTTGTATTTTCCGGATCCATTCACGTCCCAGTAATGGTGGTCCTCCATCTTGCAATACATACAGGTCTAGTTTTGGTGTTTCCTTACCGTTATATATAACGGTCACCCTTATTTTTCCTTTGGGGTAGACTTTTTTGCCCCGTGTACGTCTTCAAAATAATTTTTGTGTCTCTCAAGGGTATGTGAGAATAGCCGCTCGTAGTCCCATCGGTTTATAACTGTTAGGGCTGATCCTGTGTCCAATTCCATCTTTACCTGGACTCCTGCTATCTTGAGAGTGACCCAAATGGTTCGGTGATCCTCCGTTGTGATCACATTATGTAGTTTCAGACAACTCAGTTCCCTGCTTTCGGAGTCGTTATCACTCTTTTGTTCATCTGAACTATTCTCCGTTATCTTATGTACCTTCTTGTACTTTCCTTTGGTCGGTTTCTTATTGCTGGTTTTCTTTCTCGACCTGCAGACTCGTGCTATGTGTCCTACTTTTCCACACTGTCTGCACACTTTGTCTTTGAACCAGCAATCATTCTGGTCGTGTGTTGTTCTGCCGCAGCGATAGCACTTCTCTGTTCCATATGACAACGAAGCCAATGGAAAAGAGTTTTGAAGACATAGTAATGATACTAAAGGAACATTTAAACCCCACACCGCTGCTGATAGCAGAAAGATTCAAGTTTCACAAACAGAACCAGCATAAGGATGAAAGCAATGCTGATTATTTAACAGAACTGCGCAAACTATTGAAACACTGCCAGTTTGGAGCGGGACTGGCAGATACCTTAAGGGACAAGTTTGTGTGTGGGCTTCAAAGTGAAGGAACCCAGAAACGGCTTTTATCTGAAAAGGACCTTACGCTGGAAAAGGCTTTCAGCATTGCGGTATCATATGAAGCAGCAGCATGGGGCGCTGTAGAGATACAACAGAGACCGCAAGAATATGGCACAAACGAAATGTCATATGGAACATATTCGTAATAAACACATATTCGTAATAAACCATACGTCTTTGCACCCATTAAATTTAACAATACCGACGCTTTCTTGTCATCTGACACCTCATTTGCCTTGCAGTACACCTCTATTCGTTCGACATATGTAGTCCAATCTTCGACTTCATTGTCAAATGCGGTGATACTGCCACTCTTCGGCATTTTGGGTGTGGTTTAAAATGGCGTCTCCCGCGCTTTCCTTCCTCCCCCGCTGCTGCTAACGCCGCTCCCGGCGGTTCTCGTGCCAATGGCGGCGCCCTGTAGGTTTCGCGCGCTTCTCCTGCGCTGCTGCCAACGCCGCTCTCGGCGGTCCTCGTGGCAATGGCGGCGCCTCGCGGGTTTCTGCGCGTCTCTCTCTCCCTCTCTCCGCCGCTGCTCGGCCCCTGAACACCGGCTGCGCCCTGTGCGCTCTGCCCTCTCCTCCGTCGACGCTGCTCAGCCCTTTGCTGTGCCGCTTGGTCGGGCTCTAGCCCGCCGCTGTCCGGGAAGGGTCTGCGCACTACCTGTTGCCAGCCCGTTTCGCTGGACCACCTCGACTGGAAAGCCAAGCCTGGCTCTCGACAGCCTCCCCCGCAATTCTCGAGTCTCTGCTGGATGACTGGGTGGTTGCCCATGGTCGACGCCCGAGTCTCTGGCCTTGACCTCCAATCCACTGATCTCCAGGAACGAATCCCCGGGAGGTGATGCAGAGTTGCAGGTAGGTTCGAACCTGCCTCGTCGCCAATGTTGCGTTCGTGTATAATAAGACACAGACTGCAGAGAACAGTACAACAGGTGTTTACTCAACGTGGCTCACACTGCAACTGATCTGTACAGATTACTACTCAGTGCTATATACAGGTGTGGTCACTGCCGGTACTGCAGTATACATGAGCTGTAAAACATAGTTCCCCCCCCCTTAAAGGTATATACATTACATGTCCAAAGTTGCTTCCAGTGTCTGAATGTTTGTTAATTTTAAATTATGGAAGATGCCCAGTCACATTTTCAGGCGAGCTGTTCTGCAGTTCAGAAACAATTAAACAGCCAACCCTCAATTTCATTTTTTTCCGTTTATTCGTAGTCTAATATTGCACAAGAATTTGTTGAGTATAATTAAATAATTTAAATAGAAATTTACAAAATGACATTACATGATATGGAAAATCTTCCAGGTGAAACAGCGATTTACTTGTACTTCTTGCAATTTAATACACTGTATTCGCTGCTCACGATGTGGTCTCCTCTACATTGGGGAGACCAAACGCAGATTGGGCGACCGCTTTGCGGAACACCTCCGTTCAGTCCGTAAGGGTGACCCTGAGCTTCCGGTCGCCTGTCACTTTAATTCACCGCTTCACTGCCACTCTGATCTCTCTGTCCTCGGGCTATTGCATTGTTCCAATGAAGCTCAACGTAAGCTCGAGGAACAGCACCTCATCTTTCGATTGGGCACTTTGCAGCCTGCCGGACTCGACATTGAGTTCAACAATTTCAGATAATTATCCCTGCCCCCATTTTTCATGCAGTATGATTTTTGCCATTCCCATTTGCAACATTTTATCGTTCCTGCCTCTTACAAAAGTACAGGGTGTTCTTTCAATTCCTTCCTCCCCTCCTAAACCCCCCCCCCCCCGTCTCTGCACCTGCTTAATATCTGCTACATCTCCAGCTTTTTCCAGTTCTGATGAAGGGTCCCAGACCTGAAACCTGTAGGATTCGCAAAATTAATATTGTCAGATAAGGGTCCTTTGGCAGAAGAGGCCTTTACTTTTAAAGACTGTTTTAAAAGAAGCCCAGAAAAGGGACACTTAAAATGGCCACCAGACCCTGTGACTAGCTTTCTGGACACTTTAAAATGGTTCCTGCAGTCCCCAGACAGCCTTTGTGGATTCAGCCCACAGTAAGTTCTGGAAGGCCGTTTCGGAGAAAACGAAACCAGACACAACCACATACATATGGATTGGATGCAGATCCAGTCAGATCGGCCTGTAGATAAAGGCCATCTAAATATTTACCCAGACAAAGGGAAACAGTTTTATATTCATAAGGGGAGCATCAAAGACCCATTAAAGACATCAAGAGGACATTCAAAACAATACAAGGTCATTCCAGACCAGAGATGGCCATCACCGGCCATCCCGAAAGCAGTTTAAATATAATAACTACCCCGTTGTGATACAAGCCTGCCAAAAGTTAAACAAAGACTAACCTTGATTTGGCGGGAGATAAAGGCTTCTCTTGAGAAGTATATTTGGAGTCCCGGGGTAGCCATCGGTAGCGATCAGCGAGACGCGCTTTTGAGCTTGTCCTTTTGAGAGCCGTGGAGGAACGTCGACCCAGTGACCAAGAAGGTGATTCGAGTCTGCGTCCCGCCCCGGGGTAACCGTCGGGAGATCATCGACAAACCCCGGGCCGTTGACGAGACAAGGGACAGCAGCCCTACAGAAGAAATCTAGCTGAAAATGGTAATCGACTAGACTCCGCGAAGAGACCTCTTCAACCATGGTCAAACAGGTGGTCGCCATCCCCGCCGACGTCCAGGCCTGCCAGTGTCCAGCCTGTCCGTGACCTTCACCTCGAGGAAGAAGAGAGAGTGTCGCAGCCCGCAGCGCTGACCACGTGGAGACAGGATGCCTGAAAGGATCAAAACGCAGACCTGTTTCAAAACTCTATACTTTCCAACTGGATTGGTGAGCATGTTTCTGGCCCCTCACAATCTGATCTAGCTAGGCTTAGGAGGTGGGCATTTAAGGGGTAATTTTAACGATGAGTTGTTGTCCCTCGATGTTCCGTGTGTTTCCCCATTTCATGATGACTTTTGTAAAGTATAATATGCCTGTATCTATCTCAGTTAGTAATGTATTATGAATTTGTTTTTCCCTCCCATGTACCCTTTTATTGACTTGCATTTGATTTGTTTCTCTCTATGCAATAAAATTTAATTTCGTTTCCATTAAACCTGGCCTATCGAGTATTCTCTACATTGTAGTTCCTGCATCCAAGTCCAGTGTCTAGAACCTAAGGGGCGAGTGGGTCGAACCACTCAAGGTTTTACTGTGCAAGAGAGAGAGGCCTCTAGAGAGAGAAACCTCTGCGATCGAAAACCCCTTACAGAAAATGGCGACCGCGGCAGGACACTGGCAGCAGGATTGCAATGTATTAGACCCAGGTTTGAATGGTCGAAATGTTATGGATGAGAGGATAGCGGATTATGTCTTTGGAAAGGTAAATCTCACTAAACAGTGGATTTCTGACCTCTTACTGGATGGGCGTCCGGTAGACGCAGCCATCAGGTGGACAGAGAGCAAAGAACATAAAAAGTCAGTGGAAAAGGCAGTGTGGCTGATGTGCTACAAGAAACAAGTCCAGATTTTGGACAGAGTCGTTGCAGCACAGGCAGCCAAGATCACTGCCCAGGAAGCAGAAGTAGAGGAAAAGGCAATGGGTGGGGAAAAACTCATCACAGCGCTTCACGCGCTGAATCAGGAACGCCAAGTTGTAGCCAGCCAACACCAGGCTAGGATAGAGCACCTGGAATGCCAGGTTACTGAGGCAAAGATACATGAAGCGAGAATACGGGAGAAAAACGCCCGCCTCGCACAACAGCTAAGAGCGCAGGAGGAGAGAGTAGTAGAGGTTAAGGCAGCTTACAAGCTGGCCCTTGAGCACGGGTTTGAGAGCGCAGACCATGGCCCCTGCCAAAAGACCATAGAGGACCTGAGAATGGCCTTGGTTAAGGCAAAAGGCATGGTGTGCCTCGTAAGCCCAAAAGCAAGTCACATAGACTTTTTGCAGGAATCCAAACATCCGATTCCTTGTGAAGTAGTTGTGGCACCAGCCACTGAGCCCTCAGCCCCGCCGAGCTATAGTGAGGCTTGGCCCGAAAGGGGGGTGGTGAAAGAAAGGGTAGCTGAGGTGGAGCAGGAGGAGGAACAACCGCTGGTAGTAAAGCCGGAGCCGGCACCAATGTGTCCTACTCGGCACCAGAGGTTCGGTGCCACCGCCGCAGATGGCGCGGACGGACCCCACATGAACCAGCTCGTGGTGCCCCACGATGCCCAACAACTCTGAGCAATGATAAGCCACCTCCCAAAACTCTCCGAGAAGGGAGATCCCTCAGTCCATTTCAGGGAGGTAGAGGAAACAGCCGCCATCAATGATTGTGATGAACTTGAACAGGCAAAGATGCTGCTCTTCTCCCTGGATAGCACAATCCTTCAGTGCCTCTCAGACGGGAGTAAGAGGGGACGGACAGGGTATGTGGAACTCAGGGACGAGGTCTTGGAGGTTCTGGGAGTAGACGACGGTAATCCGTTCCTCCGGGTGGAAGGGACTGTGCAGCTAACTGGAGAACCCCCACGGGTTTTTGCAGAAAGGCTGTGGCCAGTGTATCGGCGCAGTTGTCCGGGCATGCCGGAACGGGCCGAACAGCGGGTTCATTGGCTCCGTTGTCTGGTTACTAACAGCTTGCCCCAGATACGGACCCTAGCCAAATCTTGGTTTGACCCCCAAGGTCCCGGTATCATGGAGGAGACCGTGCTCCGACAGCTTAACATTGCGTACAAGAACTGTAGAAGTCAGGAGGCACCTCCCTCTAAGGGAAAAGTGCATGAGGCAAAACCTGCAACCCCAAGCAAGAAGGGGTGGCGTCAGGAGGGGAATCGCCCTGCCCAAGCCAAGCTCAATTGTTACGGGTGTGGGAAGGATGGACATTGGCGCAAGGACTGTAAAAATCCGCGAAAGGATAATAAGGGAAAAGCTCCCGCAGCCCAAGCCCAAGCCCAGACCGCCGCCCCAGCACGAGTCCAGGTCCAAGACGCAGCCCCTGCCCCTGAAAGAGGAACCGGTGCAGCTATGGATCCCGCTGCGATAGTCAATTTTAGAGACAAAGCGGTCTCTTATGACCTCGCAGGGGAAGATAGCCGCCACCACCGGTCCCGTCATTCCCGCAGCCCAGACCGCTGCACCCAAATGACTAGAGCCGGCGCAGCCCGTCTACCTGTGCGCGCTGTGATATGATGTATGGAGGCGACCCCTCGTGGAGATGGAGGTAGAGCGGGAGAAGGGAGCATATCTGTTGGATACGGGGGCATCATGCACCGTGATCCACACAGATAACCCTACCGCCTCACCCCTGTCCACCAGGGTTCCCTATACTCTGTCGGGCTTCACAGGCAAAGAACAGGCTGGCGGGCGCATTTTCCATTCCCCTCTCCATTCATTTAGGACCACTCCACACCAAGTGGAAGTGCATACTGATGAAGTGGGGGGTGGAAAGGGGATCCTTGGGTCCGATTTCTTGGTAGAACACGGGATCCTCGTGGATCTAAGAAATCATTGTCTTTGGGGAACAGGTAGGGGAAAGAAGGGCGAGGTAGTAGTCATCCCAGGGAAGGGAGAAAAGGGGACCCTGTGCACCGTGAAGCCAAAAGAGGGCTACGACCTCAAGCTCATGGTTGCCAGTGTCCCACAAGATCTGCAGGCATTCGTGTCAGACCGCCTGACTACGTTTGCCACTCACAAACACGATTGCGGGAGGGTCACCGGGTTTGAGGTCAGAGTAGACGGGGACCCCATGGCCCGACCCCAAAAACAGTACAACTTCCCCAGGGAAGCGGAGCCCGATATGGAGACAGCAATGTCTTCACTGGTGCAGCAGGGCGTGTTGAGACCGATAGTCACCCATGTAAACTCTCCTTTGTGGCCGGTGAAGAAGCCGGACAATTCATGGAGAGCCACGGTGGACTACAGAGTCCTCAATAGCAACATCCCAGCCTGCGCGCCGACGGTAGCAGCAGTTGCCGACCTGATAGGGAGTATCCCAGCATCCGCGACCACGTTCACAGTGCTGGATATTTCCAACGGGTTTTGGTCTATCCCTTTAAGGAGGGAGGATCAGTACAAGTTTGCCTTTACTTTTAAAGGGCAACAGTACACCTGGAACTGCTTGCCACAGGGTTTCCATAACAGCCCCAGCATTTTCCATCAGTGCATGGCAGGAAGCTTAAAGGAGTTCAGCCAGCCCAATCAGCTAGTGCAGTATGTGGACGACCTGCTCCTGTTCACAGATTCCAGAGAGGAGCACGGCCCACTATTGGCCGAGTTATTGGAGCTGTTAGGCAGAAAGGGTTTCAAGGTAAACCCAAAGAAGGCACGGATCAGCCAGCAGGAGGTAAAATTCCTGGGTCTGACCATCCGCACTGGAGAGCCATAGACAAGGCTAGATGGGAATCGGTGCAAGATCTACCGATCCCCAGCACCGTAACAGATGTGAGGTCCTTTCTGGGACTGACCGGGTACTGCAGAGACTTCATTGAGGACTATGCAGCCACAGCAGCCCCGCTGCTCCGACTCCTACACAAGGGAGTGGAGTGGTCCTGGGATGAGGGTTGTCAGGCAGCATTTGAAAAACTCAAGGGGGACTTGCAGACCGCGCCAGCTCTGGGGGCCATAGATGGGGAGGAGTTCTTCCTGGAGGTAGCGGCTAGCGGGGATAGCTTGAGCGCTGTACTGCTTCAAGAGCGACACGGCAAGCTAAGGCTGGTGGTTTACTCCTCCAGAGTGCTCACAGATGTGGAAAGGAGTTTTTCCAATTGCGAGCGGCATCTTTTGGCCACGCATTGGGCTGTGAAAAGGTCGCTGATCTTCACAGGCACCTCTCCCATCACTCTCCTCACCCATCACACACCCACCCGGATGCTTCTGGATGGAAGGATTAAGGATGGGACAGTAAGCAGTGCTCGCATTGCGCACTGGACCCTCCTCCTTTCACAGATGGATCTGAAGGTGAAGGGTCTCTGCGAGCCCAAGCTCGCGGCCAACATGGTATATCCCGGAACAGCCCACCGGTGTTCTGTAGAAGGGGTATGGGAAGTGAACGTAGGATTACGGGCCGGGATACATCCCACGGGCCGTGAGATCTACGTAGACGGTTCCAGCACGGTATCTGCTGGCGAACGACTCACAGGGTGTGGAGTTTATGACCCCGCGGCAGACATTGCCCTGGCGATTAAGATGGATAGAGTACAAAATATATTTCTGAGACAAAAGGACTGCATCAAAGAATAAAATTTCATGGAAATATCCTCTCTATGTCTACCCTATTGAACCACTTCATAATTTTAAAGACCCCTATCAGGTCACTTCTCAGTCTTTTCCAGAGAAAAGACCCCACTCTGTTCTGTCTTTCTTGATAGTTGTAGCCAATGTTCCCCCTAATTTTTTTGGGGGTGCATGGTCCCTTTAACAGGCTGTGTGGCCCATTCAAAATTTTGCACGTGCGTGATATCTCCCACTGAGAAGCCAGTAAGCAACCTGCGCGGGACCTCCAGGCAGCTGTGCAGCCATGTAGATTAGCGGGAATGTTGGTTGTAGACTCTTTGTTCTGGTATCATCCTTGTAAATCATTTTTTGCACTTTCACCAGTGCTTCTATATTCTCTTTGTAACATGGAGGCCAGAACTGTGCACAGTACTCGAGTGTGGCCGAACCAAGGTTCCATGTGTTTAAAATAACTTCTCTGTTTTTGAATTCGATTCCTATAGAAATGAATCCCAGTGCTTTGCACTGTTTATGGCTTTGTTAACCTGCATCGCTACTTGTAATGATTTGTGAATCTTATTTTCCATGGAGTAGGTGGCCTCCTTGTTCCTCCTACCAAAATGCAACACCTCACACTTGCCTATATTGAAATTAATTTGCCATTTACACACCCATTCTGCAAGTTAATTACCATCTGCTTGTATTTTGTTGCCGTCTTCCTCAGTATTAACGTAAATTTTGATATCGTACTTCCAATTTCTGACTCCAAATCATTTATATAAATAGTGAACAACAGCAGTTTCAGCACCGATCCCTGTAGATATCAATTCCCACCTTCCGCCAGTCTGAGTAACTACCTTCAAACCCTGCTCTCTGTTTTCTGTTTTGTAGCCAGTTTGCTATGCATTCTGCGACTTGTCCCCTGACTCCACATGCTCTGACCTTAGTCATGAGTCTACTATGTGGTACTTTAGCAAAGGCCTTTTGAAAGTCCATGTATACTACATCCACTGCATTACCCTTGTCTACTCTTCCTGTTACTTCTTCAAAGAATTCAATAAGGTTGGTCAAGCATGACCTTCCCTTTTGAAATCCTGCTGATTATTCTTTATTATATTGTCAGTTTCTACATGTTTTTCTATTACATCTTTGAGTAAAGATTCCAATATATTTCCTACCACTAATGTTAAGCTAACTGGTCTATAGTTCCTGGATTTGTCGCTTCTCCATTTTTGAATATAGGAATCTTATCTGCTGTCCTTTAGTCCTCTGGCACTGTTCCCGTTTCTATTGAATTTTACTCGTCTCTGTCTCTTCCTTAGCTTCTTTGAGTATGCACAGATGCAATCCATATGGACCTGGGGTTTTATCTTTAAGTTTGACTAGTTTATCAATTATCTCCCTCCTTTCTATCTTAAATGTCGTAATATGCTTTTTAATCTCATCTTCTAATGTCATGTCCACCTTGTTAGTCTCTCTAGTAAAAACTGAGGCAAAGTAACTATTCAATATTTCTGCCATTTCACTATCATTACCTGTACGTTTATCTTGTGCTTCTCTTAGTGGCCCGATCCCTATCTTAATTTCCCTTTTGTTACTTATGTGTCTGTAGAATACTTTACTATTTTATCTTATATTCTTTGATAATTTCATTTCGTAATTCCTCTTTCCCTTCTTAATTTTGTTTGACTTAGCTCCTAACCTCTTCATGTTCCCTTTTGTCATCCACTCCTTTATTATCTATGTACTTAGTATCTGCCTTTTTCTTTAATTTCAATTTTACCCTTATCTCTTTATTCATCCATGGTGACTTATGGGCTAGTTTGTTCTTGTTTATTAGTAGAATATACTTCCCCTAAGTTCTATTGATCACCTTTTCAAATATTTTCCACTGCTGTTCTATCTCTTCATTTGTCAATATTTTTTTCCAGTTTACCTTCCCCAGTTCCATCCTCAGCCCCATATAATTTAGCTTATTTCCAATCTATTACTCTGGTCTTTGTCTTACTTATGTCTCTCTCAATCATCATCTTCAACCTTATTATGTTGTGATCACTGTTGCCTAGATGTTCCCCTACACTTCTTTTAACTGCTCTGGTACATTTCCCATTACTAGATATAGCAGTGATTCCTCTTTTGTTGGGTTTCTTACGTACTGGATAAGAAAGGAGTCCTGTACACACTGTAAAAACGCAATTCCCTTTTCCTCTTTCACTACTTCCTCTTGCCAGTTTATTTGCAGGTAGTTGAAATCTCCCATGATTATTATTCTATGTCTTTTACTCATTTCATAGATTTGCCTAGGTGATCCGTAGTATACCCCTATCAGCATGATTGATCCCTTCTTACCCTTTATCTCAATCCATATGGATTCTGTTTCTATCTTAATGTTAATTATGTCCTTTTTTTCTACTGCCATTATGTTATCTCTAAATATTACAGCTACCCCAGTCCCCTTCCATCACTATCCTTTCTAAATATAGAGTCATAACGGCACAGAAGGAGGCCATTCGGCCCATCAAGTCCCTGTCGGCTCTCTGCAGAGCAATCCAGTCAGTCCCATTCCCTCGCTCTATCCCCGTAGCCCTGCAAATGTATTTCCCTCAAGTGCCTATCCAGTCTCCCCTTGAAAACATTCATCTTCACATCCCCTCTCAACTTATTGTATTTGGTCTGGTTCTCCCTTGAAGAATTCACCTGACATGCATCATCCACCCTCTTTTTTTGTTTCATCAACTTTATCTCCCTCGTCATCCAAGGAGCCCTTGCTTTGGTTCCCTTACCCTTCCCTTGGAATGTACCTAGCCTGTACTTGGAACACCTCCGCCTTAAAGATCACCCATTGTTCCGTTACAGTTTTTCCTGTCAGTCTTTGGTTCCATTTTACTCTGGCTAGATCCTTTTGCATCCCACTGAAGTTAGCCCTAGTCCAGTTTAGAAGTTCCACTCTAGATTGTTCCTTGCTCCTCTCTATTGCTAATCTAAATCTTATGATACGATGATCACTCGTACCCAAGTGTTCTCCCACAGACACTTGGTCGACCTGGCCCACCCCATTCCCCAGCACCAGATCCAGCAATGCCTCCTTCCTAGTTGGGCCAAGAACATATTGGTCAAGGAAATTCTTCTGAACACATTAAAGAAATTCCTCCCCCTCCTTTCCCTTTATCCTAGCATTATCCCAATCAATATTTGGGTAATTAAAAGTCCCCCAATATCACCACTCTATGGGGGGAAAATTCAGTTGTTTGCGCCTCCCGTTGGCGCTTTAAGAGGGCACTAATGGGGCACAAAGCAACTAGCGCCTGGGCGTGGCGATGTTTGCGCCGCTCGCGAAATTAACTAGACATTTTGCGGCGGCGCTAAACACTGCCACCACGATCTCTTGCACCGGCAGATCGTGACGTCAGTCGAGTGTGCAACGCCCCGGTAGCGCCCCAGACTGGATATTGAGTGGCGCCCCCTGCCTTACTGCCTGCCGCTAGCAACGACAGGTTGAGGGGAGTGTTTTGCAGTCAGAAAGGGACTGGGGGAGCGCTATTTAAAGGCGACCGCTTCCTGCCTTTTTTTGTTGGTGACATTTGTGCACCACGCATTCTGAGAGAGAGAGAGAGACTTCTGGAGAGACTCCACACTGTGTGAAGGAGTTTTGCATACTGAGCAGCACTTTGCAGGTTCATTTTGATTTGCCCTTGTATCTATTTAGAAGAGACTGTGGGGGCTGCACTCTGAGCTCTTTCCCTGGGTCTCTCCATTGTTCTTTCCAGCAGTACAGGTCTCCCCAGGCCGAGATTCAAGGCTGCAATGAGCAGGATGTGGATGGAGAGCAAGAACAACCCTCCCCTTTAAGATAAAAACAGAAAATGCTGGAGAAACTCAGCAGGTCAAGCAGCATCTGTGAAGAGAGAAACCGAGTTAACATTTCAGGTCGATGACCATTCGTCAGAACTCCCCTTTAAGAATTGGCCGGTGCCAGTGTGTCAATGTTCCATTGCTGACTGACATCACATGAGCTTCGCCAGCGCTGTGAGGTAGCGCCTTGCTCCTTGGCCTTTGCGCCTTAAGACAGGTGTGAAGCGCCTGATTTAGCGCTCCAATCACATCCAGGGGCGATAAAAGCCAAGTTTGCGGTCGGAGGCGATAATTAGCGCCAGGCGCTAAACTTTGCGCACAGCCGATAATGGTGCCCCAAACGGGGCGATACCGAATTTTTCCCCCTGTAGCTCTTGCATATCTCTACGATTTCCCTGAAGCTTTGCTCCCCTACCACCTCCTCACTATTTGGAGGCCTGTAGAATATCCCCAATAGCATGATCATACCCTTTTTGCTCCTCAACTCTATCCAAATGGATTCTGTCGCTTTACGTACATGCATTCTAAACCCTTTTTTGAATTTTTCGTCAACTTTCTTAGTCTGCTCCTATCTAATATGGTACTACTACCGCCTCTAGTACTATCTTCTCCAGTACTATCCAACACAATCACTCTTTTATGCACCTTATTCCTCTTTTCTACTCCTATATGCTGGTGTCCATCCCCCTACCAAGCTAGTTTAAACCCTCCCCAACTGCACTAACAAACCTCCCAGTAAGAATTTTGGCCCCGGCTCTGTTGAAGTGTAACCTGTCCGGCTTGTACAGGTCCCTCCTTCCCCAGAAACAGTCCCAATGCCTCAGGAATCTAAAGCCCTCCCTCCTGCACCATCTCTTCAGCCATGCATTCATCTGTTCTATCCTCCTATTCCTGTATTCACTAGTACGTGGCACCGGGAGTAATTCGGAGAGTACTACCTTTGAGGGCCTGCTTTTTAATCTCTCTCCTAGCTCCCTAAACTCTGCCTGCAGGACCTCATCCCTCTTTCTGCCTATGTCGTTGGTACTGATATGGACAGTGACCTCAGGCTGTTCACCCTACCCCTCAGAGTGTCCTGCAGCCGCTCAGTGACATCCTTGACCCTGGCACCAGGGAGGCCACATACCATCCATGTTATATCCTGCAATATTTAACTGCCAATCTTGTTCTTTATGCAGCCATGTTTTAGTTATCTCCAATACCTCTGGTTCCTCTCTACAAATTATTGCCTTCAGTTCCCCAGTTTTGTTTTGTATGTTTTGTACATTGCTATTCATGCAATTTAATTTGTTTTTACTAATCATGCCTCTCGCTTTAATTTTAATAGTTATTTTATACTTATGATCTATAACTTTATATGGTCCTTGACCGTTCACCTTTATTCTTTCCTTTGGTCTGGCCCTTACTTTCATCTCCACAACTTTTATCTTCAGGCTACTGTTATTTTCACCATATTCCTTCCACCCCATCTCCCCCATCTTACAAGTTAAAGTCTTATCTACAGTCCCATTTATCCTTTCCGCTAGGACTTTGGTAACATTTCAGTTCAGGTGCAGCCCGTCCCAGCTCCTTCCTGTCCCAGTACTGGTGCCAGTGTCCCATGAAATGGAACCCCTCCTTCCTACACAACGCTTTCAGCCACGCATTCACCTTCCTGATCTGTCTATCCCTATGCCAATTAGCACGTGGCTCAGATCGTAATCCCGAGATTACCACCCCTGTGGTCCAGTTTTTAAATTTAGTTCCGAGCACCTGATACTCCCAGCAGGACCTCCTCTCTGTGCTTTCCTGTGTCATTGCACCCGATATGGAGCACAACAACTGGATCTTCCCCCTCCTTTTCCAGGTTCCTCTCGAGCTGTTTCGAAATATCCTTTACCCTGGCACCAGGTAGGCAACACATCCCCCTAGACTCTCGGTCATGACTGCAGTGGATGCTATCTATCCCCCTAATCATCGAATCCCCTCTGACTATAATGGTTCTATTTCTAATTTGTTTCCCACCCTATTGCACTGCCTTCTGCTATGTGCTTATTATTCTGGCCATCCTTCCTGCAGCCTGCATCCTTATCCCCCCCAGTGTCTGCAGTAAATCCTTCTCTGCCTCCCCTAGGTTCCCCATACCCTGACTGTCACACACTCTCCTTTCTGCAGCTGTGTTTTACTATGAGGTGTGACTACTCTGGAGTAAATTATCCAAAAATTCCTTCTCCTCCCTTATGTGTTGGAGGGTCTCTGGCTCACACTCCAGCTCAATGAGTCTGAGTTGGACTGTCTCATGACAGACATTTCCTATAGGTGTGGTCATCCAGGACAGTATTGCTGTCTACAAATTCCCACATACTGCAGTCCCAACACACTGCCTGTGCTGCCATTTCTAATCTCTGTTGTTAGCAGTAATTTATTTCTAGAACTAATAGAATCACTTGAGGTCGAGATTATAATTAGTGGATGGATTTGGTTTGATTACAAATTAATTAGTAATTATTTACTCTGATTATTTATTTAGAGATTTCATTATTGATTTAAAGTTGATACATATGAACATACAAATTAGGAGCAGGAGTAGGCCACTCGGCCCTTCGAGCCTGCTTCGCCAATCAATAAGATCATGGCTGATCCGATTACTCCACAGTCCCGCCGACCCCCGATAACTTTTCACCCCCTTGCTTACCAAGAATCTATCTACCTCTGCCTTAAAAATATTCAAAGACTCTGCTTCCACCGCCCTCTGAGGAAGAGAGTTCCAAAGACTCCGAGAAAAAATTTCTCCCCATCTCTGCCTTAAATGGGCGACCCCTTATTTTTAAACAGTGACCCCTAGTTCTAGATTCTCCCACAAGAGGAAACATCCTCTCCACATCCACCCTGTCCAGACCCCTCAGGATCTTATATGTTTCAATCAAGTCACCTCCAGCGGATACAAGTCTAGCCTGGCCAACCTTTCCTCAGAAGACAACCCGCCCATTCCAGGTATTAGTCTAGTAAACCTACTCTGAACTGTTTTCAACGCATTTACATCCTTCCTTAAATAAGGAGACCAATACTGTACACAGTACTCCAGATGGTGGTCTCACCAATGCCCTGGATAACTGAAGCATAACCTCTCTACTTTTGTATTCAATTCCCCTCGCAATAAACGATAACATTCTATTACCTTTCCTAATTACTTGCTGTCCCTGCATAGTAACCTTTTGCGATTCATGCACTAGCACACCCAGATCCCTCTACATCTCAGAGCTCTGCAATCTCTCACCATTTAGATAATATGCTTCTTTTTTTATTCTTCCTGCCAAAATGGACAACTTCACATTTTCCCACATTATACTCCATTTGCCAGATCTTTGCCCACTCACTTAACCTATCTATATCCCTGATGTGCCTTCAATAACCACAAAACTAGAAGTTATAGGGCTAGATTTTCAGTTGCTTGCGCCAGCAGTTAGCGCCTTAAGAGAAGTGATTTTCGGGCGCTATGCGTGTAGCGCCCGGGCGCAGCGCAGTTTGCGCCCCGCCCCAAATTAAGTTGCCCGTTAGCGCCGGCGCAAAGTTTAGCGGCCGCCCGGATGCGCGCGCAGAAAATGACGTCACGTCCTCGTGCAACGCCCTTTGGCCGCCCCGAATCCAAACTTCAGTCGGACCGCCCCATTGTGCGGCTGGCGTCCAGAGCGTTTGTAAAATGGAACGCAACACACCCTGGGGAGCGCAAATTAAAGGGCACTCCTCCTGCACTATAAAAGGCAGTCTGCATATGTTGTGTGGAAGGATTCCGTGTTTTGTTGTGAACGGTGTATTTATGTTTCCGGCCACCACCACCACCACCACCTCCAACTCCAACTCCAACTCCAACTCCAAGAGCTCACTGGCACCAGAGTGTCTGCCGTGCGCTGCGCCCGAGCTCGGGTGTTGCGCTCTGCACCGCCGGCTTAGCGCCTAAAGATAGTAGTGGAACGCCTCTTTTAGCGCTCCACCAACCTCTTAGGGCGAAGCCACTGAATTTCCGGCAACGGGGCGCTACTTTGGGGCGGGCGCTAAGGTTAGCGCCCCAAAACTGTCTATACTGAAAATCTAGCCCATAGACTTTAACAAGTTGGCTTTTAATCACTAAGATCAGAGCTAACATCTCAACACACCGACTGGCTCACAGGAATGAGTCATACAGATCTTGGGATCTTTAAGTAAGAGAAGTCAGGGGCGGAGCCAAGAGCCAAGACCTGGAACCTTCCAGGTTAGTCAGGAACGAGGAAGTGAAACTATACACAGTGGGGGAGGGTAATATACATGAGTGCAAAAGGAATACAGGCAAGACAAACAGATTTCATTACATTCACCCCTTCTTTAGATTTAGTCCATCGGGGTGATGTTTCTTAAAAGTTGGTATAAGTGAGTCTGTCAGGAGGTTTTGCGGTTCTCCGTGATCGGCGCAAAGCCGGTTGGGGTGCCTCTAGGGGAGTGGATTCTGGTTCCTCCGCTGTCCGGGCCTCCGCAGTGTCTTCCAGGTTATCTGCAGTGTCCTCCAGGTTAAAGTTGGGTATTGATACCTCTGGGCGTCCTGTCTCTTTTTGGTGTAGGTCTTCCTCGGGTAGTCTCTCATCGTTCTCTCCGCTCCCCGAGGGAGCGAGGTCTTTTATGGAAACAGTGTCCTCTCGCCCGTCAGAGTATTCGATATAGGCGTACTGAGGGTTTGCATGGAGGAGCTGTACCTTTTCCACAAGGGGGTCCGTTTTATGGCCTCTCACATGCTTCCGCAATAGTACTGTCCCCGGAGACGTCAGCCACGCGGGTAGAGATATGCCCGAGGTGGATTTCCGGGGGAAAACGAACATCTTTTTGCGAGGGGTAGCGTTAGTGGCAGTACATAACAGAGACCTTATGGAGTGGAGCACGTCTGGGAGGACTTCCTGCCAGCGGGAGGTCGGAAGGCCTTTTGACTTTAAGGCTAACGTGACAGCCTTCCAAACAGTAGCATTCTCCCTTTCCACTTGCCCATTACCCCGGGGGTTGTAGCTAGTGGTTCTGCTAGTGGCTATCCCCTTTGAGAGCAAGAACTGGCGCAGTTCGTCACTCATAAATGACGTCCCCCTATCGCTGTGTATGTAGTTCGGCATGCCAAACATGCAGAATAGATTACAGAGACACTTGATGACCGTGGCACTGGTCATGTCTGGGCAGGGAATGGCAAAGGGGAAGCGGGAATATTCATCGATGATATTGAGGAAGTATACGTTACGGTCGGCAGAGGGAAGGGGTCCCTTGAAGTCCAGACTTAGGCACTCGAATGGCCGTGTGGCTTTGATAAGGTGTGCACGGTCAGGCCTGTAGAAACGAGGCTTGCATTCCGCACAGATGCGGCAGGCTCTGGTCATTGCCCTGACCTCCTCGATGGAGTGGGGCAGATTGCGGGACTTTATAAAATGGTATAGTCGGGTGACCCCTGGGTGACAGAGGTCGTTGTGGAGACCCTGTAATTTGTCCGTATGAATGCTGGCACACATTCCCCGCGATAGGGCGTCTGGGGGTTCATTAAGGGCTCCCGGCCTGTACATAATATCATAGTCGAACGTGGATAGTTCGATCCTCCACCTGAGTATTTTGTCATTCTTGATTTTCCCCCTTTGTTTGTTATTAAACATGAAAGCCACCGACCGCTGGTCGGTGAGCAGGGTGAAACGTTTGCCGGCTAGGTGTCTCCAGTGCCGCACTGCCTCCACTATAGCCTGTGCCTCCTTCTCGACAGAAGAGTGCCTGATTTCAGGTCCCTGAAGGGTTCGGGAGAGGAAGGCCACAGGTCTCCCAGCCTGATTGAGGGTCGCAGCTAAGGCAAAGTCTGGCGCATCGTTTTCGACTTGAAAGGGAATGCTTTCGTCCACTGCACACAGTGCAGCCCTTTCAATGTCCTGTTTGATACTGGTGAAAGCCTCCCGAGCTTCAGCTGATAGTGGGAAGGACGTCGATTTAATGAGGGGTCGGGCCTTATCAGAGTAATTGGGCACCCATTGGGCATAATACGAAAAAAATCCCAGGCACCTTTTTAAAGCTTTGGGATTGTGTGGCAGGGGCAGTTCCTTTAGGGGGCGTAATCGGTCAGGGTCCGGTCCAATTACCCCATCTTCCACCACACAGCCGAGGATACAGAGACGGGTTGTGTTGAAGACACATTTGTCTTCGTTGTAGGTTAGATTCAGCTTTAGGGCAGTTTTTAAAAATCTCGCAAGATTTAGATCGTGGTCTTGCTGGTTGTGCCCGCAGATAGTAACATTATCCAGATAGGGGTAGGTAGCTTGTAGTTTATTCTCGTCAACCATGCGGTCCATCTCACGTTGGAAGACCGAGACCCCATTTGTTACCCCGAAGGGCACTCTGAGAAAATGGTAGAGGCGTCCGTTCGCCTCAAAGGCGGTGTATGGGCGGTCCTCCGTTCTAATGGGGAGCTGGTGATACGCGGATTTGAGGTCGATAGTCGAGAAGACTCGGTATTGCGCAATCTGGTTGACCATTTCTGATATGCGGGGTAAAGGGTAGGCGTCCAGCTGGGTATAAATATTAACAGTCTGGCTGTAGTCAATTACCATCCGTTTCTTTTCGCTATTTTTAACTATGACTAGTTGGGCACGCCACGGACTGGTACTGCATTCAATAATGCCTTCCCGCAGGAGTCTGTCCACTTCCGCCTTGATAAAGTGTCTGTCTTCCAGACTGTACCGTCTACTTTTGGTCGCTATGGGCCTAGAGTTCGGAGCGAGATTAGCGAATAAAGAGGGCGGGCTGATTTTTAAGGTTGATAGGCCACAGACTGTGAGTGGCGGCTGGGACCCGCCATATGCTAGCGTGACACTTTCGTGGTGGCACTGGAAGTCCAGGCCCAAGATTACATTAACACAGAGTTCTGGCATCACGAGGAGTTTAAAATCCTTGTAGTCCATGCCTTTTACAGTCAGTGTTACCACACAGTAGCCCAAAATGTCCGAAGTGTGGGGCTTAGCAGCCATAGCAATTCTGCTCCGTGTAGGGGTTACCGTTAATGAGTGCCGCCGTACCAGGCTAGGGTGGATAAAACTCTCGGTACTCCCACAGTCAATTAAACATTTCGTTAAATTCCCGTTTACCTGTATGTCCATCATGGATTTTGTCAACGGGTGTGGCCTGGATTGATCCACCGTGATCGAAGCCACTGTTGGGCCCTGGGCGGCCGTTGAGTCGGGAAAAGATGGCGGATCCCAAGATGGCGGCCCGCACGGCACGCACGAGGCGGTGACGGAGTTGGAAATCGGATTCCCCCTGCAGACTTTGCTAAAATGCCCCTTTTTCTTACATTTGAAGCATGTAGCGTCCTTCGCTGGGCATCGTTGTCTGGGGTGCTTGGCCTGGCCGCAGAAGTAGCATTTCGGGCCTCGAGACATTGCCGCTGTAGTAGGACTCCTGGGTGAACTTCTGTGTGGGGACTCCGGCGGTGTAGAGCTGGTCTGAGACCTGGATGGGGAAGATGGCTGATTCCAAGATGGCGGCCCGCTCGGCGCGCACGAGGCGGTGAGGGCCGCATGGCCGGAAGAATAAGAGTCAGAGTTTTTCTGGGCCACGTCCAGCGATCGCGCAGTGGCCACTGCCTTTTTTAAGTCCAGGACCTCCTTCTCCAGCAGTCTCTGCCGGATATAATTCGATTTGAGGCCCGTGATGAAGGAATCGCGGACCAATTCATCAGAGTACACGTTGGCCGTCATGGCCTTGCAGTTACAGTCCCGGACCAAGTCCTTTAGGCCCTGTAAGAAATCGTCCATTGATTCCTCAGGTCGCTGCCTGCGTGTAGCCAGCAGATGTCTGGTGTACACTTCGTTTACCGGCCTCTGGTATTGGGCCTTCAGGATAGTGATGGCCTCCGTGTAAGAGGTGGCGTCCCGGATGAACGAATAAATCCGATGACTAACGCGAGTAGTCAGTAGACTCAGTTTATCTACCTCGCTGGCGGATGAGGCCCTCGTGAAGAGTTTGAAGCATTTGAGCCAGTGTCCAAATTGATTTGATGCTTCAGCAGAATGTGGATCCAAGTCCAGACGCTCTGGTTTTAGGAGTCGATCCATCCTAGTATTCTTTAGTGATCCAAGATCTGTATGACTCATTCCTGTGAGCCAGTCGGTGTGTTGAGATGTTAGCTCTGATCTTAGTGATTAAAAGCCAACTTGTTAAAGTCTATAACTTCTAGTTTTGTGGTTATTGAAGGCACATCAATTTTAATCACTAAGATCAGAGCTAACATCTCAATACACCGACTGGCTCACAGGAATGAGTCATACAGATCTTGGGATCTTTAAGTAAGAGAAGTCAGGGGCGGAGCCAAGAGCCAAGACCTGGAACCTTCCAGGTTAGTCAGGAAAGAGGAAGTGAAACTATACACCGTGTGGGGGAGGGTAATATACATGAGTGCAAAACGAATACAGGCAAGACAAACAGATTTCATTACAATCCCTTTGTAGCCTCCTTATGACCTCTTCACAATTTACTTTCCTACCTATATTTGTGTCATCAGCAAATTTAGCAACCATACCTTCAGTCCCTTCATCCAAGTCATTTATATAAATTGTAAAAAGTTGAGGCCCAGCACTGATCCCTGTGGCACACCACTCGTTACATCTTGCCAATCAGAAAATGACCCATTTATGCCTATTCTCTGTTTCCTGTTAGCTAGCCAAT
Source organism: Somniosus microcephalus (assembly GCF_052327205.1). Lineage (NCBI taxonomy): Eukaryota > Metazoa > Chordata > Chondrichthyes > Squaliformes > Somniosidae > Somniosus > Somniosus microcephalus. The sequence goes on along the minus strand of NC_140989.1, from coordinate 276,992,913 downwards.
CTTCTATCCATGCCAATATGTTACCCCCTACACCATGAGCTTTTATTTTCTGCAATAACCTTTGATGTGGCACCTTATCAAATGCCTTCTGGAAATCTAAGTACAGTACATCCACCGGTTCCCCTTTATCCACAGCACATGTTACTTCCTCAAAGAACTCCAATAAATTGGTTAAACATGATTTCCCTTGCACAAAATCATGTTGACTCTGCCTGATTACTTTGAACTTTTCTAAGTGCCCTGCTATAATGTCTTTAATAATAGCTTCTAAACATCTTCCCTATGACAGATGTTAAGCTAACTGGCCTGTAGTTTCCTGCTTTCTGTCTCCCTTTTTGAATAAAGGAGTTGCATTTGCTATTTTCCAATCTAATGGAACCTTCCCCGAATCTAGGGAATTTTGGAAAATTAAAACCACTAGCCACTTCTTTTAAGACCCTAGGATGAAGTCCATCAGGATCCGGGGACTTGAAATAACAACAGAAAATGCTTGAAATACTCAGCAGGCCAGGTAGCATCCGTGGAGAGAGAAACAGTGTTAACGTTTCAGGTCTGGGACCCTTCATCAGAACCTTGTCAGCCCACAGCTCCAACAATTTGCTCAGTACCACTTCCATGGTGATTATAATTTTCTTGAGTTCCTCCCTCCCTTCCATTTCCTGATTTACAGCTATTTCTGGAATGTTACTTGTATCCTCTATAGTGAAGACCGATGCAAAATACCTGTTCAACTCAACTGCCATCTCCTTATTTTCCATTATTAATTCCCCAGACTCACTTTTTATAAGACCAATGCTCACTTTGTTAACTCTTTTCTTTTTAAAATATCTATAGAAACTCTTGCTATCTGTTTTTATATTTCTAGCTAGCTTTCTCTCGTACTCTAATTTTTCTCTCCTTATTAATTGTTGTCATTCTTTGCTGTTTTTTATATTCTGTCCAATCTTCTGACCTGCCACCCATCTTTGCGCAATTATATGCTTTTTCTTTAAATTTAATACTATCTTTAACTTTTTTAGTTAACCACGGATGGTGGGTCCTCCCCTTGGAATTTTTCTTTCTTTTTGGAATGTATATATTCTGTGTATTTTGAAATATCCACTTAAATGTCTGCCACTGCAACTCTATTGACCTATCCCTTAACCTAATTTGCCAGTTCACTTTAGCTAGCTCTGCTTTCATGCCCTCATAATTGCCCTTATTTATATTTAAAATACTAGTCTTGAACCCACTCTTCTCTCTCTCAACCTGAATGTAAAATTCAATCATATTATGATCGCTGCTACCTAGGGGCGCCTTCACTATGAGGTCTTTAATTAATCCTATCTCATTGCACAATACCAGGTCTAGTATAGCCTGCTCTCTGGTTGGCTCCAGAACATGCTGTTGTAAGAAACTATCCCGAAAAATTCCGTGAACTCCTCATCTATGCTACCTTTGCCCATCTGATTTTTCCAGTCTATATGCAAATTAAAATCCCCCATGATTATTGCCATACCCTTCTGACCAGCTCCCATTATTTCTTCCTTTATACTCCATCCTACCACGTGGTTACTGTTAGGGGGCCTGTACACCACTCCCACAAGTGACTTCTGTAATGTATGTACCTTTTAAGGGGGGGAACTATTTTTTACAGCTCATGTATACTGTAGTACCGGCAGTGACCACACCTGTATATAACGTTGAGTAGTAATCTGTACAGATCAGTTGCAGTCTGAGCCACGTTGAGTAAACACCGTTTGTACCGTTCTCCGCAGTCTGTGTCTAATTATACACGGACGTAACATTGGCGACGAGGCAGGTTCGAACCTACCTGCAACTCTGCATCACCTCCCGGGGATTCGTTCCTGAAGATCAGTGGATTGGAGGTCAAGGCCAGAGACTCGGGCGTCGACCACGGGCAACCGCCCAGTCATCCAGCAGAGACTCGAGAATTGCGGGGGAGGCTGTCAAGAGCCAGGCTTGGCTTTCCAGTCGAGGCGGTCCAGCGAAACGGGCTGGCAACAGGTAGTGCGCAGACCCTTCCCGGACAGCGGCGGGTTAGAGCCCGACCGAGCGGCACAGCAAAGGGCCGAGCAGCGTCGACGGGGGAGAGAGAGAGAGGGCAGAGCGCACAGGGCGCAGCCGGTGTTCAGGGGCTGAGCAGCGTCGGAGAGAGGGAGAGAGAGACGCGCAGAAACCCGCGAGGCGCCGCTATTGCCACGAGGACCGCCGAGAGCGGCGTTGGCAGCAGCGCAGGAGAAGCGCGCGAAACCTACAGGGCGCCGCCATTGCCACGAGAACTGGCAGCAGCGGGGGAGGAACGAAAGCGCGGGAGACACCATTTTAAGCCATTGGGAGACGCCATTTTAAACCACACCCAAAATGCCGAAGAGTGGCAGTATCACCGCATTTGACAATGAAGTCGAAGATTGGACTACATATGTCGAATGAATAGAGGTGTACTGCAAGGCAAATGAGGTGTTAGATGATAAGAAAGCGTCGGTATTGTTGAATTTAATGGGTGAAAAGACGTATGGGTTATTGCGAAATCTAGTAACCCCAACGAAGCCAATGGAAAAGAGTTTTGAAGACATAGTAACGATACTAAAGGAACATTTAAACCCCACACCGCTGCTGATAGCAGAAAGATTCAAGTTTCACAAATGGAACCAGCATAAGGATGAAAGCAATGCTGATTTATTTAACAGAACTGCGCAAAATATCAAAACACTGCCAGTTTGGAGCGGGACTGGCAGATACCTTAAGGGACAAGTTTGTGTGTGGGCTTCAAAGTGAAGGAACCCAGAAACGGCTTTTATCTGAAAAGGACCTTACGCTGGAAAAGGCTTTCTGCATTGCGGTATCATATGAAGCAGCAGCACGGGGCGCTGCAGAGATACAACAGAGACCGCAAGAATATGGCACAAACGAAATGTCATATGGAACAGAGAAGTGCTATCGCTGCGGCAGAACAACACACGACCAGAATGATTGCTGGTTCAAAGACAAAGTGTGCAGACAGTGTGGAAAAGTAGGACACATAGCACGAGTCTGCAGGTCGGGAAAGAAAACCAGCAATAAGAAACCGACCAAAGGAAAGTACAAGAAGGTACATAAGATAACGGAGAATAGTTCAGATGAACAAAAGAGTGATAACGACTCCGAAAGCAGGGAACTGAGTTGTCTGAAACTACATAATGTGATCACAACGGAGGATCACCGAACCATTTGGGTCACTCTCAAGATAGCAGGAGTCCAGGTAAAGATGGAATTGGACACAGGATCAGCCCTAACAGTTATAAACCGATGGGACTACGAGCGGCTATTCTCACATACCCTTGAGAGACACAAAAATTATTTTGAAGACGTACACGGGGCAAAAAAGTCTACCCCAAAGGAAAAATAAGGGTGACCGTTATATATAACGGTAAGGAAACACCAAAACTAGACCTGTATGTATTGCAAGATGGAGGACCACCATTACTGGGACGTGAATGGATCCGGAAAATACAACTGGATTGGCATTCCATACAGGCACTGACTGTGGCTGACAAAAAGGATGACGACGTCACACCTGGGCGACTGTCAAAGATCCTAACGGACGCGAAAGAAGTGTTCCAGCAAGGACTCGGAACACTAAAAGGCATGACGGCGACGATTAAATTTGAAGAAAACGCAAGTCCAAAATTTTTTAAGGCCAGACACTAATCACATTGAAAGAGGTATTGGCCCATTACAACCTTATGCGATCCGCCCCGCCGTCGAAGCAGAGCTGGAGAGTCTGGAACGTTCAGGTGTACTGTCCAAGGTAGACTGGAGCGAGTGGGCTACACCCATCGTCCCTGTGATGAAAAAGTCATTGAGCAGCACGCCTGGGGAACCAAGGAAGGTTCGCATCTGTGGGGACTTTAAGGTAACAGTGAACCCGGTCCTTCACACCATACAATATCCACTTCCACGGATTGAAGATATTTTCGCCTCGCTATCTGGAGGGAAACGCTTCACTAAGATTGATCTGGCCCAGGCGTATCTGCAAATGGAGGTAGAAGAAGCATCAAAAAAATACCTCACAATCAACCCCCATAAAGGTCTCTACCAATACAACCGGCTGATATTCGGGGTAGCATCAGCTCTGGCTATTTGGCAGAGGGCAATGGAACAAGTCCTGCAAGGGATCCCAGGGACCCAGTGTTATTTGGACGACATCCTGGTCACGGGCGAAAATGACAGTGATCACCTTGCCAACCTGGAGCAGGTGCTCACTAGATTGCAGGAATATGGGCTCCGAGCTAACCGCCCCAAATGCGAGTTTTTTAGAAAACAGATCTCGTATTGTGGCCACGTGATCGATAGAGGGATTACATAAGTCCCCAGAGAAGATTGAGGCAGTAGTCAAGGCTCCAGCACCGGAAAATGTGTCACAACTGAGGTCGTTCCTCGGGCTGGTGAACTACTACCATAAGTTCTTGCCAAATTTGTCTACAATACTACACCCACTGAACACCCTACTGCAAACTGGGGTGCCATGGAAGTGGAGTGACGAATGTAGACGAGCTTTCCAGAGGAGCAAAACACTAATCACATCGAAAGAGGTATTGGCCCATTACAACCCAGCATTACCAATTCGGTTGGCATGTGATGCGTCACCCTACGGCATTGGAGCGGTGCTGTCGCACAAATTCTCGGACGGCTCAGAGAGGCCAATAGCCTTTGCGTCACGATCACTAACCTCAGCCGAGCGTAACTACGCCCAGATTGACAGGGAGGCCCTCAGCCTAGTGTGGGGAGTGAAAAAGTTCAATCACTATCTGCACGGGCAGAAATTCACCTTGCTGACTGATCACCAGCCTCTTGTCTCCATTTTTAATCCGAAGAAGGGCGTTCCGGTGATGACTGCGCAACGACTACAAAGATGGTCACTTTTTCTAGGGGCGCACCACTATGAGATTGAATATAAGGGCACGAAACAGCATGGAAATGCTGATGGGCTATCACGCCTGCCACTGCCTACTGCGGAGGAAGCACCAGCAGTGGATCCTGTCGAAATATTCCATTCGACTATAGTTGAATACCTACCGGTAACTAACGCTTGCATCGAAAAGGAAACCCGAAATGACCCGACACTGTCTCGGGTATATGATTTGACGGTGAAGGGATGGCCAGCACATGGCGACTCACTGTTGCCAGCATTCTCGACAAGGAGAGAACAGCTGTCAGTGTGCCGGGGGACCTTGATGTGTGGATCCCGAGTGGTAATTTCACCCAAGTTAAGGGATAGAGTGCTCAATGAGCTTCATGAGGGTCATCTGGGAGGGGTAAAAATGAAAAGCCTAGCCAGGGCTTATGTGTGGTGGCCGGGAATCGATAAACAAACCGAGGACCTGACCAAGAGCTGCTCAGGATGCCAGAAAGTCCAAAATGCACCACCACAGGCCCCTCTACACCCATGGGAGTGGCCCTCATCTCCATGGCAACGGGTGCATATTGATTTTGCTGGTCCATTCATGGACTCAATGTTTTTAATAGCCGTGGATGCGCACTCGAAATGGCCTGAGGTCATCAAAATGTCCTCCACCACCACGGAGAAAACTATTGCAGTCCTACGGACCATTTTTGCCAGGAATGGCTTGTCAGAACAGATTTGCTCCGACAACGGACCACAGTTTGTGTCCGAAGAGTTCCGGAGGTTCTTGAAAAAGAATGGGGTAAGGCATTACACATCCGCCCCGTATCATCCAGCCACAAATGGATTGGCTGAGAGGTTCGTACAAGCCTTTAAGAAGGCAATAAAGGCTATGTACAATGACAACATTCCACTGCAGCACAAGGTGGACAATTTCCTGTTCGCCTACCTGAATGCGACACATGCAGTCACCAACCAGGCCCCAGCCATGATGTTCTTTAACCGAAGGTTAAGATCTCGCCTGGATTTGCTCAGACCAAACGTACGAAGAGATGTTGAGAGTAAGCAATTCCAGCACATCCATGAGAAGCCAACAAGGAGCTTCAATGTAGGGCAACCAGTCTTGGCCCGCGACTACCGAACAGAAAAATGGCAGCCAGGAACAATATGCACACGGCAGGGCCCCCTAATGTACACAGTGGATGTTGGGGAGAGCATCGTGAGACGCCATGCTGACCAGATCCTAGAGTCACAGGAACAAGTCAACCCCATGCCTCTCCCATACGTACCTGGTGATGAACCCGACGTACAGGTAGCATCTACCCCAGAAACAGTAGCATCGGAAGCTGATGAACCAACCGACGACAGGGTGCCAGAATCGCCTCCGCACCAAGAGCAAGACACTCGGGCAAGGCGCTATCCAGAAAGGATCAGGAAGCCTCCCCAAAGACTGAATTTATAAATAGACTATTTTCAGCTAATGTTGCATGTTAAAAGTGTTAATTGTAATTAGTTTGATATTTAATTGTTAAATGAGTGTTATGGTACTGTTAATCTAAAAGGGGAGGAATTGTAATGTATGTACCTTTAAGGGGGGGAACTACTTTTTACAGCTCATGTATACTGTATGTAGTACCGGCAGTGACCACACCTGTATATAACGTTGAGTAGTAATCTGTACAGATCAGTTGCAGTCTGAGCCACGTTGAGTAAACACCGTTTGTACCGTTCTCCGCAGTCTGTGTCTAATTATACACGGACGTAACAACTTCTTGCCTTTATTATTTCTCATCTCTCCCCAAACTGCTTCTGCATCCTGGTTTCCTGAACTTAGGTCATCCCTCTCTATTGTGCTAATACCATCATTAATTAACAGAGCAACCCCTCCACTTTTTCCCACCTTCCTGTCCTTCCTAAATGTCATGTACCCTTCAATATTCAGGTCCCAATCTATGTCATCCTGCAGCCATGTTTTTGTAATGGCTATCGGATCATATTTATTTATTTCTATTTGCGCTATCAGTTCATCTGTTTTGTTTCGAATGCTATGTGCATTCAGATGTAACCTCTAGCCTTATCTGTTAATTTACTCTTAGATTTGTACTCTCTATCCCTTCCTGTCACGGTCTGTTTATTATTTCCCATATTAATACCTTTCTCTATTACATTAATTTATATTTAAAATTAGTGTGTCGATAATAAATTAAGCACTTAGCTTAAATACCTCGAGCTCTGCCACTCCTCCATCTGCATTGATTATGACGTCACTTTTGCTAATTTTTCCCTGCATCTGTTGTACTGCCAGCTCTGCTCTCCTGATGTGCTTTGCTGCTGTCAACTCTCAAGCTCTTTTTATTGTATCTCTGCTCTCCCAATGTGCTCTGATATGCACAATATTTTTTTTTTAAAGGTCCAAGAAGAGTTTAAGTAAACTAAACAAAAATGTTAATGATACATGGGACCAAACTGTCATGATTGTATTGGATGGTAAAAGTTCCTCCAGAGCTCATGAATGAGATGGCAAGATTGTATAATGAGATATGTAAATTGGACAAGAGGAAATGCCCACATCAAAGCCAGTGTTCCTGCCTCCCTTGACCAACACCAGTTTGCCTATCGTGCAAACAGATCAACGGAGGATGCAATCACAACTGCTCTACACTCGGCACTGAATCACCTAGATGGTAAGGAGACCTACATCAGAATGTTGTTTATAGACTACAGCTCAGCATTCAACACTATCGTCCCCAACAAGCTGGCCTCCAAACTCTTGGCCTGAACACTTCCCTCTGCAACTGGACCCTGGACTTCCTAACAAACAGACCCCAGTCTGTCAAATTAGGTAACCACACCTCCCCCCCCCCCCCCCCCCCCGACCCTGAACACGGGGGCCCCACAAGGATGTGTGCTGAGCCCCCTCCTCTACTCCCTCTTCACCCACGACTGTGTGGCTGTTAATGGTTCCAACACCATCATCAAGTTTGCAGATGACACCACGGTAGTAGGCCAGATCACCAACAACAATGAGTCAGCCTACAGGGAGGAGGTCCAACATCTCGTGAAGTGGTGCGCCGACAACAACCTGGCCCTTAACACCAAGAAAACAAAGGAAATAATCGTGGACTTCAGGAAGTCCAAAGGCGGAAGTCACACCCCCATCCACATCAATGGGGCGGAGGTGGAAAGGGTGGCCAGCTTTAAGTTCCTCGGGGTCCACATCACGGAAGACCTCTCCTGGTCCCTCAACACCTCCTCTCTGGTGAAGAAGGCCCAGCAGCGCCTATATTTCTTGAGGAGGCTGAAGGGATGTAATCTGTCACCCCCGATCCTCTCCAACTTCTACCGCTGCACTATAGAGAGCATCCTGACAAACTGTATCACGGTATGGTACGGCAGCTGTAGCTCCCATGACCGGAAAGCCCTGCAGCGGGTAGTCAAAACTGCCCAACGCGTTACCGGCACCCGGCTACCGACCATAGAGCATATATATCAGAAACGCTGCCTACGGAGGGCACGGTCCATCATCAAAGACCCTACCCACCCCAGCCACAGTCTGTTCGCCCTCCTACCATCTGGAAGACGCTACAGATGCATTCGCACCCGTACGACCAGATTTAGGAACAGCTTCTTTCCCAGGGCTGTCATCCTACTGAACTCCACAAATAAACACTAAAGCCTGCACATCTGCCAATGCACTTTATTATGGTCATATTTATGCTAATATACTGCAAGCCAAATGTATAAATGTATGTTGAATGTTTAAGTGTCCTAATGCAAATTGTACACTCTCGGGAGCCGCAAGCCTACATTTTGTTGTACTGCACTTGTGCACTAACAATGACAATAAAAGTTGATTTGATTTGATTTGATTACCCAATGGGCCCCTAGGTGATCATGGATGAATTTCAGAAACCTGAATCGAAGGGCTTAGGGAAAAGATATGTAAGTGCACCAACGAGTAACATAAATCACTTAGGCACAACTCACTAAAACATATCAATCTGGTATCAATACACAATCTAGTGAAAATCAGGAAATAGTAGCTAAGAATAAGTTCATTAATAGCTTTCTCTTGGAGATGGTTGTGTCCTTGCCTATACTGAGCAATGAGAAGAATGCATTTGATAGCCTGGCCACTACCCAAATCATCAGGACCATGCAGAAGAAGATTCTAGTTGAGCACCTCCAGACCACCCCCCCCCCCCCCCAACCCTCCCAGATTCATTGATAAGTAGTCTGAAAGGGCGGGAATGGCTTGTATCAGATGTCTTGGGATACCGCAGTGTGTGCAGAAGTGATGTGTGTGAAACAACCAGTACGTGGAATGCATGATGAAGATGCACTGAAGAACGGTCTCAGACATGGTCAATCACGCTGATATCAGTACAGGAAATGGTTGACATGGTTCAGGAGAATGAGACCGTATACTGTATCACTAATTTAAAACTTTTACTCAAGCCTCTAAGACATGCTCCATAGTGAAACCATACTTCTGCATTAAGGTTAATGAATCATCCAGGATAGGATTAGTGATGTTAAAATAGTGGATATAGAATTGGAAATTCCAAACTCAGGGTGAACGCCCCAAACTGAAATTAAAATTACCCATAATATGGATAACAGTAAAAGAGTACTGGCAGATTTTTTCAGTCCAGGTGATGACTTTTTGAGATATGGAAATACATGGGGATAAATAGGTTTTGAACCTTGTTTACTATTCCATGTATAATAATTTTCATCTTTTTGATAAGTAATGTAAAACCAATGGGTAGAGATCTGTTTAATAGAATAGATTGAGATAGATATATGATGCTGATGAAATAATATTTAATGTTGGCCTTAAATACTCGAAAGCCAACAAAGGGGGGACTGCGAGGAAAGGGTTAATTAGACTGCCCTGAAATCTGCTTATGTTGTACTGCTATTGAATTCTCTTTATATTGTAGTAATAGTAACCTTTAGCCTTTGCCTGTTAAGCAGGGAAGTTCAAGTCTGTAAATCAATTGTCAGTTTAGTCACTTCAGTAAACCTATTGAAAAAGCATGCCATTGCACACTGATATTTAATCAGTTGATATCAAGTGCAACAACAACTTGCGTTTATATAGCACCTTTAACATAGTAAAACATCCAAAGGCACTTCACAGGAGTGTTAGCAAACAAAATTTGACACCGAGCCACATAATGAGATATTAGGGAAGAGAGGTAGATTTTAAGGAGCATCTTAAAGGAGGAAAGAGAGGGAGTGAGGCGGAGAGGTTTAAGGAGGGAATTGCAGAGCTCGGCCTCGGCAGCTGAAGTGCAGGAAACAGTTAGTTCTGCAAAAGGAAATCATTTCGGTTGATTGGCACAAAATGGTACTGAATAAAAGACGGACATATAATTAAAAGTTTCAAATGGTGGAATAGCAATAATATGTAACAAGAGCAAAACTATTGATAAGGTAACAAAAATTCCTGGTCTAGGGAAAAATAACATTTTTTATTCGTTCATGGGATTTGGACGTGGCTGGCATGGCCAGCATTTATTGCCCATCCCTAATTGCCCTTGAAAAGGTGGTGGTGAACCGCTGCAGTCTGTGTGGTGAAGGTACACCCACAGTGCTGTTACAGGGGGAGTTCTAGGATTTTGACCCAGTGACAATGAAGGAATGGCGATATACTTCCAAGTCAGGATGGTGTGTAACTTGGAGGGGAACTTGCAGCTGATGGTGTTCCCATGTGCCTGCTGCCCTTGCCCTTCTAAGTGGTAGAGGTTGCGGGTTTGGGAGGTTCTGCTGAAGAAACCTTGGCGAGTTGCTGCAGTGCATCTTGTAGATGGTACACACTGCAGCCATGGTGTGCCGGTGGAGGAGGGAGTGAATGTTTAATGTGGTGGATGGGGTGCCAACCAAGCGGGCTGCTTTGCCCTGGATTGTGTTGAGCTTGTTGCATGTTGATGGAGCTGCACTCATCCAGGCAAGTGGAGAGTATTCCATCACACTCCTGACTTGTGCCTTGTAGATGGTGGAAAGGCTTTGGGGAGTCAGGAGGTGAGACACTCGTCGCAGAATACCCAGCCTGTGACTTGATCTTGTGGCCACAGTATTTATGTGGCTGGTCCACTTAAGTTTCTGGTCAATGGTGACTCCCAGGATGTTGACGTTGGGGGATTCGGCGATGGTAATGCCGTTGAATGTCAAGGGACAGTGGTTAAACTCTCGCTTGTTGGAGATAGTCATTGCCTGGCACTTGTGTGGCTTGAATGTTACTTGCCACTTATCAGCCCAAGCCTGAATGTCGTCCAGATCTTGCTGCATGCGGGCATGGACTGATTCATTATTTAAGGAGTTGCACATGGCACTGAACACTGTGCAGTCATCCGCGAACATCCCCACTTCTGACCTTATGGATGGAAGGTCATTGATGAAGCAGCTGATGATGGTTGGGCCTAGGACACTGCCCTGAGGAACTCCTGCAGCGATGTCCTGGGGCTGTGATGATTGACCTCCAACAACCACAACCATCTTCCTTTGTGCTAGGTATGACTTCAGCCAGTGGAGAGATTTCACCCTGATTCCCATTGACTTCAGTTTTACGAGGGCTCCGTGCTGCCACAATTGGTCAACTACTGCCTTGACGTCAAAGGCAGTCACTCTCGCCTCACCTCTGGAATTAAACTCCTTTGTCCATGTTTGAACCAAGGCTGTAATGAGGTCTGGAGTGGTCCAGGCAGAACCCAAACTGCGCATTGGTGAGCAGCTTATTGGTGAGTAAGTGCCGCTTGATAGCACTGTCGACAACACCTTCCATCACTTTGCTGATGATTGAGACTGATGGGGTGGTAATTGGACGGATTGAATTTGTCCTGCTTTTGATGGGCAGGACATACCCGGGCAGTTTTCCACATTGACGGATATATGCCAGTGTTGTAGCTGTTTTGGAGCAGCTTGTCTAGAGGCACGGCTAGTTCTGGAGCACAAGTTTTCAGCACGACAGCTGGGATGTTGTCGGGGCCCACAGCCTTTGTTGTATGCAGTGCACTCAGCCGTTTCTTGATATCACGTGGAGTGAATCGAATTGGCCGAAGACTGGCTTCTGTGATGGTGGGGACCTCAGGAGGAGGCCGATATGGATCATCGACTCGGCACTTCTGGCTGAAGATGGTTGCAAACACTTCAGCTTTGTCTTTTGCACTCACGTGCTGGGCTCCGCCATCATTGAGGATGGGGATATTCATGGAGCCTCCTCCTCCCGTTAGTTGTTTAACGGTCCACCACCATTCACGACTGGGTGTGGCAGGACTGCAGAACTTTGATCTGATGCATTGATTGTGGGATCGCTTAGTCCTGTCTATAGCATGCTGCTTCTGCTGTTGAGCATGCATGTAGTCCTGTGTTGCAGCTTCCCCAGGTTGGCACCTCATTTTTAGGTACGCCTGGTGCTGCTCCTGGCATGCTATTCTGCACTCCTCATTGAACCAAGGTTGGTCCCCTGGCTTGACGGTAATGGTAGAGTGAGGGATATGCCGGGCCATGAGGTTACAGATTGTGGTAGAATACAATTCTGCAACTGCTGATGGCCCACAGCGCCTCATGGATACCCAGTTTTGAACTGCTAGATGTACTCTGAATCTATCCCATTTAGCAAGGTGATAGTGCCACACAGCACAATGGAGGGTGTTCTCAGTGTGAAGACAGGAGTTCATCTCCACAATGACTGTGTGGTGATCAGTGCTACTAATGCTGCCATGGACAGATGCATCTGCGACAGGTAGATTGGTGAGGAGGCGGTCAAGTTGGTTTTTCCCTCGTGTTGGTTCTCTCACCACCTGCCACAGGCCCAGTCTGGCAGCTATGTCCTTCAGGACTCGGCCAGCTCGGTCAGTAGTGGTGCTACCAAGCCATTCTTGGTGATGGACATTGAAGTACATTCTCTGCCTTTGCTACTCTCAGTGCTTCTTCCAAGTGGTGTTTAATATGGAGCAGTACTGATTCATCAGCTGGGAGAGGGCGGTAGGTTGTAATCAGCAGGAGGTTTCCTTGCCCATGCTTGACTTCATTGGGTCTAGATTCAACGTTGAGGACTCCCAGGGCCACTCCCTCCCAACTGTATACTACTGTGTCGTCACCTCCGGTGGGTCTGTCCTGCCGGTGGCACAGGACATACCCAGGGATGGTGATGGAGTAGTCTGGGACATTGGCTGAAAGGTATGATTCTGTGAGTATGACTGTCAGGCTGTTGCTTGACGAGTCTGTGGGACAGCTCTCCCAATTTTGGCACAAATCCCCAGATGTTTGTGAGGAGGACTTTGCAGGGTCGACTGGGCTGGGTGTGCCATTGTAGTGTCCTCAGCCGGTGCTGAGGTCGATGCCAGGTGGTCCGTCCGGTTTTATTCTTCTTATTGTTTTTCGGAGCATTTGTTACAACTGAGTGACTTGCTCGGCCATTTCAGAGGGCAGTTAAGAGTCAACCACATTGCTGTGCATCTGGTGTCACATATCGGCCAGACCAGGTAAGGACGGCAGATTTCCTAAAGAACATGAATGAATCAGATGGGTTTTTACAACAATCCGATAGTTTCATGGTTACCATTACTGATGCTAGCTTTTTATTCCAGATTTATCCAATTAACTGAATTTAAATTCCCCAGCTGCGTGGTGAGATTTGAATTCACGTCTCAGGATTACTTGTCCAGTAACATAAGCACTATACTACCGTTCCTGGTATACTGATAAGGGACAAGCTCACTAAAATTTTCCATATATGGAGTTGTGTTATATAATGCAGAATTGTGTAGATTGTCACGTGGAAGGAGTAAGAGAAATGTATAAAAATTGGCTGTTTGTCATGAATATTTGGATTAAGAACATAAGAACATAAGAAATAGGAGCAGGAGTAGGCCATTCAGCCCTTTGAGCCTGCTCCGCCATTCAATGAGATCATGGCTGATCTTCTGCCTCAAGTCCATTCACCGGCCCTATCGCCATATCCCTTGATGCCCTTACTAATCAGAAATCTATTGACTTCTGTTTTGAATATACCCAATGACTGAACCTACACAGCCCTCTGGGGTAGAAAATTCCAAAGATTCACCACCCTCTGTGTGAAGAAATTTCTTTTCATCTCAGTCCTGAATGGCCTACCCGTTATCCTGAGGCTGTGGCCCCTGGTTCTAGACTCCCCAGCCAAGGAAAACATTCTCCCAGCATCCACCCTATCAAGCCCTGTAATAATTTTGTATGCTTCAATGAGATCCCCTCTCATTCTTCTGAATTCAAGAGAATACAGGCCTAGTTTACTCAATCTCTTCTCATACGACAGTCCCGCCATCCCAGGAATCAAACTCGTGAACCTTCGTTGCACTCCCTCTATGGCAAGTATATCCTTCCTTGGTTAAGGAGACCAAAATTGTACACTGTACTCCAGGTGTGGTCTCACCAAGGCCCTATATAATTGGAGTAAGACTTCTTTACTCCTGTACTCAAATCCTCTTGTAATGAAGGCCAGCATATCATTTGCCTTCCTAATGGCTTGCTGCACCTGCACATTCACTTTCAGTGACTCATGTACAAGGACACCCAGGTCCCTTTGAGCATCTGTATTTCCCAATCTTTCACCATTTAGGAAATACTCTGCCTTTCTGTTTTTTCTACCAAAGCGGATAACTTCACATTATATTCCATCTGCCATGTTCTCGCCCACTCACTGAGCCTGTCGAGATCCCCTTGAAGCCTCTTCACATCCTCTTCACAACTGCCACTGCCACCTAGCTTTGTATCATCAGCAAATTTGGAAATGTTACATTTAGTCCCCTCATCCAAATCATTGATATAGATTGTGAATAGCTGGGGCCCAAGCACCGATCCTTTCGGTACCCCACAAGTCACAGCCTGCCATCCTTAAAAAGACCCGTTTATCCCTACTCTTTGTTTTCTGTCTGTTAACCAATTCTCAATCCATGCTAGTATATTATCCCCAATTCCATGTGCCCTAATTATGTTCACCAACCTCTTGTGTGGGACCTTATCGAATGCCTTCTGAAAATCCAGATACACCACATCTACCAGTTCCCCTTTGTCTACTCCACTAGTTACATCCTCAAAGAACTCCAATAGGTTTGTTAAACAGGATTTCCCTTTTGTAAATCCATGTTAACTCTGCCCAATCTTACTATTAGTTTCCAAGTGCCCCGTTATTGCATCCTTTCTAATAGATTCCAGCATTTTCCCAATTACTGATGTGAGGCTAACGGGTCTGTAGTTCCCCGTTTTCTCTTCTCTCCTTTCTTAAATAGCGGGGTTACATTTGCTACCCTCCAATCTGCAGGAACCGTTCCAGAATCTATAGAATTTTGGAAGATGACAACCAATGCGACCACTATCCCAATGGCCACCTCTTTCAAAACCCTAGGATGTAGGTCATCCGGTCTTTGGGATTTAATCGACTTTTAGTCCCATTAATTTGCTAGTACTGTTTTTTTTACTAGTAATAATTTCTTTACGTTCCTCATTCTTGCCACACCCTTGGTTTTCTTGTATTTCTGGGAGGTTTTTTGTGTCTTCCTCCGTGAAGACAGAAACAAAGTATTTATTTAATTTCTCTGCCATTTCCTCATTCCCCATTATAAATTCTCCCGTCTCTGACTGTAAGGGACCTACATTTACCTTCGCCAGTCTTTTCCTTTTCACATACCTATAGAAGCTTTTACAATCCGTTTTTATATTTTTCACTAGTTTGTGCTCGTATTGCATTTTCCCTTTATCCATTTATTGGTCCCCCTTTGCTGATTTCTAAAAAGATCCCAATCCTCAGGTTGACCGCTTTTTCTGGCAACTTTATAAGCTTCCTCCTTTGACTTAATACTAGCTTTAATTTCTTTTGTTAGTCATGGTTGGATCACTTTTTCCTTTTAGGTTTTTATGCCCTAGAGGAAAATATGTTGCAAATTTTGCATTATTTTCTTGAATGTTAGCCATTGTATGTCCACCTTCATACCTTTTAATGTAGTCTCCCAATCTACCATGGCCAACTTGTTCCTCATACCCTTGTAGTTTCCTCTGTTTAGATTGAAGACCTTAGTTTCAGATTGGATAAAGGTAAAATACTTAGCTCAGAACTAACATATGTTTGAATCCCCAACCAACCATTGAAGGGATAATTATTAGTCCTAGCCCCTTTAGGGCTACCCCAGATCAGGCGTATTTCTCAGATGTTCACTTTCAACTAAAGTTTGAGGTAGCCGAATCCTAAAGATGCTTAATTGGGTCTAAAGGTCTGGACTATCTTTCCCTAAAGGAAAGGAACAACCTGAAAATGTTACCGTCCTCCAGATAGCACTTTTAATAAGTTTAGCTAGACTGTAACGTTCCGGATATTATGAGGATCTGGAAAACTCCCCTAGAATTCTGCAACTCCTCACCAAAGAGTGTACAGAGATTGAGTTTGCCAGTTTGATACAGAAGTCTTATGTGAGACAATTGTAAAAATATATAGATTTATTAAAGAACCGACATGCAGTTTACAGTTGGTGAGTCAATCGCAACATTAACAATTCTAAAAAGAGAAAGCTTACAATCTTATTATCAGAGAACCTTACTCTCAAATCTTAACTTCACTACAGTTTTACAGTTCTTAGTGTTCTACAGGATATCCACCAAAATCAAATACTTTTGATCCCCGAGGTACAAAGAGTTGGAGACTTACAGAGCCACCTCTGAAGCCGAGAATCGCTTTGCCCCTTTAAAGCAAGTCTACTATCCCATTTGAAAGTTCAATATTTATACCCTTTTCCGGTATTTCCTTTAAGGTTCTCTGCTGATGTAAACTAATTATCGCTAGTCATTTTTCTGCTGACCCCTGCAATTCTTACAGTCACCTCAGCTGGTAGCATTACAGAATCATGTCTCCTCTCTAGGTGTTCTAAGTTTACCATAAAAAAAACGGTGTGACGGCAGGTGTGTTTTTTACTTGACGTCATTTTTACAAAGGCAGATGTTTCTTACTTTTATGTGCTTCTTTACGAAGTGTAAATTAGAACACCTTATCCAGGGTGAACCATTGTTTCATTCAGCCTGCCGGAGCCTTAAACCTTCTGTTTCAATAAGATTATTGATTCAGTGTCAACAACTATCTTATCTCAATAGCCAGAATGCTTTCACAGCTTTTTCATAGTTAGGTTTCTAGATTTCCAAACCCAGTTTGCCATGTTTTAATAAAGCTAGAATTCTTTCAAAAGATAGTGTATTTTTCTGAATAGGTTATATTGCTTATTCCTTCACACCATCATTAGGTATGGTTGTAAACATGACCTTTAAGTGTATGTTTACGTACTATTACAGGTACTGTATTCTTAATAAGTCTGTGATACTTGATATTCAATGTTTAGAACTTTTGATTTGAGGAGTATTATAAATAATAACACCTACCCTCTAACAAAAGGAAATAGGAAAAAGGACTAGCAGATACTATAAAAGGAATAGTGAGGGCTTTTATAAACATATTACAGAGATGGTAGAATCTCTTAAGAATTAAGGAGGGAGTATGATTGTGGAGGAAAAGGGTATATTTTACATTTTTTAAAATAAATGATCATGGAAGTGACAATGTAGTTGTACTAGAGGAGTATATGGAACAACTTATAAGGACGACTAGAGAAATGTAGTTGGTTCTGAAAAATTAGCAGAACTCGGTGGAAAAGTCACCAGGTTCTGATGGCATATACCCAAGTCTCTTGAAAGTCAGAGAGGAGATAGCCGAGCCGCTGACCACGATTTTTCAATCATCCTTAAATATGCAAATTATGCAGTGGGATTGGAGAGTAAAGAAAGCACTTGCATTTATATAGCGCCTTTCATTACCTCAGGAGGCCCAAAGTGCTTTACAATGAGGTACCTTTGAAGTGTTGTCACTGCTGCAATGTTGGAAATGTGGCAGTGAATCTGTGCATGTGATAATGACCAGATAATCTGTTTTGGTGATGTTGTTTGAAGGATAAATATCAATCAGGACACCGGGGAGAATTCCTATGCTCTTCTCAGAATAATGCCATGCGATCTTTTATATCCACCTGAAAGAGATGGTTGAACATTTCATCCGAAAGTCGACACCTTTCACAGCCTGGGTTATGGGTTCAAATCCGGAACGGGACTTGAACCCATAACCCTCTGACCCAGAGGACTTATGTCAGCATTCAATATTAGATTGAAATAACAACAGAAAATGCTGGAAATTCTCAGCAGGCCAGGCAGCATCCGTGAAATAACAACAGAAAATGCTGGATTTCCAGCATCCGCAGTATTTTGCTATTATTTCAATATTAGATTGATTAGGTGGTTGAAGGGATACGGAAACAGGGTATAATACGGAAATATGCTAAAAGAGACTGGTTGTGCCGCATAGCCCGTTCCGCGTTGTAGCTTCTATGTAAATGATATGATTCTTCTAATCTGCCAGGCATGTTAGGAGAGTTGCTTATGGGTTCCTAATACATTTGGATACTAGACTGAGAGTGTTGGAAAATCACGGGGGGTTATTGTTCTTTGCTGGACTTTGAGCTTCCCGCGTTCTTCGCGGGGTGGGGAAGAGAGCGGAATAAAGGGCCCACGAGGCTTGCTAGGAATTGTAGTTTATTCTGGTTTTTAAAGAAAGAAAACTCAACCTGCACAGGACTATAACTCCCAGAGGGCGCTGCGCGGCTTGTGACGTTTCCGCGTCACACATGCGCGTTTAACAAGCGCCTTGTTACGTTTGCGGGCGGGCCGGTATTGTGGGTGCAGACGGTAAGATGGCGGCGGCTGTGTTGCAGCAGTTGCTGGATCGCGCTGAAATTGCCAAACTCCCCAAAAACACTGTGACCAAGCTCGAGAAACTCATCTCCGACAAAGATATGGATATCGATGTCGTCAAAGCCAAGTATGAACGTTTTAAAGTTGACAGTGGTAAGTAATGGGTAGCAGTGCATGCTTGCCAAGCCAGAGCGGGTAGGCCTCCAGTTGCCCCAAGTATCAGACGCAGTACTTGTTTCGTTTCATCTATGCTCAGACTTTTGCCCTTTTTTATTTATAAGTATCAGCCTCAAGATTTTTAAAGGAACACTATGTATTGTGTTACTATATTTAAAAAAATTATTTCAATTTGCCATTTCTATTCGGAATTACCTCGTTTTATTTTGTCAGTGTTGTGTTACCCCAGTTAAGAATACATTCACTCCTGTTCTTGTTGACTTGCATTGGCTCCCGAATCTCCAGTACAATTTAAAAATCGTTCTCCTTTACAGCTTTTTCCATCGCTTTGTTCTATGCTACCTCTGCAATCTCCAACAGATCTTTCTTCCGGAATCCTCTTCTCACTTTAGTTCGCTGTATGTTGCTGCACTCTATGCTACCATTGGTGGCAGAGTGTTCATCCACAATGCCACTGCTCTCTGGGATTTGTTCCCTAAACTTTTCTTCCTCCTTGCCTATTTATATATACTTCCAAAAGCCTCAAACCAGCACTGATTTTGCCTTTGATCACTTATTATGACTTCTCTCTTGGTTCCTGCCCAACATTCTTGCCATGGAGGGAGTGCAGCAAAGATCCACCAGACTGATACCTGGGATGGCAGGAATGACGTATGAGGAGAGATTGGGTCGATTGGGCTTATACTTGCTGGAGTTTAGAAGAATGAGAGGGGATCTCATTGAAACTTATAAAATTCTAACAGGATTAGACAGACTAGATGCAGGAAGGATGTTCCCGATGGCCGGGGAGTCCAGAACCAGGGGTCACAGTCTAAGGATAAGGGGCAAGCCATTTAGGACAGAGATGAGGAGGAATTTCTTCACCCAGAGAGCGGTGAGCCTGTGGAATTCTCTACCACAAAAGGCAGTTGAGGCCAATTCATTAAATATATTCAAGAAGGAGTTAGATGTATTTCTTAAGGCTAAAGGGATCAAGGAATATGGGGAGAAGGCAGGGACAGGGTACTGAATTTGGATGATCAGCCATGATCTCATTGAATGGCGGAGCAGGCTCAAGGGGCCGAATGGCCTACTCCTGCTCCTATCTTCTATGTTTCTATTCCCAGATCTCCTCTAAAACACATTGGAACAATTGTTCCCTAAAGTGAGCTATGTAAGATGGTAAGTGAAGATGAAAGAGACAATTGGTGCAATCTAGTGTACCTTTTGACAGCTGGTGTAGCATAAGTGGATGCCTGTGAGCTAGTCTCTTGTGTACCTAAAGCAATGGTTGTGGAGGAAGATTTTGCAAGGGAAAAATGTCAACTTTTATTATGACAGCCAAAATTTCTTTATTGCTACATAAAATCTGACCTCATAAATTGATGATTCTTTTCTCAAGCCAGCTGCTATATAGAGCTACATGCTATTTTGTTCTGAACCGACTGTTATATTTACTATTAAGCACACAACACATCTTGTACTGTTGGGGAAATGTTTGGTTATGTTTAGTTATTGTCCATTCCTATAGCCACTTCTGAAGTTTTAGCTTTTCCTCTCCATTTGTATGAAGTTCTTTCCTGGGCTGTGATGCTGCCTAAAGCCAGTATCTGCAAGTGGGAAGAGAAGTCTAAATAAGAATGTGTCTTCAGAGTTGATTTTAAAATCTGAGAATAGTTAAGGGTTTTCTAGTAAAAGGAAGGGGTGACGAGTAATGCAAAGTAGAATTTGTTAGTTGCATTTTCTAATTTAGTATCTTGCCCTTTGAAAATTCAGGTCGTTTGATCTTTTTGATTAAATTTTGCGTGATGCTGATTGGATGTAAGTGTTAAGTAAACCAATTTAAGAACCTTTTTTGAGCAATGGCCAGGACTGTCTTAATGTAGATCTTCCTACTAATAATGCTTTTTACTACTGGCACATCAAATCTATATGGTACTAAGTTGAATCCCACTCTTCTGCTCTCCCTGTACCCTCCAATATTCCTCTCTCTCAAACATCTATTTCTGAATGAATTAATGGCTTTAACGATGGTTTGTGGCAGAGAATCCCTCATTCTATCTACCCTCTGCAAAATGTTTATTATTATAAATTTGCACCCTCTTAGTATGATTTCATTAACCAGTGGGAATAATTTATCATTACCATAACTTTTCGCAATCTTGAAGACCTCTTTCATATCACCTCTTAGCCTTCTTGGCTTTACTGGGGAAAAATAGCCTCAACACCTCGAGTCTCGATGTAACAAACTTCTCATCCTTGGTCACTTTCCAGTGAAGCTGCAGTGCATCCTTCCCATTGCATTTATATTCACCCTATAATAAATAGGGTGGCTAAAACTATAGATTTATTGCTTAAAAGTTCACATTAAAGCATGTCCCACACTATTTCTCTTTTGGTCAATCATTCTTGCAGTTCCTAGGAATATAAAATGAGAAGCAGAAACTAGATTTGGAAGTTGGGTACCATATCTGTTGAGATGCTTGTTTGACTCTCCTGAAGTTGCAGGTGTAACTTGCAGCAGTAGTTGAAACATGAGTATGCTAAACAAAGTTTAATGGATTTTGGCAGTTCATCGCCAGCTAATATAATGTACATTGTGACCAGAGTAGGAGATGCCACAGCATCCCATCTCTGGAGGAAAGCAAAGATTTTGATTTGTGCTCAATCAAATGATTTTGAAAGTGGATTGGCATTATTAGCCCTCATAATTTACAGTTTCATAAATGATTCATTCATTTAGCACTACTGTTTCAACAAATATTAATTATATTTTCTTGGAATGCAGAGTGTGGATTGAGCTGAAGCATTTATAAATGGTTTATAACAATCATTGATTGAAAAATAATAATTAAACAGATTGGGGTTCATTTTGTATCTCCTTCAGTGCTATGCTATAGAAGATGAATGCATGCTTTAAGTAGGAAACTTTAATTGTTAAATCCAGTGGTTAATGGTGTAGCAATTGTGTTTTGTATCTATTAAAAGGAAATTTCTTGCTTTTCAAAAATGCCATAAAAAACCCTTTGCAATATGAAATCATTCTCCACACCAGACCAAAAAAAATCCCGATTTGATTTACCTTTGTTGCATTCATTTTAAATGCAAAATCCCTTAATAAAGTGCATATAGTTCAGATATATTTCCCCAACCTTTAAGTATATGCCTGGCTCAATGGTAACAGGTTTACCTCTGAGCCAGATCCCTGCAAGCTCAAGCACCCCTGCAGGATGTGAGCACATAATTGAGGCTGACGCATCACAACAGTACTGAGGTAGTGCTACATTGTTGTGGTCGAAACATTTAAACCAAGGTTTTTGCCTGCTCAAGTGGACGTATCGCGGACCCCATGGCACATTTTTGAACAGCCGGAAGTTCTCCAGTGTCGGGCAAGCGTTCATCCCTAGACCAACAGCACCAAAATAGATTCATTTATCATTGATCTCATTGGTGTTTGTGGGGCTTTGCTGTTCACAAATTGGCTGCTATAGCTACTGTGTTTGCCTGTGAAATAATTATTTGCCTGTGAATCATTTTGGAATCTCCTGAGGACATGAAGGGTTTGTTTGTTCATTCATCAATCTAAAATGACTTAGTGGTGGAAATATATGTAATTCTGACATTGAAAGTTGCCAAATGCTTCTGTTCTCAAATGAAAACCTCCTATGATGTGTGATATTTGAAGCCTTTTTTTGCCCATATTAAAGGGTACGGTACTGTAGTTATGTTTCTTGACTAATAATCTACAGAACATAAATTAAAATCCCACCGTTGCTGTTTGAGAAATTAAATTCAGTTTAAAAATAAATAAAATCTCAAGCTGCTATTGGTAAAAATGACCATGAAGCTGTTGGATTGTTGTAAAAACCCAACTGGCTCACTAATGTCCTTTTCAGGGAAAGAAATCTGACGCCCTTACCCAGTCTGGCCCTATGTGATTCCAGTCCTCCAGTTACGTGGTTGACTCTTAAAACTGCCCTCTGAAGTGGCCTAGGCTACTCAGTTGTAACAAACCACTATTCAGTAGTTCAAGAAGGCCCACCACCACCACCACCTTGGGGCAACTTGGATATGTAATAAGTGCCGGCCTTGCCAGTGATGCCCAAATCCAAGAATGAATTTTAAAAATGAAATTAATTGCTACTGCTGGATTCTACTTGCTTGACTTCAGTAACTGATGCAGAGTAATAGGTGTCTTTTAATAGTTCTCGACTGTGAACCTCTTATTTGTGTTTGATCATAAGAGTGCAACTTATACATTTTGTTTAATATTTCAGAGCAACAGTACTTTGAAGTGGAAAAGCGACTAAGCCAGAGCCAGGAGAAGTTAGTATCAGAGACACAGGAATGTCAAAAGCTACGTGAGGAACTTTCTACACTTGGTAAGTACTATTGCATATGTTAAAATTTTACGGTAACAGCTTAATTTCTAAACTAAAAGGTGACGTGTGATACTGGGTATGGTAAGGGTTGGTGCTGAATTAAACATGTCCTCGAGAGATTGGTTTATGCCAACAGTGAGATGAATAAGTATCAGTGTTTGTGGCCTGGCTCTGAGCTTGTGTAGTTTTATCAAGTTATTTAAACTCCCTGCATTGAAGAATGGGACTTGCTGAGCAGGAGAGGCAGAATTTTTTGAACAACATAATGTGGAGTAGGCCATTTGACCCCTCGAGCCTGCTTTGCCATTCAATAAGATCATGGCTGATCTTCTACCTCAACTCCACTTTCCTGCAATATCCCATGATTCCCTTAATATCCAAAAATCTATCCATGTTTGTCTTGAATATACTCAACGGCTGCGCCTCCACAGCCCTCTGGGGTAGAGAATTCCAAAGATTCGCCACCCTCTGAGTGAAGGAATTTCTCCTCATCTCAGTCCTAAATGGCCGACCCCTTATTCTGAGACTGTGACCCCTGATTCTAGACTCCCCAGCCAGGGGAAACATCCTCCCTGCATCTACCCTGTCAAGCCCTGTAAGAATTTTGTATGTTTCAATGAGATCACCTCTCATTCTTCTAAACTAGAGAATATAAGCCTAGTCTACTCAATTTTCCTCATAGGACAATCTCCCCACCCCCCCCAATCCCAGGAACCAGTCTGGTAAACCTTTGTTGCACTCCCTCTATGGCAAGTATATCTTTCCTTAGGTAAGGAGACCAAAACTGTACACTATACTCCAGGTGTGGTCTCACTAGGGGCCTATATAACTGCAGTAAGACATCTTTACTCTTTTATACTCAAATCAAATCCTCTTGTAATAAAGGCCAACATACCATTTGCTTTCCTAATTGCTTGCTGTATCTGCATGTTAACTTTCAGTGATTCGTGTACAAGAACACAGCTCCCTCTGATCACCAACATTTCCCAATCTCTCTCCATTTAAAAAAAATACTCTGCTTTTCTATTTTTCCTACCAAAGTGGATAACTTCACATTTCTTCACATATTCCATTTGCCATGTTCTTGTCCACTCACTTAGCCTGTCTATATCCCCATGAAGCCTCTTTGCATCCTCCTCACAACTTACATTCCCACCCAGCTTTGTATCATCAGCAAACTTGGATATACTACATTTGGTGCCCTCATCCGAATCAATGATACAGATTGTGACTAGCTGAGGCCCAAGCACTGATCCTTGCGGTACCCCACTGGTTATAGCCTGCCAACCTGAAAATGACCCGTTTATTCTTGCTCTGTTTTCTGTCCGTTAACCAATCCTCAATCCATGCTAGTATATTACCCCCAATCCCATGAGCCTAATTTTTTTTAATAACCTTTTGTGTGGCACCTTATCGAATGCCTTCTGAAAATCCAAATACACCACATCCACTGGTTCCCCTTTAGCTATTCTGCTAGTTACAGCCTCAAAAAACTCTTAACAGATTTATCAAACGTGATTTCCCTTTCATCTGCAGGAACAGTTCTAGAATCTATGGAATTTTGGAACATGGCAACCAATGCATCCATTATCTCTATAGCCACTTCTTTCAAAACCCGAGGATGCAGGCCATCAGGTCCAAGGGATTTATCGGATTTCAGTCGCATTAATTTCTCCAGCACTTTTTTTGTACTAACTCCTAGCTCCTCAAACTCCCTCAGCAGAACCTCATTCCTAGTTCTATCTATGTCGTTGGTTCCTATGTGGACCACGGCAACTGGATCCTCCCACCAAGTTCTTCTCCAGTCGCGAGGAGATGTCTTTAATCCTGGCACCGGGGCAGGCAACACAACCTTCGGAACCCTCGGTCATGGCTGCAGAGAACAGTACCTATCCCCCTGTCTATACTGTCCCCTACCACAACTACATTCCCTTTCACTCCCCCCACTTGAATGGCCTCCTGCACCAGGGTGCCATGGTCAGCTTGCTCATCCATCCTGCAGTCACACCCTCCTGTCCCTGACCACTAACCAGACCTGTACCACTACCTAACCTAAGGGGTGTGACTGTCTCCTGGATCAAAGTGTCCAGGTAACTCTCCCCATCCCTGATGCCCCGCAATGTCTGCACCTCAGACTCCAGCTCAAAAACACTTGAGCTGAAGTTCCTCAAGATGCAGGCACAGCAACAACTTGTATTTATATAGCGCCTTTAATGTAGTAAAACATCCCAAGGTGCTGCACAGGAGTATTGTAAGACAAAAAATCTGACACCGAGCCACATACGGATAAACTAGGGCAGGTGACCAAAGGCTTGGTCAAAGAGGTAGGCACTTTGCAAACGTGGTTGTCCAGGATCACTGCTCCACAAACACCCACATGCTGCAGTTGCGGCACACCCCCTGCACTGCCATCCCTATATGACCTTGTTTTATTTAATTAAATTTTTAATTAAGTAACTTAGTTTGCAGTGTAGTTTCTTGACTACTTGATCCAGATTAAGTTATGGGTATTGAAATTAAATGTCTACCTGTAACACACAGCACTACAAGTAGTGTAGGCAAAAAGCAGCAACTCATTCCCATTCTTTCCAAATTCCTAACTAAAACACTGTTTAAGTACACTCCATTTTAAGTCTGCTCTGTGCTCTCTTCCAATTATTTAAGGATTTTTTAAAGTATCAATTAATTGAGAGCGACTTACTGATTTTTTCTCTTTTACAGATGAACAATTGAAAGAAACTAAGGAGAAAAATAAGGAGCTCGTATCTTCTAAGGAAAAACTGATGAGTGTAGAGGTATGTGATGTATACTAGAACAATCTCGTCTTTCTCCTGGAATTTGCCTTTTTACCTACTTGATTGCCAAATAACAAGCACCAAGAGTGGATAAAGTGGCATGTTGTGGCACCAGGAGAACGGAAAGCAAGGGTAGTTTGAAAAATCACTTAGTTTGCTGATAAATTTGTAGAAACTGGTTCTAAATTATGGAAGCAAGGTCTTTACAGGCTATTTGCCATGAGTGTTTCAAAATTGAAGCCAATCTGATCCCCACACACACTTTGCTGTATTTTTAGTGCTTGTAAAATTCCAGGTGGGGCTTGCCAGCTTTGATTGCAATTGGCTTTGTTTAAAAATAACACGTATAATAGAAAACAACGGTGAATTGCTAACTGGTACCTCTTTAATGTATGTCCTGCTATTGATTTCCCTTCTTCCACCACCCCCCCCAAAAAAATTCTCTGCAAGTTAAGCATGTAACTAATTCTGCACATGTAGCCCTGAAATTATAAGCACAGTGCATCTAGGAAGATTGGACCTATACCTTTCAAGACTTTGGCTCCTGTTTTTGTATGTAAATCTTATGGCACCCTCAGTAAAAAGCATAGCCTGTTAGGATACAGAACCATATAAAATAGGAAGGTCAAACATTTGACCACTGATTTGTTCTGCAGTAACTGATCTCAATCAGGACAACCGTGGGAGGCACTATGATCAGTCTTGTTATTCTTTGACCAAGGAGTAGTAGAACAAGCCCAAGTTCCTGCCGAGAAGCCCCTGCTGGATCATATGCGTGAGAACCAGAGTGGCTTCAATTTTGATAGTCATGGACTAATAGCCTGTAACACTTGCTCTCTTGCCTCAGATGT
Organism: Somniosus microcephalus; assembly: GCF_052327205.1. Taxonomy (NCBI): domain Eukaryota; kingdom Metazoa; phylum Chordata; class Chondrichthyes; order Squaliformes; family Somniosidae; genus Somniosus; species Somniosus microcephalus. The sequence goes on along the minus strand of NC_140989.1, from coordinate 276,966,080 downwards.
CAAGAATGGCCACTTAATGAGACTGTGTGTGTTACCAGTACTTGTGGGAATGATATTCCAGCATTAGACCCTGCCTTGAGAGGAGAACATATTGGTGGAGGAGGAGAGACTTGTCTTCAACTCGTGCCAATGGTGGAAAATGCTGTGTGCTTCTCAAATTACTGCAATAGGTGTATTTTAAGGAAAGCTGATTTAATTTTTAAATTTTAAAACAGAGCCAGCTTTCTCGAGCAAAACATGAGTTGGATAATGAAAAACGAGAACTGGTGAGAACGCTTGAGCGTAGATCGCAGGAACTGGAACACTTGAATGGTACGTTGAGTAACTTCAATTGAAGTTTGGTTTGACTTTTTAAACAGAAATTACAGCTGTATTTTTGGAAAGTTCTGCAATATATATTTTAACACTTGAAGTTTTAATGTATCAATAATGACGTTAAAACTACATCGTTAAGCTCGTAACTGCAGTTACGTACATAGTCACTCACCAATTTACTTTAAAGTTTTTTTTTCCTATCTCTAACGTCATATGTACCTATTTCCTCTTTAAAGCTAGAATCCTCTTCAAATTGAGTCAGAAGGCAGAAGTTGTATCTTAACAGCTCCTTCAGTACAAATCTCCCAGAGACCATTTTTCCCAGTGGGTGTATGGGAGAGTCTGGATATGTAAGATTAAATTGGACTACTGACTGAAACCAGTATAAAGTTTGAAAAAATTGCATAATCAAAGCAACAGGTCAAATTCACCTGATTTTTATGGTGCAAGAGATGTAAATTTGCACCTCAGAGCAAGATAACTTGTTAGGAATGCAATCCTATTTCCATATTTTGCTCAGACAACTTAGCTTGACAACGATGCAGAGGTTATAACTGAGAGATATTCCTTTCCTTTGAATCTTGATCAATAGACAAAACTAGAAACCAATTTGAACAAATTGTATTGTGTGGCCTGTAAACTGAATAAATATGTCCACACCAGTGATATCCAGCTATGGAGAGTTTGGTAATGTTTCTCTTTTTTAAGGAGTCTTGCCATTCCTCACCCCCCTCCTCAAAAGAATATCTTCTAGGTGTCAATTTTTGTTGTGTAGTTCCATGGGTGCCATCAACCTTCCAGTACCTTGCCCAACTGCCAATCTTTGTATTTAAAAATGGTTATTTGACTGGAGGTCATTGGAGCCCAGTCCTGTCTCATCTGACATCTTGTCTAACACTTCCCAGCAGCTATCACTAGATAGCAATTAAGAGTAGGATTGGTGGATGAGTGTTTTTTTGCCACACCTGAGGCAAGGATTAATTGTTGCATCCTGGTTGAGATCAACTAACTCAACATAGACTAGGGATCAGGTACTCGACTTTCTGGTTTGTATGTTGTAATTGGTGCACGTGATGGTGGTTTTAGTCAGTGGTCAACTTGAGCTAGAAATAATTATTTTAAACAACAATTTTTGTTGGTTTTAATGTGTAGTAATTTGAGTGTAAGGTTAAGTGAGAATTGTGAAGCTATATAATATGGGGGAATGTTTTTGAATACCTAATATAGGTTAGATGAAAGTGGCAATCTCAAAAGAATCCTTTCTTAAAACTAAAGTGGACAATTCTGTTCATCAAAGTTAGGGATGTTAATGCTGGGGCATTACACGTACCCAATTCATTAAATACTGTTTACCAAAAAATCAATGCTGATGTATTAATTAAGATTGTTTTCTTTTATGAAATTAATGCATTGATCAATGTTGGGTGCCCTGTGTCAACATTGGACATGTCCACCATAGCCAAGTTCCTGTATTTTACCTCAGTATTGTAGCTTATTCGAGCATACTAACTACACCAATATAAATGCCTCTAATTTATTGACCTAACTATGCTTGGGTGATAGTGAGGTTGCCAATTTTAATGTTAAATTGTGGACAGTTTTATATTGGTTCACATCCATTCTGAACTATCAGGTTGAGGCTACCCAAATCTCATTTTACGTTGTATGTTACCAGTGACCTTGCTCTGGGCTCAAACCCAGATCCGAGGGTTGAAAGAATAATGCCCTAATCCATTATGCCGCCCATTACCCCAAGAACAGTTTTTAAAATTTATGAAACATTTGCTGATGCAATTGTTATAGGTTATGCAATTTTAAACCACGAATGAAAAATATTCCAAAAATAGTGTTTTTTCATCAGAATTACAATAATACAGGTTTGAATCCGGAGAAGCGGATCTGATTCCAATTGAATGTTTGTGTCTATCTATAGTCCTGCTTTCTTGTTTCCTCGGCAGTGACTGATCGACTAAGTTCAGTCATGTCTTGTCTTTCCAGTTGATATGGGAGGTAGGACCAAGCTGGAGTTAGGTTTGCTCTTGTATAACTGAAGTACTTTTTGGAGGAGGAACAAAAATCTTATGACCTATGGATTTAAATATTTGTTTACAGAGGATTTGAAACGTCTGAATGATAGACTTGTAGAAGCAAATTCAACAAAGATAGATCTTCAGTTAAAACTTGATGCACTTCAAGTGTCAGAAGTCTCTATTAAGGTGAGTGTCTTTCAGCAAGTGCTGAATCTGTCAGTAACTATTACTTGAAACTACAAATTCAGACTTCAAATTAATTTTTAAATTAGACAGTCAGTTTATGGGTAAAGTGTATAACTTAATGTACATTCACAATTTATGAAGCTATTGATGCGCTATCAATTACTCATAAAAGACTGAGAGTTAGAAGAGTAACCAAAGGCTTTTATAAACAACAGAATGGAGGTCTGCCTCGCGTGGTCGACCGGTCCATGATACTAAGGGCTGGGGAGCAGTCACCTTTATACTAGGACCTGTGGGAGGAGTCAGCCGAGGCATGTCCAGGCATGTACACAGTGGAATACAAACAGGAATACAAACAGTGGTTTACCACAGCTATTTTACATGTTATGAAGCCAATGTATGTACAGGAAACTTTGTGATATCCGGCACCGACGGGACCGAGCTGTTGCCGTCCCATCAAAACTGCCGGACAAACCAGCGCTAATGTTGAAACATACGGAGCTCCGTATCTGGCAACAAACCCTGTTAGCAACAGCTTCTAAACAGTCGGCCGTACCTTGCAAGCGTCTCTGTAGCTTAGCAACAGCTTCAGCGAGACCTTGCAGAGCCTGACTGGTGGGGGAAAAAAAAGCAACGAGAAGAAACAAAACGGCTCCTGATTTTTGCCGGTGGATCGAGCATTCCGGACAGTTAACCTTCGGATAAACCAAAGTTTCCTGTACTACATTATTAAGAGATATATTGTGGTCATAAGATATCAAACACACATTTTATCCGCCATTGCTTTGCATGATTTATGAAGTCACTGCATTGCGTCTGTAGGAGGAATTGTATCTCTGTCGTGCTGCCTGCACTGAGCATTGGTGGGTTGATGGGCTGAGGCAGCTTGTTGGGTCCTGAATTTTGGGGGGTAGTGGGGAATACTGGTGGACATGTTTGGGTTTGGGCCCCTCAATAGGTGGATTGCTGTGCAGAGGGGCTAGTTTGTGTCATGGGCAAACAAGAATTGGTCACAGACTACCTGGTATTTTCCCTGCAAATTTCTGGGTGCATAGTCATCTGGTATGGAGGTCTTTCTGCTTTTTCCCAAGCAACCTTCAGGTTTTTTTGTTCTGTCCTTCTCCGTGAAGATGGTACATAGGATGGAGATACATTTGCAAAAGGCTGTTACGAAGTGGAGGTAAAGTTCTAGGGTTCACCGTTCCATTCCCACTCAGACCTCACCGTCTGCGGCCTCTTGCATTGTTCCACGGAAGCTCAGCGTAAACTCGAGGAACAGCACCTCATCTTCCGATTAGGCACTTTACAGCCTTCTGGACTCAATATCGAGTTCAACAATTTCAGATCATAACCTCGGCCCCTATTATTTTTATATTTTTTAGCCACACTTTTGGTTTGTGCCTTTTCCTTTTTTTCCCCTCCCACATGGCAGCTGTCTTTCACTCTGCCAGCGCATTTCACACTTCCTCTCGAGCCATTGTTTGTTTCTTTACCTGTCCTATCACTATCTCATCTCACCTTGAATAGCTCTTAATGTCTCTTCTTTATCCCTCCTCCCATTTCCCAGTCCCCAAACTGCCTTTTAATCTTTTAATTTCCTGCCTTTTTTTTCCTCAGTTCTGTAGAAGGGTTTTGACCCGAAACATTGACTCTATTTCTCTCTCCACGGATGTTGCCTGGCCTGCTGAGTTTTTCCAGCGTTTTCTGTTGTTATTTCAGATTTCCAGCATCTGCAGTAACATAGAAACATAGAAGATAGGAGCAGGAGTAGGCCATTCAATGTGATCATGGCAGTTCATCCAAATTCAGTACCCGGTCATTGCTTTCTCCCCATACCCCTTGATCCCTTTAGCCTTAAGAAATATATCCAACTCCTTCTTAAATATATTTAATGAATTGGCCTCTACTGCCTTCTGTGGTAGAGAATTCCACAGGTTCACCACTCTCTGGGTGAAGAAATTCCTCCTCATTTCTGTCCTAAATGGCATACCCTTTATCCTTAGACTGTGACCCCCTGGTTCTGGACTCCCCGACCATCGGGAACATCCTTCCTGCATCTAGTCTGTCCAGTCCTGTCAGAATTTTAAAAGTTTCAATGAGATACCCTCTCATTCTTCTAAACTTCAGCGAGTACAAGCCCAATCGACCCAATCTCTCCTCATACGTCATTCCTGCCATCCCAGGTATCAGCCTGGTGAATCTTCGCTGAACTCCTTCCATGGCAAGAACATCCTTCCTCAGATAAGGCGACCAAAACTGCACACAATACTCAAGATGTGGTCTCACCAGGGCCCTGTACAACTGCAGCAAGACATCCTTGTTCCTGTACCCAAAGCCTCTGGCTACGAAGGCCAACATACCATTTGCCGCCTTTAACCGCCTGCTGCACCTGCATGCTTACCTTCAGCGACTGGTGCACAAGGACACCCAGGTCTCGTTGCACTTCCCCTTCGCCCAATCTATTGCCATTCAGATAACCTGCCTTCCTGTTTTTGACACCAAAGTGGATAACCTCACATTTATCCACGTTATATTGCGTCTGCCATGCTTCTGCCCGATCACCTAACCTGTCCAAATCATCCTGGAGTTTCTCGGCATCCTCCTCACAGCACACATGCCCACCTAGCTTTGTGTCGTCTGCAAATTTGGAGATATTACATCTAGTTCCCTCGTCTAGATCATTAATATATATAGTGAATAGCTGGGGTCCAAGGACCGATCCCTGCGGTACCCCACTAGTCACTGCCTGCCACTCGGAAAAAGACCCGTTTATTCCAACTCTTTGCTTTCTGTCTGCCAACCAGTTTTCTATCCAAGTCAGTACCTTGCCCCCAATCCCATGTGCCTTAACTTTACACGCTAACCTCTTAATGCGGGACCTTATCGAAAGCCTTCCGAAAGTCCAAATATACCACATCCACTGGTTCTCCCTTATCTATTTTACCAGTTACATCCTCAAAAAATTCCAGTAGATTAGTCAAGCACGATTTACCTTTTGTAAATCCATGTTGACTTTGTCCGATCCTGTCACTGCTTTCCAAGTGCTCAGGTATTACATCCTTTATAATGGACTCTAGCATTTTCCCCACTACCGATGTCCGGCTTACCGGTCTGAAATTCCCCGTTTTCTCTCTACCACCTTTTCTGAACAGTGGGATAACATTAGCTACCCTCCAATCCATGGGTACTGTTCCAGATTCTATCAAATGTTGGAAGATGATCAGCAATGCATCTACTATTTCTAGGGCCACTTCCTTAAGTACCCTAGGATGTAGATTATCTGACCCTGGGGATTTATCAGCCTTCAGTCCCATCAATTTCCTTAACACCATTTCCTTACAAATACTGATTTCTTTCAGTTCCTCCCCTTAATCAGATCCTATGTTGCCCGACATCTCTGGGAGGTTATTTGTGTCCTCCTTTGTGAAGACAGAACCAAAAAATGTATTTAATTGGTTTGCCATTTCTTTGTTCCCCATTATAAATTCCCCTGATTCTGACTGCAAGGGACCTACGTTTGACTTCACCAATCTTTTTCTCTTCACATCTATAAAAGCTTTTACAGTCAGTTTTTATGTTCCCTGCAAGCTTACTCTCATTCTATTTTCCCTTTCTTAATTAATCCCTTTGTCCTCCTTTGTTGAATCCTAAACTGCTCCCAATCCTCAGGTTTACTGCTTTTTCTGGCCAATTTATATGTCCTCTCCTTGGGTCTTATGCTATCCCTAATTTCCCTTGTTAGCCACGGTTGAGTCACCTTTTTTGTTTTATTTTTATGCCAAACTGGGATGAACAATTTCTGTAGTTCATGCAGTCTTTGCTTGCCATTGCCTATCCACCGTCAACCCTTTTGAGTGACATTCCCCAATCAATCCTACCCAACTCGTGCCTCAGACCATCATAGTTTCCTTTATTTAAATTCAGGACCCTAGTCTCTGAGTCAACTACTTCATTCTCCATCTTAATGAAGAATTCGATCATATTATGATCGCTCCGACCCAAGGGGCCTCGTACAACAAGATTGCTAATTAATTCTTATTACATAATACCCAGTCTAAGATGGCCTGATCTCTGGTTGGTTCCTCGACATATTGGTCCAGGAAACCATCCCGTGAACACTCCAGGAATTCCTCCTCCACAGTATTGTTACCAATTTGGTCAGCCCAATCTATATGTAGATTAAAGTCACCCATGATGACTGCTGTGCCCTTATTGGACGCTTCTCTAATTTCCCTTTTAATACCATCTCCAACCTCCGCATTACTGTTTGGAGGTCGATATACCACTCCCACTAACGTTTTCTGACCCTTGGTATTTCTCAGTTCTACCGATACAGATTCCACATCATCAGAGCTAATATCCTTCCTTACAATTGTGTTAATCCCTTCTTTAACCAGCAATGCTACCCCACCTCACTTTCCTTTTTGCCTATCTTTCCTGAATATTGAATACCCCTGGATGTCGAGTTCCCAGCCTTGGCCACCCTGGAGCCATGTTTCCGTAATCCCAATCAAATCATATTCGTTTACCTCTATTTGTGCAGCTAATTCATCCACCTTATTCCGAGTGCTCCTTGCATTAAGACACAAAGTCTTCAGGCTTGTTTTTTTTAACACTCTTAGACCTATTAGAATTATTAGAATTATTATTTACTGTGGCCATGTTTGATTTAAACTGTTGATTTCTCTGACGGCCACTTTTGTTTTTCTCCTTCCTATCTTTTGCTTTTATCCTTGTTTCCCTTTCCTCTGTCCCCCTGTTCAGGTTCCCAACCCCCTGCCATTTTAGTTTAAACCCCCCCCCCCCCCCCCAGAGCACTAGCAAACACTCCCCCAGGACATCGGTCCCGGCCCTGCCCAGGTGCAAACCGTCCGGTTTGAACTGGTCCCACCTCCCCCCCCCCCCCCCCCCACCCCCCCAAAGAACCGGTTCCAATGTCGCAGGAATTTGAATCCCTCCCTCCCCCCCCGCACCATTCCTCTAGCCACGTATTCATCTGAAATATCCTTCTACTCTGACTAGCACGTGGCACTGGTAGCAATCCTGAGATTACTACCTTGAGGTCCTATTTTTTAATTTACCTCCTAACTCCCTATATTCAGCGTTTAGTACCTCATCCTGTTTTTTACCTATAGCGTTAGTGCCTATATGAACCACGACAACTGGCTATTCACCCTCCCCTTCCAAAATGTTCTGCAGCCGCTCTGAGACATCCTTGACCCTTTCACCAGGGAGGCAACACACCATCCTGGAGTCTCGCTTGCGGCCGCAGAAACGCCTATCTATTCCCCTTACAATAGAATCCCCTATTACTATAGCTCTCCGCTCTTTTTCCTCCCGTCCTGTGCAGCAGAGCCACCCCTGGTGCCAGGAAGTTGGCTGCTGCTGCCTTCCCCTGATAAGCCATCCCCCCTATCAGTATCCAAAAGGGTATATCTGTTTGAGAGGGGGATGTCCACAGGGGACCCCTGCACTACCTGCCTGCGCCTACTATTGTCTGTTGGTCACCCCTTCCCTTTCTGCCTGTCCAACCTTTGCCTGCGGTGTGACCAACTGCTCAAACGCGTTATCCACGAATTCCTCAGCATCGCGAATGGTCCAGTATGAATCCAATCGCAGCTCCAGCGCCACAATGCGCTCTGCCAGTAGCTGCAGCTGGATACACTTCCTCACACATGTTCCCACATAGCGCAGGAGGAGCATGCCACGAGGCCGAGCTCTCCTGCCATGACTTACCCTTTAATTAATTGAAATTAAATTAAATCAAATCAATCCCACCAATGACACTACAGTTAAATGATATACTTAAGGGGCCTGGTTTACCAACAGTCCCTGCTACACCACAGAGACCGTAAAAACTATAAACCACAGAGTTAAAGTTTAAAAAGAGAGAAATACTCACCAACCAATCACCTGCTTCCTGGTGACGTCACACTTTGATTACTTTTTACTTCCCTCCCTCTGAGCTAGGAGACTGGTATGCCTCTCGAGTCTCCGGTGCTGCCTCACTCCAATCAGGTCCGCTAATCAGTATTTTGCTATCGTAAAGTTCTAGGGAGTTGGCTCACGCTGAGAACTGCAAAGTATTGCCAAGTGAAGCATCATCTCCAGAACCATGCAATAGTGGTATTGGTTTTGTTGGGCAAGGTGAAATTTGGCAGCTGATTAACGGAAGAGTATAATTTTGCCCCCGAGGAGGGACTGGCCTGATCTAGTCATTTATTTTGCTAGATTGGGGAGAGTGCTATCAGAATTGGTGGGGTCTTTAGGGTGCTAGAAACCTGACTCGAGGCTGACCGTTATAGCGACAATGGGTGTTTCTGGCTCTAGCTCTCTAATGGTCTCTCTTTTTGAAGGTATGTGTATACTAGCCTATTTAGAGGGGTTGAAAGGGAGCACCTGGCTTCCATTCCCAGCCGGAGGTGGTTCGAGAGATTAGGCTTCAAACTCTTGAGTGAGCTGTCGAGTGGTAGTATCTGAAATTTGGGTGACTGAGTCCTGCCTTTTGAAAGCTGGAGCCATTGAGGTACATTTGCGACCTTTTGCCCACCCAAAATAATTTGCAGCTAAGTCTCTCTGGCATAGTTGGACTGGCACCTTGATGGGTAGCAACTGAAATGGGTAGAGAAGGCAGGGGAGAATTTTGTCTTTATTGTGTTAAGATTGTTCTATCTGGTTAGGTCAGAATAAACACTGGTAAGGATTGGGTGAGGAAGTTCCTTTTGTACAGGTGGCAAGTTTCAGTGTGCATTTAAATATTTTTTTTAAAATTTTGTTTTAAAGTGTTGCTGCTTGATGTTTGTTAACATGAGGGTCTACATTACAATGTTTGTATTTTGCTGGATTCTGTACAAAAATGTAAAACTTGCTCCTCCATCATGGATATTGGGCACACATTTTCTGATCCATTTCCTATGATGTAATCATTACAATCAAGATTTGTTGATCTTGTTGAAAGTGCTGCAGCAATTGCTATTCAATTTTTTGAACTTGGAGTTCCTGTTCTGTGCTAGATTACTTTGTGTAATAAAAGGGGGGGATAGAAACAGTGTAATTTTCCATTTATTAATGGATAATTAACAGCAGTTTCATTCACTGAAACTTGGGGTTTCATAGTCGATACATAAAGGTAGCTAGGTACTACTGCATTATTTTTTTGTTTGAAGATACCAAAAGTGTCAATGTATTGAGATAGAGAGGACTGTTCCAAGCTTCGTGTTGGTATTGCACAATTTTTAGAGAAACTTGTAAAACCAATCAACAGGAGACTCTGTGCTAACTATGTAGAACAGTCCTTATATTCATAATATAAGAAAATAATGTTTTAGGCTGCTTTAAGTAGTCAAATCTTCTGTGAAATTACTGTAGCTCATGACTTAATAAGAAACCCACAATTTTTGGATCCGTTCCAGGATGTAAAGGTTTTATTGAAAACATGTAATCTGTTAGTACAACATTTATGTTAGGATGGGTCTGACGTCCTACTGTGCTTGTGTGTTTGACAAATATATTGTATATCAATAGATCTGATATCTTTATATTTAGTCACATTATCCAAAATATCAACATTAGGAGCACCCTTGTTTTATCGGAAAATCTTAACACTCAGCTCACTTCAGCAATCACTGACTACCAATGTATTTGTCAGATACTCTGAAATAAGTGGTTGCTAAACTATGATTTCTTTGCAGTATCGTGAAAAACGCCTTGAACAGGAAAAAGAATTATTGATGAATCAGAACAGTTGGTTGAATTCAGAATTAAAAACAAAGACTGATGAACTACTGGGACTTCGTCGAGAAAAGAGCAATGAAATTCTTGAACTACGATGCAATCTGGAGAACAAAAAAGATGAGGTCATTTATCTCCATATCTTGCCTGGTATTCTTCATAGTGTCTTTCATGTCCTCGGGGCATGCTTTTTTAAAAAGATGTAGATTATTATGGCAAATAGGGCACCAATTTGGGTACATCAAGATCCCACAAGTTGCAGTGAGATGAATGGCCAGCAAATCTGTGTTGATGGTGTTGTTTGAGGGATGAATGTTTGCTGGACACACTGAGAACTCCCTATGCTTCTGAAAAAGTGCCATGGGATCTTCTATCTGAGCTGGCTGGGTCTTGGTTTAAGACTTAATGGCCCATAAATTCCGTTCCCTACTGGTGTGTATGCGCTGTGTACTCACCCGTAGGGCAAACGGAAGCGCCGGTTTTACGCATGTGCTGGAAACCAGAACTTCCGTTCTTCAAAGAAAGGGCTTCACTGGACAAACGCCTGCGCCAGATAGGCAACGCCTGCGCCAGATAGGCAGCGCGTGCGGCTGGAACTTCAGTTTTTTTCAGCAGTTGCTTCATTCCAGGCAAGTCTGAAACAGCTGTGCCTGGAAAAGCAGGCGCGAGGCCTGCTTTTAACAAGGTAAGAGGTGAAGAAAGTAAGAGAAATTATTTTCCCACTGATTTATCATTTTAAAATACTTTAAAGAAAGGTAAGTTTATTTTTAGCCCTGTTAAATACTTTAATTCTTCTTTTCAAAAATTTAAATTTTTGTTTAAAATAGTTAATTTATGTAATTTATAGTCATTTTAAAAATGTGTTTTTTAAAATTTATTTGAAGTTTTACTTATGTTTTGGGGCTGATCTCTATTCATAGATTTGACAGGTCTTCCTGTCAAATCCATGAATGGAGATTCCCTGCTCTGATTGGCTCCCCATGGCCCATGTGATCCCAGATCGCTACGCACTACCTGTGCCCCTGGGATACGTGTGCCCTGCACACCGGCAGTTTGAAGAGGCACAGCAACGGAACTCTGTGCGTCCCGGGAGCTCTCCAGTCCAGGTGCAGATTTTTCCGGATTGCAGCCCCTGGGAGGACTGCGAACGGAATTTCTGGGCCAATATAAAAGATGAAAACTTCAATGATATACACTTGAACTCCTGGAGTGGGGCTTGAACCTATAACCTTTTGACTCGACACAAAAATGCTACCAACTGAGCTAGGCTGACATTTTGGTGTTTTGTATTTTACTTTTTACTAGATAATTAATTTTCACTTCACTAATGCAATCTTACTGAAAGCATTTGAATTTTATTCCATGATACTGAACGATTGTCTTTTACAGGTGTGCAGTATGGAAGAGCAGATCCGCACTTTAAAAGCATCTAAGGAAAACTTTGAGAAACAGGTTGAGGATTTAATGAGTAAATTGAAAGAGGTTAGTTTTTACCCCATTCTAGAATTAACACATCAGGGAATCTTTCAAAATTGGAGCATGTTGCCCCAGGTCCAATTGCTATTTTTTTGTTTGTATTCATCAAGCACACTCTCCTTGGAGTTTTTTTTTCCAATCATATTTCTCATTTTCATTCTTTTATAAATTAACAACCATTCAATATGCTAAGCTATTTCCCAGCCAAGAAATTCTACCAATAATGTCCAAGTGTAAAATATTTTTTAAGCACTTAGCATACCAAATAATCAGCTGCACGAGTTTATGTAGAACGCAGCAGCATGTTTCAGAAATCGAACCACTCCTGTGTTGGGTGCCTAGTATTCTCGGATCGAATTTGTAAATCTTTGCCTGTAGAGCTTATAGAAAAGTACACTTCTCGGTGAACTGTTTTATTTAGTTGAACCATGACAACTGTTTAACCATATGTAGTTTTTCAATTCCTTTGAAAATTGATGTCGAAGACATTTTATTCTTTTGTGTATGTATGCACTGGTTAACACACTTCTGTTTTTCTGATTAGTCTAAGGAGCAGTCAGCAACTATGGAGGAAAGGTTCCGAAATGAATTGAATGCACATGTGAAGTTGTCAAACTTGTACAAGGTATAATTTTGTTCTTCTGCAGCCCGTTGTGCAATTTAATGTACATTTATTTGCTCATTCACTTTTAATGCTTTGGAAACCAGTGACTTACAGTTAAGAGTACGGTTTGCAGTCTACAACAACTTCTTGCATTTATATAGCAACTTCAACATAAAATAACGTTGCAAGGTGCTTCATGGGCATGATTTTTTAAAAATTGGAAGAGAAAGTATTGCATCATCCCTGGTAAATTTAGTGGCTAAATAATGCCTCTTAAATATTTCAATAGTGTTTGATATGTATAAGCTTTTTATGTGTGGTTTCACACTTCATATTTATTTACTTCGATATTTTTACACTACTGTACCTTTTTTTGGTATTAGTACACCAAGGTCCTAGATAAATGCGCTCTATTAGATTTATGCAGCAATTCTGATCATCAGTGAGAAATACAAAGGAACAACAAAGTTGCACATCGCTTTTCCAACTGCAGTCGATCATAGTAATTTGTCTTTGACCATAATTCGACATAATACATATTTCCTGGGTTGATGCAGTCACACTAGAACTGAGTTATTAGCCAAGTATTTCTAGTGCGTGGAAAGTAACATTACTTTTGAGTTGCTCAAACTTTCTGCAATGCTGTAATTTGAGAGTTTCTGTGGGAATGTGACCTGCTCTGTGTGCTCATGCGTTGCAGGTAAGTGCCCTTGATTTGTCTAGGGTACTGCCTATGACAAGCGGTATCCTGAAAGAAGTTATTTGGCTTTGTCGTGAAAATGCACGATTACTGATCATGTTTCTTAGAGCAAATGGTGTCATGGGTGCTTTTTTATTCAGTTTAAAAAAAAAAAAAAAAAAAAAAATTAACATTTTGCTGTACCTGTGTGTTCAAATGTCTTTCTGTGGTTTGTAGAGCTAAGGATTTGATGCACAAAGTGGGACATCCTGCGTGCTAATGATTTTGGTGAACTGGCTTGGAGGAGCGCACATGCATTTTTAAAAAAGAATGAAGGCAGTCATTTCCTACTGAGGTCAAGTACAGGTTGCTGTTGGTGAGGGGAGTTTGCATATTGACCTGGAACCTGAAACTTGGAGTACTTGACTTCACTAACAGTTAACTTATAATTAATCTCTAGACCACTTTCCCCAGGGTGTTCTTGAGCATTGGCTTTATACAGACCCCAGACTACCTTTGAGCAAAAATTGGAGATTTATTTTTAAAGAAAGGAATCAACAATGTAAAGTTTGATCTTTTCCTTACTCCACCCCCAACATAAAAAATCTTTACAAGAGATGTAAAATGGTTGCAGTTTCTCCCATTTGACTGCTCGAACTGATGGAAGACTTGAAAGGAAGCATGATGGTAGTGTTTTTGTACTTCCCATAACTTTGTGACTGAAGTTAGTAACTCAGATTGTGAAGCATCTCAGGCACCAGCTTCTCCCTGACCACTCTGAAGTCGTGCATTATGATTACAACGTGTATTTCCACCCAAAGTAATTTGTTTGCATTAAGTGTGATTTAAATTTTTTTTAAATGCAGATAGATTAGATTTTAAAATAATGAAGTACATAGTGAAGTTATGAAGTATGTAAATACAATGCCTTGATTCATTGTAGGGTGCTGCAAATGACTCTGAAACTAAGGCAACAGAACTCACCAGAGCAGTTGAGGAGCTTCATAGTCTACTGAAACAAGCAAATGAAGGTCAGATTGCTTCAGCAAAAGTTATTGCATTACATGTCGCATGTGTTTTTAGTTGTAAATTACTTAGAAAATTAAGCACTTGTTGCCATTATTGTTTGTTTCAGCCCATAAATTAACTGAAGATCGACTGGCTGAGACCGAGGCCTGCAAAACAAGAGCAGCTGCTGAGCTGAATGAAAGGATCATCAAACTTGAAAAGGAATTGGAAAATGCTAACCATCTCCTTTCAGCTACCAAGCGTAAAGGTGCACATATTAGTTTGATTCTGAAGGATTATTCAGTAGCAGCATGAGTGTTTGCTTTATCATCTAACTGTTTTTCATGATAGGAGTGGCTGCACTCTCGGAAGAGGAGCTGGCAGCTATGTCGCCCACTGCAGCAGCTGTTGCTAAGATTGTAAAGCCTGGAATGAAGCTTACGGAGGTACGATGCTAGTGTCAGTCAAGTAATGTTTGTTTCAAAGTATCTTTGCTGTAGAAGTACATTTTCATTGAATCCAAATATTCAAAAAAAATTACTGAAAAGCTGTTCTCTCGCTGGCTTTCCATACCTGTAGACCATTTGTTAGCTTTTTGACAAGTTACAACATTCTTTATTTCCGGGACAGCATGCATGTTGCAGAACATTAAGCTGCAAACTGTGTTTGACACCAATTTTCTCCTCTTACACAGTTCTAACACTGGGAATAGAACTTTGAAAGTGTTTTAAGAGATGCTCACGTGGAATACCTTCAGAGAGCTTTTTTAGTGTTGAGTCTGGGATTATTACATTAAGATTCAAAATAAATTACTTTGCTTTGTATTATACTTCATATGGGGGGAAGTCCTAACAACATATTTTCAATTGAGCAGCACTGACATTTTAATATTGAAATGGTTTTTCTTGCATCTCTAGCAGAGCCTTCTAGCTACCAACTTACAAGGAAAGCGAGGTGATAAGTAGTTTAGTATTATAACTGACCCAGACTTGCCCTTTTCTTGAGCTCCAGTGGTTCCTTTTTATAGTTGAGGCTTTGATCAAGAGGGTGCCTACTAGGTTTCAATTTGTGCTACCACTGCAGGAAACTTCCTGGAGCTGCAACAGCCTCCAGTAAGCTGAATTTTATTGTTACTACAGCTGCATTAGCTTTTTTTTTTGCTCCTACTTTGACGACAGTATGCAATATGATCTTATCGGTGATACTGTTGAAAGCTGATGACTAATTTACTGCAACAAATTCACAACCGTGTATATTGATTTTGAGACAGTTAACCTTGATAGAGCTAAGTAAATGCTGTTGTAATGAAACTGGGTAGGTTGTTTTCTTCATATCTTTGCTAAATATTTTGGTCTTCTCTAGAATGGTAATATGCAATATACATAAATGTAAGTTTGGACAAAGTTAAAATACTTTTTATAATCTTTTATCCTGCCTGTACAGTTATATAATGGATATGTGGAAGCCCAAGATCAGTTGCTAGTGGCAAAACAGGAAAATAAGAGGGTAAACAAATACTTGGATGAAATTGTGAAAGAAGTGGAGATGAAGGCTCCACTTCTGAAGCGTCAGCGGGAAGAATATGAACGTGTGCAAAAGGCTGTGGCAAATCTCTCGGCTAAATTAGAAGATTCCATGAAGGTAATTTTTATTTTTGTTTAAGCTGTGGTTAACCTCTAATTCTTTTTAACCCCCTTGAGCCAGACTGCTGTACCAGCCATTATGTCTTTGAGCACTCCTGTGGTCTGTAAACTTTGGAGCACTGGGACTGGTTATAAGAACTGGCTTCTCTCATTCAGGTAGTTTATTCCCCATTGCCTACATAACAGTGACTGCACTTCAAAAGTAATTCATTCACTGTAAAGCACTTTGAAAGACACTACATAAATGTAAGTTCATTCATTGTTTTGTCTTGTCTCATAATCCAGTTGTTCGCTATCTACTATATAACGATGAATACATCCTGTATTCTGTGTCTTGGGCTAACCTGGTGGAGTAATCAGCTTGGAAAGTTTTCTTTAATTAGTGAACTTGTGTTCTGCATACAGCGTTGGTATGAAATTAGACAAAATGAGAATAACAACCTCCAACTTTTTGAATCAACAAAATCTAAAAGCAGCAAGAAAGTTTGACAGAAGTATGACCACAGTTACTGTTGTGTGCCTGCACACCTACATTATGCTTTATGTAACTCAAAAAGCATATGACTCGACCATGTTAACAATAGTTTACTGAAGATTCTGCAGAACCCCTTCCTTCATTGTGTTTATAATCTTGAAGCATATTGTGTATTTTGTTGTTGGAAGCATTTCTCAAAGTATGTTATAAAAGGTTTGGATTTTTTAAACAAATGATACAATAGCTGACTTATTCAGCTTATCTAGTAGGATCACTGCATTATGTGATTCACCATATTGGTAAAGCCTTTCTTTCTTCGCAGGAAATTCGCAGATTACAAAAAAGTACTGATGAGGCGAATAAGCATTCTTCAATGCTCGGCAGGGAGAACCAGAGATTAAAAATGCAAGTGTCAGACCTCTCACAGCAGGTTGGTAATTGGAGATTGCATGTTTTGCTTTCATATACATGTTGGGGTGGGGAGGGGGGGGGCGGGAAATGGATCACCACTGTTTTTCCCCAGCTGCTGTTAAAATGGAGCAGAGGGAGTGAAGTGCATAACTAAGCTAAATAGACCAGAAAGGTTTCCGGTTTGATTTCCTCAGCCTCTTACATTAGCTGATCTCAGCTGGGCTATTATCAGTAGGTGCACTACATCGTCTGCAATATTGCATAATCATTTACACTTGGTTGCCTTTTGCAGTTAACTTTTTACTGTACTAAAAACTTTACTGAGGGAAATTTTAAAATTTGAGAATGTTGTGATTCAGTTTGCCCATGTGCATCTGCTATTGGTGTACTTTTGATCTGCTTACCATTTTTCCTCAGTTATTTGCATGTACTTGTACCTTCTCTCTCATTGTTTAAAATACTCATTTATCAAAAACAAGTAACATAGCAGCTGTTGTCTCATTATTGAACCACTAACTGCTCCACATCTGACCTAAAGTATGTACTAGCTAAGTCCCTTTGTGATTGTGTGATTCAGAATAGAGTTCTTTTGATGGAACTGGAGGATGCACGTGGGAACCATATTTTGCGTGAAGATGAAGTTAGTTCTGCTGACATAAGCAGTTCCTCTGAAGTCATTACACAGCACTTGGTAACCTATCGTAACGTTGAGGAGCTGCAACAACAGAATCAACAGCTACTTGTGGCCATTCGTGAACTTGCTGATAAGCAGGAACGGGAAGAGCAGGAAAAAACATCTACACGGTAAATGCTAGAACTTGATCAATTTGAGATCCTTCTGACTTTTTTTGTTTTTTTTTCTTTAAAATGTCAGCTGCAGATCTGATCATCAGTCTTTCATACAAACTTCTCAAGTAGTTGCTGGTTTCCTTCCCTTTTTCCCTCCCCATAGATTTATCTGTACGCATATGTGTCTGTTCCTCTCCTTTCTATTCTGGGTGAGGAAGATTAATTTCCTGTACAAATAACTGATTCTACCTGCCATATTCTGAATGATGTGGCACTTCACGAAACTAATGCCATCTTTCTCTCTACCAGCACTTGCATGCTTCTGGCGCTACCTGACATGATTCTATCAACGTTCCCAGCCTTGCACCTTGGTGCATATTTTGAGCTTCTTGTTAACTCGGCGCTGTCTATAACTCTACCATCCAATTTGACGCCTAGACCAAATTTTTGCACTTCAATTATTCTCTCTCTCTCTCTGTCTCTGTGTGCATGTTACCCCCTCCCAAAAAATCGGTCTTGCGTCTGCGTGCCTTGTGCTCTATTTCCCTCCCTCACTAGTCGAGGTAGCATTGTATGAAATTTGAAATCAAGGTTGATTATGGTTCTGATGTAAGAGTCATTCAACAGATTGAGCAAATCTCTTTGAATTCTAGAATTTCTGAGCTTCAGTTGAATCTTTCGGAAGCTTTGAATGAACTTGAACGACTTCGTGAAGCACGGACTCATCAGATGCAGCTAGTGGAATCAATTGTACGGCAGCGTGATATGTACCGCATACTTCTTGCACAGATGACTGGCGTGACCATTCCAATCCAGGGTAAGGAGTGATACACCAGACGTAATTTAATTCAGAGGAATGTTTATTATAGAATGGTTACAGCACAGAAGGAGGGCATTCGGCCCTTCGAGCCTGTACCGGCTCTTTGTAAGAGCACTTAAGCTCCCCCACCCTGCAAATTTTTTTTCTTCAGGTACTTATCCAGTTCCCTTTTGAAAGTCGTGATTGAATCTGCCTCCACCACTCTTTCAGGCAGTGCATTTCAGATCCTAACCACTTGGTGCGTAAAAAAGGTTTTCCTCATGTCGCCGTTGGTTTTTCTGCCAATCACCTTAAATCTGTGTCCTCTGGTTCTCGACGCTTCCGCCAATGGGAACAGTTTCTCTCTCTGCTCTGTCTAGAGCCCTCATGATTTTGAACGCCGCTATCCAATCTCCTCTCGACCTTCTCTGCTCTTAAGGAGAACAACCTCAGTTTCTCCTGTCTGTCCAGTCTATCTCTTATGAATGTTATCTCTTGGAACAAATTAGGAGCCCATTCCTTTTAAGAGTGATTTACCCTTCTATAGAGTAGGTTTGGCTTAACCAGGTCCTTGAACAGTGGTTGCTCTAATCTGACTCTGAAAGGCCCAATACATAAATATCAAACAAAATTTGACTTGCTGTTCAACACAGAATGGTAATTGCACTTTTAAACCCTACAACTACTTTTTAAAGAGTTAACTTAAGGTAATCAATGCAGGCCTATTTGATTTATGAACGCATTAAAAGAATAGTCATAATTTGTATTTATATGGTGCCTCTGACATACAAATCTATCCAAAAGTACTTGATGGGCATAAGGGGAATAAAATGGACATCAAACCAATGATGGGAGATATTGGGCGTGACCAGAAGTTTGGTCAAATTGTGGTTTTTAAGGGGGGGCCTTTAAAGGAGGTGCAGGGGTTTAACGAGGGAATTCTAGAACACGGGGGCCTAGGCAATTGAAGATACTGCCATTAATGGTAGGGTCAGGGGATGGTGAAGCATTGGGAGACCGGGAGCTAATTTCAGACCGTGAGAACATGGGTAATGGGCAAGTAGGATTTGGCGCTGGATAGGATACAGGCAGTAGAGTATTACAGAGCGTGGAGGTTGAGAGGCCAACCAGAAGAAGATTGGAGCAATTGGAGGTAACCAATGCATGAATGAGGTTTCAGCTGCAAATGGGCTAATTATGGGGCAGAGGTAGAAGTAGGCAGTCTTTGTGATGGAGAGGATATGAGGTTTGGAAGCTCCCCATGGGGTCGAACCAGATATATTACAGTGCCCTCAAGTTTTCATTTGTAAAATTTAAGCTCTCGATTCTTGCAAAGTGACAAGTTTTATAACTGGTTGTCTTGTTTCAGCTGACACTCTGCATTGGTTGAGTGCATTGTCTTCCTTTCTGCTCCTCTTAGTGATATAAGTTCCCTAGTTAGTTTTTTTCATTATTTTTGAAGCTTTTTTAAAAGCTAGAAGATATCAGAAATATGCAAGTACTGTAAGTGTTTGCCATCTTCCTCCAGGTGCAGCAACAGAAGATGTATCTTTAATCTCATCCACTCCAAAACGGTCTCCAGGGCAAACAAAAAAAATGCCACAAATGACCTCCACACCAGCTCCAATTCCTTCAGTGGAGTCCACAGAGCTTGTGCAATCAAGGACAGCACTTAAACAGGTAGAAAGGATAAAAGTGTATTACATTTCACTGTTTCAAAATATAATTTATCTTCAAAACCCCACAAAAGGTTTTGAATTGTATAACGCAGCAGTGAAGCGTGTAAGTTGTTAAAATTTCTAAAGGAACAATTTGCTCCTGAAACTTGCTAATGTTTAGGAGAACCTACGTTGGTTAGTCGTTTTAGATGTCTTAAACAAAGTCTTGCGTATGGCACATATTTCCTGTACACGTTAACTGTACTTTGTCATGATTTTTATAATGGAACCAGTGTCAACCTGTCACAATGGAAAAACCTTAATGTAAATATTTATAATGTGGAAAATCCAATATCAACATGTTAAATTTCACCATTGCATATTATTGATGTGCCAATTGAGTTGCTCAGTAGTTTTTCAAGAAAATTTCGGCCACCTTTTTTGTGGTGCCTGAGGGTCCAGAGAAGGCCGCTGATGGGCAGGAACAGAGTCCGGGGTGGCACTTGAGATCTCATCCTGGCTCCGAACACCCACAAAGCTGCTCGATCCCAATATTGTCAGATCCTCGCAACTCCCTATTGTTGCCAGACTCTTCTCTTTTCTCTTTCCCCTCTCCCCACCCCATGTTCCAGCACCCACTCTAAGCACTGTTGGAACCGGAGATTCCATCCCAGTTTTGCCAAACTGTTGGCTCCCTTTTCTGTGCTTCCAGATTCCAGGGCCATCCCAAATGTTGCACATCCGTGTCCCTGGAAATATACGGCATAAAAATCCTATTCGTGTAAAATTTCTGACTCTCTCTGCCCCAGTGTGGTGAATACAGCTCAAAAATAAAACTGAAGTTAAAAGATACATATTTCAGAATAGCATAATTAAATTTGTCAAGTTTTTTTTTGTGTATGTTTCAGTAGCTTCATTAATGTTTTTACTTTTTAAGGCTTCAGCCTTGCTCTGAAAAGCCATGTTCTTGGTTTCAGGGAGATGGTACAGTCTGAGCACGTGAATAATTTCCCATTGTGCATCAGTAGGAGTTTGTCAGGGCAATTGGTAGGTAGATTGACTCAAGTGGAAAGGTGGAACTCCTCCATGGTGTAAAAGGATTTTTTTCCCAGTATCTTTTGTGCTGCAAAAGCTGTCAGCAGAATTAATTTTTAACTGAAGTTTATCAACTATTAAAGCTCAGACATTTGACTCTGATGCATAGTGAGATTGTGTCTTTCCCTTTAAGTTACATTGCTTTGTTTTTAGATTTAAAAAAAAATCAACTTTTGAATTCGTGGCAGCTGTGCTAAAGAGAGAAAAAGACCGACAGTTCTTGGGGCGCTACATGCTTTAGTGTTGTAATTGGCGGCTATGTACACACTTGGCAAATAGAATATTGAAATGATGAAATACACTTTAAAACTATCTTTAGGCTGGAACTCAAATACTGGTGGGATGGGGATTGTTTGGTTTCATTCTCTTGAGGTACCACCCTCCCTTGTTCTGACACACCCGTTGATCCTCCCTAATGCTCTAGATCTTTGTACCTTTCCCAGGGCTGCTGCATCCTATTACCACTCCCTACTTTTTTTATTAATTCCTGGGATGTTGGCGTTACTAGCAAGGCCATCAGTTATTGCCCATCTCTAAACTACTGCTGATGGACCTGTTGCCCCTCAGTGCTGACAGACCCCTTGCCACTTCTCAACTCCCCAGACTTTGGGAATTTCTTTACCCCTCCCCCACCACTTCTGTCAAACTTGGACAGCTTCTGCACTTAAAAATCCCAGAAATCGGCCAATAAATCACATTTCTCCCCCTCTCCCAGTGCTATAAAACCCCAGGATTTTCATACACAGTGCTGCAATATTTCAGAATTATTTCCCAATAAAGTCAAAGGCCAGCATTTCCCCTGTAACTGATGCTAATTGCTACATTCAATGTGCAACAGGTTACCTGCCAACCTTCGTGTATTCAGGGCTTTGCAAGAGATGGCAAAAATTAAGTACACAAAGAAGCCTAATCAAGAATTTATGATTTTCATAGGAAAAATAGTTGCACAATTTGATCCTCAAAACAGCGATGAAAATCTGCAGTACTATGTAATAAAAACGGAATTTGTTCTTTTTAGTACAAAGGCAAAATAATGTGGATGCTGGAAATCGGAAATAAAAACAGAAAATGCTGGAAATACTCTGGTCAGGCAGCACTTGTGGAGAGAGAAGCAGTTAATGTTTCAGGTCGATGACCCTTTGTCAGAACTGGAAAAAGTTGGAGATGTAACAGGTTTTTAAGCAAGTGTAGGGGCTGGGAAAGAGGGGAGGGGAGGAAAGAACAAAGGGAAGGTCTGCGATAGGATGGAAGGCAGGAGAGATTGAGAGACAAAAGGGATGATGTTGCAAGGCAAAAGGAGATGGTAATGGGACAAGTTAAGAAACAAAAGATGACTAGATGAAGTGTAAATGGCAATGGCAGAATGATCGACAGCTGCCTTGAGAGGGAAAAAAAAAATAGGGGAAGAGGTTATGGTCTGAAATTGTTGAACTCACTGTTGAGTCCAGAAGGCTGTAAAGTGCCTAATCGAAAGATGAGGTGCTGCTCCTCGAGCTCACGTTGAGCTTCATTGGAACAGTGCAAGAGGCTGAGGAAGGAGAGGTCAGAGTGGGAGTGGAGTGGAGAATTAAAGAAACACCGATTTACTTCTATTTCTTGCAATTTAGTATACTCTATTCGCTGCTCACAATGCGGTCTCCTCTACATTGGGGAGGCCAAATGCAGATTGGGTGACTGCTTTGCAGAACACATCCGTTCAGTCCGTATGGGTGACCCCAAGCTTCCGGTCAACATACTTTTACTGCGTACTTTACAACAATATCTTGGATTCATGTAAGCGCCTTTAACATAGTAAAACATCCAAGGTACTTCACAGGAATGTTATCGGATAAAAATTGATGCTGAGACAAAGAAAGGAGATATTAGGGCAGTTGACCAAAAGCTTGGTCAAAGAAATGGGTTTTAAGGAGCATCTTAAAGGAGGAGGGAGAAATGGAGAGGCAGAGAAGTTTGGTGAGGGAATTCCAGAGCTTGGGGTCTAGAAAACTGAAGTTGCGCCTGCCAGTAATTGAATGATGGCAAGGCCAGAATTGGAGGGATGCAGAGGTCCAGGAGGATTGGAGGACGGGAGCAGGTTGGAGATGAGGGACGAAACCATGCAGGGATTTGAACACTGGGATGAGAAATTTAAATTTGAGGCCAACGTAGGTCGGCGAGCACGGGGTCATAGTCTCAGGATAAGGTGATGGGCATTTAGGACCGAGATGAAGAGAAATTTCTTCACTCGCTGTATTTTTGTGAATCTTTGGAAATCTCTACCCCAGAGGGCTCCGGCTGCTGAGTCGTTGAGTATATTCAAGACAGACATTGATTTGAATTTTGGACACTTAAGGCAATCCAGGGATATGGAGATCAGGTGGGAAAGTAGAGTTGATTTCGAAGTTCAGCCGTGATCTTGTTGAATGGCAGTGCAGGCTCAAGGAGCAGTATGGCCTCCTCCTATTTCTTGTGTTCTAATGTGGTGGATGAATGGGTCTTGGTGCATTCTCACAAGGTAAAAATCTCTGGCTCCCAACTAAACCTACATTGGTTTTCTCTTCTGTTTTATAAAAATGCATTGATAGGACAATGCCATCTGCCTTATTTTATTGGTCGTGACCTGAGTAACTTGCATGTGTACTTTCTCAACAAAACTGTCTATTGTGTGGTTTTTAGCCAAAGCTCTTGCCATCGATGAATTTACAATATTTTTAGGAAGTAATATTCCTAGTGTATTAAATTAATTTAAATGTTTGTGTGTGTATCTAGAACACATTTAGCCCACCCCATTGTACTGTTGAAGGTTGAGGTGGCAATCTGTGTAGAGCCGGAAGATGTAGGTGAGGTTTTAAATGAATATTTTGCATCTGTGTTCACTATGGAGAAGGACGATGTAGGCATAGAAATCAGGCAGGGGGATTGTGATATACTTGAACAAATTAGTATTGAGAGGGAGGAGGTACTAGCAGTTTTAGCGGGCTTAAAAGTGGATAAAACCCCAGGCCCAGACGAGATGTATCCCAGGCTGCTGTGTGAGGCAAGGGAGGAGATTGCAGGGGCTCTGACACAAATTTTCAGAACCTCTCTGGCCACGGGAGGTGCCAGAGGACTGGAGAACAGCTAACGTAGTACCATTATTCAAGAAGGGTAGTAGGGATAAACCAGGGAATTACAGGCCAGTGAGCCTAACATCAGTGGTAGGGAAATTATTGGACAAAATTCTGAGGGACAGAATTAGTCTCCGCTTGGAGAGGCAAGGATTAATCAAGGCTAGTCAGCATGGCTTTGTCAGGGGGAGATCATGTCTGACCAATTTGATTGAATTTTTCGAGGGGGTGACTAGGTGTGTGGTTGAGGGTAGTGCAGTTGATGTGGTCTACATGGACTTCAGTAAGGCTTTTGACAAAGTCTCGCATGGGAGACTGGTCAAGAAGGTAAGAGCCCATGGGATCCAGGGCAATTTGGCACATTGGATCCAAAATTGCCTTCGTGGCAGGAGGCAGAGGGTGATGGTCGAAGGTTGTTTTTGCGACTGGAAGCCTGTGTCCAGTGGTGTACCGCAGGGATCGGTGCTGGGTCCTTTGCTGTTTGTAGTGTACATTAATGATTTAGATATGAATGTAGGAGGTATGATCAGTAAGTTCGCAGATGACACGAAAATTGGTGGAGTGGTAAATAGCGAGGAGGGAAGCCACAGGACGATATAGACGGGTTGGTTAGATGGGCAGAACAGTGGCAAATGGAATTTAACCCTGAAAAGTGTGAGGTGATGCATTTTGGGAGGACTAACAAGGCAAGGGAATAAACAATGAATGGTAGGACCCAAGGAAGGACAGAGGGACGTTGGTGTGCATGTACATAGATCCCTGAAGGCAGCAGGACAGGTAGATAAGGTGGTTAAAAAGGCATATGGGATACTTGCCTTCATTAGCAGAGGCATAGAATATAAGAGCAGGGTGGTTATGATGGAGCTGTACAAAACGCTAGTTAGGCCACAGCTGGAATACTGTGTGCAGTTCTGGTCGCCACACTATAGGAAGGATGTGATTGCATTGGAGAGGGTGCAGAGGAGATTCACCAGGATGTTACCTGGGCTGGAGTGCTTCAGCTATGATGAGAGACTGGACAGGCTGGGGTTGTTTTCTTTAGAGCAGAGAAGGCTGAGGGGGGACCTGATTGAGGTGTACAAAATTATGAGGGGCATAGATAGGGTAGATAGAAAGGAACTTTCCTCTTAGTAGAGGGGTCAATAACCAGGGGGCATAGTTTCAAGGGAAGGGGCAGGAGGTTTAGAGGAGATTTGAGGAAAAACTTTTTCACCCAGAGGGTCATTGGAATCTGGAACTCACTGCCTGAAAGGGTGGTTGAGGCAGGAACCCTCAACATTCAAGAAGCATTTAGATGAGCACTTGAAACGCCATAGCATACAAGGCTACGGACCAAGTGCTGGAAAATGTGATTTAGAATAGACAGGGCTTGATGGCCGGCGCGGACACGATGGGCCGAAGGGCCTCTTTCTGTGCTGTATAACTCTGACTCTGAGGTTCTGACGTCTCTGTAAATTCCTCTTTGATTGGCCCATCATCAGAAAGGGTACTTAATCAGTATATGAAGACTTCTTTCATGCCAGGTGGTCAGATGGCAAATGATAAACCTGGTACCCAGGTCAGCAGGTAAATATTGCTTGCGATTGGATTGAAATTCTTGCATCTTAATCAGTTGTGAAATAACCTAATCTAGCTACCTGGCTGCTGAAGGGTAGGATTATAAATTGATCTGGAGTAATATACTCCCAAGTAGAAATTCATGAAGGGAAAGGAATTTGTTGTGAAAATTACAAAATGTATAACTATTGGTTAATTGTGTAAGCGAAGCCAAAAAATACATCCATGCAGGGTTGCTAACATTTTAAGATGCATCATATTTAGAAAATTACTTTATTTCAGCTCCAGTTACACTTTGAAACATATAAGAAGGAAAAGGCAGAGAATGACAAAATGTTAAATGAGCAAAATGAGAAACTTCAGGATCAGCTGACACAACTGCGAACTCAAAGCACAAAACTGTCTACACAGCTGGAATTTGCTTCTAAACGGTATGATTGGATAATCAAGGCTATAGATTTTAGGGGCTAGATATTTAGAAACTGCGATGATAGTACTCCACTAGATTAGATAAATACAGGAAACTTTGTTATCTGGAGGCTAAATGTCCGGCAAGCTCGAGCCACCGGCAAAAATCAGGAGCCGTTTCGTTAGTTTTTTTTTCTTTTCGTTGCTTTTTTATCAACAGTCAAGCTCTGCAAGGTCTGTAGCTAAGCACCAGCTTCAGCTAGAGACGCTAGCCGACTGTTTAGAAGCTGTTGCTAAGCAACAGGGTTTGTTGATTCACACGGAGCTGAAAATCTCCGTATGTTTCAACATCGGCGCTGGTGTGTCCGGCAGTTTTGAGGGAACGGCAACAGCTTGGTGCCGGATAGCACAAAGTTTCCTGTATGTCTAACGTCGTGATGTAAGTATCCTGTTCCTTTTTTAAAAATGAAGCTTCATTTGTAATCCTCTAACTGACTATAAACTTTCGCCATTTCAGGAACTTTCAATTCAATAAAGGCTTAATTTTTTTTTTTTAAATTTAGGTATGAGATGCTGCAGAACAATGTAGATGGGTTCCGGCGTGAAATAGCATCCTTGCGTGACCGGTATCAGAAGCTCAGCACAACTGTTCAGAAACAGGAGCACATAATTGGCAGTATGACTCAAGATTTGCGAGCATCAAATGAAAAGTTGGCTATAGAGGAGGTGAGAGAACTTTACATATATATTTAAAAACTCTGGTTTTCTGGAGACAGTAAACCTAGAAACAGAAAATATCAAGGCTGGAAGAGACCAGAGGTGCATATAGCCTGCCTTCCTGCTGTTCCAGTAGTTGCGTCCGATAATGTGCATCTCCAAGCTATTTTTCGCGGGGGGGTTTTTTGCCTTGAAGTGATCTAACTCCTTGTCCCTATAATCTCCCTTGGTGAACTATTCCACAGATTGTGGTGTGTGGAGGATACATATTATTTGAGGACTGAAGAAATTCCACCAAATGCTTGTTCATCTAAAGATCTAATAATGGGTTTCTTACCAGGATGGTTTGCACATGGGATTATGTTAAGCTTTACGTTATTTTAACTTGCTTCTCAAATGTTTTCAGCAGATTATAATGTCTATGGAAAGGATCCATTTCATTGAAATCAGTTGGGAGTTGCTATAGTTTTAGAAAGCAGAGACATTGAACAGTTTTTGAATTTTCTGTTACTTTCTCTAACCCCCTTCCCACAGACTCGAGTAGAAAATTTGAGGAAAGAGAAAGATATGTTGAAGATGGTGGAAGTACGTCTTACCCAAGAGCGGGATTCAAAATTCGCTGAGCACAGGGGACAAAGCTTGCTGTTAACAAATCTGCGATCTATTCAGGTACACTATGCAAAATTGTGACTTTTAATGCTTTCCGTCTCGGCCTGAGTGTGTGAAATCTAACTAAAAGCAATGTTGCCAGCATAAAACCGCTGAAGCTTGACCTCTTTGGACAGAATTTGTGGTCTTGGATCAAGTATGAAAATGGAAAAGTCGTGGATAGTTCAGCTCGATGTCATTGAGATAAGAATAACTATTGAGTTATGTTGATGCACAGATGAGAGATTCAACCATCTTATTTGATTTCCTAACGAGCACTGGTTACTTTGGCTACAACCTTTTAAAGAGTATTTGTATTTCTAAAATCTCTTCCAATGTACCATAGCATAAACATTCTGTATGGTGGTGAGCATATATATTTAAAGTTTAATTTGTATTTAAAAGTATGCATAATCTTGGAATGCAGTCTTGAAGTAGGTTTGGGACTATTTTCTTATGGAAAACATAGAAGATAGGAGTAGGCCATTCGGCCCCTCGAGCCTGCTCCGCCATTCAATGTGATCATGGCTGATCATCCAATTTCAGTACCCGGTCCCTGCTTTCTCCCCATACCCCTTGATCCCTTTAGCCTTAAGAAATATATCCAACTCCTTCTTGAATATATTTAATGAGTTGGCCTCGACTGCCTTCTGTGGTAGAGAATTCCACAGGTTCACCACTCTCTGGGTGAAGAAATTCCTCCTCATCTCTATCCTAAATGGCTTACCCCTTATCCTTAGACTGTGACCCCTGGTTCTGGACTCCCTGGCCATTGGGAACATCCTTCCTGCATCTAGTCTGTCCAGTCCTGTCAGAATTTTATAGTAATCAATTCTTTTTAAAAACCTGCTGGTGTTCAGTTTTTTGGTTAAAGGAATTTTGTGTTAATATCCAATTCTTTTAATATGTAGTTGAGTCTGGAGCGTGCGGAAACTGAGACCAGGCAACGTTTAAACAACCAGATTGAAAAACAAGAGCGTGAAATAGAGAAGCTGAAAAAGAAATTTGAATATGAAGTGGATCAGCGGCATTTACTTGGCAGAAACCAAGAAGTAAGTATATAAAAAATTAACCCAATTATATAGGATATGTAATTAGTGATGTTGATCATGATGGGTCATGTTTGAAGTAGCTCAAAGGATCAGAAAACTGGGGGTTAGGTGTGGTGGTGGGAGCAGAAAGCGTAGGGAGTGGAAGGAAGGTAAGACACAAATTCGTGTACAAGTTGGAGAGTCAGAATGGAGTGTCCTGTAAAGTATGTTATGTACTGATTTAGGGGACAGGTCTGCTTTAGTAGTGTAATAATCCTTGCATCAGTATAGTTTAAGTAAAGAGCAAACTGCTCCATCCGTCAGTTCTATGAAATTACTCTCTGAGCTGTGTATTAATTAGTGTTCTTTTTTAACTTGTGAAGATTCAACTTATGGAAGTCAAGAAGCAGCTTGAAACTGAATCTAATCTTCATGTGAAGACAAAGGAACTCCTGAAAAATGCAGAGAAAGAAATGAGCACTTTGAAGCTACATCTTAACAATGTTGAAATTAAACTGGCAGAGACTAAGGAAGGTGATTCCAAAGGTAAACCATATTTTTGAGCATGGCTTGTATATTCGTAAGTTGATCTAAAGTTCTTCTGTCGCTCTTTCCCCTGCCCACAACTGCCATCCGTAGGGAAGAGTCTGCCATTTGATTGGAATCTTACTCTTATGGCTCACTTAAGATTGTGAAATTTGCCTGTACCAAATTGTATGCCATTGCTTCATAGCAACTGTTTTCTATGGGTGGAGGTGTATGCGCATTTTTAGTTGTGTGCAATGTTCCCTCTAATTTTTTTCTGGGCCGCGTGGCCCCTTTAAGCAGGTTAAAAGTCAGTGAGCCGGCTACGCAGGAGCTCCAAACAGCTGCGCAGCTTAAAGGGAACATTGATTGGTTGTGTGCAACTTTTAATATTTTTTTCTGATGCTTCAGTTATGCTGATCTTAGAACTTTTCAATTAAGAGACAGAACTACATAAAAACGTTTTTGATGCAGTATATACTCAAATGGCCTCAAGTCCTGCATTACTGGTGACCTGGCATGTGTTCAACTTAGTAAACACAAACAGAAGTGGGAAAATCCACATAAGTTAGGCAAGTTTTCTTGAGATGTTTGCTTACCAATTATTCTCTTTTCCCCCTTCCCTTTCTCTTTACCCCAGCTTTACTTTTGAGCATGACTTGTATATTCTGGCCCCCATTTGTAACTAAACTTGGTGGTGAAGCCCCTTTTAGAGAATCATAAGGATGTCAAGTTTACATGATGAACCCTGAAGAAACTGTTTATATGAAGAAATTAGCTCTTGCATGATGTGGAATTATTGTTCATTGAAATTTTAGATAGCCATATACAGTTCTGATCTATTTCCAGGGGAATCTAATATAGAAGATGATGTTGATAACCTCCGGTCACGGCTTCGACAGGCTGAAGAGCAGGCAAATGACTTGAGAGAGCGTCTCAAGACTACTACAAACAATGTGGAACAATACAGAGACATGGTCCTCAGTCTGGAGGAGTCCCTCAGTAAGGAGAAGCAGGTGGGCAACTTAAGTGTGCAGCACGTCAAGGAGCTAGAATGTTTCCTATTTGCTTTTAAAAGGGGAACTAGTAAAAGACTATTGCTGTTCTGCTCTTGCTATGGAAAGTCGTGGATTTAGTAGTCATTTTTAATATGCCACCAAGACATGAATTGGATGGCATGCTAACTATATTCTGCATTGGAGAAGTTGTTATAATACCCTTTTGTTTGTGGACATGGGAGTGGTTTATAATTGGAACCATTATGAACTGATGGCTGATGTCCTTTTTTCTTCCTGTCTTCTTCCTGTCTATCATTTGATGCAGTTCTACAGTCATGCTACCTTGAATACGTGACAAGTCGTAACAAGTGTCCAGGTTGCCACATCTGCAAAATGCTTTCTTTCCTACTCGGTAATTCAGGAAGTGCTGATGTGACAATAGTCCAACATATCCATTGAGTTTGCACATTTAATTTACAAGTTAACATATCATCCCAACTGATCCTCCAGTTCTGTCATTTGAGCTGTGTACCTGTTAAATAGCAGTTGAACAGGAGTGACTGCATTTTATATGCCATGTAATGTTTCAATAAAAATCTGCTTTCTCACCAAGCCAACACAAGCGAGTTCTGCACAAAACTAGTACTTGAGACTGAAATTACTGTTACGTAGCATTCTGTGGGAACAGTGACTGGGATTGAAGATAATATACCACCCATTTAAATGATCGAAATGGTGAGAATAATTGAAATGTTATCTGGATCCATTATAACAATTATCCATTCTCAGGTGACGGAAGAGGTACGTTCTGCTGTAGAATCTCGCCTCAAAGAGTCTGCAGAGTACCAGGGGCAGTTAGAAAAGCGTATGTTGGAAGCAGAGAATGAAAAACAAGCTCTCACTGATGAGAAGCACAAAGCTATAGAAAATTTGGAACAGCAGGTAATGGTTCTTTATTGGAAATGCCAGACATAACCTTTGAAATTAGTTGACAAATGCAATAAAAATACTATAAATCGCTACATGAGTGCCTATTCATGGATCAGTACATATTTTAAAGAGGAGGAAACATGGTTTTAATTCCTAACTGGGTGAGTTTGTTTGAGTATTCAGATTATTTTGCTCCTTGCTTTCCTTACTCTATATGTTGACTTCTGAAAAATGGGAGTGTTAGGCTATATTTAAATAGCAATGGTACAGAAATGTAACCAGATCCATTTTTTTTTTAAATTGGTTGGGTTATGAAAATGAATAAGGTTTCTCTTTTAAATCATGATCTGTCATAACTGCACAGAAGGAGGTCATTCGGCCTATCGAGCAATCCAGTTAGTCCCATTCCCCTGCTCTATCCCTGTAGCACCCTGCAAGTTTATAGAGACTTAACTTGTAGCTAAAATGTTTTAAGTTTTCTATAAAGAGAATAACATTTTGCTGTAAGCTTTAAAATTGAGTTGGGGTCAATGCAGGATGTGTACAACTTTACAAATAACGTAACAAATTTTTGTTGGTATCATGATGAGCATCACAAGTTAATTAAATGTTCAACTCTGTCTTGTTTAACTCAGTTGGTCAACCATTGAATTGAGTTTTTTTTGGGTCCAGCCCAATACTGGACAGCAACAGGCTGTATTTCTTCTAAACACTGAACATGAACAACATTATCCCTTTATAGACAGCAAAAGCAGACTAGAAGTCAGTCACCCTAAGTTTATATATTTGTGATTTAACTTTTTAAATAGCATGGCTTGATAAAGCAATA
The DNA here is from genome assembly GCF_052327205.1 of Somniosus microcephalus. NCBI lineage: Eukaryota > Metazoa > Chordata > Chondrichthyes > Squaliformes > Somniosidae > Somniosus > Somniosus microcephalus. Next base: position 276,934,452 of record NC_140989.1, on the reverse strand, counting down.
AAGGGGTTATCCTAATCTGCAGGAGAGAGAATATTGGGTTGGTTATATGGGGCCGGATTTTGCGACCCCTATGCCTTCCCGCAGGAAGCCTCCGATTGGAAATTCAGGGCCATTGTCACATGAACCCAAGAGTGTAAATTTGTCTTGAAGTTGTACCCACTGGTGTTTTATACAGGTATATTGTAAAATATACAGAAGCTTGCGCATGTATTTGAGTTTTTTAAGACACCTGCTCCATGATCACACTGCAGACTTGATCATGCAAACGCTACCCCTAGAAGATTCTTAGATCTGCTAGAAAAGTTGATATAACTTTGTTCTGATGCATTATTGATCATGGTTTTAAAAAAAAAAATTGCAGACATCTGAACTAAGGAGGAATTTGAACAGTCTCCAGGCAGAGCTTCAGGATGCTGTTCAGCGAGCAGCTGCTGCTGCGACCAACGAACAGCAAGCAAAGGCTGACTGTCAAGAACAGGTATGTATAACAATAATGGAGGTAATAAGTTTATAGTGTATACTGTTTCATTGTTTTGTATTAGTAGTGGATGATTAACACCAAGAACTCTTACACAGTAGGTCAGTACAATACCGTGTAACTTTTGGACCTGCTTTGAGTGACCTCGAATCTCTAAGGGTGAGACTTGTCAAAAGTGGTTAATGCAGCATAATAGTTTTTTTTTGTGTGATAAAATGTTTGAAAATGTGAATTTCATAGTTATATGAAAAATTATTAAATAAAAACTTGGCTTATAAACTGTTTTAATTGATAAGACCTGCCACTTTCATTAGTGTAAATTTAAAAACATCATACTAGTCTCCGTTTCCTCTTTTAGGCACGGGTGGCCTCTGAAGCTCAGAATAAGTATGAGCGTGAGCTAATGCTGCATGCTGCTGATGTGGAAGCGTTGCAGATTGCCAAAGAGCAAGTAAGCATGAACTCCCAGGTACGGCAGAAGTTGGAAGATGCTGCTCAGACGGCCGAGGCACAGATGTTGGAGTGTAAGACGGCCATGGCTGAAATTGAAAAAATATTGAAGGTAGCTATATTTCAGTTGTGTAAATTCTAATGCTGTGTATCTTATCTTTGAAGAAAGCTTCAAGGTTCTCTTCTATTGCCCCCCACCCCCTCCCAAATTCTCCCTTTTTTGTTTCCGAAAGGGAACATCTAAAAAATGTAGTCCTGAACAATACATATTGAACTTGGATCTAGTTTGTGAGTGTGTGCATGCATGTTGAATCTCGCATTGACTTTACTCAACCCTCAGCCATATTCTCCCCTTTGCTCCATTTATCCTATCGGTATGAAGATTCAATATAATTTCATTTCATCTGAAGAATATCCCCTTTAGGTGTAACCTTCCCTTGTTCTTGCACTTGTTCTAATGCCCCAAGACTCTAATTGCTTCCCTTCTGCATAAGCCCCACTGCCACACATTGGCCTAACTCAGCATGTGACACATCAAAGGCTATGGGCCCCGACAGTATTCCAGCTGTGCTGCTGAAGACCTGTGCTGCAGAACAACAGCGACAACACTGGCATCTACCCCAGTGATTCTCAAACTGGGGTCCGTAGAGACTTTCTAGGGGTCTGCGACTGGAGGTAATTTCAAACCTGCTCTCTTTATAAAACTGACACTGATTAATTTCTTGGAATTATTCTCAATGGTTGAGCCCGCCTCCTCAGAGGCCTACGCTCTAACTCACTTTGCAACGAGCGCTCCCTGCCGATCCAGCCGACTCCTCTCCCTGGAGTTGCTGTGTTCACGCAAGCACGAACAATCCCACATTGCAGCTTTTGCAGAACATGCCACTGGGGCAGTATGGTGGTGAGTCATGCTTTAAGCAGCATCCCAGTATCTGCATGAGTGTTCGTGCCCTCGCTCACCTTGGCCAGCCTGCTGATGGCTTAAAAAAATTGTCCAGCACTAATTGGCTAATAGTGACCATCTATTGCTGTGGAGTACCCAGAATTGGTGTGAGAAGCAGACACACCCATCTCCCTGATGCCTGTAAGTAAATACCTGTTTTCTTAAAAGCATTATTAAAACACTCTACTTTCATATTACGAGTATTTATAGTATAATTTAGATGCGGGGGTCCGTGATTACTAATCCATTTGAAAAGGGGTCCTTCAATCAAAAAAATGTAAGAACCACTGATCTACCCGACAACATGGAAAATTGCCCAGGTATGTCCTGTCCACAAAAAGCTGGACAAATCCAACTCTGCCAGTTACTGTCCCATTAACCTACTCTCAAGCATCAATGCTCAGTTTGAGTTCTGCCAGAACCACTTGACTCGAGACCTAATTACAGCCTTGATCCAAACATGGGTACAAGCTGAATTCCAGAGGTGAGAGTGATGACTGCCCTTGACATCAAGGCAGTATTTGACTGAGGCTGGTACCAAGGAGCCCAAGTAAAACTGGTAAATGGGGATCCAGGGAATACACTCCAGTGGCTGTCATTGTACCTGGCACAAAGGAAGATGGTTGTGGTCGTTGGTGGATAATCATCCCAGCCCAGGACAAGGCTGCAGGAGATCCTCCGGGCAGCATCCTAAGCCCAACTATTTTCAGCTGATTTGTCAATGACCTTCCCTCCATCATAAGGTCAGTTCGCTCCATTGGCAAACCCTCAGGTAATGAAGCAGTCTATGCCCACATGAAGCAAGACCTGGACAACATCCAGGGTTGGGCTGATAAGTGGCAAGTAACTTTTATGCCTCGTGTCAGGCAATGGCCATTTTCACAGAATCACAGAAACCCCACAGTGCAGATAGAGGCCATTTCGGCCCATCGAGCCTGCACCAACACACATCCCACCCTATCCCCGTAACCCCACATATTTAATCCCCCTAACACGAAGGGTCAATTTATCATAGCCAATCAACCTAACCCGCACATCTTTGGACTGTGGGAGGAAACCGGAGCACCCGGAGGAAACCCACGCAAACACGGGGAGAATGTGCAAACTCCACACAGACAGTCGCCCGAGGCCGGATTCGAACCCGGGTCCCTGGTGCTGTGAGGCAACAGTGCTAACCACTATGCCACCGTGTCTACGAGAGAGCATAACTATCGACCCTTGACATTCAATGGCTTTACCATCACCAAGTCCCCCACCAACATCCTGGGGTTCACCATTGACCAGAAACGGAACTGAACCAACCATGTTAATACCATGGCTACTGGAGCAGGTTAGAGGCTGGGTATTCCGAGGTGATGGCTTACCACCTGACTGCACAAAGCCCTCTATCGTGGCTGCAGTGTCTACTATCTACAGGATGCACTGCAGCAACTCAACGAGGCTTCTCAGGCAGCCCAAATCCATCGAGAAGGGCAGTAGGTGCAGGTGAACGCCATGACCTCCCAAGTTTTCCTCCAAATTACACACCATCATGATTTGGACATATATTGCCATTCCTTCATTATCACTGGGTCTCCTGGCAATCTCTACCAGCATTATTCACCACACAGTTTGCAGCGGTTCATGAAGACCCACCAGCACCTTCTGAAGGGCAACTAGGGATGGGCAATAAATGCCGACCTAGCTGTAACGTCCACATTCTGAGAGTGAATTTTCTTTGCAAGTATTAATTGTACAAAAAGGTCACACATCAGTCCTGGCTTTGTTGCTTCAGGAGGAATGTCCCTTTAGTGCCCATTCCTGCATAGGACTAAAAACAGAGAAATTTTCTGCCGCCGCCTTGTGTTCAGAATAACTCCCTACGCAAATTATTCTATTTGGGCATTGAGTGTTGTGAAAAAATTCCAGCATTCAATCAATAAGATTAACCTATAGTGTTTTCTACATTTAGTGAAAGTGGGACTATTACATTTGAGAATGGTGAAGAATGTATAAACTACACACTATAAAAGGCTAAGTTGAGTGAAACTGGAGAATGTAAGTCTCTGTTAAAAGGTAGCTTAATTTTTAAAAATATTTTGATTAGGATGAAGTTTCTCAACTGACGACGCGTTGTGAGGATCTGCAGAAACAGAACAAACTGTTGCTTGAGCAGGTGGAGAGTCTTAGTAATAAGATGGTGACCACAGTGCAAGAAGCAAGCCAAAGTTGCTTAAATATCTCTTACAATGAGGAGGGAAAGTCCCAGGAACAGCTTCTTGAAATTTTGAGGTAACTAAAGTAGTAGTTTTAGCATATTCATTGAAATGGTAATTTCAGGAATGTGTAGGAACTTGTTCCACTGCTTGCATTTCATTTTAATTTAGGATGCCAGTTGCCTTTGCGCCCCATGTTGTTCACAATTAATTCATATGGACTTTGGAGGAAGCTCCTTAGCCGAAGGGGTGAGGTTGTGGAAGGGGGGGGGGAGGTGGAAGGCGAATTGACACCACTATTTCAGTGGCACTTTTGCAACTTTTTGCACTTTTTAATGATTTTATCTTAAAACATCCCTTGATCTCTTCATGCCATTTAAAGTGACAGTTGTCCTGCGATTAGGTGGGTGAAAGTGTCTGTTTGACACGTAAATATTTGTCTGTTTTGCAATTACTGGACAGCAGATCTGTGTTTCATTTAATATGCAGTTATCTCAATTCTGTTTCGTTGTGCTCTAAGTAACAATCGGGTTCCCCGTGTATGCTAACGATGCCCGGTTAAACATTGGGAAGACTGAATCCAATGTGTGTCGTCCCTGCCATAAACCATGTACCCTTGCCACTGATTCCATTCCCTCTTTGGTCATTGGCTCAGGTTGAACCAGGCTGTACATATTCTTTGGGTCCTATTCCATTCTGACCTGATTATATCCATCGCAAAGACCACCTGCTTCCACCTCCTTTAATGTCCCCCGGCCCTGTCATAGTCTATCTGCCGCTGAAGCCCTTATCTACACCTTTGTCACCTCCAGTCTTAACCATTCCCACATTCTCCTGGCCGGCCTCCCATCATCCACCTTCAGCTCATAACTAAACTCTGCTGCCCGTATCCTATATTGCACTAAATCCTACTTGTCTGTCACCCCTGTGCTTGCTGGTCTAGAACATAAGAAATTAAAATAGTAGCAGGAGTTGGCCATATGGCCCCTCAAGCCTGCCCTGCCATTCAATAAGATCATGGCAGATCATCGACCTCAAGTCCACTTCCCTGCCCGATCTCCATATCCCTTGATTTCCCATCAGTCCAAAAATCAATCCATCTCAGCCTTGAATATACTCAACGACTCAACATTCACAGCCCTCTGGGGCAGAGAATTCCAGAGATTCACAACTCTGAAGAAATTCCTCCTCATCTCTGTCTTAAATGGCCTACCCCTTATCCTAGTTCCAGACACTTCAGCCAGGGGAAACAACCTCAAAGCGTCTACCCTGTAAATCCCCTTCAGAATCCTGTATGTTTCAATGAGATCACCTCTCATTCTTCTAAACTCCAGAGAGTATAGGCCCATTCTGCACAATCTCTCATCATAGGACAGCCCTCTCATCCCAGGAATCAATCTAGTGAACCTTTGTTGCACCACCTCCAAGGCAAGTATATCCTTCCTTAGATAAGGAGACCAAAACTGTGCTCAGTATTCCAGGTGTGGTCTCACTTAAGGCCCTGTACAATTGTAGCAAGACTGCTTTATTCTTAGCCTTTATTACAAGGGGTTTGGAGTATAACATGCTATTTGCCTTCCTTATTGCTTGCTGTACCTGCATGTTCGCTTTCTGTTTCTTGCACGAGGACACCCAAATCTCTCAACACCAACATTTAAAAGTTTCTGACTGTTTAAAAAATATTCTGTTTTTTCTATTCCTACCAAAGTGAATAACCTCACATTTCCCTACATTGTACTCCATCTGCCACCTTACTGCCCACTCACTTAGTCTATCTGTATCCCTTTGCAAACTCTGTGTTTTCCTCACAGCTTACTGTCCCACCTAGCTTTGTATCGTCAGCAAACTTGGATACATTACACTCATCCCCCTTCATCTAGGTCATTAATATAGATTGTAAATAGTTGAGGCCCCAGCACTGATACTTGCGGCACCCCACTAGTTACAGCCTGCCAACCTGAAAAGACCCATTTATCCCTACTGTTTTCTGTCCGTTAACCAATCTTCTATCCATGCTACTATATTACCCCCAACCCCATGAGCCCTTATCTTGTGTAATAACCTTTTATGTGGCACCTTATCGAATGCCTTTTGGAAATCCAAATATACTACCTCCACTGGTTCCCCTTTATCTACCCTGCTAGTTACATCCTCAAAAAACTCTAAAATTTGTCAAACAGGATTTACCTTTCATAAAACCATGTGGACTTTGCCTAATCATGTTAGGATTTTCTAAGTGCCCTGATACCACTTCCTTAATGATGGATTCCAGCATTTTCCCAACGACTGATGTCAAGCTAACTGGCCTGTAGTTCCCTGTTTTCTCTCTTCCCTCCTTTCTTGAATTGCGGTGTTACATTTGCTACCTTCCAATCCGCTGGGACCGTTCTAGAATCTAGGGAATGTTGGAAGATCAAAACCAATGCATCCACTATCTCTGCAGTCACCTCTTTTTGAACCCTAGGATGTAGGCCGTCTGGTCCAAGGAATTTGTCGGCTTTTAGTCTACCTCCCGCTCCCCTAATACCTCAGATTTAAAATTCTCAACTTCCGGTTTAAATCTTTGTAGCCTTGCCCCCTCCCTATCTTCTACCTCCACCAGCCCTACAACAACCCCGCCCCGCCCATCACAAACTCCCAGTTCCTTCTGATCCTGGTCTCCATGCCCCACCTTCATCCCACCATTTAAACATTGCCTTCAGCTGACTGGAATTCATAACATCAGAAATAGGAGTAGGAATAGGCCACTTGATCCCTTGAGCCTGCTCCATCCCTAAGCCTCTCCTTAAAACCCACCGATTTGAACAAATATTTGGTCAACCTTGCTAATATCTCCTTTTTGTCTTGGTTTCCATTTTTAGCTGATTATGTATCTGAAATGCCTTGGGACATTGTTCTATGTTAAAGGTGCTACATAAATGCAATTTGTTCTTTATGCATGGGGTTAATATTTTTTGAAAAATCAGTAAGTGGATTACTGTAACATTTCAATTTTAAAAATTAAGAATTTTAATATTGAAGTCGTTCAGAGAATGATCCAGAGAGAATTTATGTTTTTAAAAATCTGCATGTGTTTTACAAGGCTCTCTGTCCCCTACAAACAAGAGCCCTGTATGTGAACCGCTGCTTCCCCCATAGGTGCTCTTCCGATTTCACCCCCCTGCTCTTCTGACCTCTCGCCTACTCTCCCTCGCATGATAACTTATTTAATGGTCTAGTTACGCTATTTGAGAATTCTGCTTCAGATTGCCTTTGACATTACTGAACATTTACTTTGAACCATCAGCTTTTGTGGAATGTCAAGCAGGTTTTAAGTTGGTATTGCTGTAGCAGTTGGATTTTGCCAGTAGTTGCATAGTTACCATGCATCTACCTAAAAATCTACAATGGAGGATAAAACATGCTAAAGAAAAATCTACACTTGAAATGTTTAATGTGTTTTCTCCAATTGTGCATGCCATAGATTTGTGCGACGAGAAAGAGAGATTGCAGAAACAAGGTTTGAAGTTGCCCAAGTTGAGTCACTGCGATATCGCCAGCGAGTGGAGAATTTAGAGAGAGAACTGAAGGAAGTGCAAGATAGTCTCCACTCCGAAAGGGAAAAGGTGCAGGTAAATATACTAAGTTTAATTGCAATACTGGGTATCTTAAGATGTTGATCTAAAGAATGGGGATCTAGAATTTAGGCAAAAATAGGGTGGAATTACTTTGAATCCTGGTTGTAAACCATGAAGATTGAAATTATTGCTGAGCACTTCATATTCCAGATGTCATGCTGATAAATTTAGCTAATTATTCAGTAAGTGTACTTAATTAAAATGTACATTCATACAAATTTACAATTACTTCTTGTGGTGGTCCATAAGATTAGATACAGCAATATAAATTTAATCAGTTTTTAACTACTGACCTTGAAATCATCTAGTTGGTTTTTAAATAGTTTGTCTCTTTTTAAAATATATTTAACACAGGGGTAGTATTTGTTGATCAGATGTTCAGTTGTTGGCTTGATTTCCTTACAGGTAACTGCCAAAACACTGGCACAACACGATGAGCTGATGAAGAAGACTGAGACTATGAATGTTCTAATTGAGACCAATAAGATGCTGAGAGATGAGAAAGAAAGGTTGGAGCAAGAACTCCAACAATCACGGGCAAAGGTCTGTATCCTTTCCAGTCTAAAGGATCAACCACATTTTGTAGTGTAACAATATGGGAATCGACGGGATAATTGTTAAATTTATGGTAATTTTGAAGTCAACGGAAAGTAAAATGGGGCCGTGTGTAAAACGGGCGGTCAAGCCAATCCTGCCGTGCGGGTTAGATTTTTTTAAAATCCCCCCCCCCCCCCAAACTTTGTTTGTACTGACTTGATGTTTATGACAAAAGATTGAGTTTGAGTAAATGCATTCACTTTAAATGGACCAAACATTTTCCAGCACACGTCATAACAGGGCAATTTTTATGCAGCAGAATATTTGCTTGCACACTGGTTGACATTGCTGTCCACCTGTAGTAGTTTTTCCAACCAAAAGGCAACTATGTAGCTATGAATATGAAAAGCATTCTAGGTGTGAATGCAATTGTTTGATTTGCTGAATATACAGTTCTGATCTAGATTGTGCAACTCTGCTCTTGCTGTGCACTTCAGCCTCACCTGCAAGGCCTATTAATTTTATTTGTTCAGAGCTTTGAAGCGCATTGTAGCAGTATTGTAATGGGCACAGCAAAGCGTTTGAGGTAAGCTGGAGAATGAATGCAGGCATGTAACAATTTGCCACTGTCAATCATCATGATTTGTAAAATAACTTTTGAATCAGTTAAGGTGCAAAAGGAAAGAACTTGCAATTGTAGAAAATCTTATCAAGTTCTTGGGATGTCCCCAAAATGCTTCATATTCAAACAGGCCATCCATCTTGCGCACAGCACAACCAGCAAATAACATGAATGGTCAATTAAGCTCTCTCTTGGTGGTATTAAGAGGAATGTTGGCCAGGACAGAGAAAGAACTTCCTGCTACTTTTCCAATAGTGCCCTGATATCTTTTGCATCCATGTGAGCAGCTAGATGGGGCCTCATTTAATGTCTGTCAATACAGCACTTTTTCAGTACTGCACTGAAGCGTCATAGATTGTGTTCATCCAAGGGTGGAGTTTGAATCTGCAATCTTCTGAATCAGACCCAAGAATGCAATTAACTGAGTACATTTAGATTCATTAGTAGTCCAAAATTTAATTTAAACTTTTTTTTGGAGTCCAGTTTCAGTGCTTTGAGTTTCCAGTTTTACACAATCAGAAACTTCCACAAGTATTGTATGCTGTATTTACTTACACCATACTGGATGGTGAGAAAGTATAGTGTGGTATTTTATAGGATTGGGCGGGTAGACCACAGTGGTCTTCACTAGTCCTGCATACTATATTCTTACCTGTAATCATTTCAACATCTGTTCATTTGCGCAAATCAATTTTTTGGGGCGAGAGCACCAACAGGTCTTTCAATAGTATGATATGACATTTAATTTCACTGATGTGCTGTAAGTCTGCTAGATCTCTAAATTAGCTTGTGTGTTTCTTGTAAAACTTAACTAGAGAAATGGTATTTGCTTTTAAGTATGCAATCTAGTAACTTGAATATCCAATTTTTTTTGTTAGCTGAAATTTGTTCACTGTGTTGATGTTGTCTGATTCTTAGATTCGTAAGCTGGAGTCTGATATCCTGCCTCTTCAGGAGTCCAATACTGAACTCAGTGAGAAAAGTGGCATGTTGCAAGCAGAGAAGAAATTGCTGGATGAAGATCTCAAGCGTTGGAAGGCCCGTGCTCAGGTGTGATGGGGCAGATTTCCTTAAATTTTACTTTGTATGCTCGTTACACATCCAAACTCAGCGTATTATTTCTATTTTTCAGCCATTTGTAGAGCCTCTCTGGCTGAGTCAGCCAATTTAGCAGCAATTGTTGCTAAATTTGACATTTTCTGGAACTAAACCGAGACCAACCAAACTCATTTCACTTGGGACTTTTGCAGTTGCCACAGAAAGACCTCCAGGCCTGAATCTATGGCTCTGAAGTAAAATAAATGGTCCTATCCACCTATGCTATGCAGTTATCCGTACTGATTTTCTTTCCAAGTGCTCTTCAACTTTGTTTCCCCTCAATGTTCTTGGGCATGTTATAACCCATGCTACTTGTTTAACTGCCTGCTTCTCCATTTCAGTTTTTTCTTTCTATAAATATATGGTCCAATTCATAATTACATTATTTACTCAAAGGTAAACTGGATATTCAAGTTACCAGAAACTAACAAACTGTTGATGCTTTTGAAATGATTAAAGCGCTCTCTTGTAACACAAACATCTATATAGAACAGAAACTTGCACTAATTGTATTACTGAAAGCAATATTCCGGTTGCCTATTCTAGCAATTAATCAGCCAGCAGAAGGAGACTGATCCTGATGAGTATAAGAAGCTACTGTCAGAGAAAGATACAAATACCAAACGCATTCAACAACTGACTGAAGAAACTGGGAAGCTGAAGACTGAAGTTGCTAGGTAAACAAATATGCCATGTATATGTTTTGAAGCTAAACTGATTGTAATACTTTATACCCCTTCAAGTGAAGACTTTTGATGCCTTATTGGCTGCTCCAATTACTTAAACAAAATAAATGAATAAACATGTGGAGATTAATGAGAAGGCTTCATCACCCAAAAAGCAAAATATCACATGCTGGAAGTCTATAAATGGACAAAGCTGGAAATACTCTGGGTCAGGCAGCATCTGTGGAGAATCAGAAGTCGGTCAACATTTCCTGCCTTGAATATTCCCCCCCCCCCCCCAAACCCCGTAATGCAGCCACATTGCCAATTGCGCCAGTGGCCAGACTTGATAGCCATTTGTAGTTTTTCAGCTTAAATTTTAAGCAATTTCACCTATAGTACAAATGTCATTTTTTTAAAAATTATTTAGTAGATTTCGTTGTAAGCCTGTTGATTGCTTTAAGAGATTTGAATTGTTGTACTCTGTAATGTGAGGACAGCTGAATGGAATAGATCAAAAATCCTTGTGCAAAATTTTCTAGATTTCATTTGGTGACTAGCTTGTATTTATATTTGTTTTGATGTTGATAAAACAAGTGGAGTTCTTTGAGTTATGATTAGGAATTATTTCTGTATTAGACAGTTATTTGTTCTGTTTTCTCACATTCAATGCTGGCCAGTCTCTTGCGTTGATAGTAAAGATTGGTACAGAGTTTGAAGTTAATAGCATATGTTCACATACCACAATGTGGTGTTTACATCGAATGTAAAGGTGCTTTTGTACCACTGCTGAAACTATTCTGCAGTGTTTTTGCATGTGTCTGCAGCTTTGTTCGTCTCTGTTCACTTCTTGGGCACAATTCCTCTGGCTGCTTCTCTTACTCCAAATTGACTTTTGTTTTTCGTTCCTCTTCCCCCGCCCCACTCTAACTTCCATATTATGAAATTCTGAGACTTTATTGTGACAGATCTCGACACTCTCTGACCCTCCCACCCCCCCCCCCCCCCCCCAACAAACTACAGACCACAGTATCACCAACCCCGCAACCATAAAAAGTAACACTTGTTTACATCTTAGATTGGCATTCTGTTTCAAAAAATAAACTTGGTTCTGCTGCTTGCAAATTATGTGGTTATGTACCACTTAACAGTTTGCCGGAATACATTCCCTGTTAGATTTACAAAGGATGCTAAAGACATCTGGGTAAGCCACTACTGGATAAACTTTTTTCCCTCATGTTTATTTGAATCTCATCTTGAATATAAGAATAGCCTAGTGTATAGGTTATTAAATTAAAAATTTTCAGCTGTATGTCAGTGCTGTACTGCAGCTGAATCTGGACAGGACAATTTTAATGCAGTTATAAAATTTTTAAAGTAGCTCATTATTTGACGCTGTTTTTTGTTTACAGACTGAATGCATCATCCTCTGCATCACAGCGTGATGTGCAGACTTTGAAGACTGAACTCACTAGAGTGACTGTTGAACGTGATAAGCTGAAACAAGAGATGTTGGCAAGGGTGGCAGATATCCAGGAAAAGAACAAAACTATCACCCAGGTTAAAAAGATTGGCCGTAGATACAAGACTCAGTATGAGGAGCTGAAGGCGCAATATGATAAGGTAATGTGTGCCAAACTACTTGAATAGAGCAAATGTTTTTCCAGGGCGGGGTCATAGATACTTGGAATTTTTTGAAACTCTTTGGTTTGTTCTGCCTATTATTAAAGATAAGTGTGTTTTCTGTTTTTTTTAAAAGTCAGATGTTTTGATTACGTTGGGCACATCACTTTGAGCACACCAGCACATTAGTTGAATGCCCCCAAAGTTAGGATGAACTGTTACTAACTCACTATTATTAGTAACAGTTGATTTCTTTGACCTATAACCATTAGTCTTGCTCAAAAAGATCATAGAAGGAAAATAAAATATGGCCTCGTATGCCATCTCGTAATCTTTTTATGCTGGGTTGTTTTACACCTCTCCTCTAACCCTGCCCCCAAACCCAATTTTGATCACCTCCCTGAACTTTGCTACTGCTTGGCATCAGTTTTCACCATTATGAAACACTTTAGGCAGCTTACATGAAAAGCATAAATGCAAGTTGTTGTTTAAGTGGAGCCTGCTCAATCTTTTATTCCATAGTTGATTTTTATTCAAGCTCTTCTTTCGCAGATGGTTGCTGAGACATCCTCTCAACGTACAGCAGAGCAACAAGCAGAGCAGTCCTCCGCTCAAGCCACTCAGGAATTGCAAGAAACACTGTCCCAGTCTGAATCCAGAGCGAAGGCACTTGAGTCTCAGGCTGAAGCCCTGCAGAAGGTGAGGTCACAAAGTATAACGATTCAACCAAAAAACAATTGTAAATACAAAATTTGATTGTTCTGCTTTCCATTCCTTCCCCTCTTTTTCTCTCTACTTATCTCTTCCCTGTAAGTTTAAACTTTGCTTTAGTACTAAATTGGTACTAAATAACCTATTGTAAATTTCATGTACCGTTTTTTAAAACTCTTAACATACTTGCCTGTGCCTCCCAAGTCTCCCTCGAAGTGGGACCTGTTGTGTATGTACCTTTAAGGGAATAACTGGTCTTAGACTGCAGTACCGGCAGTGACCACCCCTGTATAAAAGGCCCTAGCAGGCTTCTGTAGTTTCAGTTTCAAGCTGCCTCTTGTTCAGTAAAGTACCTGTTAAACTGTTCTCCCGAAGTCCGTGTATTATTGAGGCGCGGACTTTACAGTGGCGACGAGTAAGTTCGAACTCACCTGCAGTGTGGCATCATCTCACGGGGATCTCGCCTGAGAGGAAGGTCCTGGAAGGTCGTAGTCTGAGCAATGGGCGTCGACCGAGGGCAACCGCCCAAAGAATCCATCGGTGTTTGGAGAATTGTGGGAGAGACTGTGGTTCCAGCAAATCGTGCTGGTAGCAGGTAGCGCGCTGACCCTTCCGGACTGCGGCGGGCTCAAGCTCGATCGAGCGGCTCTACAAATCGGGCCGCGCAGCGTCGCCGGGAAAAGAAAACGAGAGAGAGGGTGGAGCGCACAGGGCGCGGTTGGTGCTCGAGAACAGGACAGCGGAGAGAAACCAAACGGGGGGTGGGGGGGAAGGAAAGCGAGACGCGCCGAAGCTGCGGGTCGCCGCCATTACCCTGTAGAATGCTAGGAGCAGCGTGGCAGTAAGGGGAAGAAGCAAAAGCGTGGGATGCGCCATTTTATCCCGTTGGGGAAGAAGCAAAAGCGCGGGAGGCGCCATTTTATTCCATTGGGGAAGAAGCAAAAGTGCGGGAGGCGCCATTTTAAATCGCCCAAGATGCCGAAAAGTGGCAGTATCGCTGCTTTCGACAACGAGGTAGAAGATTGGACCACGTATGTGGAAAGAATTGAAGTATACTGCAAGGCAAATGAGGTGGCCGATGGAAAGAGGGTGTCGGTATTATTAAAGCTGATGGGTGCGAGTACGTACGGCCTATTGCGGAATTTAATTACCCCAGCTAAGCCAATGGAGAAAAGTTTTGAGGAGATTGTTCATACCTTACAGGAGCATCTAAGCCCTACACCACTGCTGATAGCAGAAAGATTCAAGTTCCATAAAAGAAACCAGTACAAAGATGAGAGCAATGCTGACTATCTTACGGAATTACGCAAGTTATCGAAGCACTGCCAGTTCGGAGCAGGACTGGCAGACACCTTACGGGATAAGTTTGTCTGCGGGCTCCAGAGTGAAGGAACCCAGAAACGACTACTTTCAAAAAAGGACCTGACGCTAGAACAGGCTTTCAGCGTGGCAGTATCCTACGAAGCAGCAGCACGGGGAGCTGCGGAAATACAACAGAAACCACAAGAATACAGCGCTAACGAAATGGCGTATGGAGCAGAAAAGTGCTACCGCTGCGGCAGAACAACCCATGAGCAGAAGGACTGCTGGTTTAAAGACAAAATATGCAGGCAATGTGGGAAAATGGGACATATAGCAAGAGTCTGCAGGTCGGGAAAGAAGACCAACACGACAAGAACTACTAAGGAACAGTACAGGAAAGTAAAGAAACTGACGGATAGCAGTTCAGAAGATCAGGAGAGTGATAAGGACTCCGGGAGCAGGCGACTAAGTTTAAAGTTACACAACGTGTTCGCAAAAGAAGATCACCAAACCATTTGGGTCACCCTCATGATAGTAGCGTCTCCAGTGAAGATGGAATTGGACACAGGATCAGCCCTAACTCATGAATTGAGACTGAGCGGCTATTCTCTCACATACCCTTAAAGGACACGTCCATTGTATTGAAGACATACACGGGGCAAAAGGTCTACCCCAGAGGAAAAATAAGGGTGCCAGTTGAATATAACGGAAAGGAAACACAAACTATACATGTATATACTACGAGATGGAGGACCACCATTATTGGGACGTGAATGGATCCGAAGACTACAATTGGATTGGCATTCCATTCTGGCACTAACTGTGACTGACAATAAAGATGATGACGTCGCACCTGGACGTCTGTCACAAATTCTATCTGACGCGGAAGAGGTGTTCCAACAAGGACTTGGGACTCTAAAAGGAGTAAAGGCAACCATAAAGATTGAGGATAACGCAACCCCAAAATTTTTCAAGGCCAGACCGGTGCCATACGCGATACGCCCAGCTGTGGAAGCTGAACTGGAGAGTCTGGAGCGTTCGGGGGTGCTGTCTAAGGTGGACTGGAGCGAGTGGGCCACACCCATCGTTCCTGTAATGAAGAAAGCATTGAGCAACACGCCTGGGGAGCCAAGGAAGGTTCGCATCTGTGGGGACTTCAAGGTGACTGTGAACCCAGTCCTGCACACAGTACAGTATCCGCTTCCGCGGATAGAAGATATTTTCGCCTCACTATCTGGAGGGAAACGTTTTACAAAGATTGACCTGGCTCAAGCGTATCTACAAATGGAGGTGGAAGAAGCATCTAGGAAATACCTCACGATAAACACTCACAAAGGCCTTTACCAGTACAATCGACTGGTATTTGGGGTAGCACCGGCCCCGGCTATGTGGCAGAGGGCAATGGAACAAGTCCTGCAAGGGATCCCGGGGACCCAGTGTTATTTGGACGACATCCTGGTTACGGGCGAAAATGACAATGAACACCTTGCCAACCTGGAACAGGTGCTCACGAGATTGCAGGAATATGGGCTACGAGCCAACCGTCCCAAATGTGAGTTCTTCAGGAGACAAATCTCGTATTGTGGCCACATGATTGATGAGGAAGGGTTGCATAAGTCGCCGGACAAGATTGAGGCTGTAGTCAAGGCTCCAGCAACAGAAAATGTGTCGCAACTGAGGTCGTTCCTCAGGTTAGTGAACTACTACCATAAGTTCTTGCCGAATTTATCTACAATTCTGCACCCACTGAACGCCCTCCTTCAAACTGGTGTAACATGGAAATGGAGTGATGAGTGTAAGCGTGCCTTTCAGGAATGTAAATGCCTAATCACTTCAAAAGAAGTATTGGCCCACTACAACCCAACACTACCGATTCGGTTGGCATGTGATGCGTCACCTTACGGCATTGGAGCGGTGCTGTCACACAAATTCCGTGACGGTTCAGAGAGGCCAATAGCCTTTGCATCGCGCTCGCTAACCTCAGCCGAGCGTAACTGTGCCCAGATTGACAGGGAGGCCCTCAGCCTGGTGTGGGGGGTGAAGAAGTTCAATCACTATCTGCACGGGCAGAAATTCACCCTACTGACTGATCATCAACCCCTGGTCTCAATTTTTAACCCAAAGAAGGGCGTTCCGGTGATGATGGCGCAACGGCTGCAAAGATGGTCACTTTTTCTAGGGGCACAGCAGTATGACATAGAGTACAAAGGTACGAAACAACATGGAAACGCTGATGGGCTGTTGCGCCTACCGTTGCCTACGGCGGAAGAAGCACCTGCAGTGGACCCGGTGGAGATATTCCATGCGACCATAGTCAAATGTTTGCCTGTTACAAACGCAAGTATTGAGAAGGAAACCCGAAATGACCCGACACACTCTCGGGTCTATGATTTGACGGTGAAGGGATGGCCAGCATATGGCGACTCACTGTTGCCAGCATTCCCGCCAAGGAGGGAACAGCTGTCAGTGTGCCGGGGAACCTTGATTTGTGGATCCCGAGTGGTAATTCCACCCAAGTTGAGCTTCACGAGGGTCATCTGGGAGGGGTAAAAATTAAGAGCCTAGCCAGGGCGTTTGTGTGGTGGCCGGGAATTGATAAAGAAATCAAGGATATGACCAAGAGATGCACAGGATGCCAGAAGGTCCAAAACGCTCCACCACAGGCCCCGCTACATCCATGGGAGTGGCCCTCATCTCCATGGTAACGGGTACACATTGATTTCGCTGGTCCATTTATGGACTCAATGTTTCTAATCGCTGTGGACGCCCATTCGAAATGGCCAGAGGTCATTAAAATGTCCTCCACCACCACGGAGAAAACTATTGCAGTCCTAAGGACCATCTTCGCCAGGAATGGGTTGCCAGAACAGATCTGTTCCGACAATGGCCCGCAGTTTGTGTCTGAGGATTTCCGGAGGTTCCTGAAGAATAATGGGGTGAAACATTACACATCTGCCCCATATCATCCAGCCACAAATGGATTGGCTGAGAGGTTTGTTCAGACCTTTAAAAAGGCCATCAAGGCAATGTATAATGACGACATACCACTGCAACACAAGGTGGATAACTTCCTGTTTGCTTACCGGAATGCGACACATGCAGTAACCAACCAAACTCCAGCCATACTGTTTTTCAACCGGAGACTAAGATGCAGCTTGGATTTGCTCAAACCAAACATAAGACGAGATGTTGAGGATAAGCAGTTCCAGCACATAAATGAGAAGCCAACCAGGAGCTTCAAGATAGGGCAACCAGTCTTGGCCTGCGATTACCGCACAGAAAAATGGCAGCCAGGCACGATATGCACACAGCAGGGACCACTAATGTACACAGTGGACGTTGGAGAGAGCATCGTGAGACGCCATGCTGACCAGATTCTAGAGTCACAGGAACAAGCCAAACCCGTACCACAAGCATATGCACCTGGTAATGAGCCCGAAGTACAGATTGCATCTACCTCAGAAGCCGGGGTATTAGAAGCTGACGAACCAACCAATGACCATGAGCCAGAATTGACTTCACCACCAGAACAGGATACTCGAGAAAGGCGCTATCCAGTCCGGATCAGGAAGCCTCCTCAAAGACTGAACTTATAAATGACACTTTCAGTTGATGTATATATTACTGAGAAAATTGTAATTGGTTATTATTTAGTTGTTAAATGAATGTTCTGTACTGTTTATCTGAAAGGGGAGGAATTGTTGTGTATGTACCTTTTAAGGGAATAACTGGTCTTAGACTGCAGTACCGGCAGTGACCACCCCTGTATAAAAGGCCCTAGCAGACTTCTGTAGTTTCAGTTTCAAGCTGCCTCTTCAGTAAAGTACCTGTTAAACTGTTCTCCCGAAGTCCGTGTATTATTGAGGCGCGGACTTTACAGGACCCATATTCTGAAAACTGGCTTGACTTTTTTTTTTAGGCGATCAAGGCCCAGAAGTGTCCAGATATGATCTGGTTCTGTGACAAGTGTTATGGCCCAAATAGATTTGAAAATGGCATACCAAGAATACATTTCAGTGCAGTATCTTTCTTTACTGTGACAACCAGATAGTTGCACTGTAAATCTGAAATGGTTTAATTGCACAAAGTATTGGGAATACCTGAAGGGAACAACTTTAAAACAAAACTCTAGCTACCAATTATTTTTATTGCTTCAACAATCATGTTTGAGATGGCTGACCTGACTATCCTTTTAGTGTATAGTATGCACTTTCAAAATGGGTCATTTTTACATTAATGCTGTTTGACCAGGTACCTCATTGCTACATAAAGAAAGTTTGTACATTTGAACTCGAGTTGAATAAGATAAGCTGCAGGAGGATGTAAATATACAGGAAACCTTTTTTTTATCTGGCACCTGCATGGTGCCGGTTTATCAAAAAGTCCGGATTACAGAGAGGTATAGTTAAAAGGTAGGAGAGCTCCGTACACAGCAACAAATCCAGGCTTCCCTGTTGCTTAGCAACAGGTGCAGGAACCCAGCCACAGATCAAGCGTCCCTGTAAGTGCAGGAACCCCGATTACACAGCCACAGATCCAGGAACGGCCACTAATATGAAGTAAAACTTCCTGAACCTACTCCTGAATTTTGCCGGTTAACAGAGATTTCCGGTTATTTAGGTGCCGGTAAATCGAGAGTTTCCTGTATTTGGGAACTGGACAGACAGATGCAAAAATCCGAAGTGCTTCATATGCGGACAAAAAAAAAACCAGGAAGAAGGACTATTGCTTAAATAGAAAGAGAACAATGTGCATGAAAAATGAAAGATCTAGGGGTCCTGGTTGACAATAAATTGAAGCGTAAGGCAAATCAAATGTATTCAGGCCAATATTGAGGCAAAATAGTTCATAAATCATTGGTGGGACTGCACTTGGAATACTATGTACAGTTCTGGTCGCTGCAGTATGAGTAATTTGAGACATGACTTGATATGTGCAACATGCTTCGGTGGAACAGGTGAATTCGGGCTGACAGTTCCCAAAGCTTTCCACCATTGCGGGGGCTTCCTCGCCTCATGTCTGAGATTGCTGTAGAATAATTGCTAAAGCATCATTGCCATAATTGGTCAACTACTCCATTAGCGTTGTATCGTTTATCTCATCTAGCAATTCCTACGTTCATGTGTTCTTAACCAATACAGCCCAGAATTTCATGCGGGTGGTTACATACAACCAGCATTTCATTTAAATAAGTAAAACTTCTGCATCAGTAATTGTTTTTCTTTTTTATAGTCTGTTAATGAGAAGGAATCTGAGGTGAAAAAATTCCAAGATGAATTATCCCAGTTGCAAGGTGAACTTTCCCGCTTGAGCCAGGAACTGCAGGAAAAAGCAAACCTTGAAGAACAGCTTCGACAGCAGATTCTGGAGAAGGAAGAGAAGACCAAGAAAGCAATATTGGTAGCCAAACAGAAGATAACACAGCTAGCTGGTCAGCCATTTGTATTTTCACAAATCCATTATAATGAGTAAAAATAATTGCAGAACAGATATTTAGAATTTAAGCCTGTACCTAAGATTGTTCATTGTCCAGTTCTGCACATCTCACCAGTCCAGAAAATGTCCACATTCTGCTATGGTGTGGAATTGTTGTTGGTTTTATTAATTGAATTTAGGAACCAACTTTTAATGGTTACCAAATTTAACTGAAATTCGAAACCAAGTACTAACGTCAGCAATTTCCTTTTTTTTTAACAAATTACTAATCATTTTTTTAATAGTTCTTTTGTTGCTTGGGTGAGTTTTTTCTCTCCTCTTCCCTCAGTTTGTATCCTTGTCATGTAGAGTACTTTTTGAAATAAAAACAGAAAATGCTGGAAATACTCAACAGGTCAGGCAGCATCTGTGGAGAGAGGAACAGTTAATGTTTCAGGTCCATGACTTTTTGTCGGAACTGGAAAAAGTTAGAGATGTAACAGATTTTAAGCAGGGGCAGGGAAAGGTGGAAGGGGAGGCAAGAACAAAAGGGAACGTCTGTGATCGGGTGGAAGGCAGGAGTGATTAAATGACAAAAGGTATGATAGTACAAAGCAAAAGGAGATGGTAATGGGACAAGTAAAGAAACAAAAGATGAGTCTACAAGAGCAGAATCAACAACAGCTGCCATGTGGAAAAAATAGGGGCAGAGGTTATGGTCTGAAATTGTTGAACTCGCTGTTGAGTCTAGAAGGCTGTAATATGCCTAATCGAAAGATGAGGTGCTGATCCTCTGTTACGTTGAGCTTCATTGGCACAGTGTAAGAGGCTGAGGACGGAGAGGTTAGAGTGGGAGTGGAGCGGTGCATTCAGGTGACAGGCAACCGGAAGCTCGGGGTCACGCTTACAGACTGAACGGAGGTCTTCCGCGAAACGATCACCCAATCTGCGTTTTGTCTTCCACATGTAGAGGAGACCGCATCGCGAGCAGTGAATGCAGTATACTAAATTGCAAGAAGTACAAGTAAATCGCTGTTTCACCTGGAAGGAGTGTTTGGGGCCCTGGACAGTGGGAAGGGAGGAGGTAAAAGGGCAGATGTTACATCTTTTTATACTTTTTGAACTTGTCTGCTGTATTTGTAGATTTAGACTGGTGCAGGGAGCACCCTAGTGTTAGTGGATAATTTTGTGTAGATGAAATTTAAAGGGAAGTGGCAGAATAGAAGGTCATAACTTCTTTTAGCCTCTTAAAAGGCATCTCGACCCATTGGCAGCTTTTGCTGTAGCTGAAGTAGAAAAAAATTGAGATGCGATGAGCAAAAATTAAAGCAAAAGAAACCTAATGTGCAGGCATGAGTCTGCAGGAAAGTCATGAACCAACTCAGATTTTTGTTAGGTGAGGATATCGAGGGATATGGAGAAAATGCAGGTAAAGTTGAGTTGGAGATCAGGTTAGAGGAGCTGAATAGTCTACTTCTGTTCCTGTGGCAAAGGGGTCAAGCTGCAGTCTTCTCACTTGACCAAGAATTGCATTCTGCATGTTGATCAAGTTAAAAGAATGTAATTCTACTGAGTTTTTAAGAACTTTGTGAAATATTTCAGAAATCTTCTGCCCTTGCAATGTATGACTAGCCAAGAAAAGAGGCAAAAGACTTGCTCCAAGGCCTCTACTATTGTAGCAAGTGATGGAGTCACTTCTTTCCATTCTGTGGGGAAGCTGACCAGCCGCTGTGGTGTCTCCCCTGACATTACAGCCAGAATTGAGAACTTGGGGAATCAATGTAAACCCATGCTCAACTATTTGTACATCACTTGATCAGTAACCTCAAAAGTTATTTCAATATAAAAGCTAATTTTTTAAATAAAGCACTCATGGTTGAATTAGCAATCGTACTGTCAATAGTTAGTGTACTGCTCCTCTAAGAATTCTATGAAAACAGTCCTACCAGTGCGATTGTTTGTTTTTAAGTATATACATCACTTTTTAAAGCTTTTTTTTCCTGATGACCATACCTGAGTTTTTTTTAGACTAAAAAGAATGTGAGGTAATATGAGTCAAACAGATTTTATTGAATTTCCAGGAATTTAGTTGGATGCAGAATTTATAATAGTTGGGTTGTTATTGTCTTAGGTTTGAAGGAGCAATTGTCGCAAGAGAATGAAGAGTTGAAACAGCACAATGAAGAGTTTAAGCAACGCGTCACTAGTTTAGATCAGCAGAGAGAGGAGCTGGAAGTGCGCATGAGTGCACTGAAATCACAGTATGACGGTCACATTACTCGACTTAAACGAGAGCTGAAAGAACACCATGATCGACAACATGAACAGCGTGAAGAACCACAAGAACTAACCAAGGTATGTGGAAGGATCTTGTGATGGAATTAGAAAACCCTGAATTTTTGAGTATTTTTAGTAAAGCTAATTTGAGATGCAAATTTGATGCTTGATTACTTCATACTGCATTATGTGATCTGTAAGCCTTTCCAAGATAATTAACATAAGAACTTGGAGACTATTATAGTGAAGCCCTGAATTCCATGGATGAAGTGGTAATCTACTTGCAACTGTCTATTTTGCTGCTTGTAATTGTTTCCCAGCTATCGTGCAGCTGATGAGATTTATTTAGACACTAGGATTTTGAGATGTTCACCATTCACTATTTTGGGTAATATTCCTGGTGACTTTATCTCAGATATTGAAATTGAAGTAATCGGGTCAATTTTTTAAAATGGGAACTGAATCCTCCATTAGATCATTTACCTATACTTGTTAACAAGGAAGCTACCATAGCACTATTTTTTTGATTTTAAAATTACTGACCACTGAGTGCTCTGGGAAAGAGTAATAAGAAATAGCTGAGAAAATTTAAATAGAGAAAATAAGGAAGATCTGAATTCACCACTAAAGGTTGGTATTTGCACGTGAGAAGCTGATTTTAGGAAATACATAAACCAGTTTGGGTAAACCCACTTCAGCCCTTTTCTGTAAGGCAAATGGGACAGTTTAATCTTTCATCCGGGGGCGGGGGGGGAGTGGCACCTCTGAGAATGGGTTTCAATCCAGATTATTTGCTTAAACCCTAAATTATTCTGACCCGAGAGGTGAGAGCTACCAATTTAGCCAAGCTGGCACTCAAACTGAAGTACTTTTTAAATTTTGATTATATAGTTAAACTCAGTGCAGTGACATCCCCAAAAACATACACATTGCCAGAAGCAATATCACTTGGTGTTCAGCTAAATCTGACCTGGAGGTCCAAGCAGTTTAACATTGTAAATTATTTCCATCTGTGCAATCTGTACATAATTGTTGTGACTGCCTCAGTAGACATTTATTGAGATGACTGCTTCATGCAAATTCATCTGGGATTAGTTTTAATTGTGTAGTGAAAATCTACCTTCATAGGTCATAAAGATGTATAACCGGAAATAAAATAATTTTACAGATACATTGGAGTAAAGTACATTGGTTTGGACAAATTGTCTAGGCGATGCAGAGGTATTGTTGCATCTTAGCAGTGTTGTACTTCTGGATGCTTGATAAAGTGGATGAGGAATTTACTTTTTCAGATTGTGTTGAGCTGCTATGAAAGTACAGTGCAGAAATGTATTGCTTCCTGCATTTTTTATTGGATGCATTTGATTTTCTCCAGATTATCAAATGTTTGAATGAAACGTAACCATCAAAAGTAAACCTTTGTGACTTCCCCCCATGCAGTAGCAAAATCTTCATTTTTACATAACTAAAATAGTATTAAAAAATAATGAAAAATTGAGCTTGATTTATTATTGCTCTGTTTTGCACCAGGCTTCTGAACCACAGAGACAACTAGATCAACCAAGGCAGATTACCCTGAAACAAACGCCAGCATCTGCAGACAGAGGAAGGTAAGCATTATTCATTGCTTCTATGCCCTTTTTTAACTAGCTAAATATTGATTTTTTTTAAAAATTAAATGTCAAAGTTCTCCAGTTTAACCTATTAAATACTCAGTGATTTTTGTCTTAAGCAATGAGAATTAGTAATATCAAAGATAAAGGCAGGCTCCTTCTGTTCAAAGGAGAGAATCTTGGTGTTTATAGACAAAAAGCTTCCAATGAAGACTGCAACATTAACAATGCCAGAACATTCCAGTGGAGTTGTATATTTACTGCCATAATTGGTCCATTTATTGTTTGTAAACTGTTCAGTTGCTGTACGTTTTATATGGGTGAAAACCTCCATTTTACGATGGACTTTGCCTTCTAGACAGGAAACAAAAGCTACATTGATGTTTTTTATTTGTATACAGTTCGAGCACATCTGATCCTCCAACAGCCAATATAAAGCCAACCCCTCTTGTGGCAACACCCAGTAAGGTAGCTGCTGGGCCAGTACCTGGCAGTAAATCTACACCAAGAGCCAGTATTCGTCCAATGGTTACTCCAGCGACAGTCACTGGACCCGCTACAACACCAACCGCAACAGTAATGCCGACAACACAGGTGGAAACCCAAGAAGGTAAGAAACAGTTTATTTGCATTACAGCCTAATATCTTGTAGTTTGAAACTACCTCCTATAATGCTTACGTTTGATAGGTTTTTTTTTAAGTTCTATTTTAATTTCAGTTAGTATTTTGTTTGAGAAGCACCATCCAGTGTGGTAGTCTTTTGTTTTTATATGTTTGCTTTCTCCTTTATTCAGCAGCCATACAGCCAGAAGGACCAGTTGAACATGTAACAGTTTTTGGTAGCACAAGTGGAACAGTGCGTTCAACAAGTCCAAATATCCCAAACTTGTCGCAGCCTATTTTAACAGTGCAACAGCAGCAGACACAGGCCACTGCCTTTGTACAGCCCACTCAACAGACACTTCAGCAGATAGAGCCAGCAAATCAGGAGCCTTTAGCAAACATGGTAGATGTCATGCAGAGCTCCCAAATAGAACGACCTTCCACTTCTACATCTGTGTTTGGAACAGGTTAGTTTATGTTGTACGGTGAAATCGACTGTTTTAAAAGACAATTTTCTCTTGAATTGAAAATGTTCATTTCAATCTTTGATAACATTGAGATTTCGGAACAGGAGTAGGCCATTCAGCCCCTCAAGTCTGTTCCACCATTCAGTGAGAGCATGGCCATGATCTGTGTCTCAATCCCCATTTACCTGCCTTTGCTCCATATCCCTTGATATCATTAAATAACAAAAATCTCATCAGTCTCAGTCTTGAAAGCTTCAATTGATTCAGCATCCACAGCTTTTTGGGGAAGATAATTCCATATTTCTACTACCCTCTGTGTAAAGAAGTGCTTCTGAAGTTCACCCCTGAATGAACATGCTCTAATTTTAAGATTATGCCTGCTTGTTCTGGATTCCCCCCACCAGAAAAATAGCTTCTCATCATTCTAAAAACCTCCATTCGGTCAACCTTCTGAACTCAAGGGACTACAAGCCACATTCATGCAGCCTGTCTTCATAATTTAACCCTTTTAACCCCGGTATCACACTTGTGAATCTGCACTGCACCCCCCCCCCCCCCCCCCAGGCCAGTATATCCTCCTTGAGGGTACGGTGCTCAGACTGAACACTGCTCCAGATGGAGTCTGACCAAGGCCCTATACAACTGAAGCATAACTTCCTCCCCTTGAGTTAAAGGCCAACATTCCATGAGTCGTCTTGATTGCTTTTTGTGCCTGTCCACTAGCTTATAGTGCCTTGACACCCAAATCTCTGTTACTCACAGTTTCTAGTTTCTGACCATATAGAAAATACTCCAATGTCTTTCTTGGATCCAAAGTGGATAATCTCGCACTTCCCCACATTGAACTCCATTTGCCATAGTTTTGCCCGTTCACTTAATCTGTCTTTTGTGATTTATGTTCCCATCTACACTACTCACTGTGCCTCCCAATTTAGTATAATCTGCAAACTTAGATATACAATTTTCAGCTCCTTCATCCAAAACATTAATCTGGTGAAAAGCTGAGGCCCTGGGGGAGCACTGCTTGTCACATCATGCCAATCAGAGTTCAGAGGCACTGGCAAAGGTTGATGATGCCAGAATTGAGTGATTTATAACTATCAGATAAGATTGAACAAGCTGGGGCTCTTTAGAAAAGAGAAGGCTGAGGAGTGACCTAACAGAGGTCTTTAAAATTATGACGGGTAGGGTAGACGTAGAGAAAATGTTTCCGCTTGTGGGGTAATTTAAAACCTGGGTCATAAATATAAGGTAGTTGCAAATAAATCCGATAAGGAATTCGGCAGAAACTTCTTTACCCAGAGTGGTTAGGATGTGAAACTTTCTACTGCATGGAGTAGTTGAGGCGAATAGCATAGATGTATTTAAGTAGAAACATAGAAGATAGGAGCAGGAGTAGGCCATTCAGCCCCTTGAACCTGCTCCGCCATTTAATGAGATCATGGCTGATCATCCAAATTCAGTACCCTGTCCCTGCTTTCTCCCCATATCGCTCTCGCCTTAAGAAATATATCTAACTCCTTCTTGAATATATTTAATGAGTTGGCTTCAACTGCCTTTTGTGGTAGATAATTCCACAGGTTCACCACTCACTGGGTGAAGAAATTCCTCCTCATCTCTGTCCTAAATGGCTTACCCCTTATCTTTAGACTGTGACCCCTGGTTCTGGACTCCCCCGCCATCGAGAACATCTTTCTTGCATCTAGTCTGTCTAGTCCTGTTAGAATTTTATAAGTTTCAATGAGATCCCCCCTCATTCTTCTAAACTCCGAATATAAGCCCAATCGACCCAATTTCTCTTCATACGTCATTCCTGCCATCCCAGGTATCAGTCTGGTGAATCTTCGCTCCATGGCAAGAACATCCTTCCTCAGATAAGGTGACCAAAACTGCACACAATACTCAAGGTGTGGTCTCACCAAGGCCCTGTACAACTACAGCAAGACATCCTTGCTCCAGTACTCAAATCCTCGCTATGAAGGCCAACATACCATTTGCCGCCTTAACCGCCTGCTGCACCTGCATGCTTACCTTCAGCGACTGGTGCACAAGGACACCCAGGTCTCGTTGCACTTCCCCTTCTCCCAATCTATTGCCGTTCAGATAATCTGCCTTCCTGTTTTTGCCACCAAAGTGGATAACCTTGCATTTATCCACATTATAATGCATCTGCCCAATCACCCAACCTGTCCAAATCATTGGAGTTTCTCTGCGTCCTCCACACACGCCCACCCAACTTTGTGTCATCTGCAAACTTGGAGATATTACATCTAGTTCCCTCGTCTAGATCATCATTAATATATATTGTGAATAGCTGGGGTCCTACCGATCCCTGCGGTACCCCACTAGTCACTGCCTGCCACTCGGAAAAAGACCCGTTTGTTCCAACTCTTCGCTTCCTGCCTGCCAACCAGTTCTCTATCCAAGTCAGTACCTTACCCCCAATCCCATGTGCTTTAAGTACATCAGGGAGAAAGTAATCAATGGTTATGAGAATGGGGTTAGATGAAATAGGGTGGGAAGAGGCTCTTGGAGCATAAACACTGCCTGCCATAGACCAGTTGGGCCGAATTACATGTTTCTGTGCTGTTAATTCTATGTACGCTTTATCCCTACACACTCTTTCCTATCTCCCAACCCATGCTGCAAGGTTGACTCCAATTCTATGGATTTTCATTTTTACGAATAATCTCTTGTAGGGAACTGTCTCAAACACCTTTTGGAAGTCCCTATAGATAGCATCGATAGATAACATTCACCATGTTCGTGACCTGAAAAAAATTCAAGATTAGTCACCTGCCCTTCATAAATCCGTGCTGACACTCTCTGATCAGCTCAGATTTGTCCAAATGCTGTCACTTTGTCCTTTAATGACAGATTCGAGTAATTTCTCCACAACTGACATTAGACTGACAGGTCTGTAGTTACCTGGTTTCTCTCTAACCTCCTTAAATAATGGAGAGACAGTTGCAATTTTCCAATCCTACAGCACAGTTCCTAAATCAAGAGTTTTGGAAGATTGTTACTAATGCACCTGCAATTTCCGCATCTACTTTTAAAACCCTGGAGATTTGTCTCATTATTTTCTCCATTACCTTATTTAAAAAAATAAAAAAAATAAAAAAATTGTATTAAATCCAACATGTTCTTTCCCTTGTTTTTGTTTTTAGTTTTCCTTGTATTTTGGTTTTTTGCCATCTTCCTCTACTGTGAAAACAGTTGTGAAGTATTCCAAGATTTTGAACGACTGTTAAAAATTCGAGTCAAACTTGATCTTTGAAGCTCTCAAGTCTTACGTTATATTCTGCAACAATGCTTTAATCCAGTCTAGGGGTGTTTGCATGTGCCTCCATTTCACCTCTAGCCCTCATTCTACTTACTAAATGTGTCACTGAGCCTTCATTTGTGGTCTGAAGATGGTGACCAAGCTGTGATTAAGTACTTTATCTGTTCCTTATTTTGTGTTTTTGTAAAAGAATTCAAGACACATTATTCCCAACTTCCATTATAAAGTGAAAAGTAGTGTCTTCTACCTGTGGTGAAGTGCCTGCTCTCCACCATGACTCCGATGTTCAAGATCATGGCTGAAATTGGAGACTTGTGTGGGGAATTTAATTTGAAGACCTAAGCCCCCATCGCTCCATGATGCAACTTGCTAACATGCTGGAGAGTGGCCCCTGAGCAAGAGATTGGGATTATGACTTCTTTTAAAGTGAACTAGTAATACTGCTTTAAACTATAGGGCTCTCCCCTTCCTGTAATTTGGTGAGTTTGTAGCTTGCTTGCTCGACCCGACGACCTCTACGGTATCTGGTTGTCTTTATTGGACCATTCTTATGCCATGATTGTACCTGATGCAGTTTTTTTTTCTCTTTAAAGTGCGCTGAATTTCATTTGATGCTTTTAAAAACTTTTTTGAATTTGAAGTAATTGTCTAATAAGTTACGTCGTCTTTCAGTTTCAGCCTCTACTTCTATGTCCAAGCGTCAGCGTGAAGATGATGATGAGACCAGTACAGATAATGCAGGTCATGGCCAGGACGAGTCTCTGGAACATCAGTCTAAGAAATTGAGAGTTGTCAGAGTGGTACGTGAGGCATTTTTTAACATTGGTGATGTAATTGGGGAGAAGATAGGAGACGGGGATAAAGGGGATGCTCTCTGACTGGCGATTTATGACAAGTGGGGTTCCCCTGGCTTCTCTAATGTGGCTTCAGTTTTCCATCATATGTATCAATGACTTGGATGAAGCAAATAGTGTTGTGTATCCAGGTTTGCAGGTGACACTAAGTCAGGTGGCAAAACTGTGGCAGATTCAGTTTAATGTGGGAAAGTGTGAGCTCATCCACACTATCGGAGAGAGAAAAAAAAATCAGAATATTTTCTTAATCGTGAGAGACTAGGAACTGTGGAGGAGGTTTAGATGTCCGGTTGTACAAATCACTCCAAGCTAGTGCACAGGTACAAAAAGCAATGGAAAGTTGTCCTTTATCTCGAAGGAGGTTGGAAAGTGAACTAATGCTTCAGTTGTACAAAGGCCTTGGCCAGACCCCATCTGAAGTACTGTACAGTTTTGGGCATCAAACATCGGGAAAGATGTATTGGCCTTGTGAAAAGTACAGTACAGATTCACCAAAATGACACCAGGGCTTAAACGGTTAAATTATGAGGACAGGTTGCATAAACCTGGCTTGAATTCCCTTGAATCTAGAAGGTTGAGGAGTAACATACTAGAGTTGATTATTAAAATGATAAAGGAATTCAATAAAGTAGATACTAATACTATATTCAAAACAAAGGGGCATAATAATATTAGCCACCCCATTTCAGAATGAAATCAGAAAGCACTTTTCTCAGGGTAGTGGAAATCTGGGCTGCGGGTGCTGGATCAGTTGAAATTTTCAAGACCAATCAACAGATTTTTTTTTTATTGGTAAGGGTATCAAGGGATATGGAGCAAAGATGGGTAAATGGAGTTGAGGTACTGATCTAATTGAATGGCGGAACATGCTTGAGGGATTGAATGGCCTGCTCCGGTTCCTATATCGAGTATGTTAATGAATGGCATATAGCTTGAAGTTCCTGAACTCCACTACACAATATTGAGTAAGTGTGCACAGTTGGAAACAGTTCAGAGATGTTGAGTCGTGTGTTGCATATATGCCTACATACATATGCTGGTGATTCTGGAGGGAATAGAGTCCCCAGTGTTTGTGGTCACTATAATTTTTTTTTGGTATTACTCCTTTTCTGATTTGAAACGCTCATGTTGTAATTACATTTTTTGAATTGCTGTTTAATTCTCCGTTATATTAAGTTGTAAGTCTAAGTAGTGTTATACTGCAGTCTATTTAGATGATGGATATTAACTGATTTAATTGTAGCATCTGGTTACAGCTCAGCCAAATTTTGAACGTCTTTAGTGTTACATGTATTAGATGATCCTTGGCATGCCATGTTTCCCCAAGTTCTCATCTTGGCTCCAAATTGAGCAACTTATGATGTTTGTGGAGGAGGGGAGGAGAAAGAAGAATCTCTTGCACCAGTCCTGTATTGCATTCCATATGACACATCCAATCACAGAGCAGCATCAGTAGTGACTCTGGCATTTGTAGGTTGCATTTTTCCAACAGTCCACCGCAAGAAAGAGAAATTTACTGGTGGAAGGCAGAAGATAAATAAATCATTTTTAAAAAGGGAAAAATTAATCATTCAAAACCCTCCTAATATCACTGCGGGAGCACCATCACCTCAGGACTGCAGTGGTTCAAGAAGGCCCACCACAACCTTCTCCGATCAGTTGGGCATGTGAAGTAAATACGGCCTTGCCAAGAACAAATAATAAAAATTAAAATGGCTCTGCATTGTTCCACGAAATTTTTGCTCCAGAGCTGTCCAGTGGAACTAGTTTCTGAATTACATTTCGCTTTTGTAGAATTAGTGTCTGTATGCTTACCATATTTGAAACAGTGGCACTAAATGTTGTATTGCAACTTTAGGAAGAACATATGCAGGAGGTAGAGGAAAATGCTGAAACAGACACTGAAATGCAGATGCAGTCAGAGAACCTGGATTCACAAGACTCTATCACACCGGTTAGTTAATTGCTACCAGTTAGCGTTATGCCACAGAAATTTTGTGTAATATTTTATATTCTGTCTGTGTATCTCTTTTGGCGTTGCACCCGGAAGTCTCAGTCGAGGAGGGTTAGGGTGGATTTGGACCAGGCTGAGAAAGGGCATTAAAGATAGTGGGCAAGAACTGGGCACAGGGCAGGTACAATGGGTCAGTGCTAGAGGGTGGTGGGGCAGGATAGTGGGGGAGGAAAGGAGTAAGATCGAGCAGAGTTGGATGTGGGGGATGATAAGGTATAGCGAGAGGCAGCACTATTGGAACCAGCACCGCAAGTACTTTTAAGAGGTAGAGAAGTTGGGAGGGGATGGATAGGACAAGGAGAGGCGGAACAGGATTAGGTAGTCACTTTTATTTTTTTTAAATTGAGATTTTATTATTTATATATATAAAAGGATATGTCTCTCTGTCCGGCTATACAATCAAAAGTTATAGAGCGTACCTACACATATGTTATATCAAAAGAAAGCTCATCATTAGGGGACTCTTGTAGGCGTATTTACTTTTTGGTCGGACAAAAATTGTTCGCACATTATACAAAAAACCTTCAAATATCCACTCATTAGCCACTCATTAGCATTGACTGACGTGAAGGTCGACCAATCCTGTGCCGTGATGATTGACCAATCCTACAGTTCACTCACCTGATGGTTGACCAATCAGTGCGTCACGGGCGGGTCCTAATTCTCCACTCTCCCTAAACTTCGCCGCCATTTTTTCCATCCCCACGGGGACAGCAGCACCAAAAGAAACCCCCACATTGCGGCTCCCCGTACCGCTCCCGCCCCCCGGAGCGGCAGGTAAGTTCGCCTCACTCGGGCCGTGCCTCGCAACCGCTCGGCCCGAAACACACACTGGTCGGGGGAGCGGCAGCGGCCGTCCGTCATCCGCGGGGGACCTCAGCTCGGGTCTGTCTCGGCCTCAGAACCCGGCCGGGCCTGAAGCGCTAGGCCCCGCACGGCTGCTATCGCAACGGCACCGGACCTCAGGCGCTAGGCAGGGGATGAGGACGGAGAGAGGGACAAAGGGGGGGGGTGGGAGGGGGGCAGGGGAGGGGGTGGGAGGGGGGCAGGGGAGGGGGTGGGGGAGGGGAGGGAGGGAGAGATGGGAGGGGAGGGAGAGTGGGGAGGGGAGGGAGGGATAGGACAGGGAGAGGACATGACGGGGAGAGGGGGGACACACGGGCAGGGAGACCGCGTGCCCCAAAATAGCCCTCGCAACGCGGGGCTCCCCAGCTAGTATATTAATATAAATCAGCAGAATGGGGAGAAATGGCAACAAAAAAATGAAAAAGATAGCAACAATTGGGGATAAATTAAATAAATTGCGGTCTAAATGTACAAAATTAACTAAATATAGGGGATTAATAAATTGAAAGAACTCTTGCATATCAGCGACCTTAAAGATTCGGGCTACAGTAAACAAAAATAAGAATTGGAACTTCACTGGTGGAAATTAAGCAAGGATCAGGCTATTCTGGAGGAAATTAAAATAAATATCCAGACCGTTATGGGGCTGATTGGCGGGGATCGGAAGATGCAGCACCAACTGGCTTTTCCCCTCTGGTTAACATAAGACTGTTGGTGGGGGGGTGGGTGGGGGGAGGGCAGGGGTGGCAGTGAACAGAGTACTGCAAGATGGGTAAGTGGCAAGTGAGGGCAGTTTATATCTAGCAGTGGCAGGCTGAATGGTACAATGACCAGGCAGCCATTTAACAAATACTGGAAGGAAAGAGTTATAGTAGCAGCAATACTACAGTTAAATAGAAGGAGCTGGCACAGGGGTAGAACCCATGCTACTCAACAAACAGGAGCAGGGCAATATGTAGAAACACTGATTACTGTGACCCTGGGGTGAGAACAGTGGAATTGCTATTACTTATCTTTAGCAAGGTATCTCCTGTTCTATGGGAAATGCATTCCTACAGCACCATCCTGTGGTGAATTGTAAGTACTTGAGTTAGAATTGACAAAGGGCTTGAGTACTGTTGGTTGTCACATAACTTTAGGTGGCATAATGTTATGCTCACAACACCATTGAAGGTGTGATAGCATTAGAATGTTGAGATCATTCATTGTTTATAATATATATAATAGATATGGAAAATGTAAAAACCAGGCCTCACCAAGTAGCTCTCTGGTATCCCACAGATTGCGGAGAGGATGGGGCAGGGTGAGTTGTGGAGGGGTCGATGAGCTAAAGTCTGTCTTTACCACTTTGCTTACCTGACATGAGATTTATTATTCTTTGTATGATGCTCTTTCTGGTACCTGCTCAAAATTTAATTTTCACTCGTATGAGCTTCACACCTCTAGTTTTATTAACGTGCCTTATTTTGAAGTAATCACTTATCACTTAAGTGCTTTAATTATTTTATATACTCCCTTAATAGCTGTCTGTTAAAATCAGTATTTAGCAAATGGCAAGAATTTTAAAATTCACTATTTAAAAAAAAAACTATTGCATAATCCAGCCACTGGAGATGTTGCCATCTCCTTTCAAAATTGCTGTTTCCAATTTAGAGTTTTGCAGTATAATGGACTTATATAAAACCGTTGAGGGGGAAACTTCAAAATAAACGTTTCCTGACCAAGCGGTATTAACTTACACCATCTCCAAATGCAGTGTACCATGTAGCCCTGAAATGGTTGAGAAAATGATGCACTGCGCTCACACAATTTTGTAGAAGTAAGAACATGAGCTAAATTCACTCAGCTTCCTTGCAATCTAATTGTAAAATAAGGAATGGCTTGAATTGCTGCATTTTCTGGTTGGGTGTTGTGATGAAAATGTGGCCCTCGGGAAGGATGGGAAGAGAGCCACTATCACTCGTGCTTTTCCCACCCCCTCATTCCCATCACTATCCCTTCACCACCATATCACCCTCTCGCTTCCATCACTACCTGACAAAACCATTGAAGCTGCATTCCTTGCTATCTGGGACAAGAGATGGTGGGGGGGTCGTTCCCTCGTCTGAGGTCCTGAAAAAAAATCCCCACCTACTGTTGAGCCTGCCCAATTTATTTGAACTCCGCATGGACCAGTTGCCAATGTAGTCTGGCGAGTATCTGCTTTTCTTGGGGGTTTTGGTTGGGGGGCGGGGGGGAGGGTGTAACTGCTTGATTGTCAGCTTTACTGACTAATTCCTAGGAAGGGTAGGGATTGGGAATCAAGACCTACTTCCTGTACTGAGAAGGAACAGAGAGAAGCACAAAATACACGACCAGGCAATTTGCAACATAAGCTTTGAGAGGCAGGCCTTGCTTTTTACAGCTGGGGGCTGACTAGAAAGGCCGGAAAGTTCACTAGGTGTATTCCGCCTGTAATATGGTTTTGTTTTTTGCCACAGGGAGCTTTATAGAAGAAGTTAAACTATGGAAATATTATCCTGTCCAGTCATGTGGTTTTTGCACACTAAAGCAACTTCACCATTTTACATTGCCCTAATCGCACCCGGGTGTTTGTGTTGCCTCTTGGAAGATTTGGGGAAGTGCATGTGAGGACTTGTATGAAAGACTTGTTATTACAAGTTAGTAGATTGTTGCATCCCTCACCATATGCTATCGCATAATTAGTTTTTAGGAAGAGAGAGTTAGCTGTGGAAGCCCAAAGCTTTATTTCATTGCGCAATGTGGCTGATGCATTTTAAATATATGTGCATGGTGCCAATCTGCACCCGCGGGAAGCCCTCGACCCGAATTTCTGGGCCATTAATTGCATGGTGTCGGCCTGATTTTCCAGACTATGGAGGGCCGGGCACTACTTTCATTGGGCTTGTAGATTTGCTGTGATCTGTTTGTGGTGAGTTATTGAAATCCTTCACAGACTCCCTGCTGATCACTGCTTCTTACTGAGATGGTGACTCCCAACTGTGTGTCCAATCCTTTTTATATTTTTAAAAATGAGAACGGGTTGCAGAATAGCCGAGGACAGCCAGTGGAAGTTGCTGACAGGGAGAAGTAGTGGTGAACAACAAGGAGAAAGTAAAGTCCTCTTTGATGAACAGCATGGTGCTGCACAGCTTTCTGGAGGAAAAATTAGGGTGGCTGGAGGGAAGAAGTAAAGTGGATGTGCAACGTAGAATGCAGGAGGCCTAATGGGGGCTGAGACAGTCGGGAGCAGGGCCGGAGGGATAACCCCTTTTTTTCCAGAACAGAACAGTGGGCGTTCCATAAAGATGTATTATTTAAAAAAAGAAATTAATGGTAGAAATGGGATCTGAGTCATACAAAACACTCAAATAAAATATACACTTGTGAGAAATGGCTTTCACAACTTAATGGCACAGAAACCAGGATGGCATCCAGGCTGGGCAAAACAATTCAGTGATTTGACATCTGTTATTCGCCTCAGCCACTCCATGTCGTTGAGTTGGATATTCTCACCACTCTGAAGAATTTGAACCTAAGAATTTATAATGGGAGACATTGATGCACAAGTGTGATAGGTGACAATGGGAAGTAAGAGTTTGTAGACAGAGAATGCACTTGTATGTAAAAAATGTTAAGGTGGTAATAGGACGTTCCTTCCAATGAAACATCAGTAGTAGTTTGCACAATAACAAATAGATTGTAATCTGTGACATTTTGTTGTAGGTGGTGATTGAAGAGTATCCCCCTTCTCAACTAATGGAGGACAATGAAGAGACATCTCATTCTTTGGATTTGGTGCCTCAACCGCCTGAACATCAGCAGAATACCCAGTCATCACAGAATTCTCAGACGCAAACTGAATATATTATAATAGAGAGCGATGAAGATGCAGAAAATGAAGAGGATCAAGAGCAGGTAAAATTTCTAAAGGTGGGTTTGAGTCCATATTGTACTCTGCCCGCACCTGAATAGTACCTGTGCTGAATATCATTATCAATGATATTTGATAGTATGACTGTTTTGGTGAGAATGGGAGATAGACTACATGTTACATAGAATAAACAGCACAGAAACAGGCCAGTTCATGCTGACGTTTATGATCCACTCGATCCTCCTAACTTCCTCATATAACTCTTATTACCATAATCCTCTTCCCTTCTCCCACATATATGGTTATCCAGCCTCCCCTTAAATGCATTTATACTATGCCTCAACCACTACCTGTGGTAGCAAGTTCCACATTCTCACCACTCTGGGTGAAGAGGTTTCTTCTGAATTCCCTATTTGATTTCTTGGTGACTATCTTGTATTGATGGCTTCTGGTTATGCTCTTCCCAACAACTGGAAACATTCTGTGCCTACTCTATCAAAACCTTTCATAATTTTAAAGACCTCTATTAGGTCATCCCTCAGCCTTCCCTTTCCAAGAGAAAAGAGACTTAGCCTGTTCATCCTTTCTGGTATCATCATTGTAAATCCTTTTTGCACCCTCTCCAGTGCCTCTATATCCTTTTAATAATATAGTGACCAGAATTGAACACACAACTCCCAAGTGTGGTGTAACCAAGGTTCGATACAAGTTTAGCATAACTCCACTGCTTTTCAATTCTATCCCTCCAGAAATAAACCAGAGTGCTTGGTTTGTCTATTTTAATGCGTTATTAACCTGCAATGCTAATTTTAGTGACTTGGGTATTTTGTACTCCAGATCCCTTTGCTTCTCTACCCCATTTAGATTCTTATTTTTTAAGTGATGACCTTAATTTTTCTTACCAAAATGTAATGCCTCACATTTATGTGTTGAAATTATATGCCCATTCTGCAGGTTTATTAATGTCGTCTTGGACAGGTAGATAAGGTGGTTAAAAAGGCATATGGGATACTTGCTTTCATTAGCCGAGGCATAGCATATAAGAGCAGGGAGGTTATGATGGAGCTGTACAAAACGCTAGTTAGGCCGCAGCTGGAATACTGTGTGCAGTTCTGGTCGCCACACTATAGGAGGGATGTGATTGCATTGGAGAGGGTGCAGAGGAGATTCACCAGGATGTTACCTGGGCTGGAGCGCTTCAGCTATGAAGAGACTGGACAGACTGGGGTTGTTTTCCTTGGAGCAGAGAAGGCTGAGGGGGGACCTGATTGAGATGTACAAAATTATGAGGGGCATAGATAGGGTAGATAGAAAGGAACTTTTCCCCTTAGTAGAGGGGTCAATAACCAGCAGGCATAGTTTCAAGGTAAGGGGCAGGAGGTTTAGAGGGGATTTGAGGAAAAACTTTTTCCACCCAGAGGGTGGTTGGAATCTGGAACTCACTGCCTGAAAGGGTGGTAGAGGCAGGAACCTTCTCAACATTCAAGAAGCATTGACTCTTTCTCCCCACCCCCCCTCTAAATTTGGTGTCATCCACAAATTTAGAAATTGTATTTTTGATTCCAAAGTCTAAATCGTTAACATAAATTGTGAACAGTGGTCCCAGCACTGACCCTTGTGGAACCTCGCTTTCCATTTTCTGCCTCTCTAAATACTGTAGCTACCCTTTACCCCTACTCTCTGCTTTCTGTCTTGCAGCCAGCTAGCTCTGCATTCTGCTACTTGTCTGTCCCCTGACTCCGCATGCTCTGACCTTATTCATAAGTCTATTATGTGGTACATTATCGAAGCCCTTTTGGAAATCTAGATAAATTACATCTAATGCATTACCCCTGTCTACTCTCTTCACCTCTGTTACCTCTTCAAATAATTCAGTGAGGTTGGGCAAGCAAGATTTTCCCTTTTGAAATTCATGCTGACTTCATTGTTATATTTTTGATTTTTTAGATGTTTTTCTATTTTCTCCTTTTAGTAGGGATTCCATTATTTTTACTACCACTGATAAGCTGACTGGTCTATAGTTCCCTGGACATGTTCTATCTTAAAGATATAACATTAACTATCCACCAGTCCTCTGGCACTACACGTTTTCTAATGAATTATTAACTATGTGTAAAGAGTACTTCTGCTATCTCTTTAGATTCTTTTAAAATGCACGGATGCACTCTGTCCACACCAGGGGTTTTATCCTGAGTTTGATTAGTTTAATATTTCTGCATTTTAAATGCAGTTATATCATTTATAATCTCCTCTTCCGATGTCATGTCCACCTGATCTGTTTCCTTGGTAAATACTGAAGCAATGTAATTATTTAATATGATGCTTAACTTTAATGGTACTGTTGTGTGGAATTTATGTATTTAAATACTAAAGAACTATAGGCCACCAACTAATGGGAAGGATATAGAGGAGCAAATTTGCAGGGAAATCAGAGGTGCAAGGACTATAGAGTAGTGATAATGGGTGACTTCAACTATCCTAATATAGACTGGGATAGTAATAGTGTAAAGGGTGTGGGGGGAGAAAGAATTTCTGAAGTATGTTCAGCAGAACTTTCTTGATCAGTATGTTTCCGGCCCAGTGAGGAAGGAGGCATCACTGGTTCTGGGGAATGAGGTGGGTCAAGTGGAGCAAGTGTCAGTAGGGGAACATTTAGGGAACAGTGATCATAGTATCATAAGGTTTAGATTAGCTATGAAAAAGGACATGGAGCAATCTAGAGTAAAAATACTTAATTGGAAGAAGGCCAATTTCAGTGGGATGAGAACGGATCTGTCCCGGGCAAATTAGAATCAAAGATTGGCAGACAAAACTGTAATCAAATAATTAAAGAGGGGATGGTTCGGATACAGTCGAGGTACATTCCCATGAGGGGGAAAGGTTGGGCAACCAAAGTCAGAGTTCCCTGGATGGCAAAAGAGATAGCGAGTAAGATGAAGCAGAAAAAGGGGGTGTATGACAGATGACAGGTTGAGAATACAAGTGTGAATCAGGCTGAATATAGAAAGTTCAGAGGGAGAAGTGAAAAAAAAATGGGCAAAGAGTATATGAGAATAGATTGGCAGCTAACAAGAGAATCCAAAAGTCTTCCATAGGCATATAAATAGTAAAAGGGCAGCAAGAGGAGGGGTGGGACCGATTAGGAACTAAAAAGGAGGCCTATGCAAGGGCATGGCTGAGGTACTAAATGATTACTTTGCATCTGTCTTTACCAAGGAAGATGCTGCTGTCAAAGTCATAATGAAAGAGGAGGTAGCTGAGATACTAGATGGGATAAAAATGAATAGAGGAGGTACTAGAAAGGCTGGCTGTACTTCAAGTAGATAAGTCACCAGGACCGGATAGGATGCATCCTAGGATGCTGAGGGAAGTTAAGGTGGAAATTGCGGAGGTACTGACCATAATCTTCCAATCCTCTTTAGATACTGGGGGTAGTGTCAGAGGACTGGAGAATTGCAAGTGTTACACCTTTTTTTGAACAAGTGTGTAGTGTATGTGCCTTTAAGAGCCCCAGGTGTACTGTAATGCCGGTAATGGCCACTCGGGCTATATAAGCCTGTATATTGTGTTGTATCAGTTAGTTCCCCTCCAGACTTTGTTTAGTAAACACCTGTGAAACCAACTCCTGTCTTCAGTGTCTCTATCAACACACGGACACAACAAAGTGTGTAAGGATAAACCCAGCAACTGCAGCCCAGTCAGTTTAAGCTTGGTAGTGGGGAAACTTTTAGAAACGATAATCAGGGACAAAATTAAGTCACTTGGACAAGTGTGGATTAATTAAGGAAAGATTGGTTAAAGGCAAATCGTGTTTAACTAACGAGTTTTTTTGATGAGGTAACAGAGGGTTGATGTGTACATGGACTTCCAAAAGGTATTTGATAAAGTGCCACATAATAGGCTTGCCAGCAAAGTTGAAGCCCATGAAATAATAGGGGCAGTGGCAGCATGGATACGGAATTGACTGACAGGAAACAGTAGTGATGAACGGTTGTTTTTCGGACTGGAGGGAGGTATACAGTGGGGTTCTCCATTGGCCGGTACTAGGACTACAGCTTTACTTGATATATATTAATGACTTGGACTTTGGTGTACAGGGCACAGTTCCAAAATTTGCAGATGACAAAACTTGGGAGTATAGTGAACAGTGAGAAGGATAGTGATAGACTTCAAGACGACATAGACAGGCTGGTGGAATGGGTGGACACATGGCAGCTGAAATTTAACGCAGAAGTGATACATTTTGATAGGAATAAATGAGGAGAGGTGATATAAACTAAAGGTTACAATTCTAAAGGGGGTGCATGAGCAGAGAAACCTGGTGGTATATGTACACAAATGGTTGAAGGTGGCAGGGCAGGTGAGAAAGCGGTTAAAAAAGCATACGGGATCCTGGGCTTCATAAACACAGGCATAGCGTACAAAAGCAAGGAAGTTATGATGAACCTTTATAAAACACTGGTTCAGCCTCAACTGAAGTATTGTGTCCAATTCTGGGCACCAAACTTTAGGAAGGATGTGAAGGCCTTAGAGAGGGTACAGATAAAATTTACGAGAATGGTTCCAGGGATGAGGGACTTCAGTTACGTGGATAGACTGGAGAAGTTGGGGTTGTTCTTGGAGCAGAGAAGGTTGAGAGGAGATTTGATAGAGGTGCTCAAAATCATGAGGGGTCTAGACAGAGTAGATAGAGAGAAACTCTTCCCATTGGCGGAAAGGTCGAGAACCAGAGGGCACTGATTTAAGGTGATTGGCAGAAGAAACAGAGGCGACATGAGGAAAAACTTGTTTACGCAGCGAGTGGTTATGATCTGGAATGCACTGCCTGAAAGGGTGGAGGCAGATTAAATCATGGCTTTCAAAAGGGAATTGGATAAGTACCTGAAGGAAAAAAATTTGCAAGGCTGCAGGGAAAGGGGTGGGGGTGGTGGTGGGATTGTGACTAGCTGAAGTGCTCTTGAAGAGAACCGGCATTGGCTTGACGGGATGAATTGCCGCCTCCTGTACTGTAACCATTCTATGATTCTAACATAAGGTACTAGCCTTTTAAAACCTGCCATGACCTTTTAAAGTTGTGGTCTGAGCATTTTTGGCAAG
This sequence comes from Somniosus microcephalus, assembly GCF_052327205.1. NCBI lineage: Eukaryota > Metazoa > Chordata > Chondrichthyes > Squaliformes > Somniosidae > Somniosus > Somniosus microcephalus. The sequence continues at coordinate 276,893,865 of NC_140989.1, read as the reverse complement.
TTTATCTCTTCTAGAACTGAGAGAGAACAGTACAAGGGAGGACTAAGTAATTGGTTAATCATTGTTGCTTGTTCCCTGGACCAATGCAGTTTTACTCAAATGGCTATCTTTTGGGTTTTTGTTACTATTTCATAATCATGGCAGCCAATTTTCTCACAGCAAGATCCCACAAACAGTAATTAAATAAATAACAAGATCATCTGTTTTAGATGTTTGAGGGATAAATGTTGGCCAGCACACTGGGAGAAGTCTACTACAGGAAACTTTGTGTTATCCGGAGGCGAACCGTCCGGCAAGCTCGAGCCACCGGCAAAAATCAGGAGCCGTTTTTTATTCTTTTCTTTTCTTTGCTTTTTTTGAACAGTCAAGCTCTGCAAGGTCTATAGCTAAGCAACAGCTTCAGCTAGAGACGCTACAGAGACGCTTGCCGACTGTTTAGAGGCTGTTGTTAAGCAACAGGGTTTGTTGATTCATACGGAGATTCTCCGTATGTTTCAACATCCGCGCTGGTGTGTCCAGTTTTGAGGGAACGGCAGCAGCTCGGTCCCGTCGGTGCCAGATAGCACAAAGTTTCCTGTACTTTTCTTCGCAGAGTAATGTGGGATCTTTTACGTCACATGAGGGGGCGGACGGGGCCTCACTTTAACTTCTCATCTGAAAGACGGCCCCTCAGACAGTGCAGCACTCCTCATTAATTCACTCAAGTGTCAGCCTAGGTTATGTGCTCAAGTCTCTGGAATGGGGTTTGAATCCACAACCTTCTGACTCGGGCGAGAGTGATAGTGAGCTGAGGCTGATTTCAGTCATAGATTTACCAAAGATCCATTTTGCTTCTGATTTGGCTTGTGTGTTGGGTGAAGAAAACAGTGTTAAAGGTTTAAATTCCACCCCCCCCCTTTTTTCAAATTGATTTAATTCATCCAGATGTAGCCATGACCATAATTGTTTAGTCGTATAGTTGTTCGGTCCTTTGGAAGCTACTTTTTTATTTCACCATTTGTTATGGCCAGTATGAAGTATGTTGCATTTGAATGCTTACTACCACACAAGCTAAGATACCATGAAAAGCTTTTCAATTTGTGGTTTGAGTTTTTTTGGTGAGTTTATCTTGGTGTAATAAAAGTATTTGAGTAAATATGACCCAAGAATGCTCACTTAGAAGGATAAACTTTCAGTGCTTAATTGGATAAGTGGCCAGTAGTTGTCATTGGGCTGAATTAGAAACATAACCATTAGCAGCTGAATGACATCTGAAAGAGAATTTAGTACATAAATTGATGTTAGCTTGCATGATTGGTAATCTTCTAATTTTGCTCATTCATTAGATCACTATTTCTGTTTGTGAAACAGAAAGCCTTATTACTCTGCATGTAATATCCCCTGCCAGTTGCCACCTCCCAACTGATATTTTGCCAGCTTTCTAGATGTAGAGCTTGAGACCAGCCATTTTGCAAGCAGAAGCTTGCAAATTTTGTGGGATGCAGAAAGGAAAGAAAATGTTATGAAGAAGTTGGAAATTTATATTTTAGCTTTCCAGAGGTGAGAACTGATGATTCTGACCCCGATTCTGATCAAACTGCTTTTGATCCTTATAGGAGGAATATGAAGAGGATGAGGAGGATGATGATACTGGAATTGAGGATGGTGAAGATAGTAATGAAGGTAGTCCTAATGGAGAAGATAATTATGATGGTGGCGATGCAGAGGTATGCAAAGTGTTTGAGGTCTGGAGATCTTTCAGTAGCAGCCAAGGTTAGGGAATATAGTTATGGGTGAAGTGAGCTAAAATGCCATGATCAGAATTTTTCATTGGGCCAGAAATTGGTGAACGGGGCTTGCCGCGCGTGCAAGCCCCGTATATGCACTTACCCCGCGCTACTGCCGATCAGCTCCAGGGACGCCTGGACTTGGTGTTTGAAAAAGAAGAATCCCGGGCAGCGTATGACATCACGTCGCCCAGGAGTGCAGCCAGCGCGAAGCCAGGAGCGTGCAGTGCAAGTGAGACACGCCCCTTGAGGTCTCAGTTTCACTGGACACGCCCCCAATGTTTCTGTCAAGCTGCTAAGCATTTTTACATGCAAAGCAGCAGTTTAAATAGGTTATTGGAAGTTTTTTGAAGATTTTGGTAACTTTTATAAACTTTTTAAAATGTTTACATTATTTTGAGTAATCTGAAGTAGCTTTAAAGAGAATTAAAGCAATTTAAAGACTTTTAAAAGCCCTAAAAGAATTTTTTTAATTCCATTTATTTATTTAGCAATGTCGTCGTCATACATGTCTTCACACTGTTCCCTTTGGGGAACTGTATGAAGTGGTGGAAGGATTTATGGCCGTGATTAACGCTCATTCCGTGACCGTAACCATCTTTGAACCAGCCATTAGGACGGTTAGTCCTATGGCGGGAGGGTTTTACGGGCTCCCACAAGCTATACAAGGGGGGGGAGGCCACCCACACCCACGGACGCAAATATCCCACTGGATGTCAACCCAGAATTTAGAGCCGGAGCTCCGACTCCACTTGCCGGGACTGTCTGGAGCGGGGTTCGAAACCCTACCCTGATCTGGCCCAGCGGCGGGGATCCTACCGCTATGACAAAGGCCCAATCCGATTAGCAACGTGAAATGGCAGCATAGGGCTCCAGTCACGGGGAGGGAAAAGGCGCAGGAAACGTATGGGTGTCACCTTTTGTGCGGAGTGGGCCTTTTGCGTAGCAGTAAGCATCCCCGCCGCTGGGCCAGAAGGAGTAGGGTTTTGAACCCCACTCCAGACAGTCCCGGCAAGTGGAGTCGGCGCTCCAACTTTAAATTCTGGGTGGACATCCAGCGGGATACTTGCGTCCGTGGGTGTTGGTGGCCCCCCTCAGATGGGTTGTGGGAGCCCGTAAAACCCTCCCGCCATAGGACTAACCACCCTAATGGCTGGTTCAAAGATGGTTACGGTCACGGAATGAGCGTTAATCACGGCCATAAATCCTTCCACCACTTCATACAGTTCCCCAAAGGGAACAGTGTGAGGATACGTACGATGATGACCTCTTGCGCAATGCACCTCCTTGGACCCTCAGTCGCAGATGCGAGGGGGCAAGTCGTGCAATTGTTAAATTTTTCATTTTATTGACATGTAAAATGTTGGCCCAGTAATTCCCTTCCAAATGCGCGAGTACGGTCGGGGTACTTACGCATCTGGCCGGATGAAATGACGGTTTTCAGCATGCACAGTGCATGTGGGGAAAACCGGCATTTCCTGTCCTCTGAACGAAGGGGTTCAGAGGCAGAACGCGTGCGACTGCACAGGCAGCGCGTGCGCGGTATAATTCGCCGCTTTCATTAATGCTTTCAGTGAGGTCAAGTCATTACAACTTACACATGAAAAAAGCATGGGTACAGTTGCTCCAGAGGCTGCGGAGGAAGATATTTATTATCGTGGAGCTTCTGAAAGTATGTATGTCTGTATATATTCCTTTGCGTGTTATGTATATATTCCTTTACTTATGTGTATGAATGTATTATTTAATTATGACTTTCAGAGAAAGTAACTTATTGGAAAATCATAATTAAAAACATACATTCATACACATTAGTAAAGGAATATAAAACATACATACATATACGTAAAGGAATATATGTGGACATACATACATAACTCATTCTCACATTCCATTCACACAGCCACAATTGCTCCTTCTACCTACCGTTCTGAAAACCCTTTTTTTTTAAATAAAAAAAATTTAAACTTTAAAACTTACTTAAAATTTCTTAAAATAACTTCCCTCCCTTTCCCAAACAAAAATATTGCATTTCAGAAGCTCCACGATAAAATATATCTTCCTCTGCAGCCAATGAACAACTTTACACTTGCTTTTTTCAAGTGTAACTTCTAAGGACTTACCCTCACTGAATCCATCATTGAAATCCACAAAGTTCACTGCGCAAGCGCTGCCTGTGCAGTCGCACGCGCTGTGAATAGACCTCGGGTCTGGAAATGCCGGCGTTCCCCGCATGCGCTGTTCCTGCTGAACGCCGGCATTTCCAACGGCCAGATGCGTGAGTACCCCGACCGTACTCACGCTTCTGGCCGCGAATTTCTGGCCCAATGCGTTTCTGGAAGAGACACTCAATCTTTTTTTTTAAAAAAAGTTAGTTTCCTCATGCCCAATAATGATACCAAGAAATCAGTTGGGTAAATGCTGACTGGAGCTATGTGCATGATTTTAATGCATCTATCCCAAATGCTCTTCTTCTTAGGCAGTCCCTCAGAACCGAGGATGACTTGCTTCCACATTAAAAATGAGCTCGCAGGTGACTGATGAGTCCAATGCGGGACCTACAGTCTCTGTCACAGGTGGGGCAGACGGTGGTTGAAGGGACGGGTGGGTGGGGTGCTTGGTTTGATGTGCGCTCCTTGCGCTGCCTGTGCTTGGCTTCCGCTTGCTTCCGGCGAAGAGACTCTGTGTTCGGCGCCTTCCCGGATGCTTAGTTTTGTGTACTATGCTGTTCACCATGATGGGTACAGGAGTAGGCCATTCAACCCCTCAAGCATGTTCTGCTATTTAATTAGATAATTGCTGATCTGCACCTCAATTACATTTACCCACCTGTGCTCCATATCCCTTGATCCCCTTACCCACCAAAAATCTTATCAATCCCAAGTAATAAAAATTTCAATTGACCCAGCATCCACAATCTTTGTGTGGGAGTGGAGTTCCAGCATTTCACTAGGTATCTGGGGGGGGGAAAATGCTTCGCTTCCTCTCTCCAGAGGATATAGTTTCTCTGTCTCTACCCGATTAAATCCCTTGATCATTTTAAGCGCCTCAATTAGGACACCCTTCAACCTTCTAAACTCTCGGGAAATACAAGCCAAGTTTGGCAACTTGTCCTCAATTTAACACTAAGTCCTGGTGCCATTCTGGTGAACTTGTGCTGCATCTCCTCCCAAAGCCAATATATCTTTCCTGAGGTTTGGTGACTAAAACTGAATTCTGTACTCCAGATGGGGTGTGACCAAGGCTCTGTACAACTGAAGCATCACTTTTGAATTCCAACCCCCCCTTGAGATAAATCAATATTCCATTAGCCTTTTTGATTATTTTTTGTACCTATGCACTAACTTTGTGATTTGTGTACCTGGACAAACCAATCTTTTTGATCGTCCACATCTCCTAACCTCGACATTAACAAAGTACTGTATATTGATTTGTATTTCTCTGATCCAAAGTGGATGACCGTACACAGCCTCACATTGAACTCATCTGCCAAAGTTTTTCACACTTAGTCTGTCTTTTTTTCCCCCTTTGTAACTTTCTGCTCCCATCTACACAACTTGCTGTTCCTCCTAACTTGTATACCCAAGTTTACAGATTATACAACTCTCTATTCCTTCATTTGAAGTCATGATGTCTGTAAAGAGTACCAGGTACCTGCTGATTAGCTAGCAAGAAATCAAACCTATGATTGACTATTCTCCTTGTGGGGTGTGTAAGTGGGAGCTCTTTTTGGGGTTGAGGTGGCATTTATAAGGTTGTAAAATTGGAACATTTAACTCCTCTGTAGCAGGCTTGGTATAATCCAACACCTGATGCGGACATGTCTGCTGTTGATGATTGACCAGCCATCTTGCTAATTAATGGGAGCAAAGGGTTTGACTTGTTGTGGGAACTGGTATTTTAGAGCTGCTGCATGTCCAGTTAGTATCCAATCTATTAGGGCCCTGGTTTGCAGTTAATCCATTGGCCAGTATCCGAACCGTTAAAACGGTCCTATCTGTACACAGTGGGAAGACTTATCAATGATTTGTGATGGTAACTGTCTACCTGCACCTAAGCTCTTGGACTTGTGTGTGTCCCTCCCACAGGGACACACACAAGTAGAGTGTGCATAAGACAGCAGAAAGTTTACTTGCATGCAATTCTCAGTAGCTTTTTATCAGGAAAAAGTATCCACTTTCAGTCTGTTGTTTGAAGCTCCTTCCAATTTGGTGTAATCTGCAAACTTATCTTTGTTTCTGCAGTGATTTTTTTTTTGAAAAACAAATTCTGAAAATGTAATATATTTGTACAGGTAGACTATCCTTTATCCGAAAACCTCGGGACCAGCCGAGTTTCGGATAAAGGAGAATTTCGGATTTCGGAAGGTGAGTCGGCGGGGGTCCGCGGGGGGGTCGGCGGGGGGTCGTGCGCACAACTTACGCTGACGCTCAGCGTAAGTCAGTGGGGGTCGGGGCCGGCGGGGTACGCGGGGGGGTCGGCGGTTGTCGGGGCTGGCGGGGTCCGCGGGGGGGTCGGCGGTTGTCACGGTTGGCGGGGTCCGCGGGGGGGGTCGGTGGTTGTCGGGGCTGGCGGGGTCCGCGGGGGGGTCGGCGGTTGTCGGGGCTGGCGGGGTCCGCGGGGGGGTCGGCGGTTGTCAGGGCTGGCGGGGTCCGCGGGGGGGTCGGCGGTTGTCGGGGCTGGCGGGGTCGGCGGTTGTCGGGGCTGGTGGGGTCCGCGGGGGGGTCGGCGGCTGGCGGGGTCCGCGGGGGGGTCGGGGCCGGCGGTTGTCGGGTCCGCGGGGGGGTCGGAGGCTGGCGGGGTCCGCGGGGGGGTCGGCGGTTGTCGAGGCTGGCGGGGTCGGACCCTTTATCCGAACTTCCGCAACTGGAACCCTCTAAAAACCGAAGGTTTTTAGAGGGTTTCGGTTTTCGGAAGTCCGGATAAAGGGTAGTCTACCTGTATTGCCCTTTTTAAGTAATTGACTTAATAGACGCTCTGCTTAATTTTTGGTTCAGTAACCTTTTCTTGATGGTGTTGATGCCTCACTGGATTTTGAGTAATGTAACAGAAGTGGAACCTCTTAAATTTTGAAGTTTTTTTTTGTATGAGGCAAGAGCCATAAAAAGATACCCTATCTGTAGAGTGCCATTGCTGAAAGTCCACATCCTTTTCTTCATCAAGCTTCTTTCTCTTTCAGGGTGCTGATGGGACAGACCCTAGCACAGACAATGAACAAAGTACTGGCACCTTTAAGGAAGGAGAAAGCACCCAAATGCCAGATGACAATTGTAAGTATTAGTAAATGCCTTGCATAAAGTAGACTGAAGGGTAAAATTTAAAGTAGTCAATGTTCATTGGGGTTAAAATTGCACTGCAGTTTTGGTAACCTATGCCTTTGTGAAATTCCTTTCTCGCCTATTCTACAAAGGCATTAACTCATTTATTGAACCGTTGATGTTTTCATTAAAATACCAGACAGCGGAGTTTCATACGAACCATGAACATTTGTTAATATTGCATGACACTCTTCCAGACCCGGTGTCTTGATGTAACTTGCAGTAGAATTCTGTATTGCACAATCCTTTAAGGTCAATATAAGATCTGTGCACAACGGGATTGGTCATTGTGGTGTTGGAAGATCGGGTTGGTAGTGTATTAATTTTGCAACATTGCGGTCACTGTTTTGTGTGATGTGCTTTTATTAAAACTAGTACAATTGGTTATGCAACAGTAAACAAGATGACAGCAATGTTAGGGAATGGAGATGCTCAAGAGACATCCCCACAATTGATGTTGGGGTGCATCGGCTTTCATCTCAACAGTTTATTTTAGGTAAGTATATGTGTTTAATCAACTGACTAGTGACGGTGCTAGGAACTATATCTCCTTTTTGACTTCTGACAAGTAGGAGTTGGTAAATTGCTTTTGCATGAGGAGTTACAAGTTAGGCTTGCATGGAAATAGATTTGACTAGTTTTTATAATTTAAAATTTTTGCCAATGGAATTATGGCATTGGAGTCTTCAATTAAGTTTTGAGACCTAGAGGTCATTTGATTGCGTGTTGGGGGCGGGGGGAGGGAAGAACTAGGGCATTGAGGGAAAAAAATGGGCGATTCAGTAGAAGTGGAAAACAAATAAGTGATGCAATGGACATATAAGGGAATAAAGAAGTACAGTAAGTGAGTTTTGTGCTGCACCTGATCTTGTGTGCAATGGAAGATCATTTTATTTAACAGTTCCAAGTGCTTCTGGCACAGGTTTATATTCTTGCAGTTATGTCTGAAATTTTAGTTTGTAAAGTTTGCAATTTGTAAGATCTGTTCAGTTAGTTTATATCGTACTGTCCTAATGTTATAGAACCAAGTGCTGTATTGGGCCAAGGCTGCCTGGGAACTAGTATAATGGTTTCATTTTGTCAGCAGCTGGAGGTGAAGGTAGTGTTCCTACTACAGAGTCTTACACTCCAGAAACTCCAAGAGAGCAGCAGACCATAGCTGAAAGGCAGACTCCGCGACCTCTGCGATCACCAAGGAGACCACCACATCCTCTTCCTCCAAGACTTACAATTCAACCTCCAGCCCAAGAACTGGGACCACCTGCACAGGTGCTTAGAACTCAAGTGGACAAATGATGCTGTTTATCGTACCTTTTGACTGCAATCCCAAGCTTTGATGTGGGCAATAGTTCTTCAGTCACCCAAAGTAGCTTTCACTAGTGCCCATATATTGAAGTCAGTGGCAACATTTTGTTTAAAGCTTGAGGGCATGATTACATTTGCACTGACTGCAGATTTTGACCTGTAATTGAAATTCTGGATGCTTTTGCATCAGGAGTTTAGCAGTACAGCCATCAACTGCAATTTGTTTGTACAGTGTTGTATATTCACAAAACAGTTGTGTGTGTTATAAAATGAGTCTATAGCTTTTGTGGCATCCCTAATGGCTTCCCAAAATGGTTGCATTTGAGGGACAGGACCAGAAGATGTGTACAAGTGTACTATTCTGGTCTCGTACTCAGGCATTCATCTGACAGAGGAATGAAATCCATGGAGCTTCTGTGGCGTATTGACAACTCGTGCCCTTCACTGCATATAGTGATTGCTGAAGTTCTTTTCCCCAATTTTCTTCCATTCTTATTATTTAGTGACCTAGAGCTCACTTCCTTGCCCTATTAGACTGAATTCTGCCAGCAAAAAGACAAATATAGTGTACAAGGCAGAGATATGTTTACAGATATCTTGATTGTTGAGAATGGGTGGCACCAGAAGGCTGGCTGTCACTGAAGCTTGTTGGTTGCCCCTACTCCAAAGGAAATATTTTACTTGAATACAAGTGAGGTGGAATATGTCCATTAGTTGCTGTTTATGATTGGGACACTGTTTTTTCTAATCTCTACCATGCCTATGTAACCCGAATTCCTTCTGTATGGTCGAGCATGCATTTTCATTGTTGTTTCAAACCTGAGCCTGTTGCATCCATTTCCTTTTTTCCCCTCCTTCCCAGCTTGGTCCCTTCCTGTCACCCAGTCATGCCATCTTTCATTTATTTCTTGTTGGCTACTTTTTAACCCCAACCAACTCCAATCCCCACCCATCACTACTCTTCCTTCCTACTTTCCGGCTGCTGTTCCAAGTTTGAATCTTCCTTGGCCAACATTTACTGTCTTGTGCCTCTGCATTCTCCAAAGGGCCCATCAAGACACCTATCGCTACCTCCTTATGCACAGAAATCTTGACTGTCTCTTCCTGACCTCCCCACCCAACGTGCCCACTGGGACTAATTTTGCCAACTTCATTCCCACCTGCTACTCCCTTGGACTGTGCCAATGGCTGTGATCACTGTCCTTCTCCGGATTTCCCTCCAGAATGTCTGTTCAGTCGTGAACAAGACCCTTGTCATCTATAACCTTGTTTTGGATGATTGTATTGGTATCATGGCTTTGACTGAAACTTGCCTAGCTATACTCTCCACTACCTGCCCTGCTCAAACAGTTGTAGTCTTGGTATGGCCCTTGTTACTTAATCACAACTTAAATTCTCCCTCTACTCCTCTTGACACCTTCTTACTCTCCAGGTACCTCCCCTTGTTCCACCCCTATCACCTTTCCTTTAAAATCTCTCTTTACACCATCCCCAGTTTCTCCCAGATATCCTCCCTGTATTGGTGAAATCTTAATCCTTCACATCACAAACGTGTATTAAGCGTCAGTGGGATATTTGCCAGTCAGTGTGTGATCTATGGGCTCTGCCTGAGAATACAGTAAGTATCGAGCAGTCTGGACTCTCTGGAGAGCCACACAAGACAAATCTCTCAGCACATCCCTGCAGAGGAAGAAATGGGTTGATGCCAGACATATACAGTAAGAATATAGCACCATTGATTCCTAGCTATATACAGAGATTGACCGAGCCAGTGATACCCTAGAAAAGGTAGGAAAACTACTGTCATTGCCCCTATCCCCAATGCCAGCCTGGAATATGTTAAAAATACTGTCAGTGTGCAACTATGCTGGCAGTGTGCCCGCTTGGAAATGCAATGTAATTTGCATCCGAGTGAAAGCCAGTGTATGATTTTTCTCTTGGGAGGAGAATTTTTTTTTATACCTTGACTATTAAATGTTTGGTGATTTTTTTTTTTCCTCTTTTGGTTTGTAACCTATTTGTAATGATTGACTTCATCAAATGAACATTTTTAAGGGGGAGGGAAGGAGGAGAAACACTTACAAGTATCTATGGTAACTTAGAATTTCTTCATCTAGAATATTGCTGATTAATCTCCCGTGGTGTTGTTCACAGGCTGAGGAGATGATCGGGCTGTGTGGTGGGATAGATGGATCTGAGTGCGGGCCAGCTATAGTGAGGGTGGAGGCAGGTTGTAGATTGGGGTTTCGGGGCGCTGTGGTGGGTTGATGTACAAAAAAAGTTGAATAAAATTAAGGCCCCAAGTTGGGTCATCGAAAAAAACCACAGCCCTTGAGAGAGAAGGTGGTTGACCTGTAGGCTTCACGTGCGCAAGGAATTTTATTATAAACATGTGCAATTACTGTCATTTATTGTGTGCGTGTTCAACCTTTTACAATGCGTTTATTTAGAATCCCTGGTCATACTCTTGGCAGATTGATGAGCCAGAGCCTCAAGTAGGATATTCCTTAGAGTTTTAAAAAGCGATATATTTTTTTAAGAGTGTACTGCATCAAAGCAGAATGGTGGTTCAGAAGAGTGTATTGGTCACACAATAAGTCCCTAAACTTATCCTCGCCAACTGAGATTTAGAGCAAAGACAAGTGCCACTTCAACAGAGAGGCTGAAGGGAAAATTGTATGCGGTCAGTCGATTTTATGTAAAAATGGTATTTAGCCCAAGAACAGTTTCTCAGTTATAACGGTGGGTACCTTCTAAAATCAAAGTAGAAATATAGCCTGTCTCATTGTTTTGAACGATCTAGATATCTATAATTTGACATCTTTGTTTGAGGAATGCAGTCTTTCACGCCATTTTTAGGAATAATTGTCTTTCTGTTGTTCAGCGATTCCCACCAGCTAGGCGGCCTTCTTCGAGCCGAGGAGGAATCCAGCTTACTCCAGGCATTGGAGGTGTGGTAAGTAACTGAATTGTTGAGATGCACCGTCATATATATGAGCTTGTTGTTTGCAAGGCTGTTGGTGACTTTTATCCCCTCTCCAAAAAGCATACTTTAAAGCTTCTCCCTTTCACTGACCATTTGGTCAATAGTTTTCAAAAATTAAGCTTCTCACTGTAGATGCTTCAAGTTAATTAAATTTGGCAACACTTGCATTTATATAGTGCTCAATTACACACCCATTACATGCCAAAACACATCACATCCAATGAATGACATGCAATGCACTCACTTTCGGCATTACAAATCAGCCTGTTTGTGCACAGCAAGCACGAGTTGACCAGTTAGTCTGTTTTTGATGGTGTTGGCCAGAACACAGAATTTCCTTCTCTTTGAATAGTGCCAGTAGATCCTTTGCCTGCGCCAGCATGAGGCCGTTAACTTCTCATCTGAAAGACAGCACCTCTGACGATGCAGCACAACCTCAGTCTTGTAGTGAAATATCAGCTTCGACTATGTGATCAATTTCTGTAGTGGGTTTAAACCTACAACCACCTGACTCAGCAAACTGACAGTTAAACAAAAGTTTTCATTTAGTAGCACAAAATGAAACTGAGAACTAATCTGATTTTTATCGGAATGTTATTTTGGATAGCAATATTTTAGCAACACTAATTTTGAGATTATGATAACATTTGTAATTTTGTAATTTAACATCTTGGGATTTGAAATGCAATGTAGTCATTTGAGAATGTAATGCAAAGTTCCTGATCAGATGATGCGATAAGTTTCAGTTGCTACCATTTGTCTTTTGTTTTCTATCCATACTGTGTGATCCTCTGATCTGTCTTGTCTTTATTCAGCAGCAACACTTCTTTGATGAAGATGACAGGATGGTGCCAAGTACACCAACTCTTGTTGTGCCCCACCGATCAGATGGGTTTGCAGAAGCCATTCAGTAAGTAGGTTTCTGGATTGTATCAGATAGGATGTACAGTGGTTCATAAACCACCAAAATGAAGACTTGAAGTTTCAAGTTGGATATCTTTTGTCCAGTAGATAACTTTCATCTGTAAGTAATACTGCAAATTCTGAAATTAGGCACTTCTAATTCCAAAATGCATTTGGTGGCAAAAGGCATGTTACTGCACAGTAAGATTGCAAGTAAAATTCTGAATGGTGTAGATTCAAGGCTCTGGCTTTTTGTTCTCTGGTAGAAACAAAGTTCTGAATTTGTATTGAAGTTCGTCCAGTGCATTTTGAAGTTAGAGGTGCCAAATGCCAGAAGTTCTTGGTGGCCTTTTCTACATTTCTTAAACTTCAAACGAGTGTCAAGGAAGCTCACTTTTTTCTTAATTTATTTATTTTGCATTCATATGTTTATTGAAATAACAACTTAAAAAGCTAAGCAACCAGCTGTTCAATATTGGGATAAAAATACATTACTAAGTGTTTTGACAAATGTGGTGCATGGAGAATTTTAGGTAGCAGATATAGTTTTGTTCAACTCTTTTGCGTGACTCGGATTAGAAACTCACGTTGGAAGCTGTGATTAGTTCTCCCCAGGTTACTGGAGTCCCTCGGTTCAGGTTTGGACCCCCCGAAGATATGTCTCAAACCAGTTCAAGTCAGTCAGACCTTGGACAGCTGGCATCACAAGGAGGTAATATTTTTACAAAGATTTCAAAATCTCTTGAACACCAGTGGAAACTTGCAATTTATGCTCAAAGGGGGACAGTACATGAGACAATTGGGAGTAAATTTCACTGATATTTGATGTTGCATTAATCAGTGTTTCCATTTGTACTGGGTAAATCATTCTGAGCATCAATAACTAGGTGTTTTTCACAATACTTGTTTTTTTTTATATATTTGTTTTTCATGTGGAAAAACCTGGTTTTACTGAATATTTAGAACCTGTCCTTTTTTTTTATAGAGTAGTGCTTTTCTTTTTGATCATTCTTTGGTGTATAATTCTTTGACTGGTTTGATGCACTAAACTGAAGTATTTCATGTCACCAAAAGTGACCCTGAAAGCGGTTATCAAATGAATGCCGTAGCAACCTGGGCTACTTGCCCCATAGTGCTGTACTGTAGCTGTGGTGGCATTTAACATCGAGCAGCACTAAATATCACTCCATCTCCATTAAAGAGAGCACCCAAGTAAAATGTTTACTCCAAAAATGAAATGCTGTAAGAGGTTCTTCAGACCACACAATCCTTTTCTTTTTGAAGTGCTGCTGTTTGCTGACTCTTTAATGACATGAAGAAAACAATGCAACTTGGGTATGAAATAATTCGGACTCGATCACAGCCTTATTGTTTGAGATCAGGTCGCTTGTGGGAAATTTGCTTATTCTGATTTCATGCTGAATTGCAATGTGCTAGTAACTTGTTGTCTTGTCTCTAGGGCTAGGAATGTACGAGACTCCCATTTACCTTGCAGCTGTTCATGAAGATGAATCTGGAGGCCGCAGTGTACCTACTACACCACTGCAAGTTCATGCACCAGGTATGGATTGTTTAATCTGTCCTAATGGGAAGAAGAGCAACTGCACTTCTGGGAGAGTAGCCATAATGTGCTGGTGTTATTATACTAATACTTAAAAGGATGAGTTTCTCTTGGTTCTTTTGCCCATACTGTGCAATTTTGGGCAGTTGGTTTTTGTAGTAGAATTTCTAGGAAACAGAAATTGCCATCTTCCCATGTGAAATTTCATCATTTAACCTTCTAACTTTCCGCAGTTAACCTCCATGAAGGAAGATCTGCAGAATAAAAGTAGTGTCATGAATGTGTTTTGTATTTGTTGTGAGTTGCAATATGTGGCAGTGTTGGCTATAATTCCTTTTTAAAATGCAGGATCTATCCTTGGCCCCCCCTCCCATTTCCCATCTACATGCTGCCCTTGGCGACATCATCCAAAAACACGACGGGTCAGATTTTGCTCTGTGTTGAATGAATCGCACACGCCGTTCCTTAAACTTGCACGTGCCCACAGACTTTGTGATTTTTGCATTGGAACTTGATGTAATTAGAGAGCCATTTTGGTGTGGTGTCCTCTACAGAGCATCTGGGACCTGTGTGAACAGGACGAGCAGCGCAGAGACTGAACCATGAAGTTCAGTTAGATTGAACTTCGATTACCTGAATTCAATGTCAAATCAGGTACAGAAGTGAAAAGAGGGAAAGAGAGATGGGATTGAGAGAGATAAGAGGATTTAAAATTTGAAGGAATGAGACTTCACACTTAAAAGTAAATTTTCAGTACCAGAGAGGTTGATTGGCAGTCGCTAAGACTTATCACAGCATTAAAAAAGTACTTACACGGGAATGGACAAGCTGTAACTTTTTCAGGCGAGTTTAGTTGATATATATCGGGTAAGTACAGCAATATCGCACCGTTCTATGTATTTCAATGCCAAGCCTCTCGGTGTGATACCGGTATAGCGTTTTTCTGGAGGAGATGGGCACCTCAGACAGCAACTTCTTGATATCCACGTTGACCTGCACATGTGGCCGCTGGAAGTTGCTATCTGATTTACAGTTTAATAACGGTGAACACTGATAACCTCGCTGTTATTTCTACATGTACATTGACGACACCCAGCTCTACCTCACCACCACCCCTCTCGACCCCTCCACTGCCTCTGATGTCAGACTGCTTGTTGGTCCCAGATGAGCTGAAATTTCATCGAGTTAAACATTGGGAAGGCCAAAGCCTAGCCACTGATTCCATTCCCTTCCCTGGCCACTGTCTCTGGGTGAATCAGACGACTTGCAACCTCGGCATTCTATTTGACCCTGAGCTGAGCTTCCGACATATCCTTTCCAGAGATATTAGGGAAATGAGCAAAATCTTGGTTAAATAGATAGGTTTTAAGGAGCATTTTAAAGGAGGATTCCATCTTAAAGACCGCCTACTTCCACCTCAGTAACATCACCTGGCTCTGCCCCTGCCTCGGCCCATCTGCTGCTGAAACCCTCATCCATGCCTTTATTAACTCTAAATTCAACTATTCCAATGCTTTCCTGGCTGTCCTTTCATCTTCCACTTTGCATAAACTTGTGCTCATCCAAAACACTGCTGCCCATATCCTAACTTATGCCAGGTCCTGTTCACCCATCATCCCTGTGCTCGCTGATCTATATTGGCTCCTGATCCACCAGTGCCTTAATTTTAAAATTCTCATTGTGTTCAAATCCCTCCATGACTTCACCTCTCTTGCTTGTCTTACAACCCTTAGAAAATTCTGTGTTCCTCCAACTCTGGTCTCTTGTGCATTCCCCACTTCCTTCACCAGACCATTTGTGGCTGTACCTTCAGCCGTCAAGGCCCTTAGCTCTGGAATTCCCTCCCTAAACCTCTGCACATTTCTTTCCTTAATTTAAAATGCTCCTTAAAACCTATCTATTTAACCAAGATATTGCTCATTTTCCTAATATCTCTGGGTTGGTGTCAAATTTTGTCTGATAACACTTCTATAAAATGCCATGGGATGTTTTACTATGTTAAAGTGAAAGGATAGTTACTTGTCCTAGCCTCTTTGGGACTATCCCGGATCAAGCGTATTTCTCAGATGTTTACTTTCAACTAAAAGTTGAGGTAGCCAAATCCTAAAGCCGCTTAACTGGGTCGAAAGGTCCGGTCCATCTCTCCCCAAAGGAAAGGAGTAACCCAAGAATGTTACCGTCCTCCAGATAGCACTTTTAATTAGTTTAGCCAGACTATAATGTCCTGGATATTGTAGGGGTCTGGAGATCTCCCTTCAGAAATGTACCTCTTCACCAAAGAGTGTACAAAGATTGGGTTCGCGAGTTATTGATACAGAAGACTTATATGAGACAATTCTAAAAAATATATAGATTTATTAAAAGAACAGACATGCAATTTACAGTTGGTGAATCAGTCAATCGCAATGTTAATAGTTGTAAAAAGAGAAGAAAAAAAAGATTTTTAACAATCTTTTAAATCTTAACTTTGCTACAGTATTACAGTTCTTAATTTTCTGTACAGGATATCCATCAATTATCAAATTACCTTCGATCCCTGAGGTACAAAGAGTGGAAGACTACAGAGCCGCCCCTGCAGTCGAGAATCACTTTGCCCAATTAAAGCGAGTCTGATATCTCATTCGAGACCTCAATATTTATACCCTTTTTCAGTTGTATTTCATAAGATTTCTGTTGATCCAAGTTAATTATCACTAATCATCTTTTAGTTGACCAATTCTTACTGCCACATCAGCAATAGTTATTGGGAGTTTACCATATATGTGCAAAGGGCAGATGTCCCTTACCTCGTGTCATCCTTAAGAGGTTAATCAAGATCATTTATCCAGGGTTGACCATTGTTCTGCTTTAATAAGGTTACCCATTCAAGGCCACCCATTCTTCTGTTTTTAATAAGGTTACTTATTCAGGGTCAACAACTTGTCCTGTTTCAATAGCCAGAATTCTTTCATAGCTATTTCATAGTTAGGTTTCTAAATTTCCAAATCCAGTTTGTCATGTTTTAAAGAATCTATAAGGTAGAGTTCCTACTCTTCAGGGTCAACCACTGTTTTATCTCAACAAGGCCAGAATTCTTTCATAAGGTAGTGTATTTTTCTAAAAAGGTTATACGGTAGAATTCTTTCACAAAAGGTGCTATATAATTACAAGTTGTTATTGAGAACTGCTGTTCTGTCAGGAGTCTGAATTCATTTGGTGCTGAATGACAGATCTTTGGAAAAATAGATGTCTGCTGAATTGTGAAATAATCCAAAATGAAAATATTTGCACACTAACCAGTGTTGCCATATTTTATGTTTCAAAACTTTGTTCACATCTAATGCAGAGATATTGTATAGAACTGTTCTGATATTGAGTGAATGGTTAACTTAACAGTTACAGGTGTGTCTCACTTTTCTAACCTTCAGCCTAAAGCTTTCAAAAAAACTATTGATTTTTGTGGGGCACGAATTGTTTTTCATATGGGGAAGAAAATACCACTAACCATTTGTTTTGCAGTGTTTTCAGTTTGGTTTGATTTTTTTCCCCCCCTGAACTATGTTGTAACCCAATTTTAATTGGAACAAAATTGAGGTATTTGTGCTGTTCCTCTAATTTAAAAAAAAAATATATAGAACGATCTGTTGATGGTAGTTGAAGACTGGTGGTAAGAGGCTCGAGTGGAGCATAAAACACCAACATGTTGGGCCGAATGGCCTGTTTCAGTAACCGCTTATTTTTGTGGTAACTGATATATAATGCAAATTGCCTTCTTGCAATTGTGCTGCTTATACCTGGAAAATCTCTGAACAAGCCAGAACTGATTCTAAACATCTCATGGTTAATTACATTTAAAGTTTTACAGAATTGCATGTTGGTATAATGCTGATTGAGCTACAGTCTGAATATTTGATCCATATGGTTTTAAAATTGAATAATCTGTTTTCCTTCACTCATTCAATCTTTCTGAAGTGGTTGCCTTGTTCCAAAAATTTGCAAATCCTCTTGCTAATTTTTTTAAATAGTACAGAACTAGTTCTTGGACTGTAGTGATACCCGAGACTCATTTGTGTTCGAGTGCTCAGTGTGTGCGTAGACCAGTGTTCAGATTTTTTCAGTGATTCCAAAGCTGGTTGAAGTCCCAGCCAGGACATGCATGTACTGTGAGCATCAGCAATGTGTATATTACAGCAAAAGCAAGGAGTGAAAGTGAAAACTTATTTGCTTAAAATATAGGTACAATACAATGACATTTTCAGTATAATTTGTTACTGAGCTGCAGCACTGGATATGCTTCTGACCACATGAACTGGCTGTTGGGGGTTTCTCTCTTGCTTTAGTGTAATATGGAGCCATGCCGGTTTAGTAATGGTCCGACAGAAGAGTTGTAGGCCTTACATTTTTTAAAAACCTGCAGACAATGCCACTTGCTGGCATAATAAGATACTGATTTTTAGCATTTTAGTGCGGCGCTGAGAATTCCGCTTCTTTAGATAACTAAAGTTTTGCTACTTTTGTTTTCCTTCAGCAACTGTTTTCAATGAGGGTACCCAGTCAGATGTAACTGAGCATGCTTCCCAATCTGTCCCCATGGTTACAACATCCACAAGCAGTCTCTCTAACCCGGCCGAGTCTGGAGGTGGCGATGATGGCGATGAAGTATTTGTAGAAGGAGCAGACCAAGAGGGGTAAGATGAAAGACTAGTACTTTTCTAAATTTGGGCTCTAAATACTCTACTCTAAGGAGCCATTTAAATGTATTAAATTAATTCACTTTTACAATTGCTTTTATTTTCTGTTTGCGTGGCTCAAAGACTGGTGTGGGAGAAATGGGTTTTGCTTCCTGGGACACTGGCACCAGTACTGGGGCAGGAGGGAGCTGTTCCGTTGGGACAGGCTTCACTTGGCCAGTGCTGGGACTAGAGTCCTGGCGGATCATATAACTAGGGCTGTAGAGAGGGCTTTAAACTAACTAGTGGGGGGGAGGTTCCTAGAGAGCAAATAATAAAAATGACAACAGAGAAGGTCATAGACTTAGGTAGCAGTGGGGAAATTAAAAACCAGAGCGTGTCAGGAAGGGGCAGAAGGTATGGAGTAAAAGGTCAAGTAATAAAAAGGGCAAAAGCAGGAACTAAGTGTCACAAAACATCTTTGAAAGTTCTCTATCTGAATGCACGTAGCATTCGTAACAAAATAGACGAGTTAATGGCACAAATAACTACATATGGGTATGATCTTGTGGCCATTACAGAAACATGGCTGCAGGGTGACAATGCCTGGGAATTAAACATACCAGGTTATTTAACGATCAGGAAGGACAGGCAGGGTGGCTATGTTAATAAAGGAAGGAATCACTGTAATACAGAGAAATGATATTAGGTCAAAAGATCAGGATAATGAAACAGTTTGGGTGGAGATAAGGAATAATAAGGGGAAAAAAACACTAGTGGGCGTAGTCTATAGGCCTCCGAACAGTTGCAACTCTGTTGGACGGAGTATCAATCAGGAAATAGTTGAGGCTTGTAATAAGGGAACATCTATAATTATGGGGGATTTTAACTATCATATTAATTGGACAAATCAAATTGGGCAGGGCTGCCTTGAGGATGAGTTCATTGTGTGTATTAGGGATGGGTTTCTTGAGCAGTATGTAACTGAACCGACCAGGGGGCAAGCAACCTTAGATCTGGTCCTTGTAACGAGACAGGATTAATTTTAAATGTCCTAGTAAAGGATCCCCTTGGAATGAGTGACCATAACATGGTTGAATTCCATATTCAATTAGAGGGTGAGAAGGTTGGATCTCAAACAAGCGTGCTGAGCTTGAATAAAGGAGACTATGAAGGTATGAGAGCGGAAGTGAGTAGAGTGGATTGGGAAAATAGATTAAAGGGTAAGACGATACATGATCAGTGGTGTACATTTAAGGAGTTATTTTACAACTTCCAAAAAATATATATTCCAGAGAAGAAAAGGGTGTAAAAGAAAAGACAGCCATCCGTGGCTAAGTAAAGAAATTAAGGATAGTATTCGACTAAAAACAATAGCATATAAGGTAGCCAAATCTAGTGGGAGGATAGAGGATAGGGAAAACTTTAAAAGACAGCAAAAAATAACAAAAAAGATTGATTTAGAAAGGGAAGATAGATTATGAAAGTAAATTAGCAAAAAATATAAAAACAGATAGTAAGAGTTTTTATAGTTATATAAAAAGAAAAAGGGTGGCTAAAGTAAATGTTGGTCCCTTTCGAGGATGAGACCGGGAAATTAATGGTGGGAAATATGTAGATGGCAAAAACACTGAATATTTTGTATCAGTCTTTACAGTAGAGGACATTAAGAATATCCCAACACTGGACAAACAGGGGGCTAAAGGGGGGGAGGAGCTAAACACGATCAAAATCACTAAGGAAGTGGTACTCGGTAAAATAATGGGACTCAAGGCGGATAAATCACCTGGACCTGATGGCTTACATCCTAGGGTCTTGAGGGAAGTGGCGGTAGGGATTGTGGATGCATTGGTAATAATTTTCCAAAACTCCCTGGACTCGGCAAAGGTCCCGGCAGACTGGAAAACAGCTAATTTAACACCCTTATTTAAAAAGGGCAGTAGACAGCAGGCTGGAAACTATAGACCGGTTAGCCTAACATCTGTGGTAGGTAAAATTTTGGAGTCCATTATTAAGGAGACAGTAACAGGACATTTGGATAATCATAATTTAATAGGACAAAGTCAGCATGGTTTTATGAAGGGGAAGTCATGTTTGACAAATTTGCTGGAGTTCTTTCAGGAAGTAACATATAGGGTGGATAAAGGGGAACCAGTGGACGTAGTGTATTTAGACTTCCAAAAGGCATTTGACAAGGTGCCACACAAAAGATTATTGCTTAAGATAAAAAATCACGGGATTGGGGGTAATATTCTGGCATGGATAGAGGATTGGCTATCTAACAGAAGGCAGAGAGTTGGGATAAATGGTTCATTCTTGGACTGGCAATCAGTAACTAGTGGTGTTCCACAGGGGTCAGTGCTGGGTCCCCAACTCTTTACAATCTATATTAACGATTTGGAGGAGGGGACCGAGTGTAACATATCAAAGTTTGCAGATGATACTAAGATGGGAGGGAAAGTAGTGAGTGAGGAGGACATAAAAAACCTGCCGGGGACATAGACAGGCTAAGTAAGTGGGCAGAGATTTGGCAGATGGAATACAATACTGGAAAGTGAGAGGTTATGCACTTTGGCAGGAAAAATCGTAGAGCAAGTTATTATCTTAATGGCAAGAAACTGGAAAGTACTGAAGTACAAAGAGATCTGGGGGTCCTGGTGCACGAAACTCAAAATGTTAGTATGCAGGTGCAGCAAGTGATTAAGAAGGCCAATGGAATGTTGGCTTTCATTGCTAGGGGGATAGAATATAAAAATAGGGAGGTATTGCTTCAGTTGTACAAGGTATTGGTGAGACCGCACCTGGAATACTGCATACAGTTTTGGTGTCCATACTTAAGAAAAGACATACTTGCTCTCGAGTCAGTACAAAGAAGGTTCACGCGGTTAATCCCAGGGATGAGGGGATGGACATATGAGGAGAGGTTAAGTAGATTGGGGCTCTACTCATTGGAGTTCAGAAGAATGAGAGGCGATCTTATTGAAACATATAAGATTGTGAAGGGGTTGGATCGGGTGGATGCGGGGAGGATGTTCCCGATGATGGGTGAAACTCGAACTAGGGGGCATAGTCTTAGAATAAAGGGCTGCTCTTTCAAAACTGAGATGAGATGAGGAACTACTTCACTCAGAGGGTGGTAGGTCCATGGAATATGCTGCCCCAAAAAGCTGTAGAAGCTACATCATTACATAAATTTAAAACAGAAATAGACAGTTTCCTAGAAGTAAAGGGAATTAAGGGTTACGGGGAGCGGGCAGGAATTTGGACATGAGTCTAGGTTCGGATCGGACATGGCCCTGTGGGTAGCGGAGCGGGCCCAGGGGCCGTGTAGCCTGATCCTGCTCCTATTCCGTGTGTCTAATTCTGTTAGATTCAGGAAATGGTTCTGTGATAGTAGATTGGCGGTTAGGATCAGATCAGCCATGATCTTATTAAATGGCGGAGCAGGCTCGAGGGGCCGATTGGCCTACTCCTGCTCCTATTTCTTCTGTTCTTATGTAAGATAGGAGCAGGAGTAGTCCATTCGGCCCCTCGAGCCTGCTCCGCCATTCGATGAGATCATGGCTGATCATCCAAACTCAGTACCCCGTACCTGCCTTCTCCCCATATCCCTTGATACCTTTAGCTCTAAGAAATATATCTAACTCCTTCTTGAATATATTTAAAGACTTGGCCTCAACCGCCTTCTGTGGTAGAGAATTCCACAGGTTCACCACTCTCTGGGTGAAGAAATTCTTCCTCATCTCTCCTAAATGGCTTACCCCTTATCCTTAGACTGTGACCCCTGGTTCTGGACTCTCCGACCATCGGGAACATTCTTCCTGCATCTAGTTTGTCCAGACATGTCAGAATTTTATAAGTTTCGATGAGATCACCTCTCATTCTTCTAAACTCCAGCGAGTATAAGCCCAATCGACCCAATCTCTCCTCATACGTCATTCCTGCCATCCCAGGGATCAGCCTTGTGAATCTTCGCTGAACTCCTTCCATGGCAAGAACATCCTCCGATAAGGCGACCAAAACTGTACACAATACTCAAGGTGTGGTCTCACCAAGGCCCTGTACAACTGCAGCAGGACATGTTACACTTATGAAAATAATAACTCAGAAATGCTTCAAAATGGTTTTGGATAAATTTCAGTTGATTTAGAATAGTAACTAAGTTCTGAATTGACTCAACATTAAAGATCTCAGTAAATTTATTTGACCAACTATGGTGAGTAATGTAGGACATTGTGGAATGTTAACGCTATGAATATATGAAAAAAGGATGCCAAAAAACCATGAAGTCCATCCTATTCAGACATGATGCAGCCTTATGTGCCAATGACCCACGCTCTCCAGTCACGCAATCTCCTGGGAGGGGGAAAAAGCTTGAGGCTCATTTTAAGAAAAACACTGGGAAATTTGTTTGCAATTGCCTAAGGAAATTAAGTAAATCTCCGGGAAACTATGGCAATCCATAAAGCCTTCTAATCCCAGCTAACCAGCAATTTACTTCTGTTAGTGGAACTGACGATTTTCTGAAAAGAAGTACTTTCCAGATCTAACCTAATTCTTTTCCACAATAACAATTTGCATTCATATAGCAGCTTTAATGTTGTAAGGATTTTATGCTTATGCCCCTTATTCCTACCCTCTCCAATTCTCTTAATAAGCTATCTAACTGGACAAAATCTAGTCTCCATTATTTTTTAAATCTCAATAATGTCCCCTCTAAGCCTGTGTTTCTCCAATGAAAGTAGCCTCAAATCCTTGATTCTATCCTGTTAAGAGCCCAGGACCTGGTATCATTTTGGTTACCTGTCTCATGCAAAGCCTTATTAACCCCTGGTGATAAGTGCTGTGCTTATCAATGTAATCCAATAATGCACAGCAGCTTAAACATTAACAAATTGGTGTGACATTTAGCTAGTACTTGAGCAACAGTTTGATTCTATTTAGAACTATAGGAGCAAAGGTGTAGAGCAATGTATAAATGTCAGTAGGACCTTGAAATTAGAATTCACTCAAGCAGCTGTTAAAAGCACCATCACTTGCTTGTGCATTTTTCCCCATTCATTCTTCCATTTATATGTATCATGTACATTCAGTTTTACATTGCAAGAATTTTTGTATCTTCCTGGCTGAGGGGGGAGAGGCTGTAATCATCTAGATCTTTGGCCTGTACTGTTGTATAATTGATGGGTTGGTGAAAAACTAGTGGCCTGGAGTGACACTTGCTTATTTTGTTTTTTCTTCCCTTCTTATTTTCTCTGTGGGGATGTGAATGGCTTGCATCAGGCATCTGTCCGTAGTGGCACATTGGAAATTAATAAGTAAACATGAATGGAAATGCAGTTACATAGCAGCATCCTAGCACAGTATCCAATATATTGTGTTTTTCTTTAAACTTATTTACTGTTCATGTTATACAGCTTTTTATTAATTTTTGATCCCTTTCAATTACATTCTTTTCCCAATTACTTGTGTTTAATTGAAAAGTGCTTCACCCCTGTGAGTGAGTTAATTGGCAAACTAAGCATACCTTATTTTTTTCAGTCTTGGTTCAGATATGTTGGAAATTGAAGGGCATCAGGAGGAAGAATCTGCCCAGCCATCTGAAGAGGCAGATCTCCCATCCACTAGCCAGGATCCTCCTTCCAGTTCAGCAGGTATGTAATTTAAAAGAGCAGTGGTGAATTTGTGCATGTTTTCTCACCTGTATTGTGCATGTATATGATTGCGCAAAGTGCACCAAGCCCCTATGCCTAACGAGCATTAATCCGGTGAATTAATACAAAGTGCTCCAACAAATGGATGAGGGCAGTATTAAGTTAGTTCTGTGAAATATAATGGAAAGCATTTCTGTTTTTTGTAAAATCTATAGAAATTGTACCTTCTCAGTAATGTGTGTATATATCTCCATTTGTTCAGAGTGGAAGTGAGTTGGTCCCAGGCCTCTGTCAATGCCTGTTTGAGTTAGTCTATGAGGTGGTGTACAAAATTGGTCTGATGTGAAATACGTGATCCCCATAGTAACTCAAGTGTGGTGACATCACATCCCTCTGATCAATGTGTGGTCACTGTGCTGCCCACTTTCTCTAATTCCTTAATGTTAGATTTTCAGTTACTGTATAAACCTGATGGGTTTTTTTTTAGTACTGAACCAGACAATTGATTACAGCACCAAGATTTATCTTGGTCTAGCAGTAATGAGCCTTTGATAATCAACCATAACAGCCAGGATTCTTTGACATGCCATCACTGTTTTGTGTACTACTGTCTCTGGATTTTTTTTTTATATATGACTTTTTTTTTGATAGATGCCAGCATCACTCAGCCTAAACCTTTGAGAAGAGTACGACTTTATCCACAGATGGGGAGAAATGTTGTTCGAGGGAGACAGTTCTTTAGCCGAAGAGGTAAGACCAACGTTGTGCGGCCACGCAGCTCTCTGGCAGTCCCGTGCAGCCTGGGACCAGCTTTTCCGATGTTAAATTTTGCACATGCGAGGAAACTGGGCTGCGCAGTCCCCTAAAGGGGCTGTGCACCCAAAAAAAATTTAGGGGGAAACATTGGGTAAAGCCCTCTCCCAATTTATACAGCACTCATTTTAAAAGCAAATCTTCAAATGCTTTACAAGGGGCGAGGCGAACACAAAGCAGGAAAAGGAGGAATTTAGGTTGGAGACTGAAGGCACGGTCCAAAAGATGGATTTTAAGACGTTTTTGAAGGGTGTGAGATGTAGCACGGCAAAGTGGTTTTGAGCGAGCAGGGGAGTGGTGACACAGATGTGCTATCTGTGGGTGGGGGAAGCGGAGACCGGCAACAAGCAATAAAACCAGTCCGATTCAAACTGGGAAGTAGGGCTGCAGGAATTTAAAAATGTTAAAGATTTTGAAATTAATTCACTGGCATAAGGAACCAGGGGGTTAGCAAGGCTGACCTTTGTGTAGATAGGATTTGGGCTCCGAGTTCTGAATTGGCTAATGAAGGGTAACGGTTCGGATAGGCTACCAAGGAAAGCATTTGAGAAATCCATGCTTGGGATAATGAGGCATGGATTAGGGTTTTAGCAGCTGTATCTTCACTGCCATTTAAAGTCTACATTTTGAAGTGTGCAAACCATAATGTACTTTTTTGTATAAAAAAGGCAGAGTATGTAGTTTATGCTTTTTTTATTGTACAGCAATGAGGCAGCATTTTCTGTTTTATAAAATAAAGTTGAATTAGAAATTGTCTTTTTGAATGTTAACACAAATCAACACAAGACGATCTGTTCTGTATGGTGGAAACTACATGTATATTTTCGAAGTTACCATTGCTAAAAAGCATTAAGAACAAATATTTAGTTACATGTATAGGACAAAGGTATTTTGTACATTTTTTGGGAGTAGGCTAATTTGTACCCTTTTGGTAAAAGAATTCTATTTGATTTCCCAATATAACTTAAGTAGAATGGGAATATCTGTTGAAATGCAGCCTTCCCTAGCCCCAACCCAAAGTGCACTTCAAGCTGTTTTTCAAAGTGGAGTCTGGTTTGTCGGACTTCTGGATTCTGTATGCTGCAGTTCAATTAATGTGTGCTTGTGACTGATCCGGTTAGGTAATGTGCGTTCACATATAGGGAAGCTTGAACCCAAATTTATTCTGATTAAAGCTTGCCCAGCTTCCAGGACTGGGTTGTAAATATTACTGTAATGTTCTGATTATCCTTCCTCTACTTCTACATGCAACTCCAGTATTGCACATTCAAAAACAATTATAATTCAAACAATCTAAAGTTTCAGTTAATGTACAAATCCTGATTTTATTTTTACAGAATCAGCTGATTTTCATTCAGGTTGCAAAAATGTCCATGGGCAGGGGTTGAAGAAGGAAGTATGACCTTTACAGAAAATTTGGAGTTTTTTGGTCATCAGTATATTACAACCTAACATTTATCATTTGGCATCTAGAAATACTTCAAAAGTTAAAGCAGCAGTATAGTTTTAGGTAGACCTTTCCCAGAACTCCAGGTTATTACTTGCATGTTTGTCATTATAGGTATGAGCCATTCAATGGGAGGAAGAGGAGGATTAAACAGAGGAAATCATAGTTGAAGTGCCTGTACCCATGTGAAGTGTATTGATCACTGGTTTGGCTCGTTGCTACAATAAAACTAAAATTTTTGAACTTCAAACATTTGTGGGTTCTCGTCACGATGTAATGTTTTTTCCATTGAAAAATAAAATGATTTCCTTTTACACCATGTTGATGTGTGAATTTTTCTTCTCAAAAGGTTGTTAATTGCATGCATACAAGTCCTTTGCTATGCTTTTCATATTGGTAGCTTTCTGGTTGACTGGATCAATGTTGTAGTACTTATCTAAATGGAGAGGAGTGAAACAAGGGGAAGATGTCAAACAAGTGCAGCATTTGGTTTTACTTAAAATTGAATTAAGAAGATGCTTCCTCCTACTTTGAAAAAACTACTGTAGAGATATTGCTCAACTTTGGTTAAGTGAAATGCCCAGACTGCTAGATCATGAAGTTCAAGGATGCCTGGACCCAGTCTGCTTCAAGCCTTTGATATACTGTAAATGAGACTTTATAAAGTTAAAGAAAATTATTCTTCAAAATGATTAGATTAATGGGGAGGAAGGAGAAGTGAAGATCTTTAATACTGCCATTTGACAATTTCAATCTTTAATGCGAGGTTTTAAAACTAATTGTTTAAATTGAGCTGTTTCTTACCAGAGGGTTGATATTCTTCTCGTCAAAGTTAGTGATTCTCCTAGTGTAAAAAGCAGCAATATTTCTCTCTCTTCACTACTGATGGGATGATGGAATCTATAGTAATTCCAAAATCCTATTTAAGATTGATTAAATTTAAATGAACAAGTAAGTTCACATGAGCTAGTGTAAACCTTCATTTTTTGTTATTAAGCGTTGTATCCAATTTTGCTTCCTTTCTATTTTCAATTAGTGCAAACCATTGTTTTATAGGAACAGTAGGCCATACAGCCCCTCGAGCCTGTTCTGCCATTCTATTACTGATCTGTACCCCAACTCCATTTATCTGCCTTTGTCCCATGTCTTTTGATACCCTTACCCAACAAAAATCTATTGATCTCCATCTTGAAAATTTCAGTTGTCCAGGCATCCACAGCCTTTTGGGGGAGAGGGTTCCAGATTTTCACTACCTTTTATGTGAAAAAATGCTAACTCTAATTTGAAGATTCTGCCGCCTCGTTCTGGATTGCCTACCGCATTGAATCCCTTTATCATTTTAAACCCTTCAATTCGATCACCGCTCAACTGTCTAAACTCAATGGCGCACAAGCCAAGCTTGTGCAACCTTGCGTCATAATTGAACTCTTTAAGCTGTGGTATTCTGGTGAATCAGCACTGCACCCCCTCCAAGGTCAATATATCTTTCCTGAAATGTGGTGCCCAGAACTGAATGCAGTGCTCCAGATGGGGTCTGACCAAGTCTATGTACAAACAAAACATCACTTCCTTTTGGAATTCCAACTCCCTTGCGATAAAGGTCAACATTCCCATTAGCTTTTATGATTACTTTTTGTACCTATGCCCCAGCTTTGTGTTTTGTGTACACAGACATTTAAATCCCTTTGCTCCTCCACAGTTCCTAATCTCATCATTAAGAAAATGTTCTGATTCGTCTTTCTCTGATCCAAAGTGAATGACCTCACGCTTCCCCCACATTGAACTGCTTTGTCTGCCATAAGTTTTGCCAACTCAATCTTTTTTAATTTCCTGCTCCCATTTACACAACTTACTGTGCCTCTTAATGTCATCTGCAAACTTGAATATCCAACTTTTATTAATATATGGTGAAATGCTGAAGCTCCAGTTTTGATGCCTGGGGAACGGCACTCGTCACATCCCGCCAATCCGAGAATGTTCCCATTATCCCTACTCTGTTTCCTACCTCCCAACCATGTTGCAAGGTTACCTCCAATGTGCTCATTTTTGCTAATAAACCTTACTAAATTTTTCTGGAAGTACATGTAGACAACATGAATAGACACGCCCCTATCTGCCATGCTCGTGATCTCTTAAAATTAAACATTAATCAGACATAACCTACCCTTCACACATCTCTGATCAGCTAATACTTGTCCAAGTGCTCAGTCACTCAGATTCCAGTAACTTCCCCACAATTGATGTAAACTGATGAGTCAGTAGTTACCTGCTTTCTCCCTCCTTCCTTGTTAAATAATGAATAACATTTGCAATTTACCGATCTACAGGCACAATCTAGAGGTTTAGAAAATTATGACATCCATATGCAATTTCCTCACAGAATCACAGAAACCCCACAGTGCAGATAGAGGCCATTTCGGCCCATCGAGCCTGCACCGACACATATCCCACCCGATCCCCGTAACCCCTGCACCAACACATATCCCACCCTATCCCCGTAACCCCACATATTTTAATCCCCCTAACACTAATGGTCAATTTATCATGGCCAATCAACCTAACCTGCACATCTTTGGACTGTGGGAGGAAACCGGAGCACCCGGAGGAAACCCACGCAAACACGGGGAGAATGTGCAAACTCCACACAGACAGTCACCCGAGGCCGGATTCGAACCCGGGTCTCTGGCGCTGTTGGCTGTGGCGTCCCCAAACATAAATCAAGCTGAAACTTACCACCCGAAACGACATAGTACTCGTATCTGTTTGCGCGTTGAGGATTTGGAAATGAAATGGCCGATGTGATTCTTACAGGAAATCCACGCCAATTTTTTCTGACTGACATTTCCACAGAAAGTTGCGCTGAAAGAAAGTTAACCAAGAATAATGCCTAAATTACAGTCGTGGCAAGTAAATGTAATTGATGTAAACCAGATAAACAAATTTCAGCTCTTGACCCATTCTTCTTCTTAGGCAGTCCCTCGGAACCGAGGATGAGTTGCTTCCACATTAAAAATTAGCTCGCAGGTGACTGATTAGCCCAATGCGGGACCTGCAGTCTTTGTCACAGGTGGGGCAGACGGTGGTTGAAGGGGCGGGTGGGTGGGGTGCTTGGGTCAAGGTGTTTGACGCCTTGCCGGATGCTTCTCCTCCACTTTGTGCAGTCTTGGGCCAGGGATTTCCAGGGAGGTTGCACTTTTTCAAGG
Organism: Somniosus microcephalus; assembly: GCF_052327205.1. Lineage (NCBI taxonomy): Eukaryota > Metazoa > Chordata > Chondrichthyes > Squaliformes > Somniosidae > Somniosus > Somniosus microcephalus. Next base: position 276,864,260 of record NC_140989.1, on the reverse strand, counting down.
AGGCTTTGAGGGTGTCCTTGAAGCGATTCCTCTGCCCACCTGGGGCTCTCTTGCCGTGCCGGAGCTCCGAGTAGAGCGCTTGTTTTGGGAGTCTTGTATCGGGCATGCGGACAATGTGACCCATCCATCGGAGCTGATTGAGCGTGGTCAGAGCTTCGGTGCTGGGGATGTTGGCCTGAGCAAGAACACTGACTACTTTGTAGCTGAAAAGCGATTAATGCAATTTCCTTTATTTTTCAGCTGAGCTGCGTCATTCCCCAGTTTCAAGGGCTTATTTGGTTTGGTGACCTGCCACTATGGAATTCACTCACGTATGTGCTCGCTCGCGTGGTCACTACTGTGTTCACGTCTTGCAGAACTAGTTTCTAACCTATTATCTGCAGTGAGTGCAACGAGCTGGTACAGTGTCCTCCGCAAGGACACCAGAGGGAGTGTTCATCAGGTCCTCAGACCTTAAGTGGTGTACCGGGGATTTGTGATCAACTGCAGGAATTTCAGTTAGACCGACACAGAACCCATCTTTCAATAACAGCCCATTTCAAGAAAGAGATGGGCCTAGTTTCTCTCATCTGACAGAATACTCCATTCGAGCATGTTCAAGTTTCTGAATGCAGTATTATTTGCACATTCTACACCAAAAATGTTTGTAGCATCTGTAGCAATTAATAAATAATAGCCACTAAGTTGCTGTCTGAGAACGAGCACTATAAATTTGGCAAGTTATTTCTGTCCTACGCTGCAGGGGTATTACTGGAATGAAAAGCTCCAGAGGTTAACTTAGCATGGAGGTGGCTTGCTGGCATCAGGTGAGCCACCCTCCAGATCTTGCCATTTGATTGCTCTTCAGCTGATTAAATCAAAACCTCCTCCAAAGAAGCACAAGTTTCCTACTGTATGCCATTATAATCCCATATAACATATGCAAAGCCATTATCCAGTAACTACATAAATTAACTAGCAGCGGAGGGGTGGTTATTTTCACATGCTTTCTGCAAAATTGCCCTGGTACATGGAAGTAGTAAAAGTATCTGATCCTATTTGCTATTATGGGACGATCACAATTAAAAAAATTAGTTCTGCACGATGGCCTACATAGGATGGATTCAAGTTTTAATTTTATATTTGCACAACTCATTTAGTCATTTTGAGGAAAATAAAATTGCAATGTAAATGTTTACTGCCTTCTCAGTTTTCCTTGAACACTGCGGCCCATAAACCTTAACCTGGCCATTGAAAGAAAATACTCGGCTGAATGATTATTCGATTGGACATAAAATACAAAACTTGAGCTTAATATCAACTTTCTGAAAGTTAAAGTTCCACAGATTGACATTGCAAGACAACACTTCAAAACTCCCTGCTTTAGCTAGTGAATCTGCTAATAAGAAAATTGTACCTGTTCTCAACAGTTTAGTGGTTTTCTGTATAACCACCATTGTTTGCCGTTTGAAACGTCGCCTTACTGTCCGATAGGTGTAGGTGGCAGTGCGTCGTTGTGGGCAAGTTGTGGAGATTCTTTGGTGATACACATATTTCTGGTATCGCCCACCTGGAGTAAACAATGTATTTTGGTTAATAAAGAAACTTTTGTCTCTGCATGGTTACATACTCCATTGAGAAAGTAACTGCAATCGTGACTAGATGTCTCCGAACGGTGCTATTATGCTTTTATTGTTGCAACAATAAAGTGCGCCATGAAGTTACGTATTTCTGATGCATAGTAAACATTTAATGTATTTTGTTATATAGAATTTAAGATGTTTATCACTTTGTAGATTATCCGTATGAATTCCCATCAAGCAGAACAAATGAATAGAAAAGTTCTGTTGGAAAAGGAAACAAAAAGGAAATAACCAGTTTTGAAGAAGTACACTGTTTCAGGTCTGTTGTTGTACGCAGCCACTGAAAGAGCTGCCCTTATTTTCCCGTTCAGCCCTGAAAAGCCACTTGCTATTGTTCGAGGATAGCCTCTGTCCATGACCCCATTCTGAAATCGCCAGTACTGTTCGCCCTGTAAATAAAACAAGAATGGTAAGTATGAAGCCTGAGCTTCATCCCCTTACGCCCCCATCTCAATGAATTTCGAGCTCGGCACGATGTTGAGCTCTTTTTCCGCCGCCTTCGTCTCCGTGCCCACTTCTCTGGCCAGGAGTCTTCCCCCCCGCACAACTGACCCTTTCTCCCGCTTGCAGAATTCCCGTTCTACCTGGACCCCTCCCCCTGGCCTCTTACCCTCTCTAGATCTTTTCATCGCTAGCTGCCGCCGTGACATCGGCCGTCTCCATTTCTCTGCTCCCCTCACTCACTCCAACCTCCCTCCCTCTGAACTTGCAGCACTCCATTCTCTTAGATCCAACCCTGACATTGTCATTAAACCCGCTGACGAGGGTGGTGCTGTTGTTGTTTGGCGTACTGACCTCTACCTAGCAGAAGCTGAACGCCAACTCTCGGACACCTCCTCCTACCTCCACCTGGACCATGACTCCACCACCGAACATCAAACCACCATTTCCAAGACTGTCACTGACCTCATCTCCTCTGGAGATCTTCCCCCCTGCTGCCACCAACCTCATAGTTCCCCAACCCCGCACAGCCTGCTTCTACCTCCTTCCCAAGATCCACAAACAGGACTGCCCGGGTAGACCCATCGTTTCAGCCTGTTCTTGCCCTACGGAACTTATCTCTTCCTATCTTGACTCTATCTTTTCTCCCCTTGTCCAGTCTCTTCCCACCTACATCCGCGACTCTTCGGACGCCCTCCGCCACTTTAACAGTTTCCTGGCCCCAACCGCTTCCTTTTCACCATGGATGTACAATCCCTCTACACCTCCATCCCCCACCCGGATGGCCTGAGGGCGCTCCGTTTCTTCCTTGAACAGAGGCCCGACCAGTCCCCATCCACCACGACCCTCCTCCGCCTGGCTGAACTTGTTTTCACATTGAACAACTTCTCCTTTAACTCCACTCATTTCCTCCAAATCAAAGGTGTTGCCATGGGTACCCGCATGGGTCCTAGCTATGCCTGCCTTTTCGTGGGCTATGTGGAACAATCTTTGTTCCAGTCCTACTCGGGTCCCCTCCCTCACCTCTTTTTCCGATACATTGATGGCTGTATCGGTGCCGTTTCCTGCTCTCGCCCCGAACTTGACAATTTCATTCACTTTGCCTCCAATTTCCACCCTTCCTTCACATGGTCCATAGCGGACTCTTCCCTTCCCTTCCTCGACTTCTCCGTCTCCATCTCTGGGGATAGGTTATCGACCAATATTCACTACAAGCCCACTGACTCCCACAGCTACCTGGATTACACTTCCTCCCACCCCGCTTCCTGTAAGGACTCTATTCCATTCTCCCAGTTTCTCCGCCTCCGCCGTATCTGCTCCGACGACGCCACCTTCCACACCAGTGCTTCAGACATGTCTTCCTTTTTCCGCAACCGAGGATTCCCCTCTACCGTGGTTGACGCTGCCCTCGACCGTGTCAGTTCTATCTCCCGCACTTCTGCCCTCACCCCTGCCCCTCCCTCCCGGAACCACGATAGGGTTCCCCTTGTCCTCACCTTTCACCCCACCAGCCTCCACATTCAACGGATCATCCTCCGGCATTTCCGCTACCTCCAAAGTGATCCCACCACCAAACGCATCTTCCCCTCCCCTCCCCTTTCAGCATTCCGCAGGGACCGCTCCCTCCGAGACACCCGAGTCCACTCCTCTATCACCCCAAACAGCCCTTCCCCTTCGCCTGGCACCTTCCCGTGCAAGCGGAGGAGATGTAACACCTGCCCCATACCTCCCCCCTTCCCACTGTCCAGGGCCCCAAACACCCCTTCCAGGTGAAACAGCGATTCACTTGTACTCTCGCAATCTAGTATACTGTATTCGCTGCTCACGATGCGGTCTCCTCTACATTGGGGAGACCAAACGCAGATTGGGTGACCGCTTTGCGGAACACCTCCGCTCAGTCCGTAAGGGTGACCCCGAGCTTCCGGTCGCCTGTCATTTTAATTCACTGCTCCATTCCCACTCGGACCTCACCGTCCTTGGCCTCTTGTATTGTTCCACAGAAGCTCAACGTAAACTCAAGGAACAGCACCTCATCTTCCGATTAGGCAGTCTGCAGCCTTCCGGACTCGATATCGAGTTCAACAATTTCAGATCATAAGCTCGGCCCCCATTTCATTTTCTCTTGTAATTGTTCCACTCCTTCCCCCCCCCCCCTTTCCTTTTGTTTCTCTCTCACACTTGGCAGCTATCTTTTGCCCTGCCAGTACACTTTACACCTAATCCCAGCCTATTACCATCTGGTCCAGCTTCTAATCTCTTTTACTTCTTTTGTTTCTTTTATTCTTTTGTCTGATCGCAGCCCTGCCTTCGATCTAGTTTCTTTCCTTTCCAGTTTTGAAGAAGGGTCCAACCCGAAACGTCAACTCAAATTTCTCTCCACGGATGTTGCCTGACCTGCTGAGTTTTTCCAGCATTTTCTGTTATTTCGGATTTCCAACATCTGCAGTATTTTGCTATCGTAATGGTAAGTGTGGACGCTGTTTTTGAAATGCAATGTGTAAATGGGCATGTTTACTCAACGAGGATGGAAATGCAAATTAAACACGTGACGTTAACTTGTCATTTTTGATAACCTATTTCAGTCGGTTCATTTTAAATTCATCCTATACAAATGGGCGATTTGAAGGAACAAGAAGATAATGAGCTCCTTAACACTTCATACTGCCCAGTATTTACAATATCTGAATTTGAGAGTACTGCACACTTTACGTGGCGGTGTTTTTACGCTGTGATTATCAACACGAACATCCTTGCAGTCTCTGCCCGTGCAACCGATCACCACCTGCGCATGCGCGCTGTTTGCCGAAGCTGCACCTGCGACCTGGGCCATGCTTTTCCCGGCTCAGTAAGGAGGTTACTGGCTCCGTTAGTGGTGGTGGGGGGGGAGAGATCCGGCTTTGGGGGTGGGGTGGGGGAGAGATCCGGCTTTTGGGGGGGGGGGAGAGAGAGATCCGGCTTTTGGGGGGGGGGGGAGGAGAGAGATCCGGCTTTGGGGGGGGGGGAGAGAGAGGGAGACAGACTGGGGGAGGGGGGGGAAAGTTAACCAAGAATAATACTTAAATTACAGTCGTGGAAAGTAAATGCAATTGATGTAAACTAGATAAACAAATTTCAGCTCTTGACCCATTTACTTTGTAGCTGAAAAGCGGTTAATGCAATTTCCTTTATTTTTCAGCTGAGCTACCTCATTCCCCAGTTTCAGGGGCTTATTTGGTTTGGTGGCCTGCCACTATGGAATTCACTCACTCACTCGTACGTGCTCACTTGCGTGGTCACTACTGTGTACACGTCTTGCAGAACTAGTTTCTAAACCGTGTTCCTATTATCTGCAGTGAGTGCAACCAGCTGGTACGGTGTCCTCCATAACGACACCAGAGGGAGTGTTCATCAGGTCTTCAAACCTTAAGTAGTGTACCGGGGATTTGTGATCAACTGCAGGAATTTCAGTTAGACCAACACAGAACCCATCTTTCAATAACAGCCCATTTCAAGAAAGAGGTGGGCCTAGTTTCTCTCATTTGACAGGTTTGTGTGTTGCAGACAGAATATTCCATTCGAGCATGTTCAAGTTGAAGAGGCGAGAGACTGGGTGGGAGAGAGAGACCTGGGGGATTGGGGGGGGGGGAAGAGAGACCTGGAAGGGGGGGGTGGGGAGGGAGAGAGAGACGGGGGTGGAGAGGAGAGAGAGACGGGGGGGTGGAGAGAGAGTGTGACCGGGGGGGGTGGGAGGGAGCGAGAGACCGGGGGGGGGTGGCGCGGGGAGGGAGAGATGGGGGGCTGGAGAGGAGAGACGGTCGGTGGGGGGAAGGGAGAGAGAGAGACGTGGGGGGGGGGAAGGGAGAGAGAGACTGGGGGGGGTGGAAGGGAGAGAGAGACTGGGGGGGGGGGGGAGAAGAGAGAGGGGATCTGGGGGAGCGGTAGGGGGAGGAACTGTAGGGAGAGGGAGGTAGACACAGGCAGACCCGGCTACCAAGAGAGGACAGGATATGCTCTCACTGCAGTCAGGGAGTGGTGGAGACAGAGATGCACTTCCTCACAGCTTGTAGAAAATATCAGGGCATAAGGGAGAATTTCTACCCAAAATTCACAAAAATATGCCCGGAATTCAGAAATTTGAATGACGACCAAAAACTCCCATACCTACTAGGGGAAGAGAGAAATTGTGTAACCTTAGCGGCACACTACGTTACAGCTTGCCATAAACAGAGGGACAACCACTAAATATAAGAAAAGAGTATATACAAATTATATGAATGTATATTTATACACTCAGGGATATATCTGTACACTATGGATAGATCTGTATTTTTGTGTACAACCATGAATGTTTTTTGATGCTTTGGCAACATAAGATGTACCTTGTCATGCCAATAAAGCGATTTGAATTGAATTGAATTGAATTGAGAGGGCATGGCAGAGAGAGGGGGGGAGGGGCTGCTTCAGTTGCAGGTTGTGCTAGCCACGACTGAATGCGGAGAGCCAATTGAATGAGATTGCAAATGCAGGGGCCCAGTTTCTTGCGCCTACAGGAAATGGCCTTAACCCAAAGGCGCACTTGTACACCCTATTTTCATGAGTTTAGGATGCTGTTCACTCTAGGTCGGTTGCTGTCCAATTCAGATCTTCGTAGGTCTTCTAAGCTGCACTTCTACATTAGTTGCATAAACCTGATTCCATCAAGCAGTCGGTCACCAGCTCCGAGGAACCTGATCTGGAATCCACTGCTTGCAAGAGTGGTGGAAGTGGAATCAATAGTAACTTTCAAAAGATAATTGGATAAATACTTGAAAAAGAAACATTTGCAGGGCCGTGATGAAAAGAGCAGGGAAGTGGGACTAATTGGATTGCTCTTTCAAAGTGCCTGTACAGGCACGATGGGCCAAATGACCTCTTCTGTGCTGTTCGATTCCATGAACCTTGATTTAGAACAGCAGCAGGAAGAAAGTCTCGGTTTGAGGGCTTGGTTCCACTTTAAGAGTAAAATTTCTGAGGAAACATTAAGTCCACAACCGTTCTGTGTTACAGCAATTATCAACTCCATTAAATGCAATCTTATTTTGGTGTCAATTCGGTCCCTTCATCAGGTGAGCAACGGAAAAGAGGAATTGAAGTATACTTCAGAGATGTTTACCTTGAAGAAAAATGTTTTCCCATTGCAATTGCACCTTGTGAAGGCTGTATCTATTGGAGATGGAATTCCCCACACGTCGGAAATCCTACGAGGATATCCCAATGCTTGTCCTTTCTGGTTTATCATCCAAAACAAATGACCTACAAACATACAAGCAAACTTCAGTTGATGCAGTGCATGCCGGTTTGTGAATAGCTCTGTCAAATGGAAAAATGACTGGTTGGTTTGTAGGGACAGTTTAGACTGGTTATTACTTTATAATTATGATTATTAGGATAATGATCCACAACGTGATCAGCAGTGCGCATTTAATGCCATGTTTCTTTATTGCCAAAGGCTGTTGGATTTGTATTAATTGACTAAATCCAGTATTCCAATAGAAAACATTGCACAGCACCACCCAGTCTCCCCTGACAGTTTATTGATCTCTCTTGGAAAGGTGGTGAGCTGCAGCACTTTCCAGATCTATCAAAACTCACTCATTCGGAGTGGCATTCACTCATTCTGGTTTAAAAATATGAGCTACTCTTAAAAATGAACACAGTTGTGTGTGTTAAATGGGCTTGTGATCTGTCCCACTATTTTTAATGATGTCTCTCTTCTGACATTCACCCAGAGTTGAGGATCTGGCACTTTCCCAGAGGTGGAGCTAAACTGCAATGTTATGTAACTTTCTGTGGGTGTTACTGAGTGGCACTGGCAGAACTTTGGTAACTTGCCACCGAGTTACCTTTCCCCTTGAGGGACTGATATGACTAAAGACGTCTTATAGGGCCCTGGTGAGACCACACCTGGAGTATTGTGTACAGTTTTGGTCTCCTTACCTAAGGAAAGATATACTTGCCATAGAGGGAGTGCAACGAAGGTTTACCAGACTGGTTCCTGGGATTGGGGGGATTGTCCTATGAGGAGAGATTGAGTAGACTAGGCTTATATTCTCTAGAGTTTAGAAGAATGAGAGGTGATGTCATTGAAACATACAAAATTCTTACAGGACTTGACAGGGTAGTTACAGGGAGGATGTTTTCCCTGGCTGGGGAGTCTAGAACCAGGGGTCACAGTCTCAGAATAAGAGGTCGGCCATTTAGGACTGAGATGAGAAGAAAGTTCTTTACTGAGAGGGTGGTGAATCTTTGGAATTCTCTACCCTAGAGAGCTGTGGAGGCTCAGTCGTATATTCAAGACAGATCGATAGATTTTTGAATATTAAGGGAATCAAGGGATATGGAGATAGTTCAGGAAACTGGAGATGAGGTAGAAGATCAGCCTTGATCTTATTGAATGGCAGAGCAGGCTTGAAGGGCCAAATGGCCTACTATTTCTTATGTACAGGGGACCCATGAAGAAAGTACTACAGAATGGGCACAAAAATAATTACAACTGGTGGTTGTTAAGGATCTTTAAGTGCCATTTTCAGTGGAGCGTGCTTCCCCAGTGCCAAGTGCCACTCAAAACAGTGGAAAATATTACTTAAAATTATGCCACAATGTTGGAACAAACAACTTGTGTACATATTGGTTATTGAGATGCGGGGAATACAGCAAGACAGTTTATCCGGAGTTGCTTGACATTAAAAGTCAGCTGCATAGTGTGGGACTGGAGTCACGTGTAAGTCAGACCAGATATGGGTGTCGGGTCTCTTCACTAAAGAACATTAGTGACCAGTTAGGTTTTTACAACAATCTAGCAGCTTTCATGGTTTTTTTTGGTTCTAGCCCACAAATTACCACATTTATTGAGCTCAGTTACATAACCTGTTACAGGGGGATTTGAACTCATTACCTCAGGGTTGCTCATCCAGTATCATAACCATTAGACTACTCTAAACATGTATATATTACCACTAAAAAGAAGAAACTGCAAATGCGTGATATCTGAAATTAAAGCAGATAATGTTAGAACTACACCCGGTCTTGTCAGAATCTAAAGAGAAACGTTCAACCCTTTGTCAAAACTGCATTTTATTACAAACAGCAATTATATTTACAAAAATTTGTTTAACAACTTACCTCTAAAAACATATGTAGTCCCATTGTGTAGCGTTGTTAAAGCATCTGAAGGCTTCTTATTACACAAATTGGGATCGTTAAGACGGTCTAAAATAGCAAGCGTTATGAATAATTGTGAGGCCCAAAACTTTAAAAGTTAAAGAAATTATCCACATTTCATTGACAAAACGGTTAGCATTTTATAGTAACACATGTTAGTTCACACTTAATTGGACAATACATTGACAGCTTCATGTTCAGGACAATTAAACTTCTTGTTACAGGGTGGCCTGTGGTGCAATGTCTTAGAGCACCAATACTCTGTGCCACATTGGGAGCCATATATGTCGCACAACGCAGGATTTTGATGACTTCAATGTTTGATTGTGTTGCCATGCTGTAGCATTCTCCCAGCGAGAGAATGCAATGAAAAATGTCACCACTAGGTAAAAATTGAAGATGTTTAAACAGTCTTTTCCAAATGATAAAGAATTGGGTGGATGTGGGAACATTATTTTTGAACCAACAAAATAGAACTGGGAAAGGGAAATTCCCTATTATGACATATATAAATACATAGAATCATAGGAATTATATCACAAAAGGAGACCATTTAGCCCATCACACTTGTGCTAGTGTTGCCTCTTCAGTTGGAGCCATCTACACTGTTTCCATTCCTCTTTATCCTTTTATATTCTTTCTTTTCAAATAATTATACAGTTCCTTTTAAAATGATTGCCTTTGCCTGTGTGACCATTTGTGATAAAACATTCCATTCTAATAACCCTCTGAAAACATTTTCTGTAATTTCCCCTTCAATCTTCCAAAGTCAATGCCTCCTTCTTATCAATTTATTGTCTATTGGAAACAATTTCTACTTGCCCTCCTAAAGCCGTTCAGAATTTTGTAAACTTCCATTAGATTCCCCTTAAATCTGTTCCAGTGAAAGAAGCCCCAATATTTTGAATCATTCTTCATAACTATAACCCCTCATTCCTGGTATTCTAGTGAATCTTTGTATCCTTTCCTAGATTCTACCATCCTTCCTACAGTGGAGTACCCAATACTGTGTACCCAACTCAGTCTTGCACAAATTCAACATTTGATTTTGTATCCAGTGTCCCTTTAAATAAACTCCAGAATCTCCTTCGCCTTTTTGTGGCTTTTTCTATCTGTACTCCCGCTACTAAAGATCTTTATGCCTCCTACATCTCTCAGTTTTTTTTCTGCTAAAACATATAATAAATCTTGCTGCTTAGAGTATACATATGTGCTTTTTCTCAAAATGTATTGCTTCACATTTCTTTGCATTGAACTGTATCTGCAACTTACCCACCTAGTCACCTGAGCTGCGTGACTTCTTCCTCACTGTTTCCTATGCCTCCTAATTTGGTAACAAATTTTTAAAAAACATTCTAATGCCTATGTCTTATAATTTATATAAATGGAAAACAAAAGGGTTCCCAGCACAGATTACGGGGGTGCAATATCACCCACATCCTGCAACTTCAAAAAAATAAATAAAATCCAGTTAACCTAACCCATCTCTATCCAGTCTGCTATATTTCCTTTAATAGCATATGCTTGGATTTTCGTAATGTCGTCTGAAACCCTTTCCGAAAAGCCATTTATACAGCATTCGCTACATTTCCATCTACACACTGTGATATGTTTGAAAAATTCAATTAAACTAGTCAAGTAATACCTGCCCTTTACAAATTAATGCTGACTGTCTCCAATTAACCCCTTATTTTTAAGTGTTCACTAATTTCATCCAGTATGATGAACTTTTATTCACAACCGAGGTAAGATTAACTGGCCTACAATTTTCTTATCCTTCCATGTAACACTGCCGCTTTCCAGTTCTTCAGCACAATTACAATTTCCAAAGTTTTTTGGGGAAAATTAAATATTGAATTCACTATCGTCATCCAATCTGTCTTTGTTTTCAAGGCCTGGTAACTTTTCTCTTTTCATTCCCATTAATTTATATGGTAAGTTTAAAAAAAATCTTTATCTTTAGTAATGGCTGTTCTTCATCCTTATTGGGTACTGCTACAGGCCTATTTTTCTTTTAATTTGTTTGCGGCATATGGGCGACACTAGCCTCATTTATTGCCCATCTCAAGTTGCCATGAGAAGGTGGTGGTGGGCCTTCTCCTTGAACTGCTCCAGAGGGCATTAAACATCAGCCATATAACGCAGGAGTGGATTCACATGTAGGCCAGGGCAGATAGGGTTGAATGAACTGGTTGTGTTTCTACAAAAAGAAAGTAGCTTCCATGGTTATTTTTCTGGTGCGAAACCACAAAGTATTAGATTTATCGAATTCAGTTTCACTACTTGCCATGGAGCAATTGGGTTGCTAGTCCATATCATAACTAATAGGCTACAGGACCACCTTCTGTATATAAAAAAAATGAGTTGCAGTAATCAGTAAGCATCACTCTCATTCCTTCATTCTCGAGCACAAGATGACATTTTTCATCTCTTAAGTGATCTCATTCCTTTGATTTATTTTACTTCTTGCGTGCATCTAGAAGCCCTATCTGCCTTAAGCTTTTCTGTTCTTGGTTCTGAAATAGATACCCTCACCATTAATTATCATGTTTGAATAATAATGATATGCAATTAGTGAAAGAATCATGTGTGGAAAGGAATTTACCTGTAATCAGCACAGTAATCTGTGCATCAGATTACTTAAAGAACATAAGAAATAGGAGCAGGAGTAGGTCAATCGGCCCCTCGAGCCTGCTCCGCCATTCAATAAGATCATGGCTGATCTGATCCTAACCGCCAATCTACTATCACAGAACCATCTCCTGAATCTAACAGAATTAGACACACGAAATAGGAGCAGGATCAGGCTACACGGCCCCTGGGCCCGCTCCGCTACCCACAGGGCCATGTCCGATCCGAACCTAGACTCATGTCCAAATTCCTGCCCGCTCCCCGTAACCCTTAATTCCCTTTACTTCTAGGAAACTGTCTATTTCTGTTTTAAATTTATGTAATGATGTAGCTTCTACAGCTTTTTGGGGCAGCATATTCCATGGACCTACCACCCTCTGAGTGAAGTAGTTCCTCATCTCATCTCAGTTTTGAAAGAGCAGCCCCTTATTCTAAGACTATGCCCCCTAGTTCGAGTTTCACCCATCATCGGGAACATCCTCCCCGCATCCACCCGATCCAACCCCTTCACAATCTTATATGTTTCAATAAGATCGCCTCTCATTCTTCTGAACTCCAATGAGTAGAGTCCCAATCTACTCAACCTCTCCTCATATGACCACCCCCTCATCCCCGGGATTAACCGAGTGAACCTTCTTTGTACTGACTCGAGAGCAAGTATGTCTTTTCTTAAGTATGGACACCAAAACTGTATGCAGTATTCCAGGTGCGGTCTCACCAATACCTTGTACAACTGAAGCAATACCTCCCTATTTTTATATTCTATCCCCCTAGCAATGAAAGCCAACATTCCATTGGCCTTCTTAATCACTTGCTGCACCTGCATACTAACCTTTTGAGTTTCGTGCACCAGGACCCCCAGATCTCTTTGTACTTCAGTACTTTCCAGTTTCTTGCCATTAAGATAATAACTTGCTCTACGATTTTTCCTGCCAAAGTGCATAACCTCACACTTTCCAGTATTGTATTCCATCTGCCAAATCTCTGCCCACTTACTTAGCCTGTCTATGTCCCCTTGCAGGTTTTTTATGTCCTCCTTACTCACTACTTTCCCTCCCATCTTAGTATCATCTGCAAACTTTGATATGTTACACTCGGTCCCCTCCTCCAAATCGTTAATATAGATTGTAAAGAGTTGGGGACCCAGCACCGACCCCTGCGGAACACCACTAGTTACTGATTGCCAGTCTGAGAATGAACCATTTATCCCAACTCTCTGCCTTCTGTTAGATAGCCAATCCTCTATCCATGCCAGAATATTACCCCCAATCCCGTGATTTTTTATCTTAAGCAATAATCTTTTGTGTGGCACCTTGTCAAATGCCTTTTGGAAGTCTAAATACACTACATCCACTGGTTCCCCTTCATCCACCCTATATGTTACTTCCTCAAAGAACTCCAGCAAATTTGTCAAACATGACTTCCCCTTCATAAAACCATGCTGACTTTGTCCTATTAAATTATGATTATCCAAATGTCCTGTTACTGTCTCCTTAATAATGGACTCCAAAATTTTACCTACCACAGATGTTAGGCTAACCGGTCTATAGTTTCCAGCCTTCTGTCTACTGCCCTTTTTAAATAAGGGTGTTACATTAGCAGTTTTCCAGTCTGCCGGGACCTTTTCCTGATTGATACTCCGTCCAACAGAGTTGCAACTCTTCGGAGGCCTATAGACTACGCCCACTAGTGTTTTTTTCCCCTTATTATTCCTTACCTCCACCCAAACTGTTTCATTATCCTGATCTTTTGACCCAATATCATTTCTCTGTATTACAGTGATTCCTTCCTTTATTAACATATAGTCACCCCACCTCCCCTTCCTTCCTGCCTGTCCTTCCTGATCGTTAAATAACCTGGTATGTTTAATTCCCAGGCATTGTCACCCTGCAGCCATGTTTCTGTAATGGCCACAAGATCATACCCATATGTAGTTATTTGTGCCATTAACTCATCTATTTTGTTACGAATGCTATGTGCATTCAGATAGAGAATATTCAAAGATGTTTTGTGACACTTAGTTCCTGCTTTTGCCCTTTTTATTACTTTACCTTTTATTCCATACCTTCTGCCCCTTCCTGACACGCTCTGGTTTTTAATTTCCCCACTGCTACCTAAGTCTATGACCTTCTCTGTTGTCATTTTTATTATTTGCTCTCTAGGAACCTCCCCCCCACTAGTTAGTTTAAAGCCCTCTCTACAGCCCTAGTTATATGATCCGCCAGGACTCTAGTCCCAGCACTGGCCAAGTGAAGTCCATCCCAACGGAACAGCTCCCTCCTGCCCCAGTACTGGTGCCAGTGTCCCAGGAAGCAAAACCCATTTCTCCCACACCAGTCTTTGAGCCACGCACTTAACTCTCTAATTTTATTTGTCCTAGCCAAATTCGCTCGTGGCTCAGGTAATAATCCATTATTACCCTTGAGGTTCTGTTTTTTAACTTGACCCCTAGCTGCTCATACTCCTTTAACAGAACCGGCTTCCTAGTCCTATCTACGTTGTTTGTACCAACATGGACCACGACAACTGGATCCACCCCCTCCCATTGCAAGTTTCTTTCCAGCCCAGAGGGGATGTCCTTAACCCTGGCACCAGGTAGGCAACACAGCCTTCGGGACTCTCGCTCTCGGCTGCAGAGAACTCTATCTATCCCCCTAATAATACTATCCCCTACCACTACAACATTTCTATTTACTCCCCCCTCTTGAATGGCCCCCCGTTCCACGGTGCTGTGGCCAGGTTGCTCATCCTCCCTGCAGTCCCTGCTCCTGTCCCCACAGGGAGTAAGAACCTCGAACCTGTTGGACAAGAGCAAGGGCTGCGGCTCCTCCAGCTCTACCTCCTGGATCCCCGTACCTGCCTCACTCGTAGTCACACCATCCTGCCCCTGACCATGGGCTACATCTGAATTAATTAGCTTCATAGGTGTGACCACCTCCTGATACACAGAGTCCAGGTACTTCTCCCCCTCCCTGATGTGTCACAGTGTCTGAAGCTCAGACTCCAGCTCATCAACACGGAGCTGGAGTTCCTGTAGTAGCAGACACTTGTCACAGACGTAATCACCGTGAGCCTCAATGGGGTTCACCGGCTCCCACATCTCGCAACAGTAACACATCACCTGCTCCATTCTATGTAATTAATTAAATTTTTTATTGTTAGTTTTGGACACCCTCTGCCCGATTTTAGATGCTAGTATCCCCTTTAATTAATTGGATTTAAATTAAATCAATCCCTCTAGTTACACCAGTTAAATGGTTTACCAACAGTCACTCTGCACCAGAAAGGCCTTATTAACTACAACCCACAGAGTTAAAGTTTGAAAAGAGCACCTAACACCCCACTTACCCAAACTCACACTTACCCAAACTCAGAGCACTCTTTGATGACTCACACTCAGTGCTTGCTCGCACTAGGACTGGTCTTTTTATACTGTTTGTTTGTTTACAGCCAAATGAGTCACTGTGGTAAACCACTGTTATTGTTGTTGTTGTTGTTGCACACTGTTGTACCTATGCATGCCTCAGCATGTCTCTGCTGGCTCCGCCCCTGGCTCCACCCACAGGCCCAGGTATAAAGGTGATTGCTCTGCAGCCCCCTGCCTTCTTGGAACCCAGTCAACCACGAGAGGCATGCTCTGTTCTTTGCTAATAAAAGCCTTTTAGTTACTCTCCTAACTCTCCGTCTTTTATGAGTAATTGATAGCGCATCAGTCACCCCTGCTGATTGGTTAGAAAACTGGTTTCCACTGTCTGCTGTGCCAATTTACTCCTACTGCAGTGTAACCTTGTTTTACTCTTCTTAAACCAACAGAATCCCAAATATTTAACTTTTCCCCTTTACTTAAACTGCTTAAGTAATCTTATCAAGAATGATTTAAAGAGAAACAACAATTAAAGAACTCTCACACTTACCCAAACTCAGAGCACTCTTTGATGTGCAGCATAGATTTTCTCAATGTGTGCACAGTGCACCACAGCCAGTAAATTGTATGCCCTACCTTCATATGACAGGGTTTTCATAGTTGTTTGACTTCTGAGTGCTGGTGATGGTAATGTAACATTAGTTACCATATTATCATCACTGTCTTGGGGTACATTAGCAGGAGTGGTCACCTATGAAATGAAAGACATTTTAGTGCTTTTATCTGATGGAGGAGCAAGCTTTAATATATGCACTGCTGTGGATATAGTTTACTTGATTATATTAACTAAAATGGTGATCTTTTGCTGAGCTCACCTCTGCGACAACAAGTGTGAGGAGCTCATGGACTTCTTTATCTCTAAGATTGAAACCATCCGTTCAGCTGCCTCTGCCACTTCCCTTCCTTCCCCTAGCCCACCGGGCCAAACTTCCTCTAAGGTTCCCCCCTGCCCTAGCCCTGAACTCGCATCTTTCTCCAGTTTCTCTCCAATCTCCCCATATGACCTCTCCATGCTCATCTTGTCCATGAAACACTTCCTGTTCCCATCAAACTGCTGACCAGCCAACTTCCTTTTCTGGCTCCCATGTTAGCTGACATTTTTAACGGTTCTCTCCTCAGGTACTGTCCCGCTCTCCCTCAAATCTGCTGTCATCACCCCCTCCTCAAAAAACCAACCCTTGACCCCTCCATACTTGCAAACTACTGCCCCATCTCCACCCTCCCTTTCCTCTCCAAAGTCCTTGAACGTGTTGTCACCTCCCAAATCTGTGCCCATCTTTCCCACAATTCCATGTTTGAATCTCTCCAATCAGGTTTCCACCCTTGCCACAGCACCGAAACGGCTCTCATCAAAGTTACAAATGACATCCTTTGTGACTGTGACAAAGGTAAACTATCCCTCCTCATCCTTCTAGATTTGTCTGCAGGCTTTGACACAGTTGACCACTCCATCCTTCTCCAACGCCTCTCCACCGTTGTCCAGCTGGATGGGATTGCACTCGCCTGGTTCCATTCTTGTCTATCTAATCGTAACCAGAGAATCACCTGCAACAGCTTCTCTTCCAGCTCCCGCATCGTTACCTCTGGTGTCCCCCAAGGATCTATCCTTGGCCCCCCTCCTATTTCTCATCTACACGTTGCCCCTTGGTGACATCATCCGAAAACGCAGCGTCAGTTTCCACATGTACGCTGACGACACCCAGCTCTACCTCACCACCACGTCTCTTGACCCCTCCACGGTCTCTAAATTGTCAGACTGCTTGTCCGACATCCAGTTCTGGATGAGCAGAAATTTTCTCCAATTAAATATAGGGAAGATCGAAGCCATTGTTTTTGGTCCCTGCCACAAACTCATTTCCCCAGCCACTGACTCCATCCATCACCCTAACATCTGTCTGAGACTGAACCACACTGTTTGCAACCTTGGTGTCATATTTAACTCTGAAATGAGCTTCCGACCACATGTCCACAGCATAACTAAGATTGTCTATTTCTACCTCCGTAACATCGCCCATCTCGGCCCTTGTCTCAACTCATCCACTGCTAAAACACTCATCCATGCCTTTGTTACCTCCAGACTTGACTATTCCAATGTATTCCTGGCTGGCCTCCCACATTCTACCCTACGTAAACTTGAGGTGATCCAAAACTTGGCTGCCCGTGTCCTAACTCACACCAAGTTTCGGTCGCCCATCACCCCTGTGCTCACTGACCTACATTGGCTCCAGGCTAAGCAATGCCTCAATTTCAAAAACCTCATCCTTGTTTTCAAATCCCTCCCTGGCCTCGCCCGTCCCTATCTCTGTAATCTCCTTCAGCCCCACAACCCCCTGAGATATCTGCGCTCCTCTAATTCTGCCCTCTTGAGCATCCCTGATTATAATTGCTCAACCATTGGTGGCTGTGCTTTCTGTTGCCTAGGCCCTAAGCTCTGGAATTCCCTGCCTAAACCTCTCTACCTCTCTCCTCCTTTAAGATGCTCCTTAAAACCTACCTCTTTGACCAAGCTTTTGGTCACCTGCCCTAATTTCTCCTTATGTGGCTCGGTGTCAAATTTTTTGTCTTATCATACACCTGTGAAGCACCGTGGGACATTTTACTACGTTAAAGGCGCTATATAAATACAAGATGCTGTTGTTGAGCTGAAAGGTTCTGTAGGACAGGGTGCCTAAGCTTTTGGAGCAATGCCACAGCTATTGAGTGACCCATTATGATTATGTTGTTTTTGAGCCAGGCAGGAATATGGTGCTGGCATGCTTAGGAATCCTATTTGAGTCTTTTTTAACAGCTGCCTTAGGCGAGTCAGTTGCGCCAAGGCGATGAGCCCGGACATTAACCTCCCCTCCCACTCATAAGAGTCTCAGATGGATGAAGTGAGCACTCTTTATGAAAGGCACTTCCCTCCAAAATATTCTGTTGCCAGAAACAGCTGATCCACTGTTGGGAATGAAACAAACTCTTCGTAACTCTCACACTGGAAGCACATCAGGCTGACGCCCTCCTCTCACAATCAGCAGTGTTGGTTTCCTCCAGTCGACTTGCAGTGTCTTAGATTCCTGACTGGAGATGGAGAGGAGGGGAGTGTCAGCTTGGTGTATTCTGCTGAGAGAGCCAGCAGCACTGTCTGATTATTTTATTCCTGACTGGAAGATCAGCTGCTCTCTTTTAAAGAGGTGAAAACTTCTCGTTACTAGCAGTTGCCTCACTCCTTTGTGGCTTTGTAGTGGGAGCAGGATAATCGGTTTTGAGCTAGAACAATTTTTTTAATGAGCTATTCTGACAATATGTAATTGGAAAGTGAGCTGAATTCAGCCTCCAAGTTGGACATCCCAGTTGCAAGGTTCACATCAGTTGAGATAGATATTTGCACTGAGATGCACAGGCGTACAGATTCTGCATGAGTATTATTGGAGATTGCAATAATTAAAAATGATCATTTGTATGGATGCTAGTGTAGGAATCTTAGAAATAATGGGCTGCACAGTTTTGTTTTTACTTACATTGTTAAGATCTTTTACCGTATATTTATCAGGAAGAATAGGCTTTACAGTTTCTGTTGGCGAATCCATGGCGGCTTCTTTCTCCAAGGATTTAGAATCCGTGGTACCATCTTCAGGAACAGTGGGTTTTGTTGTTCCTTCTTTCCCCAAGGATTTAGAATCCGTGGTACCATCTTCAGGAACACTGGGTTTTGTTGTTCCTTCTTTGTCCAAAGATGTAGAATCCGTGATACCATCTTCAGGAACAGTGGGTTTTGTTGTTCCTTCTTTCCCCAAGGATTTAGAATCCGTGGTACCATCTTCAGGAACACTGGGTTTTGTTGTTCCTTCTTTGTCCAAGGGTGTAGAATCCGTGATACCATCTTCAGGAACAGTGGGCTTTGTCGTTCCCTCCTTGTCCAGGGATTTAGAATCTGTGATACCATCTTCAGGAACAGTGCGTTTTGTCGCTCCCTCCTTGTCCAGGGATTTAGAATCTGTGGTACCATCTTCAGGAACAGTGCGTTTTGTCATTCCTTCTTTGTCCAAGGATGTAGACTCCGTGATACCATCTTCAGGAACAGTGGGTTTTGTTGTTCCTTCTTTCCCCAAGGATTTAGAATCCGTGATACCATCTTCAGGAACAGTGGGCTTTGTCATTCCCTCCTTGTCCAAGGATTTAGAATCCGTGATACCATCTTCAGGAACAGTGGGCTTTGTCGTTACATCCTTGTCCAAGGATTTAGAAACTGTGGTACCATCTTCAGGAACAGTGGGTTTTGTCGTTCCCTCCTTGTCCAGGGATTTAGAATCTGTGGTACCATCTTCAGGAACAGTGGGTTTTGTCGTTCCTTCTTTGTCCAAGGATGTAGAATCCGTGATACCATCTTCAGGAACAGTGGGCTTTGTCGTTCTCTCCTTGTCCAGGGATTTAGAATCCACGGTACCATCTTCAGGAACAGTGGGCTTTGTCGTTCCTTCCTTGTCCAAGGATGTAGAATTCGTGATACCATCGTCAGGAACAGTGGGCTTTGTCATTCCTTCTGTCTCCAAGGATTTATAATCCAATGTACTATCTTCGGGAACAGTGGGTTTTGTCGTTCCTTCTTTCTCCAAGTTTGGGAGCATTGTTACAGTTTCTTCAAGAGGAATGGGTTGTATTGTTGCTGCAATGTCTATGTTGTCAGGATCCACAGTGATAACTCCGCTTGGAGCAAAGGACGATGAAATTTCACGATCTAAGGTTGAAGGCCCTTCTGGAACAGTGGCCAGTGTTTCTTCTTTGTCCAAGGATTTAGAATCCGTGGTACCATCTTCAGGAACAGTGGGTTTTGTCGTTCCCTTCTTGTCCAAGGATTTAGAATCCGTGGTACCATCTTCAGGAACAGTGGGGTTTGTCGTTACCCCCTTGTCCAAGGATTTAGAATCCGTGGTACCATCTTCAGGAACAGTGGGGTTTGTCGTTCCCTCCTTGTCCAGGGATTTAGAATCCATGGTACCATCTTCAGGAACAGTGGGTTTTGTCGTTCCCTTCTTGCCCAAGGATTTAGAATCCGTGGTACCATCTTCAGGAACAGTGGGGTTTGTCGTTACCTCCTTGTCCAAGGATTTAGAATCCATGGTACCATCTTCAGGAACAGTGGGTTTTGTTGTTACCTCCTTGTCCAAGGATTTAGAATCCGTGGTACCATCTTCAGGAACAGTGGGTTTTGTTGTTCCTTCTCTATCCAAGATTATAGAATCCGTTGGACCATCTTCAGGAACAGTGGTCTTTGTCGTTCCTTCCTTGTCCAAGGATTTAGAATCCGTGGTACCATCTCCAGGAACAGTCGGTTTTGTTGTTACCTCCTTGTCCAGGGATTCTGAATCCATGGTACCATCTCCAGGAACAGTGGGTTTTGTCGTTCCCTTCTTGTCCAAGGATTTAGAATCCGTGGTACCATCTTCAGGAACAGTGGGGTTTGTCGTTACCTCCTTGTCCAAGGATTTAGAATCCGTGATACCATCTTCAGGAACAGTGGGCTTTGTCGTTACATCCTTGTCCAAGGATTTAGAAAGTGTGGTACCATCTTCAGGAACAGTGGGTTTTGTCGTTCCCTCCTTGTCCAGGGATTTAGAATCTGTGGTACCATCTTCAGGAACAGTGCGTTTTGTCATTCCCACCTTGTCCAGGGATTTAGAATCTGTGGTATCATCTTCAGGAACAGTGGGCTTTGTCGTTCCCTCCTTGTCCAAGGATTTAGAATCCGTGATACCGTCTTCAGGAACAGTGGGTTTTGTCGTTCCTTCTTTGTCCAAGGATGTAGAATCCGTGGTACCATCTTCAGGAACAGTGGGTTTTGTTGTTCCTTCTTTCCCCAAGGATTTAGAATCCGTGATACCATCTTCAGGAACAATGGGTTTTGTTGTTCCTTCTTTCCCCAAGGATGTAGAATCCGTGATACCATCTTCAGGAACAGTGGGCTTTGTCATTCCCTCCTTGTCCAAGGATTTAGAATCCGTGATACCATCTTCAGGAACAGTGGGCTTTGTCATTCCCTCCTTGTCCAAGGATTTAGAATCCGTGATACCATCTTCAGGAACAGTGGGCTTTGTCGTTACATCCTTGTCCAAGGATTTAGAAACTGTGGTACCATCTTCAGGAACAGTGGGTTTTGTCGTTCCTTCTTTGTCCAAGGATGTAGAATCCGTGATACCATCTTCAGGAACAGTGGGCTTTGTCGTTACATCCTTGTCCAAGGATTTAGAATCCGTGGTACCATCTTCAGGAACAGTGGGCTTTGTCGTTCTCTCCTTGTCCAGGGATTTAGAATCCACGGTACCATCTTCAGGAACAGTGGGCTTTGTCGTTCCTTCCTTGTCCAAGGATGTAGAATTCGTGATACCATCGTCAGGAACAGTGGGCTTTGTCATTCCTTCTGTCTCCAAGGATTTATAATCCAATGTACTATCTTCGGGAACAGTGGGTTTTGTGGTTCCTTCTTTCTCCAAGTTTGGGAGCATTGTTACAGTTTCTTCAAGAAGAATGGGTTGTATTGCTGCTGCAATGTCTATGTTGTCAGGATCCACAGTGATAACTCCGCTTGGAGCAAAGGACGATGAAATTTCACGATCTAAGGTTGCAGGCCCTTCTGGAACAGTGGCCAGTGTTTCTTCTTTGTCCAAGGATTTAGAATCCGTGGTACCATCTTCAGGAACAGTGGGTTTTGTCGTTCCCTTCTTGTCCAAGGATTTAGAATCCGTGGTACCATCTTCAGGAACAGTGGGGTTTGTCGTTACCTCCTTGTCCAAGGATTTAGAATCCATGGTACCATCTTCAGGAACAGTGGGTTTTGTTGTTACCTCCATGTCCAAGGATTTAGAATCCGTGGTACCATCTTCAGGAACAGTGGGGTTTGTCGTTCCCTCCTTGTCCAGGGATTTAGAATCCATGGTACCATCTTCAGGAACAGTGGGTTTTGTCGTTCCCTCCTTGTCCAGGGATTTAGAATCCGTGGTACCATCTCCAGGAACAGTGGGTTTTGTTGTTACCTCTTTGTCTAGGGATTTAGAATCCATGGTACCATCTTCAGGAACAGTGGGTTTTGTCGTTCCTTCCTTCTCCAAGTTTGGGAGCATTGTTACAGTTTCTTCAGGAGGAATGGGTTGTATTGTTGCTGCAATGTCTATGTTGTCAGGATCCACAGTGATAACTCCGCTTGGAGCAAAGGACGGTGACATTTCAGGATCCAAGGTTGCAGACCCTTCAGGAACAGTGGCCACTGTTTCTTCTTTGTCCAGGAATTTTGAATCTGTGGTACCATCTTCAGGAACAGTGGGTTTTGTCAATCCCTCCTTGTCCAAGTATTTAGAATCCGTGGTACCATCTTCGGGAACAATGGGCTTTGTCGTTCCCTCCTTGTCCAAGGATTTAGAATCCATGGTACCATTGGCAGGAACGGTGGGATTTGTCGTTCCCTCCTTGTCCAGGGATTTAGAATCCATGGTACCATCTTCAGGAACAGTGGGTTTTGTTGTTCCCTCCTTGTCCAGGGATTTAAAATCCATGGTACCATCTTCAGGAACAGTGGGTTTTGTTGTTACCTCCTTGTCCAGGGATTTAGAATCCGTGCTACCATCTTCAGGAACAGTGGGTTTTGTTGTTCCTTCTTTCCCCAAGGATGTAGAATCCGTGGTACCATCTTCAGGAACAATGGGTTTTGTCGTTCCTTCATTCCCCAAGGATTTAGAATCCGTGGTACCATCTTCAGGAACAGTGGGTTTTGTCGTTCCTTCTTTGTCCAAAGATGTAGAATCCGTGATACCATCTTCAGGAACAGTGGGCTTTGTTGTTCCTTCCTTGTCCAAGGATTTAGAATCCGTGGTACCATCTTCAGGAACAGTGGGTTTTGTCGTTCCCTCCTTGTCCAGGGATTTAGAATCTGTGGTACCATCTTCAGGAACAGTGGGTTTTGTCGTTCCCTCCTTGTCCAGGGATTTAGAATCCGTGGTACCATCTTCAGGAACACTGGGTTTTGTCATTTCCTCCTTGTCCAGGGATTTAGAATCTGTGGTACCATCTTCAGGAATAGTGTGCTTTGTCATTCCTCCTTTGTCCAAGGATATAGAATCTGTGATACCATCTTCAGGAACAGTGGGCTTTGTCGTTCCTTCTGTTTCCAAGGATTTATAATCCAATGTACTATCTTTGGGAACAGTGGGTTTTGTTGTTCCTTCTTTATCCGAGATATTAGAATCTGTGGTACCATCGTCAGGAACAGTGGGCTTTGTCGTTCCTTCTTTATCCGAGATATTAGAATCTGTGGTACCATCGTCAGGAACAGTGGGCTTTGTCGTTCCTTCTTTATCCGAGATTTTAGAATCCGTTGGACCATCTTCAGGAATAGTGGGCTTTGTCGTTCCTTCTTTGTCCAACGATATAGAATCCGTGATACCATCTTCAGGAACAGTGGGCTTTGTCGTTCCTTCTGTTTCCAAGGATTTATAATCCAATGTACTATCTTCGGGAACAGTGTGTTTTGTTGTTCGTTCTTTCTCCAAGTTTGGGAGCATTGTTACAGTTTCTTCAGGAGGAATGGGTTGTATTGTTGCTGCAATGTCTATGTTGTCCGGATCCACAGTGATAACTCTGTTCGGAGCAAGGGACGGTGAAATTTCAGGATCCAAGCTTGCAGATCCTTTTGGAACAGTGGCCACTGTTTCTTCTTTGTCCAAGGATTTAGAATCTGTGATACCATCGTCAGGAACAGTGGGCTTTGTTGTTCCATCTTTATCCAAGATTTTAGAATCCGTGGTACCATCTTCAGGAATGGTGGGCTTTGTCATTCTTTCTATATCCAAGATTTTGGAATCCGTTGGACCATCTTCAGGAACAGTGGGGTTTGTCATTCCCTCCTTGTCCAAGGATTTAGAATCCGCGGTACCATCTTCAGGCACAGTAGGTTTTGTCGTTCCCTCATTGTCCAAGTATTTAGAATCCATGGTACCATCTTCAGGAACAGTGGGTTTTGTCGTTCCCTCCTTGTCCAGGGATTTAGAATCCATGGTACCATCTTCAGGAACAGTGGGCTTTGTCGTTCCTTCTTTCTCCATGTTTGGTAGCATTGTTACACTTTCTTCAGGAGGAATGGGTTGAATTGTTGCTGCAATGTCTATGTTGTCAGGATCCACAGTGATTACTCCGTTTGGAGCAATGGACGGTGAAATTTCAGGATCCAAGTTTGCAGATCCTTCAGGAACAGTGGCCACTGTTTCTTCTTTGTCTATGTTTTCAGGATTTATGGTTGCAGACCCTTCAGGAATGGTGACCTGTGATCCTTCTTTGTCTAAGCTGCTTGGGTTTATGGTAACTGATTCATCATGGAAAGTAGCCTGTGTAGATCGATCTTTTATTCTCATAGGAACAAATTCTTCAGGGAGAATGGATATTTCTAATTCTGTATCCATGGTACTTGATTCTTCAGTCACAAAAGGATCATCTTCTATAGTGTTTTCCATAAGCCTGGAGGCATCCGTGTATTTTCCTAATTCGAAGCTGATGGGATTCATGGTGGTAGATTCTTCATTAATGCTTCCATTTCCTGGAAAAGTAAGATGAAACAAATCGGGAAAATGATAATTCACTACTCTTACTACGACATCTTTACTTTCTTATAACATTATCCTCCCTCATCTCCCATTGAAACCCTTAATATTTCATATAGATTCTAGGCAAAATTCTCAGCTATAACAATGACTTGCCACCCTGCACAGGTGATCTTCCTTTCTGCCCCTTGTTACTCATGATAATTTGAGGGGCGGGTGCGTGTTGGATGTCTGGCGATTCCACGTTTTAATATAAGATGGTCTTTTGTTAATGTCTTATCCCAGGGCAAGGGTTATGACATACTTTGTTTTTAGATTATGCATAGAATTCCATTCATCTCTCAATTGATCCTATTCCTGCCAGGTGGTTCTGCTGTGCCTTGGTAGCCCCTGTCCTGATGGCTGGCTTTCCCATGCCCTCACACAACTACATCCCCCACCTCTGCTGGATTCCTCTTTTTTGTGTGAGAGCACGATTTGCCTTTTGTTAGTTTGTGCCTAATGTTGACAGCAGTCCAGGACAGAGGGTTGCCTCCAAACTGTCCATTCCTAGTTTTCCCTGCCCCTTCCATTAAGCCTTCTGGTTCTACATGAATGTTATCTGGATGAGCAATAAATGGTGGCCTCGCCAGCATCACCAACATCCCAAGAAGAATTTTTTTTTAAGTCCAGTTTGATTCATTGTGCGTAAAGCACCTCGACATTTGCGAGACACAAGGCATGGTTTTCACATGCGGGCGAGACCAGAACTATTGTGGCCTTAATAGAAGGTGCAAAAAAGATCTACAAGGATCATACCAGAACTGAGAGGTTGTAACTATCAGGAAAGATTGAACAGGCTGGGGCTCTTACTGAGGGGTGACTTGATACAGGTCTTTAAGATTATGAAAGGGTTTGATAGGGTAAATGTAGAGAAGATGTTTCCACTTGTGGGGGAGACCAGAACTAGGGGCCATAAATGTAAGATAGTCACTAATAAAACCAGTAAGGAATTCGGGAGAAACTTCTTTACCCAGAGAGTGGTTAGAATGTGGAACTCACCACCTCGGAGTAGTTGAGGCAAATAGCATAGATGCATTTAAGGGGAAGCTGGATAAGCACATGAGAGAGAAAGGAATAGAAGGATATGTTGATGGGGTTAGATGAAGAGGGGTGGGAGGAGGCTCGTGTGGAGTATAAACACCGGCATAGACCATTTGGGCCGAATGGCCTGTTTTTATGCTGTAAATTCTATGTACTATGTACAGGGACTTCCTATTCTGGTCTCTGTCTGACAAGGTAGTTCTTCCGCAAACGAGGCAAGTAGCTTCCATTTATGGATTGTATTTTTCTCTGGTCTGTGTCAAAGGTCATTTGTTACCTGTGTGTCCCAATTTTCCTTACATCTCAAGATCCTTTGTTAATATAGCATTATCAATTGTTCCCCCTTCTTCTGTGCTTCTTAGAGCTAGGTTCCAACAGTTCAGAAAAAAGTTACTATAAATATTTTTGCAATTATCTATCCAGTCTAATGGTCCTCTGTCTTTGGCCTTATATAAAATGTTCTCCTTGTCATGGAAATTAAGGAGCCTGAGCACAGTGGAAAATATTGTGCATTATTATTTACTATGAAGCACTTCAATGCAGTAAATCCATTTTGAGTTAAAAAATGTAATCTGTCGAAGCCTGAAAAACAAAATATGACCGCGCTCACCTACACAATAAATATTAGTGTTTGAAAAACCTTCACAAAAGAGCAATACCGACACATGCCTAAATTCCTCGCTGTTAACTGTATCCCTGTCTTTCGGTATGTTAAAAAAAATTGCTTCATACTTGGCTTTATAGGTTCTTCCATGATTTTTGTTTCTTCGTCCAAATAGCTGGCAGAGTCTTGTTGAACCGCCGTATCGCTGATGGACTCGGGTAGTTTTGCTGTTGATGGCTTCCAAGTAAAGCTGGCGAATAGTGAAGTTGATCTGGTAGCTGGTATGAACGTTGTTGGACTTTTCCATGAATCTGCGATTAAAAACAATATGTTGAGTGAAGCTTGACATTTTATTTCTAAAGTATTATTTAACAGTTTTCATAATCAAAATGCAGCTTAGGCTAACAAAAAAGCAATAAAGGGAAAACAATTTCAAGTGATGTAAGAATGAATTATACTAGCAATGCCATTACGAGGTGTGAAATTGATTTTAAAAAACGTAATTATTCTGAAGTAAGCACATCCATAAATCCCTTCAACCCAGGAGCAAAATTCTTGGAATCAAGTTGGAAACAGCTGGATGCTGTGATGGGAACTTTAGTTTTGGATGCATGAGATAGGAAGGGTCAAATGGCTGCCCTCTTATCTATATTTGTAATTTTGCAGTGAAAAGAGGGGAAGCTTTCTGAATATTATAGAACTAGATTCAAATAAAATGTATGAATAAGCAGTAGTAGGGTTAAGATCAGGCTTTGTATAACTATTCTGCTCCACTCAATGGACAAAGATTGTTTTCCTGGAAAATGAGAGTGAGCTTTACAAGTATCAACACAAAACAAGCTAGATTTCCCCCCCCCACCCCCCAGATAGTTTTTAGATTTTACTGTTTGAGTTATCTGACCTTGTGACTGTTGCTTCTGGCTATAATATGTTGTTGTCCCTCCGAATGCACAGAAAGAAATGGAATAACAAATGAGGTGCGCTAACAGCTCCAGCTGCAGAACACTTTCCCCTACCTTTTCTACAATTTGCAACAAAATCAGGGCAGCATTCGCTGTACTCCATGCACTTGGAATCACACTGACATTTCCGACCACGCTCATGCATCTCTAAACAGCGTCCGGAGCATGAGGTTTCTGTACAAAGTCAAAACAGATACGCTATACAATACCACGTGAAAGAAGTACATACAACGTGTATTTTGTGCAGGCTGATCGGATGGTTAAATGCACCGTAGAGTATATTATCGAGCAACACAGACCAAGTAAGATCCCGGTCTGTGTTGAACCAGCTGGGAGAGTATTGGAGGTTGAGGAAGAGAACAATTGTTGGCCTCTGCCTTGTTGAGAGGGCAAAAAGTCCAGCATAGTTCTTTCTGCTAATCACCATCCACCGACTCTCGCTGGAAAGTGCGGATGCGCGGGTACTTTGCGTGAGAACAGGATCAGACTGGGCAGCGCAGCGCAGCCTGCCCTTACTCAAATACCTTGCTGACACATAAAGAATGGTCACTTGGCTGAGGTACGCAAGGGTGTCTGAGACCCCGTGGAATTGTATCCCAACATTGCATTCGGTAGAGCACAGGAGAAAATTGCCTGTGGAGCAATTCATTTTGTGTGTCAATTAATGGTGAACTAGTTACAATACTAACAAGACAGTAACTGATTACTGTCTTGTTTTGCACACTTTGTACAAAAATAATAAATTGCAGGACAACGGAGTATTACAGTTTAACTCTTTTATTAAGCAATAGGTCTGTGATCTTAGTCATACAGCATCATTGGGGAAAGCATGGCATTAGGACCCCTAGCCTGGGTCTTCAAAACAATAGTAGTCCTTACAGATGCCTGCAGGCCAATGACAACTCAGCATGTGATCACATGTGAATATAATAGGTATTCCTTACAGATGCCTGCGGGCCAATGATAATTCAATATGCAAATGTTACATCCCCTTTCTTTAAAAGAAAAATGTTATGCATTACTTTTAAACCTTTCTACATAATGTTCTCGGTAGCATAAACATATAAGTAAACTCAGCATTTAACTAGCACTGAAAACATCTCAACTTTTCAATAACGATGTACAGTTTTTTTTTAGGTCAGTGATCTGCCTACACCCTTTGACAGTTCACAAGTCAAGGATAACTCTAGGTTTGACCTCTCGTCCCGACCTTGTGTGGTATGGAACTGAGCATGTTCCTGAATTGGTCAACAATTCAGGTTCCGGTTTAGGTTCAGGTAAGTATGATGTGTTTTGTGTATTGCTTTGTTCATCACACTCTGTTGAACTGATCCTCTCGTCGGAATGACGGTGTTGTTCCTTGGTGTTCAGGAGGTGCCTGCGATTGCGACGGTACACCTGTCCTTCTGGGGTGCGGACGTGATACGATCGCTCAGTGTCAGCTGGCTGGATGACGCCTGCTGGCTTCCAGTAGTCATGCTCCTGGACTCTGACGGATTCTCCACTGTGCAGTGGCAGCAGTAGTCTAGCTGATCTGTCATGGTATCTCTTTTGGTGTTGCTGCCTCTGTACATGTTTTGCATGCACTTGCTTGCAGCTGACGACCTCTGGCTGCAGCTGCTGGTTGGTGCTTGGAAGGATTGAGCGAAGTCTGCGGCTCATCAACAGCTGTGCTGGTGACTTGAAGTTGTCAACCGGAGTGTTGCGGTACTCAAGGAGACTGATGTAGGGGTCTCTTTTGTCCGCTTTGGCTTTGTCCATGAGTGTTTTTGCAACCTGGACAGTTTTTTCAGCAAGGCCATTAATTTGAGGGTAATGTGGACTTGATGTGACATGTGTGAAATCCCATGCCTTGGCAAACGACTCGAACTCTTTTGATTTGTATTGGGGGCCATTGTCTGGGACTAAAGTCTCTACCATGCCATGCCTGGCAAAGGCTGCCTTTAGCTTGTGGATCACAGCTGCAGATGTGGTGCTGTGAAGCTTGTCCAGTTCAAAAAATCTGCTGTAGTAATCAACAGTCACTATGTAGTCCTCGTTGTTCCATGTGAACAGATCCATTGCCGCGACCTGCCAGGGCCTGTCTGGGATACGGTGAGGTATCATGGGCTCTTTGACATTTGATGGGTGGCGTTCTAGACAAATGAAACATTTTCCAACCATATCCTCAATGTGTTTGCACATTCCGGGCCAAAACATAATGTCACGTGCTCTTTGTTTGCATTTTTCCATGCCCATATGTCCAGCATGAATTTTTGTCAACATCTCTTCTCTGAGACTGCTAGGAATGATGATTTTCTCCCCTTTGAAGACGATTCCGTTGATTTGTGACGGTTCGTCTCTGTGGTTCCAGAATTCAGATATGCTCTGAGGGCATTTCCTCCTTTCCTCAGGCTTCATGTATGACTTTGCTCAGCAGTGTGAGTTGTGCATCTTTCTCTGTTCCTGCTCAGATCTCCTTCAGTTTTGAGTCACTCACAGATAAGCTGTTGTACACCATGTGCACCTGCACATCCATGCCTTCACGGAGGCTGCTGTCCTGGTAGCTAAGAGACTTTCTGGAGAGCTTGTCTGTGACAGGAATGTCTTTGCCTGGACGGTGAATGATTGTGAAGTCGTACTTCTGTAGCTGAAGGATCATTCTCTGTAGCCTTGGTGGGGCTGCGGCTAGTGGTTTCCTCATGATTGACTCGAGGGGCTTGTGGTCAGATTCCACAATGACTTGTTGGCCATAGACGTACTGGTGGA
The DNA here is from genome assembly GCF_052327205.1 of Somniosus microcephalus. Classification (NCBI taxonomy): domain Eukaryota; kingdom Metazoa; phylum Chordata; class Chondrichthyes; order Squaliformes; family Somniosidae; genus Somniosus; species Somniosus microcephalus. The sequence goes on along the minus strand of NC_140989.1, from coordinate 276,834,003 downwards.
AACGCTTACATCCAAACAGAATTGCATATAGCTCTCTCGATTTGAGCATAGTTGATTTCACTGTCTGAGAGAGATCTGGAAGCGTAGCCGATGGGCTTTCCTTCTTGCAGTAATACTGCGCCTAGTCCGTACTTTGACGCGTCCACTTGTAGTCTGAGCTCTTTGTTGGGGTCGAAGTAGGCAAGAACTGGTCCTGGTTCTCTGGTGAGTAGGTCTTTCATTTTCTGAAATGCTGTGTCATGTTGTTTGTCCCACAGGAACTCATTGGATTGTTTAAGAAACTGACACATGGATGCATTGATTTCGGAGAGGCTGGGGGCAAACTTGGCTAAGTAGTTAACCATGCCTAGTACTGTCTCTAGCTCTGCGCGGTTCTTCGGCGGCTCCATCTTCTTGATGGCGGAGATTTTCTATGGATCCAGCTTAATGCCATCAGCTGAGAGGCGATGCCCGAAATAACTGATCTCGGTGGATCCGATTATGCTTTTCTCGGGGTTGAGCCGGATACCTTTCTCCCGTGATCTTTGTAGCATCGCACGGAGGTTTCTGTCATGCTCCTCTCTATTCCTGCCAGAGATGAGGATGTCGTCTATGATTGTGACTACTCCATCGAGGCCTTCATAGGTTTCGTCGATCTTCCGCTGGAATTCATCCTGAGCTGAGATAAGACCAAATGGTAAACGCAGAAATCGGTTGTGTCCAAATGGTGTGTTGAACGTTGTTAGCTTAGATGACTCTTCTGTGAGCTTGATAGTCTAGTATCCTGATCGTGCGTCCATTACACTGAAGTAACGTGCTCCCACTAGCTTGGGTGTGATGTCATCTAGCGCTGGTAGAGGGTAGTGAGGGCGTTTGATAGCCTTGTTCAAATCTCTGGGGTCGAGACAGACTCTGAGCTTGCCTGTACGTGGTTTCTCAACCACTACTAACGCGTTGACCCACTCTGTCGGTTCTGTTTTCCAGATGATGATTTCTGTATTCTCCATGCTCTGCAGCTCCTCCTTCAGGCGACTACGTAGAGCAAGGGGTATCCTTCTCGGTGGGCAAACTACAGAGGTTGCTGCTGGGTCAAGGTGAATAGTGCATTCACCTGGGAATAGTCTGATTTCTTTGAAAACATCAGCAAACTCCTCCATGACTGTCTGCTTCTCAACTGGTGCTGTCAATGATAGCACTAGTTTGACGAGGTCCATGTCTAAACATGCCTCTAGACCTAGCACTGGAGGTGCTTGAGTGTCAACAATGTAAAAGTCCAACATAATGTCCATTTCTTTGTACTTGCATTTCATCACGCATGTGCCTTTTACAATGAGCTGCTCATCCCCATAGCTGGTCAGTCTGCATGAGGTGGGCTGTATCTCACACTCATCCTTCAAGCTGTGATACTCACTCAGAGGAATTACATTAACCTGAGCTCCAGTGTCTAGTTTAAACCTAAGCTCTGTGCCCTGTTTTCCTATCTCAATATCTGCAAAGGCTTGCTCAGTCTCTGAAATCTGTTTTTTCTGTGACACAGAATCAATAAACAGTTCCTCTGCATTTGGCTCTCTATCTGGCATTTGGCTGTCAGGCACTGTGTGTACTGCATTCCAAAAGCAGTCCTGCAAACTTTAGCAAAGTGGTTCTGTTTACCACATTTAGCACATTGCCTTCCTTTGGCAGGGCATTGCTCCTTTTCCCCGTGCATCTTGTTTCCACAATATCCACAGTTTTTGAAGCGTTTTATGTCTGTGTCGCTCATTTTAAAAACTCTCTGTTCTTTCTGTTCTGAAACACACTCTCTGGGCGGTGTTCTTTGGTGTGCGTCTATTAACTGCGTGCACTGTTTGTTCATGCGAGCTGCTCGTGGCGCCGGTTATGGTTTTCAACTGTGCTTGGGCTATCTCGTGCAATCTAGCTATGTCCATAGCTTTGTCCAGCGTTAGCCCGGACCCAACATTCAAAAGTTTCTCTCTCACTTTAGCTGAATGTATTCCAAACACGATGCAGTCTCTGACCATCTCATCCTTATCTGCATATTCACAGTCTTTTACCAGCAGTTTTAACTCAGTCACGAACTGTTCAAACGACTCACTAGCTCCTTGTACTTTCTCCTGAAACTTGTACCTAGCGAATATCGTATTTGTCTTGGGCATCACATATGATTCAAAATGGTCAAAATAACTTTTCAGTACCTTTGCTTCATCTGCGGTGAGAGACCATGTGTTAAAAAATGTCTCTCCCTTTTTCTCCGATCCACAGGAGTAGGTAGCTGCATCTTTCTTCCTCCCCTTTGCTTTTCAGCGGACCCGAGAACATCAACTCCACGTGTTACTTGAACTTGCGCCATTCTCCAGGTAAGTTCAAAGATTCCCAATTCATTCGAGGCAAGGGAGCTCCAACGATGTCCATTTCAAATCCCTGTTCTGACACCATGTCTTGTTTTGCACACTTTGTACAAAAATAATAAATTGCAGGACAACGGAGTATTACAGTTTAACTCTTTTATTAAGCAATAGGTCTGTGATCTTACAGCACAGTGGGGAAAAGCCTGGCATTGGGACCCCTAGCCTGGGTCTTCAAAACAATAGTAGTCCTTACAGATGCCTGCAGGCCAATGACAACTCGGCATGTGATCACATGTGAATATAATAGGTATTCCTTACAGATGCCTGCGGGCCAATGATAATTCAATATGCAAATGTTACAATTACCCGTGCCTACATTAATAAGATTGAAGGGGAAGGAAAGTAGATATTCCTTCATCTTTTAAGTTTAGTCACCAGAGTTAGAAATTGTAGCAGAGGATTTTATTTATGAATAAGCAAAGAATTTATCAGTTTCATACCAGATAGGTCCCCCTTACAAATTAGTAACTGTTTAAAAAAAAGTGTGCAGTTGCTTTTATCTGCTCTGTTTACCTGATGTACAGAGAGCTCTATAATCTTTGCAGCATTCTCCATAACGAAGGCATTCAATGTCACAGTGGCACTTGTAGCCTCGCTCATACTTGGAACCACACCTCCCTCTGCAGCTGTCTTCATTTTATGAATGCAAAACAAACACAAATAAGTCAGTTTTTGTGTGAAGACGACCTCCCAGAAATCAGCATTAATTTGCCTTTTACTAGTTTCTACTCTCATTATTTAATTTAAAGTAATTTTCCAGATTTCTCTTATTCATACTCTACTAACATATATCTCTAGAAGATCACTTCTCAGATCTTTCCTTTCAAGGTGGAAATACACAAATCTCCCTAGTTGTTCCTCAGAACTTTTAGACCATTAACACAAGTTTCAAAAGCTTTACTTGAGGTCAGGTTGACTGATTTCTTTGAAGAAACACAAATGTATGACTGCATGATAGAAAAAGAGAAATGACTGTTTGAAATTTGTCCTCTAGCTTCTCTTCGAATAATTTTGAAAAACTTTTGAGCAGAAAGTGCTAGAAGCGAAAGAAAAAATATACCTCGGGATAAGATGACTAAATGGTGCTGAAGCATCCTGGGAAATTAGGTACATTGCATATGCTCAGACTGCACAATCTAAATTCAGCTCATGGCTACTTCTTGTAGCCATTGTTTTGTGTACTAGAAATCTTAGAAAGAGAGACTCTGGAGAAGGAGCACGCGGTGTCCGCCAGTACATTTGAGGCCTTCCGCAACTGGAGTGCTTGGTCAACACAGATAATAGAATTCTTATTTAATTTGATTAAGTTTCCTTTGATTTAGTTTTCTATTGGTTGTGCCCCTTTAAAATTTGATTGACATTGGAGCCAACCCGGTGTTATCCTAATTGTCCAATCAAAAGAGTAGAAAGAGAGACTGGGGTGTGAGGGGGAAAAAGAGTTTGACTTCTTTTGCATAATGTTACTTCAATTTAAAGAAAAAAATACCAGTTGCATTTTGAAGCCCGCTAATTACCTCACCTGTGTTTTGTTGGCAATTAGAAAAGGCCAATGATAACACCTTCCACCTGTGAGAGAGAAGCTCTCATTTCTCACACTTGTGAAATTGCATTTGATGCTTGATGTGTTACTTTGTTGCTTAAGTACATTAAAAAAAGAAATCTCATAGGCTCGAGTCCCATCTTTTGTCAATGCCACAGTGGAGATGAGGGGAGAGGGAGAAAAGGCAAGGCAGATTCCTTCCTTATTTTAATTTAATTGAAACATGTTGAATTTTGAAAGCAAGCAAAGGTGTTGCAGGAAACATATAATAGAGGGGAGGAGAGAAACTGGTTGAGGGTGAGAGGGTGGGTCTATAACTGCCCTTGGAGTGAGAGGAGTGGATGGAGGGTTCAGGGTGAGTGACAGCAGAGCAAAGGAGAGGGAGGATAAAATGGTTCAGGAGGTAATTCAAAGCAGGAGAGGTAGTAGTAGTGTTTGGAATAAGCTTGGAAGAGGAATGGGCAGTGGAAAGGCGAAGGGTGGTGGAAATGAAGGGAGGAAGGTATTTGGGGGAAGAACAAGTGATTGGGGTAGAGGATTCAAAGGCAACTTGCTGAGAGCCACCTTTTTCCTGCAAACCCCCACAAAAGCAGTTTGCAGCTATTGGTGGCTCCTTTCTCTGCCACACCATCCACCACCTGAAAGGGAAGAACAAAAAGACCGAGAAGTAAAAAGGAGAGTTAAGGGAAGAGGAGAGAAATACAGAACTAAAGAAGGAGAGCAAAAGAGAGAAACAGCAACATAGAGACAGGCAAGAGAGACTATGGGCTGGATTTTCATTTAGGAGGTGGGACTACAACTTTCGGGGTTGTAGTCCCGCCTCCATCGAGTTCTAGCCAACCCACGCAATTTTGACTTGATTGACCTTGACCTTGTTGAGCCCGCCCAGCAACAGGTGACGTCACAGATTGATATTTCATCTGTCAAGACCTTTTGACAGATGAAATATCAGCGTTTGACAGCTGTTTGAAGCTGTCAAACACTGACAATCTGTACTCTAAGTTAATTCCTTCCTCTCAGGATGATTTAGAGATCTCCCCAGAACAGAAAGCTGAATGCTGCAATTTGACAGCTCGCAGCCATTCTGCTTTCTGTGCCGGTAAGACGAGGGACTCCCGAGACCTGAAGGAAGGAACGCTGTAAAGGTAAGTAAAGGTTAGTAGAACTTTAACTTTACACACATCAAACACACTTACCTTTGCACTCATGCACCCATCACTCACCTGAACATCGGACATCTTGACCCCTCCAAGCCCTTCATCCCGACGGTCCGCCTCCTCTAACTTGGCGTGGTTTGGAGCCATCGGGAATCCCACACTTCAACATTAAAAATAGGGATTAGGCTAAAAACTGCCTGTTAACGACCTGTTAACAGGCAGTTAATTGGTACTAATCCCCTTCCCGCCTCGGGGAGGCAGGTCCCAGTGCGGGGCGGGTACCCGCCTCCTTTGAAACTGGCATGGAGGTGAGTTGGTGGTGGGATGGATTCGTGCCCCCCGATTTCGGGATTTTAACCCCCCACATGCCTCCAATCCCGCCTCCATGGCCCAATGAAAATCCTGCCCGATGTATCTGACCTATCATGTTTAACACCACCAGAGATTCACTAGCAACAGTAGAGAAGTTCTCATACCAGCCAATCACTAACTTTTGCCCCACAGATGTGAGATATGATGCCCTAAAGTGTGAAATTTTGAGGTACAATGCTTGAGTCTAAATTTACATTTATGGAAGCCATAAAGTGACTGGTGTATGCTGGATGCAAGACTTTTAATTATAAAGCTATTATTACATTTTGAGCTCATGCGGGATCAAAAAAGTATGAAAAGGTAAAGCAAAGACAATTAAAAGAAATAGAACCAATAAACAATAAATTTATACCCGCTATGCAAACTGTTACATTTTATTTCAGGGCAAATAATTAAATAACACATTCAAAACACTTATTTGTAACAGTAATAGAACAGAGGCATGAGCTGAGTTCTTTCCTGTGCCTGTGAGTATAGAGGTTCTATGTCTGCATTGGACTGTAAACATTTTCTGGATCTGTCTATTGAGTTATTGATTTATAAGGTTAGTTTTCATTTTCTAATGGAATACATTGATGTACATAGCATCTCAAAGTATTTTGAATACAGTGACAGTTGATATCTAAGCAAATATGACAGTAATTTTACACAGCTACATCCCACAGATGAACGACAGGCACATAGGGAATGTTGGTCAGGATGCTAGGAAAACTCGCCCTTAATGCTACTGGATCTTTAACTTTCACCTGAGCCATTAGACCAGACTGATGCAGCCTCAGTTTGATGTCTTTACCTAAGGATAGCATCTCTGACAATGCAGCAATTCCTCATACTGTACTGGAGTACTAGATTGCATTGCATGTTCAAATCCTGGAGTGGGGCTTGAGCCCACAAGCTTTTGGTGCTGATATGAGAGCGCTACAAACTGAGCCAAGCTGACACACTTCCCTACTTCAAGAACTTGCATAAAACTTTTTTATTGTGCAAATGGATTGGTGCTTGTTGACTGAGATGATCAGGTACTGTACAGGTCACAACAGCTTCAGTGCTACTGGAGCCAAGGGTGGAATATTTAATTGAAGGACAAAATTGACTAGAGGAGATGCAAGGATGGATGAATATTCTGTAGTCTATGTGATAAAATTTGTGGATCAGGGAATATCTCGTTGACCTCTCCCTCCAGTGATTTAATGAGTTGGGTAAAGCCCCTGATAGGGTACATTGTAGCTGGTGTTTGGAAAGGGCAGACTTGATGGGCCATAGACTGAATGGCCATATGTTCATAAGTAATTAACAGGTAGGTGTGTGCAGGGACTGCTGTTGCTTTGGACTTTACCATAGTTTCACAGGCCCCAGAAATCCTACAGTGCCTTGTCTAAATGTCCATTCATGACACTGTGCTGGGAGGCTATTTGAATACTGGGGCATCACAATCGGAGCCAACGTCTGAAGATACAAGCTTTCCAGCAGAGCTCACTAGATAGTCATTGGGAGTAGGAAATGTGACTGATTATTAACCTGCTTATCTAGGGCAATACAAGCCAATTGTAACAACATTGTGCCCCCCCTATGCAATCTAGAAGGTTAATAAAATAATTCTAGTTTATAATTAATTTTATCCCAGTCACATCACTTACCTTGAGCCGAGATCTCTTTTGGCAAGTTAAAGGAGGATATAATTAGAAGAATTGAGCTCCATGTCATGAGAGATTGAGGACAGGCCATTTTCACCTGTTTATAACTACATGAAAGAAACATAATTTATTACAAAGCAGGGGTGCAATATATAATACATGTAAAGATGGACTCTGCCATTCCAACCCCCCCCCCCCCGTATAGACAGGAGCTAAAGAAAGAAAGACTTGCATTTATATAGTGCCTTTCACTACCTCACAATGTTCCAAAATGCTTTATAGCCAATCAAGTACTTTTGAAGTGCAGTCACTGTTGTAATGTAGGAAATGTGGCAGCCAATGAGATAGAAGACCAGATAATCTATTTTTAGTGATGTTGGTTGAGGGATGAATATTGACCAGGACTCCCCTGCTCTTCTTTGAAATAGTGCCATGGGATCTATTACATCCACCTGTGAGAGCAGAAGGGGCCTCAGTTTAATGTCTCATCCAAAAGACGGCACCTCCGACAGTGCAGCACTCCCTCAGTACTGCACTGGGGTGTCAACTTAGATTTTGTGTTCAAGTCCCTGGAGTGGGACTATGAACCCACAACCTCCTGACTCAGAGGTGAAGGTGCTACCACTGAGACATGGTTGACACCGATACAAAGCTTAACTTTTTTTGCCTAATTTCTCCCCTCCTCTCCTAAAGGTAGACTCATGCTGGGGTATAGTTCCACAGACCATTCTGGACAGTGAGTGTTGGCAGGCTATTTGAATGTGGAGGGCATCATAGCCTAACACTTGAAGACATAGGCCTAGAAATTCAGTTGTTAGCGCCAGCCGCTAGCGCCTTAGGAGGAGGAGATGCGGGGTGCTAAACGGCTAGCGTCCGGGCGCGGCGCAATCTGCGCCTCTCGCGAACTTCACTCAAGATTTAGTGGCGGCGCAAAACCGCAGCGCCCGCTCAGCTGCGCACGCAGATCCTGACGTCATTTCATGGTGCAACGCCCTTGGTGCGCCCCGAACCGGAACTTCGGTGGCGCCGCCCTTCTGTGCGCCTGGCGCCCCTAGCGACTGGTAGAGGGGAATGGTTCCCAGTCGCTGCGGGGCGCAGGGGGCGCTATTTAAAGGGGACTCCTCCTGCATTATAAGTGGCAGCCATTTTGTGCCAATCCTTCTGTGTAAGAGAGAGATATTTGGAGAGAGACAAAGGGAGAGAGCTTTCTGCTTTGACTCAGCGCTTGCACAGGTACTTCTGGCTTCAGGCCAGAGCTTTGCACTTGGATTTAACTTTCAGTGCCATAGCCTTGAGTCGCCACATATAATGGGGGCTGCAATGGGTGGAAACGTTGGGCTTCTCCATTGCATTCTAGGGCTCAGAGACGCTGTGAGAGAGTGCCAGTCATGGCCAGATGGAGAAGGGCCAACAGGCGTCGGCACAGGAGGCCTTACCCACCCAGGGTATACCGCCAGCAGTTCTCATATCTGAACATGTCTGAGGAACAGTGTGTTCGGAGGCTGCGATTCAGAAGGGAGGCGGTCACTGAGATCTGCCACCTGCTTCGCAGAGATCTGCAGCCACAGCTGAGGAGCAGGACGTCTGTCGGTGGCAGTGAAGGTGACGGTGGCTCTCAGCTTCTATGCCACCGGCTCCTTCCAATCCGCTACTGGGGACATTGCCAACATCTCCCAGTGCGCGGTACATTGCTGCATCCGCCAGGTGACCAATGCCCTTTTCAGAAGGAGACGTCAGTACATCTCCTTCCCCATGACCCTGGACAAGCAGCAAGAGTGTGCAATGGGATTTGGAAGAATATCGGCCTTCTCCATGGTCCTGGGCGTAGAACTGATGAACCAGCAATGGTCAGGCCTTGCTTCAGGGCTGCAGTGCGCGCCAGCCAAACAAATCGACCCTCCCCCTTTAAGAGCTGACCGGCACCAGTGTGTCTGCCTTCAATCAGCAACTCGCCGCACCTGCGCTGCGCCCGCCCTCGGTGTTAGCGCCTCAGCTCGCCGGCTTAGTGCCTTATGATAGCCGTGCATCGCCTGCTTTAGCGCAGCAGCAACCTCTTGGGCGATGCAACTCAATTTCGGCGAAGGTGGCACTAAGTTGCGCCGGGCACTAAATTTAGCGAACGCCCGGCTGTAGTGCCCCAAACGTGGCGATACTGAATTTCTAGGCCATACACTTTGCAGCAGGGGTCATTAGATAGTGATGGTGTGTAAGAATTCTAGTTGATTATTAACCTGCTTATCCAAGGCAATTGTAGCAACCTTACTGTTGTCCTGGTTAAGATTAGCTAACTCAGCACAAACCAGGGATCAACTTTGGCATCTGCATGACTCAGTACAACACCAGACTGTGGCCCTTGGCATCTACATGACTCAGTACGACACCAGACTGTGGTCCTTGGCATCTGCATGACTTAGTACAACACCAGACTGTGGCCCTTGGCATCTACATGACTCAGTACAACACCAGACTGTGGCCCTTGGCATCTACATGACTTAGTACAACACCGGACTGTGGCCCTTGGCATCTACATGACTCAGTACAACACCAGACTGTGGCCCTTGGCATCTACATGACTCAGTACAACACCAGACTGTGGCCCTTGGCATCTACATGACTCAGTACAACACCAGACTGTGGCCCTTGGCATCTACATGACTCAGTACAACACCAGACTGTGGCCCTTGGCATCTACATGACTCAGTACAACACCAGACTGTGGCCCTTGGCATCTACATGACTTAGTACAACACCAGACTGTGGCCCTTGGCATCTACATGACTCAGTACAACACCAGACTGTGGCCCTTGGCATCTACATGACTCAGTACAACACCAGACTGTGGCCCTTGGCATCTACATGACTTAGTACAACACCAGACTGTGGCCCTTGGCATCTACATGACTCAGTACAACACCAGACTGTGGCCCTTGGCATCTACATGACTCAGTACAACACCAGACTGTGGCCCTTGGCATCTACATGACTTAGTACAACACCAGACTGTGGCCCTTGACATCTACATGACTCAGTACAACACCAGACTGTGGCCCTTGGCATCTACATGACTTTGTATGACACCAGACTGTGGCCCTTGGCATCTACATGACTCAGTACAACACCAGACTGTGGCCCTTGGCATCTACATGACTTTGTACGACACCAGACTGTGGCCCTTGGCATCTACATGACTCAGTACAACACCAGACTGTGGCCCTTGGCATCTACATGACTCAGTACGACACCAGACTGTGGCCCTTGCTCTTACACAATCAGCCATTGTAGAAGACAAAACTAATTTTTGCAAGACCTGTTAAGTTCAGTAGCAGTACTCAGTGATCTATACACTCTGACGACCTCTTCACACAAAGTACAGATTCCTCAATTTGAGTTCTGCTGTGTAAACTGAAATATTTGACAGCACATAACAGTCTTTAAGATTGGCAGGATTGATTAGGATTTTGTGTGATTAAAACAATTCTGCAATAAATACAAGGTACAGCAGTTTTTAAACTGATTTAAAAAAAATCAATGTAAATTAAACATCAATTACAATTATATTTGTTTATTAATTAGAATAGTCTGCTTGTTTATTGTAGTAATTAAATAATGTACCAAATGGCACCTTGTCATAAGTGTGTAAATTATTTGGAGAGATTACTCAAATGCATTATTTTCTTATTTTTAAAGAAAGCACTTGTCTATTTAATGCTTATTAAGGGATAGTAACAGTGCTGGGGAAAATGAAAAGACTTCCTTTGCGAATCCAGTGCCAGCATTGGGTCCTCCCTATTCAGGAACAGCATGGGTTCAGTGATGTTCAGAGTTGTGCTATACTGCACTTATAAAATGCTTCAATACCAGAGGAAAGAACTTGTATTTATAGAGCACCTTTCACAACCTCAGGATGTCCCAAAGTGCTTTACAACCTATTAAGTGCTTTTTTGAAGTGTAGTCACTGTAAGAAATGCAGCAGTCAATTTGCGCACAGCAAGCTCCCACAAACAGTAATGACCAGATAATCTGTTTTACTGATGTTGGTTGAGGGATTAAATATTGGTCAGGACATCGGGGAGAACTCCCTTGCTCTTCTAAATAGTGCCATGGGATCTTTTACATCCACCTGAGAGCAGACAGGGCCTCGGTTTAACGTCTCATCCAGAAGACAGCACCTCCAACATTGCGGCACTCCCTCAGAACTGCAGTGAAGTGGCAGCTGAGATTTTGTGCTCAAGTCTCTGGAGTGGGACTTGAACCCACAACCTTCTGACTCGGGCGATAAATGCTACTGACTGAGCCACAGCTGACACCGGACAAGCATTGCCTACAAAATCAGCATGACAGTCACACTTCTTACACCGACCATCCTCATTACCTTTCCGTTCTTGCTTCCTTTCTATATTGAAAGCAAGACTCATTGCAGGGTTTCTTAGTCTAACACATTCTTTCCCAAGCCATCAAAACTATGGAATTTCTTACCCCCTTCAGTCTTCTCTTCCTCCCACAATCTACAAGCTTTTAAAACTCAAGTGTCACCTAATGACCACTACTTCACTTATCACATCTTCCCTCCTCTTTGCAACCTTGATGGTGTTTTGCATTATGGTGTTGGCCGTTCATCTGGATTTCTCAATTAAAAATATATTGCCAAAGAAATCAAATCAGTGATGGTTTTACGTTTGGGGTCATGTGTTCTGGGCACTAGTTTGGAAGTACCAACTTTAATTTAATTTGAGAACCTTAACAGGCATTTGAAGAGAGGAGATTTACTTCAGCTGGATTTGAAACACATTTCTAAGGGGTTTAATTCATTTGTCATCAATGCACTTTCAATTCTTAGTCTTTTGCACTGGGGACTATCTTTAGTTGAAACATGCAACCTGCTTTTCTATTATTGAAAATGTATCTCTATATGGCAAATGGCTTGTACTGAATGTCACTCAAAGTGCTAATAAAATATTGCTCTTAGCATTAAGGTTGGCAGCTATCTGACCCCTAATCTATGAAAATATGTGCACGTTAATCTTTAATTGTAATCTGATGGTGACAGAATCAATTGAATTCTGTGCACCAAAAGCAGGAATATATAATTATTTTATAGATTCAGTATTAATAAAATTATAATGGTAGAAGAAAGCAAACAAATGTCCAGCAATTCATGTTAATAGGAACAATGGTAAGAAATATCTTAAAACAAAACACCTGTTCAGTTAAGGAATAAAAAAAGCAGCAATGAATATGGTAGAATGAATTCTATCAATATATTTCTTTAAACTTAATTATAGTTGAATTGGTAATTGTATTTTAAAATGAAAAATGTATTTTCTACCACTCAGTCTTTATATTAATAATGCAGAGGTAAGACTCGCTCTGGTATGTAGCAGTATTGTAAGTACATTTATGACAATTTCCTCTGTTCATCTTTTATAATGAAATCATAGAAGCCTGTTTATAATTATGCTAAAAATTGTCAACAGAGGATATCTTCACAAATGTATTGATGATGTTGTTACACAACTGACCTGGAGAATTCTGGCCTCATAATTGGATTAACAGCTTTACTTGTCACTAATATCATCTCATGATAAAACACTAAATTAACGTTGTACCTTTTTAAAACAAAAAGTCTCTTGAGGAATTAATTTTCCAGGAGAAAAACTAACTTCAAAAAGTTACATTAATAAATAAGCTAAAATGTTTGAATCAATAAAATTAGATGGATATTTTTCTGATGTAATTCATTAAGTACTCACCATAGGTGAAGTCCAATCTCAGTAATTTTATAAATGTGAATTTTAAGTGCTCAGCCCTTTTATAGTGTTTGTGAGATTAAAGGAAGTGACCCAACAAGATCGGATTTGTTAAACTTTCATACCAAACCCTGTCTGAGCAGACTAAGTGCAATATCCTGCCAATGAAAGCAAATTTTCTCCATAAACATTGGGAAATTAGTTTTTTTTTAAATTGATGTAGTTTCCAGTGAGGCTGATATTGAATACTGTTGGAAATGGATTTGACTTGAAAATTACATACCAAGTCCCACTTAAGTGCCAAAAATATTGCAATTCATTTCCTGATTAGAAAACAATATTACTCAAAAGAAAATGTCTAGAGCAAAGTTACTGTAAAGTGATAAACAATTTGCTTTATTGCTAAAAGTAGGAAATCCAAGACTCAACTAAGGATTAAGTTAACGTAAAGTGAGTATCGTGCTCTTTAATGGCTCAGTTGGGAATTTTGCTGTTTTGCTGTCCAGTGTGAAATTGAACCACGGAGACCCAGGAAGGTGTATGTGTCTGGGGTGGGGATTCCAGTTTAGTTCACTTAATTAGATAGAAAGGAGATACTAAATAGGTTGGCATCATTCAAAGTTAACAAGTAACCTGGTCCAGATGGGATGCATCCTAGGTTGCTGAGGGAAGCAAGAATGGAGATAGCAGAAGCCCTGACCACAATCTTTTAATCCTCCTTGGATATAGAAGTGGTGCCAGAGTACTGGAGCATTGCAAATGTTACAGCCCTATAGGATAAAAATAGGAAAGATATAAATCGAGCAACTACAGGGCAATCAGTCTAATGTCTGTTGTGAGGAAACTACCAGAGACCATTGTCAAGGACAAAATTAATTCTCACTTAGAGAAGCACGGGTTAATAAAGGACAGCCAGCATGGATTTGTTAAAGGCAAATCGTGTCTGACTAACCTGATTGAGTTTTTTGAAGTAACAGATAGGGTTGATGCAGGTAGTGCAGTAGATGTTGTAAATATGGACTTTCAAAAGGCATTTGATGAACTTATTTGGAAAATAGAAGGGCTAGAAATTAAAGGGATAGTGGCAATTTGTTACTTAATTGGTTAAGGGATAGGAAGCAGAGAGTAGTGGTGAACAGATGTTTTTCTGACTGGAGAGAAGTATGCAGTGGGAATCCCCAGGGTTTGGTATTAGGACCATTGCTTTTCTTGTTGTATATAAATGACCTGGACTTGGGTATAAAATGACCTGGATTTGGGTATAGTGAGTACAATTTTGAAGCTTGCGGATGATACAAAATTTGGCAACATAGTAAATAGTGAAGAGGATAGTAGACTTCAGAAGGACATAGACAGACTGGTGAAATGGGCAGATACATGGCAGATGCAATTTAATGCAGATAAGTGCGAAGTGATGTACTTTGCGAGGAACAACACAGAGAGACAGTAATGTATATGGTATTATTTTGAGGGGGGTGCAAGAGCAGAGGGACCTGGGGGTACATATTCACAAATCTTTGAGGGTATCATGGTAAGTTGTTAAGAATGCCTATTGGATACTTGGCTTAGGAAATAGGGTCATTGAATACAAAAATAAGGAAGTCATGCTTAATGTTTACAAATCACTGCTTCGGCCTCAGCTGGAGTATTGTGTACAATTCTGGGAACCACACTTTAGGAAGGATGTCAAGGCCTTGGAGAGGGTACAGAGGATCTTTACCAGGATGATACCAGGGATGAGGAACTTCAGTTATGTTGAGAGGTTGGAGAAGCTGGGATTGTTCTCCATAGAGCAGAGAAGGTTACGGGGAGACCTAATAGAGGTATTCAAAAATTGAGGTTTTAATAGAGCAAGTAGAGAGAAACTGTTTCCTCTGGCAAGTGGGCTGGCAACCAGAGGTCATAGGTTTAAAATAATTGTCAAAAGAACTCTAGGGACAATGAGGAGAGTCTTTTTTACAGAGGGTTGCTATGATCTGGAATGCACTACCTGAAAGGGTGATGGAAGCAGATTCCACAGGAAATTTCAAAAGGTAGTTGGATATATGTTTTGAAGAGGACTAATTTGCTGGGATGTGGGATGAAATTGGACAGCTCTTTCAAAGAACTGGCACAAGCATGATGGGCCGAATGTCCTCCTTCTGTGCTGTAAGATTCTATGATTCTAACTGTGCTGAGTTAGCCAATCTCAGCTGGAATGGTAATAAAGGTACTACAATGAACCTTGCTGTCCCTGGGATAAGAAGGGGGAGAAACAGACACATCGCCAACTGGAAAGTGCATGTACATGGATGTTGGGTGAGGATGAAACTTATCGGTAATGTGCCCTGCCCCGCCACAATTTAATAGCTGACTGATGCACTCAGACATGAACAATAGCCACTTGGGTGAGGTACCACAGAGTGCTTGGTGTCCATGAAACCACATCCCATTAGAAATCAGAACTTTTGGAGAGATGGGGAGATTCTGTAATATAATACATAGACCATTTCTGTAATGCAGATTTTTGAGGATCGTATAGAAAAGTGCATTCCAATGCATTCTGTATTAGAGATGTTTTTATATTGCTGATATCATGTGTCCATTTTCATTTAGATCTGCTCATTTCCTTGGCTCTGGGACTTTTCTTATTAAAAATTCCAGTACTTGAACAACAAATCATGCTGTTGTAATATGTATAGAAATTATCAAGATTTATCACGGAATGTTGCATCACTTCCTTTTGTTTCTATTAGTGAGCCAAGCTGATTGGTCAATCAATGGCACTCTTGCGTACTATGGACCTACCTGGTTCAGATTTTGGATTGCTGAGCCAGCCACAGAGGGTTACCTTGGTTCTGAACTTCCATTGCTGGGCATATCATCTTGGAGCCACCTCAATCCCATTAGTGGGAACACATGGCCTGGAATGAGAAAAGGTCTTTCGGCTCATCAAGCCTGTGCCATTTAAGATTAATTTATCATGGACTTCTCTACCCACACCACCATTACCACGTACTGTTCCTCCTTTTTGTCTTAAGGAACACTAAATGGCTTCCCTGAACTCCCTGAAAATGAATCAAGCAACATTATTCATATCTGTATAACTTTTAGTCCCTCTTCTCAACCTGTTACCTCTATCCTGCAGCAGCTGGTGCTGCTCTGCCAGGCCTCATGTCCTCCTCCCATTCCTTCTGCAGACCATGAGGGACCCCGAGCAAGATGTCGATGACCAAGCACTCCTTTTCTCCTGGTGACTCCTATGAGGTGGAGTAGCATAGCACTTACTTTTTTGGGTAAAGTCCTCGGAGAATTGCCAGAATAAATGTTAAGAGTGTGGGTGAAGTCTTGACAAAGTTTCCCAGAAAGTCTCCCAATGTGTTTCAAAAGTCCTCTTCAAACCTCCAGCAGCAAATGAACAGTAAAAAGTGATATACCTTTAAATAGCGCTCAATCCTCAGCAATAACTTGTTTACTCCCAATCAGCTGGTTGCTGTTAGGAGAAGGTGTTAATTCAAACGCAAGCCACCAAAATACCGTGCACCCTCCTTAATGAGCGCTAGCAGGCAATTTAAGCAGCAATCAGCCCTTTAAAGATCCTCCGGGCGACCATTAGTAGTGCAGGCTTCAACTCCTTTACCAAGATGGCGTCTTGTGCTAAACTGACATTTTAGCTTAAGACCCCATCCTGGCCACCTCAGAGGCTCTTTAACGCCTAAAGTATCCAGGGAAAATTGCCCCTGAATGTTTAACATGCTTATCTGAAATTTCTCTTTGCCATTTAAAATAGATGTTAAGTCTCTGTTTGCTAATATTCTATAACTTAATTTCATAGCAAGAATAAAGTGAAATGAAATGAGAAAATGAGAACAACAATAATTTTAGAACGTACATGCCATGATTAAACCTTGGGAATGAATACTGAAAAAGGCTAACCTTGAGAAAAAGACAAAAATTCTCATCATAGATTTTCTGTTCAATTCTCATCCTTGTTTTCAAATTCTGCCATGGCCTCACCTCTCCCTATCTCTGTAATCTCCTCCAGCCCTACAACCGTCGGAGATATCTGCGCTCCTCCAGTTCTGGTCTCTTTGGCGTCCCTGATTATAATCGCTCCACCATTGGTGGCCGTGCCTTCAGCTGCCAAGGCCCTAATGTAAGGATTTCGGGGTTTCTTTTAAACTGGTTTAAGGTAATCTACCTGGCCAGCAGTCTTTTTGCTGCTGCACTCTAAACCA
This sequence comes from Somniosus microcephalus, assembly GCF_052327205.1. NCBI lineage: Eukaryota > Metazoa > Chordata > Chondrichthyes > Squaliformes > Somniosidae > Somniosus > Somniosus microcephalus. Next base: position 276,816,949 of record NC_140989.1, on the reverse strand, counting down.
ATTTCGCTACCCCTCCTTTAGTTCTGAGTGGAGGAACTTATAATTAATGATATTAAAACGGAACACGTGGTTTGGATGAGAGAAAATTATCAAGCTTTATTAACTAAAAGAAACTACAATCACAATATCAAACTATCCCACACGAACACAGTAAAATTGTAAAACTATATATCAAGGGGGTACACACGGCGAAAACGAGGGGTACAATGGCTACAATGTATTTAAACAATCTTAGCAATTCCCTTAAATCACCATCCCCCCTTAACTCCTGCTAGGTTGCCTTGTTGAGAGTCAGAAAATCTCTGCTCACATGGTCCAGCAGAGAGAGAGAGAGAGAGTCTCTTCTGCAGTTTATTTGTCCTTTGGATCCACTCGACATACAAACAAATGCTAATAGCATTCAATTGCTTTGTAAACAAAGCATTGTCCTTGTCTTCGGCCATGTGGTGACAGCCATTTTATCCCTGGAAATTTAAAAAGCACATTGCCCAGGGATACTTTAATCAAAAAACATGAATCTTCAGAACTGTAAATTATTGCGAATTTTTACACTAAGCTCTGGAATTCCCTCCCTAAACCTCTCTGCCTCTCTAACTTTCTCTCCTCCTTTAAGACGCTCCTTAAAACCTACCTCTTTGACCAAGGTTTTGGTTATCTACCCTAATATCTCCTTATGTGGCTCGGTGCCAAATTTTGTTTGATAACACTCCTGTGAAGTGGCTTGGGACGTTTTACTACATTAAAGGCACTATATAAATACAATTTGTTGTTTTAATCTTATAGATCAAAGAAGAGAAATAAGATTTGTTTACTAAAGCGTCAGCCTTGGCTAAGTGGGAGCACTCTTGCCTTTGAGTCAGAGACTTGAACACAAAATCTAGTCTGACATTTCATTACAGTATTGAGGGAATGCTGCATTGATGGAAGTGCTGTCTTTCCAATGAGACATTAAACTGAGCTCCCATCTGTCCTCTTAGGTGAACGTAAAAGATTCCAAGGCACTATTCAAAAAAAAAAGCAGATTATCTGGACATTTATCTCATTGCTGATTGTGGTATCTTGCTGTACCCAAATTGGCTGCTGCGTTTGTCTACATTATAACAGTGACTACACTTCAAAAGCACCTCATTGGCTGTGAAGCAGTTTGGGACATCCTGAGGGTGTGAAAGGTGCTACTGTATATAAATACAAGTTCAATTGTTCTTTACTTTGTGGCGTACCGATCACAGAAAGGACACAATCCGCTTTCCGGTCCGTAGACTATAAATCAGGCGTCATGCCTTTAAGAAGGATCACACCTTTAAGAAACTCGATCTGCAACATAGTTAAGCCCAGAGCGGGGGAGGAGCAGTCGAAGCTGTGCACTGATGAAAGGCAGTCGTACTTTGTGTAGGTCTCTGACTCCATTTTGTGTTCAGCATGCAGCCTCAACAATTAAACCTTTTCTGTTGAACCTCTCCGAGTTCAGTATTTTTTGCTAGGAGTACGTAGACTCCTACATTGGTGACCCCGACACTCAGGACGACTCTTAAGCGCAACCATGGCTGACACAAACGCAGTTTCTGTGAAGCTGCCGGAGTTCTGGGAGAACCTGGCCACCGTCTGGTTCCTTCAAGCCGAATCGCAATTCCGACTCCGCGGCATCACCGCCGACGCAACGATGTACGACCTCCTCGCCTCCCTGGGCAGCTCCACAATCACGAAAGTCTGGACAACACTACAAAACCCTCTGGAGGAAGGCAAGTACGCACATCTCAAGGCCGCGCTCATTAAAAAATTCACAGCCTCCCAATTCTTGCGCAACTGCCACCTCCTCGACCTCCCGGGCCTCGGTGACTCCACGCCGTCAGACTTGCTCTCACACATGCTTGCTCTGACCGACGAGAAACCGCCCGGCTCCCTCTTCCGCACGCTCTTTATCCGCCAACTACCTCCCAGCATCCGCCCGGCGATCGTGGCGTCCAGCCTCATGGACCTCGAGGCCCTGGCCGACGAAGCCGATAAGCTCCTGTCCGCCAGCTCCAAGCACGCCATCACCCCCGACCTGGCCTCCGCAGCGTCGGCGCGCGCTCCACCCTCTATCGCGTGGCCACACAGCTCGGCCACGAGGCCCCACAGGCCCCCACGTCCCCCAAGCCCTCCGACCCAGGGCTACTGCGACTTCCATACCCGGTTCGGCGCACGGGCACGCCACTGCAGCCATCTCTCCACATTTCCAACCACCCCCACACCGGCCTACATGATGGCCGTGGGGCAAGCAGGCGCGCTGCTGTACGTTATGGACAGCGCCTCCGGACGCCGTTTCCTATGCGACATGGGTGCGCAGCGCAGCATCATCCCCGCGTCCGCCCTCGAGATCCGGTGAGGCGGCCGCGGCCCTGCGCTGGCTGCCGCCAACGGCACCGACATCCGGACATACGGCACCCGCACCGTCACCATTGGCCTCGCAGGCCGCCGCTACCACTGGGAGTTTATCACCGCCAAGGTGCTCTCCCTGCTCCTCGGTGCAGATTTCCCCACGGCCTGTTGGTCGACATGCCTCGGCGCCGCCTCGTGGACATGAACACCATGTCACCTATCCCGGGCGCCATGGCACCCCCCCAACCCGCCAAAATGGCGTGGCAGTGCCGCGCCCGCTCAACGGACGACTACTCAGCACTCCTGGCTGAGTTCCCAGCCATCACCAACCCGACCTTCTCCGCGAAGGTTGCTAACCACGGGGTAGAACACTTCATCCCCACCACAGGCCCACCGGTGTATGCCCACGCCCGCAGGCTGGACCCGGCCAAGCTGGAGATCGCGCGGGCCGAGTTCGCCACAATGGAACAGCTCGGCATCATCCGCCGCTCCAACAGCCCCTGGGCCTCCCCATTCCACATCGTCACCAAACCCGATGGGGGATGGCGCCCCTGCGGGGACTACCGGCGCCTAAACGACGCCACCACGCCGGATCGGTACCCCATACCGCACATTCAAGACTTCTCGGCTAGACTGGCCGGCCGCTCAGTCTTCTCCAAAGTTGACCTGGTGCGCGGTTACCATCAGCTGCCAGTCCACCCCACGGACGTTCCCAAGACGGCCATAATCACCCCTTTTGGGCTATTCGAGTTCCTCCGAATGCCCTTCGGCCTCAAAAACGCGGCCCAGACCTTCCAGCGGCTCATGGACTCGGTCCTCTGGGACCTGAAGTTCCTCTTTGTCTACCTGGTGACATCCTGGTAGCTAGTTCCTCCAAGCAGGAACACATTGAGCACCTCCGCACCCTGTTCCAGCGGCTCAGTGAGCACGGGCTCATCATCAGCCCAGCCAAGTGCCAATTCGGCCTCAGCAGGATCGAATTCCTCAGCCACCACATTACGCAGGACGGAGCCATTCCCCTGCCCGCCAAGGTGCAAGCCGTCCAGCAGTTCCCCCGGCCTACCACCATCAAAGGCCTCCAGGAGTTCTTGGGGATGATCAACTTTTACAACCGCTTCATTCCTGGAGCGGCCTCCCTCATGCGGCCCCTATACGAAGCCCTCCCGGGTAAGAAAGACAGAATGGCGATCGAGTGGTCGGCGGACATGTTGACCGCTTTCGACTCGACCAAAAAGGCGCTCGCCGACGCCACCATGTTCGCTCACCCACAGTCCAACGCCAGGGTGGCCCTCACCACGGACACCTCCGACCACGCGGTCGGCGCCGTGTACGAACAGTGGGTCGACGGCGCCTGGCAACCGCTGGCCTTTTTCAGCCGCCAACTGCGCACCCCGGAGGCCAAATACAGCGCCTTTGACCGCGAGCTTCTCGCACTGTACCTGGCAGTCCGCCATTTTAGATTTCTTCTGGAGGGCCGCCCCTTCACCGCGTTTGTCGACCACAAACCCCTGACATTCGCGATGGCAAAATCTGCGGACCCGTTGTCAGCTAGGCAACAACGCCAGCTCGCCACAGTGTCCGAATTCACCACGGACATCCGGCACGTCTCCGGTCGAGACAACGTGGTGGCCAACTGCCTATCCCGCCCCGCTGTCCACGGCGCCCACCTGGCAGTGGACTATGCTCAACTGGCACCGCAGCAATGCACCGACCCCGATCTGCTCTCCGCGCCCACAACCCTCCCAGGGCTGCGACTGACCGACGTCGCCTGCAGCCCGTCCGCCTTCACAGTCAAATGCGACACCTCCTTGGCGCAACCCCGCCCCGTAGTCCCGGCGTCCTGGCGAAAGCGGGTGTTCGACATCGTCCACGGCCTCTCACACCCCGGCACCCACGCGTCCATTAGACTGGTGGCCAACCGATTTGTCTGGCGCGGCCTGCGCAAAGATGTGCGCGTCTGGTCCAGATCCTGCATAGCTTGCCAGCATGCCAAAATCCACCAGCACGTCAAAGCCCCACTCGAGGAGTTCACCGTGCCAGAAAGAAGGTTCGACCACGTCCACATCGACCTCGTCTGCCCCCTGCCGCCATCACAAGGTCACACGCACCTGCTGACAATCGTGGACTGTACCACCCGCTGGCCCGAGGCCATTCCACTGACGTCCACCACCACCGCCGACATCGCGAGGGCGTTCATCGGTACCTGGGTCGCTCGGTTCGGCGTCCCCTCCGACATGATGTCGGATAGAGGCCCGCAGTTCACCTCTGATCTGTGGGCCGCCATCGCCCGAAACCTCGGGGTGGCCGTTCACCGCACCACGGCTTACCACCCCCAAGCCAACAGACTGTGCGAGCGATTCCACAGGTCCATGAAGGCGTCCCTCCGCGTCAGCCTCGAGGAAGAGGCTTGGATCGACCGCCTCCCGTGGGTGCTACTCGGCCTACGCTCCGCGGTCAAGGAAGACCTGCAAGCCTCGGCGGCGGAACTCGTGTACGGCCAGCCGCTGCGCGTACCCGGAGAGTTCCTGCCCACCGCCATGACCCCCTGGTCGGCTGACCAGCAACGCCGCGCTTTCGCCAACCGAGCACAACAGTTCGCTCCGGTACCCACCGGCCGGCACGGCGAACCAGCAACCCACGTACCACCTAGCCTGCACATGGCCAAATTTGTTTTCGTGTGCCATGACGCCCACCGAGGATCTCTACGGCCCCCATACAACGGACCCTACAAGGTACTCCAGACGGGGAACAAGTTCTTCCTCCTCGAAGTGGGCGGCAGAACTGACAAGGTGTCGGTCAACCGGCTCAAGCTGGCGCACCTAGAGCCCGACGAACCCGTTCAAGTGGGCCAACCCCCACTGCAGGGCAGACCGCCTAAGAGCCCGATGCGTCCGACCGCCCCGCTCCCGACACCAACCGCCAAGAGCCGTTCCGGCCGTGCCATCAAGCCGCCACGCCAGTTCGTACACTCCCTACTAGCGGATTCTGGGGGGGAGCTGTGTGGCGTACCGATCACAGAAAGGACACAATCCACTTTCCGGTCCGTAGACTATAAATCAGGCGTCATGCCTTTAAGAAGGATCACACCATTAAGAAACTCGATCTGCAACATAGTTAAGCCCAGAGCGGGGGAGGAGCAGTCGAAGCTGTGCACTGATGAAAGGCAGTCGTACTTTGTGTAGCCTCTGACTCCATTTTGTGTTCAGCATGCAGCCTCAACAATTAAACCTTTTCTGTTGAACCTCTCCGAGTTCAGTATTTTTTGCTAGGAGTATGTAGACTCCTACAACTTCACATTTTTATTTTTTTAAAACCTCAGTTCTTTTTCTTTTTTTCTTGTAGAACCATTCATAATTATACTTGCTTATTATTGCCTTATTATTGTATAGGCCCTAAGCACTTCAAAACATCTCAAACAGCTTCACAGTACAATGATCATTACCTATCAACCGATTCCTTTTTAACGTTTTGAGGTTCAGCTCATACAGTCTTTAGTCAAATGACTTGCATTGTGAATGTTGATATTGCACAAGTCGATGTAAAAGATGCATAATTAAGCACCTTGGTTTACAAAAAGGAAGATATTTGAACTGCAAAATTCACAATCCTGTTTTTTCCTCTTTTATTTGGTGTTTTTTTTTCTTTTCTCAACCAGATGAGGGATACCAGTGCAGAGTATAACTTCCCATATCATCATCATGTCGGCATCAAACACTCCCAGGTCAGATTTAAACATGTTTAGTTGCACAATATAACTCTGTATCCTCAACCCAAACTGCAGAAGAGCTCTTCTACAGCACTAAGGTAACATTATTCTATTTGCTACATCAGCCATTTTGTGTGAAAAGTGAGAATTTAGTGACAATTATTGATTTGGGAATAGTATGAGGAGCTCTATGTAAATGCAAATTGTTGTTGAATTGAGTGCAACTTTGTGCTTCGGGGCTCAGGCAAAGTGGTGATCATTTCACACAGGACCAGCTAACAGATAGTGAAGATGTAAAGTTGCACTATGTCACATAATTCTCCATTGTGAGTGGTATTGAGGCTTTGGAAAGGAGGGTCAGTGGATTAATTCCCAGTTTGAAGCACCTTAGTTATCAAGATAGGCTCAAAGAGATGGGACTCTGCACATTAGAGAAGCGTAGACATAGGGGTGATCTGATTGAGATTTATAAATTGATTAAGGGAATAGTTGGTGTTCATGTAGACAGCTTGTTTCAACTAACTAAGTTGGGGAGGACCAGGGATCACAATTTCAAGTTATAAAGGGCCAGAACTAAGTTAGATGTCAGGAAGTGGTTCTTTCCCCAGAGAATAGTGGACCTGTGGAATAGACTGCTGGCTTGTGTGGTGGACCCTGATTCACTGAATTCAGATCGCGAGCTGGACCTGTTTTCTGGCTGGGGTGAAGATCACCTCTTACAAAATGTAGGTCCTGGATTATATTAATCAGGGTCAGAGTGGTTTCCTGGACTAATTTTGATTGGCTAAGGAGGTCAGAGAGGAATTTTCCTGGTTTCTTCCCCCCCCCCCCCCCCCACCAACTTGGCCTGGGTTTTTATCTGGTTTTTCGCCTTTCCCAGAAGATCAAATGGCTTTTGGTTGGGGTGGGGAATGTATATACAGTGATGCACAAGGCATTGCAGTTGCGTGGGATAGGCTGGATGTACCAAAGGGTCTTTTCCTGTCCACCCTTGTTCATATGTTTGTATGAATATACAACCCTGTGATTATCTGGGAAGTTAAAGTTGTACTTGGAGATGTTTGGAGTTCATGAAGTCTAACAGAATGGACTAACCTTATTCTGCAAGATAAAGGAGTTATAATCTTAAAGCTGGTTAATGCTGTGATGTGAAGAGACTGTGATCTACAGCTTGTTTAATATGAATCAAAAATATGATTTCACCTACTATAAGATAACATGCTATTGCTACTTCAGTTTTGCCATTTTGCCCAATACAATAAGAACCATATCCTTTTTAGTAACATCCACCTGAATTGTTCCAAGTAAATTAATCTTGCCTCACAGTGCCTGGAAAAGCACTATACAAGATCCATGTCTGATCTAGACAAAATTGGATTCATTAACCAAATTTCTGCTTTTTCACTTTTTCTCTGTTTTCATATGACCAACCAGAGATGCTTCTATTAATGGTTTAGGCATTGGAGCTTAAACTCAGTCGAGCTAAAAGAAGTTCTAGTGTCCTAATCACTTGAGTCATTCAGGCACCTTAATGATGGAAATAACTGGATTAAATGGTATCTGTATCTGTGACCACACCACTTAATTGTTCCATTTGAATTCAAATGTCCTAAAGTTAAAAAGCACCACTTAGAAAAGCAGCAGCTGTACACAAGTATCTAAGCTGGCAAAATAAGCTGATTTGGTGGTTCTGCAGAAACTGTACTCTTACCCCAAGTGCCAAGAGGGGGAGAAATTCAGTTGGCTGCGCCACCCGTTAGTGCCTTAAGAGGGCGCTAAGTGGGTCACAAGCCAACTGGCGCCCGGGCATGGCACTGTCCACGCGTCTCGCTAAATTCCGCGGCGCTAGCCGTTAGCGCTGCGCCGCTACCGATGACGTCATCAGTGTGCGCAGCGCCCCGCTGATGCCCCGGCCACGCTATTTGGAAGCGCCCCCTGATTTACCACCGGACGCTATGTCCGACCGGTTCAGGGGGGCCTACCTGCGGCCGAGGAAGCGCAAATTAAAGGAGAGGTGCGGGGCGGCCATTTTTGTTGTTGGCCGCCTGCCAGCACCTGCCTGCGCTCCCATCCCCGGCCTCCTGAACCCCACCCCCGCGGAGTGCCGGCTGCGTTCCAAGAGCCCGGCACTTCTCCTCGGTGCCGGGCTCTTTTGCCTGCACTCGCGATCCTCGGGGGCCCAGCTGGGCCCCAGATCACGCTGCACAAGGCCCCTCCCCTTTAAGAAGGGGAGGAAGGCCTGCAATACCGCAGCGCGACGTGCCGCAGCGTGTGGTGCTGCGGCATGTTGCGCCACGATATTCAGTCGCAGCGCCCCAAGAGGGATGCGGGGCGCCTCCAGTAGCGCCGCGCTTCCCTTTGAGACGCTACCACTCAATTTCCGGCGGACGGCCGCGAATGCTTCCGGGGCGCTACTTTTAGCGCCCTGGCGAGGCTGGCGCCCCAAACGGGGCTATAGTCAATTTCTCCCCCATAGTTCCTAAGAAAATAAACCATTTTAAATTTCTTGATCGACCCAGTTATTTAAAGTAAGTGATTAAAGCCTCTGCTCATATTGCAGGCAAAGGAATTTCATACCAGCATGTTAACTATTGTAGTTACAATAGCTAAATTGCAAGTAATGTGTAGAAATTTAGTTCTGTTTTTTCAGGTGTTGAGGACAGTTGTTCTGAGTTGTTGGGCTTTGGATAAATGCAAGAAAATCCACAAAATCTCTACATCAAAGTATGGAGATTGGTTAGAGTGAATAATAGTAATTTGTTAGAAAAGAACAGGTTGGGGGATCTTATAGCAACTGCCACCTTTAAATTTGTTGTCATCATTGTAACGGTGAGAAAAGTAGGTAAACAGATCGATCCTTAAAAATTTGTGTATTTAATTTTAATTTTATCAACTTTTACAGAATACTAAATACTTTGCAAGTTCTTGTTTATTTTCAATATCAATATCCAGAAAGAAGATTTGAAATTGGACTTTTCCCCTCTCAATGTTCAGACATGACTTCAGTTCAAGGTCTGAATGAATCATGTGAAACTAGGCGTTGAAGTTTAAAAGAAAGTTCCATTCACTAAGTGACCATTCATAGGAGTCAGTCAGATGAATTTGGCAATACAAGTAATGTGTAGAAATTTAAATCAAAGTTCCATTTGCTAAGTGAGCATTCCTTGGAGTCATTCGGATGAATTTGAAATGTAAATTGGCAAAACATAAAATAAATGAGCTTAAATCTCAGCTACAGATGGTACCATTACACAACAGCAGACAAAAGTACTATTCATTTCCTGTAATGTGTCTATATATTGAACTTCAAAATTTAGCAGCTTCTGGTATATTGCTCTTCGGCTAATAAAATACTGGATTGGTAATCTGCATTCAGAATACTGAAACAGTTAAACTGTCCTATGAATTACCAGCTGAAACTTCGATAAGCCAGGAAATATGCTTTTCTGTCCCATTACCATCTCCTTTTGCCTTGCACCATCTTCCCTTCTGTCTCTTAATCTCTCCTGCCTTCCAGCCTATCACAGACCTTCCCTTTTGTTCTTTCCTTGCCCCTTCACTTGCTTTTAAACCTGTTCCATCTCCAACTTTTTCCATTTCTGATGAAGGGTCATCGACCTGAAACCTTAACTCTGTTTCTCTCTCCACAGATGCTGCCTGATTTGCTGAGTATTTCCAGCATTTTCTGTTTTAATTTAGCTAACACTGTGGGATTAATAGTTTGCTGAAACACAGGATATGTAAGATTTGTGTTTCTTAACTACTTTTCCTGGCCACATTAGGAAACTGTTAGCCAAGGCAGTTTTGAGATAAGAGATGCAACAATGGATGAACAGGATAAAAACAAGTTGGCATCTGTTATTTTGTAGAAAATACATCCTTTCTAGGAGTCTTGTTCACAATAACACTCATCATACCATAATCAATCAGTAATGGCAGTCTTTCTGAGAAGCAGATGATAAGATCTCAAGCATTTCTTTACCAGTTCATAGAGAAGATCAGAACTAGAAAGGAACAACATCCACAAGTCTTTACCTGGGAAAAGAACACGCAGTAGTATTGTTTATTTCTCTGTATGTCTACTGTTTAAAGATTTTAAAAAATTAATTCATGGTAAGTGGGTGTTGCTGGCAAGGCCAGCATTTATTGCACGTGCTTAATTGCCTTTGAGAAGGTGGTGGTGAGGCGCCTTCTTGAACCGCTGCAGTCTGTGTGGTGAAGGTACTCCCACAGTGCTGTTAGGGAGGGAGTTCCAGGATTTTGACCCAGCGACGATGAAGGATCGGCGATATACTTCCAAGTCAGGATGGTGTGTGACTTGGAGGGGAACTTGGAGGTGGTGGTGTTCCCATGCGCCTGCTGCTCTTGTCCTTCTAGGTGGTAGAGGTCGCAGGTTTGGGAGGTGATGTTGAAGAAGTCTTGGTGAGTTGCTGCAGTGCATCTTGTAGATGGTACACATTGCAGCCATGGTGCGCCGGTGTTGGAGGGAGTGAATGTTTAAGGTGGTGGATGGGGTGCCAATCAAGCGGGCTGCTTTGTCCTGGATGGTGTTGAGCTTTTTGACGTTGTTGGTACTGCACTCATCCAGGCAAGTGGAGAGTATTCCATCACACGCCTGACTTGTGCCCTGTAGATGGTGGAAAGGCTTTGAAGAGTCAGGAGTTGAGACACTCACCGCAGAATACCCAGCCTCTGACCTGCTCTTGTTGCCACAGTATGTATGTGGCTGGTCCCGTTTTGTTTTTTGGTCATATTGTGTGTATATGGACTTGGTCTCAAACAAATAAACGGAGAGTAATTGCAAACCATAATCTGGAGTTAGGAATCAAACTTGTTACCCGCAGAAGAAGATTGTCATTCTTGCTTTAATCGGTTTTTTTTCTCACCTAGAATCATACAGCACAGAAAGAGGCCATTCGACACATCATGTGTGTGCCGGCTCTTTGAAAAAGCTACACAGTTAAGCCCACTTCCCTGCTCTTTCCCCATAGCCCTGCAGATTTTCCCTTTTCAAGTATATATCCAATTCCCTTTTGAAAGTTACTATTGAATCTGCTTCTTTCACCCTTTCAGGCTGAACATTCCAGATTACAAAAATTCACTGCGTAAAAAAAAAATTCTCCTCGTATCTCCCCTGATTCTTATGCCAATTTACAGTAATCTGTGTCCTCTGATTACCAAATTTCCTGCCAGTGGAAACAGTTCTCCTCATTTACTCTATCAAAACCCTTTATAATTTTGAACACCCCTCTTAAGGAGAACAATCCCAGCTTCTCTAGGCTCTCCACATAACTGAAGTCCCTTATCACTGATACCATTCTAGTAAATCTCCTCTGCACCCTCTCTAAGGCCTTGACATTCTTCCTAAAGTGTGGTGCCCAGAATTGGACACAATACTCCAACTGAGGCCTAACCAGTGATTTATAAAGATTTAGCACTACTTCCTTGCCTTTGTACTCTATGCCTCTATATACTTTAACAGCCTTAACAACTTGCCCTGCCACCTTCAAATATATGTGAACCACCAGGTCTTTCTATTCCTGCACCCTTTTTAAAATGATACTATTTAGTTGATATTGCCTCTCCTCATTTCTCCTTCCAAAATACATCACTTTACACTTCTCTGCATTAAATTTAATCTGCTGTGCATATGCCCACTTCATCAGTCTGTCTGTCCTCCTGAAGCCTACTACTACCTTCCTCGCTGTTTACTACATTTCTGAGTTTTGTATCATTTGCAAACTTTGAAATTATGTCATTTATTCCCAAATCCAGGTCACTAATATCAAAAAGAGCATTGATCCCTATACTGACCCCTGGGGAACAACACTGTATACTTTCCTCCAGTCTGAAAAACAACTGTTCACCACTACTGTCTGATTTTTCATCTCTTAGCCAATTTTGAATCCACGTTGGCACTGTCCCTTTAATCCCATGGGTTTCAATTTTGCTAACAAGTCTATTATGTAGTACTTTATCAAATGCCCTTTGAAAGTTCATGTACACATCAACCACACTACCCTCACCAACCCACTCCGTTACTTCATCAAAGAACTCGATCAGATTTGTCAGACACGATTTGCGTTTAACAAATCCGTACTTGCTGTCGTTTATTAACCCATGTTTTTCCAAGTGACAATTAATTTTGTCCTGGATTATGGTCTTTAAACGTTTCCCCACCAACGTTGGACTGACTGGCCTGCATTTACTTTGCTTTATTGAACAGAGGTGTAACATTTGTAACCCTCCACTCCTCTGGCACCACTCCCATATCCGAGGAAGATTGAAAGATTGTGGCCTCTGCTATTTCCACCCTTATTTCCTTTGGCAACCTAGGATGCATATCATCTGGACTGGGTTACTTTTCTACTTTGAATGCCACCAACATTTTAAGCACCTCCTCTTTACTTGTTTTTCTCCTGTACAATATCACTACTACCTCTTTCTTTACCGTGACATTAGCAGCATCCTCTTTTGTGAAGACAGACGCAAAGTATTCATTTAGTACCTCAGCCATGCCCTCTGCTTCCACAAGAAGATTTCCTTTTTGGTCCCTAATTGGCCCCACCCTTCCTTTGACTGACGCTTTACTTTTACTTTTATTTATAAAAGACTTTACTGTTCCCTTTTATTACCCGCTAATTTTTTTCTTGTATATTCTCTTTGCCCCTCTTATTTTCTTTTTCAGTTCTCCTCTGCTTTCTGCATTCTGCTTGATTCCTGTAAAAAAGAAAGATTTGCATTTATATAGCACCTTTCATGACATCAGGACGCCCCAAAGCGCTTTAATTTTGAAGTGTAGTCACTGTTATAATGGCCCTGATTTTGTGATCAGCGCCGAAGGGATGGGGCTTGCTGTTCATTACACTTACAGCTGCACACCGACTTTTCATGCGCTTTTGCGCGGCAACTTACGGTTGCTAGAGATCCGTTCCAGCGCGGCGCCCACTACAGGGGATCTGTGGCATGTGGGAGCAGGGAAAGGAACAGCGTGTCTCTTCAACCAATCAGATTGAAGAATCCTCACTGAGACACGCAGAGTTGAAACCAGGAAGTATAAATTAGAATATTTAGTTCATTGTAAAATCGTGTACAGAAAGTGAAATAAAGAGAGGGAAAGAAAGATGGGATTAAGAGAGAGATAAGAGACAGAAAGAAAAAGTAAAAACATTTAAAAAGCTTTTAAAATTATTTTATATCTCCAACAATAATTAAATTCTGAAGGAATGAGACTCCACACTGATAAAATTAAATTTTCAGGGCCAGAGAGGTGGTTTCGCAGTAATTAAGACTTATCACAACGTTATAAATTCATTTACACCTGAATGCACCAGCCCTAGCGGGCAAGTACCGCAACTTCATGCCCTTAATGTATTTTAATGCCGAGTCTATCAGTGAAGCACCAATGTAGCGCAGCTTGTGGAGGAGCAGGGCAAATTGGACAGCAACTTCCTGATTTGCACGTTTAACTGCGTATGTGCAGGCGCTGGAAGCTGTTATCCAATTTACTCCTTAATAATGGTGAGAGCTGATAGCCTCACCATTACTCCTAATACAAAATCTGGGTCATTGTATTATGAACCTGACATTTATCATCAGCCTCCATTTCCTGTTTCATTTTAAGCTAAAACTTCAATAAGGCCTCAAAACGGGCACAGGCATCGCGATCTGTCTGCGCCAGTTGAAAGTAATGCAGGCAGTGCATGACATTCATGCTAATCAACATGCTTGAAACATTGAGACCAGCGCTGAGAGCGTTGCTGGTTGGCTGAGCGCTCAGCAAGGGACCAATTTCATGGGAAGTGATCTCTATTTAAAGCTAGTCTGCAGTTTGAAACGCAGTCTGCACTTCTTAAAGGGGAGGTGCTTTCTGAAATAAGCACCTCATTGTAATTGTTGTAAAGGCAACTGTAAGGTAGCTATGGCTCAACAGGGCAGAGAAAGCACATCTAGGATCTCAGATGCAGCACTGGAGGCCTTCATGCAGGAGGGATAAAGGAGGAGACAGGTTCGCTGGGGACCAGGAGGCCCTCCAGACTGACTGTAAGAAGGCAGTGGGAGCAGATTGCTGAAGCAGCCACTGCCAGCAGTCTTTTCCTCAGGAACTGAATCCCCCAGGAACTGCATCCAGTGCCAAAAGAAGTTTAATGACCTCACACAAGTGGTCAATGTTGTGTATGTAACCTGTTCCACCTTAAGAGAGCTTAAGCCTGTTCCACCTTAAGAGATGTACCACTTTCTCAGGCTGCTGTAGACGTAATACCGGGGGTGAACACACCGGTATATAAGCACTGTGCAGTAATCTTGTATTCAGTATAGTCCCTACCTCCAACCAGTAAAGACCTGTTTGAGTTATACGTTTAAGTCTTTGTGTTAATTGTTCAATACAATACACATACTTAACACTGGCGACGAGTCAGGTTCTTACCCTGCGGCAGTTATTCCACGGCGGTTGAAGAGAGGTTTCAAACCACAGCACCCCACTGGAAGCGACAGGCATTAGGAGCCTGAAGCCTCCATCAGCTTGTGAACCGGAGTAGAAGACAGGGCTGGGGAAGAGAGGTACAGGGCGATAGCGATCGGCAGATAAGGGCCGGGCCGCTTTGAAGTGAGGGGCGCAGCCGGGCCATCGATCACAACCACCGATAAGGGCCGCACTCGGGCTGAAAGGGCAGCGGCTGCAGAAATTGAAGGCGCGAGAGCCGCGGTGCACAGCGCGGGCCATCGATCGCGATCGGGAGATAAGGGCTTTGGAGTGCGAGGCGCAGCCGGGCCATCGATCGCATCCGCTGATAAGGGCCGCACTCGGGCGATCGCGGCGAAGATAAGGGCCGCACTCGGGTGCTGAAGGGAGACGGCGTCGGGGGACGGGTGAAGACCGCCAAGCGCGGGAAAACCGCCATTTTGTGGGCGGAGGACGACGGCAAGAGCGGGAAGCCGCCATCTTTGATAACAAGTAAAGAAAATAAAATCTGAGAAATTGCAAATCTACAATGCCTAAACACGGGAATATTAGCACCTTTGATAGTGACCTCGAAGATTGGGCCATATATGTTGAAAGAGTAAAAAATTATTGTAAGGCCAATAAAATTCGTGACCAAGATAAAGCTCTAACATTATTAAATTTAATGGGTGCGAAGACATACGGGCAATTGAAACACCTGTTATCACCAGATGAACCGGCGGATAAGACGTTCGATGAGATTGTTACTGTCCTGAAAGATCATCTAAACCCCACGCCGCTGATGCTAGCGGAACGATTTAAATTTTACGACAGAAGGCAGCTACAGCATGAAAGCAATGCTGAATATTTGCTAGAATTGCGTAAATTAGCGAAATATTGCCAGTTTGGAACGGGACTGACAGATGCACTACGAGACAAATTTGTGTGTGGTTTATTTAAACAGGATACACAAAAGCGACTGCTCGAGGAGAATGAGCTGACGCTTGAGAAGGCGGTCACTATGGCAGCAGCACACAAAGCCGCAGCGAGAGGCACGGCAGTAATGCAGCTACGGTCACCGGAGCTCAGTGCACACAAATTGGGTGTGAGTTCTGGCAAATGTTATCGTTGTGGAAAGACAACGCATGATCAGAACCAGTGTTGGTTTAAAAACCAAGAATGTAGAACTTGTGGTAGGCTTGGACACATAGCTAGAGTATGCAGGTCAGGGAAGAAGACCAGCAACAAGAAGTCACCGCAAGGAAAATACGCAAAAGTACACAAGGTGGCCGAACAGGAGTCCGATTCAGACGCTAGCAGTAATGAACTGGCTGGCTTAAGCAGTATTGAACTGGCTAGCTTAAGGGTACTCAACGTTGGTAAGGGTGCAGACCTCCAGACAATTTGGGTTACTCTTCAGATAGAAGGAGTCCAAGTAAAAATGGAATTGGACACTGGATCGGCATTGTCGGTCATGAATAAGAAAGATTACAGAAGGTTATTCCAACATATTCCCCTACAGGATACGGAGATTATATTGACAACCTACACGGGGCAGAGAGTGTACCCCATCGGGACAATAAAGGTTGCAGTGGCCAACAAGGGCGAAGGAAGTCAAATAATGGACTTATATGTGCTACCGGAGGGAGGTCCACCACTACTAGGCCGGGAGTGGTTTAGAAACATAAATATGGACTGGCATTCGCTAAAAGCCATAAAGAGTGAGAACTCGGTGCAGATAATCAGCCCAGACTCTAGAACTGATGATGGTAAGACCAACCCATGTGCAAAAGACAAAGTTTCAGCACAGAATTCCACTGAGCAACAACAACATAGTTTAACAGAGAATTCTGAGTCTGTCAAGTCTACTGATATGCACATTTTTGAGGGACACTGGGCTCGAACTCAACTCCATTTCAAACTACAACAGCAATTAGAACAAATGATTCGCCGTTTTGAGCAAGAGATGAATGAAATAAAAAAGTTCTTTGTTACAGAGTGGGAAAATCTGGAAAGTCAACAGAAGCAACTGATGGAGAAAATGGAGCAGGAGCACACCAACCATCTGCGCGAGGAGGCCGAACGAATCAAAGCTGATTCAGGTTCTGAAGGTGCGTGCCATAATCTGGTGTCAGAAGAGTTAACGGTCAGCCAACTCCTTCATATGCTGAGGGACAAGACTCTGAAATGGGAAAAACTTGAACACGAGCTGCGATCTTCAAAGGAAAAGGGTTCGGAGCTCTCAAAAGTAATTGAGATGGCTGATGTGACGACACAGACTGAAACGACTGCAACAGAGCAGTCATTGGATGCCAAAAGTACGCTGACTCACGTCAATGTAGAACAACAGACCGCTGAAACAGCTGCTCCGGTAGAGGGATTGCATAGTCCGATCAATCAATCTCCAAAGGAAGTTGAAGTATTAAAATCACAAATGAGGTCACTAGTAAACGACTTGCTGAAAGCCCAGAAAAAGCTGGATGCAGAGGTACACATGAAGAAGTCTCTTCAGGAAAGATGTCTGGATTTGGAACAAGAGCTGGCTAACGTCCAGCTGGGTATGGAGGAAATAGACGACCCTCTCACTGGTCTAGCTCAGGACGACACCGAATATTACCATGACCTGGTGGACGACACCGAATATTACGATGTCCTGTCCTGCCCAGCTTGTAACTTCGACTCCCAAAGTGCAGAAATCATGGAGGAGCACCAAAAGTCTACGGAACATCGGGAGAAGCTGGCTCTACGACGGAAACAGGAGGAAGAGAAGGAGGAACTGCGCATGCAGCTGGCAGCTGTGGCAGCTGACAATGGAGCCCAGAGAGTCTCCAAGAAGCAGAAAAGGAAAAGTAAAAACAGAAGATGACCCATCTGAACCATTATCACCTCTACCAGATCACACACGTGGTCCCTCCGAACGGAGCCAAATCAGTTCGGAAGTTCAAGCTGTTAAATCCATGAAAGGACTATTGAATGAGTAACGTGAACCGACTACACCACAGAGATTGAATCTGTGAACTGTTTTCCGCAGAGACTGAATCTGTGATATGTTACGTTAAACATGAAGTTATATATGTATATATGTTATTACGTTATGTTAAATGGGGGGGATGACTATAAAGCTAAGAAGGGAGGAGTGTTGTGTATGTAACCTGTTCCACCTTAAGAGAGCTTAAGCCTGTTCCACCTTAAGAGATGTACCACTTTCTCAGGCTGCTGTAGACGTAATACCGGGGGTGAACACACCGGTATATAAGCACTGTGCAGTAATCTTGTATTCAGTATAGTCCCTACCTCCAACCAGTAAAGACCTGTTTGAGTTATACGTTTAAGTCTTTGTGTTAATTGTTCAATACTGTTAAGTCTGTGAATTATTTAGTTAATTAAAACAGACTAATGAGTAACAATAAAAACAGGTCTTTACTGGTTGGAGGTAGGGACTATACTGAATACAAGATTACTGCACAGTGCTTATATACCGGTGTGTTCACCCCCGGTATTACGTCTACAGCAGCCTGAGAAAGTAGTACATCTCTTAAGGTGGAACAGGCTTAAGCTCTCTTAAGGTGGAACAGGTTACATACACAACACTCCTCCCTTCTTAGCTTTATAGTCATCCCCCCCATTTAACATAACGTAATAACATATATACATATATAACTTCATGTTTAACGTAACATATCACAGATTCAGTCTCTGCGGAAAACAGTTCACAGATTCAATCTCTGTGGTGTAGTCGGTTCACGTTACTCATTCAATAGTCCTTTCATGGATTTAACAGCTTGAACTTCCGAACTGATTTGGCTCCGTTCGGAGGGACCACGTGTGTGATCTGGTAGAGGTGATAATGGTTCAGATGAGTCATCTTCTGTTTTTACTTTTCCTTTTCTGCTTCTTGGAGACTCTCTGGGCTCCATTGTCAGCTGCCACAGCTGCCAGCTGCATGCGCAGTTCCTCCTTCTCTTCCTCCTGTTTCCGTCGTAGAGCCAGCTTCTCCCGATGTTCCGTAGACTTTTGGTGCTCCTCCATGATTTCTGCACTTTGGGAGTCGAAGTTACAAGCTGGGCAGGACAGGACATCGTAATATTCGGTGTCGTCCACCAGGTCATGGTAATATTCGGTGTCGTCCTGAGCTAGACCAGTGAGAGGGTCGTCTATTTCCTCCATACCCAGCTGGACGTTAGCCAGCTCTTGTTCCAAATCCAGACATCTTTCCTGAAGAGACTTCTTCATGTGTACCTCTGCATCCAGCTTTTTCTGGGCTTTCAGCAAGTCGTTTACTAGTGACCTCATTTGTGATTTTAATACTTCAACTTCCTTTGGAGATTGATTGATCGGACTATGCAATCCCTCTACCGGAGCAGCTGTTTCAGCGGTCTGTTGTTCTACATTGACGTGAGTCAGCGTACTTTTGGCATCCAATGGCTGCTCTGTTGCAGTCGTTTCAGTCTGTGTCGTCACATCAGCCATCTCAATTACTTTTGAGAGCTCCGAACCCTTTTCCTTTGAAGATCGCAGCTCGTGTTCAAGTTTTTCCCATTTCAGAGTCTTGTCCCTCAGCATATGAAGGAGTTGGCTGACCGTTAACTCTTCTGACACCAGATTATGGCACGCACCTTCAGAACCTGAATCAGCTTTGATTCGTTCGGCCTCCTCGCGCAGATGGTTGGTGTGCTCCTGCTCCATTTTCTCCATCAGTTGCTTCTGTTGACTTTCCAGATTCTCCCACTCTGTAACAAAGAACTTTTTTATTTCATTCATCTCTTGCTCAAAACGGCGAATCATTTGTTCTAATTGCTGTTGTAGTTTGAAATGGAGTTGAGTTCGAGCCCAGTGTCCCTCAAAAATGTGCATATCAGTAGACTTGACAGACTCAGAATTCTCTGTTAAACTATGTTGTTGTTGCTCAGTGGAATTCTGTGCTGAAACTTTGTCTTTTGCACATGGGTTGGTCTTACCATCATCAGTTCTAGAGTCTGGGCTGATTATCTGCACCGAGTTCTCACTCTTTATGGCTTTTAGCGAATGCCAGTCCATATTTATGTTTCTAAACCACTCCCGGCCTAGTAGTGGTGGACATCCCTCCGGTAGCACATATAAGTCCATTATTTGACTTCCTTTGCCCTTGTTGGCCACTGCAACCTTTATTGTCCCGATGGGGTACACTCTCTGCCCCGTGTAGGTTGTCAATGTAATCTCCGTATCCTGTAGGGGAATATGTTGGAATAACCTTCTGTAATCTTTCTTATTCATGACCGACAATGCCGATCCAGTGTCCAATTCCATTTTTACTTGGACTCCTTCTATCTGAAGAGTAACCCAAATTGTCTGGAGGTCTGCACCCTTACCAACGCTGAGTACCCTTAAGCTAGCCAGTTCAATACTGCTTGCGTCTGAATCGGACTCCTGTTCGGCCACCTTGTGTACCTTTGCGTATTTCCCTTGTGGTGACTTCTTGTTGCTGGTCTTCTTCGCTGACCTGCATACTCTAGCTATATGTCCAAGCCTACCACAAGTTCTACATTCTTGGTTTTTAAACCAACACTGGTTCTGATCATGCGTTGTCTTTCCACAACGATAACATTTGCCAGAACTCACACCCAATTTGTGTGCACTGAGCTCCGGTGACCGTAGCTGCATTACTGCCGTGCCTCTCGCTGCGGCTTCGTGTGCTGCTGCCATAGTGACCGCCTTCTCAAGCGTCAGCTCATTCTCCTCGAGCAGTCGCTTTTGTGTATCCTGTTTAAATAAACCACACACAAATTTGTCTCGAAGTGCCTCTGTCAGTCCCGTTCCAAACTGGCAATATTTCGCTAATTTACGCAATTCCAGCAAATATTCAGCATTGCTTTCATGCTGTAGCTGCCTTCTGTCGTAAAATTTAAATCGTTCCGCTAGCATCAGCGGCGTGGGGTTTAGATGATCTTTCAGGACAGTAACAATCTCATCGAACGTCTTATCCGCTGGTTCATCTGGTGATAACAGGTGTTTCAATTGCCCGTATGTCTTCGCACCCATTAAATTTAATAATGTTAGAGCTTTATCTTGGTCACGAATTTTATTGGCCTTACAATAATTTTTTACTCTTTCAACATATATGGCCCAATCTTCGAGGTCACTATCAAAGGTGCTAATATTCCCGTGTTTAGGCATTGTAGATTTGCAATTTCTCAGATTTTCTTTTCTTTACTTGTTATCAAAGATGGCGGCTTCCCGCTCTTGCCGTCGTCCTCCGCCCACAAAATGGCGGTTTTCCCGCGCTTGGCGGTCTTCACCCGTCCCCCGACGCCGTCTCCCTTCAGCCCCCGAGTGCGGCCCTTATCAGCAGATGCGATCGATGGCCCGGCTGCGCCTCGCACTTGAAAGCGGCCCGGCCCTTATCTGCCGATCGCTATCGCCCTATACCTCTCTCTTCCCCAGTCCTGTCTTCTACTCCGGTTCACAAGCTGATGGAGGCTTCAGGGTCCTAATGCCTGTCACTTCCAGTGGGGTGGTGAGTGGTGAGGTTTGAAACCTCTCTTCAACCGCCGTGGAATAACTGCCGCAGGGTAAGAACCTGACTCGTCGCCAGTGTTAAGTCTGTGAATTATTTAGTTAATTAAAACAGACTAATGAGTAACAATAAAAACAGGTCTTTACTGGTTGGAGGTAGGGACTATACTGCATACAAGATTACTGCACAGTGCTTATATACCGGTGTGTTCACCCCCGGTATTACGTCTACAGCAGCCTGAGAAAGTAGTACATCTCTTAAGGTGGAACAGGCTTAAGCTCTCTTAAGGTGGAACAGGTTACATACACAACAAATACAATACACATACTTAACAGTCAAGAACAGTGAATGCATATTCAAACACCATGGCCTAGAAATTCGGTTGTTTATGCCAGCGGTTAGCGCCTAAAGAGACCGAGAATTGGGGCTTTACCCAATGTTGGGGCGGGCGCAATGAAGATAGCGACAACTCCCATATTGACTATACATTTAACGCCTGCGCTAAGTGTTTGCACGCGCCCGCGAGCGCAAGCAGATCATGACATCATTTCAGTGTGCAACGCCTTTTAGGGGCGCCTGAGCGGATATTGGGTGGCGCCCGGAGCCTTTACGCCTAGCGCTATTAGTGACAGTTCGAAGGAGCGTTAACAGGCCCTTCTCGGAGTTGGGGGGCGCTATTTAAAGGGGACAGCTCTAGTATAGAAGCTTCAGCCACTTGGCCTGTTCATTGCGATCGTTGGTGGAGAGAGTTGGTGAGCTACTGTGGAGCAGAGTTTTTGGAATTTAGCATTAGAGTACTTGGGACCTTCAAACCTGTCCGGAGCAGTTGGAGCACTAGACCTAACAGCCTTTTGACCAACTGGCATCGGAATGGGAGATGCTTTGGAGGGCGACGGCCTCATGGCCAAACACTATGAAGGGGCAGAGAGACGGCGGGAGAGAGGGTCGGGATTGGCCAGAAGGAGGAGGGGCAATGGAGGTCGGCCAATCCGAGGGTATGCTGCGAGGGTCTTTAGGTAGCAGGTGTCATACCTTGACATGTCGGAGGAGCAGTGTGTGCGAAGGCTCCGAATCGGGAGGGACGTTGTTACTGAGCTGTGCCACCTGCTTGCTGAGGATCTGCAGCCGCGTCTACGGTGCAGGACCTCTCTGTCGGTGGCCGTTAAACTGACTGTTGCCCTCAATTTTTATGGCAACGGATCCTTTCAGTCAGCCATTGGGGACATTGCGAATATCTCTCAGGTTGCAGTCCACTGTTGCATCCGGCAAGTTACAGCTGCCCTTTATAGGCGAAGGCGTCAATTCATCACCTTCCCTCTGACCCTGGAGAAGCAGGCAGAGCGCGCGCAGGGCTTCGCTGCTATTGCGGACTTCCCCATGGTGCAGGGGGCGATTGACTGTACACACGTGGCTTTGAGGGCACCATTCCAGAATCCTGAGGACTTCCGCAGCCGCAAGGGGTTCCACTCCCTCAACGTGCAGCTGGTCTGTGACCACCGCCAAATCATCATGGCAGTCAATGCCCAATTCCCAGGGAGCAGCCACGATGCTTTTATCCTGTGGTAGACCTCAGTTTGTGACCTTTTTGAGGGGCCGGCTCGACCACGAGGCTGGCTTATTGGGGACAAGGGCTATCCTCTCTGCCCATGGCTGATGACACCACTCCGTGTGGCCGCCACCCCAGCAGAAGAGCTGTTCAACAGCAGCCATCAGGCGACCAGGAACACTGTAGAGCACACTATTGGTGTGCTCAAAAAGCGTTTCCGATGTCTGGACCATTCGGGGGGAGCCCTGCAGTACTCGCCAGAGCAAGTGTGTCACATCGTCGTCGTCTGCTGCATGCTCCACAACTTGGCGATTCGACGCACCCAGCCAATTCCAGCTGTCCCTCAAAGACCAGCAGAGCAGGCGGTCGAGGAGGAGGAGGAGGAGGAAGAGCAGGCGGAGGAGGAGGAGGAGGAGGAGCATGCGGACAAGGAGGAGGAGGAGGAGGAAGATGGAAGGGCTCCTGAAAGTGGAAGGGCCATCTGTCAGAGGCTCATGAGGACTCGTTTCGAGGCCCCTCTGGCGGAATGATGAGTGTCTTTACTCCTGCGCACTTTGGATGTTTGAAAGCCTCTGAAGGCCAGCGTCACTGTAATTAGTCACGTGCACCATAGCACATTAAAACTTCTCTTTATTGTCACAAAAGTCTTTCATTACAGCAAAACAACGTCATGTCAACAGAAACCATAACTAACAAAATAACAGTTAACTCTTCGGCAAAGCTGCAAAACTAAACAAATCATTTCCAACAATTACAACAGATGAGGGTGTCCTTGAATTTGGGCAAAGAAACGTCTCAGCACCTCCCTCTACTGCTGGCCCCTTGATGGAGAACGACTTCTCTTTCGCGGTCGGCCCCTTCCCTCCCTGCTGCTCCTACGTAATTGAACCCCAGTGGCGGGGTGAAGGCTGGGGGACGCCTGCTGACTGTGTGGAAGCGCAGAAGCCCCTGAGGGATGGCCTGGCCGACCTCTGGGCTTGGAGGGTGCGGACGCAGAATGCTTGTTCTGAGCATGGCTGGAAGCAGTGTGCCCTGCAGGTGGTGGCAGCTGCACTGCAGACGTACCAGCGCTGGCATGTGCAATGGTCACCTGCCGAGAGAGGACACCTGCACCATTGTCAGACGACACACTGGCTCTCTGAGGGGACCGGCTCGGCTCATCCGCCACAATCGCCTGCTCCACTGATTCCTGGCCTTGTATGGGACTGGAAGGGCCCGGGGTGATCCTAGCTGATGCAGATAGGGTGGCTGCAGTGAGAGTTCGCGTTGCCTCAATCTGGGTGTGGACTGTAGTGTATGTGCTTTAAGTCAGAACTACTTTTTACAGCTCCTGTATACTGTAGTACCGGCAGTGACCACACCGGTATATAAGCTGTGCGCATGCCTCTGTACCCCAGTCTAGAGATTACCCTCCTCCAGTAAAGACCTGTTATTTGTTTATGTACAGCATCCGTGTAATTATTTATCCACTGAACCACGGATCTAACAGTGGCGACGAGTGTTGATGCGAATCTACCTGCAACATAAAAAAAAAAACAGTCGAGTCCAGGAACACGGGCGTCGACTGCGAGCAACCGCCCAGCAGTCAGGCAGAGATCCAACTTCGCTGGGGAGGCTGTGGAGAGCCGGGCTTTGTTCCCCAGCCACAACGAGCAGTAAGAGACCGACGACAGGTCCAGAGCAGACCCTTCCCGAGCAGCGGCGGCTGGAGCCGACCGACGGCAGAGAGAGAGAGCCGGGCAGCGTCAACAGGGTAAGAAAGAGGGTGAAGAGAGCAGGGCGCAGCCGGGGGTTGATCACCGAGCGGCGTCGAGGAAAAATACTGCAAACCGGAGAGAGAGAGGGTAAGAAACAGCCGGGTTCTAGACTGAGCGGCGTCGACAATAATCAAGAGAAGAACGCGCAGAGCACAGCCAGGGATCACGGGCTGATCAGGGTCCGCGGGGCGAAGCAAGGGGAGACGCCATTGAGCCGCGGAGAAGCAGGGAGAGCGCGGGAGGCGCCATTGAGCCGCGGAGAAGAAGGAAGAGCGCGGGAGATGCCATTTTGCGAAGCCGCAGCGGAGAAGACGGGCGAGCGCGGGAAGGAAGGAAAGCGTGGGAGACGCCATTTTGTGCCAGCGGAGAAGAAGGGGAAGCGCGGGAGGCGCCATTGGTGATAGTTAATGCACAACCAAGGATGCCGAAGAGTGGCAGTATCTCTACGTTCGACAAAGAAGTCGAAGATTGGGCGACATATGTGGAACGTATTGAGGTGTACTGCAGGGTGAATGAAGTGCCAGATGCTAATAAAGCACTGGTTCTGTTAAATTCCATGGGTGCAAAAACTTATGGGTTACTGCGAAATCTAATAACCCCAGAGAAGCCGATAAACAAGAATTTTGAAAGCATAGTAGAAATCCTACAGGACCACAAAAACCCCACACCGCTGCTGATAGCAGAACGATTTAAGTTCCATAAAAGGAACCAACACAAAGATGAAAGCAATGCTGAGTACCTAACAGAACTGCGCAAGCTATCGAAATACTGCCAGTTTGGAGCGGGACTAGCAGACACGTTAAGGGACAAGTTTGTGTGTGGGCTACAAAGTGAAGGAACCCAGAAACGGCTTCTATCAGAAAAGGACCTTACGCTGGACAAAGCTTTCAGTATGGCAGCATCACACGAAGCAGCCGCAAGGGGCGCTGCAGAGATACAACGGAGACCGCAAGAATATGGCACCAACGAAATGACCAATGGAACAGGGAAGTGCTATCGCTGCGGCAGAACAACACATGACCAGAAAGATTGTTGGTTCAAGGACCAAGTGTGCAGACAGTGTGGGAAAGCAGGACACATAGCAAGAGTCTGCAGGTCTGGGAAGAAAACCAACAGTAAGAAATCTCCACAGGAGAAGTACAAAAAGGTACACCAGGTGATGGACAGTGGTTCAGATGAACAGAAAAGTGACACAGACTCCGGAAGCAAGGAGCTGGGTTGTCTGAAACTACATAATGTAACCGAAATGGAGGATCACCAGACTATCTGGGTTACACTCAAGATAGACGGAGTCCAAGTGGAAATGGAATTGGACACAGGGTCAGCTCTAACAGTCATAAATCAAAGAGAATACAAGCGGCTATTTTCACACATACCCTTGAAAGCTACAGAGATTGTCTTGAAGACGTATACGGGGCAAAAAGTCTACCCCAAAGGAAAAATAAGGGTGAAAGTGACATATAAAGATCAGGAAATACCTAAAATGGATATATATGTATTGCCAAATGGAGGACCACCACTGCTAGGGCGTGAATGTATCCGGAAGATACATTTAGGTTGGCATTCCATACAGGCACTGAAGGTGGAGGCCAAAAAGGATGATGATGTCACACCTGGACGACTGTCAAAAATGCTAACTGATGCAAAAGAAGTGTTCCAGGAGGGACTAGGAACACTAAAAGGAATAACAGCAACAATTAAAATAGAGGATAATGCAAGCCCAAAGTTTCTGAAGGCCAGACCAGTGCCTTATGCGATCAGACCAGCGGTTGAAGCAGAGCTGGAAGGGTTGGAACGTTCAGGAGTACTGTCCAAAGTGGACTGGAGTGAGTGGGCTACACCCATCATTCCTGTAATGAAGAGGTCGTTGAGTAATACGCCTGGGGAACCAAAGAAGGTCCGCATCTGTGGGGATTTTAAGGTGACAGTGAACCCAGTCCTTCACACGGTGCAATATCCGCTTCCACGAATTGAGGATATTTTCGCCTCGCTATCTGGTGGTAAACGCTTCACCAAAATTGATCTAGCCCAGGCGTACTTGCAAATGGAGGTAGAAGAAGCTTCGAAACATTACCTTACGATCAACACCCATAAAGGTCTCTATCAATACAACCGGCTGGTGTTTGGAGTAGCCTCGGCTCCGGTTATCTGGCAAAGGGCGATGGATCAGGTCCTGCAAGGGATTCCAGGGACCCAGTGTTATTTGGACGACATCTTGGTCACGGGCGAAAATGACAGTGATCACCTCGCTAACTTGGAGAAGGTGCTCGCCAGATTAAAGGAATATGGGCTACGAGCTAATCGCCACAAGTGCGAGTTTTTCCAGAAACAGATCTCGTATTGCGGCCACGTCATCGATGAAGAGGGGTTACATAAGTCCCCTGACAAGATAGAGGCAGTAGTCAAGGCTCCAGCACCGGAAAATGTGTCACAACTGAGGTCGTTCCTCGGGCTGGTAAACTATTACCACAAGTTCTTACCAAATTTGTCTACGGTATTACACCCGCTGAACACCCTACTGCAAACAGGAGTACCATGGAGGTGGGATGACGAATGTAGACGAGCGTTCCAGAAGTGTAAAGAATTGATCACATCAAAAGAGGTGTTGGCCCATTTCAACCCAGCACTACCAATTCGTTTGGCATGTGATGCATCACCCTACGGCATTGGAGCGGTGCTGTCGCACAAATTCCCAGATGGTTTGGAGAGGCCAGTAGCCTTTGCGTCTTGGTCACTAACCTCAGCCGAGCGCAACTACGCCCAGATTGACAGGGAGGCCCTCAGCCTAGTATGGGGAGTAAAAAAATTCAACCACTATCTGCATGGACAGAAGTTCACCTTGCTGACTGACCACCAACTACTTGTCTCCATCTTTAATCCTAAGAAGGGCATGCCAGTAATGACTGCACAGCAGTTACAATGATGGTCCCTGTTTCTAGGGGCGAATCAATATGAAATAGAATATAAAGGCACGAGACAGCATGGGAACGCTGATGGGCTATCGCGCCTGCCACTGCCTACTGTGGAGGAAGCACCAGCAGTGGACCCTATCGAGATATTTTATTCGTCGATAATTGAACGATTGCCAGTGACAAACGCGGATATAGAGAAGGAGACCCGCAATGATCCGACGCTGTCGCGGGTATATGAATTGACGGTGAGGGGATGGCCAACACATGGCAACTCACTGTTGCCAGCATTCTCATCCAGAAGAGAACAGCTGTCAGTATGCCAGGGGACAGTGATGTGTGGATCCAGAGTGGTGATTCCACCCAAGTTAAGGGAGAGAGTGCTAAATGAGCTACATGAAGGTCATCTGGGGGGAGTGAAAATGAAAAGCCTAGCTAGGGCTTATGTGTGGTGGCCGGGAATCGATCAACAAATCGAAGACCTAACTAAGAGCTGCTTAGGATGCCAGAAGGTCCAAAATGCACCACCACATGCCCCTCTACACCCATGGGAGTGGCCCTCCTCTCCATGGCAACGGGTGCACATTGATTTCGCTGGTCCATTCATGGGCTCAATGTTCTTAATAGCAGTGGATGCTCATTCAAAGTGGCCTGAGGTGATAAAGATGTCTTCAACCACTACAGAGAAAACGATTGCAGTCCTACGGACCATATTTGCCAGAAACGGGTTGCCAGAGCAGATCTGCTCTGATAATGGACCACAGTTTGTGTCCGACGAGTTCCAAAAATTCATGAAAAGGAATGGGGTAAGGCATTACACATCCGCCCTGTATCATCCAGCCACCAATGGATTGGCTGAGAGGTTCGTACAAACCTTTAAGAAGGCGATAAAGGCCATGTGCGACGAGGAAATTCCACTACAGCATAAGATGGACAATTTCTTATTAGCCTACCGAAACGCGACACATGCAGTTACCAACCAGGCCCCGGCCATGATGTTCTTTAACCGAAGGTTGAGATCTCGTCTGGACTTGCTCAGACCAAATGTGCGAAGAAATGTTGAGGACAAACAATTCCAGCACATCAACGAGAAGACGACAAGGAGCTTCAATGTAGGGCAACCAGTCTTGGCCCGGGACTATCGAACAGAGAAGTGGCAACCCGGAACGATATGTACAAGGCAGGGGCCATTAATATACACAGTGGATGTCGGGGAGAACATTGTGAGACGCCACGTCGATCAGATCTTAGCATCACAGGAATGCGTCAACCCCATGTCTCGAGTACCTGGGGATGAACCCGACATACCGGTAGTATCTACTTCAGACCCAGTAGCAGTGGAACCCGATGAACTACCCGATGAAAGGGGGTCTGAATCGCCTCTGCACCAAGAACAAGAACCTCCGGAAAGGCGCTATCCCGAAAGGGTCAGGAAGCCGCCCCAAAGACTGAATCTATAAATGGACTTTTGTTATTGAATGTACATGTAAAAATGTAATTGTTATTTGAATATTAAGGGGGTATTATTAATCTAAAAAGGGAGGAATTGTAGTGTATGTGCTTTAAGTCAGAACTACTTTTTACAGCTCCTGTATGCTGTAGTACCGGCAGTAACCACACCGGTATATAAGCTGTGCGCATGCCTCTGTACCCCAGTCTAGAGATTACCCTCCTCCAGTAAAGACCTGTTATTTGTTTATGTACAGCATCCGTGTAATTATTTATCCACTGAACCACGGATCTAACATGGACGAGGCCGGCAAGTGACTGCGTGGCAGCAGTGAGGACCTGTGAGCCAGGTGCCAGTGCTTCGGAGAAGCCCTGGACAGTTCTTTCCATTGCTTCGGACAAGGCCGGTGCCGACCGCTCCACTGCCTCGGACAAGCCCTGGACAGACATTTCCAGGGATTGTCCGAAGCCCTGAACAGTCCTTTCCATAGCGGCCTCGAAGCCCTGGACAGTCCTCTCCATTGTTGGCCCGAAGCCCTGGACAGTCCTCTCCATTGTTGCCCCGAAGTCCTGGAGAGTCCTGTCCATTGTTTCCCCGAAGCCCTGGAGAGTCCTGTCCATTGTTTCCCCGAAGCCCTGGAGAGTCCTGTCCATTGTTGCCCCAAAGCCCTGGAGAGTCCTCTCCATTGTTGTCCCGAAGTCCAACACACTCTTTGCCAGTGTATCTATTGACTGAGGCATCCTCCCCACTGCAGCCATCAGCTCAGTGTGCCTGAGCCGGGCCTGGGTGCTCATTTCAGCCAGGCGACGCACCTCCTCTGCACTCTGTGCAGCAGTCATCACTACCTGCCTTGCCCTCCGGGGAGACGGTGGCCGAACTTGCCTACCCCCCTTGCGTTGCTGCATGCCGCTTGTTCCGGCAACTGGCTGATCCTCAGAGCACCCCCCCCCCTCCCCTCCAGGGAACTACTATCCCCAGTCTGTAGATGTGTATGCTCCCCTGAGATTGGAACGGATGGTCCGGCTTCCTCCTGACCCTCGCCTCCGGAGGCACTGGCACTGGCAGCTTCAGGGCGTTGAGCCCGAGTTGGTGATGCATCATCTGAAAGCAGGGAGGTGGAAGAGTGGCTTTAGCAAAAGGACAGGTTGGCGGAAAGGCATGCCAGATTGCGGCAAGGCTCTGACATGGCTGCACACTGAGGAAGCATGCTGGCGGGGGGACCAAGTGGAAGGAAACAGCTGAAAAAGGAGAGAGCCTTACCCTCACTGTCGGAAATGGGGTCGGCAGCTGCAGTGTTAACAGGACCAGACAGACGTCCTCCAAGAATCTGGTGCACTCTCTCCTCGAGATCTGTCAGAGTGACGACTTGTGGAGGCCCGCCACCGGTTCGACTCTGGTCCTTTCGCCTCGCCGCCAGCTTGGACTGCAGGGGAAAGAAGGGGAAGTTCTGTAACATGATGCCTTGAGAGATCATCTCATGCCCCCCATGGTGCAAGAGCCCTTACATGAGGCCTTGAGAGATCATCGCATGCCCCCCATGGTGCAAGGGCCCTTACATGATGGCTTGAGAGATCATCGCATGCCCCCCATGGTGCAAGGGCCCTTACATGATGCCTTGAGAGATCATCTCATGCCCCCCATGGTGCAAGAGCCCTTACATGAGGCCTTGAGAGATCATCTCATGCCCCCCATGGTGCAAGAGCCCTTACATGAGGCCTTGAGAGATCATCTCATGACCCCATGGTGCAAGAGCCCTTACATGAGGCCTTGAGAGATCATCTCATGCCCCCCATGGTGCAAGAGCCCTTACATGAGGCCTTGAGAGATCATCTCATGCCCCCCATGGTGCAAGGGCCCTTACATGTGGCCTTGAGTGAAATGTCCATGTGTGTGCCCAGAAAGGGCCATGGGTGCTTGCTGACAGATGGCCATTGGGGCATCATGGCAACAGGGTGCTCGAAGTCAGGTGCAGATGGAGGGAATCAGAAGTTTGCATAACCAACACTCACCCTAACGACCCGAGTGAGGTCGTTGGATTTCTTCCTGCACTGAACAGGGGTCCTGGTCGCCATGCTGCTGGAGCTGACCCTCAGAGAAACCTCCCTCCAAGATCGCCGGTAAGCCTTTTGATTCGGCCTCTTGCCATTGTCAGGATACAGAACATCTCGACGGCGCTCAACTGCAGACACCAACTGGTCCAGAGCCTCAGTGCTGAAGCGCTCTGCTCTCTGTTTCACCTTCTCCATCCTGACCAAGTTTCTTGTGCCAGAGAAGGGCGAGCGCCGGTTCTGAGGCCTACAGGGCGTTGAGTGTGGCAGCTCAGGCTGACTGACCCACCCCTTTAAGAGCCGGCCGGCGCCTGGAAGTCTCGTGGTTTCCGATAATTGAGATCACCTGTGCTGCGCCCGTCCGCGCCGATATTGGGTAGCGCCTGAACTTTTGCGCCTTAGGAGCCCCGTGCAACGTCTGATTTCGCGCCTCAATCCCCTTTGGGGGCGATGCAACCCACTATCTCGCTAGGCAGCGATAAGTTCCGTCTGGCTATAAACTTTGCGCAGTGCCAGTTCTAACGCCTGAAGCGGGGCTATACCCAATTTCTAGGCCCATATCCCACACACTGCTCAATGCACCACACCCCCATCACTCACCTAGCAATCACGACTCATACCTCACAATCATAGCTTCACTGCACCCTCACACACTTACCATTGTTGCAAGCCTCACACCCACATCTCACACCTTGCACACACTGCCAGCTATTCAACCATGACCGGCACATCACCCAAACACATTGCACCACATTCACTGACACACTTCACCCAAACACATTGCACCACACTCACCTCACCCAAACACATTGCACCACACGCACTGACACACTTCCCTTCCTCTTGCAGGGCAAGGTGGCTCACAACTGTAGACGGCAGCAGCTAATAGGTGGGGGACAGGCATGGCTGCATATCCTGACCCAGCTGAAGGAGACTGTGCTAGGCATCATTGGAGGGGCTGTCACTGAGGCTGTGGGGATCGGTGAGGCTGAAACCATTGATGATGATGTATGCTCATACCTAATCCTCCTTCTCGCATACCACTTCCCCCTCATCCCACAATCTCTTCTCACTTACAAGCTGCTGGTGGTGTAAGCATGCACATCTTGCTCACCACAACCCTTCCCTTGTGCCTTTTTCCTTTCAGACACCCAAGAATTCTACCAGCCCAGCCAGTGCAGAAAATAAAAGGGTGTGATGGAGAAGAAGAGACACCATCGCTCAATCTGACTCTCGCAGGCAGCAGCTCAGAAATTGGTCCTGCGTGTACTTTAGAGGGTAATATAGAGGCGGGATCTGCACGCGGTGAGTCACCGGGCACAAGTGGCCTGCAGCCAGGGCAGGGGGAAAGGGTAGTGCAGGTGCCAGCTCTCCGGAGGGCGAGGTTGCACACACGTTATGCTGCAGAGGAGTCAGATGAGGACTTTGATGGGGTGGCCTTCAGAAGAAGGGTGATGGGCATGCACACAGAAATGCTTGGTGCATTGGCAGGCCTGCCAGTGAGCCTTTTATCACTGTTGGAGCGTGGAGTAGTCTGGCTCCAACCTTGCACTGGGCTTTGCGCAGAGCTTGGAACCCATGATTTCCAGGATGGAAGTGATGGGCAACTGCATAACAGCACTTGTGGACCCAACCATGATGCAGGATCTGATGGCAGATGTCTCAGGTTTCATTGCAACACAAGCGGAAGCAACCCAACATCTCAGTGTTGCAGTGGAAGTTCAGACTGAAGTCATGCAGGCTCAGCTTGCTGACTGCTACCATTGTGACTGCGTTTACCAGGGGCTTGCAAGGTCTCACAGCCATCCAGCAATCTGCCCTCCAACAGAATACTAGGATTGCTGAGGTGCCGCCCCGGGGAGTGCCAGTGGCTCCGTGGAGCACAAAGCTGCTGTCCTCTCGGGATGACAGCATTCGTACATCCTCCACTGCCACTCCGCCAGTGCCCTTGCTGTTTGCCTGTCAGCCAGCCAGCCCAGAATACTGCCGCCCATACCGATGTGGTGCAGTCTACAGTCGGGCCTTCTAGCCCCAGAGCTGTTCGAGGTCGTCCTGCAAGGCCATCTGCAGACTTACCCACTGAAAGTAAGGGAATGCGCAAGGGTGATTAGCTGACTTTTTGTTATGAATCATTTATAAATTATGGTTTGGAATGTTTGTTTTGTGATGGCTTTCATTTCAGCATTGCGGCCAAGAGGGCGCTGTGATGTTCCGTGACAGAGTGATTGTAAGGTGGGGAAGTGTTGAGCAACGGGGATCTAGGGTTTCATTCAGGGGAAGCGGAGTCTGGTGCACTCATAGACAGCCCGTCCAGAATGTGGATTTGCAGGCTGCCTCCTCCCTTCCTCCTCCTCCTGAGGTGGTCGTGGTACCCGTGGTGACAAGGGAAGGGCTGCGTCCTCATGATGGCCAAGTTGTGGAGGATGCAGCAGACCACCACGAATTGGGACACCTGCTCCAGCGAGTACTGGATGGCTCCTCCCGAGCAGTCAAGGCAGCGGAACCGTTGCTTGAGCACCCCGATGGTCTGCTCGATGACATTCCTCGTGGTGGCATGGCTGTCATTATGAGTGCTGGCCACGGATAGGGGGTTATGGAGGGGAGTAATCAGCCAGGTGTAGAGCGGATAGCCCTTGTCTCCGAGCAGCCACTCCCAGCTTTGACATGGTGGCTGGAAGATTGCTGACATGGTGGCTGGAAGATTGCTGGCACAGCGGACTGGCGCAAGATGAAGGCATCATGACTACTGCCAGGATACCGGGCTTTCACTGTCATGATGTGCTGGGCATGGTCGCACACCAACTGCACATTAAGTGAGTGGTACCCTTTGCGGTTACGAAACTTCTCGCCATTGAGATGCAATGCCCGCAAAGGCATGTGTGCGAAGTCGATGGCGCCCTAGTCAATATCCTAGCAAAGCCACATGTGCACTCCTCCTGCTTCTCTCTGAACAGAACGAAGTCCCATCTCCTGGAGTACAGAGCCTCTGTGACCTCCCAGATGTAGCAATGGACGGCGAACTGGGAGATGTTTGCTATGTCGCCTGTTCCAGCATGGAAGGATCCGCTGGTGGAATAATTCATGGCCACAGTGACCTTCAGGGCCACTGGCAGTGCTGTCATCGCCCTGCTCTGAGGCGGCAGGTCTGGTTCCAAGAGGTGGCAGAGTTCTGAGCCAGGAATATTTAGTTCTCATTCCTGCCTTTGTTTGAGCCAGGTCTCCGTTATTGCTACTAAATCATAATCTCATGTGACAACTTGAGCAGCTTAACAATCTTATTTATCATGCTCCGTACATTTATGCACATGCACTCTAATCCTGCCTGAGTCTGCTTTGCATTTCTCTCCTGTCTGATCCCTCCTTTTTCCGGACTACACTTTAATCTAATGCCGTTTGTCTCTCCCAATCATCAATACCCCTTGTTTTTCCTCTAATGCTTCATTCTGGTTCCTCTCCCCAGCCAAATTAGTTTAAATCCACCCCAAAGCATTAGTTAACCTCCCCGTGAGGACATTGGTCCCAGCTCTGTTGAGGTGCAATCCAACCACCTTGTACAGGTCCTTTCTGCCCCAGAACTAGTCCCAATGCCCTAGGAGTCTGAAGTCCTCCCTCCTGCACCATTTCTCCAGCTACACATTAACCTGCTTTATCTTGCTGTTCTTATACTCACTAGCACATGGTATTCGGAGTAATCCAGAGATTACCACCTTTGAGGTCCTGCTCGTTAGTCTCTTCCCTAGCTCCTGAAACTCTCCATAGAACCTCAACCCTTTTTTCTTTCCTGCATCATTGGTTCCAACATGGACCACAACTTCTAGTTGTTCCCTTTCCCCTGCAGAATGTTCTGCACCCATTGCGTGACATCCTTTAGCAGCGAGGCAACACACCTTATGGGACTCGGGTCAGCGGTTGCAGAAACGCCTGTCTATCTCACTGACTATCAAATCCCCTATGGCAACTGCATTTCTACACTTCCCTATGGCCCCCTGTGCAGTCATTTGCCCCACAATACTGTGGATGTGCTCTAGACTGCACCCTCGCCAGTATTCAGCACCACACACCCAGAGGATTCCTCACTGCCTGCCTCCTCTTCCTGCCATGCTGGATAGCCACCCACTTACTCTCCTCCTGAACTCTCTGTAGCTGCAAGGTGACCACCTCCTGGAATGTGAGACCCAAGACTCATTTAGATGAGCACTTGAAACGCCATAGCATACAAGGCTACGGACCAAGTGCTGAAAAATGGGATTAGAATAGACAGGGCTTGATGGCCGGTGTGGACACGATGGGCCGAAGGGCCTCTTTCTGTGCTGTATAACTCTGACTCTATGGCCTAGAAATTCGGTTGGGTTAGCGCCCAATTAGGGGCGTTAGAGTGGGTTGCGCCGGAAGTATCGCTGCGCCCGAAATTCCGATGGACCCTAACATTGGCGTTACCCGGTAGCGCTGCGCCGGCACCGATGACGTCATCGGTGTGCGCAGCGCCCCGGTTGCAATGCTATTCCGGCCCGATGGCCAAATTCAGTTGCGGCCGCCTCGCCCGTGGCAGCCGCAAACAGCGTTTGTGAAACGGGATGTTGCAGCTCCGTAAGGCCGGCGCATAAAGGTGGAGCGGCGGCCGGCCGCTTTCCCGGCGGCCGCCTGCCCGCACCTCCCTCCCTGGACTCCTGCACCACCCCCCCGCGGCACTGATGTGTGTGTCCCGCGAGCCCGGCACTTCTCCGTGGTGCCGGGCTCATTTGTCGGGGGAATCCACCGGTGATCTGACGGCTGCAGGCAGCTCCTCCTTAACAGAAGGAGGAGGCCTGCAGTACCCCAGCCTGCCGCACCGCATCGGGTGCCACAGCGGGGGATGAACGCCTGAAAGCTACATTCAACGCCCCTAGCGAGGCGCAAAAACCCTGCATTAGCGCCCGCCCCGCGCCCGACTCTAAACTTTCAGGCCTAGAAATTCGGTATGGCTCCGCCAGGGCTTTTGCGCCCGAAATTTTGCGCTCGCCAGAATTGCCGTAGCGCCCGCCTAAAATTCAGTTGCCCCAGGCCAAGACGGCGGCGGGCGCTAATGCAGGGTTTTTGCGCCTCGCTAGGGGCGTTGAATGTAGCTTTCAGGCGTTCATCCCCCGCTGCGGCACCCGATGCGGTGCGGCAGGCTGGGTACAGCAGGCCTCCTCCTTCTGTTAAGGAGGAGCTGCCTGCAGCCGTCAGATCACCGGTGGATTCCCCCGACAAATGAGCCCGGCACCACGGAGAAGTGCCGCGTTCGCGGGACACACACATCAGTGCCGCGGGGGGGTGGTGCAGGAGTCCAGGGAGGGAGGTGCGGGCAGGCGGCCGCCGGGAAAGCAGCCGGCCGCCGCTCCACCTTTATGCGCCGGCCTTACGGAGCTGCAACATCCCGTTTCACAAACGCTGTTTGCGGCTGCCACGGGCG
Organism: Somniosus microcephalus; assembly: GCF_052327205.1. Classification (NCBI taxonomy): domain Eukaryota; kingdom Metazoa; phylum Chordata; class Chondrichthyes; order Squaliformes; family Somniosidae; genus Somniosus; species Somniosus microcephalus. Next base: position 276,780,808 of record NC_140989.1, on the reverse strand, counting down.
AGGCGGCCGCAACTGAATTTGGCGATCGGGCCGGAATAGCATTGCAACCGGGGCGCTGCGCACACCGATGACGTCATCGGTGCCGGCGCAGAGCTACCGGGTAACGCCGATGTTAGGGTCCATCGGAATTTCGGGTGCAGCGATACTTCCGGCGCAACCCACTCTAACGCCCCTAATTGGGCGCTAACCCAACCGAATTTCTAGGCCTCAGCCTCTTGTTTTCCCTGTAGTGGCACAAGCTGTTTCTCAGGGTCAGAAACTCTGAGCTCGAGCAGCTGGAGTCACTTCTTGCACACGTGGTTATCCAGGATACACGAAGCATCCAGGAGTTCCCACATGGCACAGGATGAGCATGCAATGATTCTCGGCTGCCCTGTCATTTTACTGAAATTTACTGCCCATTTACTTAAAGTTGATAGTTTTTGCCTTTGTTATATATATTTACTCACCGTGCCGATGTGTCACTTTCTCCCACTATTTCTCTTTTGCTGTTGTGCCTCGGTTTAAATTTCTTGGTACTTCCTTCCCCTGCTGCACCTAATTTCCGCTCTCAACAGCAACTTGTATTTATATAGCGCCTTTAACGTAGTAAAATGTCCCAAAGTGCTTCATAGGAGCGTTATAAAACAAAATTTGACACGAGCCACATAAGGAGATATTAGGGCAGATGGCCAAAAGCTTGGTCATAGAGGTAGGTTTTAAGGAACATCTTAAAAGGAGGAAAGAAAGGTGAAGAGGTTTAGAAGGGGAATTCCAGAGCTTAGAGCCTTGGCAGCTGAAGGCATGGCCACCAATGGTGGAGCGATCAAAATCGGGGATGCTCAAGAGACCAGAATTAGATGAACGCAGATATCTCGGAGAGTTGCGGGCAATGTTCCTTCTCATTTTTTTTCCGGTGCGGTCCTTTAACTGGCTGCACGGTCCATTCAAATTTTTGTGCATGCGCGGTTTCTTCCATGTAAATGCCGGTGTGCGGCCACGCAGCTTAGCGGGAACGTTGGTTGTGGGGCTGAAGGAGGTTACAGAGATGGGGAGGGGTGAGGCCATGGAGGGATTTGAAAACAAGGATGAGAATTTTGAAATCGAAGCATTGCTTAACTGGGAGCCAACGTAGGCCAGCAAGCACAGGGGTGATAAGTGACCGGGACTTGATGTGAGTTAGGACAGGGGCAGCAGAGTTTTGGATGACCAAGTTTGTGGAGGGTAGAACATGGAAGGCCAGCCAGAAGTGCGTTGGAATAGCCAAGTCTAGAGGTGGTAAAGGCATGAACGAGGGTTTCCGCAGCAGGGATGGAGTCGAGTGATGTTCCAGAGTTGGAAATAGGCAGTCTTAGTGATGTCTTAGTAGATATGTGGTCGGAATCTCATTTCGGGATCAAATATGACACCAAGGTTGCAAACAGTCTGGTTCAGCCTCTGACAGTTGCCAGACTCTCACCAAATTCCTGTTTTAAAGTCTTCACTCTGTTTGCAGTTCACTCTGAAGACTTTCGAAGTCTTTCAGATTTAGATCTGAAGTTTGTATTTGTATAAGTGTTCTCTGATGTTTTTATGTTGTTAGTTGAAATTTCTTGGGGGGGTGGGGTGGAAATAGGTCACCACTCCAGAGCATATATGTAGGTTTCCATAAACTTTCCATGCATTTACACATTACTATAATATATCTCTGCCATCTAATTCTGCTGTCTTGGGGATGGCCTTCTACTATAAGAAGAGCAGGACAAAATTCCAGAATGACATACATGGTTGAGGCAGCATTTAGTCTTTGATTAGAAAGAATCTCAATTTAAAGGTGTGTTTTGCAGATCTTTCCCCAGCCCAATCCTTCTCGATTGTGTATAGAAGGCAGGAGACGTCTAAAGATCGTAACTGTTCGATCTGAGTCCTGTTGATAAAAATGTTCCTGGGTGAAACCATGCCAGCAGAGTTCTTAGCTGATGCACCAATGTGCCAGGCTGACTCAAGTAAAGGGTTCATGTGTGATTAACCAGCTTGTCCAATAAAGAAAATGCTCAAATAACGTAATGTCTCTTGGCCACTGAAATAGGATATTTGGAAAGTCGTCTGCCTGACTCGCCTGCCCGCCAGATTAAAAAGACACATCAATCATAACAAGAACAAGTGAAACACTAATAATAATACCACAATATGATTAGGCAGAGTCGATACGGTTTTATGAAAGGGAAATAGTGTTTAACAAATCTACTAGAGTTTTTTGAGGTTGTAACTAGCAGGTTGGATAAGGGGGAACTAATGGATGTAGTATATTGAATTTTCAGAAGGCATTCGATAAGGTGCCACACAATAGGTTGTTACAAAAGGTTAGAGCTCATGGGATTGGGGGTAATATATTAGCATGGGTTGAGGATTGATTAACGGACAGAAAACAGAGAATAGGAATAAACTGGTTATTTTCGGGATGGCAGGGTGTAACTAGTGGAGTGCCACAAGGATCTGTGCTTGGACCTCAGCTATTTATAATCGTAGCAATGACTTAGATGAAGGGACCAAGTGTAATGTATCCAAGTTTGCTGACGATACAAAGCTAGGTGGGAAAATAAGCTGTGAGGAAATGCAAAGAGGCTGCAAAGAGATATAGACCGGTTAAGTGATTGGGCAAGAAGGTGGCAGATGGAGTACATGAATCACAGAAAGTTAAGATGCAGATACAGCAAGCAATTAAGAAGGCAAATGGTACGTTAGCCTTTATTGCAAGGGGTTTGGAGTACAAGAGTAAGGAGGTCTTGCTGCAATGATATTGGTGAGACCACACCTGGAGTACTATGTACAGTTTTGGTAGTCTTACCTAAGGAAGGATATACTTGCCTTAGAGGGGGTGCAACAAAGATTCACTAGATTGATTCCTGGGATGAGAGGAATGTGCTATGAGGAGGGATTGAGTAGAATTGGCCTATATTCGCTGGAGTTTAGAAGAATAAAAGGTGATCTCATTGAAATGCATAACATTCTGAGAGGGCTTTACTGGGTAGATGCTGAGAGGCTGCTTCCCCTGGCTGGAGAGTCTAGAACTAGGGATCGGGGTCAGCCATTTAGGACTGAGATGAGGAGAAATTTCTTCACTCAGAGGTTTATGAATCTTTGGAATTCTCTACTGCAGAGGGCTGTGGATGCTCAGTCACTGAGTATATTCAAGACAGAGATCAATAGATTTTTGGCCACTAAGGGAATCAAGGGATATAGTGATAGGGCAGGAAAATTGAGTTGATGTAAAAGTTCAGCCATGATCTTATTGAATGGCGGAGCAGGCTCGAGGGGCCGTATGGCCTACTCCTGCCCCTATTTATTATGTTCTTGTATTTGTATTGTGGATTATCGTGTTGAAATGTCTGTGCTTAATACAATGACTTACTTTTGAAGCACAGTAATTGTTGTAAGCAATAACAAAGCTACTTAATAATTTATGCAGCTGTGGTTCAGGAAACAGTTAGAATTATTTTTTTCTTGTCATTGAAATCTATTGTAGATTTTTATACTAATTTAATTTTGAGATTTTTTTTCTCCTTATCAATTCTGATCTTTTAATTTTCTCACTACAGAAAACGACTTAAAATAAGATTAAAACATAAATCTCTTTCATGTCTGTGAGAATCTTTGCTCAACCTCAACATTATCGCACACCAGTAACAGCAGAAAACGATTCCTACACAGTTATTAAACCTTTTCCATTGCAAGCATGACACCTACTGGTACTCAATGAAACTTCACACACACATTCAGAAAATCACACTGCATAAAAATCCTTCAGATTTGTTGAATGTAGCATCCTTCCACTTGTGGAAAAAAACACAGATGGTACCTAATAGCATCCACAAATTATAGAACATGAGAAGATGTATCCACGAGATCCTTAGATTTTTACTTTGGTAGTAAAGTTACATATACCTGTATTGTGATAGATATGTATGTAGACTTTTGATTTTTATGAATGGACAAAGAACTAATAACCTATTATTGACAAAATTGTGAAGTTCATTTTTGAATGCTCAGACAGAATGTGTTGGATCAAATTAAAGACATTTTCCTGTTTATTTGTTGGTGTTCATTTTAAAATGGAAGGAAGGTTCTTGACAGCATTTCAAAGTTGAGCTGGAATGGGTTCAGGTAGTCAAATATTACAGTAATTGCCACACCATGATTAGTAGAGTAGGAAATTCTTAGCAGCAAATAGAGATTTTCCAAAAAAAATATTGTTCAATCAGAAATTGACCTTTCAATTTCAGCAATAGTAATTGTAAAAAAAACTTAAGTTACAATATGACTGGATCTAAGAGATCAGTACTGCAGTTTCTCAACATTTTTCTCCCAAACTGCAATTTAAAAAGGTGGGAGGAGGCTTGTGTGGAGCAGAAACACCGGCAAAGACCGGTTGGGCTGAATGCCTGTTTCTGTGCTGTAAGTTCTATGTACTTCTTTGTAATATCTCTGATCTCACTTTTACCCAATTCAGGATTTACCTCCTCCCCAATATCTTTCTCTCTTGTCAATACTGATACAAACTTCTTGTTATGTATCCCCACGATTTCCATTTATCCTCTACTAACCTACTATCCTCTCATCTCTGGCCCCTCCTTATATTTAACAATTCTTTTTACTAATATACTTGTAATATTTTTGAGATTCTTTCCTCATACTCCCTCCTTGCCTTCCTACATTACAACAGTGACTACACTTCAAAAGTACTTCATTGGCTGTAAAGTGCTTTGAGATGTTCGGTGGTCGTGAAAGGCGCTATATAAATGCAAGTCTGCCTTTCTTTCTTTTCTTGTCCCTTTCTTAACATCTTTCCTAATTTTCTCATTTTCTGTCTTATTTTTATCATAGTTTATATGCCCTCTTCTTCATTTTAGTTATTTTCTAATCTCTGCTTTTATCAATAGCATTATAAACTTTAAGTAGTCCCCTTCCTTTTAAATGGTATATATTTATTTTGCAACTTTCCAATCGCCCTTTAAAAATATCCCACTGTAGATCTACAGTGCTGCGCACCAATTTCTCTTTCCATCTTATCTCAGCTAGCTCACTCATCTTTCAAAAATCTGTCCTATTCCAATCTGGTACCCCTTTACCCTTTCCATTTGGACCTTAAACCTTATGGTCACTATTTTTGAGGTGCTCACCAATGTTTAACTCCAGATGAGAAAGAAAAAGAAGCAAAGGACATTTAAAGTGTAAAAGAAAATGAGCGATAAGAATTTTTAAAAATTATAATGGAAGGGGGGTGGGGGGGGGGTGGATACACTCTGACAGAAACAGATAATGATAGACAAACTGTACACTAGGCATACATAAAATGAGCGAGAGCCGTGACTTCCAGAAAGATACAGAGATGACAAGAAAGTATCTTGAGTTGTATACACAGGGAAAGAATGGAAAACAAAGACAGAGGGGGGGAAGTCAAAAATAATGAGACACAAACATAGATGGGAAGAGAAAGACAAACACGTTTTATTTTAGCAATGAGCAACGATATCGGACGTACAATTAATTGTAGTTAACATTTTTAATAACATTTTGAATAAAAAACTTCAAACTTAAATGAAATATTGTGGTGCAGTGATGTATTTCAAGAAACAAATCCAAACCACTATGGGGTAGATTTTAGATAATGTAAAAAAACAAGAACATTTTGGCAATATCCATATACCTAGTACAGTATGTATTTCACTTATGAAAAGATTGAGGAAATCAAAAGAATCTGTGAAGAGCAATGCAGATTGTTTCATGTTTTAAATCACTGAGTTATGAAGAGAATCAATGGAAATGAAAGCTTTTATACTATTCTTTTAATTTGGATTCCAGGAGCCCAGCACCTGGGAGCCAGTCCTTGGTAGTTAAGGCAATTAAATTTGTTGTTCGTAGTCCAGTGTCAGACTCGTATACCCTCAGAAAACTCAATCTATGAAGTTGCTGCTGGCACAGAAAATAGATCTAACAGCATAAACACAGGGAACGGGAAATGTAGCAGCTTGGATACAAAGTTGGCTGACGAGCAGGAAGCAGAGTTAGAATAAATGGGCATTGTTCAGATTAAAGTTTTGGAATTGCTGTATCCTAGGGATCAGTGTGAGGTCCACTTTTGTTCTTGGTATACTGTTTATAGATAATTGTGTTATGCCCAAGTCCCAATCTCAAAATTTGTTGTTGAATCATAAGTAAGGAGTTTGGCAAGCAGCGAGGAGGACTATAAAAGATTTAAGGAAACTACAGATAGGTTAATAGAATGGGCAGACAGATGGCAGATACAATTTAATTTAGGTAAGTGTGAAGTAGTACATTTTGGGAGCAATAAAAACAAGGAATGCGAGTATACATTCAATGGAAAGCCGCTGGAGGATATGAATGAACAAAAAAACCTAGGGATTCAAATATATAGTTCTCTGAAACTGACAGTGCAAGATGATCGATAAAGCCAAAAAAGGCTAACATTTTAAGTTTTATAAATAGGAGCAAAAAGTACAAGAGTAAAGAAGTAATGACAAATTGGTTCGGCCACAGTTGGATTACTGTCACTGAGAAAGTGAGGAGAGGGGTTAGGAGAAATGTCTTTACACATAGTTGTTGGAGCATGGAATGCTTTGCTGCAGGGAATGGTTGAGACAGAGGTCATTTCATCTTTTAAGTGAAAACTGGATAAATATTTGAATAAGAGGAAGTTGGGTGGGGTGAGAATGGGAACAATGGGACTTGTTTAGGAAAGAGCCAGCACAGAAATGATGTGGCTGAATCTCCTCCTCTGCTGTAAATATCTACAGTATATGGTTTTGTCTAATAGACAGCCCTGGTCTGCTGATTTACTCAAAGGATCCCTCTAGCTTGTGGAAGGATAGACTAATGCTTGTGGAACCACATCAACTTCCCTTCAGATTACACCAACATTTTCTTGCCAGTAATTTTCAGAGCGCCACTGCAGGGAGGAAGAGTAGATGAATCAGATTGTGATTCAACTACTTTATACTAAGAGTTTTTATCACATTTCTCTGCTCCTTGAAATAAATTTACCAGGAAAATCCTCCTACAACAAAGCCAATGCTTGCAGTGCTCTCTTAGTTTGAAGAGGGTGTCATATTGATGCAATTGAAAATAGAAGCAACAGCACAACCCAGAACAGCTGTGGCATAACCATTAAATAATTGATCTTGGTTATAAAAAAAAGCATCTTTATGGAGAATGACCTATAAAACATTTCAATGAAAATAACTAGGAAATGATGGAAGCAAACTAGGAGAGGGAATTTTAACAAAAGCAGCAGGCAGATAAATACAGATCTGCAGTCATCCAGGGAATTGTAACTTTGAGGGAAGGATATTATGCAGTCTACTCTGGGAGACCAGAAATGAATGATTGATGAGTCATCTTTGTACTTAATGTTTTTTGGTATGGACTACACTCTACAAATATTGACACATTTCCTGGAACTTTCTGTCCAAAATTTAGTACCAGTTACTCAGAGAAATAGTAATTGTAGAAAATTACTTTTGGCGGTATACTTGGTAAATCTACAAATAACAGAACGGTTCAGACATTATGCTTGCAGCATATGATATGCCCAGACAGATGGAAATCTGTTAACATTACAGAATCCTTGGATCCATTTACAGATTCAATTTGCAAAAACTATGTTAAAGGCCATTACTGCACACCCTTTAACTGGTTATGTATTAGAAGGTACCTGAAAGAGAGTGAGTACCTGTCTCCCTTAAATTTGGGAATTGAAACAAGACTGACTAGTTTTTTCATTCTCCATAGTTAACAAGTAAGTGTTGTTGAATCAAAATACAGGAAACTTTGTGATATCCGGCACCGACGGGACCGAGCTGTTGCCGATCTATCAAAACTGCCGGACATACAAAGTTAATGTTGAAGCATACAGAGGTTTTCATCTCCGTATCAACAAACACTGTTGCTTAGCAACAGCTTGTAAACAGTTGGCCCGTACCTTGGAAGCATCTCTGTAGCTTAGCAACAGCTTCAGAGAGACTTTCCAGAGCCCGACTGTTGAAAACAAAGCCACGAGAAGAAAAAAAACCTAACAAAACGGCTCCTGATTTCTGCCGGTAGATCGAGGTTTCCGGACATACAACCTCCGGATAAACCAAAGTTTCCTGTAATTGAATTCAATCTGTAAGAATGAACAGGTGATTGCAACTAAATTTGTAAGTGGGTGTAGGCCTTTTTTAGTACATTTGTGGGGGTGACACTGAGTTGCCCCAGTGTCACAGGACGGGAACAGAAAATATTAAATCACGTGCCTTCCTAGGGCAGCACAAATACAATAGAATCATAGAACGGTTACAGCACAGAAGGAGGCCATTTGGCCTGTTGAGTCCGTGCTGTCTCTCTGCAAGAGCACTTCAGCTAGTCACACTACCTTGCTCTTTCCCTGTAGCCTGGCAATTTTTTTTCCTTTAGGTACTTATCCAATTCCCTTTTGAAAGCCATGATTGAGTCTGCCTCCACCACCCTTTCAGGCTGTCCATTCCAAATCATTCCACATCCTAACTACTCTTTGCGTAAAAACCAGAGCTCAGGCCATCTTAGACTGGGTATTATGTAACGAGAAAGGATTAATTAGCAATCTTGTTGTACGAGGCCCCTTGGGTTGGAGCGATCATAATATGATCGAATTCTTCATTAAGATGGAGAATGAAGTAGTTGACTCAGAGACTAGGGTCCTAAATTTAAATAAAGGAAACTACGATGGTCTGAGGCGCGAGTTGGGTAGGATTGATTGGGGAATGTCACTCAAAGGGTTGACGGTGGATAGGCAATGGCAAACATTCAAAGACCGCATGGATGAACTACAGAATTTGTTCATCCAAGTTTGGCACAAAAATAAAACAAAAAAGGTGACTCAACCGTGGCTAACAAGGGAAATTAGGGATAACATAAGATCCAAGGGGAGGACATATAAATTGGCCAGAAAAAGCAATAATCCTGAGAATTGGGAGCAATTTAGGATTCAACAAAGGAGGACAAAGGGATTAAGTAAGAAGGGGAAAATAGAATATGAGAGTAAGCTTTCAGGGAACATAAAAACTGACTGTAAAAGCTTTTATAGATATGTGAAGAGAAAAAGATTGGTGAAGTCAAGCGTAGGTCCCTTGCAGTCAGAATCAGGGAATTTATAATGGGGAACAAAGAAATGGCAGACCAACTAAATACATATTTTGGTTCTGTCGTCACAAAGGAGGACGCAAATAACCTCCCAGAGATGCCGGGGAACATAGGGTCTGATGAAAGGGCGGAACGGAAAGAAATCAGTATTTGTAGGGAAATGGTGTTAGGGAAATTGATGGGATTGAAGGCCGATAAATCCCCAGGGCCTGATAATCTACATCCTAGGGTACTTAAGGAAGTGGCCCTAGAAATAGTAGATGCATTGCTGATCATCTTCCAACATTCGATGGAATCTGGAACAGTACCCATGGATTGGAGGGTAGCTAATGTTACCCCACTATTCAAAAAAGGTGGTAGAGAGAAAACGGGGAATTACAGATCGGTAAGCCTGACATCGGTAGTGGGGAAAATGCTAGAGTCCATTATAAAAGATGTAATAGCAGAGCACTTGGAAAACAGTGACAGGATCGGACAAAATCAACATGGATTCACAAAAGGTAAATCGTGCTTGACTAATCTACTGGAATTTTTTGAGGATGTAACTGGTAAAATAGATAAGGGAGAACCAGTGGATGTGGTGTATCTGGACTTTCAGAAGGCCTTCGATAAGGTCCCGCATAAGAGATTAGCACGTAAAGTTAAGGCACATGGGATTGGGGGCAAGGTATTGACTTGGATAGAGAACTGGTTAGCAGACAGAAAGCAAAGAGTTGGAATAAATGGGTCCTTTTCCGAGTGGCAGGCAGTGACTAGTGGGGTACCGCAGGGATCGGTCCTTGGACCCCAGTTATTCACAATATATATTAATGATCTAGACAAGGGAACTAGATGTAATATCTCCAAATTTGCAGACGACACAAAGCTGGGTGGGTGTGTGTGCTGTGAGGAGGATGTCGAGAAACTCCAGGATGATTTGGACATGTTGGGTGATTGGGTAGAAACACGGCAGATGCAATATAATGTGGATAAATGTGAGGTTGTCCACTTTGGTGGCAAAAACAGGAAGGCAGATTATTATCTAAATGGCAATAGATTGGGAGAAGGGGAAGTGCAACGAGACCTGGGTGTCCTTGTGCACCAGTCACTGAAGGTAAGCATGCAGGTGCAGCAGGTGGTTAAGAAGGCAAATGGTATGTTGGCCTTCGTAGCGAGAGGGTTTGAGTACAGGAACAAGGATGTCTTGCTGCAGTTGTACAGGGCCCTGGTGAGACCACATCTTGAGTATTGTGTGCAGTTTTGGTCGCCTTATCTGAGGAAGGATGTTCTTGCCATGGAAGGAGTTCAGCGAAGATTCACCAGGCTGATACCTGGGATGGCAGGAATGACGTATGAGGAGAGATTGGGTCGATTGGGCTTGTACTCGCTGGAGTTTAGAAGAATGAGAGGTGATCTCATTGAAACTTATAAAATTCTGATAGGACTGGACAGACTAGATGCAGGAAGGATATTTCCAATGGTCGGGGAGTCCAGAACCAGGGGACACAGTCTAAGGATAAAGGGTAGGCCATTTAGGACAGAAATGAGGAGGAATTTCTTCACCCAGAGAGTGGTGAACCTGTGGAACTCTCTACCACAGAAGGCGGTGGAGGCCAGTTCATTAAATATATTCAAGAAGGAGTTGGATATACTTCTTAAGGCTAAAGGGATCAAGGGGTATGGGAAGAAAGCAGGGACCGGGTACTGAATTTGGATGATCAGCCATGATCGCATTGAATGGCGGAGCAGGCTCGAGGGGCCGAATGGCTTAGTCCTGCTCCTATCTTCTATGTTTCCTCATGTTGCTTTTGGTTCTTTTGCCAATCACTTTAAATCTGTGTCCTCTCTTTCTTGACCCTTCTGCCAATGGGAACAGTTTCTCTCGATCTACTCTGTCTAGACGACTCATGATTTTGAACACCTCTATCAAATCTCCTCACAATCTTCTCTGCTCTAAAGAGAACAACCCCAGCTTCTCTAGTCTATCCACATAACTGAAGTCCCTCATCCATGGAATCATTCTCGTAAAATCATTTTTGCACCCGCTCTAAGGCCTTCATGTCCTTCCTAAAGTGTGGTGCCCAGAATTGGACACAATACTCCAGTTGAGGCTGAACCAGTGTTTTATAAAGGTTCAGCATAACTTCCTTGCTTTTGTATTCTATGCCTCTATTTATGAAGCCCAGGATCCCGTATGCTTTTTTAACTGTTTTCTCAACCCGCCCTGCCACCTTCAATGATTTGTGCACATATACCCCAGGTCTCTTTGTTCATGCACCCCCTTTAGAATTGTACCCTTTAGTTTATATTGCCTCTCCTCATTCTTCCTGCCAAAATGTATCACTTCGCACTTTTCTGCATTAAATTTCATCTGCCACATGTCTGCCCATTTCATCAGCCTGCCTATGTCTTCTTGAAGTCTATCACTATCCTCCTCACTGTTCACTATACTTCCAAGTTTTGTGTCATCTGCAAATTTTGAAATTGTGTTCTGTACTCCCAAGTCCAAGTCATTAATACATATCAAGAAAAGCAGTGGTCCTAGTACCGACCCCTGGGGAACACCACTGTATACCTTCTTTCAGTCCGAAAAACAACCGTTCACCATTACTCTGTTTCCTGCCATTTAGCTAATTTCGTATCCATGCTGCCACTGTCCCTTTGCTTCCATGGGCTTCAACTTTGCTGGCAAGCCTATTATATGGTACTTTATTAAATGCCTTTTGGAAATCCATATACACCATGTCAACCGCATTTCCCTCATCAACCCTCTTTGTTACCTCATCAAGAAAACTCGATCAAGTTAGTTAAACACGATTTGTTTTTAACAAATCTGTGCTGGCTTTCCTTAATTAATCCACACTTGTCCAAGTGACAGTTAACTTTACCCCTGATTATCGTTTCTAAAAGTTTCCCCATTACTGAGGCTAAACTGACTGGCCTTTAGTTGCTGAGTTTATCCTTACACCCTTTTTGAACAAGGATGTAACATTTGCAATTCTTCAGTCCTCTGGCACCACCCTCATATCTAAGGAGGATTGGAAGATTATGGCCAGTACCTCCGTGATTTCCTCCTTAACCTCCCTCAGCATCCTAGGATGCATCTCATCCGTTCCTGGTGACTTATCAACTTTAATACAGACAGCCCTTCTAGTATCTCTTCTTTACCAATTTTTATTCCATCCAGTATCTCCACTACCTCCTCTTTCACTATGACTTTGCAGCACCTTCTTCCTTGGTGAAGACAGATGCAAAGTACTCATTTAGTACCGCAGCCATGCCCTCTGCCTCCATGTGTAGGTCTCCTTTTTGGTCCCTAATTGATCCCACACCTCTCTTACTACCTGTTTATTATTTGTATGCCTATAGAAGACTGTTGAATTCCTTTTTATGTTAGCTGCCAATCTATTCTCATACTCTCTCTTTGCCCCTCTTATTTTCTTTTTCACTTGCCCTCTGAACTTTGTATGTTCAGCCTGATAATGTAAACAATAATTAAGTAATGTTATTGTGAGCATCCAGGATGCAACCTACACCCTGCGATGCCCACTGGCTGCAGGAGGCTGTAAGTGGCAATGGGTGCTGATTAAAAAGCCTAAGTTTGTTGAAATTGCCAATTCATACAGAATGGATTTGCATAGCTGGGATAAGTGATCTGTTTATACTGCATAATCTGTGGAAGCTGCACTCAATTCAAATCTAGGTAATTAGGGGCCATTTACATTACAACCTGGTGTTGATGCATACCAACCCTAATGTAGTGGTGTAAATATGCCCTTAAAATGATTGTGCTCCGATTTTGCATGGAGAATAGTTTAGATTCAGGCTGAATGAGCCCACCCAATGCATACTTGTGAAGGAATAAGCCATATTTCAAGAGATACACCATAATATGAACAGATTTCTGGCATTACTAATACATGAGAAACTGGGTTTAAAAATCTAAAAAACCTCAGACACAGGCTGCAAACAGAAAACAGGCTTCTGAGATGGGGTGGTTTGATAACAAAGTTGTAAACACCACAAGCTTTGAAATGGGAATTGATTGTTAATGCTAATACAAAGTTCCTGTTGAAATAGCAGTTTGGCGCTTCCGAAAGGTCTGCGCTTTGGAACCAACACAATGAATGACCCAAGTAAAGTGTTAGAAACTGACACTTCGAATAGAAACAGAATATTAAAAGAGGCATGTGCCTTTGAAAAGATGACATCAAGTAAAAGAAACACCTGCTGGTCAAATAGTTTTTATGTTAAACTTGGAAGACAGGAAACATAAGATTAAATATGCAACCAATTGAGATAGCTAGAAATGCAGGAACCACCCTAGTTGAAGTGTCTTTAATTTGCATATAGTAAATATGATACCTGCAGAACACTTTGAAGATATGTAGGGGGTTTTGGTTTGGGGTTTTGTGTCTGGCCAGTCAGACGTATCTGAGCTGCTCCAGCCCCGTGCGGTTCGAATCACTTCCCCTTTGGTTCTGACCACCGGACTTATTACAAGGAGCGATATAGACAAACGAGACCAGTGGTTCGGTGCAAAGAAAACCAATGTTTATTAAAAATAGCAAAACAATTACTATACAGAGAAAAATCACTATGGATGCAGCACAATTACACTTAACGGGGGAGGAGAAACGGACACATCGAGGGAAAATGACTAAAATGACACTTTAGCAATTCCCCTTAACTCCCACCCTTTACACCTATCTAGGTTGTCTTGTGATGGGCCAGAAAATTGATGCTCACCAGTCTAGGATGTTGAAATGCCTGCTCCGTGCCCTGTTGCCTGTTAATGTTTTTAGGTTTTCACCGCCCCAGAGCAGAGATACCCCAGTAATTCAAACGTAACTGCAGGTGTCCTATTTCCCTGGATGGGCTCTTCATCGATGATCCTCTCGCTAGGTTGATGATATGGCAGGGCACTGGAGGTGAGGCGAGAGAGAGAGAGAGAGAGATGGCCTCCCGAGGGACTAGTTATACACTTCCCGGTAGCCCTTATCTCCCGCCAGATTAGCTAATTTCTTTTGTCTGACCTGGACGTGTTGAAACTCATACAAAGGGTACCGATCTGGGCCCATCGACCTGAATGGCCGGTTAATCGGTTTTAAACGTCTCATCAGTGTTCCCCTTTGTCCAACTGGTTTCGTGATGGGGCCATTCCAGTTTGAATACCCCGTTGATCATTTGCAAACAGTGTTGATATTCTCTAACGAAGGTCTGAATGCAGCTATTACATATTGAATAGGCCTTGCCTGCTCTTGATTGTCTGTGCAAACAACCTTGATGGCTTTTAATCAGAGGCCCGAATGCCACTGGGTTTGCTTCTCATAATTAAATGCAGAAGGTCTGTCTGCATTCTAAATTCTGGAAAGTTCCTTCCCACAGTCATTGGAATACAAGTTTGTCAGTCCAAACTGAAACTTACAGACCTTGGCCATGAGGCTGACCGCAGCCATCTTGTTGAGCCCTGGATTCCAAACTCAGTCCAACCAGGGTTTCTGCACTAAACCAAAAGTAAATCTTCGGGGGAGACATGAAATTTGCAAATCCTTTCAGTCCCCCCTAGGATACTGAAACTTTCTTGAAGTGTCCAATCAAGGTGAGCAACATTTCTGACTCCCCCCCCCCACAAACAACCTTCCCCTATATTTATCTATCCATTATCCCCCGACACATACATTTCCCTTACTTAGAGAAAACCGCAATGCATGGCAGGCATCTATTGATAGAAAATATAATCTGTTACAATAATCCAAGCACGGAGGGGGTCCAACACCCCTGCACTGCCTAGGACATCATAAAACTTTATTATAACACACAATCCTTAATAAAATTAACATCAAGCCAAAACTATATTTATTAAAATAACGAACGGAAGGAAGGAGCTTTATTAAAAATAACAAACGAATCGGCCATCACTCGGTAGTGATATGACACAAAGCTCACGCAGGTGTTTCTTCTTCCACCCAGGCATACTGGTCCTTCCACAACCCTTTTGCTTTAAATTCTACCCCGGGACCATTTCTCCTACACTGGACACAAACCAGGTAGAGGGCGATCCCTAACTGACAGATTACTAAGATGTGGGACGCCATTCAAATCCAGGAGGGGACCTCTATACTCTCAAAAATGTCCCACCAGGGCGGGGTCGTAATATCTAAAATGTTGGCCCCTATCTGTACAGTCTTCTGTTCCAAAGTGTAGAAGTGCTTTTGTGATACTAGAACGGCTTTTAATAATTTGGTAAGGTGCTCTGGGAGAGGGGTAATCGGGTAACCGAAGTGGGCGACGTATTTCTGGAGGTGGGTAAAATTCTCCTCCACAGTGAGGTGAACAGTGGATGGTTCAGGAATGGGGACAATTCATGTCCGTGCCACTTGAACTTCTGCCTCGGGTTTGAAACAAAAGCTGCTGTCACTCACCGTGCACCAGCTGTGCTGTCCGTGCTGGTAGTGAGATGCTCCTGTGGTGACGCAATATGTCCCACCTATATATGCTACCTGTGGGGGAACATGGCCTTGTGCCATGGTTTCCATGGTACAATTTATAGGTATCGCGTGAGCAGCTCTGAACCCGCATTGTGGTTTCGAATAGGCATTCAAGTGCTGGGGACACAGAACGATGTGTGCTCCCCGGCTACGGCACCCCAAGAGGTCAGTGTAGGGGTTGCAAAATTTCCCCTATTTCCCTGAAGATTGAAAATATTGGTCCACATCGTGGACGAAGAATTGGGTGATGTGACTGGTCTACAGTGTTTTAAAATGTGCCGAGAACCGCAAAAGACTGCTCTGAGATGGACATAACGTGGACAACACTGGAGTCGTAGAGCTCTGTGGAAAATATTCACACACCTTGAGACAGTACATCTTAATAAAATCGTTCCCTGGAGTTTGGGAAATCACAAAAGGTTTTAAAATGGCAGAGAAAACATGGCAAAAGGACAAAGAAGCAGCTCGAGTTGTCTGTGTGAAAAAGTGGGAGGATGCAGTGGCTGTGAGTCAGACCTGCCAATCAAAGGGAGGTTCCCTTCAGAAGCACTTGAAGTTGTTTATTTACTTAAGAGATTAGCCCACTTGAGAAAACCGCAGGACAATTGATTTGAAACTGCTTCTGTTGACATAGCCATTCAAAGCATTCACAGTCAATGAGACATTGAAGCCATGGAACCGGATCTTGAATGGGAACCGTTTAAGCATTGAATGTGTTTAAATCACCCATCATTCTGGACAATAGGGCTGTTGCATTCTCTTTTGTTTTAGCCCAGGTGGGCTCCGGATGTGGGCGGGAAAATTTCGGCCCCACAGTGCAGACACACTAACCCAGTCCAACCACTTTGAGTTAGCCAATCACAGCTTTTCTCTTGTGAATTGGAACTTTTTGGGCGTGAATTTTCCAGACAGGCAAACAGCAGCGTTGGGGGGGGGGGGTGCTCACCAGGTATATATGATAGCTCCTGAGAAGCTATCGCTCTCTCTTTACTTCCTGGGACCACAGGTGAGCCTCTATCTCTCTCTATCTCACTTCGCTGGACCACATGTGAGCAGAGTTTCTGACTCCTCAGCAAAGCAACCTAGTAAGGAGTTAAGGGATGGTAATTAAGGGGATATTGCTAAGATTGTTTAATTAACATTGTAGTCACTTACCCCTTGTTTTTACTGTCTGCATTCCCCCATTTAAGCAATTTTACTGTAATTACTGTGTTCGTGTGGTATAGTTTGATATTTGATTATAGTTCCTTTTAGTTAATAAAACTTGATTTTTTCTCTCATCCAAACCACGTGTCCGTTTTAATATCATTAATTATAAGTCCTGCAGTCAGAACTGGAAGGTGGGGTAGCGATTCGAAACCACTGTTTTAAAATTGGTTTATTTGGAATTGGTCAGAGTGCAGGCAAAGGCTGCAGACCAGGTGAATTACCTTAAACCAGTTAAAAGAAGCCCCCCCTTACAGTCAGTACCCGTCATAGCGTGCTCCCACTTTATGACATAGGGCGGGACCGCTGCAAAACAAATGTGTGCACCCCCTTGAATGATTCCAATGTTCTCCACCCTGTATACCGGTGCGGGTCGGGCCGTCCCGCCCATGACCGGCATTCTTACAACTAATCCCATAATTGGTAAAATTCTCCTCTGCATCCCATTCGCCGCTCCCATCGATCGCTATCGGTGCTGTGTCTCCGGAGCACCCATAGAGGTGGGAATCCTCCACGTCACCTCTCCTTCCGAAGCTCAGTCCTGTCAGGGCGAGTAGGATTACGCCCCCCTTCATTCCGTAAATTTTCCTGTAACAGATATAGAAGCACACAGCCAGGTTCCCTAGAGATTCGCTGGCTTGGGTGAAGCATGGGCGGGTCTTGCGACCTCGACTCAAATGTACACACTCTGAGCAGATTACTTAAAACTAACCATCACCTTAATTAGAATTAAATTAAACACCCTAAACTTATCACTATATACACTTGTGGTAAACCACTGTTTGTATTCCTGTTTGTCCTGTTTGTATTCCACTGTGTACATGCCTGGACATGCCTCGGCTGACTCCTCCCACAGGTCCTAGTATAAAGGTGACAGCTCCCCAGCCCTTGGTATCCTGGACCGGTCGACCACTCGAGGCAGACCTCCATTCTGTTGTTAATAAAAGCCTTTAGTTACTCTTCTAACTCTCAGTCTTTTATGAGTAATTGATAGCGCATCAACACTTTACTTAAAATTATACTACCTAAACTATATACAACCGCTGCCCATCTCCGGGCGGCCAGCCTAATCCCTGTTTGGGCTGCTGCAGGCTGCTCCCTGCGGCGTGGCTGCACTGATCTCCACTTCTCGTCCCTCGCAGCTTATGGCTGCTGGCTGGGGACCTCTGTCTTTCGGCCTCTCCCTGACACGGGAGGCCGCCCTTTTTAACTGAAGAGCCGGTGACCATACTTTTCTGGGCTGGGGTGGCCGAGGAGACCTCCTAGGGAGTGCTACCGGTGGGGCTACCCTGGCAAGCGGGCCCTTGGCTCGGGTCACGGTCCTCGCCGGCTGGGGGCCTTCTCCCTCGGGTCCCTCCCCTCCCAAACCTGAACAGGGGATGGGCAATCCCTCACCACCGGCTGCTGAGGGTCTTCCCCTCCAGGTTCAAAACCTGGTTCGGGCTTCTCCTCCTCGGAATCCCATAAGAGAGGGGGAGTGGTCTGGACAAAGTGCTGGGGAACTTCTCCTTTGACGCACGCGACTGCGCCTGTGTGTGCAGCCTACATGTGCGTACCCGCTGCGGGCTGAGGATTTCTAACCTCGGGTTGGATCCCAGCTGCCTGTTTCTTTGCCTCTGGCTTAAATAACTCACACTGGTCATGAACCATTTTAAAAACCCTTAGCTGACCCTCTAAACTGCCAGCCCTCGCTGTTAACCTAGCGTTCTCCTCCCTTAAAGCCTGCTCAACTAACTTAGCCTCTGCAACCTGGCACCGCAGGTATTCCTCCATTTTACAGGAGGTCTCTTCCTGTGCGTGTCTTTCTGGGGGACACAGGTCGACAGGCTGCGCTGGCTCTAGTCATTGTGGGGCGTCAAAGGGGGCCGAGGGAACCACCACACCGGTGGTGGTTGCTATTTTCCCCTGGCTGGTCAGGAGGAGAGATCGTATCAACTCCAAGAGTGGCTCGATCGCAGTGGGAGGGATACCTGGCTCTGCCTTTTGGGCTGGGGCTGATGAATTCTTTCCCTTATTCTCCTTCCAGGGATTCTTACAATCCTTTCACCAGTGACCGTCTTTCCCGCACCCGTAACAGTTTAACTTAGTCTGGGAGGGACGGTTCCCCTCCTGGTGCCACTCTTTCTTATTCTGGCCCCTAGGTTTAACCTCATGGACTTTCCCCTTGGGTTGGGGCGTCTCGATACCCCTTATATTTTTTAATGCTATCGTGAGCTGGCGGATCACCATTTCCTCGGTGGTCTGGGGGCTCCTGGGGTCAAACCAGGCCGCAGCCTGGGCTCGGATTTGGGGCAGGCAGTTTGTCATTAGACAACTGAGCCAGTGGGTCAATTGGACTTGGTTCAGTAATGTCCGCACTGGCATTCCCGGGCATGCGCTCCGGTAGACTGGCCACAGCCTGTTTGCGAACGCCTGCGGGGACTCCCCTGGGAGCTGTACCGTTTTTTCCACCCGGGCGAACGGACTACCATCATTGAGTCCCATGGCCTCCAATATCTCGTTCCTCAAATCCTCATAATCTTTCTGCCCCTTTTTACATTCATCAGATAGGGCCTGGAGGAGATCACTCCCCATCGAAAACAGCAGCATCTTAGCTTGCTCTGCGTCATCGCAGTCATTAACGCACGCTGCCTGTTCTCTCTCCCTGAAGTGCAGAGAGGGCTCTCCCTTTTCGGTGAGCTTGGGGATGTGACTGACCATGGCCCTGAGCTGTTGGGTGCCATGCGGCACCACAAACTGATATTGGATGGCCCCTGGGTCCTCGTCATTAACGGGCGGGCCGTACCTCCGTTCTCGGAGGGGGTACACCGGTCCTGGTCCCGGCCTATCTAGCGGGGCCCGCTGTGCTTCCCCTACCACCTCATCCTCCACCTCCCCCTCCACCTCCCCTTGCTGCCAGGACTCCTGAAAGTTCAGAGCTATGGGTGGCGGCCATGGGACCTCTGATTCCCTAGCCAACTTTGTTCTGGGTGCTGCCTGTGGGGCGGTTCTGTTTGGGTTGCCGGTAAAGTCCGACTGGCCCGCCTTCAGGCTGATGAGGCATACCATGCCCTTCGCCCTCGATAAGGCCATGCCCAAACTTTCTATCTCCTCCCTACAGGGCCCGTGATCTGCCTCCTCGAAACCCCGGTCGCAGGCTAGCTTGTATGCTGCCTTTACCTCCCTTACTTTCTCCTCCTGCTCTTTTAATTTTTGGGTGAGGTCGCAAATCGTGTCCTGCAGCTTTATCTCGCTGCCCCTTGCCTCTCTGACCTGGTATTCCAAGTGCTCCATCTTGCGCCTAGCACTGGCTTTACTTTCAGCGGACTGGTATTCCAGGCGCTCTACCCTTGCCTGATGTTCCCGTTGCACCTCGACGGCCCGGGCCTCCAGGCGCTCTACCTTTGCCTGGTGTTCCCGTTGCACTTCGACGGCATGGGCCTCCAGGCGCTCTACCTTTGACTGGTGTTCCTTGGCCGTCTGCGCTCTTTCTTGGCTTAACGCCTAAAGCGCCACTAGCACCTTCTCTTCTGTTAAAACCTTACCCTGCATTTCTAGGGCCAATTTCTTGAGCTTGGCAGCCTGCGCTGCTACAACACTGTCCAACACTAGGGCCTAGAAATTCAGTCGCGTTTGCGCCCACTTATGGGCTATAGAGTGGTTTGCGCCGGAAGTTTTTTCGCGCCCGAATTTCAGTTGGTCCGTAACATCGACGTTAGCCGGTAGCGCTGCGCCGGCACCGATGACGTCATCGGTGTGCGCAGCGCCCCGGTTCCAATGCAATTCCGGTCCGACCGCCAAATTCAGTTGCGGCCGCCTCTCCCGTGGCGGCCGCAAACAGCGTTTGCAAAACGGTGCCTTGCAGCTCCGAGAGGCCGGCGCATAAAGGTGGAGGGGTGGCCGGCCGCTTTCCCGGCGGCCACCTGGCCGCACCTCCCTCCCCGGACTCCTGCACCACCCCCCCGCGGCATTGGTGTGTGACTCCCGCGAGCCCGGCACTTCTCCGTGGTGCCGGGCTCATTTGCCGGGGGAATCCAGCGGCGATCTCACGGCTGCAGGCAGCTCCTCCTTAAGAGAAGGAGGAGGCCTGCATTACCCAAGCCTGCCGCACCGCATCGGGTGCCGCAGCGGCAGCTGGACGCCTGAAACTGACATTCTTCGCCCCAAACGAGGCGGCCAAACCCTCCAATAGCGCCCGCCCCCGTGTTGGGGCGGCGCAACTGAATTTCAGGCGGGCGCTCCGGGAATCCGGGCAAGCGTTAAATTTCGGGCGCTACAGACCTGGCGGGGCTATATCTAATTTCTAGGCCTAGGACTTGTTTCTTATAACACATTAACCAGACTGCCTTTTCAATTGCCCTTTTATGCTGTTTACTCGCCGTCCACTGGGCGGCGGCGTCTATGGGACGCTCGGCCTTTAACATAGCGCCCACCCATTTCTTGGCGATATTGACCTTTCCACACACATAAGTGGACAACCTCTCTTCCATTGCGGTTTCTCCCTCCGCACCACTGTCTGTTATATCGCATACTGTCGCCGATGTCCTTGCCACGGTCGCCATTTCTGTAGGGGGTTTTGGTTTGGGGTTTTGTGTCTGGCCAGTCAGACGTATCTGAGCTGCTCCAGCCCCTTGTGGTTCAAATCGCTTCCCCTTTGGTTCTGACCACCGGACTTATTACAAGTAGCGATATAGACAAACAAGACCAGTGGTTCGGTGCAAAGAAAACCAATGTTTATTAAAAATAGCGAAACAATTACTATACAGAGAAAAATCACTATGGATGCAACACAATTACACTTAACGGGGGAGGAGAAATGGACACATCGAGGGAAAATGGCTAAAATGACACTTTAGCAATTCCCCTTAACTCCCACCCTTTACACCTATCTAGGTTGTCTTGTGATGGGCCAGAAAATTGATGCTCACCAGTCTAGGATATTGAAACGCCTGCTCCGTGCCCTGTTGCCTGTCGATGTTTTTAGGTTTTCACCGACCCAAAGCAGAGATACCCCAGTAATTCAAACGTAACTGTGGGTGTCCTACTTCCTTGGATGGGCTCTTCATCGACGATCCTCTCGCTAGGTTGATGATATGGCAGGGCACTGGAGGTGAGGCGAGAGAGAGAGAGAGAGAGATGGCCTCCCGAGGGACTAGTTATACCCTTCCCGGTAGCCCTTATCTCCCGCCAGATTAGCTAATTTCTTTTGTCTGACCTGGACGTGTTGAAGCTCATACAAAGGGTACCGATCTGGGCCCATCAACCTGAATGGCCGGTTAATCGGTTTTAAACGTCTCATCAGTGTTCCCCTTTGTCCCACTGGTTTCGTGATGGGGCCATTCCAGACTGAATACCCCGTTGATCGTTTGCAAACAGTGTTGATATTCTCTAACGAAGGTCTGAATACAGTTATTACATATTGAATAGGCCTTGCCTGCTCTTGGTTGTCTGTGGAAACAACCTTGATGGGTTTTAATCAGAGGCCCGAATGCCACTGGGTTTGCTTCTCATAATTAAATGCAGAAGGTCTGTCTGCATTCTAAATTCTGGAAAGTTCCTTCCCACAGTCATTGGAATACAAGTTTGTCAGTCCAAACTGAAACTTACAGGCCTTGGCCATGAGGCTGACCACAGCCATCTTGTTGAGCACTGGATTCCAAACTCAGTCCAACCAGGGTTTCTGTACTAAACCAAAAGTAAATCTTCGGGGGAGACATGAAATTTGCGAATCCTTTCAGATATAACTTCAATAGATGCACCAAGCAATTACATTGTTTTTGTATTGAACTTGGAACATCACGGAGTCACAATGTCTGCTAAAACCAGTTAAGCCAATATTAAGAATTGAATGAAAGAATTTTGTAAAAATGGCATCATAAGAACATAAGAACATAAGAAATAGGAGCAGGAGTAGGCCAATCGGCCCCTCGAGCCTGCTCCGCCATTCAATAAGATCATGGCTGATCTGATCCTAACCGCCAATCCACTATCACAGAACCATCTCCTGAATCTAACAGAATTAGACACACGAAATAGGAGCAGGATCAGGCTACACGGCCCCTGGGCCCGCTCCGCTACCCACAGGGCCATGACCGATCCGAACCTAGACTCATGTCCAAATTCCTGCCCGCTCCCCGTAACCCTTAATTCCCTTTACTTCTAGGAAACTGTCTATTTCTGTTTTAAATTTATGTAATGATGTAGCTTCTACAGCTTTTTGGGGCAGCATATTCCATGGACCTACCACCCTCTGAGTGAAGTAGTTCCTCCTCATCTCAGTTTTGAAAGAGCAGCCCCTTATTCTAAGACTATGCCCCCTAGTTCTAGTTTCACCCATCATCGGGAACATCCTCCCCGCATCCACCCGATCCAACCCCTTCACAATCTTATATGTTTCAATAAGATCGCCTCTCATTCTTCTGAACTCCAATGAGTAGAGTCCCAATCTACTCAACCTCTCCTCATATGTCCATCCCCTCATCCCCGGGATTAACCGAGTGAACCTTCTTTGTACTGACTCGAAAGCAAGTATGTCTTTTCTTAAGTATGGACACCAAAACTGTATGCAGTATTCCAGGTGCGGTCTCACCAATACCTTGTACAACTGAAGCAATACCTCCCTATTTTTATATTCTATCCCTCTAGCAATGAAAGCCAACATTCCATTGGCCTTCTTAATCACTTGCTGCACCTGTATACTAACCTTTTGAGTTTCGTGCACCAGGACCCCCAGATCCCTTTGTACTTCAGTACTTTCCAGTTTCTTGCCATTAAGATAATAACTTGCTCTACGATTTTTCCTGCCAAAGTGCATAACCTCACACTTTCCAGTATTGTAGTCCATCTGCCAAATCTCTGCCCACTTACTTAGCCTGTCTATGTCCCCTTGCAGGTTTTTTATGTCCTCCTCACTCACTACTTTCCCCCCCATCTTAGTATCATCTGCAAACTTTGATATGTTACAATCGGTCCCCTCCTCCAAATCGTTAATATAGATTGTAAAGAGTTGGGGACCTAGCACTGACCCCTGCGGAACACCACTAGTTACTGATTGCCAGTCTGAGAATGAACCATTTATCCCAACTCTCTGCCTTCTGTTAGATAGCCAATCCTCTATCCATGCCAGAATATTACCCCCAATCCCATGATTTTTTATCTTAAGCAATAATCTTTTGTGTGGCACCTTGTCAAATGCCTTTTGGAAGTCTAAATACACTACGCCCACTGGTTCCCCTTTATCCACCCTATATGTTACTTCCTCAAAGAAATCCAGCAAATTTGTCAAACATGACTTCCCCTTCATAAAACCATGCTGACTTTGTCCTATTAAATTATGATTATCCAAATGTCCTGTTACTGTCTCCTTAATAATGGACTCCTAAATTTTACCTACCAGAGATGTTAGGCTAACCGGTCTATAGTTTCCAGCCTTCTGTCTACTGCCCTTTTAAAATAAATGTGTTACATTAGCAGTTTTCCAGTCTGCCGGGACCTTTGCCAAGTCCAGGGAGTTTTGGAAAATTATTACCAATGCATCCACAATCCCTACCGCCACTTCCCTCAAGACTCTAGGGTGTAAGCCATCAGGTCCAGGTGATTTATCCGCCTTGAGTCCCATTATTTTACCGAGTACCACTTCCTTAGTGATTTTGATCGTGTTTAGCTCCTCCCCCCCTTTAGCCCCCTGTTTGTCCAGTGTTGGGATATTCTTAGTGTCTTCTACTGTAAAGACTGATATAAAATATTCATTCAGTGTTTTTGCCATCTCCATATTTTCCACCATTAATTTCCCGGTCTCATCCTCTAAGGGACCAACATTTACTTTAGCCACCCTTTTTCTTTTTATATAACTATAAAAACTCTTACTATCTGTTTTTATATTTTTTGCTAATTTACTTTCATAATCTATCTTCCCTTTCTTAATCAATCTTTTTGTTATTTTTTGCTGTCTTTTAAAGTTTTCTCAATCCTCTATCATCCCACTAGATTTGGCTACCTTATATGCCCTTGTTTTTAGTCGAATACTATCCTTTATTTCTTTACTTAGCCACGGATGGCTGTCTTTTCTTTTACACCCTTTTCTTCTCAGTGGAATATATATTTTTTGGAAGTTGTAAAATAACTCCTTAAATGTACACCACTGATCATGTATCGTCTTACCCTTTAATCTATTTTCCCAATCCACTCTACTCAATTCCGCTCTCATACCTTCATAGTCTCCTTTATTCAAGCTCAGCACGCTTGTCTGAGATCCAACCTTCTCACCCTCTAATTGAATATGGAATTCAACCATGTTATGGTCACTCATTCCAAGGGGATCCTTTACTCGGACATTTTTAATTAATCCTGTCTCGTTACACAGGACCAGATCTAAGGTTGCTTGCCCCCTGGTCGGTTCAGTTACATACTGCTCAAGAAACCCATCCCTAATATACTCAATGAACTCATCCTCAAGGCAGCCCTGCCCAATTTGATTTGTCCAATTAATATGATAGTTAAAATCCCCCATAATTATAGATGTTCCCTTATTACAAGCCTCAACTATTTCCTGATTGATACTCCGTCCAACAGAGTTGCCACTGTTCGGAGGCCTATAGACTACATCCACTAGTGCTTTTTCCCCTTATTATTCCTTACCTCCACCCAAACTGTTTCATTATCCTGATCTTTTGACCCAATATCATTTCTCTGTATTACAGTGATTCCTTCCTTTATTAACATAGCCACCCCACCTCCCCTTCCTTCCTGCCTGTCCTTCCTGATCGTTAAATAACCTGGTATGTTTAATTCCCAGGCATTGTCACCCTGCAGCCATGTTTCTGTAATGGCCACAAGATCATACCCATATGTAGTTATTTGTGCCATTAACTCGTCTATTTTGTTACGAATGCTACGTGCATTCAGATAGAGAACTTTCAAAGATGTTTTGTGACACTTAGTTCCTGCTTTTGCCCTTTTTATTACTTGACCTTTTACTCCATACCTTCTGCCCCTTCCTGACACGCTCTGGTTTTTAATTTCCCCACTGCTACCTAAGTCTATGACCTTCTCTGTTGTCATTTTTATTATTTGCTCTCTAGGAACCTCCCCCCCACTAGTTAGTTTAAAGCCCTCTCTACAGCCCTAGTTATATGATCCGCCAGGACTCTAGTCCCAGCACTGGCCAAGTGAAGTCCGTCCCAACGGAACAGCTCCCTCCTGCCACAGTACTGGTGCCAGTGTCCCAGGAAGCAAAACCCATTTCTCCCACACCAGTCTTTGAGCCACGCATTTAACTCTCTAATTTTATTTGTCCTAGCCAAATTCGCTCGTGGCTCAGGTAATAATCCAGAGTTTATTACCCTTGTGTTTCTGCTTTTTAATTTGGTCCCTAGCTGCTGTGGTAAACCACTGTCATTCACTGTGTTCACTATTGTTGTTGTTGTTGTTGTTGTTGTCGTTCACTCTTGTTTCACTGTTATACCTGACTATGCCTCAGCTGACTCCGCCCTTGGCTACCTGGTATAAGGACGGCTGCACGGCAGCTCTCTGCCATTCGGTCGTCCACTAGAGGCATAGTCCTGATCTGTTTGTAGTTGCATTCAGTAGTTAATAAAAGCCTGTTGTTCTGAACTCTACTCGGCCTTTTATTAGAATCGATAGCGCATCAATTTTATTAACTACTGACAAATAAAAAAATAACGATGCTGCAGATACTTAAGATCAGGTGCCTGGAACTCAACCCGCAAGAATCGGACTTGCCTGCTAAGTTCTCACACTGGTTGAACTGTTTTGAGTCTTTTCTGGCTGCATCCGGCGAGACCGTCGCCACCGACGCCGACAAGCTCAGGGTGCTGAATTCGAAAGTAAACCACCGAGCTTTTGCCCTTATCCGGGACGCTACGAGCTACCAGGGGGCTATCGACATTTTAAAGGAACAATATGCACGCCCGGTCAACTATGTTTACGCAAGACATCTCCTGGGGTCCCGCAAACAACAACCCGGGGAACCCACAGAAGCATACATACGGGCGCTGAAGGAACTCGGCCGAGCCTGCGCATGCAAGCAAGTATCAGCCACGGAACATACGGAGGAGCTCATCCGGGACGCCCTCGTTGCGGGCCTCAGGTCCACTCACACACAGCAGCGACTGCTGGAATGTAGCGAGCTCGACCTGAAGAAGGCGATTTCACTCACCCTTTCGTTGGACGTAGCCCATCGGAACATGGAGGCCTACTCCCCGGACCGCGCGGCCGCCTCGTGGATGTCGCGGCCGCCGCCATCTTGGGACATGGCGCCGCCTCGGGCCCCGGCCCCAACTGCTGCAGCGATGTCCCGCCCGAGCCAGAAATGTTATTTCTGTGGCCAAACCAAACACCCCAGGGCGCGCTGCCCGGCGAAAAACGCTGTCTGCTCTGCCTGCGGTAAGAAGGGACACTACGCTGGCGTCTGCAGAAGTCAGAAGACCCCTACCTTCAGCAGCGCCGCTTGCGATTCGTGGGAGCGGCCATCTTGCCTTCCTCCAGCCTCGTGGGGATCGGGATCGTCATGGGCGCCGCCATTTTGTCCTTCTTCTCCGACGGCGCCATTTTGTCTGCCATTTTGCCAACGGGCCCCCGACTCACCCACTGCCTCACCGGGGTTTTACAGCGACACTCCCGACTCCACAGCGGCCTCCATTACGCTGGATCAATCCAGACCCCATCAGCTAGCCAGGTCCACGATGGACATCCAGGTAAATGGCCGCGCCACAACTTGCCTTTTTGATTCCGGGAGCACGGAAATCTTCATACACCCTGATACGGTACGGAATTATTCCCTCTCGGTCCTGCCAGCGCGCCATCGGATCTCCATGGCCTCAAAATCTCACTCAGCAGACGTCGGCGGCTACTGCGTAGTGACCCTTTCGGTGAGGGGCTCCGTTTATAAAAATGTCAAGCTCTTCGTCCTGCCACATCTCTGCGCTGCCGTTCTGCTGGTGTTGGACTTTCATTGTCACTTTAAGAGTGTCACCTTGACATACGGTGGACCTTTTCCCCCACTCACTGTCTGCAACCAGCAGTTTTTAAATTGCCCACCGCGCCCCACCTGTAGTCTCTCCACCCTCAAAATCACCCCCCCCCCGTTCGCTAACCTCACCCGCGACTGCAAGCCTATCGCCACAAAGAGCAGGCAATACAGCACCGGGGACAGATCCTTTATAAGATCTGAGGTGACGCGGCTCCTGAAGGAGGGGATTATTGAGGGTAGTACCAGCCCCTGGCGAGCTCAGGTGGTAGTCGTTAAGACCGGCAACAAGCAGCGCCTGGTCATCGACTACAGCCAGACAATCAACAAGTACACCCAGTTGGACGCATACCCTCTCCCCCGCATAGCCGACATGGTTAATAAGATAGCGCAATATCGCGTTTTCTCGACCATTGACCTCAAGGCAGCATACCACCAAATCCCTATCCGCCCTGAGGACCGCCAGTACACAGCTTTCGAGGCAAACGGCTGTCTTTTTCACTTCCTCAGGGTTCCTTTCGGCATCACCAACGGTGTCTCCGTCTTCCAGAGGGAGATGGACCAGATGGTCGACGAGAATGCGTTACAGGCCACGTTTCCCTACCTGGACAATGTGACCATCTGCGGCCATGACCTGCAGGACCATGACGCCAACCTTGATAAGTTCCTTCGCACGGCCCAACTCCTAAACCTCACGTACAACAAGGAAAAGTGCATATTCCGCACAACCCGCCTCGCTATCCTTGGCTGCGTGGTGGAACACGGAGTCATCGGTCCTGACCCTGACCGGATGCGCCCCCTGATGGAACTTCCCCTGCCCCACTGTCTCAAGGCCCTCAAAAGGTGCCTGGGCTTCTTTTCCTATTACGCCCAGTGGGTCCCTCATTATGCGGACAAAGCCCGTCCACTTATCAAGTCCACTTCCTTTCCCCTGACGGCGGAGGCCCGCTCAGCCTTTCACCGTATAAAAAATGACATTGCCAAGGCCACCATGCACTCGGTGGACGAGTCCATCCCCTTCCAGGTGGAGAGCGATGCATCCGACTTTGCCCTGGCCGCTACCCTTAACCAGGCGGGAAGACCCGTGGCCTTCTTTTCACGAACCCTCCAGGGCTCCAAACTCAGACACTCCTCTGTGGAAAAGGAGGCCCAGGCCATTGTGGAGGCGGTGCGCCACTGGCGGCACTACCTGGCTGGAAAACGATTTACCCTGCTTACTGACCAGCGTTCAGTTGCTTTTATGTTCAATAATAAGCAGAGGGGCAAAATCAAAAATGACAAGATTTTGAGGTGGAGAATTGAACTTTCCACCTACAATTACGACATCTTGTACCGGCCCGGGAAACTCAACGAACCCTCAGATGCTCTATTGCGAGGCACATGCGCCAACGCGCAGATCGATAGACTACGGGGCCTCCACAATGACCTCTGCCACCCGGGGGTCACCAGGTTCTTCCACTTCATCAAGGCCCGCAACCTGCCTTACTCCATCGAGGAGGTCAGGACCATGACCAGGAGCTGCCCAGTCTGTGCAGAGTGCAAGCCGCGCTTCTGTATGCCTGACAGAGTAAACCTGATCAAGGCCACCCGCCCCTTTGAGCGCCTGAGTGTCGACTTTAAAGGGCCCCTCCCCTCCTCTAACCGTAATGTGTACTTCCTCAACATAGTTGATGAGTACCCCCGTTTCCCTTTCGCCATCCCCTGCCCGGACATGACCACCGCTACGGTCATTAAATGCCTGCACAACCTCTTTGCTTTGTTCGGTTTTCCCAGCTATATTCATAGCGACCGGGGCTCGTCCTTCATGAGCGATGAACTCCGTCAGTACCTGCTCATGAGAGGTATTGCCTCAAGCCGGACCATCAGCTACAACCACCGGGGGAACGGACAGGTTGAAAGAGAGAACGCGACGGTCTGGAAGGCGGCCCTCCTAGCCTTAAAATCTAGGGGCCTTCCGACCTCCCGTTGGCAGGATGTCCTACCTGATGCGCTCCACTCCATCCGGTCAGTGCTGTGTACTGCCACCAACGCCACCCCTCATGAGCGAATGTTCGTTTTTCCCCGGAGGTCCACATCCGGTACCTCACTACCACACTGGCTGACATCCCCAGGGCCCGTCCTGCTGAGGAAGCATGTAAGGTCCCACAAAACGGCTCCCCTGGTAGAGAAGGTTCACCTCCTCCATGCCAACCCCCAGTACGCCTACGTGGCATACTCGGACGGGCGGGAGGATACAGTCTCCATTAGAGATCTGGCACCCTCGGGGTCCACTGACCCGTCACCATTGCCCTCCACCATGACCCCCTTCGACACGGCCCAAAATTCAGTAGACCCAATTCTCACCCCTGTCCATTCCACCCCAGTAGACGGCACCCCAGGACCCGCCGGAGTCCACTCGCCCACCCAACACCAAAGGGGACGATACGCCGGTGCTCGATCCCGTTCAAGACGCGCCATTGGAAGCTGTACCATCTCAACCGTCGCCACGAAGATCTCGACGGCAAACGAGGCCACCCGACAGACTCACCTACTCGAACTTTTGATACACTTCACCCCGCCGGACTTAATTTTAAACGAGGGGTGAATGTGGTAAACCACTGTCGTTCACTGTGTTCACTATTGTTGTTGTTGTTGTTGTCGTTCACTCTTGTTTCACTGTTATACCTGACTATGCCTCAGCTGACTCCGCCCTTGGCTACCTGGTATAAGGACGGCTGCACGGCAGCTCTCTGCCATTCGGTCGTCCACTAGAGGCATAGTCCTGATCTGTTTGTAGTTGCATTCAGTAGTTAATAAAAGCCTGTTGTTCTGAACTCTACTCGGCCTTTTATTAGAATCGATAGCGCATCAGCTGCTCAAACTCCCTCAGCAGAACCTCCTTCCTTGTCCTATCTATGTCGTTGGTACCAACATGGACCACGACAACTGGATCCTCCCCCTCCCACTCCAAACAGAAACCATTGCTGTATTATTGTTTTTATGATAACTGTTGAACACTTAAAGGTAGAGACAGAAGTCTGAGTGCAGCAGCTAAATTGACAGTAAGAATAGAAAGCATTCAACAGAGAGAATGAATAAGACAATTAGCTTACATCAGCGGGAAACTTCAAAGAATAAACCACTAAAAAAAGAGTATAAAAGATAGAGCTTTTCAGATGAAAAGTCAGAAGTCGCTGAACAGGCAAGTGTTTCTCAACTTCACAGGCACGCTCTGTAAGTTTTTAACTCTGAGTCTCGGGTAATCTAGGTATTTGATTTTGGTGGATGTTCTGGATTTAGAAATAAGTAAGAAATGTAGAAATGTAACGAAGTAAAGATTTGTGAATAAGGATCTCTGATAAGAAATGTAAGCTATTTGTATTTTGAATTGTTAATGTTGCGACTGACTCAACAGCTGTTAAATGAATGTCGGCTTTTAAATAAATCTATATTTTTAGAATTGTCTCACAAAGTATTTCTGTATAAACTCACAAACCCAATTTCTGTACACTCTTTTGTAAGGAGTTGCAGAATTCTGGGGGGTATTCTGGACCCTCATAATATCCGGAAGGTTACAGTCTAGTTAAACTTATTAAAAGTGCTATCCGGAGGACGGTAACATCTTCAGTCATTCCTTTCCTTTGGGAGAGATCGCCTAAACCTTTAGACCCATTTAAGCATCTTATAGAATTTGGCTATCTCTAACTTTAGTTGAAGGTAAACGTCTGGGGAATACGCCTGATCTGGGGTAGCCCGAAAAGGGCTAGGACTTGTAATTATCCCTTCATACTAAGTTTTCTCACTCCAGTTTTGTATTTGTGTTTGTCTCATCCTAAAACAAGTCTGCCTTACAGTCAACTGAAAGGTTACGAGGTAAGAGTAATTATTTACAAATCTATTGTAAAAAAAAACCTGTGCCCTTTATTCTTGATCGCAAATGAAATTCAGTTGTAAATTCTCAACCATTGAAGTTGTGTAAAGGGAGTTCTTGTATTAATGGTACTTGCCTGTATAGCGTGAATAAATCAATTGTACGCTAATATAAACTGTAGATGAGGATTATTTTAAGATGCTAAAAATGGAAAGAAGGAACACTGCAGTGAAGGGAACATAAACCGTGTTATATTTCTAATTGATGACTTCCGTGTGACTGGTACAGCCACATCATTGGCTGTAAAGCACTTTGGGACATCCTGAGGTTGTGAAAGGTGCTACATAAATGCAAGTTCCTTCCTTTTTTTAATATGTTATTTTTATAATTAAAACAAAATTGTGTGACACTTTTAAACTCATTTTAATTTATATAGTAAATGGGTGGGTCATGCCTGACGAACCTGATTGAACTTTTTGAAGAGGTGACTAAAGTACTGGACAGGAGAATGTCTGTGGATGTTGTTTATATGGACTTCCAGAAGGCATTTGATAAAGTCCTTCATAAGAGATTGTTAGCTAAAGTTGAAGCTCATGGAATTGAGGGCAAATTATTGACCTGTTTAGGAAATCAGCTGGTCGGCAGGAGACAGAGAGTAAGGATAATGGGCAGGTACTCTAATTGGCAGGATGTGACTAGCGGTGTCCCGCAAACATCTGTGTTGGGGCCTCAACTATTCACCGTATTTATTAACGATTTAGATGATGGGCTAGAAAGTCACATATCCAAGTTTGCTGATGGCACAAAGATAGGTGACCCCGTAAGCAGTGCAGATGAAAGCATAAAATTACAAAGATATTAATAGATTAAGTGAATGGGCAAAACTGTGGCAAATTAATTTCATGGTAGGCAAATGGGAGGTCATCCACTTTGGACTTAAAAAGGATAGAACAGAGCACTTTCTAAATGGTGAAAAGCTAGAAGCAGTGGCGGTCCAAAGAGACTTGGGGTACATGTACATAGATCATTAAAATGTCATGAACAGGTACAGAAAATAATCAAAAAGGCTAATAGAATGCTGGTCTTTATGTCTAGAGGACTAGAATACAAGGGGCTAGAAGTTATGTTACAGCTATACAAAGCCCTGGTTAGACCACACCTTGGAGTACTGTGTTCAGTTCTGGGCATCACATCTTAGGAAGGATATGTGGGCATTGGAGGGAGTACAGCATAGATTTACCAGAATGATACCTGGACTCCAAGGGTTAAATTGCGAGGAGAGATTACACAAACTGGGGTTGTATTCCCTGGAATTTAGGAGGTTAAGGGGTGATTTGATCAAAGTTTTCAAGATATTAAGGGGAACTGATAAGGTAGATAGAGAGAAACTATTCCTGCTGGTTGGAGAGTCTAGGACTAGGGGGCAGTGTTTAAAAATTAGAGCCAGGCCTTTCAGGAGTGAAATTAGGAAACACTTCTACATACAAAGGGTGGTAGAAGTTTGGAACTCTTCCGCAAACGGCAGTTGATGCTAGGTTAATTTTAAATCTGAGATTGATAGATTTCTGTTAACCAAAGATATTAAGGGATATGGGGCAAAGGTGGGGTACATGGAGTTAGGTCACGGATCAGCCATGATCTCATTGAATGGTGGAACAGGCTTGAGAGGCTAAATGGCCTACTCCTGTTCCTATGACCTATTTATAGTCAATGGTTGACTGAGGGGCTGTATCCTTATTTTTCTCTCCATGCAGGCAGAATGATGAGATGCAGAATGGTTGATCTCAAGGGAAGAAAGGATTTGTTTTAAACCAAGTACAAGTGAGCTGTTGCTATGATTATGTTGTTTGAATCGATACGACTCATCTTATGATATTTCAGCAGGTTGTCTTGCTTGACTTATAATAGACTAACTTCCCCGAAGGCTGCCTTTCTGCGCCTAGCCTTTCCTGGGATTTCTTTGCCTCAACTGCCCCTACTGTTGCTAAAATGAAACTGCCTATTTTTGTGCTTGGCATTCTGCTTTACTCCTGACTGTTCACAATCAGGGAGAGATCAAAAACTTTCCAGCACAATGGGTATGAAGTGTTAGTCAATTAGAGACAAATCACCAAATTGCTTATTATTAACAGTCTATGAGTAAGCAACATCAAGGCTAGCTCATTAGCATATTAATTACTTACCATCTCGGACCTTATTTGTTTTACTATGCCTTTAAAACATGATAAAGTAAATTTTAAAAATGTGTTCTATGGCAAAATGTTCAAATGATCTTAAACTGTGACAGTGACTAAGGATCATGCCAAAATCATGGCTCTGGTTAAGCAAAATTCAGATTCGTAGCCAGCAGCAGAAATAGCACCAGCAGACAGATGAGGGAATATGATTAAATTAACATAAGGACAAATGTATGGGTGAATTATACTTGGTCCATCTATAACCCTGAACAAACCCATCTCAGTCCAGGTACCAGTAGACTTGAAGCCACAGCACAGAAAGGCATTGAGTTTGACAGTCTCATTCAATTCTTTTTGGATTGAGGTTAAGACACATTTCCTCTTCCCCTTAATGAAGCCTCCCCGTCTGGCTATACCTTACACCCCTTGCCCTGACCAAATCGCCACTGCGGTGCTGGTGTGGCCCTTATCACCAAATCTCACTTTGGACTGTCCCCTTACTCCTCTGGCACCTCCTTTTGAGCATCTCACCTTGTTCCACCCCCTCACCTCTCCTTTAAAATCCTCGTTCTCTGCCGCTCACCCAAGTACCATGCCAAGTTTCTCATCGAGATATCTTCACTGTTTTCCTCCCTCAGCCTCTGCACAGAGCTACTTCTCACCCTTGGTGATTTCAAACTCCATCTCAAATCATCATGCCCTCTCTCCTCTGAGTTCACTGCCCTGCTACCCTCCCGTTGTATTGATTTCTTTGTGGGTTCAATGACGAGACATTTATGAAAGAGAATGACTTTTTATCTAAAGTATGTTCAACTCAGTTAACAGCATTTACAGGAGACATCATGTTAGAAATCCATCTAAAGCGAAACTGAAACTAAACTCAACTGCTTGTCTCTCACATGACCTCTGCTGGTCAGGCATCAGTAATCAATACATGCAAACATGCTGGTAAGGCATCATAATCAAACAGGCAAATAACATCGCTATTTGCTGATATCATTACATCTCCCTTTCTTAAAACAAAAGTATTTTACTTTTAACTA
Organism: Somniosus microcephalus; assembly: GCF_052327205.1. Lineage (NCBI taxonomy): Eukaryota > Metazoa > Chordata > Chondrichthyes > Squaliformes > Somniosidae > Somniosus > Somniosus microcephalus. Next base: position 276,745,961 of record NC_140989.1, on the reverse strand, counting down.
ACAACATGTTTTCTTTGTATTACTCTGCATTTTAACTGTAACACTTAATGAACTTACATTATCATTATCATGATCAAGGTTTTTTAACCTTGCTTTGTGTGTTCACATGAAATATGTAAATACACTAGAACTTGAAGAACGAATAAGATAACATTACTTCCTTCTATAACAATAGTCCTTAAATTTGCTCAATGAGTCTCTCAGGAGGCTTCACGCGTCTTGAGGATTTTCTGATTGATTGTCCTTGAATCTGAGTTGTTGCCTCAGATGATGTGTTCTCAGCTGTGTGATCAGGTTGTTCAACAGTATCAGTCTCTTGACCTGCTGTGTGATCAGGTTGTTCAACAGTATGTCTTATGACTTGCTGTGGCTGGTCCCATGAGAAGATCTTGACGATTTCTTCTCAGAACAGCACCCTCATCTGTCTGAATGGTGTATGATCTTGGTTGAACTTCACTCAGGACAGTTCCCTTCTGAGTCCATATGTTTGTTTTGTCTTTGAACCTTACTTGGTCACCAGTGTGGAGTTCAGGTAGGTTTTGTGTTCCTCTGTCATAGTAGTACTTTTGCTTTTCTTTCTGTTGCTCTTTGAACTTCCTCACTTTCTCCCCCTCTTTTGTTTTCAGGAGGTTCTCCGGGATGGGTAGGTTTGACCTTAGCCGACGTCCCATCAGGAGTTGGGCTGGTGACTTACCACACTCAAGCGGCATTGTGTGGTATACAAGCATGCTCTGGTAGAAGTCAGTTCCACTGTCTTTTGCCTTGTACATCAGTCTTTTCACTGTCTGGACCGATTTTTCCACTAGTCCATTGGACTGTGGATAGTGAGGACTTGACGTTGTGTGGACAAAGTCCCACTCTTTGGCAAAGTGTCGGAAACTTGCATTGTAAAACTGGGGTCCGTTGTCTGTGAAGACCTCGCTTGCCACGCCATGTCTAGAGAATATGGCTTTCATACATGTTATCACAGCATCTGCAGTGGTGGTGCATGTTAAGTCTGTGTGTTATAATGAGAATTATTACACAGACCGCAAGAGTAAATTTTAACAGGTCTTTACTAGTCGAAGGTCAGGGCGGAACTGCCCAATAAATCATTACACAGCACTTATATACCAGTGTGGTCACCACCGGTATTACAGTATACAGCAGCCAAGATAAAGTAGTGCAACCCTTAAATAGTTCTCTTAAAGGTGGAACGGTTACATACACTACAATCCTCCCTTTTTAGCTTAACAGTATATATTCCCCATTAAACATAACATCATAACATATATACACAACTTCATGTAAAAATAGTTCACAGATTCAGTCTCTCTGGAGGCTTCCTGACTCGGTCCGGATAACGCCTCGGTGGTGTAGTAGTTTTCGGTGATGTAGTAGGTTCTTTTGGCAAGGTCGATTTGGCTTGAATGCCAGTGTCGGGTTCATCTGATTCCAGTATCACCGGATCGGAGGTAGATCCTATGGGTATCTCTGCTTCATCATTAGGCGTATAGAGTTGTGGAGTAGGTTGTCCCTTTTCGGATGACTCTATGATCTGGTCAACATGGCGCCTTATTATGCTTTCACCAATGTCCACGGTATACATCAGCGGTCCTAGTCGTGTGCAAATAGTTCCAGGCTGCCATTTCTCGGTACGGTAGTCCCGGGCCAAAACTTGTTGACCTATCTGGAAGGTTCTAGTTGGCCTTTCATTCATGCCTTGAAATTGCCGGTTCTCTACGTCCCTTCTGATGTTTGGCTTGATCAAATCCAGCCGGCATCTTAGTCTTCTATTGAAAAACATCATGGCGGGAGTTTGGTTTGTAACCGCATGTGTTGCATTCCTGTACGCCAACAAGAAGTTATCTACCTTATGTTGTAGATTTATGTCTTCCTTACCCATGGCCTTTATGGCCTTCTTGAAGGTCTGGACAAACCTTTCAGCTAATCCATGGGTGGCGGGATGATATGGGGTGGACGTGTAGTGCTTAACCCCATTGTTTTTTAAGAACTTCCTGAATTCTTCGGACACAAATTGCGGTCCATTATCAGAACAGATCTGTTCCGGCAGCCCATTCCTGGCAAATATGGTCCTTAATACTGTGATGGTTTTTTCCGTGGTGGTGGAGGACATCTTTATTACCTCCGGCCACTTGGAGTGTGCATCCACCGCGATTAAGAACATTGAGTCCATAAATGGACCAGCAAAGTCGATATGTACCCTTTGCCATGGAGATGAGGGCCACTCCCATGGATGTAGAGGAGCTTGTGGTGGGGCGTTTTGGACCTTCTGGCATCCTAGACAGCTCTTGGTCATTTCTTCGATGTCTCCATCGATACCTGGCCACCACACAAACGCTCTGGCTAGGTTCTTCATTTTCACTCCACCCAGATGCCCCTCGTGAAGCTCCTTTAGCACTTTATGCTGGAGTTTGGGTGGAATCACCACTCTGGATCCACACATCAAAGTTCCTCGGCACACTGACAGCTGTTCTCTTCTTTGCGAGAATGCTGGCAACAGTGGTTCGCCATGTGCTGGCCATCCCTTCACCGTTAAATCGTAGACTCGTGAGAGAGTCGGGTCATTTCTTGTTTCCTTTTCGATCGTAGAATTTGTTACTGGTAGACATTCCACTATGGTTGAGTGGAACATCTCCACTGGGTCCACTGTAGGCGCCTCTTCTACCGTTGGCAACGGTAGGCGCGATAAACTGTCAGCATTCCCATGCTGTTTTGATCCTTTGTATTCTATGTCATATTGGTGTGCCCCTAGGAAAAGGGACCACCTCTGTAGCCTTTGCGCTGTCATAATGGAAACGCCCTTTTTAGGGTTGAATATGGATACCAACGGCTGGTGGTCTGTCAGCAGTGTAAACTTCTGGCCCTGCAGGTAATGATTAAACTTCTTTACTCCCCACACCAGGCTGAGAGCCTCCCTATCTATCTGAGCATAGTTGCGCTCAGCGGAGGTCAATGATCTGGATGCAAATGCGACTGGTCTTTCCGAGCCATTTGGCAACTTGTGTGAGAGTACTGCTCCAATACCATAAGGAGAAGCATCACAAGCTAAACGAATAGGTAGCGTTGGGTTGAAGTGAGCCAACACTTCCTCTGAGGTGATCAATGCCTTGCTTTTGCGGAAGGCCTTCTTACAGTCCTCGCTCCACTTCCATGGTACTTCTTTCTGCAAAAGAGCATTCAGCAGGTGCAGCACCGTGGATAGATTTGGCAGAAACTTATGGTAATAGTTAATCAACCCTAGGAACGACCTCAACTGGGATACATTTTCCGGAGCGGGAGCCTTCACAACAGCTTCGATCTTGTCAGGTGACTTGTGCAGCCCCTCCTGGTCAATGACATGACCACAGTACGAGATCTGTTTCTGAAAGAACTCACATTTCTGGCGATTAACTCGAAGGCCATATTCCTTCAACCTGGTGAGCACCTGTTTCAAATTTGCAAGGTGTTCCTCATCGTCATCTCCTGTAATCAGGATATCGTCCAAGTAACATTGAGTGCTTGGAATTCCCTGTAATACCTGCTCCATGGCCCTCTGCCAAATTGCTGGAGCCGAAGCCACTCCAAAAACCAGTCTATTATATCGATACAAGCCTCTGTGCGTGTTGATTGTGAGATACTGGCGCGACTCTTCCTCAACTTCCATCTGTAAGTACGCTTGCGCCAGGTCTATCTTGGTGAAGCATTTCCCGCCAGACAATGAAGCAAAGATATCCTCAATCCGCGGAAGCGGATATTGCACCGTGTGAAGCACCGGATTAACTGTGATCTTGAAGTCTCCACAGATGCGGACCTTCCCCGGTTCCCCTGGCTTGTTACTCGATGAACGCTTCATGACGGGAACAATGGGCGTGGCCCACTCACTCCAGTCCACCTTAGACAGTACTCCTGAATGTTCTAGCCCTTCCAGCTCAGCTTCCACAGCAGGTCGTATCGCGTAAGGTACCGGTCTGGCTTTGAAAAATGTTGGGGTTGCATGTTCTGCAATCTTGATTTTTGCCTTAATTCCTCTCAGTGTTCCCAGTCCCTGTTGGAACACCTCTTTAGCCTCATCCAATATTCTGGACAATCGTTCAGGTTTGACATCTTTTTTTCCGGAATCTACCGTTATTGCGTTTAGGGAGTGCCAGTCCATATTTATTTTCCTGATCCACTCCCGTCCCAGAAGTGGTGGACCTCCCTCAGGTAGTACATATAAGTCCATTCCTTGGTGTTCTTTGCCCTTGTGTACCACCTTGACTTTTATCTTTCCGATGGGGTATACTCTTTGCCCCGTGTATGTCTGCAATACTATCTTCGTATCCCGTAGGGGAATATGTTTGAATAACCTTTTGTAATCTTGCTTATTCATGACCGTCAACGCCGATCCGGTGTCCAATTCCATCTTCACTTGGACACCTGCTATCTGCAGTGTGACCCAGATAGTTTGTCGGTCAGCTTCCTTACTCACATTGTGAATTCTCAGACTACCCAGTTCCTTGCTGTTGGAGTCTGAATCTGAATTCTGTTCATCCGAACTCTTCTCAGCCACCTTATGTACCTTTCTGCACTTTTCCTGCGGTGACTTTTTGTTGCTGGTCTTCTTTCCTGACCGGCATACTTTAGCTATGTGACCAAGCTTGCCACATTTCCTACATTCCTGGTTTTTAAACCAGCATTGGTTCTGATCGTGTGTTGTCTTTCCACAGCGATAATATTTTGTTGTACCCAAAGCCATTTGATCTACGCTGAGTACCGCTGCCTTCAGCTGCATTTCCGCAGTGCCTCTCGCTGCGGCTTCGTGCGATGCTGCAATAGTGACAGCCTTATCAAGTGTAAGATCATTCTCTTCAAGCAGCCGCTTTTGTGTTCCTTCTTTCGACAATCCACACACGAATTTGTCTCTCAGTGCCTCTGTCAGACTTTCCCCAAACTGACAGTATTTCGCTAGCTTACGCAGTTCAATAAAATACTCCGCGTTGCTTTCCTCTTTCAGTTGCGTTCTCGCATAAAATTTAAATCGTTCCGCTAACATCAGCGGCGTGGGGTTCAAATGATTTTTCAGGACAGCAACAATTTTAGCGAAAGTCTGATCCGCCGGTTTAGCTGGTGATAGAAGATGCTTCAATAGCCCGTATGTCTTCGCACCCATTGAGTTTAGTAAGGTTAGTGCTTTATCTTCATCTGATATTTTATTTGCCTTACAATATATCTCTATTCGTTCTACATACGTGGCCCAATCTTCAACATCGGGATCGAAATCGTTGATGTTACCACGCTTAGGCATCCTCGCAATTTTCTTGAGAAACAAAAAGAAAATTTCCTTTTATTTATTTTTTTTTTCAAAATTGCGGTTTCCCGCACTTGTCTTCTTCCCCCGCCTATGAAAATGGCGGCTTCCCACGTTTGCCTTTCTCCCCCGCTGGCTGTAATGGCGATTGCCGTATTGCTGCGTTCGCCCTCCCCAGCGGTTCTCGAATCGTGCCTCCCAGCCCCTCTTGCAGTCCGGTCCTTTCCCCCCCGGCTGCGGCTGAGTTCTCCGCGGTTTTTTTATTTTCTCCCGCGTCTCAAATCGTGCCTCCCAGCCCCTCTTGCAGTCCGGTCCTTTCCCCCCGGCTGCGGCTGAGTTCTCCGCGTTTTTTTAAAAAAATTTCTCCCGTGCCTTACGCTGACCCGGTCGCTGCGCCTCGCGGCCTCGGTAGCTGCCCGGCCTTTTTCACCGGTCGCGGTCGAGCTCTCTCTCGACGCTGTTGCGCCTCCCCAGCCTGCTTGCAGCCCGGTCTTTCACACCGGCTGCGTTTGTATTCACCGCGGCTCCCGTGCCTTCCGCTGCCCCAGTTTCAGCGCCTCGGGCCCCGACTTCTGTCCGGCTCTTTTCCCCGGCCGTGGTCAAGTTCTCCGCCCTTATATCCTCCATTTTTTTTTTTCTCCCCTACTTCACAGATCGGCTTACCCACCACCCTGATAGAAGGGATGATCACTGCCTGTTGCTGATGGAAGGCTTCGTGTTAGAATTCTTCCTTTGCTCTGCAGACCCGAGTCTTCTCTCAGCAGACTGATGAGGGCGGATGCCTCCTCTCGACGCCCGTTAAACTGCCTTGGATGTATCTCTGCCGCAGGGTAAGGTCGTACTCGTCGCCACTGTTAAGTCTGTGTGTTATAATGAGAATTATTACACAGACCACAAGAGTAAATTTTAACAGGTCTTTACTAGTCGAAGGTTAGGGCGGAACTGCCCAATACATCATTACACAGCACTTATATACCGGTGTGGTCACCACCGGTATTACAGTATACAGCAGCCAAGATAAAGTAGTGCAACCCTTAAATAGTTCTCTTAAAGGTGGAACGGTTACATACACTACAGTGCACAGTCTACAAACCTCTGGATACAGGGAGTAATAGTCTGTGACTACAAGATAGTCCTTCCCTTGACATACGAATAGGTCAGCGCCTACCTTCTGGTAAGGTCTGTCTGGCGCTGGGTGTGGCTTTAGTGGTTCGACCAGATTGCTTGCTCGATATTTCAGGCATATTGTGCAGTTTGACACTTCATTTGTCACATCTTGGTTGATTCGTGACCAGTACATCACCTCTCGTGCTCTTTTCTGACACTTTTCGATTCCCAGATGTCCTCCATGGATCCTTTTTAGCATCTCTTTTCTCAGACTTTTTGGGATAACTATTTTACTTCCTTTGTAGATGATGTCTTCGACCACTGATAGTTCCGCCCTGCAGTTCCAGTACTCTGCTATGTCAGGTAAGCAGTCTTGCTTCATGTTGGGCCATCCATCCAAGATGCTTTTCTTCAGTCGTCTCATTGTTTCATCTTTGTTTGTCTCAGTCTTTATGAGCTCCATTTTTGCATCTGCTATGGGCAGTGCACTTGTGATCATGTCCACGTAGGCGTTCACTTTTTCATCCATTGTGGTGTTTGCGGGCTCACTTGGGTCAACAGCTCTGGACAACGTGTCTGCTGTATACATCAGCTTACCCGGTGTGTACGCAACATTCATTGTATAGCGTTGCAGCCTGATCATCATTCTTTGTATTCTAAGCGGACAGCTATTTAGTGGCTTTTGGAACAATGCAATCAAGGGCTTATGGTCAGTCTCTACACTGATTGCTTGTCCTGCCACAAACTGGTGAACTCTTTCACAGGCGTATGTGATGCTGAGCAGCTCCTTTTCTATTTGAGCATATCGCGTCTCTGCGTCTGTCATTGAGCGCGATGCATATGCAATAGGTTGCCAGTAGTCATATTTTTGCAGAAGAAGGGCACCGAGCCCACTCTGTGATGCATCTGATGATATCTTGATGGGTCTCGCTGGGTCATAAAACCTCAGAACTGGTTCCTCTGTGAGCAGTTTCTTTAGATCGCTCCATGACTTCTCATGCTCATGATTCCATTCCCATTCTATGTTCTTTTCAGCTAGTCTTCTCAGTGGCACCATCTTTTCTGAGAGGTTGGATATGAATTTACCCATGTAGTTGATCATTCCATTAAACCTCTGCACGTCCTTTTTGCATTGTGGCTTTGGCATATTCTCAATGGCGGACACCTTTCTGGGATCTGGTCTGATGCCCTCACTGCTAAGGATCTCCCACGAATGTCAGTTCTGTCACCCCGAGCTGGCATTTCTCTCTATTCAGCTTCAGGTTTGTTTTCCTTGTTGCTTCCAGCACTTTTTTCAGTCTCTTGTCATGCTCAGTTCTCGTGGTTCCCCATACTATGATGTCATCCATTGATGTATCAACTCCCTCCAGTTTTGTGATACACTTCAGGAGCTGAGGCAATGCCAAATGGTAACCTTAGGAATCTGTATCTGCCAAATGGACTGTTGAACATGCACAGTCTTGAACTTGCTTCGTCCAATTTCATCTGCCAAAATCCTGATGATGCATCTAACTTGCTGAAATACTTTGCATTTGCAAACTGTGCCATGATTTCCTCACGTGTAGGAAGCTTGAAGTGCTCTCTCTTTATTGCTCTGTTTAGATCTCTTGGATCCAGGCAAATTCTGAGCTTTCCATTCTTTTTGTCCACAACGACGAGGGAACTCACCCACTCAGTTGGCTCATCTATCTTCTGAATCATGTTCAGGCTTTCCATCCTATCCAACTCTGCCTTCAGTTGCTTTTGAAGAGCAAACGGAACTTTTCTGCATGGATGTATGACCGTTGGCATACTTTTATCTACTCTGATCGTGTGTTCTCCTGGCAGGCAGCGTAGACCCTTAAATAGGTCGTTGTACTCTTTCATGAGTTCATCATAGACTGTCTCTCCTTCGCTTTCCACAACGAGGACTCTCTTTACCAGGTTCAGTCTCTCACAGGCTTTTAAACCTAGTATGGCTTGCACATCTTTTGGCACCACAATTAATGCTAGCGTGTGCTCTCTGTCCTTGTGTGTTACTTTGACAATGCATCTTCCTTTCACTGGTATATCAGTACCTGAGTATCCTGTCACTTTCACTTTTATTCAATGTATCTTTGGTCTGGGTCTAATGTTCTTAAAATCAGTCTCTGATATCACATTAACTTGCGCTCCAGTATCCAATTTAAATGGAATGTGTATGTCATTCACTTTTAGTGTCAACATCCAGTCTCTTTTTTCTTCTTTGTTTTCAGACACAACATCTACATTGAACTCCTCTATCTCGCTTTCATCTACTGCATGGACCTTGCTTTGTTGCGCTTGGTTCTTATAGCAACGGGCATAATGGTTGTTTTTGTTGCAACTATTGCATGTTTTACCATATGCTGGACACTTTCTTGGTGTATGCTGTGTACCGCATTGACTACATGACTTTCGATTGTCCCTTTCATTTTTGTTCGCTGGCCACGCCTCTTTTTTCACATTGGCGCTCTTTTTGTTAACCGGTTTGTGTCCGTTCATTCTCACTGCATCCACGTTGCAGCTATTGTCACTGAACAGCTCCTTTGCCTGCAACTTCACAGTCTCTGTAGTCCTACGCAGTGCTATGGCTTTTCCCAGGTCTAGATCTTGCTCTCTTAGCAGTCTTTCCCTTAGACCATTATCTGGAATACCACACACCAGTCTGTCTTTTATCAGCGAGTCTGTCAGTCCCCCAAATTCACATGTTTTGCTTCGGTTTCTCAGTTCAGTCACATACTGATCAATAGTTGTTGTGTATGTAACCTGTTCCACCTTAAGAGAGCTTAAGCCTGTTCCACCTTAAGAGATGTACTACTTTCTCAGGCTGCTGTAGACGTAATACCGGGGGTGAACACACCGGTATATAAGCACTGTGCAGTAATCTTGTATTCAGTGTAGTCCCTACCTCCAACCAGTAAAGACCTGTTTGAGTTATACGTTTAAGTCTTTGTGTTAATTGTTCAATACAATACACATACTTAACACTGGCGACGAGTCAGGTTCTTACCCTGCGGCAGTTATTCCACGGCGGCTTCGTCCACAGACAGGACGTTGAAGAGAGGTTTCAAATCTCACCACCCCACTGGAAGCGACAGGCATTAGGACCCTGAAGCCTCCATCAGCGACTGAAAACGGGAGGACAGAAGACATCCTGCAGCTTCTTTTTCAACCTCGGTGGTGGGTAAGCCAAGCAGCGTTGGCTGCAAAGACAGGGCTGGGGGAAGTCGGAGGTAGAAGGGCCATCGATCAAAATCCCTGATAAGGGCCGCACTCGGGCTGAAAGGCGCAGCGTCGGCAGACACTGAAGGCGCGAGAGCCGCGGTGAAAAGCGCGGGCTATCGATCGCGGCGAAGATAAGGGCCGCACTCCGGGGCTGAAGGGAGACGGCATCGGGGGACGGGTGAAGACCGCCAAGCGCGGGAAAACCGCCATTTTGTGGGCAGAGGATGACGGCAAGAGCGGGAAGCCGCCATCTTGGATAGCAGTAAAAAAAAAAAAAATCTGAGAAATTGCAAATCTGATAAAGTACTACAATGCCTAAACACGGGAATATTAGCAACTTTGATAGTGACATCGAAGATTGGGCCATATATGTTGAACGAGTTAAAAATTATTGTAAGGCCAATAAAATTTGTGAGGCTGATAAAGCACTAACATTATTAAATTTAATGGGTGCGAAGACATACGGGCAATTGAAACACCTGTTATCACCAGATGAACCGGCGGATAAGACGTTCGATGAGATTGTTACTGTCCTGAAAGATCATCTAAACCCCACGCCGCTGATGCTAGCGGAACGATTTAAATTTTATGACAGAAGGCAGCTACAGCATGAAAGCAATGCTGAATATTTGCTGGAATTGCGTAAATTAGCGAAATATTGTCAGTTTGGAACAGGACTGACAGATGCACTACGAGACAAATTTGTGTGTGGTTTATTTAAACAAGATACACAAAAGCGACTGCTCGAGAAGAATGAGCTGACGCTTGAGAAGGCGGTCACTATGGCAGCAGCACACGAAGCCGCAGCGAGAGGCACGGCAGTAATGCAGCTACGGTCACCGGAGCTCAGTGCACACAAATTGGGTGTGAGTTCTGGCAAATGTTATCATTGTGGAAAGACAACGCATGATCAGAACCAGTGTTGGTTTAAAAACCAAGAATGTAGAACTTGTGGTAGGCTTGGACATATAGCTAGAGTATGCAGGTCAGCGAAGAAGACCAGCAACAAGAAGTCACCGCAAGGGAAATACGCAAAGGTACACAAGGTGGCCGAACAGGAGTCCGATTCAGACGCAAGCAGTATTGAACTGGCTAGCTTAAGGGTACTCAACGTTGGTAAGGGTGCAGACCTCCAGACAATTTGGGTTACTCTTCAGATAGAAGGAGTCCAAGTAAAAATGGAATTGGACACTGGATCGGCATTGTCGGTCATGAATAAGAAAGATTACAGAAGGTTATTCCAACATATTCCCCTACAGGATACGGAGATTATATTGACAACCTACACGGGGCAGAGAGTGTACCCCATCGGGACAATAAAGGTTGCAGTGGCCAACAAGGGCGAAGGAAGTCAAATAATGGACTTATATGTGCTACCGGAGGGAGGTCCACCACTACTAGGCCGGGAGTGGTTTAGAAACATAAATATGGACTGGCATTCGCTAAAAGCCATAAAGAGTGAGAACTCGGTGCAGATAATCAGCCCAGACTCTAGAACTGATGATGGTAAGACCAACCCATGTGCAAAAGACAAAGTTTCAGCACAGAATTCCACTGAGCAACAACAACATAGTTTAACAGAGAATTCTGAGTCTGTCAAGTCTACTGATATGCACATTTTTGAGGGACACTGGGCTCGAACTCAACTCCATTTCAAACTACAACAGCAATTAGAACAAATGATTCGCCGTTTTGAGCAAGAGATGAATGAAATAAAAAAGTTCTTTGTTACAGAGTGGGAGAATCTGGAAAGGCAACAGAAGCAACTGATGGAGAAAATGGAGCAGGAGCACACCAACCATCTGCGCGAGGAGGCCGAACGAATCAAAGCTGATTCAGGTTCTGAAGGTGCGTGCCATAATCTGGTGTCAGAAGAGTTAACGGTCAGCCAACTCCTTCATATGCTGAGGGACAAGACTCTGAAATGGGAAAAACTTGAACACGAGCTGCGATCTTCAAAGGAAAAGGGTTCGGAGCTCTCAAAAATCATTGAGATGGCTGATGTGACGACACAGACTGAAACGACTGCAACAGAGCAGCCATTGGATGCCAAAAGTACGCTGACTCACGTCAATGTAGAACAACAGACCGCTGAAACAGCTGCTCCGGTAGAGGGATTGCATAGTCCGAGCAATCAATCTCCAAAGGAAGTTGAAGTATTAAAATCACAAATGAGGTTACTAGTAAACGACTTGCTGAAAGCCCAGAAAAAGCTGGATGCAGAGGTACACATGAAGAAGTCTCTTCAGGAAAGATGTCTGGATTTGGAACAAGAGCTGGCTAACGTCCAGCTGGGTATGGAGGAAATAGACGACCCTCTCGCTGGCCTAGCTCAGGACGACACCGAATATTACCATGACCTGTTGGACGACTCCGAATATTACGATGTCCTGTCCTGCCCAGCTTGTAACTTCGACCCCCAAAGTGCAGAAATCATGGAGGAGCACCAAAAGTCTACGGAACATCGGAAGAAGGTGGCTCTACTACGGGAAGTAAGAGAGATAGAGAAGGAACAGCAGTCGGATAGCGTCCAGTTGGGTAAGGAAGAAGTAGAAGGGCCTCTCGACCTGTTGAGTGAGATTGAATACTGCGAGGATGTGGTATGCCCAAATTGTGATGGAAACTCCCAAAGTGCTGAAATCCGGAGGAAGCACTTAAGGTCTAAAGAACATAGAGAGTTGGTAGCATTACAGCTGTCCGCCGAGAAGATGGGAACGACAAGAGTTGTAAAAAGGCAGAAAAGAAAAAGAAGAGGCCGAAAATAATAATTGTTTAAAATATTGTTACTTCTACTACCTCCGGCCGAACACTACGAAAAGATGCTGTCTGGAACGAATTAAGATCAGAGACTGACTTTACGAACTGTTCCCACAGAGACTGAACCTGTAAACTGTTCCCACTAAGAGTATGTTGCAACTGTTCTTAGAGATTGAATCTGTGAACTGTTTTCCGCAGAGACTGAATCTGTGATATGTTACGTTAAACATGAAGTTATATATGTATATATGTTATTACGTTATGTTAAATGGGGGGGATGACTATAAAGCTAAGAAGGGAGGAGTGTTGTGTATGTAACCTGTTCCACCTTAAGAGAGCTTAAGCCTGTTCCACCTTAAGAGATGTACTACTTTCTCAGGCTGCTGTAGACGTAATACCAGGGGTGAACACACCGGTATATAAGCACTGTGCAGTAATCTTGTATTCAGTGTAGTCCCTACCTCCAACCAGTAAAGACCTGTTTGAGTTATACGTTTAAGTCTTTGTGTTAATTGTTCAATACAATACACATACTTAACAATAGTCTCACCCATTTTCTGTACACGTGAAAAATCTGTGCCTCTCAAATGTCACGTTACGTTTAGGTATGCAGTAGGCCTCAAACTGTTCCATTATTTTATCTAGCTTCATATTTTCTCCATCAGCAGCAAATGTGAAGTTATTATACACCTCTAGCGCTTCATCACCCACGACATGTAAGAACAGTGACGATTTCTTTTTATTACTTTTCTCGTCAGCTCCGATTGCCGCTAAATACAACTCTAAACGTTGTTTGAATCTCCTCCAATTTTCAGCCACATTACCTGTCAACTGAAGCGTCGCCGGTGGGAGTAAACCTTCCATTTTTCACTTCGTTAGCTATTCTCTAATGGTAAGTAACGATGTTCTCTTTTGGCTTGCTAATCTGTGGAGAGATGATTTAACTTCAGATTTTTCCTCTTCATCTCTTTCAATCACTTCTGACACCATGTATTGATTTCTTTGTGGGTTCAATGACGAGACATTTATGAAAGAGAATGACTTTTTATCTAAAGTATGTTCAACTCAGTTAACAGCATTTACAGGAGACATCATGTTAGAAATCCATCTAAAGCGAAACTGAAACTAAACTCAACTGCTTGTCTCTCACATGACCTCTGCTGGTCAGGCATCAGTAATCAATACATGCAAACATGCTGGTAAGGCATCATAATCAAACAGGCAAATAACATCACAATTTGCTGATATCATTACACCCGTAATCTTTCCCTCCATATAAACTCCCCCCATCCATATTCACAATAAACCCCTTGACCTTGCCATCTCACGTGGCCTCTCTACTTCCATTATGTCAATCACAGATAAGGCCATCTCTGATCACTTCCTTGTATCCCTCTCATCTCACATCTCCCTCCAAACCTCACTTCCTTCTGTGTCTGCCCCTGGAAAAAAACTCTGCCACAGGTCACTTACAATGGCACTTTCAAATTCCCAACTACAGGAAACTTTCTGGTATCCGGCACGGACGGGACCGACGTGTTGCCGGTTCATCAACAATTCCGGATAACCGAACGCTATAGTAAAAGATACGGAGCTCAGAGCTCCGTATAAAGCAACAAACCCTGTTGCTTACTTCAAAACAATCGGCACAAGTTGCAAGCGTCTCTGTAGCTTAGCAACAGCTTCAGCTACATCCATGCAAAGCAACAAATAGAGTAAAAAAAGTAACTAAAAGTAAAAAAAGTCACCTGAACCGAATCCTGAATTTTGCCGGTGGATAGAGCGTTCCGGCTATTTAGGGGCCGGTTAATCGAAAGTTTCCTGTATCTAGCCTTTGGCCCTCCATTCACCATGACATTTCTGCAGCTACCGATCTACTCAATCACCCCCTCATCTCCACCTTTGATGCCTTTGTCCCCATTAAGCCATTGATGTCTCTCAACCTGGTTGTTCCCCCTTCCTAAAGTATATGGATGTTAGTTGAAGATAGGATCAATCTCAACAGTAAACATTCACTGTAATGTCACTTAGTCTGTTAATAATGTGGAAATATATCTCTGCATCGTTCACTGTCTTCAGGAGAGAAAGAAGAAAACGGTGGTGGTGGTGGTGGCGGCGGCGGAGAAACAATTATAATGGATTGAATTGAACATTGCTGTTTGTGTTGCATAGTTTATCCAATTATGCTAAGAAATGCTTTCTAAAGTGGTTACTTCAGGTCTCCTATTGCCCACGCATTTCTTAAATGGCTTTTGTGAAGTTGGGAGGTTAGAGCTTTGGATTCTGATGGAAGTCACAATGCTAGTTCCATGCAAACTGTCAACTTTCAGCCCATGTGGCAGCTGTAATGTATGTACCTTTAAGGGGGAGAACTACTTTTTACAGCTCCTGTATCCTGTAGTACCGGCAGTGACCACACCTGTATATAAACCCTGAGTAGTGATCTGTACAGTCAGTTGCAGTTTGAATCCTCATTCAGTAAACACCTGTTGATCATTCCCTGCAGTCTGTTGTCTGATTATTGAAGGACACAACATTAAGATACACGGATATAACATTGGCGACGACGCAGATTCGAACCTACCTGCAACTCTGCATCACCTCCCAGGGATTCGCTCCTGGAGAACAGTGGAAGGAGGTCGAGTCCAGAAGCATGGACGTCGACCACGGGCAACCGCCCAGTCATCCAGCGGAGATTTGAGCATCGCAGGGGAGGCTGTCGAGAGCCAGGCTTGGCTTTCCAGTCACGGTGGTCCAGCGAAACGGGCTGGCAACAGGTACTGCGCAGACCCTTCCCGGACAGCGGCGGCTAGAGCCGACTGAGCGGCACAGAAAAAGGCCGAGCAGCGTCGACGGGGGAGAGAGGGCAGAATGCACAGGGCGCAGCCAGTGTTCAAGACCGAGCGGCATCAACGGGGAGAGAGACGAGAGAGAGCAGAGCGCAGCCGCTGCCCAAGGGCTGAGCAGCGTCAACGGGGGAGAGAGGCGCGCAGGAAAATGCGAGGCGCTGCCATTGCCACGAGGACCGCAGAGAGCAGCATTGGCAGCAGCGCAGGAGCAGTGCACGAAACCTACAGGGCATCGCCATTTGCCACGAGGACCGCCGACAGCGGCGTTGGCAGCAGCGCAGGAGACGCCATTTTAAGCAGCAGCGGGGAAGAAAGGAAAGCGCGGGAGATGCCATTTTAAGCCGCAGCGGGGAAGAAAGGAAAGCGCGGGAGACGCCATTTTAAGCCAGTCTAACCACACCCAAAAATGCCGAAGCGTGGCAGTATCACAGTGTTCGACAATGAAGTCGAAGATTGGACGACATATGTCGAACGCATAGAAGTATACTGCAAGGCGAATGAAGTGCCAGATGACAAGAAAGTGCTGGTATTGTAGAATTCAATGGGTGCAAAAACGTATGGCTTACTACGAAACCTAGTAACCCCAGAGAAGCCAGTAGAAAAGGATTTTGAAAACATAGTGTCAATCCTACAGGACCACTTAAACCCCACACCGCTGCTGATAGCAGAAAGATTTAAGTTTCACAAAAGGAACCAGCATAAAGATGAAAGTAATGCTGAGTATTTAACGGAACTGTGCAAGCTATCGAAACAGTGCCAGTTTGGAACGGGACTAGCAGATACTTTAAGGGACAAGTTTGTGCGTGGGCTTCAAAGTAAAGGAACCCAGAAACGGCTTCTGTCAGAAAAGGATCTTACGTTGGACAAGGCTTTCAGCATGGCAGTATCACACGAAGCAGCAGCACGGGGCGCTGCAGAGATACAACGGAGACCGCAAGAATATGGCACAAATGAAATGTCATACGGAACAGTGAAGTGCTATCGCTGCGGCAGAACAACACACGACCATAATGATTACTGGTTCAAGGACAAAGTGTGCAGACAGTGTGGAAAAGTAGGCCACATAGCAAGAGTCTGCAGGTCGGGAAAGAAAACCAGCAGCAAGAAATCTCCACAGGAGAAGTACAAGAAGGTACATAAGGTGACGGAGAGTAGTTCAGACGAACAGAAGAGTGATACAGGCTCCGGAAGGAAGGAGCTAGGTTGTCTGAAACTACATAATGTGATCAAAACGGAGGATCACCAAACTATCTGGGTCACGCTCAAGATAGCAGGAGTCCAAGTGAAAATGGAATTGGACACAGGGTCAGCCCTAACAGTCATAAACCGAAGGGACTACAAGCGGCTATTCTCACATATACCCTTGAGAGATACAAAGATTGTCTTGAAGATGTACACGGGGCAAAAAGTCTACCCCAAAGGAAAAATAAGGGTGAACGTTATATATAACAGCAAGGAAACACCAAAAATGGATGTCGAGGAAATTAACTATCAGACGGAGACATCGAGGTTCGCTTTAGGAATTTATTACATGATATCATGGAGAGTCTGCAGCAGTCCCTACTGCTCACCGGCACTCTAAATTACTATTGTACAGCGCTCATAGTTATACAGCAAGGTAAACAACTTCATGTGATTAGCTTACATTACATTTCAACATATGGTTTCATAGGTTCCATTGTTCTCAAGAAACAGATTAACATGTTCACATTTTATCACCAGATGTTCTAAGCCAAAAGGTCAGCTTGACTTTATTATGGCAGTCAGCAGTTCTTTTAGTTTTAACTAGTTTAGTGTCCTTTGTTCAATTAGTAAAGTGGTCAAGTATCCCAGCATGCCTTAATGTTTAATACATTTTCTCCCACAATTCCCTCCTTGTTAATCTTTACTGATCAACACTGCTTTACGGCATTGTATTCAGTTCGTTTTCATAGGGAGGATAATATCCCTTTGGGAAAGGACGCATTTTTAGACAATCTTCTTCATCATACTCATCCTGGTTTGCTCTTTTTCTTTCCTTTCTCTCTAGTACTTTCGTAGCTCTTTTTACAGATGCTACTGGTTCTACTGTTTGCACTAACAGATATCTCACTCTTATCCACATTATACAAATTAATATAAATAAAACTCCTGTTGTTGTGTCTGTGTGTTGATAGAGACACTGAAGACAGGAGTTGGTTCATAGGTGTTTACTAAGCAAAGTCTGGAGGGGAACTAACGGATATAACACAATATACAGGCTTATATAGCCCGAGTGGCCATTACCGGCATTACAGCACACATGGGGCTCTTAAAGGCACATACACTACAATTCCTCCCCTTTTAGATAATTAGTACATAATATTTTAAGTAATTATTAATTACATGTTATAAGAAAAATAATATACACATTGCTGCAGTTAATTAATTATAAGTCAGTCTCTCTGGAGGCTTCCTGACTCGGTCTGGATAACGCATCGGTGGTGTAGTAGTTTCTGGTGGTGTAGTAGGTTCTTTTGGCAAGGCTGATTCGGCTTGAATGCCAGTGTCGGGTTCATCGGGTTCCAGTATCACCGGATCGGAGGTAGATATGGGTATCTCTACTTCATCGTTAGGCGTATAGAGTTGTGGTGTAGGTTGTCCCTTTTCGGATGACTCTATGATCTGGTCAGCATGGCGCCTTATTATGCTTTCTCCGATGTCCACGGTATACATCAGTGGTCCTAGTCATGTGCAAATAGTTCCAGGCTGCCATTTCTCGGTACGGTAGTCCCGGGCCAAAACTTGTTGACCTATCTGGAAGGTTCTAGTTGGCCTTTCATTCATGCCTTGAAATTGCCGGTTCTCCACGTCCCTTCTGATGTTGGGCTTGATCAAATCCAGCCGGCATCTTAGGCTTCTATTGAAGAACATCATGGCGGGAGTTTGGTTGGTAACCATATGTGTTGCATTCCTGTATGCGAACAAGAAGTTATCCACCTTGTGCTGAAGTTTTATGTCTTCATTACCCATGGCCTTTATGGCCTTCTTGAAGGTCTGGACAAACCTTTCAGCCAATCCATTGGTGGCGGGATGGTATGGGGCGGATGTGTAGTGCTTAACCCCATTGTTTTTTAAGAACTTCCTGAATTCTTCGGACACAAATTGTGGTCCATTATCAGAACAGATCTGTTCCGGCAGCCCATTCCTGGCAAATATGGTCCTTAATACTGTGATGGTTTTTTCCGTGCTGGTGGAGGACATCTTTATTACCTCCGGCCACTTGGAGTGTGCATCAACCGCGATTAAGAACATTGAGTCCATAAATGGACCAGCAAAGTCGATGTGTACCCTTTGCCAGGGAGATGAGGGCCACTCCCATGGATGTAGAGGGGCTTGGGTTGGAGCGTTTTGGACCTTCTGGCATCCTAGGCAGCTCTTGGTCATTTCTTCTATGTCTCCATCGATACCTGGCCACCATACAAACGCTCTGGCTAGGTTCTTCATTTTCACTCCACCCAGATGCCCCTCGTGAAGCTCCTTTAGCACTTTATCCTGGAGTTTGGGTGGAATCACCACTCTGGATCCACACATCAAGGTTCCTCGGCATACTGACAGCTGTTCTCTTCTTTGCGAGAATGCTGGCAACAGTGGTTCGCCATGTGCTGGCCATCCCTTCACCATTAAGTCGTAGACTCGTGAGAGAGTCGGGTCATTTCTCGTTTCCTTTTCAATGGCAGAATTTGTTACTGGTAGACATTCCACTATGGTTGAGTGGAACATCTCCACTGGGTCTACTGTAGGTGCCTCTTCTACCGTTGGCAACGGTAGGCGCGATAAACCGTCAGCATTCCCATGCTGTTTTGATCCTTTGTATTCTATGTTGTATTGGTGTGCCCCTAGAAAAAGGGGCCACCTCTGTAGCCTTTGCGCTGTCATAATGGGAACACCCTTTTTAGGGTTGAATATGGAGATGAGGGGTTGATGATCAGTCAACAAGGTAAATTTTTGTCCGTGTAGGTAATGGTTGAATTTCTTCACTCCCCATACCAGGCTGAGTGCTTCCCTGTCGATTTGGGCATAGTTACGCTCAGCTGAGTTCAATGAGCGTGACGCAAAAGCTATCGGCCGTTCCGAGCCATCAGGGAATTTATGTGATAATACTGCTCCTATGCCATAAGGGGATGCATCGCATGCCAGTCTGATTGGCAGTGATGGGTTGTAATGAGCCAAAACTTCTTTGGATGTGATTAAGTCTTTGCATTTATGGAAGGCACGTTTACAGTCTTCGCTCCATTTCCAAATTACTCCTGTTTGTAGCAGTTCATTAAGAGGGTGTAGAAGAGTTGATAAGTTCGATAAAAATTTATGATAGTAATTTATTAGTCCCAGGAACGACCTTAATTGTGAAACATTTTCAGGTGCTGGGGCTTTTATGACCGCTTCAATTTTTTCAGGTGACTTATGCAACCCTTCCTTATTAATTATGTGGCCACAATATGATATTTGATTTTGGAAAAATTCGCACTTGGGGCGATTTGCTCGTAGGCCCCGTTCTCTCAGCCTAGTGAGCACCTGCTCCAAATTGGCAAGGTGCTCGTTGTCATTTTCTCCTGTTACAAGGATGTCGTCTAGGTAGCATTGAGTACCCGGAATCCCTTGGAGGACTTGCTCCATAGCTCTTTGCCAGATAGCTGGAGCGGATGCTACTCCGAAAACCAGTCGATTGTACTGGTACAGACCTTTGTGTGTATTTATCGTGAGATATTTTTTAGAGGCCTCTTCAACCTCCATCTGTAGATATGCCTGTGCCAAGTCAATTTTTGTGAAACGTTTCCCTCTGGATAGTGAGGCGAAAATATCTTCTGTACCGTGTGAAGGACCGGGTTTACCGTCACCTTGAAGTCTCCACAGATGCGAATTTTTCTCTGTTCTTCAGATTTATCATTATTCAATGCTTTCTTCATGACTGGAACGATGGGTGTTGTCCACTCGCTCCAATCTATTTTGGATAATACGCCTGCATTTTCCAAATTCTCCAGCTCTGCCTCGACTGCTGGACGAATTGCGTATGGCACTGGTCTTGCTTTAAAAAACTTGGGAATTGCTGCATCTTCCACTTTTATTGAGGCGATGATGCCTTTCAAGGTTCCTAGTTTCTCTTGAAACACTTCTTTGGCGTTGGCCAAGATGTCTTTTAATCGTTCAGGTATGACATCATCATTGTTTTTTTTCTTACTGGTCACCGTCAGTGCCTGAATGGAGTGCCAGTCTAAACATATTTTCCTGATCCATTCATGTCCTAACAGCGGTGGGCCACCATCTTGTAGAATGTATAAATACAATTTTTGTATTTCCTTGCCGTTGTATACAACAGGCACCCTTATTTTTCCTTTGGGGTATACTTTCTGCCCCGTATATGTTTTTAAGATAATGGATGTGTCTTTTAAAGGTATATGCGGAAATAGCCTCTCGTAATCCCGTCGATTTATTACGGTCAGAGCTGATCCTGTATCTAGCTCCATTTTAACTGGGGACCCTGCTATCGTGAGGGTAGCCCAAATGGTCTGGTAATCATCTTTGGCAAGTACATTATGTAATTTGAGACAGCTTAGTCTCTTGTTTTCGGAGTCGCTATCGCTCTTCTGGTCTTCGGAGCTACTGTCCGTCATCATTTGTACCTTTCTGTACTTTTCTTTATTGATTTTTTTTTCCCTGTCTGTGGATTTATTTTGTCCAGATCAGCATACCCGTGTAATGTGTCCAATCTTTCCGCATTGCCTGCATGCTTTGTCCTTGAACTAACAGTCCCTCTGGTCATGGGTGGATCTGCCGCAGCGATAACATCTCTCGAAACCCTGTGTCATTTCATGGGTGCCGAAGTCCTGTGTCTTTTGTTGTATTTCTGCAGCTCCTCTTGCGGCTGCTTCGTATGATACAGCTACACTGAAAACCTTGTTCAGTGTTAAATCTTTTTCAGAAAGCAGCCTTTTCTGTGTTCCTTCACTTAAGAGACCGCAGACGAATTTGTCTTGAAGATAATCTGCTAGTCCTGCCCCGAATTGGCAGTGCTTTGATAGCTTTCTTAATTCGGTGAGGTAATCAGCGTTACTTTCATTCTTGTGTTGATTTCTCTTGAAGAATTTGAATCGTTCCACTATCAGCAGCGGTGTTGGGTTTAAGTGCTCCTGTAGGGTATCAACAATTTCTTTAAAATCCTTGTCCTTTGGTTTGGCTGGAGTGATTAAATTTCGTAACAGCCCGTATGTCTTTGCGCCCATTAGATTCAGCAGTACTGAAGCTTTTTTTTCATCTTCTATTCTATTTGCAGTGCAATATACCTCCACTCTTTCCACATATGTGGTCCAATCCTCTATCTCGCTATCAAAAGCATCAATATTGCCAGACTTAGGCATCTTAGAAAAGATATGGCGCTTCCCGCGCTTTTCTTTCTTTTCTGCAGAAAAGATATGGCGCTTCCCGCGCTTTCCCGCCGCTGCTGCCGATGACAACGCTGTTTCCCACGGTTTCCGTTCTTTTTTTATTTATTTATTTACAGTTGGAGACTCGTTCCCGCCGGACTTTCTCTCTAGGTCTGAACGCCGACCTTTTTGCAGCGCCGGCCATCTCCCGAGTGCTCCCTCCCCATCTGTTACTGCTTGCCTCCGCTTTCGCTGCTTGGCCCAGCTGTAAAACCAGCTGCTGGAGCCCCAGTCTGACGCCCAGGAAGGATTAGCGCAGTACCTGTCGCCAGCTGGTGAAACCACAACTTTTTTCACTTTCTTGATTCTTCTGGACGCCAGAGGAATCGATGTCCTTGAGGTGCTGCCGAATTGCAGGTAAGTCCGTTTCCACTTCGTCGCCACTGTTGTGTCTGTGTGTTGATAGAGACACTGAAGACAGGAATTGGTTCATAGGTGTTTACTAAGCAAAGTCTGGAGGGGAACTAACGGATATAACACAATATACAGGCTTATATAGCCCGAGTGGCCATTACCGGCATTACAGCACACATGGGGCTCTTAAAGGCACATACACTACACCTGTCACTACACAAATTATAACCATCGGGTGAACAAACAATTCCAACACTGCGGATGCTTTAGGTGACCATCCTTTAAACACATTAAGAGTTTAAACAAGGACAATCAAAAGGTCAACAGGGCAGAAATGTCTTCAGACAAAGTTAGTTAATTATATTCTGTCAGGAGGTTTTGTTTGAATCTTGTTACCAAAAAATGATTTGCTCACTCATGTCTGATTATCATATTTATACAGTGAAGAACACAAGTTCAATATGACCTTTAACAGAATTGTTTTCATTCTTTGGCCAGATGTCATTAGCAGTGCGGTTACCCAATAGTTCTGCAATGTATTGTTCTGGCAGGTTGTGATTAACTTAATTGCAATAGGTCAGAAGATTACGTTAGTTGCTGCTGACTCAGTTTTAGTCCACAGGCAATGGTACAAACATACATTAGATGTCAAGTATCCCATCATGCACTAGTAAGGGCAAAATCATATTTCCACATTCCCTCCTTTTGTCCTGATCAAGGACAACCTAGTCTAGCAAGATTGCATTTAATCTTTCCTTCTCCATCAAATAGGTCCTTGATCTGTACCTGCATCATTACTTTAACTGGATCTGTATAATAACTGTGGCCAACGCTTGGTCCTCTACTCTTACTCTTATCCAGGCACAAGGAGCTTACTGGTCTCCCTATCCCAGATGTATTGGTGAGGACCAGGGAGGGGAGCTGTCTAGCATGGTCATACTTAGGCTGATACCATCCTTTGAGGGTGTCCAAATCGTACCCTGCCGAGGTCCAGTGCCTTTGCCAGTCTTCATCTACTATAATCTTTTTGGGGCCATTTAACTCATACTTGGTAATACTCCCATTTTGGCGTAAAATCCATTCCATCGTCTCTGACTCATTGAAGGGGATAGGTCTTAATGGAATTCCCCCTTTACTATGTATGGGAACATGGGCACAAACCCAACAGCTGGAAGCGCTTACCATTGTTGCGTACGTGTATGCCATATACAAAAATGTATTTATATACAATTCGGGCATTGCAGGTATTATAAGTGTCCCAAGGAAACATAGTCCTAATGTCCAGTTCCATTTACTGATGGGGTTGGTGATTCCTTTTCCTTGTTTTCTGGAGCTCTTTTGCAGTGGGAGGCGTGGATCCATGTTGGTCTCTCTTTCACCTTTACAGCAGTATTAGTTGCCAGGAGTACTTGGTACGGACCTTCGAATCTGGGTTGGAGACCGTTCTTTCTCTTGAATACTTTCACGTATACATTGTCTCCTGGTTCTAGGTTATGGCACCTTCCTTCAAGTGGTTCAACCTGGGCTTGCTTGACCTGTTGGTGGAAACTGGAAATACACTTAGTTAAGGCAATGCAATAATTCAACATATGTTCATCCATCTTGTGAATGTCCATCTGCTTGTCAGTGAAGGGTGCAGAAAATGGCAGTCTCTGAGGTCGTCCCATGACGACTTCATGTGGTGACAATCCCATCGTTCTGTTTGTTGCTGATCGCCTTACCATCAATGCCAAGGGTAAAAGTTCGACCCATTTAAGTCCTGTCTCGCTGCAGAGTTTGGAAAGTTTATTTTTCAGCATACCATTATATATATATTTTTTCTACCAGTCCCGCTGACTGTGGATGATAGCTGCAGTGGAAGTGTTGGTTGATCTGTAAAGCCTTACACATTTCTCGCGCAACTGTCCCAGTAAAATGTGATCCATTGTCACTTGAAAGTTGTGCAGGTATACCAAATCGTGGTACAATTTTTTTTAACAAACATTTTGCAACAGTAACTGCATCATTTTTTTTTTTACATGGAAAGGCTTCAATCCATTGTGAAAACACATCTACAATAACTAATACATAATCCTAAACATACCGGTAATTCAATAAAATCCATCTGTAAATGTACAAAGGGTCCTGTTGGATTTGGGTGGGAGGCAGCCTGTACCTTTTCCGTTTTACCTGGGTTCATTGTTTGGCAGGTAATGCATTGTTCACTAATTTGTTTTGTAATTGTCAATGCCTGGTGAATACCAACTTTGTGTGATATAGTCTGCCATCCCCCCTTTGCCCGCATGTGTGAACATGTGGACACATCAGGCAATCCATGGGAGTATTGACTTGGGAGCCACCATGCGGCTGTCATGGTAGACCCATACTCCTTCAGGTGTTTTAAAACAAGAATCATTCACCCAAGCTAACACTTCGTCTGGACTGGCCTGTAATTGATAGGCCAAAACGTCATCAATTGTGGGTGGGAGATTGTCTGGATCTTGATTTCTAAGAACATATGCAGACACTTGTGACCCTGTATCAGATAGAGCAGCAGCCTTAGCTGCTCGATCCGCCCTATCATTGCCCAAAGAAGCCTGGTCTTGATTGCCTGTATGTGCTTTGCATTTAATAACAGCAATTTTTGTAGGACACTGGAGAGCCTTTAAAAGGTTATCAATTTGTTCAGCATTTTTAACTGTAGATCCTGATAAAGTCAGGAATCCTCTAAGTTTCCAAATTTGACCATAATCATGAGTGACTCCAAATGCATACCGAGAGTCAGTATAAATATTCACTGATTTTCCTGTAGCTAAAATACATGCTCTTGTAAGGGCAAACAGTTCTGCTTGTTGTGCTGAAAAGAAAGATGGTAGTGAGCATACTTCGATAATGGAATAATCATCGGAAATGGCATATGCACTTTTTGGCGAGCCCTCTTAGTCTCTGAGGGCTGATCCATACACATAAAATATAAAATCGCTATTGTCCAGAGGAGTTTCTACAATGTCTATACGAGGCTTAGTGATAAGCTGAGTCACTGATTCACAATGCCTCTTGGGTAGGTGATGCAATTAGCAGGTCATCTACGTACTGTATGAGGGTTGACCCATCGGTTAAGACAATGTCCTGTAAATCATGTTTGAGGCACTGCGAAAAGATAGTTGAGCTTTCTGTATAGCCTTGTGGCAGCCTGGTCCATGTGTATTGGGTTCCTTTGAACGTGAAGGCAAACAGGAACTGGGAATCTTGGTGAATAGGAATGCTGAAGAAGGCTGAGCAGAGATCAATGACCGTATAATACCTTGAATTAGGAGGTATACTGGTCAGGATAGTGGCTGGGTTTGGAACCACCGGGTAGGCAGGGAGAACAGACTCGTTAACTGCTCTTAGGTCTTGAACCAACCCTAACTTATTCTCCACTCCTGTTGAACTGCGGCTTTTGATAGGCGTAGGACCATCTGTCCTAGATCAGAAGGTTTGAATTCATGTGCCACTGCTAATGTACAGTGTGGCTTAGAGTCTTTTACCCTGAATAATTCCCATGCTGTTTGGGTCAACAAGATTGGTGACGCTATTCCTTCTTGCCCAATTAAAATTCTTCGGATTTTAAATGAATATTGTAATGATATCAGCAAATAGTGATGATATTTGTCTGTGTTTGATTACTTATGCCTTACAGCATATTTGTCTGTGTTTTTGATTACTTGTGCCTGACCAGCAGAGGTCATGTGAGAGACAAGCAGTCCAGAGGAGTTTTACTTTCAGTTTCATTCTTGATGCATCACAGCATAGTGTGTTCTGTAAAAAGCTGTAGAAAGTCTTGAACAAGACTTTAGATTAAACAACATTCTCTTTCAGAAATGAGTCTTTATTGAACCCAAAAAGAAAACAAAACATGATGTCAGAAGTGGCTGAAAGAGAAAAAATCTGAAGTTAGCAACTCGATGGGACAGTGAAAGCAGTTGTGGCAAGTAAGCGAAATCAGCTCTCCACAGATTAGCAAGCCAGAAGAGAACATCGTTGCTTACCATTAGAGAATAGCTAACGAAGTGAAAAATGGAAGGTTTACACCCACCGGCGACGCTTCAATTGTCAGGTAATGTGGCTGAAAATTGGAGAAGGTTCAAACAACGTTTAGAGTTGTATTTAGCGGCAATCGGAGCTGACAAGAAAAGTAATAAACAGAAATCGTCACTGTTCTTACATGTCGTGGGTGATGCAGTGCTGGAGGTATATAATAATTTCATATTTGCCGATGATGGAGACAAAATGAAGCTAGATAAAATAATGGAACAGTTTGAGGCCTACTGCATACCTAAACGCAACGTGACCTTTGAGAGGCACAAATTTTTCAAATGTGTACAGAAAATCGGCGAGACTATTGATCAGTATGTGACTGAACTGAGAAACCGAAGCAAATCGTGTGAATTTGGGGGACTCACAGACTCGCTGATAAAAGACAGACTGGTGTGTGGAATTCCAGATAATGGTCTAAGGGAAAGACTGCTCAGAGAGCAAGATCTAGACCTGGGAAAAGCCATAGCACTGTGTAGGGCTACAGAGACTGTCAAGTTGCAGGCAAAGGAGCTGTTCAGTGACAGTAGCTGCAACGTGGATGCAGTGAGAAAGAACGGATACAAACCATTTAACAAAGAGAGCGCCAATGTGAAAAAAGAGACGTGGCCAGCAAACTAAAATTAAAGGGACAATCGGAAGTCATGTAGTCGATGCGGTACACAGCATCCACCAAGAAAGTGTCCAGCATATGGTAAAACATGCAATAGATGCAACAAAAACAACCATTATGCCCGTTGCTGTAAGAACCAAGCGCAACAAAGCAAGGTCCATACAGTAGATGAAAGCGAGATAGAGGAATTCAATGTAGATGTTGTGTCTGAAAACAAAAAAGAAAGAGACTGGATGTTGACACTAAAAGTGAATGACATACACATTCCATTTAAATTGGATACTGGAGCACAAGTTAATGTGATATCAGAGACTGATTTTAAGAGAATTAGACCCAGACCAAAGTTACATGGAATACAAGTGAAAGTGACCGGATACTCAGGTACTGATATACCAGTGAAAGGAACATGCATTGTCAAAGTAACACATAAGGACAGAGAGCACACGCTAGCATTAGTCGTGGTGCCAAAGGATGTGCAAGCCATACTAGGTTTAAAAGCCTGTGAGAGACTGAACCTGGTAAAGAGAGTCCTCATTGTGGAAAGCGAAGGAGAGACAGTCTATGATGAACTCATGAAAGAGTACAAAGACCTATTTAAGGGTCTAGGCTGCATTCCAGGAGAACACACGATCAGAGTAGATAAAAGTATGACACCGGTCATACATCCATGCAGAAAAGTTCCGTTTGCTCTTCAAAAGCAACTGAAGGCAGAGTTGGACAGGATGGAAAGCCTGAACGTGATTCAGAAGATAGATGAGCCAACTGAGTGGGTGAGTTCCCTCGTCGTAGTGGACAAAAAGAATGGAAAGCTCAGAATTTGCCTGGATCCAAGAGATCTAAACAGAGCAATAAAGAGAGAGCACTTCAAGCTTCCTACACGTGAGGAAATCATGGCACAGTTTGCAAATGCAAAATATTTCAGCAAGTTAGATGCATCCTCAGGATTTTGGCAGATGAAGCTGGACGAAGCAAGTTCAAGACTGTGCATGTTCAACACTCCATTTGGCAGATACAGATTCCTAAGGTTACCATTTGGCATTGCCTCAGCTCCTGAAGTGTATCACAAGACTATCCATATGATCTATGAGCACCTGGAGGGAGTTGATACATCAATGGATGACATCATAGTGTGGGGAACCACGAGAACTGAGCATGACGAGAGACTGAAAAAAGTGCTGGAAGCAACAAGGAAAACAAACCTGAAGCTGAATAGAGAGAAATGCCAGCTCGGGGTGACAGAACTGACATTCGTGGAAGATATCCTTAGCAGTGAGGGCATCAGACCAGATCCCAGAAAGGTGTCCGCCATTGAGAATATGCCAAGGCCACAATGCAAAAAGGACGTGCAGAGGTTTAATGGAATGATCAACTACATGGGTAAATTCATATCCAACCTCTCAGAAAAAATAGCGCCACTGAGAAGACTAACTGAAAAGAACATAGAATGGGAATGGAATCATGAGCATGAGAAGTCATGGAGCGATCTAAAGAAACTACTCACAGAGGAACCAGTTCTGAGGTTTTATGACCCAGCGAGACCCATCAAGATATCATCAGATGCATCACAGAGTGGGCTCGGTGCCGTTCTTCTGCAACAATATGACTACTGGCAACCTATTGCATATGCATCGCGCTCAATGACAGATGCGGAGACGCGATATGCTCAAATAGAAAAGGAGCTGCTCAGCATCACATACGCCTGTGAAAGATTTCACCAGTTTGTGGCAGGACAAGCAATCAGTGTAGAGACTGACCATAAGCCCTTGATTGCATTGTTCCAAAAGCCACTGAATAGCTGTCCGCTTAGAATACAAAGAATGATGATCAGGCTGCAACGCTATACACTGAATGTTGCGTACACACCGGGTAAGCTGATGTATACAGCAGACATGTTGTCCAGAGCTGTTGACCCAAGTGAGCCCGCAAACACCACAATGGATGAAAAAGTGAACGCCTACGTGGACATGATCACAAGTGCACTGCCCATAGCAGATGCAAAAATGGAGCTCATAAAGACTGAGACAAACAAAGATGAAACAATGAGACGACTGAGAAAAAGCATCTTGGATGGATGGCCCAACATGAAGCAAGACTGCTCACCTGATATAGCAGAGTACTGGAACTGCAGGGCGGAACTATCAGTGGTCGAAGACATCATCTACAAAGGAAGTAAAATAGTTATCCCAAAGAGTCTGAGAAGAGAGATGCTAAAAAAGATCCATGGAGGACATCTGGGAATCGAAAAGTGTAAGAAAAGAGCACGAGAGGTGATGTACTGGCCACGAATCAACCAAGATGTGACAAATGAGGTGTCAAACTGCACAATATGCCTGAAATATCGAGCAAGCAATCCGGTAGAACCACTAAAGCCACACCCAGCACCAGACAGACCTTACCAGAAGGTAGGCGCTGACCTATTCGTATGTCAAGGGAAGGACTATCTTGTCGTCACAGACTATTACTCCCTGTATCCAGAGGTTTGTAGACTGTACACCACCACTGCAGAAGCTGTGATAAGAAGTATGAAAGCCATATTCTCCAGACATGGCGTGGCAAGCGAGGTCTTCACAGACAACGGACCCCAGTTTAACAATGCAAATTTCCGACACTTTGCCAAAGAGTGGGACTTTGTCCACACAACGTCAAGTCCTCACTATCCACAGTCCAATGGACTAGTGGAAAAATCGGTCCAGACAGTGAAAAGACTGATGTACAAGGCAAAAGACAGTGGAACTGACTTCTACCAAAGCATGCTTGTATACCGCACAACGCCGCTCGAGTGTGGTATGTCACCAGCCCAACTCCTGATGGGACGTCGGCTAAGGTCAAACCTACCCATCCCGGAGAACCACCTGAAAACAAAAGAGGGGGAGAAAGTGAGGAAGTTCAAAGAGCAACAGAAAGAAAAGCAAAAGTACTACTATGACAGAGGAACACAAAACCTACCTGAACTCCACACTGGTGACCAAGTAAGGTTGAAAGACAAAACAAACACATGGACCCAGAAGGGAACTGTCCTGAGTGAAGTTCAACCAAGATCATACACCATTCAGACAGATGAGGGTGCTGTTCTGAGAAGAAATCGTCGAGATCTTCTCATGGGACCAGCCACAGCAGGTCAAGAGACTGATACTGGTGAACAACCTGATCACACAGCTGAGAACCAATCATCTGAGGCAACAACTCAGATTCAAGGACAATCAATCAGAAAATCCTCAAGACACGTGAAGCCTCCTGAGAGACTCATTGAGCAAATTTAAGGACTATTGTTACAGAAGGAAGTAATGTTATCTTATTCTTTCTTCAAGTTCTAGTGTATTGACATATTTCATGTGAACACACAAAGCAAGGGTAAAAAACCTTGATCATGATAATGATAATGTAAGTTCATTAAATGTTGTTAGTTAAAAGTAAAATACTTTTGTTTTAAGAAAGGGAGATGTAATGATATCAGCAAATAGTGATGATATTTGTCTGTGTTTGATTACTTATGCCTTACAGCATATTTGTCTGTGTTTTTGATTACTTGTGCCTGACCAGCAGAGGTCATGTGAGAGACAAGCAGTCCAGAGGAGTTTTACTTTCAGTTTCATTCTTGATGCATCACAGCATAGTGTGTTCTGTAAAAAGCTGTAGAAAGTCTTGAACAAGACTTTAGATTAAACAACATTCTCTTTCAGAAATGAGTCTTTATTGAACCCAAAAAGAAAACAAAACAAATATTTCTGATGCAGAAAGGGCTTGTAATTAATTGCCACTTCTAGATCTTCTCCCGTTTTGTCATAATAGACTGTACAGTGCAATTTATCATGCCAATGTCCCAAATTAAACTGCTTCTGGTATTCTGATACTGATCTTGTGACATACTGCAATGCTCCCACAGCCATCAGTAATTGTTTACTGAGGTCGTCATCATGATTAGTCCAACAATACAAAATAGGAGAATTGTGGACCTGCAGTGGGTACATCCCGTATCTGTCAGTTGGAACATGTACCTTCAGTCCTTTTTCCGTACATGATATCACTGCTTTTATTTTACACAACAAATCTCTTCCTAATAAGTTGATGGGAACGTCTTCAGATAATAAGAATGCATGCTGTTCATCAAAGTCTTTCATCTGTACATCCAATGGAGTGGGCCATACCATAGTCTGGGTTGTTCCTGAAAGTCCTACACACTTGACACTCTGATTGGTACAAGGTGCTCCTACTGCATATTGTTTAGTCAAGACCGAATTAGTTGCTCCAGCGTCTACCAAAAAATGGAACTTGTGTTCCATTCATATTTAAATTTATAAATGGCTCTTCTTTAGAATTTAATGATACTGCAGGCAATTGTACCACAGCTTGTTGTTCCTGGGCAATGTCTGGGGTGGGCTCTAAGTAACGTCATGCTGAACAATTTGGATTTTGTCCAAACTGTTCGTTTGGGCCACTTTGGATTTCCCCAGGGATTGCTAGTTGTCCAATTAGTCTGTGGACGAATGTGAACCTGGGCTTGGGTATTTCCGTTTCCAGATAAATTTTGTGGACCCTGCCAACCCTGATTTTGTTTAACTTTTTGTTGTTTATTCTATTCCTGATTAATCTCATCCCTCTTTTTATTATGTTTACTAACTTCTATACTTCGTTCGCGTCGCCTCTCTGCTTCCTTTTTCCAATCTGAGAAGGCTGACCAATTTACTTCTTTTTTTCCTTTTCTAGTTGGGTCCCCTTTTTTTTTAATGAGGCATTCCTCTAGACAGGTAATTCTGTCTATGTTAAAGGTGCCATCTGGTGGAAATGGGTATTTCCCATTTCGGGTCCCTCTGGACCACCTTGGCAGGTCATTGATTGAAACTTGACCGCAGTTTTGAAAAATATAACAAGCAGGGGTGCCTTTCTCTGGGATTTTACTAGATTTGGCACCCTTTTTTTTTACTTAATTGGGACTTTCCTGTTGGTTAGTCTCAACTAGGCGTAATTTCTCTGGATCGCAATAACCCGTTTCCCCTTTGCGATTTTGCAACCAAGTTGCTGTAAGAGATGAAAAGAAACACATACTAACAATAACAAGACTAATAATAACTAACGCGACAGGCCACACAGGTAAACAAATTAGGTAACTCATTAAAATCTTATACTATATACTGAACAATAGACAATTCTCAGTCTGTGTTATTCGCCACTGCAGAACTGAGCCCTTATACTTTAATGAAATCTCTGAAGGTCTCCTGCCTTCTTTTATTACAGTATCGGCTGGCGATCCCGGTGGAACGATGGGATCTCCTACCTTTTTTCGATGTTGCACGAGCTTTTTTATTCTGTCATTCGTTCTTTTACATATCTTGATTTTACCATTTGCAGCCTCCTGTTTTACCTTGCCTCGGGCTCCTTTCTTGGCAGGATCGGACGAATCCTTTCTTGGCAGGATCGGACGAATCCGCTAGACTGCCATTATTTCCCATCTTCTCCTTACTCCTGTAACTTAGTTTTAAACTTACTGGTTATACAACCGCGGGTTATTTTATATACACAAAATACAATGAGCGCTCATCGGTTTTTCTGTCCGCGAGTCTCGAAGTCAACCGTTTATTCTCTTTGTAGCTACTTAATTCGGTGCCATAGTCTTTTCTCTCTTCTCAGCAGTCTTGCCTCAGCCTGACGGGCTTCTTGGCTCAGCATGAGTCACCGGCCGGATAACTAGGCAACCGCGCGCCGTCCCCCTTTCAGCTGGGACACGCTAGGTGCTCTCCCCCTTTCAGCTGGGAGGCACCGGGCACTTTCCTTTTATTTTTAGGAGAGTCCCTTTTTAAATTTCCTTTGTCTAATCGGAGCCTAAGCGGGCCAAGTGATATACAAGGTCGATGCTATACCCAACTTAGACCTTCTTAGTTCTTTTGGATCCCGTTGTTAGGGATCCTGCATGACTACGCCAAATTCTGTCGAGGAAATTAACTATCAGACGGAGACTTCGAGGTTCGCTTTAGGAATTTATTACATGATATCACGGAGTGTCTGCAGCAGTCCCTACTGCTCACCAGCACTCTAAATTACTATTGTACAGCGCTCATAGTTATACAGCAAGGTAAACAACTTCATGTGATTAGCTTACATTACATTTCAACATATGGTTTCATAGGTTCCATTGTTCTCAAGAAACAGATTAACATGTTCACATTTTATCACCAGATGTCCTAAGCCAAAAGGTCAGCGTGACTTTATTATGGCAGTCAGCAGTTCTTTTAGTTTTAACTAGTTTAGTGTCCTTTGTTCAATTAGTAAAGCGGTCAAGTATCCCAGCATGCCTTAATGTTTAATACATTTTCTCCCACAATGGACCTATATGTATTGCCAGATGGAGGACCACCACTACTAGGACGTGAATGGATCCGGAAGATACAGCTAGATTGGCATTCCATACAAGCACTGACTGTAGATGCCAAAAAGGATGACGATGTCACACCTGGACGACTGTCAAAAATGCTAACTGATGCACAAGAAGTGTTCCAGCAGGGACTCAGAACACTAAAAGGCATAACAGCGATGATCAAAATAGAGGAAAATGCAAGCCCAAAGTTTTTTAAGGCCAGACCGGTACCTTATGCGATCCGCCCAGCCGTCGAAGCAGAGCTGGAAGGTTTGGAACGTTCAGGAGTACTGTCCAAAGTGGACTGGAGCGAGTGGGCTACACCCATCGTTCCTGTAATGAAGAGGTCATTGAGTAATACGCCTGGGGAACCAAAGAAGGTTTGCATCTGTGGGGACTTTAAGGTGACAGTGAACCCAGTCCTTCACACTGTACAATATCTGCTTCCGCGGATTGAAGATATTTTCGCCTCGCTATCTGGAGGGAAACGCTTCACTAAGATTGATCTGGCCCAGGCGTAACTGCAAATGGAGGTAGAAGAAGCCTCGAAACAGTACCTCACGACGAACACTCATAAAGGTCTCTACCAATACAACCGGCTGGTGTTCGGGGTAGCATCAGCTCCGGCTATTTGCCAAAGGGCAATGGAACAAATCCTGCAAGGGATTCCAGGGACCCAGTGTTATTTGGACGACATCCTGGTCACGGGCAAAAATGACAGTGATCACCTCGCCAACCTGGAGCAGGTGCTCACTAGATTGAAGGAATATGGGCTCCGAGCTAATCGCCACAAATGCAAGTTTTTCCAGAAGCAGATCTCGTATTGTGGCCACGTTATTGATAAAGAGGGGTTACATAAGTCCCCTGAAAAGATTGAGGCAGTAGTCAAGGCTCCAGCACATGAAAATGTGTCACAACTGAGGTCGTTCCTCGGACTGGTGAACTACTACCATAAGTTCTTGCCGAATTTGTCTACCGTACTACACCCACTGAACACCTTACTGCAAACGGGGGTACCATGGAAGTGGAGTGACGAATGTAAACGAGCTTTCCAGAAGAGCAAAGCATTGATCACATCAAAAGAGGTGTTGGCTCATTTCAACCCAGCACTACCAATTCGGTTGGCGTGTGATGCATCACCCTATGGCATTGGAGCGGTGCTGTCGCACAAATTCCCAGACGGCTCGGAGAGGCCAGTAGCCTTTGCGTCTCGGTCACTAACCTCAGCCGAGCGTAACTACGCCCAGATTGACAGGGAGGCCCTCAGCCTAGTGTGGGGAGTGAAAAAGTTCAATCACTATCTGCACGGGCAGAAGTTCACCTTGCTGACTGACCAGCAACCACTTGTCTCCATCTTTAATCCAAAGAAGGGTGTTCCGGTGATGACTGCGCAACGGCTACAAAGATGGTCCCTTTTTCTAGGGGCGCACCAATATGAAATCGAGTATAAGGGCACGAAACAGCATGGAAACGCTAATGGGCTATTACGCCTGCCACTGCCTACTGCGGTGGAAGCACCAGCAGTGGATCCTGTCGAAATATTTCATTCGACTATAATTGAATGCTTGCCAGTAACTAATGCTGGTATAGAGAAGGAGACCCGAAATGACCCGACACTGTCTCGGGTATATGATTTGATGGTGAAGGGATGGCCAGCACATGGTGACTCACTGTTGCCAGCATTCTCATCCAGAAGAGAACAGCTGTCAGTATGCCAGGGGACCTTGATGTGTGGATCCCGAGTGGTAATTCCACCCAAGTTAAGGGAGAGAGTGCTCAATGAGCTTCACGAAGGTCATCTGGGAGGGGTGAAAATGAAAAGCCTTGCTGGGGCTTATGTGTGGTGGCCGGGGATCGATCAGCAAATCGAGGACCTGACAAAGAGCTGCTCAGGATGCCAGAAGGTCCAAAATGCACCACCACATGCCCCTCTACATCCATGGGAGTGGCCCTCATCTCCATGGCAACGGGTGCATATTGATTTTGCTGGTCCATTCATGGACTCAATGTTTTTAATAGCCGTGGATGCGCACTCAAAATGTCCTCCACCACCACGGAGAAAACTATTGCAGTCCTACAGACCATTTTTGCCAGGAACGGCTTGCCAGAGCAGATTTGCTCTGATAATGGACCACAGTTTGTGTCCGAAGAGTTTTGAAGATTTATGAAAAGGAATGGGGTAAGGCATTACACATCCGCCCCGTATCATCCAGCCACAAATGGATTGGCTGAGAGGTTCGTACAAACATTTAAAAAAGCAGTAAAAGCCATGTGCGATGACGACATTCCACTGCAGCATAAGGTGGACAATTTCCTGTTAGCCTACAGAAATGCGACACATGCAGTCACCAACCATGCCCCGGCCATGATGTTCTTTAACCAAAGGTTGAGATCTCGTCTGGATTTGCTCAGACCAAATGTACGAAGAGATGTTGAGAGTAAGCAATTCCAGCACATCAATGAGACGCCGCCAAGGAACTTCAATGTAGGGCAACCAGTCTTGGCCCGTGACTACCAAACAGAGAAATGGCAACCAGGAACGATATGCACATGGCAGGGGCCACTAATGTACACAGTGGATGTTGGGGAGAACATTGTGAGACGCTATGCTGACCAGATCCTAGAGTAACAGGAACGAGTCAACCGCATGTCTTGGCCATACGTACCTGGTGAGGAACCCGACGTACAGGTCGCATCTACCTCAGAAACAATAGCATTGGAAGCTGATGAATCAACTGACGACAGGGTGTTAGAATCGCCTCCGCACCAAGAGCGAGACACTCGGGAAAGGCGTTATCCAGAAAGAATCAGGAAGCCGCCCCAAAGACTGAATTTATAAATAAACTATTTTCAGTTAATGTTGCATGTTAAAAGTGTTAATTGTAATTAGTTTGATATTTAATTGTTAAATGAGTGTTATGGTACTGTTAATCTAAAAGGGGAGGAATTGTAATGTATGTACCTTTAAGGGGGAGAACTACTTTTTACAGCTCCTGTAGTACCGGCAGTGACCACACCTGTATATAAACCCTGAGTAGTGATCTGTACAGTCAGTTGCAGTTTGAACCCTCATTCAGTAAACACCTGTTGATCGTTCCCTGCAGTCTGTTGTCTGATTATTGAAGGACACAACATTAAGATACACGGATATAACAGCAGCTTGTTCACTTTTTACAAGAAGAAAACAACAGCTTTTTCACTGGCATTGACCAATCATTTGGAAGGTGAGACTGGAGCCTGACAGAACCAGCTGGGCAGGACTGCACAAATACTTGAGGCAGAAAATGAGTTGGTTTCTTATTGTGTATTTATTTAGTGTTTCTGCCAAAATAAGTTTTATATAACAAATAAGATGTCAAAATGCAACTTCAAAAACATCTTTATTATCCTGAAAAACAACATTCTGGGACATGCCTGACTGTTGTTTTTTATGTGAAGGTGTATTTTCTTCAGTACTGGTTGCAGCTGTTCTTTTGAGATGAGGTGAATGTTTCTGGTCTGAATGCATTTAACTGGCTTTATTTGACGAATCCTGTCACAGTACTTGTGGAATTGCCAGGGCTGAGAAATCACACAGGAGTTAAATTGATGGTCCATTTAAATTTTACAGTGTTAGCCGTGACTCAGTGGGTAGCACTCTCGCCTCTGAGTCAGAAGGTTGTGGGTTCAAGTCCCACTCCAGGGACTTGTGCACATAAAGCTAGGCTGACACTCCAGTGCAATGCTGAGAGAGTGCTGTACTGTCGGAGGTGCTGTCTTTTAGATGAGACATTAAACCGAGGCCCCATCTGCTCTCTCAGGTGGACGTAAAAGATCCCATGGTACTATTTTGAAGAAGAGCAGGGGAGTTATCCCCGGTATCCTGGCCAATATTTATCCCTCAATCAACTTAACAAAAACAGATTATCTGGTCATTATCACATTGCTGTTTGTGGGAGCTTGCTGTGCACAAATTGGCTGCTGCGTTTCCCACATTACAACAGTGACTACACTCCAAAAAAAAAGTACTTCATTGGCTGTAAAGCACTTTGAGACGTCCGGTGGTCGTGAAGGACGCTATATAAATGCAAGTCT
Organism: Somniosus microcephalus; assembly: GCF_052327205.1. Classification (NCBI taxonomy): domain Eukaryota; kingdom Metazoa; phylum Chordata; class Chondrichthyes; order Squaliformes; family Somniosidae; genus Somniosus; species Somniosus microcephalus. The sequence goes on along the minus strand of NC_140989.1, from coordinate 276,708,868 downwards.
TTCTTTTCTTTTTTAAATGAAAGTGAGATTCACACTCAGAATTGCAGTAGATCAGGTGTTAAAAATCAAAATGATCTGGAGGGGGGACTGCCCTGAAAAATGCCTTCAGCGTTCACAACTCACTTTAGTAATTTCTAAATCTTCTCTGCTGCAAATGTGCTTTTGTGAACTGCAATAAAAGTGATGGAATGTTGAGAAAATCTGCAGCATAGGTTATGATAAACCCATATCCCACTGCTGTCTGTCTAACTCCCTGACTTTATATTTTTAGTTTTTTGCATGCTAATGACTACGAGCAGGTTTTAACCAGAAAATCTGGTAAACCAGAAAAACTGGTTAAAGAGATAATCTAACTTGCACCAAGCCCCGTTCACCCATCACCCCTGTGTTCACTGACCTACATTGGCTCCCGATCCACCAATGCCTTGATTTAAAAATTCTCATACTTGTGTTCAAATCCCTCCCTAACTTTGCAACCATCTCCATCCCTATAACCCTCCAAGAACTCTGCATTCCTCCAACTCTAGCCTCTTGTGCAATACCCACTTCCTTCACCCCACCATTGACTGCGTGTCTTCAGTCGTCTAGGCCCTTAACTCTGGAATTCCCTCCCTAAATCTCTCCACCTCTCCACCTCTCTCTCCTCCTTAAAACTTACCTCATTGACCAAGCTTTTGGTCACTAGCTAATGTCTCTTTCTTTGACTCAATGTCAATTTTTGTCTGATAACGCTCCTGCGAAGTACCTTGGGATATTTTACTACGACAAAGGTGCTATATAAATGCAAGTTGTTGCTGTTGTAGAAAGGATAAAATGGCCTATTTAGCAGTGTGAAGGTAATTCTTGTAAAAAAAATGGGAAATGTTGGAAATCCAAAACATAAGCAGAAAATACTTGAAATACACAGCAGATCTGTATCAGCAGATGCAAATGCTGAGGCAGGGGTCTTGCATTATTCCATCCATCTCATTTATATTCAAACATTTCATTAGTTTGTTGCGGGAACTTTGCCGATTGGAAGATGCAGATGGTGTCTTGCTGAGCCATTCTAAACTGGAAGGCCCCAGGTCAAATTGCTGCTGTTCTTTGTTTAATTAGCTTATCTCAGCCAGGATAGTAGCGAGGACACTGCAATTGGCTTTAGCATCCCCAGGTTATGGCTAACTTGGGACTGCGAGGTCAACTGTAGCAATCCTACTACTAACCAGGCTCAGATCAACTAACTTAGCATAGACCAGGAATTGGACCTGGGACCTTCCTGTTATGATTGGCTTAATAACATAGAAACATAGAAGATAGGAGCAGGAGTAGGCCATTCGGCCCTTCGAGCCTGCTCCGCCATTCAACGAGATCATGGCTGATCATCCAAACCCTAGCACCCGGTCCCTACACCGACAGCCATCCCACCCAAGCCCTATCCCCGTAACCCTGTAACCCCATGTATTTAATCCCCCCTAACACTAAGGGTCAATTTTTTATCATGGCCAATCAACCTAACCCGCACATCTTTGGACTGTGGGAGGAAACCGGAGCACCCGGAGAAAACCCACGCAAACACGGGGAGAATGTGCAAACTCCACACAGACAGTCACCCGAGGCCGGATTTGAACCCGGGTCCCTGGCGCTGTGAGGCAACAGTGCTAACCACTATGCCACCGTGCTGCCATGGGCTGGATTTTGTCAGCCCCGAGGAGGCGGGTATGGAGGTGGGACTGCCGGTAAATTTGCAGGAGGTGGGAAGTCGTCCTGCCCTGGGTTCCATCTCCTCGAGGTGGGAAAGGGATTAAAGCCTATTAACTGCCTGTTAACAGGTAGTTAACGGGCAGGAAATAGGATTATCCCTATTTTCCGTTATGAAGTGCAGGCTTCCCGACCTCGGGGAACCCTGCCAGGGTGTAGAAGACAAGTAGGAGGTCTGCGGGGGTCGGAGGGGTCTGAAAATGCAATGTAGAGGTGAGTGATGGGTGCAAGTGTGGAGTGGTAAGTATGTAAGGTGAGTGTAAAGTGCTAGAAAATGTTCACTTACCTTTGTTTCTGCCTACAGCCTTCAGCCGCTGTGGAGCCTGAGTCCCGACATCTCCATTGTAGATATCACAGACTGGCTGTTGGATCCTCCGAACCAACAGCCAGGTGATTTCTGCAAAGTTGAAAAGTTTGATGAGTCCTGAACACAAGCTTCACAGAGCTGTCAAACGCTGACATTTCTTCTTTCAAAAGTTCTTGACAGATGACATGTCATACGTTGACGTGCTCTGTCACGGACTTCCCCCTAATTGGCCCGCTGAGCCCGCTGGGCGGACTTAACAAGGTCAATCAGGGGAAAATCCCGCTGGTTGGCCAGAAGCTGATGGAGGCGGGATTGAAAGCCGGCAAGCAGCAGTCCCGCCTCCAAAAGCTTCCCATTGAGAAAATCCAGCCGCATGAGTAGAGTTACCTACTCAGTTGTCAATGAGATCAACACATAATCATAGAGAGAATCTCAGAATATTGCAGCAAAGAAATAGGCCATTTGGCCCATCAAGTCTGCACTGGTATTTTTCTCCACAAGAGCCTCTTAGTTTAATCCCATTCTTCCTTGTTTTCTTCTTATACTCTTAATATTCCTCTCTTTGAAGCAAATATATAATTACATTTTAAAGAATTTGTGGAATTTGCTTCAACAACTGGAAGCTGATATTCCTGGGAACAGGTGCCGGAGCTAACTTAAAAACAGGCTAGAGTGAAGAGACTGGTGCTGACCTATGTGCCTTGGGCACCACAGGAGCCACAGCCAGAAATCATGCAAAGGTTTGATTTACAGGCCTATACTCATACTTTAACTTTTACTTTAATTATAAAGTCACTATAAGCAGTTTAAAAGTAAATCGTACTCTAAGTATAAGCATGTAAATAGTTACCCTTTTCCCTAGCTAACTAATACTAGTCATTTTAAGATGCAGTATTCCAGAAACTGAACAAAAGTTGGTCACTGATATTTCTCCCAAGTATAGAATATTTTTTTCTCCCTGTTGATTTTGTGCATGACGATAGAATAAAAGTAAACTGACATAGTAGGCAATGTGAATTTTTGACCTACTTCCCATTTACAAGATCTTTACTAACCAAGTGATTTGATCTATTGTACCACACCCATAATCTTGTAATTTGTACACAGCAAACTTCCATTAGGGAATTTTTAAAAATACCGTGTGCTTTCAATACGACTTTTTTTGAGGTTGGCCATAAGTAATTAAATAAATATATGGCCTCTGAGTACTGCAGGTACATTATAATAGGATAAAATACAAAAAGAATCATAGCACTATTAAAAGTACGATCATTGAAGCAAGTCTTTTGTCTGTGGATTCAGATTATTTATTGAAAGTTTTGTGTTTTCCACTTTTATTACATGGGATTTTTACTGGTGTTTTGGGGATTGCATTCTGTGATTCCATCTGTGAAAACTAAAAATCAGTGGCTTCACCCCCAGCTCTTCCTTCAGCCCAGCTCTGACCTCTATCACTTTGCAGCTTTCCCATCACCCTCCTGGCACTTGGCCTCATCTCCTACATGAGACCAACCTCCTGTGTCCTAGATTGTCTTCTGATTCAACTCTTGGCTAAACTAAGTTCTCTTGCCCCAGTCCTGAATAGCAGCTCCCTTTTCTTGGGCATTGAACTGGACCAGCCATATAAATACTGTGGCTACAAGAGCAGGCCAGAGGCTGGGAATTCTGCGGCGAGTGTCTCACCTCCTGACTCCCCAAAGCCTTTCCACCATCTACAAGGCACAAGTCAGGAGTGTGATGGAATACTCTCCACTTGCCTGGATGAGCACAGCTCCAACAACACTCAAGAAGCTCGACACCATTCAGGATAAAGCAGCCCGCTTGATTGGCACTCCATCCACCACCTTCAACATTCACTCCCTCCACCACCGGCGCACTGTGGCTGCAGTGTGTACCATCTACAAGATGCACTGCAGCAACTCGCCAAAGCTCCTTCAACAGCACCTTCCAAACCCGTGACCTCTACCACTTAGAAGGACAAGGGCAGCAGACGCATGGGAACATCACCACCTAGAAGTTCCTCTCCAAGCCACACACCATCCTGACTTGGACCTGTATCGCCGTTCCTTCACTGTCGCTGGGCCCAAATCCTGGAACTCCCTTCCTAACAGCATTGTGGGTGTACTACACCATATGGACTGCAGCGGTTCAAGAAGGCGGCTCACCACCATCTTCTCAAGGGCAATTAGGGATGGGCACTAAATGCAGGCCTAGCCAGCCAGCGACGCCCACATCCCATCAATGAATAAATAAAAAACAAAAAATTGTCCCCTCGCCCTTTAAAACTACCATCATCACTCATAGGAACAAGAGTAAGCCATTGAGCCCCTCGAGCATTCAATGAGGTCATGGCTGATCCGAGACCTAACTCCATATACCCACCTTTGGCCCACATCCCTTAATACTTTTGGTTAACAAAATGCTATCAATCTCAGATTTAAAATTAACAATTGATCGAGCATCAATTGCTGTTTGCAGAAGAGAGTTCCAAACTTCTACCACCCTTTGGCCTAGAAATTGGGTATAGCCCCGCTTGAGGCGTTAGAACTGGCGCTGCGCAAAGTTTATAGCCAGACGAAACTTATCGCTGCCTGGCGCGATATTGGGTTGCATCGCCCCCAAAGGGGATTGTGGCGCGAATTCAGACGTTGCACAGGCCTCCTAAGGCACAAAACTTCCGGCGCTACCCAATATCGGCGCGGACGGGCGCAGCGCAGGTGATCTCAATTACCGATAACCACGAGACATCCACAGTGCTAACATTCCCACAGACAATGCACAGTGCTAACACTCCCCACAGACAAAGCACACTGCTAACAGTCCCACAGACAAAGCACAGTGCTAACACTCCCACAGACAATGCACAGTGCTAACAGTCCCACAGACAATGCACAGTGCTAACACTCCCCAGACAATGCACAGTGCTAATTCCCAGGAAATGAAGTGCTAACACTCCCCAGACAATGCACAGTGCTAACATTCCCAGACAATGCACAGTACTAACACTCCCACAGACAATGCACAGTGCTAACACTGCCCAGACAATGCACAGTGCTAACACTCCCACAGAAAATGCACAGTGCTAACACTCCCACAGACAATGCAGTGCTAACACTCCCACAGACAATGCACAGTGCTAACACTCCCACAGACAATGCACAGTGCTAACACTCCCACAGACAATGCACAGTGCTAACACTCCCCACAGACAAAGCACAGTGCCAGCACTCCCACAGACAATGCACAGTGCTAACACTCCCCACAGACAAAGCACACTGCTAACAGTCCCACAAAGCACAGTGCCAGCACTCCCACAGACAATGCACAGTGCTAACACTCCCCAGACAATGCACAGTGCTAACACTCCCCAGACAATGCACAGTGCTAACACTCCCCAGACAATGCACAGTGCTAACACTGCCCAGACAATGCACACTGCTAACACTCCCACAGACAATGCACAGTGCTAACACTCCCACAGACAATGCACAGTGCTAACACTCCCCACAGACAAAGCACAGTGCTAACACTCCCCAGACAATGCACAGTGCTAACATTCCCAGACAATGCACAGTGCTAACACTCCCACAGACAATGAACAGTTCTAACATTCCCACAGACAATGCACAGTGCTAACACTCCCACAGACAATGCACAGTGCTAACACTCCCACAGACAATGCACAGTGCTAACACTCCTACAGACAATGCACAGTGCTAACACTCCCCACAGACAATGCACAGTGCTAACACTCCCCACAGACAATGCACAGTGCTAACACTCCCCACAGACAATGCAAAGTGCTAACACTCCCCACAGACAATGCACAGTGCTAACATTCCCAGACAATGCACAGTACTAACACTCCCACAGACAATGCACAGTGCTAACACTCCCACAGACAATGCACAGATCTAATTCCCAGACAATGCACAGTGCTAACATTGCCAGACAATGCAGTGCTAACACTCCCCACAGACAATGCAGTGCTAATACTCCCCACAGACAATGCACAGTGCTAACACTCCCACAATGCACTGTGTTAATACTCCCACAGACAATGCACAGTGCTAATTCCCAGACAATGAACAGTGCTTACCCTCCCACAGACAATGCACAGTTCTAACACTCCCCACAGACAATGCAGTGCTAACACTCCCCACAGACAGTGCACAGTGCTAACACTCCCCACAGACAATGCACAGTGCTAACACTCCCCACAGACAATGCACAGTGCTAACACTCCCCACAGACAATGCACAGTGCTAACACTCCCCAGACAATGCACAGTGCTAATTCCCAGGAAATGAAGTGCTAACACTCCCCAGACAATGCACAGTGCTAACATTCCCAGACAATGCACAGTGCTAACACTCCCACAGACAATGCACAGTGCTAACACTGCCCAGACAATGCTCAGTGCTAACACTCCCCAGACAATGCACAGTGCTAATTCCCAGACAATGCACAGTGCTAACATTGCCAGACAATGCAGTGCTAACACTCCCCACAGACAATGCACAGTGCTAACACTCCCACAATGCACAGTTCTAAAACTCCCCACAGACAATGCACAGTGCTAACACTCCCCACAGACAATGCACAGTGCTAACACTCCCCACAGACAATGCACAGTGCTAATTCCCAGACAATGCACAGTGCTAACACTCCCACAGACAATGCACAGTGCTAACACTCCCACAGACAATGCACAGATCTAATTCCCAGACAATGCACAGTGCTAACATTGCCAGACAATGCAGTGCTAACACTCCCCACAGACAATGCAGTGCTAATACTCCCCACAGACAATGCACAGTGCTAACACTCCCACAATGCACTGTGTTAATACTCCCACAGACAATGCACAGTGCTAACACTCCCCAGACAATGCACAGTGCTAATTCCCAGAAAATGAAGTGCTAACACTCCCCAGACAATGCACAGTGCTAACATTCCCAGACAATGCACAGTACTAACACTCCCACAGACAATGCACAGTGCTAACACTCCCACAGACTATGCACAGTGCTAACACTCCCCAGACAATGCACAGTGCTAACACTCCCACAGACAATGCACAGTGCTAACACTCCCACAGACTATGCACAGTGCTAACATTCCCAGACAATGCACAGTACTAACACTCCCACAGACAATGCACAGTGCTAACACTCCCACAAACAATGCAGTGCTAACACTCCCACAGACAATGCACAGATCTAATTCCCAGACAATGCACAGTGCTAACATTGCCAGACAATGCAGTGCTAACACTCCCCACAGACAATGCACAGTGCTAACACTCCCACAGACAATGCAGTGCTAACACTCCCACAGACAATGCACAGTGCTAACACTCCCCAGACAATGCACAGTGCTAATTCCCAGAAAATGAAGTGCTAACACTCCCCAGACAATGCACAGTGCTAACATTCCCAGACAATGCACAGTACTAACACTCCCACAGACAATGCAGTGCTAACACTCCCACAGACTATGCACAGTGCTAACACTCCCACAAACAATGCAGTGCTAACACTCCCACAGACAATGCACAGATCTAATTCCCAGACAATGCACAGTGCTAACATTGCCAGACAATGCAGTGCTAACACTCCCCACAGACAATGCACAGTGCTAATACTCCCACAATGCACTGTGTTAATACTCCCACAGACAATGCACAGTGCTAATTCCCAGACAATGCACAGTGCTAACACTCCCCACAGACAATGCACAGTGCTAACACTCCCCACAGACAATGCACAGTGCTAACACTCCCCAGACAATGCACAGTACTAATTCCCAGAAAATGAAGTGCTAACACTCCCCAGACAATGCACAGTGCTAACATTCCCAGACAATGCACAGTACTAACACTCCCACAGACAATGCACAGTCCTAACACTCCCACAGACAATGCACAGTGCTAACACTCCCACAGACAATGCACAGTCCTAACACTCCCACAGACAATGCACAGTGCTAACACTGCCCAGACAATGCTCAGTGCTAACACTCCCCAGACAATGCACAGTGCTAATTCCCAGAAAATGAAGTGCTAACACTCCCCAGGCAATGCACAGTGCTAACATTCCCAGACAATGCACAGTACTAACACTCCCACAGACAATGCACAGTGCTAACACTGCCCACAGACCATGCACAGTGCTAACACTGCCCAGTGCTAACACTCCCTACAGACAATGCAGTGCTAACACTCCCCACAGACAATGCACAGTGCTAACACTCCCCACAGACAATGCACAGTGCTAACAGTCCCACAGACAAAGCAGTGCTAACACTCCCCAGAGACAATGCACAGTGCTAACAGTCCCACAGACAATGCAGTGCCAGCACTCCCACAGACAATGCACAGTGCTAATTCCCAGACAATGCACAGTGCTAACATTCCCAGACAATGCACAGTGCTAACACTACCCAGACAATGCAGTGCTAACACTCCCCACAGACAATGCAGTGCTAACACTCGCACAGACAATGCACAGTACTAACACTGCCCAGACAATGCACAGTGCTAACACTGCCCAGACAATGCACAGTGCTAACACTCCCCACAGACAATGCACAGTGCTAACACTCCCAGACAATGCACAGTGCTAACACTGCCCAGACAATGCACAGTGCTAACACTGCCCAGACAATGCACAGTGCTAACACTCCCACAATGCAGTGCTAACACTCCCACAGACAATGCACAGTGCTAACACTCCCACAGACAATGCACAGTGCTCACACTCCCACAGACAATGCACAGTGCTAACACTCCCACAGACAATGCTCCCACAGACAATGCACAGTGCTAATACTCCCACAGACAATGCACAGTGCTAACACTCCCACAGACAATGAACAGTTCTAACACTCCCACAGACAATGCACTATGCTAACACTCCCACAGACAATGCACAGTGCTAACACTCCCACAGACAATGCACAGTGTTAACACTCCCACAGACAATGCACAGTGCTAACAATCCCCACAGACAATGCACAGTGCTAACACTCCCCACAGACAATGCACAGTGCTAACACTCCCCACAGACAGTGCACAGTGCTAACATTCCTCACAGACAATGCACAGTGCTAACACTCCCCACAGACAATGCACAGTGCTAACACTCCCCACAGACAATGCACAGTGCTAACCCTCCCACAGACAATGCACAGTACTAACACTCCCCACAGACAATGCACAGTGCTAACCCTCCCACAATGCACAGTGCTAACACTCCCCACAGACAAGGCACAGTGCTAACACTCCCATAGGCAATGCACAGTGCTAACTGTCCCTCAGACAATGCACAGTGCTAACTGTCCCTCAGACAATGCACAGTGCTAACACTCCCCACAGTTCAGACAATGCACAGTGCTAACACTCCCCCCAGTTCAGACAATGCACAGTGCTAACACTCCCGCAGAAAATGCAGTGCTAACATTTCCACAATGCACAGTGCTAACACTCCCACAGACAATGCACAGTGCAAACATTTCCACAGTCAATGCACAGTGCTAACATTCCCGCAGACAATGCACAGTGCTAACACTCCCACAGACAATGCACAGTGCAAACATTTCCACAGACAATGCACAGTGCTAACACTCCTACAATGTACAGTGCTACCACTCCCATAGCTCAGATGATGTACAGTGCTAACACTGCCACAGACAACATACAGTGCTAACACTCACACAGCTCAGATGATGCACAATATGACCATTCCCAGGCTCAGATAACACACAGCTTTAATGCCCCCCAGGTGCTAAAATTGGAAGTGATGACATGGTGCTAACACTGCACTAACGTTAACACATATGGCCACAGAACGTATCTAGACTGCTGACTGGAACAGGATGGTCTGGTTTCATAATTCATTTCTTTGAGGAGGCAGCTGACTGAGGTTATGTTATAGTGTGATGGATTGACGCTAACTGTTACTGGTCAGTATGGGCACACTCCTGCATTGAGAGAATGTCTAATGCAGTCCTGAAATTTGTTGAAAGGTGGGCAGAATTTTGACCTGCCAGCTCATGAACATTAAATCCAACTATCTTCTGTAAAATATACACTTGTTCCAGGAGAATCCTATTAATAATGAAAGTATACATTCATTGTGTATTTTTGATAAGTATAGCAAAGAAATATTTTATATAAAATTTCCTTCTCCAAATATCTAGTTGCTACGTCACTTATTCTAAACATCACTGTAACTTCTTAATATATTTCTGGGATAAAATCCAAATGGAAACAAATTTAGCACCAATATCATACAGATATAAAGAAGTAGAATAGGTAGAAGCAATGGAAGGGGTGAAAAGTGATAGACAGGATGTACTAGAAAGGCTGGGAATTGCTTAGAGTGGACAAGTCGCCTGGTCCAGATGGCTTGCATCCCAGGTTGCTAAGGGAATTGGGGGAGGAGATAGCGGAAGGGCTTGCCATAGTTTTGCAATCTTCCCTATATGCGGGGAAGGTGCCTGAGGATTGGAAAGTGGCAAATGTGACACCATTGTTCAAGAAAGGGTGCAAGGACAATCCTAGTAGCTATAGGCCAGTTTAACATCAGTGGCGGGTAAAGTTTTAGAAACAATAATCAAGGAAAAGATTAATGAGCACTTGGAGAGGTTTAAGCTAATTAAGGAGAGTCAACACGGATTTGTGAAAGGCAGATCATGTTTGACAAATCTAATTACATTTTTTGATGAAGTAACAAGAGAGGATTGATGAAGGGAATGCAATGGATGTTGTCTACATGGATTTTTGGAAAGCGTTTGACAAACGACCACATAGAAGGCTGGTTAACAAAATTGAGGCTCATGGAATAGGTGGGTCAGTGGCAGCTTGGAATTTAATACAGAGAAGTGTGAGGCGATGCATATTGGCAGAAGGAACAGGGAGAGGCAATATACAGTTAATGGCACAGTTTTAAAGAGTGTGCAGGGAGAGGGACCTGGGAGTTAATGTACAGAGCTCCCTGAAGGTGGCAGGACATATTGAGAGAGTGGTTAACAAAGCATTTGGGATCTTGGGCTTCATAAATAGAGGGATTGAGTACAAAAGTAGAGAAGTTATGCTGAACCTTTATAAAGCATTGGTTAGGCCACAACTGGAGTATTGCGTGCAGTTCTGGTCACCACACTTTAGGAAGGATATGAAGGCCCTTGAGAGGGTGCAGAGGAGACTTACCAGAATGGTTCCTGGGATGGGGGATCTTAGCTACAAGGACAGGTTGGAGAAGCTGGATTTGTTTTCATTAGAGCAAAGGAGGTTGAGGGGTGATTTGATAGAGGTGTACAAGATTATGACGGGTTTGGATAGCCTAGACGGGGAAAAGCTGTTCCTACTAGTTGATGGTACAAGGACTAGGGGACACAGATTTAAGGTTTTGGGCAAGAGATACAGGGGGACATGAGGAAAAACTTTCTTACGCAGCGAGTGATGATGACCTGGAATTTGCTGCCGACGGAAGTGGTGGAAGCGGACACACTCAATGTTTTTAAGGGGAGACTGGATAGGCACTTGAAGGAAATAAACGTGTAGGGCTACTGGGATAGAGCGGGGGAATGGGACTGACTGGATTGCTCTACAGAGAGCCAGCACGGACTCGGTGGGCCGAATGGCCGCCTTCTGTGCCGTTATGACTCTGACTCTGATTTATGATTTTTTTTTTTTTTAAAGTATTGTGGCCTCGATGCCCAGTTGTGCATGTATGTTTTATCTAGATATGCTATTCAGGGATCTAATTAGCTTGCTGGATAATCTCTTGTAGATTTACTTGTGAACTGCATGAATGGAAATCCAAATTCAGGACAGCTTTCAGCCTTTTCCAAAAGAAGCCCTGTTGAAACTCATTCTGAGGCCACTCTAAGTAAGTGTTCCTGTTCATCAGCTTCCTCAGTTTGCAAAATCGATCTGGAATGGAATTCTTTGGAATAGGTTCTAACAGGAGCAAGATAAGACTGTCCTTTTTTTCATCAAATAATTGTTGGTGTGCAAAGAAGAATTCGTAGTGGCACCATTCACTTTGTACAAAGTTTTTTGATAGGATAAATATGGTTTTGTAGCTTTTTGATATACAGTCAATGATATTGGTAATTATTGGCTTTCCAGGTTTGAAGTCTCTTTCATGAATGCAGATGCGGTATGGTGGCTCATTATTTTCTAACTGTACCAGCAATTTGTTCTTCACCCATAGTGAGTCATGTTCACTGTATGAAATGAAAGCATTGTAATCAAATTTTTTTTCAACCAGGTTGACATCTAGACTTCTTTTAGCCTTAAGCCAGAGCCAGAGTGTGCAGATATACCAGGTAACATTATACTTTATACACAGCACAACACACAGCGCTACCAAAAGTGCTACACAGGCCAAAAGGACCCCAACAAATAAAGGAATGTTGCATTCAATGGGAGAAAATTTCAGGAATTGGATAGCTTGACCCTTGAATTTTCGCGGACTGTCACATTGATACTGGTCTGGCCAATCAAGAATCACTATATGTGTCTGCTGAACATAATTAGAGACTGACTGAATTGCACAGAAGCATTCCAAAGGGTTATTGCTGAATTTGAGCTCCGCTAGATCTAAGGACTGTAATGAGCGTACGTTTATGTTATTAATTTTATTGTGGTCAATGTGCATGGTTTTCAGCGAGTGACCCACTCTAATCTCAGGAAAAGAAACTATGGTATTTGCTGTCAAAAAAACTTCGCGGAGGTTTCTCAGTCCTTTGAGGTTTGGGACTGTGCTGATGGAATTGTAACTCAAGTCTAGTGATTCCAGTGATGCTGGCAAGCAGTCAAACACATTTTTTTCCAGGTTATTGTGTGACAAATTGATATGGGTCACAGACCGAGGCCATGTGCAGGCCAGTCCCTTGTGTAGTACAAGACCATTATGACTAGCACTTATACGAGACAAGCTCTCCATTTTAGATACTAATGTACTAAACCTTTGTAGATTTGAGAATTGATTCTTGTTTAGTATGAGGGTATTAAGATTGGGGAAAGGAGCTGCGCATTTTTTAGGAATAAAGGTGGCTTCTAAAAGCAAGTTGGAAGATAAGTCCAAATATCTTAAAAAAGTCATTGTTTCTGATACCACACATGGGACATAGAACAAGTTCCCCTTTGTGATCATTACCTCGGTCAGTTGTGCAAATATATCTCGAAAATATTCAAGTGAGTAAAAACCATAGAAATTGGGATTTTCTATATTAATTACATGAAACTTGCGCAAATGAATCTGCTCAGCTGATACAGGTTGTATTTGCCACCTGCCAATGCCATCCATTGTAATAGTTTCCAAAATTAATTCTTTTATGTTTGAGTCGAGAACACTGTTAAAAAGATGAGAGGTCAAAGAATCATCAATGGTAATATTCTGTACAACTAGTGTCAAGATATTCAGTTTCTTTAGAGGGAAAAACAAATCTACATTTTTTCCATTTTTGACTAAATCAGAGTTTAGAATTTCCAATGTAGTGGTCATTGTTGGAATATCCTTGAAAATATTGATCAATAATTGTGCTTTCTGCCCAAACTGTAAATCTAAAGAAAGCTTTTCCATGTTCTGGAGGACATTAAGTGTTCCAGGTTCATATGTCTGCAGGTCTCCAGTAATTAAATAGACCTCCTTAAGTGGGAGTCCATGAAGGTCAGATAAGGAGCTGGACTTCAAGGAAGAAAGCCGAGTGTTTCCAAAACGTAAAGAATGCAGTTTCTGTAGTTTGTTGATCTCTGTTCCAAAGTCAGCTGTATCAAACATGTTGTTGGTGATATCTAGGTGTGTTAGTGACTGGAGATGGTTAAATGGCAAGATTGAAATATCATGCAAAAAATTATTTGAAAGATCAAGATACTGTAGTTCTGGATTTTTTGCAAATGATCCAGGTTCTATTGCAGTGATGTGATTGAACTGAAGAAAAAGATTTTTCAGTTTGGCAAGATTCTGGAAACTCTGCTGTTGAATTATTGTGATGTTATTGTGAGACAGGTCCAGGTTCTCTGTGTCTGGTCCCAGGGTGCAAGGAGAAAGTGGATATCCAATTCCTGAACAATTCACTAAAAATGTATCAGTCCTCTTTGGTGTTGCACAACAACCAGCCATGAATAGAGAGCTTGTCAATACAGTAACTGCCCCCAACAGTGTCATCTTGGAAGCAGAATTTTCTTTACGGACATCATGGCCAAGTATCAACTCTTCTATTAACATATTGACCATCTTCAAACAAGTCCTGTCAAAAGAACAAATATGAATAATGAAAATACTGCTTCGGTCTCGAAGAAAGAATCAGTGGCACAGCATTCAGTACAATCCCTGTTCCACTTAAAATAACAGACATCTGATGTGAGACACCTTCCATCACTACAAAATATATCTTTTGGTTTCAGAGTCCTAGGTGTTCGGTGGCTGTGCATCAGGCACCATAATAACTGCAATGGATGCGAGGCTGCTGAAATATGACAAGGAAGTGTTTTTGGTTGGCAGTGGGGGGGGGGGGGTGGTTAGCTAATAATTAAATATATCAAAGAGCAGAGATTTTATTTAACTTTAATCAATTATTAATAGGCACAGATCAGATACATTGATTTCATGATTTTGCACTTGCCTCAACAGCTCTACTTCAGAATGAACACAGTGCTAACTTACTTTTGATGGTGAAACTTCAAAGCCTATTTTTACTATATGGCAGTCTCGGAGCTTCAGGATTGCTTCGAACGCACCGATTGGGGCATGTTTGCCCATAATGACATCGAGGAATACGCATCCACAGTGCTATTCTACATTAACAGTTGCATCGAGGTCGTCATGACCCATAAAAATATCAGGACATACCCCAACCAGAAACCCTGGATGAACGGAGAGGTCCGCTCGCTGTTGAAAGCACGCGACGCAGCATTTAAATCTGGCGACGCGGCGGCTTACAGTGCAGCTAGGACCAACCTAAAAAAGGGTATCAGGACTGCCAAAAGGAAACAGACACTGCGGATAGAGGATCATTTCCACAACAACTCGGACCCCCGGCGCATGTGGCAAGGCATCCAGTCCATCACTGACTACAAGAGCAAAAACACCAGCCCCCCGGTTAGCGATGCCTCCCTTCTGGAGGAGCTTAACAACTTAATAAGAATAATAATAATCAACTTTATTGTCATTGTTAGTGCACAAGTGCAGTACAACGAAATGTAGGCTTGCGGCTCCCGAGAGTGTACATTTAGATTAAGACATTTAAACATTCAACATACATTTGGCTTGTAATACATTAACATAAACATAACCATAATAATAACTTCTATGCTCGCTTCGACAGGGACAACAGGGAGCCGGCTACCAAAGCCTTGCCACCCCCGGAAGACCAGGTGCTCACTCTGTCGACCTCCGACGTAAGGGGTGTTCTACGTGGAGTGAACACACGAAAGGCTGCTGGACCGGATAGCATCCCTGGACGGGTACTCAAGGAATGTGCTGATCTGCTGGCTGATGTCTTCACCGCCATCTTCAATCTGTCATTGGCCCAGGCAGTAGTCCCTACATGCTTCAAGACCGCTACCATTATTCCTGTGCCAAAGCAAACGGCTGTGACGTGCCTGAACGACTATCGACCCGTCGCACTCACACCCATCATAATGAAGTGTTTCGAGAGACTGGTCCTGGCTCACATCAAAGCCAGTGTTCCCGCCTCTCTTGACCAACACCAGTTTGCCTATCGTGCAAACAGATCAACGGAGGATGCAATCACAACTGCTCTACACTCTGCACTGAATCACTTAGATGGTAAAGAGACCTACATCAGAATGCTGTTCATAGACTACAGCTCAGCATTCAACACTATTGTCCCCAACAAGCTGGCCACCAAACTCCACACTCTTGGCCTGAACACTTCCCTCTGCAACTGGACGCTGGACTTCCTAACAGACCCCAGTCTGTCAAATTAGGTAACCACACCTCCCCCCCCGACCCTGAACACGGGGGCCCCACAAGGATGTGTGCTGAGCCCCCTCCTCTACTTCCTCTTCACCCACGACTGTGTGGCTGGTTATGGTTCCAACACCATCAAGTTTGTGGATGATACCACGGTAGTAGGCCAGATCACCAACAACGATGAGTCAGCCTACAGGGAGGAGGTCCAGCATCTCGTGAAGTGGTGCGCCGATAACAACCTGGCCCTTAACATCAAGAAAACGAAAGAAATCATTGTGGACTTCAGGAAGTCTAAAGGTGGAAGTCACACCCCCATCCACATCCATGGGGCTGTGGTGGAAAGGGTGGACAGCTTTAAGTTCCTCGGAGCCCACATCACGGAAGACCTCTCCTGGTCCCTCAATACCTCCTCTCTGGTGAAGAAGGCCCAGCAGCGCCTATATTTCCTAAGGAGGCTGAAGGGATGTAACCTGTCACCCCTGATCCTCTCTAACTTTTATCGCTGCACAATAGAGAGCATCCTGACGAACTGTATCACAGTATGGTATGGCAGCTGTAGCTACTATGACCGGAAAGCCCTGCAGCGGGTAGTCAAAACTGCCCAACGCATTACCGGCACCCGGCTACCGACCATAGAGCACATATACCGGAAACGTTGTTTACGGAGGTCACGGACCATCATCAAAGACCCTACCCACCCCAGCCACAGTCTGTTCGCCCTCCTGCCATCTGGGAGACGCTACAGATGCATTCGCACCCGAACTACCAGATTTAGGAACAGCTTCTTTCCCAGGGCTGTCATCCTACTGAACTCCACAAATAAACTCTAAAGCCTGCACATCTGCCAATGCACTTTATTATGGTTATGTTTATGTTAATGTATTACAAGCCAAATGAATGTTGAACGTTTAAATGTCTTAATCTAAATGTACACTCTCGGGAGCCGCAAGCCTACATTTCGTTGTACTGCACTTGTGCACTAACAATGACAATAAAGTTGATTATTATTATTATTATAAAAGTCCATACACATGATTGCAGAGATGAAGGTCCACAGCTTTTATGGTCCTCCCAGCTTAAGAATCACATCAAAAGCAGGTGAGACAAGGGCCCCTGCACTACTATTTTTCAGTATAAGTGGCTGCACTGAGAAAACTAGTGTAAATCAATTACATTTGTGATCGCCATTGTCTTGAACGCGGACGGAGCTATGATTTTTGGCGGGCGGTGCTAAAGCCACAGGAAATTACGGCACAGCGTGCCGAGCGGTGTGACTTATGCCATAATTTCCTCTGTCTTTTGCGCTGGAAAACAAACCCAGTGTTTTCGATGTCCCATTGAAATGGTGCAAGATTCCAGGAAATTCTGGGCCATTGTCTTTAATAACTTAAGGAGTTAACTATAGCTCCCACTTTCTATTTGGCAGGACGCACTGCCAGTGTGGGATGGGTGTGCCTCTTTAGTGTTTACTTAGTTTTCTTCTTCTCCTACCGCTCTACTTTTCAGTTTTTTGTGCTTCCATTTCTACTCTCTACTCTCCTTTTGCTATTCACACATTCTGTGTCTCATAAATAATCTTTAGTTTCTATCATTATACCTCCTATTGTCTTGTGTTAAGGTATCACGTCAGCCATTTATCAACCTCCTGGTTTCCACTTAAGCACTTGGAAACATAAAGCACAGAAGGAGGCCATTTGGCCCATCGTGCCTGTGCCGGCTCTTTGAAAGCACTATCCAATTAGTCCCACTCCCCTGCTCTTTCCCCATAGCCCTGCAAATTTCTCCTTTTCAAGTATATCTATAATTCCCTTTTGAAAGTCACTACTGAATCTGCTTCCATCACCTTATCAGGTAGTGCTTTACAGGTCATTCTATTTCTTCACTTGTGTTTTTTTCCTCCCCTGACCCTCTGAGTCAGAAAGTTGTGGGTTCAAGTCCCACGCCAGGGACTTGCGCACATACAGCAAGGCTGACACTCCAGTGCAGTCCTGAGGGAGTGCTGCACTGTCGGGGGTGCCGTCTTTTGGATGAGACGTTAAACCGAGGCCCCGTCTACTCTCTCAGGTGGACGTAAAAGATCCCATGGCACTATTTCAAAGAAGAACAAGGGAGTTATCCCTGGTATCCTGGTCAATATTTCTCCCTCAACCAACATAACAAAAACAGATTATCTGGTCATTTTCACATTGCTGTTTGTGGGAGCTTGCTGTGCACAAATTGGCTGCTGGTTTCCCACATTACAACAGTGACTACACTTCTAAAAGTACTTCATTGGCTGTAAAGCGCTTTGGGACGTCTGGTGGTCGTGAAAGGCGCTATATAAATGCAAGTCTTTCTTTTTTTTAAATGTTGTTCCTCCGTGATTTCTTCCAGTTGCTTAATGGTGTATCCACCCGAAACCTTAACTCCTCTATTCTGGCCACAGACGCTGACCGTTTAAGATGGAAATCACCTGACTTTGCGTTAGCGCGATGTGGAAATAGTTCACCTAACGGGTTGCTCCAGGCTGCAGAATTACGAAATCTACCCTGTTGAACGAAAAGGGGAACATTAACTGCTGGTTGGGAGTTGTCCTGCAGTGTAAAATTTCTAAAAACTACTTTTACGAACGGTACCTTTCTGACCTTCCGCTTCACTTCAATTGCTCGAGTCGATTTCTTAAAGTTGGGACACAATTTCCTGGAATATCCGCACCGATCGCTGTTGTATTTCAGCACTCCTCAATCTGCTGTCATTTACTTGGCATATTCGGAACTATTCTGAAAATAATCGACTGATCCCATTGGACCCAAGTGACTTTTGCGAGTCATCAAAAAACTTATTGCACTTCAATAATTTCCTTACATTTAATATTTAACCTGGAACAGAGATACATAAAGTACACAGACCGCTGTACCAAGGATCCTGCGATGCTTGGTGTTTCTGTTCAGCACACACTCTGCTGCTGTGTCCTCAGCAAAGTCCGAAACCTGACTGGCTGCTGATTTTCTCCAAGAGACGTGGCACCCGGGGACCCGCCTCGATGGACTCGTAACCTATGGCAACTAACCCTTCATCTGCTGTACAAGCAACTATTCAGAGCGCAGAGAAACGCCTGGACTTAAGCATATTGAAACGAGCTTTGAAAGCTGGTTTTGGATCTCTCCCCGTAAAATTATTCTTCCCTGTGAAAGTATCGGTTGGTTTGATGCACAGCGATACCTCGGCGCCTTCTCCGAGAATGATACAGCACAGAAGGAGGCCATTCGACCCATCCTGCCTGTGCCCAGCCATCCAATTAGTCCCACTTCCCTGCTCTTTCCCTAGAGCCCTGCATTTTTTTCCATTTCAAGTATTTATCCAATTCTCTTTTGAAAGTTACTACTGAATCTATTTCCACCAGCCTTTCAGGCAGTGCATTCCAGATCAGAACTTAGAGTAAAAAATTCTCATCTCTTTTTTTTGCCTTTTTTTACCTTAATAATCTATGTCCTCTACCAGTGGAAACGGTTTCTTATTTACTCTATCAAAGCCCTTCATGATATTGAGCACCTCTATTAAATCTCCCCTTAAGCTTCTCTGCTCTAAGGAGAATAATCCCAGCTTCTCCAGTCTCTCCACATAACTGAAGTTCCTCATCCCTGGAACCATTCTAGTAAATCTCCTCTGCACCCTCTCCAAGGCCTGGATATCCTTCCTAAAGTGTGGTGCCCACACATTGCATTACTCCTAAAACCCTACTGCTTCCATTCCATCATTGGTGGTCATTCTTTGAGCAACTACACCGTGCCCCTGAAGCCCCCTCCCTATAGCCCTTTACACTGCCTCTTCGGCTTTCAAAAACGTATTTTAAAACTCCTTTCTTTCAACTGCTTTTACCCTCTCCTATTTCAGTTTTCCTTTCCTGTCCAAATTTTCCCTCTGCCCTGCCAAGCAGGCCGAGAGGTTTTTCTTTACATGAGGATCATATGTTATTGTCAATGGCATTCCCTTGTCTTCCTGTGCCAGGGCAGAGGGCAAGCAATCTTTTGCTGTGGTCAGTTAGTTGTCTGAGTAACTCATCACCATGCTTGCGTTTCTCTTTTCCCTCTCTGTAGGGCTGCCCTACTTATCTAAGTCAAGTGAACTTGGGCACAGGTTGGCAAGTGTTTAGGCTCTAGGAACCCTAACTGTGTTTACAGCACTGCTAGAGTTTAACCAGCTAAAAGTGTGCAGCTTAATAGCACAAAGCACAAGTAGGCTTCCTGATGCTTGTGCAGTTAATATCAGCCTACTGATTAAGGCTTTGGTTTATAGGCTCATTTGTAGCTGAGTGGGAACAATAGTAGGTCCAGAGGCAAGTCTACCTCTCTGTCCCATTAATGAGCACCCTGCGCACTGCCTAGCTCAGATATCAGACTACCAAGTTTGCCGCGGAGGGTTGGCTTAGTTCTAAGCCTTCATCACAAAGGGTGTCATTTTGGTATCTATTCAACCGCAAAGATGCCCTGCTTACCTCTTTCCTATGGAGATTAGTCAGTAATTGGTTATTGGTCAACTAACCAACCTGTTTAGATAGCTACCAATCATTAGGAACTCCCTTCATAATTGCATAGCAAGCATCACGACTCATCCTCTTTCCGAGTACAACATGGAAACATTATTACCCAATTGTCACATTTCTAACTGGTCAAACCACAATTTGTCGTTTGGCCAGTTAGAAATGTGACAAAAATTTTTGTCTTTAGTTTAGATAATTAACATAAATGTGAATTTAAAAAGGGAATTTCAGCCAACTGTGTTTCCTGTAAGGCATGTGCGATGCCCTCTTGTTCTGTGACAACATTAGTTTGTAAATGATCAAAACAAATAGGTAGCTGCATGTAATCAGACCTAGTCATCATATTCAATGAGAAACGTCTGTTCCTAAAGGGTTTTCTTTGTTGTTTCAATCCATTTCTACACACAATATAGTATGCTTTCATCAATGGGACTGCTCCATATCAGTACTCTGTAAATTCATCTTGGTTATAAATGTATCAAGAAGTAATTTCCCCTATTATTATGTATTGACAACCAGCCTAACTGGGAAGGTATGAACACAACTGAGAAGAGATTTGTTTCCTGAATCATTAACACATTATTTGCTGTCATATACGTCTGTTCAGACACTGGGGGGAATTTTTCGGGAGGTCAGCGGGCACGATCGGTGGCGGGTTGAGTGGGAATTTTTTTTTGACAGCGCTGCGGAACCCACTGTCAAGCCGCCTCCATGTTAGTCTCCTAGATGTCGGGTCTGTCAGCGTTGAACAGACCCAACACTAAGTAGTGGGGGAGGCAATTTAGATCATTAAGAGATTGTTAAGAGGCACTTAAATACTATTTTAAGTTTACCTTTCAATTTTACGAGTTCCCCCGAGAGTTATACGCTGCTCGGGGATCACGTCAGCTCAGCAGGTCGTGAGTGGATTCAGCATTGAATTATATGATTACTTGACAGCTGCAAAAAGTGGTATAAAAGCTCCCATCTCACAGCAGTTCACTTTCCAAGCTCAGAAACTGTTGCTTACTGCATTTGGAAGACAGATTGAGCTTTAT
The DNA here is from genome assembly GCF_052327205.1 of Somniosus microcephalus. Lineage (NCBI taxonomy): Eukaryota > Metazoa > Chordata > Chondrichthyes > Squaliformes > Somniosidae > Somniosus > Somniosus microcephalus. Next base: position 276,687,316 of record NC_140989.1, on the reverse strand, counting down.
GCAGCTTGCAAGTGTTTGGAGCCAATTCTCAATCGAGTGCCACCTCATTGGAACAACCACTCTGACCATTGACAGATTTGCTTCTGTCATCTCAACTTCACCTGCCATCTATTACATCAGCATCGGTGCACTTGAAACTATCTCACCTTGGTCCTCAGAATCCCACCACGATCAGCCCCAACACCAGCAGCACCAACAACAACACCAACTTTCTCTGCAATCAACTGATGCTGCACAGGACACAAGCACCCGACCACATTGCTGCCCGGGAGGCCAGGGATGGCCTCACCATGGCCAGATTTACTTCTCTTGACGCTGTACACCCTGGCTGCCTCATGATGCGCCGGGTTGGCACCACCCCACACCTACACCATAAAGCCTACACCCTACAATGCTCAAGCCATTCCTTTCACACTCACCATTGCGGGGGGTACCGTTATGTCTCACCATTCACTGCAACTCACTAAGCCACTTCCAAAGGTGCACACAAATCTGTCCAAGAACACAAAGTGTTGAAAATAAAGGTTTCAATGTTTGACACCACATTAACAGAAACTTCACATGAACATTGGCTAAAACATCCAAGTGCCTACGCTTGTGTGTTGTTACTTGGTATGATTGCACTAGGATGAGGGTGAGTGTGAGGGGTGGCTAGTGAGATGGGGAAGTGATAATGTAGATAGAGAGGGATGGGTGGAGGTGCAAGATAAGTTGGTGTGAGTAAGGATGTGCAGTAGGGTAGGGAAGGCAGAGTGATGAGGATGTGATGTGGCACAGCAGGATGAGGTTGAGTGTGGCTTTGCAGTGACATTTTGTGATCTACTGAGATCATTGAAAGGTTTGCACCACTGCAGCCAGATCCTCCTAATGACATCCTTGCTTATGTCCTCCTGTGGATTGTGCAGCCAGGCTGCGTTGATCTCCTGGGGAGGTCTCTTCCGCCCATGGGAAAGGAAGAGGACCTCCCCGCGTGCTGTGATTCCCTCCATAAGCATATGGAGGGAGTCATGGGAGAGCCTGAGTGCAGCTGTGCACCTTTGTGCAGTGCTTGTCAGTGTTTGCAGCACCTCAATGCTGTAGAACACTGACAGCACAACTGTCAAAATCAATTTGCGCATGGTCCCTTTAAAGCAACTGGCTGATGACGCATCATCAAATGATGTCATCAGACCCGCTTCCTTCAATTGGCTGGGAAACGCGCTGGGCGGGCTTAACAAGCCCAATCAATGCAAGATCACTCTACAGAGTGGGCTGGAGCCAGCAGCGGAGCCGCAGCCTGCCACCGACACCGGCCCCACCGGACCTGCCTCGGTAGGCAAAATCGCGGCCTGAGTCCTTCTTTGACATTTGTCCTTATCAAACATCCGATTTTACATCAAAGGAAGGAAACGCTTGTAATCCAGAGATCCTATTGGGGTCTTCAGGTTTTTTACATGATATGGGCTTTGTGCAGAATCATCTTGGTTTTTTAAATTCGCTTATGGGATGTGGGCATCGCTGGCAAGGCCAGCATTTATTGCCCATCCCCAGCTGCCCTTGAGAAGGTGGTGGTGAGCCGCTGCCTTGAACCGCTGCTGTCCGTGTGGTGAAGGTACTCCCACAGTGCTGTTAGGTAGGGAATTCCAGGATTTTGACCCAGCGACGATGAAGGATCAGCAATATATTTCCAAGTCAGAATGGTATGTGACTTGGAGGGGAACTTGGAGGTGGTGGTGTTCGCATGTGCCTTCTGCCCTAGGTGGAATAGGTCGTGGGCTTGGGAGGTGCTGCTGAAGAAGCCTTGGCAAGTTGCTGTAGTGCATCTTGTAGATGGTACACACTGCAGCCATGGTATGCCAGTGGTGGAGGGAGTGAATGTTTAAGGTGGTGAATGGGGTGCCTATCAAATGGGCTGCTTTGTCCTGGATGGTGTCGAGCTTCTTGAGTGTTGTTGGAGCTGCACTCATCCAGGCAAGTGGAGAGTATTCCATCACACTCCTTACTTGTGCCTTGTAGATGGTGGAAAGGCTTTGGGGAGTCAGGAGGTGAGACACTCGCCACAGAATACCTAGCCTCTGACCTGCTTTTTTTGCCACAGTATTTATGTGGCTGGTCCAGTTAAGGGTCTGGTTAATGGTGACCCCCAGGATGTTGATGGTGGGGGGATTCGGCAATGGTAATGCTGTTGAATGTCACGGGGCGGTGCTTAGATTCTCACTTGTTGAAGGTTGTCATTGCCTGGCACTTCTGTGGTGCAAATGTTACCTGCCACTTATCAGCCCAAGCCTGAATGTCGTCCAGATCTTGTTGCATGCGGGCATGGAATGCTTCATTATTTGCGGAGTTGTGAATGGTGCTGAACACTGTGCAGTCATCAGCGAATATCCCCATTTTTGACCTTATGTTGGAGGGAAGGTCATTGACAAAGCAGCTGAAGATGGTTGGACCTAGGACACTGCCCTGAGGAACTCCTGCAGTGATGTCCTGGGGCTGTGGTGATTGACCTTCAACCACCAATACCATCTTCCTTTGTGCTAGGTATGACTCCAGCCAGTGGAGCATTTTACCCCTGATTCCTATTGACTTCAGTTTTACTAAGGCTCCTTGATGCCACACTCGGTCAAATGCTGCCTTGATGTCAAGGGCAGTCACTCTCACCTCCCCTGTGGAATTCAGCTCCTTTGTCCATGTTTGGACCAAGGCTGTAATGAGGTTGGGAGCTGAGTGGTCCTGGCAGAACCCAAACTGGGCATCAGTGAGCAGGATATTGGTGAGTAAGTGCTGTTTGATAGCACTGTTGCTGACACCTTCCATCACTTTGCTGATGATTGAGAGTAGACGGATGGGGCGATAATTGGCCAGGTTGGATTTGTCCTGCTTTTTGTGGACAGGACATACCTGGGCAGTTTTCCACATTGTCGGATAGATGCCAGTGTTGTAGCTGTACTGGAACAGCTTGGTTAGATGCGCGGCTAGTTCTGGAGCACAAGTCTTCAGTATGATAGCCGGGATGCTGTCAGGGCCTATAGCCTTTGCTGTATCCAGTGTGCTCAGCCATTTCTTGATATCACATAGAGTGAATCGAATTGGCTGAAGACTGGTTTCTGTGATGGTGGGGACCTCGGGAGTAGGCTGATATGGATCATTCACTCAGCACTTCTGACTGAAGATAGTTGCAATCGCTTCAGCCTTGTCTTTTGCACTCACGTGCTGGGCTCCACCATCATGGAGGATGGGGATATTCATGGAGCCTCCTCCTCCCATTAGTTGTTTAATAGTCCACCACCATTCACGACTGGATATGGCAGGATTGCAGAGCTTTGATCTGATCCGTTGATTGTGGGATTACTTAGCCCTGTCTATAGCATGCTGCTTCTGCTTTTTAGCATGCATGTAGTCCTGTGTTGCAGCTTCCTCAGGTTGGCACTTCATTTTTACGTACGCCTGGAGCTGCTCCTGGCATGCTCTTCTACACTCCTTATTGAACCAGGCTGGTCCCCTGGCTTGGTGGTAATGGTAGAGTGAGGGATATGCCGGGCCATGAGGTTACAGATTGTGGTGGAATACAATTCTGCAACTGCTGATGGCCCACAGCGCCTCATGGATGCCCAGTTTTGAGTTGCTAGATCTGTTCTGAATCTATCCCATTTACCCCGCGCCCACCTAGATCAGCTTTTGGAAATTTGGCATGGAACAGTTAATGGCCTTCGTCTCCACAATGACTGTGCGGTGGTCACTGCTACCAATGCTGTCATGGACAGATGCATCTGCGACAGGTAGATTGGTGAGGTCAAGGTCAAGTAGGTTTTTCCCTCACATTGGTTCTCTCACCACCTGTCGCAGGCCCAGACTGGCAGTCATGTCCTTCAGGATTCGGCCAGCTCAGTCAGTAATGGTGCTACCGAGCCCCTCTTAGTGATAGACATTGAAGTCCCCCACCCAGAGTACATTCTGTGCCCTTGCTACTCTCAGTGCTTCTTCCAAGTGGTGTTCAACATGGAGTACTGATTCATCAGCTGAGGGAGGGTGGTAGGTGGTAATCAGCAGAAGGTTTCCTTGCCTATGCTTGACCTGAAGCTATGAGACTTCATGGGGTCCGGAGTCAATGTTGAGGACTCCCAGGGCCACTCCTTCCACACTGTATACCACTGTACCACCACCCCTGGTGGGTCTATCCTGCCAGTGGGACAGGACATACCAAGGGATGGTGATGGAGGAGTTTTGGGACATTGGCTGAAAGGTATGATTCTGTGAGTATGACTATGTCAGGCTCTTGCTTAACTAGTCTGTGGGACCACGCTCCCAATTTTGGCACAAGTCCCCAGATGTTGGTGAGGAGGACTTTGCAGGGTCGACTGGGCTGGGTGTGCCGTTGCCATGTCCATAGCCGGTGCCGAGGTCGATGCCGGGTGGGCCATCCAGTTTCATTCTTATTATGTTTCCTAGTGGTTAGTTACAACTGAGTGACTTGCTAGGCCATTTCAGAGGGCAGTTAAGAGTCAACCACATTACTGTGGGTCTGGAGTCACATATAGGCCAGATCAGGTAAGGTCGGCAGATTTCCTTCCCTAAAGGACATTAGTGAACCAGATGGGTTTTTACGACAATCCAATAGTTTCATGGTCACCATTACTCATGCTAGCTTTTTATTCCAGATTTATTTAATTAACTAAATTTAAATTCCCCAGATATGAACTCGTGTCTCTGGATCATTAGCCCAGGCCTCTGGATTACTAGCCCAGTGACATTACCACTGTGTTACCATTCCCTCACTTCCCTGTCAGACAGTCTATAAGTGCTTGCTGAGAAGAGACTAAGAAATATCTTTCTGAAGAGGTATACTTACCCATTGTAGACAGTTTCTAATTCTATTGTATAAATATTGTGCTTTGTGTTTTCTATCTTGCTATATTCTTTTGCTTCAATATATTGTATCTGTAAATAAATCAGGCCAAGTACAGGTATGTTGTTTAGGGAGGGAATGCCATAGCTTGGGACTTAGACATCTGAAGGCAAGTCGGCAGTTGTTGATACTAATCTCGAAGGCCATTAACAGTTCCATATCCCGCCCCCACCTAGATCAGCTTTTGGAAATTTGACATGGAACAGTTAATGGCCTTCGAGATTAGTTTCAAGAACTGCCAACTTGCCTTGTAGCTGCCCAGCTGAGGCTGGACAATGGCTCATTGTTCCAGCGTACCATTATGGATTCTATCCATAAGAAGTGCCTTTATATGAGATCACAGAATGTCATAAGGTGCAGGGGAAATTAGTCATTTCTTTTTTTATCCGTTTTTATGGGATGTGGGTGTCGCTGGCAAGGCCAGCATTTGTTGCCCATCCCTAATTGCCCTTGAGAAGGTGGTGGTGAGCCGCTGCCTTGAACCGCTGCAGTCCATGTGGTGAAGGTACTCCCACAGTGCTGTTAGGGAGGGAGTTCCAGGATTTTGACCCAGCGATGATGAAGGATCGGCGATATGCTTCTAAGTCAGAATGATGTGTGACTTAGAGGGTAACTTGGAGGTGGTGGTGTTCCCATGCGTCTGCTGCCCTTGTCCTTCTAGGTGGAAGAGGTCGTGGGTTTGGGAGGTGCTGCGGAAGAAGCCTTGGCGAGTTGCTGTAGTGCATCTTGTAGATGGTACACACTGCAGTCACGGTACGCCAGTGGTGGAGGGAGTGAATGTTTAAGGTGGTGGATGGGGTGCCAATAAAGCGGGCTGCTTTGTCCTGGATGGTGTCGAGCTTCTTGAGTGTTGTTGGAGCTGCACTCATCCAGGCAAGTGGAGAGTATTCCATCACACTCCTTACTTGTGCCTTGTAGATGGTGGAAAGGCTTTGGGGAGTCAGGAGGTGAGACACTCGCCGCAGAATACCCAGCTTCTGACCTGCTCTTGTTGCCACAGTATTTATGTGGCTGGTCCAGTTAAGTTTCTGGTCAATGGTGACTCCAGGATGTTGATGGTGGGGGATTCAATGATGGTAATGCCATTGAATGTCATGGGGCCATGTTTAGACTATCGCTTGTTGGAGATAGTCATTGCCTGGCACTTCTGTGGCGCGAATGTTACCTGCCACTTATCAGCCCAAGCCTGAACGTTGTCCAGGTCTTGTTGCATGCGGGCATGGACTGCTTCATTATCTGAGAAGTTGTGAATGGCACTGAACACTGTGCAGTCATCAGCGAACATCCCCATTTCTGACCTTATGTTGGAGGGAAGCTCATTGATGAAGCAGCTGAAGATGGTTGGGCCTAGGACACTGTCATGTTCACAAGGCTTTTGCCCAGACAAAATTAGCTGAGCACACTTAAAATTCCACAGCAAGTAGTTCTTGGTCATTGATCAGAATCATTCCACTGGTGCCATTTGTCCATAAGCCATCATTGATGATCTTTATTTTTGTTCATCAGATCTCGGGTTATATGCTTTTCACTTTTTCATTGGGTTATAATTTTCTGTCAAAATAACAGTGAAGCTAATGGCGCTCACCGTTATTTATGGGAAAATGCTGCAGCAACTTCAGGCAAGGGAAGTTAAACGCAGAAATCCAAAAGTTGTTGTCCAAGCTTTGCAAAAACAGCATCTCGCTGTCTGGCTCACCATTGAAATGCACTGAATGGCATGAAGTTGCTGTATTTGCTCAGTAGATACGAACTAATGTTTCCCACATTACAACAGTGACGCCACTTCAAAAGTACTTCATTGGCTCTAAAGTGCTTTGAGACGTCAGGTGGTCGTGAACGGCGCTATATAAATGCAAGTCTTTCTTTCTTAAACTCACCACAGAAAGTTAAGCCATGGACATTTCAGTCTAAGTACCCTTAATGACATGTTAAGTATTAATTACTGCCAGTCAACTAGTCTGGTACTGAAAATTAACTATTATAAGTGTGGAGTCTCATTCCTTCTCTTTTTCATTGTTAAAGATTTTAAAAATGTCATTAATTTTTTTAAACTTTTCCTTTGTCTCTTTTTTTCTCTCTCAATTCAATCTTTCTTTCCCTCTCTCTATTTCTCTTTTTGTACCTGATTTGACATTTAATTTATCCACTCTAATTTACACTTCCTTCTCCGTCGTTATGCTGTTAATTTCACAATCCTTCAATCTGATTGCTTAAGGAGATCCACATTTACTTGCCCTGTTCACTCAGGTCCCAGGTGCCTGGTTTCCCTCACTGTGACAGTATCAACTCACACTTCAAAAAATGTAAAAACCTAAATGGGCGTGTCTAATTAATGGCAGACCCCATTAGATTCACTTCTTCAGTAAATTATGGCCCAATACCCTTCCAGTTGATGTTGCTTTGCAAAATCATGAAGTTGATTTTCTGCAGTGTATCCTGCTCTGCTCTGCCCTGCCCAACCTATTGGCCAAGCTCATTCAATCAAAAACCAATTAAATTGGGAACATTCCATCTCCTGTGACTCACAATATATTACAATCAGAGAAAGAGATATGTGACTTTGGAAACACCTAGGCTTCAGGGTAGGGAGAAAAAAAAAACCTGACGTGAAATCTGGACTTGGATCTGTGCCTGTAAATTACTTTTTCTCTATGCAACCTCCAGTGTGTAAGGGGTTCCATTCCCTTCCTCCTTACAATGTTTCTTGGACCCCGGAATTACAAGAACAGAATACACGCGACACACAGGTTTTGGCTCAACTTTAAATTCATTAGTTTATTAAACCAACAAAACCACAGTACAAACCCCTTTTATGATTGATTTGACTGAAACTTAATCATTACCAACAAGTACAAACCCCTTTATGATTTGGCTGAAACCGCGCGGCTGGTTGTTACCGATGTTGATTGTAGGCCTGGATCCAAAGATGACCGATCTCCGTCCTTCTTCACCTGACTGCAGTGCCCATGCTTCGATGTTGTCCTTTCTTATAGTGTCCCAGTCCTGCTATCACACACACCCAGGCCTCAGGCGTAGATTCAGTTAACAGCCGGCTGGAATGCAGGGTCTTCGTATCTCGTTATCTTGTTCTTTCAATCTCCTGAGCTATGCAGAACTGCAAGGTCAGAGACAACTCCTTATCTCCTCCCCTGCTGTTTACACAGCAGAAAGATAATGGGGGAAAAAATTGTCACGCCCCCTTTGGGGCACTAACTTCGGCGCCCAAAAAAATGAGCGCGGCCGAAATTCACCGGAAGTGCCCCAAGAGGGAGGCGGGGTGTTACTGGAAGCACCCCGCCTCCTTCTTGGGGCGCTGCGAGTGAATATCGCACCCGCTGCGGTACTGCAGGCCTTCCTCCCCTTCTTAAAGGGGAGGGGCCTTGCGCAGTGTAACCCAGGGCTCAGCTGGGCCACCAGGGATCGGAGTGCCGGCAAAAGAGCCCGGCACTCAAGAGAAGTGCTGGGCTCACGGAGCGCAGCCGGCACTCCGCGGGGGGGGGCTGCAGAGGCGGCCAGGGACGGCAGCGGGGGCAGGTGCTGGAAGGCGGCCAGCAACAAAAATGGCCGCCCAGCACCTCCCCTTTAATTTGTGCCGCCCCGGCCGCAGATAGGCTCCCCTGACGGGGAGAGAGAGGGCAGAGCGCACAGGGCGCAGCTGTTGTTCAGGGGCCGAGCAGCATCGAAGAGAGGGAGAGAGAGATGCGCAGAAACCCGTGAGGCGCCGCCATTGCCACGAGGACTGCCGAGAGCGGCGTTGGCAGCAGCGCAGGAGAAGCACGTGAAACCTACAGGGCGCCGCCATTGCCACGAGAACCGCCGGGAGCGGCGTTGGCAGCAGCGGGGGAGGAAGGAAAGCGCGGGAGACGCCATTTTAAGCCATTGGGAGACGCCATTTTAAACCACACCCAAAATGCCGAAGAGTGGCAGTATCACCGCATTTGACAATGAAGTCGAAGATTGGACTACATATGTCGAACGAATAGAGGTGTACTGCAAGGCAAATGAGGTGTCAGATGACAAGAAAGCGTCGGTATTGTTAAATTTAATGGGTGCAAAGACGTATGGTTTATTACAAAATCTAGTAACCCCAATGAAGCCAATGGAAAAGAGTTTTGAAGACATAGTAACGATACTACAGGGACATTTAAACCCCACACCGCTGCTGATAGCAGAAAGATTCCAGTTTCACAAACGGAACCAGCATAAGGATGAAAGCAATGCTGATTATTTAACAGAACTGCGCAAACTATCAAAACACTTCCAGTTTGGAGCGGGACTGGCAGATACCTTAAGGGACAAGTTTGTGTGTGGGCTTCAAAGTGAAGGAACCCAGAAACGGCTTTTATCTGAAAAGGACCTTAATCTGAAAAAGGCTTTCAGCATTGCGGTATCATATGAAGCAGCAGCACGGGGCGCTGCAGAGATACAACAGAGACCGCAAGAATATGGCACAAACGAAATGTCATATGGAACAGAGAAGTGCTATCGCTGCGGCAGAACAACACACGACCAGAATGATTGCTGGTTCAAAGACAAAGTGTGCAGACAGTGTGGAAAAGTAGGACACATAGCACGAGTCTGCAGGTCGGGAAAGAAAACCAGCAATAAGAAACCGACCAAAGGAAAGTACAAGAAGGTACATAAGATGACGGAGAATAGTTCAGACGAACAAAAGAGTGATAACGACTCCGAAAGCAGGGAACTGAGTTGTCTGAAACTACATAATGACATCACAATGGAGGATCACCGAACCATTTGGGTCACTCTCAAGATAGCAGGAGTCCAGGTAAAGATGGAATTGGACACAGGATCAGCCCTAACAGTCATAAACCGACGGGACTATGAGCGGCTATTCTCACACATACCCTTGAGAGACACAAAAATTATTTTGAAGACGTACACGGAGCAAAAGGTCTATCCCAAAGGAAAAATAAGGGTGACCGTTATATATAACGGTAAGGAAACACCAAAACTAGACCTGTATGTATTGCAAGATGGTGGACCACCATTACTGGGATGTGAATGGATCCGGAAAATACAACTGGATTGGCATTCCATACAGGCACTGACTGTGGCTGACAAAAAGGATGACGACGTCACACCTGGGCGACTGTCAAAGATCCTAACTGACGCGAAAGAAGTGTTCCAGCAAGGACTCGGAACACTAAAAGGCATGACAGTGACGATTAAAATTGAAGAAAATGCAAGTCCAAAATTTTTAAGGCCAGACCGGTACCTTATGCGATCCGCCCAGCCGTCGAAGCAGAGCTGGAGAGTCTGGAACATTCAGGTGTACTGTCCAAGGTAGACTGGAGCGAGTGGGCTACACCCATCATCCCTGTGATGAAAAAGTTGTTGAGCAGCACGCCTGGGGAACCAAGGAAGGTTCGCATCTGTGGGGACTTTAAAGTAACAGTGAACCCGGTCCTTCACACCGTACAATATCCACTTCCGCGGATTGAAGATATTTTCACCTCGCTATCTGGAGGGAAACGCTTCACTAACATTGATCTGGCCCAGGCGTATCTGCAAACGGAGGTAGAAGAAGCATCAAAAAAAATCTCACAATCAACACCCATAAAGGTCTCTACCAATACAACCGGCTGGTATTCGGGGCAGCATCAGCTCCGGCTATTTGGCAGAGGGCAATGGAACAAGTCCTGCAAGGGATCCCAGGGACCCAGTGTTATTTGGACGACATCCTGGTCACGGGCAAAAATGACAGTGATCACCTTGCCAACCTGGAGCAGGTGCTCACTAGATTGCAGGAATATGAGCTCCGAGCTAACCGCCCCAAATGCGAGTTTTTTAGAAAACAGATCTCGTATTGTGGCCACGTTATCGATAAAGAGGGGTTACATAAGTCCCCAGAGAAGATTGAGGCAGTAGTCAAGGCTCCAGCACCAGAAAATGTGTCACAACTGAGGTCGTTCCTCGGGCTGGTAAACTACTACCATAAGTTCTTGCCAAATTTGTCTACAATACTACACCCACTGAACACCCTACTGCAAACTGGGGTGCCATGGAAGTGGAGTGACGAATGTAGACGAGCTTTCCAGAAGAGCAAAACACTAATCACATCGAAAGAGGTATTGGCCCATTACAACCCAGCATTACCAATTCGGTTGGCATGTGATGCGTCACCCTACGGCATTGGAGCGGTGCTGTCGCACAAATTCCCGGACGGCTCAGAGAGGCCAATAGCCTTTGCGTCACGATCACTAACCTCAGCCGAGCGTAACTACGCCCAGATTGACAGGGAGGCCCTCAGCCTAGTGTGGGGAGTGAAAAAGTTCAATCACTATCTGCACGGGCAGAAATTCACCTTGCTGACTGATCACCAGCCTCTTGTCTCCATTTTTAATCCGAAGAAGGGCGTTCCGGTGATGACTGCGCAACGACTACAAAGATGGTCACTTTTTCTAGGGGCGCACCACTATGAGATTGAATATTAGGGCACGAAACAGCATGGAAATGCTGATGGGCTATCACGCCTGCCACTGCCTACTGCGGAGGAAGCACCAGCAGTGGATCCTGTCGATATATACCATTCGACTATAGTTGAATACCTACCGCTAACTAACGCTTGTATCGAAAAGGAAACCCGAAATGACCCGACACTGTCTCGGGTATATGATTTGACGGTGAAGGGATGGCCAGCACATGGCGACTCACTGTTGCCAGCATTCTCGACAAGGAGAGAACAGCTGTCAGTGTGCCGGGGGACCTTGATGTGTGGATCCCGAGTGGTAATTCCACCCAAGTTAAGGGATAGATTGCTCAATGGGCTTCATGAGGGTCATCTGGGAGGGGTAAAAATGAAAAGCCTAGCCAGGGCTTGTGTGTGGTGGCCAGGAATCGATAAACAAATCGAGGACCTGACCAAGAGCTGCTCAGGATGCCAGAAAGTCCAAAATGCACCACCACAGGCCCCTCTACACCCATGGGAGTGGCCCTCACCTCCATGGCAACGGGTGCATATTGATTTTGCTGGTCCATTCATGGACTCAATGTTTTTAATAGCCGTGGATGCGCACTCGAAATGGCCTGAGGTCATCAAAATGTCCTCCACCACCACGGAGAAAACTATTGCAGTCCTACGGACCATTTTTGCCAGGAATGGCTTGCCAGAACAGATTTGCTCCGACAACGGACCACAGTTGTGTCCGAAGAGTTCCGGAGGTTCTTGAAAAAGAATGGGGTAAGGCATTACACATCCGCCCCGTATCATCCAGCCACAAATGGATTGGCTGAGAGGTTCGTACAAACCTTTAAGAAGGCAATAAAGGCTATGTACAATGACAACATTCCGCTGCAGCACAAGGTGGACAATTTCCTGTTCGCCTACTGGAATGTGACACATGCAGTCAGCAACCAGGCCCCAGCCATGATGTTCTTTAACCGAAGGTTAAGATCTCGCCTGGATTTGCTCGGACCAAACGTACGAAGAGATGTTGAGAGTAAGCAATTCCAGCACACCCATGAGAAGCCAACAAGGAGCTTCAATGTAGGGCAACCAGTCTTGGCCCGCGACTACCGAACAGAAAAATGGCAGCCAGGAACGATATGCACACGGCAGGGCCCACTAATGTACACAGTGGACGTTGGGGAGAGCATCGTGAGACGCCATGCTGACCAGATCCTAGAGTCACAGGAAGTCAACCCCATGCCTCGCCCATACGTACCTGGTGATGAACCCGACGTACAGGTCGCATCTACCCCAGAAACAGTAGCATCGGAAGCTGATGAACCAACCGACGACAGGGGGCCAGAATCGCCTCCGCACCAAGAGCAAGACACTCGGGAAAGGCCCTCGGAGTCCACATCATGGAAGACCTCTCCTGGTCCCTCAATACCTCCTCTCTGGTGAAGAAGGCCCAGCAGCGCCTATATTTCCTAAGGAGGCTGAAGGGATGTAACCTGTCACCCCTGATCCTCTCTAACTTTTACTGCTCCACAATAGAGAGCATCCTGACGAACTGTATCACAGTATGGTATGGCAGCTGTAGCTACTATGACCGGAAAGCCCTGCAGTGGGTAGTCAAAACTGCCCAACGCATTACCGGCACCCGGCTACCGACCATAGAGCACATATACCAGAAACGCTGTTTACGGAGGTCACGGTCCATCATCAAAGACCCTACCCACCCCAGCCACAGTCTGTTCGCCCTCCTGCCATCTGGGAGACGCTACAGATGCATTCGCACCCGTACGACCAGATTTAGGAACAGCTTCTTTCCCAGGGCTGTCATCCTACTGAACTCCACAAATAAACTCTAAAGCCTGCACATCTGCCAATGCACTTTATTATGGTTATGTTTATGTTAATGTATTACAAGCCAAATGTATGTTGAATGTTTAAATGTCTTAATCTAAATGTACACTCTCGGGAGCCGCAAGCCTACATTTCGTTGTAATACACTTGTGCACTAACAATGACAATAAAGTTGATTATGATTATGATTATGAGGGATCAGGAAGCCTCCCCAAAGACTGAATATATAAATAGACTATTTTCAGCTAATGTTGCATGTTAAAAGTGTTAATTGTAATTAGTTTTATATTTAATTGTTAAGTGAGTGTTATGGTACTGTTAATCTAAAAGGGGAGGAATTGTAATGTATATACCTTTAAGGGGGGAACTACTTTTTACAGCTCATGTATACTGTAGTACCGGCAGTGACCACACCTGTATATAGCACTGAGTAGTAATCTGTACAGTCAGTTCCACTGTGAGCCACGTTGAGTAAACACCTGTTGTACCGTTTCTCCTGCAGTCTGTGTCTTATTATACCCAGACACAACATTGTCGAGTTGTTAATGTTCTCCAAACCGATCATGAATCAGGGTTTCAGGTAACTCATTCTCTCTGTACATTGAAGTTAACTGTTTCATGTACTTCAAGTGGCGAGAGCAGGCAACTTTCTTAGTCCAAGTACTAGGAAGAGTGTCAGTGGCTTGGGCTTGGGCTTGGGCATGGGTTTGCAGGAGCTGTCGGGGCTTTTGTATGGTGGCTGAATCTAGGAAGCAATTTTGGCTTGTGATGAAAGTGAGTGTATGCACCAACACCCTATGCAATGGTGCTGTAGGTTAGATTTTGCATTTTAAAAGTATATGGCCAGAATTTTTGGGGGTCCGTGTGGGTGCGATCGGAAGCGGGTCGGGTGGGAAATTTGAAAAAGTCAGAGCGGGTCGGGAGCCTGCTGTCATCCTGCCCCCGCGCACCTTTCACTCGTGTGTGGCAGCGACCCGAACGGCAGAGGTGGGCGACCTAATTGAAATCGTTATCAGCTTGTTGTTAGACACTTAAGTGCCTTTTCCCCCCTACCTTTCAAACTTTCCTGCATGCCCACGGGATTCACACAGCTCGGCAATGTCTGTTAACCTGAGGCGGGAGTTGAGTGGCCATTAATCCAGCTGATTACTTGACAGCATCAAATGTACTATAAAAGCACTGACCACACAGTTGATCACTTTCCTCAGGCAGAAGCTGTTGCTGACTACATTGCCAGCACAGATTTAGCTTTCTACAGGATGCAAGTGTTTCCAGCAAATTCTCCATCCAGTGTCACCTCTTTAGAAGAACCCCTCTCACCATTGACAGATTGCATCTGTCATCTTTACTTCACCTACCATCTATTCCATCAGCATGGGTGCCATTTATACTGTCTCACCTTGGTCCTCAGCATCTGACCATGATGAGCTTCAGCACCAGGCACACCAGCAGCACCAACAACAACACCACCAACCTACTCCGCAGCCACCTGATGCTGCACAGGACAGAGGGCATCAGCACCTGAGCACATTGCTGCCCGGGAGGCCAGGGGTGGCCTCATCATGGCCAGATTTACTTAACTTTATGCTGTACACCCATATGGCTGCCACATGATGCATCAGGTTGGCACCACCCCACAGCAACAACATAAACCATCCCCACAATGACCAAGCCATTCCTTTCACACTGACCACCATTGGTGGAGGTACAGTTATGTCTCATCCTTCACTGCAACTCACTAAGCCACTTCCAAAGGTGCACACAAATTTCTCCAAGGCCAGAAAGTGGTGAAAATAAAGATTTTTATACTTGAGATCACATTAACAGAAACTTGACATTAACATTGAATAAAACACCCAAGTGGCTACCCTTGTGAATCTACTTGTGTGTCGTCATTCTCTTACGCGTGCATCTACAAGGTGCTACCCCTATGACCTCAGCAGAGGTAGAGGCAGCCTGCTCAGTTCTCTGCTGCAACTGCTTAGACACTCTTGGCGGACGTCCTCTGGGTTTTGGAGCCTCTGATGGCCCCGCCAAACTCTGCTCCTCCTGCAACTGTGCAGGGGCAGACTCAGCCATCGCGATCTGAGGAGGCATCTGGGGCTCTGACTGAGGGGGTGGCAACGGGGGAGAAGTGTGAGCACTTTGAAAGGAGCCCACACTTCCACGTCCCCTCTCACCATCATCCCTCTCATGGGCCACCCATACTTCCCTGCTAGCAAGGAGCTGGAGAGCACCTTGTTGCACATCAGTGGGGCCATGAGGACCCACATCTATGCTGACATCCCTCCTGGAGAGGAGGCCTATGAGACTCTGCCATCTATTCTCCATAGATAGCATATGCTCATCTGAGTGGCACATCAGCTGCTCCACGCAGATGGCCATCCTTTCCATGGAAGAGCCTACAGTTGCCATCACCTGCGACACGGTGGTGCTTATGCTGGAGATGGACTCGTCCATTCTCTGCACACTTGCAGACATCATGGTTGCAAAACCTGTCAGAGACTCCTGCGCTTCTTGCTGCACCACTAGGATCGCCCTCTTTCTAGATGGCCCCCGAGGCTCAGCGTCTGCTTGCAGTTGAGCAGAGCTGGGAGTGTCCTGCGCCCTCCGGCGAGGAGTCTCCACTGCTGTCCCTGTCGCCACTATCTGCTCTTGCTCACTTGTGAGTTGTGAGACACCAGGTGACAACACTACTCTATCTCGCGTGGGACCCACCGCGGTGTAAGTATCTGCACTGGTGCTGGGGACACCCACAGAGGCTGGAGGCTCCTTGTAATGATCAATAACATGTCATTCTATAGTGGACACTAGGTGGAGCCGTAGAGCTGTGTAGAGCGGTATATAGCTGTATGTATAAGACTACACTACCCAGCTGTATGTATATTAAGACTACATTACCCATGAGGCACTAGGCTACCCACAAGGCAACAGTCAAGATGGAAGCCTCTACAGATACTGTACCTAGTCCACATGTGCTCAATAAAAGTGTCTAGCAAAAGCTAGCTGTGTTCATAATAAGAATGTCTATTTATTAATGAACATAAGATGGTACCAGGATGGTGAAGATCTGCTGAAAATTGTGAAAAGCGACATGGAGAATTTGAAGCCACCAGAGCGTTTGAAACTCACAGGAAATATCAACTACAATTGGCAGACTCTTAAACAACAATTCGAACTCTACATTGCAGCCATCGGATTCGGTACGAAGCCAGATGCAAGGAAGATAGCGTTGCTGCTTACGGTTGCAGGCCCACAGGCGATAGAGGTATTTAATACATTTGTATTTAATCCAGAGGAGAACAGAGAAAAATTAGAAGATGTGCTACAAAAATTTGATGCACATTGCTCTCCCAAAAAGAATGAGACCTATGAAAGATACATGTTCTGTTCAAGGACACAGCAGCAAAATGAGACTTTTGATAGCTTTATAACTGATCTGAAACTGAAAGCACAGACATGTAATTTCTCTGAGCTGAAATCATCCATGATTCGTGACCAGATTGTGTTTGGTATTCATGATAAAAAAGTCAGGGAACGTCTGTTGAGAGAAACCGAACTAAATTTGGAAAATGCAGTGAAAATATGCCAAGCCAGCGAGCTAGCTCAAAAGCACGCGAAGACTTTCAGTGAAATCAATAATGATGCGATTGATAAGAGTGGATAAACCTCAAAACAGTGCTGACAACCACACCTGTACTCACCTTCTTTGACCCAACAAAAAGAATCAAAAAGTGTCAACGGATGCATCAAAAGATGGCCTAGGTGCGGTCTTGCTACAAGCAGAGGGTGAAGATTGGAAGCCTGTTGCCTATGCCTCCAGATCTATGACTGATACTGAGTGTCGATACGCCCAGATTGAAAAGGAATGTCTAGGCTTGGTAGCTGGACTAGAAAAGTTTCATGGCTACATATATGGACTTCCCACCTTCACAGTTGAGACAGACCACAGCCCTCTGGTTGCCATCATAAAAAAAAACCTGAATGAGATGTTTCCAAGGATTCAACGACTCATGATGAAGCTGCAAAGATATGACTTTGAACTGATCTACACACCAGGCAAATACATAGTGTTAGCAGATGCACTATCCCGAGCACCCACAATGAGTCATGTGAGCTCTACTGAAGAAGACGTGGATGTTCATGTGAGTATGGTCACTGCTGCGCTGCCCGTGTCAGACACAAAATCAAAGCAAATAGCAGAAGAAACGGTAAAAGATACAGTATTACAAACAGTAATAGAGAACATTCATCATGGTTGGCCAAAAGGTTCCTGTCCAAAATATTTTCACATAAGGTCAGAATTGAGTGTCGCAAGTGGACTATTACTAAAACAGAACAGAATAGTCATTCCACAGGCTCTACGTCAAGACATGCTCAAAAGGATTCATGAGGGACACCTCGGAATTGAAAAATGCAAAAGGAGGGCAAGAGACACTGTTTATTGACCTGGCATAAATAAGGACATTGAGAACATGATAGGCAAATGTGAGACATGTCAGAAACACTAAAACAAACAAGCAAAGGGACCAATGATAGTAGCTGACATACCAACAGCACCATGGCAAAAGGTTGGTATGGACCCTTTTCATTTAAATGGTAAAGACTATCTAATAGTGATTGACTACTATTCTAACTATCCTGAGATGGCGCTGCTCTCAAGCACCACAGCAAGCAGTGTCATAATGCATGTGAAATCCATCTTCGCCAGACATGGAATTCCCAGGATTGCCATTAGCGACAATGGTCCGTGCTTCAACTGTAAGGAGTGGCAACAGTTTGCAGCACATTATGACTTTCAGCACATCACATCCAGTCCTTTGTATGCTCAGTCAAATGGTAAGGCAGAGAAAGGTGTTCAAGTTCTCAAGCAGCTACTGAAGAAAGCGACAGAAAGCAAGTCTGATCCTTATCTCGCCCTGCTGAGCTACCGAGCCTCACCTTTAGACTGTGGTTCTTCACCTGCTGAACTACTAATGGGTCGCAAGTTGTGCACCACGCTACCCTGCTGTGCAAAAGAACAGCAAAGTGAGGAACTGAGACAGAGACTTCAACTGTTAAAGCTGAAACAGAAATCATACTATGACAAGTCATCCAAAACTCTAAAACCATTGACAAGGGATGATGTTGTCAGGATTGAGGATCCAGATGCATGGAACAGGAAAGCTACAGTTCTTGAGGAAGTAGGACCAAGGTCATACACTGTTAGAACTGAGGAAGGACAGATTCTCAGGAGGAACCGCCGTTCTCTCCTAAAAACACAAGAGACTATTCAAGAGCAGATTGATGACAATGCCGCAACTGCATCTTGTCATTCACTGCCAGAACAATCTCATGAAGACACATCAGACTTACCCGTGTTGAGAAGATCCACACGTGAAGTAAAAAAGCCTGATAGACTTAATCTTTGAGTACAATGTAAAACTTTGAAAATGTGTTGACTGTTTTGAAAATGTTTATGTTTATAGAGCACTAACAAAAGTGTTACTGATATTATCTTTATTGTTTTCTTGAAAGTTGATTGATATTGATTTTGTTAAACCTCAAAGAAAGGAGGATGTAATGATCAATAACATGTCATTCTATAGTGGACACTAGGTGGAGCCGTAGAGCTGTGTATAGCTGTATGTATAAGACTACACTACCCAGCTGTATGTATATTAAGACTACATTACCCATGAGGCACTAGGCTACCCACAAGGCAACAGTCAAGATGGAAGCCTCTACAAATACTGTACCTAGTCCACATGTGCTCAATAAAAGTGTCTAGCAAAAGCTAGCTGTGTTCATAATAAGAATGTCTATTTATTAATGAACATAAGACTCCTCTGAGGAGTTGTCTTCCTCTTCCTCCTGTACAGGGTTGGGGGGTACGGAGGGTGGGTGGCAGCTCTTGATGGACCTGTGGGAGACTAAAGAGATGAGTTAGATACGTCATATGAATAATGGGTACAGATACCATTATGCACATGATGACCATTCAGTGGCTGATGACATCAGTCCCAATATGATTTGTAGCTGTAGCTGTTAGATATGTAATTTTGTCACGTAGCTGTTAGATATGTAATTTTGTCACCAGGTTGCCCCCTCTCTTCGTCTCCCACCTCGAGTTGCTCGGCAAATCCCAATACTTTTAACGCAGCCTCCTCTGCTGTTGTGAGGATGGCAAATGTGAGAATTACACCTCCGGTTCTCTCCCTCTCCCTCCTATTGTGGGCTCTATTTTCCTGCAAGGAGGGAATGAAGAGAAGGTTGAGTGAGAGTGATGGAATGAGTGTAAGGAATGGACAGGTTAGATCTTTGGAGGGAGACTATGATGGAGTGGGATGGCAATACCAAATGGTCTCCTTGTGTGTTGTTAATTGGTATGATTGCATTAGGACACATATTTAATAATTCATTAGAAAAATGTGTAGTGCCAGAGGACTGGTGGATAGCTAACATAATAATACCTATACTTAAGAAGGGAGATAGATCATGTCCAGGGAATTATAGACCAGTCAGCTTAACATTGGTGTTAGGAAAAATAATGGAATCCCTACTAAAGGAGAAAATAGAAGGACATCTAGAAACCAAAAATATAATAATGAATAGTCAGCATGGATTTCAAAAGGGAAAGTCTTGTTTGATCAACCTCATTGAATTTTTTGGAGGTAACAGAGAGAATTGACAAGGGTAATGCAGTAGATGTAATTTATCTAGATTTTCAAAAGGCCTTCGATAAGGCAGAGTCAGGGGACAAGTAGCAGAATGGATAGCTGGCTGGCTTCAAGGTAGAAAGCAGAGAGTAGAGGTAAAAGGTAGCTATTCACAGAAGGTGGGTAGTGGTGTTCTACAAGGATCAGTGCTGGGACCACTGTTGTTCACAATTTATATTAATGATTTAGACTTTGGAATCAAAAACACAATTTCTAAATTTGCAGATGGCATGAAATTGGGGGGGGGGGGTGGTTAATACTGAGGAGGACTGCAGCAAATTACAGGAAGTCATTAATAAACTTGCAGAATGGGTATATAAATGGCAAATGAAATTCAACACAGATAAATAGGAGGTATTACATTTTGGAAGGAAGAATAGGGAGATCACTTATTACTTGGAGGGTGCGAGTCTGGGTGGGGTAGAGGAGCAAAGAGATCTCGGAGTCCAAATACACAAATCACTAAAAGTAGCGACACAGGTTCGCAAGGCCATAAAAAAAGCAAACCAGGTACTAGGGTTTATTTCTAGAGGGATAGAATTAAAAAGTAGTGAAGTTATGCTAAACTTGCATCAAACCTTGGTTAGACCACACTTAGAGTACTGCGTACAATTCTGGTCGCCATATTATAAAAAGGATAGAGAGGCACTGGAGAGGGTGTAGAGAAGATTTACAAGGATGATACCAGAAATGCGACAGTGTACCTATCAGGAAAGGATGAACAGGCTGGGTCTCTTTTCGCTTGAAAAAAGGCTGAGGGGTGACCTAATTGAGGTCTTTAAAATTATGAAAGGTTTTGATAGAGTAGATAGAGAGAGAATGTTTCCACTTGTGGGGAAGAGCATAACTAGAGGCCATCAATATAAGGTAGTGACTGCACACTCCTAGATGAACCTTCAAATGCAATGTGGCCATGGCAGATGTCGTCAGACCTGCACCATTTAATTGAGCTGGGTAATGTGCTGGGCGGGCTTAATAGGCCCCATTAACGCAAAGTCTGGAGCGAGATGGAAGCAGCAACAGGGTCACGACCCACCATGCCGACCGCCCACCTGACCCGCTCAGGTAAAGAAAATTCCAGCCTGTATGTTTGTACACAGAATTTTTAGAAAATCTTTTGACAATTCACAATTCTTTTGAGTATAGTAAAATTAGATTGATGTACAAAACAGACACACAATGAAATGTGTTGCTGAATGATGAATTATTTTAAGGTAAGTGATTTGATCACAGAAGAGCTCCCCCTCTCTTCACCACTATTGCCCTATGGGGGTACAGGTGGGTCGAATTGGAAACCACACCCCCCCCACCCTGTCTCTGCACCTGCTTAATATCTGTTACATTTCCAGCTTTTTCCAGTTCTGATGAAGGGTCCCAGACCTGAAACGTTAACTCTGTTTCTCTCTCCACGGATGCTGCCTGGCCTGCTGAGTATTTCCAGCATTTTCTGTTGTTATTTCAGATTTCCAGCATCCACAGTATTTTGCTATTGTAATAACTTGACCAATCTGCTCCAGCAATATAGGTCAGTCATTGAGGTCACATATTTCAACAGCACAAGTTTGAGGTCCTAACAGAATTATAATGGAGTCTTCCAACTCTTTTGGCTGATAAGTGTCCTTTGTACAGATTTCAAGTTTTCTTGTCTTTTAAAATGTGTGAATGTTATGTTTCAAATCAATACTCACCGAGTACTGCCTTGTGGTGTAAAAGTTGTCAATTATGCATTGAAACAACGACTTGTATTTATGTATAAATATTGCAGCATAATGTTTTTAGCTGCAAGTGCTGAATCACAATACATTTGAAAATTTTGAAAAAATGCACCCAATAAGTGTCAAATCAAAATTTCCCTGGGTGAAATTCTCTCTCACCCGATGGAAATAAAGGTTATACCATGAGAACTCACTTCCACAGTCAAAACTTTATAAATCCATCACTGCAAAAATTGTACTTTTGTGTACTTTAGTTCCCCCCCGCTATAGTAGAACTGATGGAATATTGAATATAGCTGCAGCTTAAGTCATGCTGAGTTTATGTACCACTGCTTTCCCGTTGTATCTGTCTTGTCATATGTGAGAATAATAGGTTTCAGTTTTCACAGAAACAAGGGAGATTAAGGTAAGTGGAGGGAGGAGGTGGTTGTGGGGGGGAGGGGGGGAAGAAAGAGTGGAAATATTAACAGTCTTCTGATTTTTTAATGAAATGGATAAGATGATAAAGGCAAAACAAGGTTGCCAGAGTCACCATACCAACAAGTAAAAAAAACTTTTAGAAACTGTTCTCCCCCTGAAAATGAGGGAAATCGTGTTCTTAAGTGGTGTAGGAACCTACTGCCATCAATACCTCAGTACGTGTTTATGGAGCATTCTTCAGTGTGATACTCACTGTACTGTTTATTTTCCTATAGGGCCTGTAGCAGCAATCAAGTAAAATCTGCAATAATGGATACTAGTGTATTTTTAAAATTTGTCTTCTGCAAAGTTTAAGTGCCCGATAGCTCATTTTGTTGAGTGTGTTTGCAGTTTGCAGAATCTTTTCATTCTCTGGAGATGGAAAAAAATGAGTACAATGGGTAGGGAGAGCAGGGACTTGCAGAGACCGAGGGCAATGCTGCTCAAACTATCTTTGGACACTCCAGGCTATCTGCAATAGAAAGGGAGACCAGCATTTATTTTGCTGGATCTGTATATTACTTTAGGGGGTTACCAGATAAATTGTGTAAAATAATAAATACTATTATATTAGTCCAGATTTGTGATGTTGGATGAGCTTATTAATAAGTTACCTATTGGAGCATTGTCAATTAGTATAGGTCTGAAATATATATTTCTGCCTCCAATATTTCTTCCCTCCTCTTGTGCTAGGGACAGTTCTACAGTGGCTGTTCTTGATGTGTAAGCTTGGACAGTGAGTGTTTCAGACTATTCCTTCATGGGGGTATCATCTTGGTTCTAGTATCATTTGAACGCCTCCATATATGACTAATACAGTCCAGCCTACGCGCTGCACTATATGTACTGTGCGGGAAATGGTTTGGAGAAAGTAATACACAGGCTTTATGGCAATGAAAAAGGTTCAGAAATGTCAAACAGTACTTGAGATTCTACTGCAGCAAATTAAGGTCTTGTACTTCTGGATGAAAACAGAATTGTGCTTTGAGTTTCAATGTCAGGAAAATTCCTACTGATGATTGGTGCTTTATCCACATGCATTTACTGTGTATTATGGGTATGGTTGTTATTCTTGGATATTTGGACTACTCAATTGTAGAATAAGGTATGTTGCCAAAACCTTGTACAGTCACACAGTCAGAATATATTTACGGATGGGCTCACCGTAATACGTTTATTCAGAACAATCCTACACTCCCCTCATTGCTGAATTTAACTGCTTTTTAAATGATTCCGGGGCTTTCATTTCCACCACTCTGCTCTGAAGTTTGGTCCAAGTTTTGTTCACTCTCTGTGTGAAGAACATCTCCTTTATATGGGTCCTTAAAGTTGCCTTTTACTATTTTCAACCTGTGCCCCCTTGTACTACTCGCACTGCTTAAACTGAAGCAGTATTCTGGATTTCTATACCATTTCCTATCTTGTATTACTCTATAAGACCACCTCCCAGGTACCTCCTTTCCAGCTTGAAGAATCGGAGTCTCTTCAGTCTTAGTTGCCCGACACTAGGGATCAGCCTGTGGCACTTCTCTGCACTACTTCCTGCTTTAAATGTCTTCCTGGCTTCTCAGTGACCAGAACTGGCCGAAGTACTCAAGGCATGTTCTGACCAGAGTATTGTACAATTTGATCATTGCCTTCTCTAACTTGTATTCTACTGTTTTAGCTGTGTAGTTCAACATTCTGCTGGCCTAATTGACTGTTGCTATACATTGGCTGGACATGTTGAGTAATGAGTCTATTAAGACTCCCAAGTCTCTTTCAATTTCATCCATGGCTATTTCAACACAATTCATGAAATTTGCATAGTGCCCATTTTTCCTTCCTGCGTGCAATACTTTACACTTGCGCATTAAGTTTCATCTGTCATTCTTTGGTACAATTTGTTTAGTTCATTCTGTAATTTCTGGGTCATCTTCCTTTGATTCTGCTGCCTCTCCTACTTTGGTATTGTCTGCAAATTTAACCAATCTGCTTTGAGTTTCAAATTCTAAGTCATTGATGTAAATTAAAAACATTAGTGGTCCAATCACTGAGTCCTGGGCTACCCCACCTCCGCCCTCCCCACCCAACATTCCCCTTCTAATTTCCTACCCTTCAGCTAGCTTTTTATCCATACTCTAGTTTTCCACTGAATCCTCAAGACTTTAAGCTTAATTAGTAATCTTTCCTGTGGAACGTTAGCAAATACCTTTTGTCTAAGTACACATCGTGGGATTTACCCCACAGTCAACTTGTGTTGTTAGATCCTCAAAGAAATCAAGGAGATTGGATCTTCCCTGTCTAAAGCCCTATTGACTGATGTTTGCTAGGTTGTTGTATAGATAATCCTCAAATTTACTCCCGATAATGGATTCCATTATTATATATGGAATTAAAGGAAGACTAATGAGTTTGTAGTTGCCTGCATCTATTTTGTCACAATCTTTGCAAATGGACACCACGTTTCCAATCTACTGGTACTTTCCCAGTGTCCTTCGACTCTCTCATAATGATCGTCAGTTCCTCACTAGTCTCTTGCAACACTGAGTTAAGTCCCATTTAATCTGAGGATTTCTTTGTTTTAAGACCTGTCAACTTGTCTAGGACTTCAATCCTACACCCATTTTGGAAAAGCAATAACTATTTTGACATAATTTTCTAAATTGGGGGAAAAAAACCTATGTGATGGGCCAAGAGCCATAATGCAGAACACCACCATGATTGATGAGAGTAGGGGAGATGAGATAAATGATTAGGTGATATCACTATCAGGATTAAAATGCCTGTAAATGGTAGGAAAAGGGAAAAACCGAGGCTGAGTTCCACCTTTTGACCATTTAAAAAAAAATGTGGACCATGAAGTGGGCATTTTCTATCTGAGTCAGGCTTCTGATGCTCAAAATATAACCCAATTAATATTTTAGTAATCTCAGGCTAGTACATTAGGTTTTAGAAATGTTATCTTAAGATGGCAAAGAAATGAAGTGCTCACTGTAAGAAAGTTAGAAGGGCATGTGACCTTTATTTTGTTATTTGATGTTACACTTTAGCCTTTTGGAAAAAAAATAAATGAACCATAGGTAACTGCATAGAAAATACACAGAGAATTGTTCATATATACATTTCATAAAAATAGAATACATCTTGATATCTGACTCCCAGAACTTGTCGTCTTCTTATACAGTGTATTGACTTTAAATGGCTGGTGGCTATTTGGTCAGAACTCTTAGTTAAGCATTGCATTGCTGAGAATGATGATTTGTCTCCCTTGTTCAAACAGCATGCCAGATTGGTGCCTGCTGTCTACAAGCTTCAGATATGCATACTGCCAAAACATAGCACCATTTTCACAAAACTGTATTAGACAATGGCAGATTTCAAACATTTGCATCCGGTGGTCTTGACTGCTACTTACTTGGGTGAATAAAAAGTATACTTGTTGAAGTGCTTTTAGTATGGGTATGCAGACACTGCTATATAAACTATGAAAGTAGTCTGGTATTCAATATTTCCATCCGCACTGTATGATGATGCTCGCACTTTCATCCTATATGTCTGAGGCTCTTGTAGTGGTCTGATTGTAAATACAACTCCTTTCAAGTTCTCATCTCGAATTGCAAAAGGTATCATTGGGTCCTCATCAACCATGTAGAAGATTGTTCTGGGATGCATCACTCCATCGTGAGTGTAAGCCACGAGACGGATAAGATCCTGGTTTGCAGCAATACCAAATGGAAGGGCAACAAGTTTATACTCCAAGGCATACGGACTGAGAGCACACTCCAGGTCATTGGGTGGGCAGTTTTTCAGGCAAAATCTACAAAACAAAAATCAATTTCAATTCACAAGCTCACAAAGTAGATACTGGATGAGGAAAGTCTTTTGGCCCATTCTACTATATCCATCCAGAAAGGCCCTACAGTTCCTTAAACAACCTAACCTTTTGAAAGGAGGAATTGCGCTCTGTGGCGCTCTCCTGTAAAATTAACGAATAGCTCTGACATTTTACTTGTTACTCTGCTGCAATTAACTGAAAGTCTTGGGGGGGGAAAAAAAAACAGAAAATGCTTGAAATACACAGCAAAACTGTGTTCTGACCATTTAAACCAACTTTTCTATTTTCAGATAGTGACTGATGTGCAATATATTCCCAACATTTACTCTTTTTATTTCAATGTATTTTTCATTTGGGGGATATTATTTTGGGAGGAAGGGTGTGTTGGAAAGCGTATTAACCCCAGACTGGCAGTAGATCCAGAAAATAGTCCTTATCTCTCTACCGCCTAGTAATGTAAGTTTTTAGCTCACACCATGTAAGCACTAATATTACAGTATTAAAAATATCCAGATGTATAAACTAGTTATATAAAATGTTCCCAATAATTTTAAATTTCGGTGCATGGACGGTCCCTTTAATGGGCTGCACAGGACCGCATGCGTGAAATTTCACATTGGAAAAGCTGGTCCCAAGCTGCGGGGACCGACAGCCAGCTGCACAGCTTAGAGGAAATGTTGGTTATATAAATAGTAATTCAAACACAAATAAAAACATTTTAAACACTTCATCAATGACTTGCTTACTTGTTTTATGAATTGTATAATTGCTGTTGGTAGACAGTCTCACCCATTGTTTTTTTTAATCCTCTGAGTGAACACAAAAAGGAAAAGCTAATAATTTTCTACTAAATGCAGCATCCTACTGAAAAATCCAATCTGTTTGGATTTGATCAGGATTTCCATGGCCTATTTATAGAGCAGAATAATGTTTCTACCCTGTCTCATTTAATCAGACTAGCAAATACTGAATGTAAATAGAAAGATGCTATTATGAGAAATAATCTTTTATAAGAAATTGTAGCGTGCAAGGAATGTGCTGAGCAAAGCATTTATAAACTTTTATGCTTAGTCCTAAGAAGTGTTATGAATCAATCAGGAATGCAATGAGAATGAATTGGAATTCTCTGCTTGCATCAGGAGAGAAGTCTGGAGTCACTTATCTTTTTGCGGATAAACATATGTTAAACAGCGAAGCTGAAAAATAACAATAGCGTTAGAACAAAGCTAGTGGTGTTGCTGAAACCTACCCAGTGACTGGATCTCGCTGGTATTTGGGTGGGCAAGGAGTGTCTATGCACTGGTAGCTGCCTCTCATGTTAAAGCACATGCGGTTGGCTCCACAGTGGATGTTTTGCTCCAGACACTCATCAACATCTGGACAGTTCAAAAACAAAAGATGTGTCATTATTACTGTTGTGGCCATGTATTTGCACCACTCATAATATTTAAAATGTGAGCACCTCTTTTTGGAACCATTCAAAGAAAATAAATGAGCAAATTGTTTTTCACTAATAATATAATAGTTATGATATTTCATTATTCATTCACAGTACTCTAATTGTAATATTTTTTCACTGATGCAATGAGGTGGATGGACCTATGAGTTTATTAATGAAAGGCATGAGACTCAGGTTGTTGCTATGCAGTGCTATTTATATAATTCATATATAAAACCCACAAGATTGTTCTGCTGCCTAAGATTTAAAGAAGCAGCCATTTTACTCTGCTTAGTTCAAATGATGATTACAAAGGCCAAAGAGAAAGAAATGAAAGGATTGCCCGGTGGCTATAAGCACCACCTAGTGGAACATTAGACCATACAGATCACAAGGTTCTGGCCAGCAATAGGTTAGCTGGTTCCACCAGGACAGAAGTTGGGATGCTACAATTGGCTTCAGCACCCCTAGATTAGGGAAGCAAAAAAACTGGCCAAAGCCATGCTCCTGATTGTTATCCAGTGATCCCAGCAGAAAAGGACATGTGTGTAGACATTAGTTGAGGACAGGAGTGAGCTCAATTTGTGATAGCTCCCTCGTAGTTGAACAGACTGCCAGTGCTTACTGTCTAGATTATATATGACATCTGTCCACTTGGGTGAGATACAGAGGGTAGCTATTCCCTCTGGAACTGTACCACCCCTGGAAGAGTCGGCACAGAAAAGTATCAAAGCAAAAAAAAAACAGTTTACAAAAATAAGGAAAATGAGTGCCTGTTGTTAAATTTATTGTATGAAGTAGGCAAATCCATCGAAATGAGGCTACTTATACAATCCTGAGGTCAAGCAGAGAGCAGTTGTAACCGCTTGTAAATTTCAAGCTCTAGGTCAATGACTGATTTGCAACTGTAACAAAGTGTGATGGATGTGTGTTAGATGTAATACTACATATATAATCTGTAACATCTAGTATTGTTTCTTTCAATTTCTGTATTTATTTATAGCACAAAAACAGGCCATTAGGTCCAACAGGTCCATGCGCCACATGAGCCTCCTCCCACCCTTCTTCATCTAACCCCATCATCATATTTTCTCCTTCATGTGTTTATCTAGCTTCCCCTTAAATGCATCTATGCCATTTGCCTCAACTACGCCTTGTGGTAGTGAGTTCCACATTCTAACTATTCTCTGAATTCCCTGTTGGATTTAATAGTGACTATCTTATATTTATGGCCCCTAGTTCTGGTCTCGCCCACAAGTGGAAACATCTTCTCTACATCTACCCTATCAAATGCTTTTAAAGACCTCTCGCAGTCCTCCTCTGTATTAACTACATTGTGGCGGAGCCACTAAGGGACTCCGATCAAATGTATATAATTCCCTTTAACAATATGTTAACTACAGCCTGAGTCTGTATCTTTGTATATACTGTTTGCATGTACAGAGCGCGGTCCCTTTATGAGCGCGGGCAAACACGATGACGTCACGCCGTTCATCACGTGATCCCCCATCGGTGGGAAAAAAGTGATGACATCATGACGCCAGCCACGGGACCGCCCAAGCAGTCGTCATGGAGCCTCCGAACTGATTAGACCTGTATTCGTAGTTCTCGTGCATTGGTTTGTTAAACTCAGTTTGTTTTATATTAAACATCGTTTGTTGATTGCCTGAGTCGACCTCAGTCTCTTGATAGGAACTAGACATTCCTACATTGGTGACCCCGACTTTTGCGAACAGTTTTCGCAGAAAGAACGAAGCATGGAAACAAACGCCATTGCATTGAAGCTACCGCAATTCTGGGAGCAACAAGCGGCCTCGTGGTTCATCCAGGTCGAAGCCCAGTTTGCACTACGGAACATCGTTGTGGATCAGACCCGTTACTTTTACGTGGTCTCCGCACTCGACAGCTCCACCGCCTCGTGGATCGTCAGCCTGCTTGAGAACCCCCCGGACGACCGCAAGTATGAAACAATCAAGGTGCGGTTGTTACAGGTCTTCGGGCTCATGAAGTCGGAGCGTGCCCGCCGACTGCTCGCTATGCCCGGCCTCGGGGACTCCAAGCCGTCTGAGCTCATGAGCCAAATGCTCATGCTCCTTGGCTCCGAACCGGAATGATTCCTCTTTAGGGAGCTACCCTGGCCCGGTCCGAAGTCACAGACTGCGCAGCGCTTGTTGCCGAAGCGGACAAGATCTTGGCGGTGACGCAGCAGTACTGCGCTGCCACGAGGCGCCCATCCCCCACAGACGCCGCCCCAGCTCCTCAACCTGTGGGGTTGTGCTTCTACCACGCCCGTTTTGGCGCGAAAGCAAGATGTTGCTGCCCTCCCTGCAGCTTATCGCCCCCCAAAAAAAACATCAACTCTGGCAAAAGAGGACCGGCTCCAACGGGCACCCCGCGGCTGCGACGGCAATCGGAAATGCTGGAAAGCTTCTGTTTGTCACCGACTCCCTCTCTGGTCGACGTTTCCTATGCGACACTGGGGAGCAGTGTAGCATCCTACCCGCGTCAAATCTTGATATACAGGCTGGGAGGCACGGCCTCTCCCTCGAGGCGGCTAATGGCGGGGCTATTCGGACCTTTGGCAGACGGCGGGTCCAGGTGTGTTTCGGACGGCCAGCAGTTTTGCTGGGAATTCATCACGGCCAAGGTCTCGCAAGCCATCCTCGGTGCAGATTTCTTGTACGCCAACAGCCTCCTGGTTGATGTAAGGCACCGGCGTTTAATCAATGCGGCCACGTTCCACTCCATCCCTTGCCACCGAAGTAACGCCATGTCGCACACCGTCTCCTGTGCGTTCCCGCCTCCGGATGAGTTCGCTCGCCTGCTAGATTTCCCAGACCTGACCAGACCCACCTTCTCCTCCACGGCCACGAAACATGGTGTCGAACATCACATCACCACTACTGGCTCCCCGGTCTACGCATTGGCCCGGCGCCTCGAACCCGGCAAGCTCGAGGCTGCGAAAGCAGAGTTCGCCACGATGGAACGGCTAGAGATTATTCGCCGGTCGAATAGTCCCTGGTCTTCGCCTCTACACATTCTCCCGAAACCTGGCGGCGGATGGCGGCCATGCGGCAACTACCGATGCCTAATGACGCCACTACTCCTGATCGGTACCCGATCCCTCATATCCAAGATTTCTCTGCCCATTTGGCAGGAAATACCATTTTTTCCCCAAAGTCGACCTTGTCCGTGGCTACCACCAGGTCCCCGTGCACCCGCAAGACGTCCCGAAAACTGCAGTCATCACCCCATTCGGCCTTTTCAAATTTCTACGGATGCCGTTTGGACTGAAGAACGCTGCACAGGCTTTCCAGTGACTGATGGACTCCATACTTCGGGACCTCAAGTTTATATTCGTCTACCTCGATGACATCCTCATCGCCAGTTCCAACAAAGAGGAGCACATCTGCCATTTACGCACCTTCTTTAGACGCCTCAGCCAACACGACCTGATCATCAACCCAGCCAAGTGCCAGTTCGGCCTGCAACAGATTGATTTCTTGGGCCATCGCATCACATCGGATGGCGCAATTCCTTTGCAAATGAAGGTGGAGGCAGTAACATCTTTTCCACGTCCGCAGACCATCGGGGCCCTGCAGGAGTTCCTCGGGATGGTCCGCTTCGTGCCTCAGGCAGCTCTGCTCATGCAGCCTCTGTACGAGGCCCTCAAGGGCAAATCTGGCAAGCATCCGGTAAGCTGGACGGTCGACATGGACCGGGCGTTCGTTGACACAAAAAGCGCCCTCGCCAACGCGACCATGCTGGCGCACCCACTGCCAGGTGCCACCATCGCCCTCACCACCGACGCATCAGACTACGCCATCGGCGCAGTGCAGGAACAGTGGGTAAATGGAACGTGGCAACCGCTGGCGTTCTTCAGCCATCAATTGCGGCGAAACGAGCGGAAGTACAGTACCTTCGACCGGATGTTGCTGGCTCTTTTTCTGGCCATCCGCCATTTCCGGTTCTTGCTGGAGGGACGTCCTTTCACTGCTTTTGTAGACCATAAGCCACTAACGTTCGCTATGGCCAAGACTGCCGAACCGCGGTCAGCCCGACAACAACGTCAGTTGACGTTTATCTCTGAATTCACTACTGATATTCAGCACGTGGCCGGTAAAGACAACCTGGTGGTGGATTGCCTCTCCCGCGCGACCGTTCAGGCAGTCCAGCTCGGCATCGACTATGCCCTCATGGTTGCGGATCAAACCTCGGATCCAGAGGTCCAAGCTTACCGAACCAGCCTCTCTAGCCTCCAAGCGGCCAACGTCAAATTCCATGACACAGGCACCATGCTACTTTGACGCCATACATGGGCTGTCACATCCGGGCATGAAGGCCTCGCAAAGGCTGATGTCGTCCAAGTTTGTTTGGCGGGGCATGCATATGGATGTCCGCGACTGGGCCAACACCTGCGTGGTCTGCCAAAAGGCCAAGGTGCAGCGTCACGTCAAAGCTCCATTGGCCACCTTCGCTGTTCCGGAGCGACGGTTCGATCACGTGAATGTGGACCTGGTGGGGCCACTTCCACCTTCTCATGGGTTTACACACATCCTTACGATGGTAGACTGCACCACTAGATTGCCAGAGGCAGTTCCCTTGTCCTCCACCACTTCGGCAGACGTAGCCAGGGCATTAATCTCCTCTTGGGTCGCCCGTTTCGGGGTACCGGCGGACATCTCTTCTGATCATGGACCGCAATTTTCCTCTGAGCTCTGGAATGCAGTGGCTCAGGGGCTTGGCATCAAGCTCCATCGCACCACAGCCTACCATCCACAGGCGAACGGCCTGTGCGAACGGTTTCACAGGTCGCTCAAAGCCGCACTGAGGGCCAGCTTCCAAGGCGCTGGGTGGGTGGACAGGCTACCATGGGTCCTGTTGGGTCTTCGCACGGCACCCAAGGAAGATCTTCGCTCGTCCTTGGCAGAGCTCGTCTATGGCCAACCGCTACGCGTACCAGGTGATTTCCTTCCGACTCCAACAGAGCCATGGTCCGCATCGAATCAGCTCATCAGCCACCAGGAGGCAGCCAGGTGTTTTGCACCAGTACCAACGTCGCATCACGGCTTTCAGAGCTCCCACATCCCAGCAGAGCTGAAGAACGCCGAATATGTGTTCATCCGCCACGACGCTCATCGGGATCCGCTCAAAGCTCCTTACACTGGTCCTTT
This sequence comes from Somniosus microcephalus, assembly GCF_052327205.1. Classification (NCBI taxonomy): domain Eukaryota; kingdom Metazoa; phylum Chordata; class Chondrichthyes; order Squaliformes; family Somniosidae; genus Somniosus; species Somniosus microcephalus. The sequence goes on along the minus strand of NC_140989.1, from coordinate 276,654,858 downwards.
CTGCGTGCTAGAGCCGGGAGACAAAACTTTCTTGGTGGATATCGGAGGTAAACTGGACCACATTTCGGTTGACCGGTTGAAGCCGGCTCATTTGAACCTTGACCGCCCGGTCGAGACCGCACAGCCGCCAAAACATGGCCGACCGCCCACAGTCGCCATGCCAGGTCAAGTGCCGCCAGCCCGCCTGCGTCCAGCAGCTTCCACTCCAACTGTACAGAAGTCGCTCTGACAGGCTTGTCAGGCTTCCTCGCCATTTCACTTTTTCTGTTAAAGACAATTCTGGGGGAGCACATGTGGCGGAGCCACTAAGGGACTCCGATCAAATGTATATAATTCCCTTTAACAATATGTTAACTACAGCCTGAGTCTGTATCTTTGTATGTACTGTTTGCATGTACAGAGCGCGGTCCCTTTAAGAGCGCGGGCAAACGCCATGACGTCACGCCGTTCATCACGTGATCCCCCATCGGCGGGAAAAACGTGATGACGTCATGATGCCAGCCACGGGACCGCCCAAGCAGTCCTCGTGGAGCCTCCGAACTGATTAGACCTGTATTCGTAGTTCTCGTGCATTGGTTTGTTAAACTCAGTTTGTTTTATATTAAACATCGTTTGTTGATCGCCTGAGTTGACCTCAGTCTCTTGATAGGAACTAGACATTCCTACAACATCCCCCAATTTGGTGTCATCTACAAATGTTGAAGTTGTACTTCCAATTCCCGAGTCCAAATCGTTTATGTAAATGGTGAACAACAATGGTCCCAGCACGATCCTAGTGGAACACCACTTCCCACCGTTTCCCAATCTGAGTAACTACTTTTAACCCCTGCTCTCTGTTATGTAGCGAGCTTGTTATCCATTCTGCTACTTGTCCTATGACTCCACATGTTCTGACCTTACAATGTTTACATTGCGGTACCTTATCTAAGGCTTTTTGGAAATCCAAATATATCACATCTACTGCATTACCCTTATCTACCCTTCCTGTTACTTCTTCCTGGAATTCAATAAGATTGGTAAAGCATGATTTTCCCTTTTGGAATCCGTGCTGACTATTTATTATATTTTCAGTTTCTAGATGTATTTCTGTTACATCTATTACATTATGCAGCTCTAATGGAATAAATGTTTTGAGCAGCTGCCAGTGCCTTCCAGAATTGATAGAAGTGCACAGGTAGCTGGTTAATGCACCCCTGTAAAATTGCTCTTGCACTATTTTAAAATAAACAGGTTAATGACTGCATTAAGTTAGTGTACGTGCACTCCCAGAGGAAATGAAAACCCTAGAGGTATTACTAGGAATTCATAAAACTCTATCCTACCATGGCATGCTTTCCCATTAGGCATGAGCCGGTATCCACTGGGGCAGAGGCATTGGTAGCTCCCTGCTGTGTTTTTGCAGTCATGCTGACAAGGTTCCTTGTTTTCACATTCATTAATATCTGCGAACAGAGAATTTGACACAAAAGTATTTTAGTTATTAGCAATAACTGCCAGTGATTAATTTGTTCTTTGACAAATGAAGGTGGTGTTAAATGACATGATAATTGCAGAAAATCTACATTTTAGAAAAGAGTAATAGAGTTAGAATTGATGGGTTGTATTTAAGGGCATGAATACACGATAAGTTAAAGACTTAATTTGACCAATTTCATTGTTGCAGTATTGTTCAAAAAACAAATTTTAATTATGCTTAAGAGAATAAAATAAACACAAAAAAGGGATTATATATGCTTAATAAACACTTCAGCTCCCTTCTGAATTCAGATTATTGACATCTTTTATGGCATTTTCGGTAATTTCCCTCTCCTGAAGGTGCTAAGCTGGGGTTTGGTTCCATAGCTGCCAGTAGTGCTCTACTACCTTGTCCAAGTGGCTGCTCTTCATGTGTGAGCCTAAAAATGTTATCTTTTTGTAGTAAAGTGTTAATATATTAAAAAGAAATGCATTGTTTTAATACCTCTGGTTTGTAGATACACCTTAAATTGTCATGTTAACTGGTGCCTAATGCTGACGTGACTAGCTCTACCAGTTGTTACATTAATACGTTCAATCTTAGAGACAATCAGTTTGGGCCTTTGTGATTTACCAAAAGAGGGTATGATCCAGTGGTCAAGCGGCAGAACAAAAGCCTTGCCTATCTGTGATTGCATGTTTCTATGTTGGCTGGGGCTGTGCTCCAACTGAAAGTGTGATAGGTTCTGTTAGTTGGTCAGTACTGGTGGTAGAGGTGAAATTGAACTGAAATATACATTCAACCTAAGGAAGAGATACCGTGGCTTTAAAAAAACAAAACTATGAATAAATAATGACAAAAGTCTCCAGGAAATAATGACCGCATATTGCTAGTAACTGTTGAAAGCGAGAGATGAGTTACACTGGTGAACATAATCCAGAGACAATTTCCTGCGCAATGGTACTTCAGCTTCACGACATTTTTATCAATATTTTTTCAGCTATATTACATAAAAAGAACAGATTCCATTTATAAAGGCTGACGTTTACCTATGCAATTGCCATTCTTTGCCTCATAGCCTTCAGGGCATGTTTTTCTAATGCTCCTGCCAGTCCTGGAGAAAGCTGCACGGTAAACGCTTCCGTAGCCCATGTGGGATCTATACTGAGAGGACTGACTAAAATACTGCTGCTGCTGCTGCATCTGTTGCTGGTTGAAGTAACCCACACTGGGGAACTGGGCAAAGTTATAAATTCTCTCATAATTTGGCAACCTCTCTAATCCAGCACAAGATTTCCCATCACCTAACAAATGTTGTCCAGGTGGACAGAGACACTGGAAGCTGCCAGGGGTCTTGATACACTGGTATGCACAAGGTTTAGGCACCTGTTCACATTCGTCAATGTCTGCTCATATGACATGGGTCGCAGCATATTATACCATGAAAGGGAAAGAAAAGAGAACACAGAAAAAGAGGATCAGTTTGGATAATACAGTGAGGACCTCATCGAACATTAAGCCTGTCACACATGGAGTAATCCAGTTTTGCTGAATTTACTCCAGACAGGATTTTGAATAAAGATACTTAAACACAGTGTGAGCTATTTGATAGGCACACGTACAATCCAGACATCTGTTTGACTGAGGCACATGCTTTGCTGCCTGTTTAATTCTAGAACAGTTTACTTTGGATGTAACTAATGTTATGAGGGATTTTAAATGGGGTTTGCGGGGGGCGGGCAGTAGCTATCAATACCAGAGTTCTATCTGCAACCTGAGCGGGCAATTGCAAATATTACCTTGATGAAGAAATGCTGGGAGAATCTTGGCTTAATCATCCAGTAGTTTTTTGTGCAGTTATGTTGGTGAGGAATGGAACAGTTTCCATTTCCGACATCCAGCATCCTTATTAAAACAATCCTAGTATAAACTTGTTATAACTGCTCATTAGATATGAGCCAATATTAAAACCAGGCAGGTTATACTTTTTTAAGCATACTTAAAATAGTTTTGTAGCAAAAATGTACTTGACCCCAAATGGTGGCCCTGGAACAAGCTGTGTGGCAAATGGGACATTGAACAGCATTCTTAAAACTTGGAGGGTTCTGGCCTGTGACTGTTGATAGTGAGTAGGAATAAGCAGTGCCATTCTACTTAAATGCAGTGGTCAACCTGTGTGGTTCGGCGTAATGCTGTCAGGCAGCATGGGAAACATTCATATAATCGGTTTAAATGTAATACAGGCCAAATGTTGTTATTTTGAAAAGATCTGATAACTTTGGAAGCTAATAAGCAAATATGAAAAGCCTGACAATGGTCACAAAGCAAAGCACTAATCTTACTGTAAAAACTTAACAACTAAATATGTAAGTAGATAATTAAACTATTACGGGTGACAGGTTTCAATAGATGCACTATTACAAGAATGATGTTTAGCATTTTAAATGATCCTGTGTATAAACTATCTAATTTATATACATTTGTATAAGTATCAATAACCATGTTGTTGATTAGTTCAGATGGTTTTGTTTAATTAAATATTTTAGAATCAAAATGAATCATATGACTCATAAATCATAGATTTGGATGGCATTTATCCAAACTACACTGAAGCACAATGAATGTAGAAGGATTGTTTGGTTATTGCTATTATGTTAGAAATACTTTGAACTGCCAGGGATAACCATTACCCCAGGGAATTAGGTAAATAAATGTTTTGGGGAAAATTGCCAGTGTCAGAGTTCTTCCTTTTCCCCAACAACCCACCTCACACTCAAAACAGGAGTCTAACCATCCGTTCTATTCTGGGTAGAATATTATAAAGAGTGTGTGTGATGTTGCACCTTTTAATTCCTGAGATGGCCATCTTTATATAGTGGTTTATCTAGCACCTGGGCCAAGCTTACCCCACTGAGGCATAAAGTCCCAACTACCTGGTTGGAACCCCAGTATTAAGTCACTTGAACTACTGGGCACCAATGTTTCCCATAATTTTTTTAATAGGCTGTGCAGCCCATTCAGAAGTCCGTGCATGCATGTTTGTTTCAATTTAAAAGCCGGCTCACAGCCTGCCTGCGCGGGACCCCTGGAGCGCTGCGTGGCCATGCAACTTAAAGGGAACATTGCTGGACACCTTTTTAAATTTTCTGATTTTTAATTTAAATTTCTTCTCCAGCTTTGCTTAACTTGTCCCAGCTAAGATGGCTGACAGAAAGAAGAGGTTACATTTAATACAAAAAGAAAATACTGCAGATGCTGGAAATCTGAAATAAAAACAGAAAATGCTGGAGATACTCAGCAGGTCAGGCAGCATCTGTGAAGAGAGAAACAGAGTTAACGTTTCAGGTCGATGACCTTTTGTCAGAACTGGAAAAAAGCAGGAAATGGGACAGATTTTTAAGCAAGTGTGGAGGTTGGGAAAAGGGGGAGGGGGATGAAAGAACAAAAGAGAAGGTCTGTGATAGGATAGAAGGCAGGAGAGATTAAGAGACATTAAGAGATATATATTCAAGGCAAAAGGAGATGGTAATGGGACAGGTTATGAAACAAAGGATGACTCTAGATGAAGTGTAAATTGCGCTGGCAGAATGAAAGACAGCTGCCATGTGGGAGAGAAGAAAAGACACAAACAAAAAGTGTGGAGAAAAAATATATATATGATAGGGGCCGAGGTTATGATCTGAAATTGTTGAACTTTATGTTGAGTCCAGAAGGCTGTAAAGTGCCTAATCAAAAGATGAGGTGCTGTTCCTCGAACTTACGCTGAGCTTCAGTGGAACAATGCAAGAGGCTGAGGACGGTGAGGTCTGAGTGGGAGTGAAGTGGAGAATTAAAGTGACAGGCGACCGGAAGCTCAGGGTTCCCCTTACGGACTAAACGGAGGTGTTCCGCAAAGTGGTCACCCAATCTGCGTTTGGTCTCCCCAATGTAGAGGAGACCACATCGTGAGCAGCGAATACAGTATACTAAATTGAAAGAAGTACAAGTAAATCGCTGTTTCACCTGGAAGGGGTGCTTGGGGCCCTGGACAGTGGGAAGGGGGGAGGTATAAGGGCATGTGTTGCCGGGCGAAAGGGAAGGGGTGTTGGGGGTGATAGAGGAGTGGACCAGGGTGTCGCGGAGAGAGCAGTCCCTTCGGAATGCTGAAAGGGGAGGTGAGGGGAAGATGTGTTTGGTGGTGGGATCACGCTGGGGGTGGCAGAAATGTGGAGGCTGGTGGGGTGAAAGGTGAGGACAAGGGGAACTCTATCATGGTTCCGGGAGGGAGGGGCAGGGGTGAGGGCAGAAGTGCAGGAGATAGAACGGAAACGGTCAAGGTCCATGTCAACCACAGTAGAGGGGAATCCTCGGTTAAGGAAAAAGGAAGACATGTCGGAAGCACTGGTATGGAAGGTGGCATCGTCAGAGCAGATGCGGCGGAGACGGAGAAACTGGGAGAATGGAATAGAGTCCTTACAGGAAGCGGGGTGGGAGGAAGTGTAGTCCAGGTAGCTGTGGGAGTCAGTGGGCTTGTAGTGAATGTTTGTCAATAACCTATCCCCAGAGATGGAGACGGAGAAGTCAAGGAAGGGAAGGGAAGAGTCAGAGATGGACTATGTGAAGGTGAGGGAAGGGTGGGAATTGGAAGCAAAGTGAATGAAATTATCTAGCTCAGGGCGAGAGCAAGAAACGGCACTGATACAGTCATCAATGTACCGGAAAAAGAGGTGAGGGAGGGGACCTGAGTAGGACTGGAACAAAGAGTGTTCCACATATCCCACAAAAAGGCAGGCATAGCTAGGACCCATGCGGGTTCCCATAGCAACACCTTTGATTTGGAGGAAGTGAGTGGAGTCAAAGGAGAAGCTGTTCAATGTGAGAACAAGTTCTCCACGTAAGCTGGAGGAACAGTAGCTCATTTTTCGATTCTGCACTTTACAGCCTTCTGGACTCAAAAGAGAGTTCAATAATTTCAGATCATAACCTTGGCCCCTATCATATATATATTTTTTATCCATACTTTTTGTTTGTGTCTTTTCTTCTCTCCCACATGGCAGCTGTCTTTCATTCTGCCAGTGCAATTTACACTTCATCGAGAGCCATCCTTTGTTTCATAACCTGTCACATTACCATCTCCTTTTGCCTTGAATATCTCTTAATGTCTCTTAACCTCTCCTGCCTTCTATCCTATCAGAGACCTTCCCTTTTGTTCTTTCATCCCCTCCCCCTTTCCCAGCTTCTACACTTGCTTAAAAATCTGTTCCATTTCCTGCTTTTTTCTCAGTTCTGACGAAGGGTCTTCGACCTGAAACGTTAACTCTGTTTCTCTCTTCACAGATGCTGCCTGGCCTGCTGAGTATCTCCAGGTTACATTTAATGTTTATTTAAGAAACATTGGACCAGATTTTGTTGTGAGCAGCAAACAAACGGCACCCACCGTTCATTCGCCTTCCACTTGCCCAAAGATTTTCTATCGGGCTTTGCACGGCAAGTTGCTGTCAGCAGGACATCAAAATGGCACTAGGCCCTCTACAGGGCAGCTGGGGCCTGTGTGAACAGGTCAAGCAACTGTATATCTCCTTAACCAATCAGATTCAAGAATCGTTAATGAGCAATGAGCAGGCTCGAGGGGCCAAATGGCCTACTCCTGCTCCTATTTCTTATGTTCAACACAGAGCCTGAGCCAGGAAATCTAAGTTAGAATAGTTAATTCAATGCCAAATCAGGTACAGAAAGCAAATTAAAGAGAGGGAAATAAATATTGGATTGATTAAGAGAGAGAGAGAGATAAAAGAGACAGAAAGATAAAGTTAACACAGTTTTTTTATTTAAATCTCCAACAACAACTAAAATCTGAAGGAATGAGTCTCCACACTTATAAAACATTAATTTTCAGTACCAGAGAGGTTGTTTGGCAGTAATTAAGACTTAGCACACCGTTAAAATGGTACTTGGACTGGAATGGACAAGCCCTAACTATCGGTGGCGAGGTTAGTCTGTATCTACAACATTAGTACAGGAACTTCACGTCGTTAAATACCTTTGAATGGGGAGCCAGACAGCAAGATGCCATTTTCACGCAGCTTATTGAGAAGTGCCGCATTTCGGACAGCACCTTCCAGATTTTTGCATGTAACTACACATCTCTGCTCACCGGAAGTTACTGTCCAATTTGTGCATATATAACAATGAGCGATGTTAGACTCACCGTTATCAGCAAAATCTGGGCCTTGTTTCAATACACTGCATTCATTATTATTTAGACTTTGTACAGCTCTCATTTAGAGCTTAATCATAGCAGTCATTAGTAAAAGAGGCGGAGTAATCAACACATGAAAGATAGATATTAAATAAAAAGATTTATAAATAATTAGCATTGTAATTGTTAGGGCAAAATAAAGAGATGTCTAAAACTTTTATTTTGGCATTGTTAATTTGCTAGTTTCATATTCAAAATAAAAAGACTGACTGCATGCGTCATCCCGAGGATATCCTCAACAACTAAAGGTGCAATGGTTATTATACATTTTAGTTAGAAGTTTTCAGCTACAATGGTCTAATCATTGACTTTAACTAGCAATTTATGTGGTGAGTATTCTTGATTTATTATTTTAGGTCAATGGAGCTCCAGAGCTGTTGCTCCTTGACTTGGATGAAATGCTGTTTTAGGAGTTTTATGAACAAAGTGTGATTGGAAATTGTACAGGAAGTGTCACACGTATAGGAAGTGTACACAATATATTAGGCAACTTTTTATCCATGCTTCTATCGTATGGAAACCTCCAGAAGAGGAATCCGACTAAATGTCCAGTCTGTGATAGCTAATTTATCCAGGGATTTAAAAAAAAAGTATTTTTCCTAATGAGTTCCTTTGTTTACTCCTCTGTCAATCTTTGTTTTGCAAAGGAAATAGAGTTTGTCACCTGTGCCCTGCCATCTGTCAATCTTTGTTTTGCAAAGGAAATAGAGTTGGTCACCTGTGCCCTGCCATCACCATTAGTGTGGAGGCAGGGGACAGCAGTGTGATGACATTGCTTCCTTCAAATCTTGCCTCCCTCCTCTGGTGCCTCCCCACAGCAGCACAACTGAGATCGGGTGGATAATGGACGTGGGGAGAGTGGGAAATCAAAGGTGCCTACCTCCACTCCGTGACACTGTGTGTTTGCCTGCAATACTTCCAATTGTTACATGCATAGACTTAAACATTGGGAAGACTGAGGCCATTTTCTTTGGTCCCCAGTATTGGCGGCTGTGTCTTCAGCCGTCTAGGCCCTAAGCTCTGGAATTCCCTCCCTAAACCTCTACGCCTCTCTCTCCTCCTTTAAGATACTCCTTAAAACCCTACCTTTTTGACCAAGTTTGTGGCCACCTGTCCTAATGTCTCCTTCTTTGGCTCGTTGTCAATTTTTGACTGATTACGCCCCTGTGAAACACCTTGGGACGTTTTACTACGTTAAAGGCACTTTATAAATGCAAGTTTTTATTGTTGTTGTAAAGCCCTTTTACATTACAGTTTGGGTCCTGGGGGAGCGACACCAAAACAACCTCTGCGAGTTTCCCTCCCGTTTTAATTTTAAGTTCTGCCAGCAGCTCTCTTGCAGGGCCTGCATGTCACATCTGCACTTGCAGGGTGTCCTGCTGACACATGTGGCAGGTCCGAGAATTGAAACTGAGCTCGTTCTGCTTGCTTGTGGTTTGGCGTGCTGTGCCGGCTGTTTAGGAAGAGGATCGACCTGAAACGTTAACTCTGTTTCTCTCTCTACAGATGCTGCCTGACCTGCTGAGCATTTCCAGCATTTTCTGTTTTTATTTCTGAAAGAACAGTATGCTGACTACCCCTCCATCTCTCCACTTTGTGTCCACACTCCGTGTTGCTAGTATGCAGTCTGCAACCCTGACGTGGATTGCATTAGACATGAAACTAAGTTAGTGTCAATCTTGGATTTAATTTTGTCCTGAAGACTTCACCTATCCTCAAACAGAAACAGGTATGAAATTTAAAAAATCCACATGATCAATGTTTACCATTTAAAAAAAGTCTGTATGGAACAAAAAATTATGCATGGGTCAAACATTTTTATTAGAAGACATTAGGCATTTCTTTAAACACAATGGGCCGTATTTTGTGACCCCCCCACGGGTGCATACGCGCCCTTAAGGGCTGCGTAAGTTCCGGGTTCAGGCACGTGAAGCGCATGCGCTAAAACCCGGCACTTGCGATCTGTCAAGAATCTTCTTGACAGATCCTCCGCATCCCCAGGAGAAGGGCCTCTGCGGGTAGAGATTTGCGCTATTTGCTCAACTTCTGCCCGCTGAAAGGCCGTGGAATTCTTACACCTGGTGAAAGCAGGCGTAAGCTCTGCTTTTACCAGCATAAGCGTTTTTAAAAAATAGAAAAATAAAATGTTATCACTCACTTATACATGAAAAACCCTGTCCAATAAGGTAAGTTTATTTTTAGCCCCATTAAAATAATCTTTTTTCAAAAAATTAAATTTTTGTTTAATTAAATGCCATTTTAATTAATTTTATATATGTAATGCTTTTTAAAAATGTATTTAATGGGTTTGTGTATTTTTTAAGTCATCCCCATTCATACTTATGACAGTTCCGTACGTACGGAATCCCAGGGGCACTTGCGAACCGCATGCGCTCCTGGGATACGTGGGCATTTCTACCAGGAGAGGCCCCGGATCGCAAGCCTCCGTATCTCCCGGACCACCAGGTAAATGCGTAGAAAATTTGATGATCGGAAGCATCCGCCCATGGGAAGCCTCCAATCGCAAATTCAGGCCCAATATTAAACACTGTTTCAAGAACAAGAACTTTCAAAATTAGTAAATAACTAATGGCACTTTTAGAAATTTCTTTTTTAAACTAACGAAGGAAAAGGTATGTCATGCAATTCTTTTTTGAAACAAAGCAAAAGTATAACTTTTTTAAAAAAGGGGTTTTGTGTTTCACCCAATGTGTAAACTGAAAGTAAACTAAAACTTACCCTTCAAGTAAAGCAATGGCAAATTTACTTCTCTGTTCCCCCACCCTAAAAAAAACCCCAAAACTTAAATTCAGGGAAATGCCTAAACCTTATTAAAATGAATTAGAGAGAATGTACAATACAGAAAAAGACTATTTGGCCCAACTGGCCCATGTCAGTGTTTAAAGTCCACCCCTTGTCATCTAACCCTATCAGTATAAACTTTTATTCTTTTCTCCTTCATGTTTTTACCTAGCTTTCCCTTTATCCAAGTTAGAGTATAATTAACATGTCAACTTCATACAGAAAAGAACTCAAAATAGGAGCTGACTGCTACTCACCAACACAAGGTCTTCCGACTCCCTGAGATCTGTAACCTCGTGGACAAACACAGCGGTAGCTCCCTTGTGTATTCTCACAGATCTGGTTGTAACGACACTGATGGGTGCCATCTTTGCACTCATTGATATCTGTAGAGAAACATTGATCAAAGCTGCACTAACGTACAATATATCATATCAAGTTGTGTCTTGTCACTGATTGTTCATGGAGGAGGGTACTATGTTTGCCCTCACGTGAGAATGTAAAGTGCACCAAATATTCAATTTCATCCTGGAAAAATAAGTCAAGCTCAATCATAGAATATATACCAAAAAAGTTAAAATCACTCTTCGATAAATGCCATACTTAATTTGAAAAAGGACAAACATGGCACTGCAAAGACTATTGGGAACAAGACGATCATGTGATGTCATGACTGGGATTATCTAACTTGATCTGATTTGAACACATATTAAAAACAATTAAAAGCAATAAGGGGGAAAAATTCAGTCGCGCCCCCTCCCTCCTGGGGTGCTACCATTCAATATAGTTACGTGCAACAGTGCCACACGCGTCGGCACGTAACGCCGTGGTATTACAGGCCTCCCTGCCCTGATTAAAAGGGAGGGGCTAGTGCAGCGTGCACCGGGGCCCTGCTGGACCACCGGGGAGCGGCGTGCAGGGAAAAGAGCCCAGCAATCAAGAGGAGTGCCAGGCTGACCGATCACGGCTGGCACCCCGCATGAGGAGGCGAAAGGAGGCAGATGCTGGCACACGGCTCAAAAAAAAGTCGCCCAGCATCTGCCCTTTAATTAGCGCCGCCGTGGCAGCAAAAATGCCACCCTGACCCTGTCAGACATATCGTCCGGCGGTAGGTCCTGGGATGCAACTGAAGTTTGCGGCCGGGGCGCTGCACATGGCGATGACGTCATCGCCGGAGGCACAGTGCCGTGGGGCGCTGCCGCTGCCGCTAACCTCCTGCTGAACTTTGTGGGAGGCGTTGGCGACTCGCGTCCTCCCGGGGCGCTAATGGGAGGCACAAAGATTTCCCCCAAAGCATTTGAGCACTTAGTATGATGTAACATATTTTCACCATACCTGCTCTTCACAGCATCTCCTCCACTCTGATATAAAGAAAGCCATTCTTTTCTGCGTTCCCAACAGTATGTGAATTGCTGTGGAACTGTATTACAGTAATCACAGGCCACAAAGCTTTGCAAGCTACGTGCCCCAGTCCATTCAGTTATTCAATACCCCATTTGAACTGAAGTGGGATGAATGTGTTCAATTACAATTTTTTCAGATGGACTGACTTGATTTGGGCAATTTTGTGTAGAATACCGATCCGTCGGATATATCATCAGCCCATCAACTTGTAGTCTTGTTAAAGAGGGATTTTCAACTGCCAGCCATCAATGTTCCCTCTAATTTTTTTTTTGTGCGCAGCTCCTTTAAATTTGCTGCGTAGCATCTTCTCCAGCGTCAACAGCTGGTGAGCGGCCTGTCCCATGCTGCTGAGGGGGAACGTTGCCAGCCACCCATTTGTTGCCTGAAAAGAATGGGTAACTGGTAGGGGAAAATCTGGTGGGGACCTTGTGCGCCCATTTGCCCAACTGAATCCATTTTCAGGCTGGCCTTTAAGTGGATGTCCACCACTCTCTTTCCTTCCCTCCTCTCCAAACAAAAACTAGGCAGGAAGCTGTTTAAATGTGCAGATTGTGTTCTTACACCTGTTGTAGGACCTTGACTGCAATTTTCATGTAGAAGTAGTCATAGCATGCACGACCCAGGCCAGTCCCACTTTATTCAGGCATTGAGAGGCCCAAGCCTGTGGTCTTTAAAGGGACTGATGGAGGCCTCTCCAAAAAGTTAAGTTTAATGTTAAGATTTCTGACGTGTCAGGAGGGTCAGGAGCAGCAGCAGCGCTCCTCCAGGTCCCACAAAAATCTTCTAGCTGGCTGCTGTGTTATTGTTGTCCCCTCCCCACAACAAGCCTTACCTGCCAACCCAGCCAATTTTCTGCCACAAGAAACCGGCGAGCGGCAGTGTTTGGCACCACAGCCTGCTGGAAAAATGTTAACCAGGCCCAGATCTAAAATACCCGACTGCCACAGTGATTGGGTGCATCGCCCATATTGCATCATTTGACACGCAAGTAGACAATCTCCCTCAATATTTTTAATGGGCTGTGATAGGAATGGTCCACAGTGATCAGAGGTGAACAGTGATTCTTGCTCCTGGATAAAACTGGTTATCACGACAGGGGATCACTGCTTTCTCAGATGGTATCCGAGTACTTAAACCAGTGGTACAAGTAGCTCTCCCACAGTCGAAATTTGGAAGTCGATATTTAAATTTCTTCTGGCTGATCTTGATTTAATTGGCTGGGTTGTTGCAATATATTAGAAAGTTTGGTACCTGATATTTGGTTTTGTACCCCGGCCCTATAATAATTGAATATTATGACTTATTTTTGAGGGATTGATGGTTCTGAAGCCGACACAAAGTTGCACTTATTACTGGTTTTACTATGGTCCTTAACTAATCTGAGCCCTCCATCTTGAGTAACAATAATTTCATTGTAAATAATCAGTGTCCACATCTATTAATACAGAGATGAGAATGATCCACATTGCTTTAAACCTACCAACACAGCTCCCATTTTCAGCTTTGGTCATTCCACTTGGACACAGATCAATGCACCTGAATCCCCCTCGGCTGTTCTTACATTGTTGATCAGGTCGGCATACGTTCTGTCTGCACTCATTGATATCTGAACAATAAAATGCAGAACACACTCAGCAGTGCTGTAGTTGATGAACTTTGATGGAGCTTCTTTGTGCAATCTATATTATTGGATTCATATTAAATGATTCACAGCTTGCTTTTTTTTAAATTTAAATATTTCTGGCTTATATTTACATAAAACTGGTGTCCATTTCTTAACTTGTTGACAAATTAGAAAAATCATTACTGAAGTATTTGATGTTTACTAAAATACAAAGTGAACTATTACACAGCATCTGATCGTGAAGCAATTACTGCTTAAGTTATGTTTAGCGTGAGGTTTCCTTAGCCTCCCCATTGTACCTACCCATACATCTTCTACCTCGTAGCTGATAACCTCGATTGCACACACACCGGTAGCTCCCAATGGTGTTCAGACAGCGATGCTGACATGGATTAGATTCTTGGCATTCATTGATGTCTAGCAGACAGAACAAAAATACTAATTTGTATAATCAGGCTTGCATACTTTACCCTTCCAAGGCCTGAACTTCTACTATACAAAATAGCAACAACTACTTGGATTTATGCATAAAAACACCTCAAGGCACATCACAAAAAATAACCAGAAAAAATGATCATTAATTCTTGTGCTGTCAGATTCCTCAACCTCTGCGATAACATATTCAATTCAGCTTGGAACTTCTCTTCACTATACCAATCTGAGTCACTTACATGTTCTAAATATAACAATGGACACAAAAGAGGTAACATTAATTTTGTGTTGAAAAACTGTGAATTGATATAAAATGAGGAACAAGATAGGATGCTTTAAGGAAAAACCTATTACGTTCGTGATTGAGACACGGACAGCAGGAGTTGAACAAAACAAGTCTTTACTGATGGAAGTCAATAGTGAAACTGAAAACAACAGAGGCTCACTAGCGCCTTTTATACAGGGGTGGTCACTGCCGGTACTGCAGTCTGAGACCAGTTATTCTCTTAAAGGTACATACACAACAATTCCTCCCCTTTTAGATAAACAGTACATAACATTCATTTAACAACTAAATGATAACGAATTACAATCACAGTTACGGTTGCTAGATACATTGGTTAAGTTTAAGCAATTATAAGTTCAGTCTTTGAGGAGGCTTCCTGATTCTGTCTGGATAACGCCTCTTTGGGGTATCAGGTTCTTCTGGCAATGTTGAGTCGGGATCAATGTCGTTGTTTGGTTCATCTGCTTCCAATATTACCGGTTCTGCGGTAGCTGCAATTGGAACGTCGATTTTATTACCAGGTGTATCAGATCGTGGTGTGGAGTTGACGTTTTCCAGTGACTCTAGAATCTGGTCAGCATGGCGTCTTACAATGCTCTCCCCAACGTCCACGGTATACATGAGAGGTCCTTGCCGTGTACAAATCGTTCCTGGCTGCCATTTCTCAGTGCGGTAGTCCCGGGCCAAAACTGGTTGACCTATCTTAAAACTCCTGGTCGGCCTTTCATTCATATTCTGAAACTGCCTGTTCTCCACATCTCTTCAGACGTTTGGCTTAACCAAATCCAAGCGGCATCGTAGTCTTCGATTGAAGAACATCATGGCTGGAGTTTGGTTGGTAACCGCATGTGTCGCATTCCGGTAGGCAAACAAGAAGTTGTCCACCTTGTGTTGTAGGGGTATATCTTCATTACACATTGCCTTGATAGCCTTCTTGAATGTTTGGACAAACCTCTCGGCCAATCCATTAGTGGCTGGATGATATGGGGCAGATGTGTAATGCTTAACACCATTGTTCTTTAAGAACCTCCGGAACTCTTCAGACACAAACTGTGGTCCATTGTCAGAGCAAATCTGTTCAGGCAGCCCATTCCTGGCGAATATGGTTCGTAAAACTGTGATCGTTTTTTCCGTGGTGGTTGAGGACATTTTTATTACCTCTGGCCACTTTGAATGTGCATCCACCGCAATTAAAAACATCGAGTCCATGAAGGGACCAGCAAAATCAATGTGCACCCTTTGCCATGGAGATGAGGGCCACTCCCATGGATGCAGAGGAGCTTGTGGTGGGACGTTTTGGACCTTCTGGCATCCTGCACAGCTCTTGGTCATCTCTTCGATTTCTCTATCGATTCCCGGCCACTACACAAACGCTCTGGCTAAGTTCTTCATTTTTACCCCACCCAGATGACCCTCATGAAGCTCATTGAGCACTCTATCCGTCAACTTAGGTGGAATTACTACTCTGGATCCACACATCAAGGTTCCTCTGCACACTGACAGCTGTTCTCTTCTCGGTGAGAATGCTGGCAGCAGTGGTTCGCCATGTGCTGGCCATCCCTTCACCATTAAATCATAGACCCGTGATAGTGTCGGGTCATTCCGTGTTTCCTTTTCTATGTTTGCATTCGTCACAGGGAGACATTCGACTATGGTCGAGTGGAATGACTCCATTGGATCCACTGCAAGGTCTTCTTCTTCCACCGTCGGCAACGGTAGGCGTGACAATCCATCAGCATTTCCATGCTGTTTAGTTCCTTTGTACTCGATGTCATATTGGTGTGCCCCTAGGAAAAGGGACCACCTCTGCAGCCGTTGTGCTGTCATTATCGGTACGCCCTTCTGAGGGTTGAAAATGGAGACAAGAGGTTGATGATCGGTTAGTAGGGTAAATTTTTGACCGTGCAGGTAGTGATTGAACTTCTTCACCCCCCACACTAGGCTGAGGGCCTCTCTGTCAATCTGGGCGTAGTTACGCTCGGCAGAAGTTAACGAGCGTGACGCAAAAGCTATCGGCCTCTCTAAACCATCAAGGAATTTATGTGACAGTACTGCCCCAATGCCGTAGGGAGACGCATCACACGCCAGTCTGATCGGCAGTGCTGGGTTGTAGTGAGCCAATACTTCCCTTGAAGTGATTAAGTCCTTACTCTTCTGAAAGGCCCGCTTACAATCATCGCTCCATTTCCATGCTACCCCCGTTCGTAGCAGGGCGTTCAGTGGGTGCAGAATTGTCGACAAATTCGGCAAAAACTTATGGTAGTAATTCACCAATCCGAGGAATGACCTCAGTTGCGACACATTTTCAGGCGCTGGGGCCTTAACAACCGCTTCAATTTTGTCAGGGGACTTATGTAACCCCTCTTCATCAATCACGTGGCCACAATACGATACCTGTTTCTTAAAAAATTCGCACTTGGGGCGGTTGGCTCGCAGCCCATGTTCCCGTAGTCTAGTGAGCACCTGTTCTAGGTTGTTAAGGTGTTCACTGTCATCTTCACCTGTCACATGGATGTCGTCCAAGTAACACTGAGTCCCCGGAATCCCTTGCAGGACTTGTTCCATCGCTCTTTGCCATATCGCCGGAGCCGATGCTACTCCGAATACCAATCGATGATACTGGTAAAGACCTTTGTGAGTGTTTATCGTGAGATACTTCCTAGAGGACTCTTCAACCTCCATCTGCAAATATGCTTGTGCTAGGTCAATTTTTGTAAAATGCTTCCCTCCAGACAGTGAGGCGAAGATGTCTTCTATCCTTGGAAGAGGATATTGTACTGTGTGAAGGACTGGGTTCACCGTCACCTTGAAATCCCCACAGATGTGAATCTTCCTTGGCTCCCCGGACTTATTGCTTAACGTTTTCTTCATGACAGGAACGATGGGTGTCGCCCACTCGCTCCAGTTGACCTTAGACAACACGCCTGCCTTCTCCAGATTCTCCAGCTCTGCCTCGACGGCTGGGCGAATTGCATATGGTACCGGTCTTGCTTTGAAAAACTTGGGAACTGCATTCTCTTCTATTTTTATCGAGGCGGTTACGCCTTTAAGCGTGCCCAGTTCTTGTTGAAATACCTCTTTGGCGTTAGCTAAGATTGTTGACAATCATCCAGGAATGACGTCTTCATCTTTTTTACAGTCCACCGTCATTGCATGAATGGAGTGCCAATCTAAGTTTATCTTCCTGATCCATTCCCGTCCCAATAACGGTGGTCCACCATTTGGCAGTATGTAGAGATACAATTTCCGTATTTTCTTGCTGTTGTATTCGACAGGCACCCTTATTTTTCCTCTGGGGTATACTTTTTGCCCCGTATACGTTGTCAAGGCGATGGATGTCTCTCTCAAGGGTATGTGTGAAAATAGCCGCTCATAGTCTCGTCGATTCATGACGGTTAGCGCTGATCCTGTATCCAATTCCATTTTAACATGGGACCCTGCTATCGTGAGGGTGACCGAAGTGGTTCGGTGATCCTCTTTTGCGATTACATTGTGAAGTTTGAGACAGCTTAGTCTCCTGTTCCCGGATTCACTATCGCTCATCTGGTCTTCGGAACTACTGTCCATCATCTTTTGTACTTTCTTGTACGGTTCCTTAGTAGCCTTTTTGTTGTCGCTGGTCTTCTTCCCAGACCTGCAAACTCGTGCAATGTGTCCCATCTTCCTGCATTGCCTGCATATTTTGTCTTTGGACCAGCAGTCCTTCTGGTCATGGTTAGTTCTGCCGCAGCGATAACATTTTGCAAATCCCCGTGTCATTCCGTGGGTGCCATATTCCTGTGGTTTTTGTTGAATTTCTGCAGCTCCCCTGGCTGCTGCTTCATACAATACTGCCACGCTGAAAGCCTTATCTAGCGTCAGCTCTTTTTCTGCGAGTAACTTCTTCTGTGTTCCTTCACTCAGGAGTCCACAGACAAATTTGTCCCGTAGGGTATCTGCCAGTCCTGCTCCGAACTGGCAGTGCTTTGATAGCTTGCGTAGTTCCGTAAGGTACTCAGCATTGCTCTCATCTTTATGCTGAGTTCTCCTGTGGAATTTAAATCTTTCTGCTATCAACAGCGGTGCAGGGTTTAGGTGTTCCTGTAGGACAGCAACAATTTCGTTAAAACTTTTCGCCTTCGGTTTGGCTGGAGTAATCAGGTCCCGCAATAGGCCGTACGTTCTAGCGCCCATTAAGTTTAGCAATATCAATGCCTTTTTCTCCTCTGCTATTTCGTTTGCCTCGAAATATACCTCGACTCTTTCCACATACGTGGTCCAGTCCTCTATTGTATTATCAAAAGCAGTGATACAGCCAGTCTTCGGCATCTTGCAAATCTAAAATGGCACCTCCCGCGCTTTGCCTTTTTCCCCGCTGCTTAAGATGGCGCCTCCCGCGCTTTGCCTTCTTCCCCGCTGTTGTTAGCGCTGCTTTCCGCGGATCCCGTTGCAACCTGCAGCTCCTCGCGGTTTCTTGCGCGTTTAATATTTCTTTTTTTTATTATTTTCCCGTCGTGGAACAACCCTGTGGGACTCTTGCCTCCCTCTTCGCGGGTCTATACGCAGCCCGGCTTCGTAGCACCGGCCGTGTGCTCCACCCTCTCTCTCTCTTCTTCCCGACAACGCTGCTCGGCCCCGTTGCAAACCACCCGCTCGAGTTCGCGACCGCCGCAGCCCAGGAAGGATCAGTGCACTACCTGCCACCAGCCCGATTAGCTGAAGCACCATCGACAGGAACCAGGCCCCGCTTCCGACAGCTTCTCCAGCAATCTTCAACTCCGCAAACACAGGGGCGGATGCCCACGGTCGACGCCCGTTTCTACTGCCTCTTACTTTCTTTTCTTTCTGGCCTCGACCTCTGCTCACTTCGCTGTAGGAATGGATCCCAGGAGGTGGTGCAGACTTGTAGGTAGGTTCGTATCTGCTCGTCGCCAGTATTACGTCCGTGAATGATTGAGACACGGACAGCAGGAGTTGAACAAAACAAGTCTTTACTGATGGAAGTCAATAGTGAAACTGAAAACAACAGAGGCTCACTAGCGCCTTTTATACAGGGGTGGTCACTGCCGGTACTGCAGTCTGAGACCAGTTATTCTCTTAAAGGTACATACACAACAAAACCTACTATCAGAATGAACATAACAGGTAGAAATGAGGAAGTGATTCAGACTGTCAAACTGTTCAGGGACAGAATCTGCTCCCTCCATCCTTTCCTCTTGTTGTTGAATTGGAAAGTTGTCTTCTTAAATGATTTACCGAGGCCCACATAAACGAATAGTCCCAGAGATATTTTAGTATGGAATGTTTATCGTTAATTCAGCTCCCCCCTTGGAGCTTCCTTATCCACGCATGCACTATAAGTAAATATCAGAAGGTAACTAATATTCCTCTTGATACGTTTCAAGGAAGATAAAGCATTTGGAATAGCAACAATACCTTGGCAACTTAATCCCTCGAGTGTCCGTCTAAAACCAATGCCACACCTCACCACACATCGATACGAACCAATGGTATTTTCACAGTCTTGTCCAGCATGACAAGTGTGGCCACCTAAAGCGCACTCATCAATATCTGAAAAAACAATGACCAGAGTTAGCACTTTTACATTTTAATAGTGATGTGCAAAGGATTCAGATTTCCTGTGTAGTCACTGAAATTTTAAAACACTTAGGCCTAGAAATTCAGTATAGCCACGTTTGGGGCGCTACAGCCGGGTGGCCGCTAAAGTTTGCGCCCGGCGCAACTTCGCGCCACCTTCGCCGATATTCAGTGGCATCGCCCCAAGAGGTTGCTGCTGCGCTAAAGCAGGCGATGCACGACTATCATTAGGCGCTAAGCCGGCGATCCGGGGCGCTAACACCGAGGACGGGCGCAGCGCAGGTGTGGCGAGTTGCTCAATGAAGGCAGACACGCTGGCGCCGGTCAGCTCTTAAAGGGGAAGGGTCGACTTGTTTGGCTGCCATGCCCTGCACACTGCAGCCCTGAAGCAAGGCCTGACCATTGCTGGTTCATCAGTTCTACGCCCTCAACCATGGGGAAGCCCGCTATTCTTCCAAAGCCGATTGCACGCTCTTGCTGCTTGTCCAGGGTCATGGGGAAGGAGATGTACTGACGTCTCCTTCTGAAAAGGGCATTGTTCACCTGGCGGATGCAGCAATGTACCGCAAACTGGGAGATGTTGGCAATGTCCCCAGTAGCGGATTGGAAGGAGCCAGTGGCATCGAAGTTGAGAGCCACCGTCACCTTCACTGCCAGAGACGTCCTGCTCCTCAGCTGTGGCTGCAGATCTCTGCGAAGCAGGTGGCAGATCTCAGTGACCACCTCCCTTCTGAATCGCATCCTCTGAACACACTGCTCCTCAGACATGTTCAGATATGAGAACTGCTGGCGGTATACCCTGGGTGGGTAAGGCCTCCTGTGCCGACGCCTGTTGGCCAATCTCCGTCTGGCCATGACTGGCACTCTCTCACGGCGTCTCTGATCCCTTTGAATGCAATGCAGAAAGCCAACGTTTCCACCCATTGCAGCCCCCATTATATGTGGCGACTCAAGGCTATGGCACTGAAAGTGAAATCCAAGTGCAAAGCTCTGGCCTGAAGCCACAAGTACCTGTGCAAGCGCTGAGTCAAAGCAGAAAGCTCTCTGCCTTTGTCTCTCTCCAAATATCCGTCTCTCACACAGAGGGATTGGCACAAAATGGCTGCCACTTATACTGCAGGAGGAGTCCCCTTTAAATAGCGCCCCCCGCGCCCCGCAGCGACTGGGAACCGTTCCCCTCTACCAGTCGCTGGGGGCGCCAGGCGCAAAGAAGGGCGGCGCCACTGAATTTCCGGTTCGGGGCGCACAAAGGGCGTTGCACGATGAAATGACGTCAGGATCTGCGCGCGCAGCTGAGCGCGCGCAAAGGCTTTGCGCCACCGCTAAATCTTTACTGAAGTTGGGAAGAGGCGCAGATCGCGCTGCGCCCGGCCGCTAGCCGCCTAGCGCCCCACATCTCCTCCTCATAAGGCGCTAGCGGCTGGCGCAAACAACTGAATTTCTAGGCCTTAGAATTTCAGTGACCGCATACTGTTGTTTCCTCCATGAGGGAGCCTGCTGTGCGCAAATTGGCTGCCTCGTTTCCTACATTACACTTTAAAAATACTTCATTGGCTGTAAAGCGCCTTGGGACGTCCGGTGGTTGTGAAAGGCGCTATAGAAATGCAAGTCTTTCTTTCTATCCAAATCAGTATTTCTATTAACTATGGCTCTGAAACTTTTATCATTTATCTTTACATTTCAAACCATGACCTGAAGCTACTACTGAATAATGTTGGGGAATGGAGTGCTTTCCCACTTTTTGTCCCCACAATCAGCATGGAGTACTCATATGCCAGCTGTAACACACTAAGAGCAGAATCCCAGCCAATGAGTTAGTAATTAAATTGAGTAATATTCTCTCTATTCGGCCTTAAAAATGTACCTTAACCCGGAGCCTTAGAAGACCATCTCCTATTTCCCCACTGAAGTTTTCCAGGGTCAGATACAGTGAGTGTGAGTGGTTATGTACTGTCTACATGCTCAGTAGGAACTGAGTTGCGAGGGGCAAATTTGAGACTTCATCCCATCTGTCTGGGCTTTATTCCAACCCAGATCCCAGAAATGGTAAGATGTCTGCTCTCACATTCTGGACTCTGGCGAAAGGTCATCGACCTGAAATGTTAACCCTACCTTTCTCTCTCCACAGATGCTGCCTGACCTGCTGAGTGTGTCCACCATATTCTGTTTTAATTGCTAACACATTGGTTGGAACTTTGCTTTTTGGGGTAGAATTCCAACAGGGGGCGGGGGGGGGGGGGGGGAAACTGACTTCCGCCCACCCCTCTAAATCCATTTCCCTGGATTGGAGGTCATTTGTGATGCATGGTTTGCTCCTGGCATGATTCCTGTTGCCAAGAGGGACCCCACCAATGCACAGAGGACAGTCCCATCAGTGCTGCAGTGGGGATGAGATGTTGAGGGACCTTAAAGGGGCAGAAGTGCTCTGAAGACTGTATGAAAGCTTCCCCTGAAAGCCTCAGCCAAGAGGGATACTTTAATCAGCAAGTGCTGGGCTTGAATTGAAGGGACAGGAAGCTGCTACAAAGTCCTCGCCCTCCATTGGTGGACCTGGGGGCCTTTACCATCACTTGCTGGAGTCTACCGCCTCCTTCCACATCATGGCCCTGGTAAGTGGGGGGGGGGGGGTAAATCCTCCGGGGATTCTAGCCTCGTCCCCTGCTTCCATTTTCATGTGGCAAGTGGGGAAAGAGCAGCCAATGGCGATCTTTGTGGGGGGAGTTTAAGGCAGCATGGTGGCAATTGGTCTCACTGCCCACATTTTCTGCCATGAATTTAGGGTGGAATCACGGAGAAGAATGCAGCCCATTGTGTCACTCAACCCTCTGTACACATTAAGGGTCATTTAACTGGTACAACGTCTCATTAGTGGCCAATGTAGATCAGAGAATTGCGGCTACAATCTTATATGCCTATCTCATTAAACATTAATTTTAATTGAAGCCAAAACCAATTAATCTATCTGCATTATTTGAGGATCAAACAATTTTTCATATTTCTTATTTTATCTCTTTAAAGAAGTTACCCTCTTAATTTGTTCAAGGAATTTTACCACCAGAATTTCTTGAAAGTTTTGCTTAAGAATTAACTCTTGTCTTGCTGTTGAACGTCGATTAGGATTTTGTTCAGTAGAAACTCGGCGTACCTTGACAGGTTCTTCCATCAGCAGATATGGTGAGACCTTTAGTGCACGAGCAGTAGTATGTTCCCATTGCATTGTGGCATATATGAGAGCAGGGGTTCCGGATAGTGCACTCATCTTCATCTGCATGAATTTATAAAAGATTTTAAACAGGGTTTTACATCAATCATTTTACTTAAGGAGCCTTTGTAAAAGAAAACTAGTTTAGCTTTGAATGAAAGTGCTCTGCTCACCTGAACAATATGGCCCAACTGAATCCAAAGCAAAACCATTCGGGCACTGGTTACTACGGTCACCTGCGTAAAAAAAAATACTTTCACTCTGGGGATTCCCAGGATTCAATCACTTGTAGCCAAGTCGTAAACCACAGCTTTTTTCTTGCCAATATCTTACTTTAGCCAAACTGCCAACACGTTTGGCCCAGAGAAATAAGGGAGATATTGGGCCGTATTTTCTGATCGGAAGCTTCCCGCGTGCGGAAGCCTCCGATTTGGAAAAAATCTACGCACTTACCTGAGGGCTCCTGAGGTGCGTATAGTTCCAATGCTGGGCCTCTCGAACTCCAAATGTGCAGGGCCCACGTGGTTCGCAAGCATCCCTGGGATCACGTGGGCCATGGGGAGCCAATAGGAGAAGGGAATCTCCCTTCATACACTTGACAGATAGGCCTGTCAAATATATGAATGTAGATCACCCCAAAAACACTTCAAAACATTAAAATAATTTTTTTTTTAAATCACATTTTTAAAATTAGTTGAAATTACAATAAATTAAATATTTTAAACAAAAATTTAATTTTTTGAAAAAAGTAATTAAAGTTTTTTACAGGGCTAAAAATGAACTTATCTTTTTAAAAAAGTATTTTTAAATGACTGAAATTTTTAAATTTTTAAAAAACTTTTTTCAACTCTTATCCTGGTTATGCCTGCTTTTACCAGGCGTAAGAATTCTAAAGGTTTTCTGCGGGCGGAGGGGCTCCAGAAAGCGGAACTATCCGCCCGCAGAGGCCCGTCTCCAGGGCAGGCGTTCGATCTGTCAAGAGCATTCTTGACAGATTGAAAATGCCAGTTTTCAGCGCATGCGCTGTGCATGCCTGAAACCGGCATTTCCGATGTCCCTATGGGTGGGTACACAGCGCGTACCCCCCCCATAGGGATCGGAATATCCGGGCCATTTTGTGATGGCAATTTTGTCTAAATGTACAACATCCAATCAATTACTTTCCATATTAATTGGTGTTTTAAAAATAAAATAAAACCAGAAAATTCTGGAAATACACAGCAATTGTTTTGGGTATCCTTCATCGGTAAAGTTCTAAGGAAGGGGTACACATCCAAAAAGCTAATCTGCTTTTTCTCTTTACAGATGCTGGCAGAGCTGTTCTCTATTCAGTATTTTCTATTTTTGTTTCACATTGCCAGCATTTGCAGATTATTTTTATTTGTAGCCTTTTAAAAAAAAAAATTGGCCAATTTTGTTGGAGGGATGCTATAAACATAATCTGTGTTGATAGAACACTATCTTATAGCAGAGGACAAACACCACGATACCAATCCCCCAGGATGAGGGTACCAGCTTTGTGAACAAGTAACAACCTAAGTAGATTGTTACTGGTCCCCAGGGCTGGCGCGGTCCTCCTGGTGGATTGGTATCATCTTACTTGACCTTTACTATTAGACAGTGTCCAAAATCAGTGCAGACTATATTTGACAGCAGTGCCATTATTTTTTAAAGAGTGTAAATTACTACAATCTAGAGATCTTGGTATGCAGGATCCATAATTGAGCCAAACTAGTATAGGACATATCTGCCAATTAACTGGCAGACTTGATGCAGGATCAGACCTTGCCTCAGTCAAGCATCACACAAATGAATTTCATGACCAAGTGCAGTTGTCATCTGGAAACTGTCCAATGAAAAATTATTTTATTTTTTATTGCTCCTCTAGCTATGCATAAAGTGTGAAATACATTCTGTATTCAATGTTTCCTTTCTATATCTATGAAGCCTCAGGAAAAATTGTACCAATTTCTACTGCAATAACCTATTAAGTAATAGATTAATAGCAGCTAATCTGCAGCAGGGGAACATGCAGCCACAGTACAATACTGATCCGTTAATCAGTGATACAAAACCATTATCTTTCCCCCAATGTGACCACTTGTGAAATCTATCCTTTAGACTTGGTAGTCCAAGCCAATATTATACATGGTCATAACAACAAACTAGTTATGGTTGCAACCTAAGCACCTGTCTTCAAAAAAATTTGATGCTTTACCGCTGGAAGAGAATCAGAAAACCATGTTACACACAGGAGGTTGGGGCTGCTATCAAAAATTTATCTTGCAGAGCAATGGAACTTCAAGAGCAGGATTTAAAAATGCTGTATGCTATGAAAAAGATATAAACTAAATGAAAATGCTACAGTCTAAGGGTGAAAGTATTACAATCTGCTGCATTGTACATATTAAATGTTAAATAAAATATTCCTTAGTTTGGGCAGGATTGCATTACAAAAATAGAACACCTTAGTAATTATTTTTGATAGCACTAATACATCAGGCTACTCCAAACCTTGAAGCTTTGACCACTATTAACAGATCAGCACTGTTATATATAGCATTAACTACAAGTTCTAAGTCCTACGATGGTAAAGAACCTCTTAGTTTAAAGTGAGAAAGAACTAGATTTCTGTTTCATTACCTTTACTGATGATAGCATGAATCTTGTACTCTAGAATTTCATCTAGTGGGCTGTACTCTGCTGCAATGGATGTAGCATGGAGTGTCTCTACTAAGAATGGCATTCGGCCTCGATTATTATGATCATAAGTAATGGTGTGATTCCAAGAGTATGGTACGCTGGCATCATCTACTGTAAACATCCTGGTAGAGTACGCGTAAATCTGGCCTGGTCCAATCTGAATATAGTCCTCTGTGTAATCCTGAACACACCACAAAATTGCATGGCATTACTATGTTTGAATATTTCCTCTGTATACAATAACAGCAATGATATTCATAAGGATTGGTGATGGGTAACCATGGGTGCATTGATCTTGCTATCAATGCTATACTACATTACAGCCCAGAAGTTGCTGAAAAAATAACGGTGTGTGAACAATGCATGCCATTATTACTATACAAATCAGCCAGCAACTTGTAGTGATGAAGAGATACCCTGTGAATTGTGAATCGCCACAAGTTGCTGGTCAATTTGTGTTGCTCTGCCATTAACTTTGTGAAAATGGCATCTTAAGAACATAAGAAATAGGAGCAGGAGTGGGCCATACTGCCCCTCAAGCCTGCTCCGCCATTCAATAAGATCATGGCTGATCAGCGACCTCAACTCCACTTTCCTGCCCAATCTCCATATCCCTTGATTCCCCATGAATCCAAAAATCTATTCTCAAAGACTCAGCATTCACAGCCCTCTGGGACAGAGAATTCCAAAGACACTCAACCCTCTGAGTGAAGAAATTCCTCCTCATCTCAGTCTTAAATGGCCTACCGCTTATCCTGAGACTATGCCCCCTAGTTCTAGACATTCCAGCCAGGGGAAACAACCTCTCAGCATCTTGCCTTTAACCTCCCTTGATTTTCATGAAGTTGCTGCATTTGCACATTAAATTGTCCATAAACATGGTACAGAAAGTTAAGTCTAGTAATTAAAAGCGTAAGTACCCTTTGAACGACATGCTAATTGTTGATGACTGGCAATCAACCTCTCTGGCCCAGGAAGTGAGCAATTAAAAGTGTGACATCTCATTCCTTCAGGTTGTGAATTGTTGTTGGGAGATTTTAAAAATGTCAAATTAATTAAAAAAAAATCTTACTTTTCCTTTCTGTCTTTTCTTTGCTCTCTCTTAAATCCAATCTTTCATTCCCTCTATTTCTCTTTCTGTACCTGATTTGACATTGAATTCACCCACTCTAATTCACCCTCCAGTCCTTCCTCTGTTTATTTCTCAATCCTTTAATCTCATTGGTTAAGGAGATACACTGTTTGTCCTGTTGTTCACCAAGGTCCCAGATGCCCTGTTGCTTTCGCTGCGCCGTCATCAGTTCACACTTCCAGCAAATTTGTGGGCAAAAATTTTTAAAACCTAATTGTGCAGCAAGAAATCTAACTAACAGTGCATGCTGTGAGGTGCTCCACTCCAGCAAAATCTGGGCCAATATGAGAATATGTAAATGTTGGAGTAATGATAATGATATGAGGTTTGGGGAGGACTGGCATGTTCCTGGGCAGTATATATATTTGCTCACCAGAGATTAGAGCTGTATATGAAGCAGCAGAGGTAATAGGCATGCATTCAGGTCTTTATAGAAAGTGTACAAAAACAATCCTTTATTAACAGACAGCATGACACTTTAGCAACTCAAAATTAGCACTTATTTATTGACTGTCTGTACAGTGTGAAATGGAGTTTTGGTTCCATAGAGACTTCTGGCTTCAAAATACTGGAACATGCAGCATCAGGTATAAACGCATGATAGACTTTAACATCTTAAAAAGTGTCAGTACTGGGAATTTGGGTGGAAATTTGCATGCAGGTCAACCTAGACTTTTCCTTAAAAAAGACGCATTCTAAGACGCATTCTTCTTATTCTGTCATTATTGAGAATCACAATGCATTTCCTATAGTACCTTAACATTAAGGTTTACAGATGACGGAAGTTGCAGCACATATCCATTCACCACAATATCCAGTAATAGTGCCCCATCTGAGTCCAGGCCTCTAGCAATGTGCGTCATTCGTAGTATCTCTCCTAGAAACCACAGCGACGAAACCAAAAAGAATTCTCACTAATGCAGCCTGTGCTTTTATAAATGCTCCACTGTGTGGCATTGACTTCAGTGTTAAAAGATTACAGGTTACAAACACATCAAATATGCTGGGTATGAACACTCTGGCATGGGGATCTTATTCAGATTTTCCAAAAATATTGTGTTTATTGGCATTTTTATCGTCTATATAATCAATTTACTGCTACTGATACATTTTAGAATTAACGTAAGAAAAAGCATCACTGGCCATATCATAATCTTGATAACTGGCTGCTTTCACAATAAAAAGTGCACATCTTCATTTTAAAATAACCAGCCGTTGCTAGGACAGGGGTGTCCAACCGAAGGCCCTAAGGCTGCATGCAGCTCCCGCGGCCGGGAGATCCCTCCACACCGCGGCAACTACTATTTGTACTTATATTTCTTTAGCTGATTTGTCCTAGAGGTTTTGTAATGGCTTTTCAGCACTAAATCCTATATCAGAACACCAACATCTGTTAGTATCAGCAACTTGTGATAGATGCAAATTAATGGGAACATGAATTTGACTTTATTTGTGGCCCTCCAAGCTCCATCGTATGCACCGACGTGGACCACAGGACAAAAACGCTTGGGCACCCATGTATTTGGGAATTGTCTGAGGTGCTGCTCATGGCAAGTCAGAGGATGTGCTGCTTTGAAAAGACAGGAGCAAAGGACAGTAAAATACAATGGGCCTGAAATTCTGTGGGGTTTCTCCCGGTCTTGCGCTGTTTTCAGTCATTTCTCTTGTGATTTCACCAGTATCCTGACTGGGAGACCCCCAGTGGAATTTCAGGGCCCATGTACACTACTGAAATGTAGGAACATATCACTTTAAGGCTACAAGGTGCAATTGCTCTGCATTCTTGAAATGAACGCTCAGGACAGTTACAGGTCAGGTTGCAAATCAGAACCTGGCTTTGGTTGTGGGAAAGTCAATTAAGAAGCTACAGACACTCTGGCTCAGTATTAAATCTGCATTAGACAATCTGTGATCTTGGGAGTGTAATGATACATATTAGTCTTAAGTTAAAATTGATTTTATTTCATTACATCATAAATGCTCCATTAAAAGACTGGGATTTAATTTCTGCTGTCGGTTATTTTTAGTGCACCAGGTAAAATATGTCCACATAAATTTTTGGCTGTGATATTTTAATTCAGCCATTGACCTCTAAAATAAATGGATTAACTGCTGTGTTAAAATAGTAGAGAGAGGAATTTAATGCAAGCGTGTTAACTGCTGCACTAAATGCAGTGCACAGGACCTTAAACCTTTTTGTTGTAGTAATTCACAATTTCTGACAATGTCCTTATAGTTATCCATGAAAACAGCTGGGGAAAATCATTGAAAGATTGATGTGTTTAAATACTTAATTTAAAACATCACAGAACATGCATGTTTGATAGCCAGCAAAATCCAGTTCTCTATATACTATTGCAGAATCACTACCCTTTGATCAACCTGGGGATTTTTCACTTTAATAACAAACAAGTCAAACCGCTCAGAGTTCTCCTAGTAAGAAAATCTTCTGGATTGAAATCATGCCATGCAATATCATTAACAAACAGGTGGACAGGTTCATATGAGATTCCTTTGTCCTACATCTTAAAGCTGTTAACTCTTTTCAACGGAAGAGAAAGGAATTTCACACAAACCAATAGCAAAAGACGTGATTTCAAGACATTTGTGTTTAATTGCAAAATTTGCTCACCTAACATGGATATCAACATTTAAAGAGACAGACAAATATTCTGTACTGACCATGCAGCATGTTTGTGAGAAAACAGCTGGCAGGAGTGCTCCCCACAGTGGAAAAATTGTCTGATGTAAAAATACTTCACAGAAAATGTTTTCAACTTCCAATGAAACCCTGT
Organism: Somniosus microcephalus; assembly: GCF_052327205.1. Lineage (NCBI taxonomy): Eukaryota > Metazoa > Chordata > Chondrichthyes > Squaliformes > Somniosidae > Somniosus > Somniosus microcephalus. Next base: position 276,625,207 of record NC_140989.1, on the reverse strand, counting down.
ACTATTTAAAAAATTATTCATGAACTAACCAGATGAAATGATTAATCTCCTCTTCCAATTTTCATGTACTATGAAAAGATTTTAAATAATGTATTTATCAACTAACCAGTGGCAAATTCGACTTGTGTCTCGCGTCTGAATACCCCTTCTGTAAGAGAGTATCCATTAACTGCTTCCCCGATTTCCTTTGCAGTTGTCCAATAAATGGGATTTAAGATTGAAATGAGCTTCCTCATAGCAGGGCCTAGAAAAACAATGGAATACTTAACACAAAACACGATAGGCTTGGGGAAGTTACAAAGCAGCAACCATGCCAATAGTTTACAGTATGCACAGAGTGACTTTGATACATAGAAGGTGGGTTCACCAGTAAATCAAGAGCATTCAGACCTGCCTTGCTTTTTTATGGCGATATATCAGTGAGTGCATACTACAAGCCTTTGGGCTGTAAGCAAATGAAGGATGCTGGTCATGTGACTTACAAGACAGAATTACTAAGTGAGATGTTGTGTTGCTTGCTGCTTTGTCCAAATACATAAAATAATGGTGTTCTCTGGCATAGTTAGCATATTAATATGATTGCCTGCACCAAGTAGAACAACAAAACTGTTAAAGTATATGTTTAGGTGATATCCCCTCCCCATGGTTACTTTATTCCCTTTGTTCCATCTATTTCTAAATTGTCTCTTTTGTCTGTTTTTAATGACATTTCACTTTTATTGAAGGGAATGTCAGCCGCGTTGGAATCAAACCCAGGTTCTGAAGGCGAAGCCCGGATCCTTCTAGACACTTACCAATGCTCCTTGGTACGTTTGAGATTTGTGCTTGTATAATTCGAGCACCAGTTTCTGGACTGTCAAAGACTGTAGCGTTCAGCAAAGCAACGCCAAATTCCACATTGTTAATATTCCCTATAACACTTCCTCTGGCCCACTGAGGACCACCTGAAGGAAAGAAACAATTATTGCACATTTCCTGCCACTTGAAAAGAAAATTTAAAGCATAGATTAAAATCTGTTAATTGGAGCCATGATAATTAACCAAAAACACAAGGGCTGACCAAACATCACACCTCCACCCGAGATGAATGCTTTCATAGGCTTGGGCTAGAAAACACTTCCTTGGCTGAAACATATTCATTCTTAGATACACTGCATAATAATGGCCCGGATTTGCCGTCATTACCCCTCTGAAACTCTCTGTAACTTCAGGATTTAGCGCTTGCACAGATAAACGCGGAAATCCTGACGTTGCGGTCAGTCATTTCCTGCTCCGCCACAGGTTGCGCTGTGGAACTCCCCATAGCCGGCAATCAATTCAAATCACTTGAACTGACAAAAACTTCACCTTTTAAGATGGAATATCGCTGTTGAAAGCACCTAAAACGTTAAGCCTCGTTGAAAGAGGTGTAACTGGGTTTTTAACGTCGTACTGACTGCTGAACAACCGTTCTAGCCCTGAAAAACGAATTTTACATTTGTGGAATGTCAAATTTTCCATTACTGTAATACAGGAAACTTTGTGCTATCCGGCACCGACGGGACCGAGCTGTTGCCGTTCCCTCAAAACTTTTCATCTCCGTATCTGACAACAAACACTGTTGCTTAGCAACAGCTTCTAAACAGTCGGCCCGTACCTTGGAAGCATCTCTGTAGCTTAGCAACAGCTTCAGAGAGACTTTCCAGAGCCTTACTGTTGGAAAAAAAAGCCACGAGAAGAAAAAAAACCTAACAAAACGGCTCCTGATTTTTACCGGTGGCTCGAGCTTGCCGGACACTTAGCCTCCGGATAACACAAAGTTTCCTGTATGATTAAAAATTACAAGTTCTTAATATATCTATATTTTTAAGTTTGTTTATGATATTTCAACTTCTACCTTAATCCTATGTATATGTCCCAATCTTTATTTCATTCTCAGCAAAATTTATAAAACTAAATTATATTCTGCACATTTTTTTATTTCCTGGTTTGTTGTCTGTGAGAATTCTTCAATTTGATTGGCTGCTTAGCCAGCTTGATGGCATCACAGTTGTTGAACGCTGGGGACTCACTTAATTTCACCCCAGCTTCAAACTAAGGTCAGAAGAGTTAAAATTGACGCCAGAGATCGCTAGGGCAGCTTTCTTTGAGGTCAGCGGCGATCGCCGTCGCTTCGCTGCTGACTGCAAATTCTGGGCCAATGATTTTCTTAGGCCTAAATAATCTTTATAAATTTCAAAATTTATGTGGGCCTTCCATCATACAAAGAATATTCTCTTATAAATTTATTTGGCTAATTTTAAAATAGAATTCAAGAAGTACAATTTTGGCTCCCCCTGATTGACTCAGTGGGGTCAATTTTGTCGAACCTGTCGGGAAGAAGGCGGGACTTCCCCTTTCGGGTTTCTGACCCGCCTACTTCGACAGTGCAGGGCAGGTACCCGCCGCCCCTGAAACTTACGTGGGGTGGGGTTTTGGGCGGGATGGTGTCGGGACCCCCAAATTCGGGATTTCCCCCCCCCCCCCACACGCCTGAAACCCCGCCTGACGGCTTCCCGAAAAGCTAGCCCAGTGAGTTTATCCAATATGTAGCTGAGCTATGAAGAGCAGGGAAGTTCCAGGCTTCATCTGCACTCTATACTGATTGTTCGCAACCATGGTGTCCTATTTGACCCGGAGCTGAGCTTCCGACCCCATATCCTCTCCATCACCAAGACCGCCTACTTCCACTTCTGTAATATTGCCCGTCTCTGCCCCTGCCTCCGCTCATCTGCTGCTCAAACCCGCATCCAAGCCCTTGTTACCTCTAGACTCGATTATTCTAATGCTTTCCTGCCCAGCCTCCCACCTTGCACCCTTCATAAGCTTGCGCTCGTCCAAAACTCTGATGCCCGTATCATAAGAACATAAGAAATAGGAGCAGGAGTAGGCCATTCGGCCCCTCGAGCCTGCTCCGCCATTCAATAAGATCATGGCTGATCTGATCTTGGCCTCAACTCCACTTTTCTACCTGTTCCCCATAACCCTCGACTCCCCTGTAGTTCAAAAATCTGTCTATCTCAGCCTTGAAATATATTCAATGACTCCGCCTCCACTGCTCCCTGGGGTAAAGAATTCCAAAGATTCACGACCCTCAGAGAAGAAATTCCTCCTCATCTCCGTCTTAAATAGGCGACCCCTTATTCTGAAACTGTGCCCCCTAGTTCTAGATTGCCCCACGAGGGGAAACATCCTCTCAGCATCTACCCTGTCAAGCTCCCTCAGAATCTTATGTTTCAATAAGATCACCTCTCATTCTTCTAAACTCCAATGAGTATAGGCCCAACCTGCTCAACCTTTCGTCATACGACAACCCCTTCATCCCAGGAATCAACCTAGTGAACCTTCTCTGAACTGCCTCCAATGCAAGTATATCCCTCCTTAAATAAGCAGACGAAAACTGTACGCAGTATTCTAGGTGTGGTCTCACCAATGCCCTGTACAGTTGTAGCAAGACTTCCAAACTTTTATATTCCATCCCCCTTGCAATAAAGGCCAACATTCCATTTGCCTTACTAATTACTTGCTATACCTGCATGCTAACTTTTTGTGTTTCATGTATGAGGACACCCAGATCCCTCTGTACTGCAGCATTCTGTAGTCTCTCTCCATTTAAATAATATTTTGCTTTTCTATTCTTCCTGCCAAACTGGATAACCTCACATTTTCCCACATTATACTCCATCTGCCAAATTTTTGCCCACTCACTTAACCTATTTATATACCTTTGCAGACTCTTTGGGCTGGATTTTGTTACTGGAGGCGTGTAGGAGGCGGGACTACAACTTTTGGGGTTGTAGTCCCGCCTCCATCGAGTTGTGGCCAACCCACTCGATTTTCACTTGATTGACCTTGTTAAGCCCGCCCACTTTGGTGTCAAAAACAGAAAGGCAGACTATTATCTGAGTGGCAATAGATTGGGAGAAGGGGAAGTGCAACGAGACCTGGGTGTCCTTGTGCACCAGTCGCTGAAGGTAAGCATGCAGGTGCAGCAGGCGGTGAAGAAGGCAAATGGTATGTTGGCCTTCATAGCGAAAGGGTTTGAGTACAGGAGCAAGGATGTCTTGCTGTAGTTGTACAGGGTCTTGGTGAGACCACACCTTGAGTACTGTGTGCAGTTTTGGTCGCCTTATCTGAGGAAGGATGTTCTTGCCATGGAAGGAGTTCAGCGAAGATTCACAAGGCTGATCCCTGGGATGGCAGGAATGACGTATGAGGAGAGATTGGGTTGATTGGGCTTATACTCGCTGGAGTTTAGAAGAATGAGAGGGGATCTCATCGAAACTTATAAAATTCTGACAGGTCTGGACAAACTAGATGCAGGTAGAATGTTCCCGATGGTCGGAGAGTCCAGAACCAGGGGTCATAGTCTAAGGATAAGGGGTAAGCCATTTAGGACAGAGATGAGGAAGAATTTCTTCACCCAGAGTGGTGAACCTGTGGAATTCGCTACCACAGAAGGCGGTTGAGGCCAAGTCTTTAAATATATTCAAAAAGGAGTTAGATATATTTCTTAGAGCTAAAGGTATCAAGGGATATGGGGAGAAGGCAGGTACGGGGTACTGAGTTTGGATGATCAGCCATGATCTCATCGAATGGCAGAGCAGGCTCGAGGGGCCGAATGGCCTACTCCTGCTCCTATCTTCTATGTTTCTATTAAGGGCCACCCGGCAACAGATGACGTCACAGATTGACATTTCATCTGTCAAGAGCTTTTGACAGATGAAATATCAACGTTTGACAGCTCTTTGAAGCGTGGTTTGGAGTCGTTGGGAATCCCACACTACAGGAATAAAAATAGGGATTAGGCTAAAAACTGCCTGTTAACTACCTGTTAACAGGCAGTTAATTGGCACTAATCCCCTTCCCGCCTTGGGGAGGCGGCTCCCAGCACAGGTCGGGTATCCGCCTCCTTTGAAACTGGCATGGAGACGGGTTGGGGGCGGGATGGGTTTGTGCCCCCACGATTTCGCAATTTTAACCCCCCACACGCCTCCAATCCCGCCTCCACGGCCCAATGAAAATCCTGCCCTTTGTGTCCTCCTCACAACTTGTTTTCCCACCTATCTTTGTATCATCAGTAAATTTGGCTACAGTACACTCGGTCCCTTCATCCAAGTCATCAATATAGATTGTAAATGGTTGAGGCCCCAGCACTGATCCCTGTGGCACCCCACTAGTTACAGTTTGCCAACCTGAAAATGACCCATTTATCCCGACTCTCTGTTTTCTGTTAGTTAGCCAATCCTCTATCCATGCTAATATATTACCCCCAACACTATCTTGTGCAGTGATCTTTTATGTGGCACCTTATCGAATGCCTTTTGGAAATCCAAATACACTACATCTACTGGTTCCCCTTTATCCACCCTGCTCGTTACATCCTCAAAGAACTTTAATAAATTTGTCAAGCACGATTTCCCTTTCATAAAACCATGTTGACTCTGCTTGATTGTATTATGATTTTCTAAATGTCCTGCTGTTACTTCCTTAATAATGGATTCCAGCATTTTCCCAATGACAGATGTTAGGCTAACTGGCTTATAGTTTCCGGCTTTCTGTCTCCCTCCTTTCTTGAATATGGGCATTACATTTACAGTTTTCCAATCCGCTGGGACCTTTCCAGAGTCTAGGGAATTTTGGAAGATGACAACCAATGCGTCCACTATCTCTGCAGCCACTTCTTTTGAGACCATAGGATGCAGGCCATCAGGTCCAGGGGACTTATCAGCCTTTAGTCCCATTAGTTTGCCTAGTACTTTTTCTCTAGTGATAGTGATTGTTTTAAGTTCCTCCCTTTTGCCCCTTGATTTTCCACTATTATTGGGATGCTTTTAGTGTCTTCTACCGTTAATATCAGATACAAAATATTTGTTCAAAGTCAAAGTATCCTAACTCGCAGCAAGTCCCGTTCACACATCACCCCTGTAATCATTGACCTCCATTGGCTCCCAGTCCGGCAACGTCTCAATTTAAAAACTCTCATCCTCGTTTTCAAATCCCTCCATGGCTTCGCCCCTCCCTATCTGTAACCTCCTCCAACCCTACAACCCTCCGAGATCTCTGCGCTCCTCCAATTCTGGCCTCTAGCGCATCCCCAATTTTCTTAGCTCCACCATTGGCGGCCGTGCTTTCACCTGCCTAGGCCCCAAGCTCTGGAATTCCCTCCCTAAATTTCTCCGCCTCTCTAACTCTCTCTTATCCTTTAAGACGCTCCTTAAAACCTACCCCATTGGACCAAGCATCTGACCTAATATCTCCATATGGGGCTCAGTGTCAAGTTTTGTTTGATAATCGCTCCTGTGAAGCGCTCTGGGATGTTTTACTCTATATAAATGCAAGTTGTTGCTGAGTTAGTTGATCTGAGCAAAGGCAGTGGTAGGGGTGCTACAACTGGCCTCAGCAGCCCTGCTTTAGGGAGGCAGAAAATTAAGCTGAATTTCTGTCCCCAATTGTTATTTAATGTGTCCTGCAAAAACGCAAATGTCTGGAAATGAGATGGTGACACAATCAGCTTGGCTGTTGTTGTGCTTCATAGTCAAACAGCTTGATGATACTCACTGTCAACACGTGACTAATGATTAAAGTTGGGTGAGGTACTGGAGTTGCCGGATCCCCATGCAAACTATATGCAACAAGGAACCAATGACTTCAGGACAGCAGGTGGAGGAGAGAAAGGAAGCTTTGGGGAAATGAACTTCTTCTGCTCAGCATTAGCTGATGTGCTGGTTTAAAGGAATCTTTAGACGATAAATCTAGCTTTCAGAGTAAAGCCAACATAAGAAGTAGGAGCAGGAGTAGGCCATATGGCCCCTCGGGCCTGCTCCGCCATTCAATAGGATCATGGCTGATCCGAATCTAGACTCACGTCCACTTCCCTGCCCGCTCCCCGTAACCCCTAATTCCCTTATCTGCTAGGACAATGTCTATCTCCATTTTAAATTTATTTAATGTTGCAGCTTCCACAGCTCTCTGGGGTAGCAAATTCCATAGATTTACTACCCTCTGAATGAAGAAGTTTCTCCTCATCTCAGTTTTGAAAGGGCGGCTCCTTATTCTAAGATTATGCCCCCTAGTTCTAGTCTCACCCATCAGTGGAAACATCCTCACCACATCCACCCGATCAAGCCCCCTCACAATCTTATGTTTCGATAAGATCGCCTCTCATTCTTCTGAACTCCAATGAGTAGAGGCCCAACCTACTCAACCTTTCCTCATACGTCAACCCCCTCATCTCCGGAATCAACCGAGTGAACCTTCTCTGAACCGCCTCGAGAGCAAGTATATCTTTTCTTAAATATGGAAACCAAAACTGCATGCAGTATTCCAGGTGTGGCCTCACCAATACCCTGTATAACTGCAGCAAGACTTCCCTGTGCATTATTTTTCACTAAATGTCACTGTCATAGAAATTACAGCACAGAAGGAGGCCATTTAGCTCATTAGGCCTGTGCTAATGTCAACAACAGCGATGAAGTAAAAACTAGTGTTATTGACAAAAGGTAATGTCTTGTAAAGCACCTATCCTGGCGACAGTGGCTTCTTCAAAATGGTTCTCATTGATTTATGAAGATTACATCAAACTCAAAGCGGAAGTCTCTTTGAACATTCAAAAAACAGCTGACAAACCTGGACAGGGTTGGACTTTACACCTGGACACCTGTGAGCCATCTCCTGGGCATGAGCGGCCTCCACTAGAGGGCACTGGGTTGTTACACAGATGGAGTCGCCTCTGTTCGCCGCCTCCACAAGATGCTGAACAATCATTCCAGGCTTGCCAAGGTCCCCAGTTTCCATCCACTGGACATAAATTTAGGAGGAATAAATAAGATCAATTGGCAATAGCAATATTTATTTTATGGAGGAAGAATCTGAGGAAACATTACCATATATTAGACTAATTCATTAGGTATTACATGAAGTTAAATGCCTTTCCAATGAGTAAAGATTATGCTTTTAGAAACGTTCCTCTCTCGATCCTTGTAAGCTCCAAACATCCTTTCCTACACGTCTCTTTGCATCCCCACGTTAATGAAATTAAGATTTGTTGCAATATCCTACTCTAACTCATTCTTTCCTCAGACTTCAAATCTGTGGAACTTCTTACCTCCTTCAGTCTTTCCTTTCATCCAAAATCTGCAGACTTTTGAAGCCCAAAGCTTGGTGTCACCTAATCAGCATGACTAGATTTATCTTGACTTCTCTCTTAGGAGGTGAAATCTGTTTTGCAGTTGCGCAAAATAGGCGATAGCAAAAGGGCAGCCCGTTCTACACTGCGCCCGATTAACTTCAATGGAAGAGAAAATTGGAGAGAGTATAGACTCACTATTGCCTGGTTTGTGCTACCGCCCAAGACAAATTTCACCCCCTTAGTCTTTTAAACTTGCTGCTATCCTGCACATCAATATCTCAAATTAAAAAAACATTGTAAAATAAAACAATTTTAAGATCAGCAACAATGTTTACAATAAAAACAGAAAATGCTGGAAACACTCAGCAGGTCAGGCAGCATCTGTGGAGAGAGAAACAGAGGTAACGTTTCAGGTCGACGATCTTTCGTCAGAACTGGAAAAAGTTAGAGATGTAACAGGTTTTAAGCAGGGAAAGGGGGAGGGGAGGAAAGAACAAAAGGGAAGGTCTGTGATAGGATGGAAGGCAGGAGAGATTAAATGACAAAAGGTATTATTGTACAAAGCAAAAGGAGATGGTAATGGGACAGGTAAAGAAACAAAAGATGAGTCTATTGCTTTTGTATTAATGTTTACAATATATTATCCATATTTAATTCCCTTGAAGGGCTCAGATTAAACATTGCAATTTTTAAACCAATAGTATAAGCAGCACTATGAAAAGCAGCACATTCATGAAAAAGAGTGTTTGACATATCTTCTTTTTGAGGGGAGAAACAAGAACCAGACAGACTGGCAAGCTTCATTTCTGCACCAGTGACTCAGCAAAGGAGATGGAATGATGCATTTTTCTTTTGGCTATTTTCACCTTTAAAAAAAAAGAAACCAGTACATCCATGTATTTTATGAAATCACTGTACCGTTTGTCACATGGTATTTAGAGGTATATGTTAGTATATCCAGATAGTTGGTATGTTGTGCACATGTTGGGAACAGTGCGCTGTTTGAAGGGGTGGTGTAGAGTTGGGTCTTGTTGTGGGGAAGGTAGTGCTCCACCATAGTGAGGGGATGCACTGCCTTGCACGTAACAGTGACAGTTGCATGAGTTGGTGTGTTGTGGGGGGTTTTGCTCTGTAGTGGGTACGTCCAGCATGCATAAGATGCTGTAAGATTGGGCAGAGTCAACATGGATTTATGAAAGGGAAATCCTGTTTGACAAACCTATTGGAGTTCTTTGAGGATGTAACTAGTAAAGTAGACAAAGGGGAACTGGTAGATGTGGTGTATCTGGATTTTCAGAAGGCCTTCGATAAGGTCCCACACAACAGGTTGGTGAACAAAATTAGGGCACATGGAATTGGGGGTAATATACTAGCATGGATTGAGAATTGGTTAACAGACAGAAAACAAAAAGAGTAGGGATAAACGGGTCTTTTTCAGGATGGCAGGCTGTGACTAGTGGGGTACCGCAAGGATCGGTGCTTGGGCCACAGCTATTCACAATCTATATCAATGATTTGGATGAGGGGACTAAATGTAACATTTCCAAATTTGCTGATGACACAAAGCTAGGTGGCAGTGTCAGTTGCAAAGAGGATGTGAAGAGGCTTCAAGGGGATCTCGACAGGCTCAGTGAGTGGGTGGAAACATGGCAGATGGATTATAATGTGGATAAATGTGAAGTTATCCACTTTGGTAGAAAAAACAGAAAGGCAGAGTATTTCCTAAATGGTGAAAGTTTGGGGAATGCAGATGCTCAAAGGGACCTGGGTGTCCTTGTACATGAGTCACTGAAACTGAATGTGCAGTTGCAGCAAGCCATTAGGAAGGCAAATGGTATGCTGGCCTTCATTACAAGAGGATTTGAGTAAAGGAGTAAAAAAGTCTTACTCCAATTATATAGGGCCTTGGTGAGACCACACCTGGAGTACTGTGTACAATTTTGGTCTCCTTACCTAAGGAAGGATATACTTGCCATAGAGGGAGTACAACGAAGGTTCACGAGATTGATTCCTGGGATGGCGGGACTGTCGTATGAGAAGAGATTGAGTAAACTAGGCCTGTATTCTCTTGAATTCAGAAGAATGAGAGGGGATCTCATTGAAGCATATAAAATTATTACAGGGCTTGATAGAGTGGATGCTGGGAGAATGTTTCCCTTGGCTGGGGAGTCTAGAACCAGGGGCCACAGCCTCAGGATAAAGGGTAGGCCATTCAGGACTGAGATGAGAAGAAATTTCTTCACACAGAGGGTGGTGAATCTTTGGAATTCTCTACCGCAGAGAGCTGTGGAGGCTCAGTCATTGGGTATATTCAAAACAGAAGTCGATAGATTTCTGACTAGTAAGGGCATCAAGGGATATGGCGAGAAGGCCAGTGAATGGAATTGAGGCAGAAGATCAGCCGTGATCTCATTGAATGGCGGAGTAGGCTCGAAGGGCCGAATGGCCAACTCCTGCTCCTATTCCTTATGTTCTTATAAGCATGTATCTGATTGTGAGGCCCGTTATTTCCCTGATGGTTTTCAAGATTGTTGCCCTATAGGGCTGAATGGGAGGGTAGTACCAGAATGAGTGCAGCAGTAAACCTGTCTGGCCACAGCTCTTCCTGGTATTGCCTCCCCTCTCTCAGGGATGGTAGGAATTTGTGGGCCAAGGGTGGAGTGTCATATATTCAGTTATCTTGAATGTTATAAGTGCACTTATGCATTCTGCTGCAGGTGGTAGTGTTGATGCATTTCAATACAAACAACATCAGTGCATCATGAAGAAATAAAGTAAACTCTTTCCCAGAGAACATATACCCCTTTAACTACACACAAAAATGGTTGCCACTTCTCACAGCTTCTGCGATATCGGTTCTGATGCTGCATTTTATCCCATATTTGCGTCTCATGCTATATCGTCTCATCTCATATCTGCATAATTTTAGGACACAGCACTTCTCTCAACAAGAACAACATCACATCTGAAATACTCTGATTTCCTGGATGTGCAGATTTTGAGAACATGGTTCTTTTTGTTAGGTTTTGATTTATTTTATACTTGTTCATGATTAAAAAGTGCAACTGTCTGAGAACATCTATGCATAGAAACTCAAGACTTCCATAATCAGCACCTGCGAAGTGACGCTCGGTCACTCGACCAGGAAACACCAAGACTGGTTCAACGAGAACGACCAGGAGATCCAGGAGCTAATAAGCCACAAGCTGGAAACAGCAACAGAACTCGAGAGCAAGAAAGCAGCTCTACAGACGCCTGAATGCCGAGGTCCAACAAAAAACTCGCGACCTAAAGAAGAGATGGTGGATGGAGAAAGCGCAGGAGATCCAACAGCTAGCCAACAACCACGACGTACGTGGATTCTTTAGCGCAGTCGAGGCCATCTACGGCCCAAGCACCCAAGGTCCTACCCCACTGCGGGCCAAGAATGGAGAGGTACTCATCAAGGACAAAGAGGCAGTCAGTGCCCGCTGGAAGGAGCACTTCGAAGATCTCCTTAACCGAGACTCCGTCTTCGACACGAGTGTCCTCAACTCCATCCGCAGCAGGCTACCCACCACCACCTCAACACAATCCCAGCCCGGCATGAGGTTGAAAAGGCCATCCGACAACTGAAGAACAACAAGGCCTCAGGAGCAGATGGAATCCCTACCGAGGCGCTAAAACATGGCGGAGAAGCACTATTGGCACGAATACATGAACTCATTTCTCTTATTTGGAAGGAGGAGAGCATGCCAGGGGATCTCAGATGCCATAATCGTGACCATCTTGAAGAAGGGTGACAAGTCCAATTGCGGTAATTACAGAGGAGTCTCCCTGCTGTCTGCCACAGGGAAAGTCATCGTAAGAATCCTGCTCAATTGCCTTCTCCCAGTGGCTGAAGAGCTCCTCCCAGAGTCGCAATGCGGATTCCGCCCACTAAGGGGCACAGTGGACATGATCTTCACCGCGCGTCAACTACAAGAGAAATGCAGGAAACAGCACCAACCGCTGTACATGGCCTTCTTTGACCTCACAAAGGCCTTTGACACCGTCAACCGTGAGGGATTGTGGAGTGTCCTCCTCAAATTCGGCTGCCCTCAAAAGTTTGTCACCATCCTCCGCCTGCTTCACGATGACATGCAAGTCGTGATCCTGACTAACGGATCCAACACAGACCCAATTCACGTATGGACCGGGGTCAAGCAAGGCTGTGTCATCGCACCAACGCTCTTCTCGATCTTCCTTGCTGCAATGCTCCATCTCACCCTCAGTAAGCTCCCCGCTGGAGTGGAGCTAAACTACAGAACAAACGGGAAACTGTTCAACCTCCGTCGCCTCCAGTCCAAATCCCAGGTCGTCCCATCCTCTGTCATTGAATTACAGTATGCAGACGACGCTTGTGTCTGCGCTCACTCTGAGGCCGAACTCCAAACCATCATCAACACCTTCGCTGAAGCATACTAGAGCATGGGCTTTACACTAAACATCCGTAAGACAAAGGGCCCTCTACCACCCTGCCCCCGCCACACAGTACTGCTCCCCGATTATCAAAATCCATGACGAGGCATTGGACAACGAGGACCACTTTCCATACCTCGGGAGCCTACTGTCAACAAGGGCAGATGTCAATGACGAAGTCCAACACCGCCTTCAGTGTGCCAGTGCAGCCTTCGGTCGCCTGAGGAAGAGAGTGTTTGAAGACCAGGACCTCAAACCCAGCACCAAGCTCATGGTCTACAGAGCAGTAGTGATACCCACCCTCCTGTATGCTTCAGAGACATGGACCATGTACAGTAGACACCTCAAAGCACTGGAGAGGTACCACCAATGCTGCCTCCGCAAGATCCTGCAAATCCATTGGCAGGATAGGTGCACCAACGTCAGTGTTCTTGCCCAGGCCAACATCCCCAGCATCGAAGCTTTGACCACGCTCGATCAGCTCCGATGGACAGGCCACATCGTCCGCATGCCCGATATGAGACTCCCAAAACAAGTGCTCTACTCGGAGCTCCGACACGGCAGGAGAGCCCCAGATGGGCAGAGGAAACGCTTCAAGGACATCCTCAAAGCCTCCTTGGAAAAGTGCAACATCCCCACCGACACCTGGGAATCCTTGGCCCAAGACCGCACAAAGTGGAGGAGAAGCATCCAGGAATGCGCCGAACACCTCGAGTCTCTTTGCCGGGAGCAAGCTGAAGCCAAGCGCAAACAGCGCACGTCAACCCAAGCACCCCACCCACCCGCCCCTTCAACCACCGTCTGCCCCACCTGTGACAGAGACTGTAGGTCCCGCATTGGACTCATCAGTCACCTGAGAACTCATTTTTAGTGTGGAAGCAACTCATCCTCAGTTCCGAGGGACTACCCAAGAAGATAGAAACTGGCAAACACAAATGTTGATCACTATTTTCAGTTCTCTGATCTGTTTGCTATTTAGATATAATTACACCAGAAATTCCTGATAGTACTGTCCCATAATGCTCCAAAATCAACCAGCTCACCTGGGCAAACATCAGTGCTACACCGTTGAATCTGAGTGTCAGCTCCAGCACAAGTCCTTCCACCACTTGCTGCCCGGGGATTGTCACAGGTACGATATCGTCGCATTTGGCCTCCATTGCATGTCCGACTGCAGGTTCCCCAACTGCTCCATGGACCCCAGTTACCATGGACTGAAGAAGATGTAAAAAGTGTAAACAATTTTAGCATTATTAACTAAGTTGTGACTTGTGAACTGTAGCATAAGATGTACAAAGCATAGAGCAAGCAAGACTTCCTGCTGAGCGCCTGGGACCACTGGCTTCCCAACATAACAGGTGTGAGGTGTTTATCAATTACCAAGACAAGCTAACCAATTGCTTCTTGTTTACAGCCTTCAAGGAAGTCCACTTTCATTAGCATATTAATCACATATTGCATCATGCCTTTTTAAAAAACTTGCATGAATATACTATTATTTAAATCACATTTTAATGTAACTATTTTTCCAAATCCTTTCTGTGGAAAAATAGTCAAAAGTTCCAGAAATGTGATGAGGACAAATGTCAGGGCAAATTTCTTCATGCAAAGCTTTATTAACACTTGGAATGGTAGGGTAATGAAGGTGAGAACATTAGATTAGTTCAAGAGACAAATAGATGATCTGATGAGGAGGAACATAACTTTTTTTCCTGGATGAATTGGCTAAGAATAATTCAATGGCCTTCCTCATCTGTATTTATCTTGTAATTTTGTGAATGAAGAGTAAAATAACTGAGAACTAGGCTTTGCTACTGCAGCTAAGGTCAAGGGTATGTTACGGATATAAAGGCCAGGGTCCAGCAAAGTCAGTTCAGTGCAGTCCCGAGGATACAGCCACTCTTCCAGCTCCCTGCTCAAGTCACTGCTGTTGACAGTTGCTTTAACTGGCTATTATCTAAATGTACACGATTATGCAACGTGATATAACCTGTTCCAGTAAATACATGACCAACACATCTGCTTAACCAATTAACTGATGTAGAAGAGAGTTTCATTGCAATTATTTTGGCGTCAGAGGGTATTTGAAACATATGCAAAACCATCTCCATGCTCAAGAGTCTCCAAGCCTCGTAACTCATAAATTCTCAGGGAGATTTTCTATTTGCCCAATATGGTGTAAACACTCTCACCCCAGAGGGACATAACCCACTTACCGAAATTCAGAGAGTTTAAGTGCAGGTTGGCAATAAAAGATTCCTACTGCTGGAGTTTAATTAGCTATAAATGTGGAATGTTTCAGCACAGAACAATGCTATTCATTAGGGCAATAGATTAGAGGGTTACACATGTAAAGTCAATCATTTCTTATAGACAAAAAGACAAACTGCAAATGAAAATCAGCATCTGAAAAGACAGATTCATATTTCAGGCACAGACCGTGGTCAAAACCTCTGACTTAAGGCCTCAAGATGTTAATTAGTCTTTTCAGGTACTGATGGACCTGCCATGTATTTCTAGAATATTCTGGTTTTATTTTCATTGTATCATATTTTAATCTATTGTAAGATGGCTTTTTTTAAATTCTAAATGTTCTTTGTTTGAAGATGTGCACATTGCAATGGTTTAATCAGTTAATGGATGGCAGTAACTGGACATCCATCCAGTTAGCATTTAGTGAAGGCCTGGAATCATCATTCTGTACTCACCTGGACATGGATCACTGTTGCAGAAGTCGATTTGTACATCATTGCCTTCACAGTAGCGTCCTCCATACTGCGGTGTTGGATCTGAGCATGTTCTGGCCCTTTGGCGAGTGCCTCCTCCACAGGACACACTACATGCAGTCCAGCTGATCCAAGATGTCCATTTTCCATCCACTAAAACAGTGAGATACCAGATACTGAGAAGAGGTGAAGTTTGTTAACCTACAATATAATACCCATGATCAATTCTGCCAGCCCTCGGGGACTTTTCACTCATCCAATAAGGCAAAGACCACAGCTAAATCTCTTTTATACTTGTCAAACAGGTTGTTGTGTTAATGCCCTGGGCTATATGCAGTGAATAATGACTACCTTTGTGACGGATTTCAAATAGTTTCCTAATGCAGGCTCCATTCACTTATGATTGGGACTCAGAAAGCAAGCGCTGAATTTATATAAAACCTTTCATGCCTTCATGATGCCCCAAAGCGCTTCAAAGCCAATGAATCACTTTTGTACAAAAGCAAAATACTGTGGATGCTGGAAATCGGAAATAAAAACAGAAAATTCTGGAAACACTCAGCAGGTCAGGTGGCATCTGTGGAGAGAGAAACAGAGTTAACGTTTCAGTCGATGACCTTTCGTCAGACCTGAAACATTGGCCCAGTAATTCCTGTCACAATGCGTGAGTACGGATGGGGTACTCACGCATGTGACCGGAGGAATTGCCGGTTTTCAGCATGCACAGCGCATGCGCTGAAAACCGGCATTTCCTGTCCTCTGACCCAAGGGGTTAAGAGGCAGAACGCGTGCGACTGCACAGGCAGCGCGTGCGCAGTGAAATTCCTTTTTTTTTTCCAGAGTTGCCTGAGTGTAAAGGCCTCCGGTTTTTACGCGTGGAAAAACCAGACGTAAGTACTTAGTTTTACAGGTAAGTGGGCTTTTAGTACAATTTAGAAAATTTTTTCCCACAGGTTTATTGTTTTTAAAGAATTTACAGTAAGGTAAGTTTAGTTTTAGACCCTATTTTTTTTTAAATTTATTTTTTTCAAAAAATTGATTAATTGTTTAAAACATTTTTTTAAACTTATTTATAGTTAATATAATCAGTGGGATGTTTTTTAAAATTTTATTTAAAGTTTAAGTAGTGTTTTGGCAGCCCATACTTTTCATGAGTTTGACAGTTCTTACTCTCAAACTCATGAATGAGTTTCCCCTCCCCTGATTGGCTGCGCAGTGTTCACCTGATCCCAGCCGGCACATTGCACTAACTACGCCACTGGATCAGGTAAGCACATCGCACCGACATCTAAACCGGGCCAGTGACAGGAAATGCAAGCAGGCCCGGGCTTCAGATGTCGGCGCGCAGGGTGAGTGCACATCGGGGGCTTGCACACGCGGCAAGCTCCCGATCCTAATTTCAGGGCCATTAACTCTGTTTCTCTCTCCACAGGTGCTGCCTGACCTGCTGAGTATTTTCTGTTTTTATTTCAGATTTCCAGCATCTGCAGCATGTTGCTTATATAAATTTAAGACTTAATAAAATTAATAACTAATTTTTATACAGAAGGAGTACTTGTGTTACAGGGGGTAAGCGGAATTTTTCTAACACGGGAGGGGGGCTTCGGAAGCAGAAAGGTCAAGAACCCCATGTCTAGATTATGTACTCACATTCTGGAGTGGAGCTTGATCTCAAAACCTGCTAACTCAAGAGGTGGGAGTACACCCAATTTTATTACCAAACTAATACTCAGATTAAGTAGTTACTACAAACAGGTAGCACGTATGAGTTTTGGAATATGAGTTAAAGAAGGGAGTGATTATTTCTACGGTGTTCTGAGTCCCTGTGCACATGCGCCCCTGTTTGGCACTGCGCATGCGCACTCGTTCAGTCGTGTATGTGCAATCGACGTTGCGGTGGCTGCGGCCTGTGGCCTCAACTGGCACGCTTCCCTGGGCTCCCTGTGGAGAAGATCAGGGGATCGGATGGGGGGGGGGAAGAAAGGAGCTTGGAAGCGGGGGAGAGAGGAGCTTGCGTGGGAGGGGTGAAGAGGGGAGAGAGGAGCGAAGAGGGGAGAGAGGAGCTCATGGGTTGTGGGGGTGGCGGAAAGAGAGGCGGGGAGGAGATAGAAGAGAGGAGAGAGGAGCTTGCGGGGGGGATGAGAGAGGAGCTCGGAGAGGGGGTGGGGAAGAGGGAGAGGGGGTGGGGGAAGAGGGAGAGAGGAGTTCTCGGGGTGGGGGGGTGGGAGGTCTGGAACTTGAGGGGGAGGGAGGGAGAATGTCTGGAACTCAGGGGGGGAAGAGAGGGAGGTGGTCAGTGTAATGTATATACCTTTAAGGGGGGGGGGAACTACTTTTTACAGCTCATGTATACTGTAGTACCGGCAGTGACCACACCTGTATATAGCACTGAGTAGTAATCTGTACAGGCAGTTCCACTGTGAGCCACGTTGAGTAAACACCGGTTATACCGTTCTCCGCAGTCTGTGTCTTATTATACACAGACACAACATTGACGACGAGGCAAGTTCGAACCTACCTGCAACTCTGCATCACCTCCCGGGGATTCGTTCCTGGAGATCAGTGGATTGGAGGTCAAGGCCAGAGACTCGGGCGTCGACCACGGGCAACCGCCCAGTCATCCAGCAGAGACTCGAGAATTGCGGGGAAGGCTGTCGAGAGCCAGGCTTGGCTTTCCAGTCGAGGTGGTCCAGCGAAACGGGCTGGCAACAGGTAGTGCGCAGACCTTTCCCAGACAGTGGCGGGCTAGAGCCCGACCGAGCGGCACAGCAAAGGGCCGAGCAGCGTCGACGGGGGAGAGAGAGGGCAGAGCGCACAGGGCGCAGCCGGTGTTCAGTGGCCGAGCAGCGTCGGAGAGACGCGCAGAAACCCGCGAGGCGCCGCCATTGCCACGAGGACCGCCGAGAGCGGCGTTGGCAGCAGCGCAGGAGAAGCGCGCGAAACCTACAGGGTGCCGCCACTGCCACGAGAACCACCGGGAGCGGCGTTGGCAGCAGCGGGGGAGGAAGGAAAGCGCGGGAGACGCCATTTTAAGCCATTGGGAGACGCCATTTTAAACCACACCCAAAATGCCGAAGAGTGGCAGTATCACCACATTTGACAATGAAGTCGAAGATTGGACTACATATGTCAAACGAATAGAGGTGTACTGCAAGGCAAATGAGGTGTCAGATGACAAGAAAGCGTCGGTATTGTTAAATTTAATGGGTGCAAAGACGAAATCTAGTAACCCCAACGAAGCCAATGGAAAAGAGTTTTGAAGACATAGTAACGATACTAAAGGAACATTTAAACCCCACACCGCTGCTGATAGCAGAAAGATTCCAGTTTCACAAATGGATGAAAGCAATGCTGATTATTTAACAGAACTGCGCAAAGTATCGAAACACTGCCAGTTTGGAGCGGGACTGGCAGATACCTTAAGGGACAAGTTTGTGTGTGGGCTTCAAAGTGAAGGAACGCAGAAACGGCTTTTATCTGAAAAGGACCTTACGCTGGAAAAGGCTTTCAGCATTGCGGTATCATATGAAGCAGCAGCACGGGGCGCTGCAGAGATACAACAGAGACAGCAAGAATATGGCACAAACGAAATGTCATATGGAACAGAGAAGTGCTATTGCTGCGGCAGAACAACACACGACCAGAATGATTGCTGGTTCAAAGACAAAGTGTGCAGACAGTGTGGAAAAGTAGGACACATAGCACGAGTCTGCAGGTCGGGAAAGAAAACCAGCAATACGAAACCTACCAAAGGAAAGTACAAGAAGGTACATAAGATGACGGAGAATAGTTCAGATGAACAAAAGAGTGATAACAACTCCGAAAGCAGGGAACTGAGTTGTCTGAAACTACATAATATGATCACAACGGGGGATCACCGAACCATTTGGGTCACTCTCAAGATAGCAGGAGTCCAGGTAAAGATGGAATTGGACACAGGATCAGCCCTAACAGTCATAAACCGACGGGACTACGAGCGGCTATTCTCACACATTCTGTGATAGTGGATTGGCGGTTAGGATCAGATCAGCCATGATCTTATTGAATGGCGGAGCAGGCTCGAGGGGCTGATTGGCCTACTCCTGCTCCTATTCCTTATGTTCTTATGTTCACACATACCCTTGAGAGACACAAAAATTATTTTGAAGACGTACACGGGGCAAAAAGTCTACCCCAAAGGAAAAATAAGGGTGACCATTATATATAATGGTAAGGAAACACCAAAACTAGACCTGTATGTATTGCAAGATGGAGGACCACCATTACTGGGACGTGAATGGATCCGGAAAATACAACTGGATTGGCATTCCATACAGGCACTGACTGTGGCTGACAAAAAGGATGACGACGTCACACCTGGGCGACTGTCAAAGATCCTAACTGACGCGAAAGAAGTGTTCCAGCAAGGACTCGGAACACTAAAAGGCATGACAGCGATGATTAAAATTGAAGAAAACGCAAGCCCAAAATTTTTTAAGGCCAGACCTTATGCGATCCGCCCAGCCGTCGAAGCAGAGCTGGAGAGTCTGGAACGTTCAGGTGTACTGTCCAAGGTAGACTGGAGCGAGTGGGCTACACCCATCGTCCCTGTGATGAAAAAGTCATTGAGCAGCACGCCTGGGGAACCAAGGAAGGTTCGCATCTGTGGGGACTTTAAGGTAACAGTGAACCCGGTCCTTCACACCGTACAATATCCACTTCCGCGGATTGAAGATATTTTCGCCTCGCTATCTGGAGGGAAACGCTTCACTAACATTGATCTGGCCCAGGCGTATCTGCAAATGGAGGTAGAAGAAGCATCAAAAAAATACCTCACAATCAACCCCCATAAAGGTCTCTACCAATACAACCGTCTGGTATTCGGGGTAGCATCAGCTCCTGCTATTTGGCAGAGGGCAATGGAACAAGTTCTGCAAGGGATCCCAGGGATCCAGTGTTATTTGGACGATATCCTGGTCACGGGCGAAAATGACAGTGATCACCTTGCCAACCTGGAGCAGGTGCTCACTAGATTGCAGGAATATGGGCTCTGAGCTAACTGCCCCAAATGCGAGTTTTTTAGAAAATAGATCTCGTATTGTGGCCACGTTATCGATAAAGAGGGGTTACATAAGTCCCCAGAGAAGATTGAGGCAGTAGTCAAGGCTCCAGCACCGGAAAATGTGTCACAACTGAGGTCGTTCCTCGGGCTGGTAAACTACTACCATAAGTTCTTGCCAAATTTGTCTACAATACTACACCCACTGAACACCCTACTGCAAATTGGGGTGCCATGGAAGTGGAGTGACGAATGTAGACGAGCTTTCCAGAAGAGCAAAACACTAATCACATCGAAAGAGGTATTGGCCCATTACAACCCAGCATTACCAATTCGGTTGGCATGTGATGCGTCACCCTATGGCATTGGAGCGGTGCTGTCGCACAAATTCTCGGACGGTTCAGAGAGGCCAATAGCCTTTGCGTCACGATCACTAACCTCAGCCGAGCGTAACTACGCCCAGATTGACAGGGAGGCCCTCAGCCTAGTGTGGGGAGTGAAAAAGTTCAATCACTATCTGCACGGGCAGAAATTCACCTTGCTGACTGATCACCAGCCTCTTGTCTCCATTTTTAATCCGAAGAAGGGTGTCCCGGTAATGACTGCGCAGCGACTACAAAGATGGTCACTTTTTCTAGGGGCGCACCACTATGAGATTGAATATAAGGGCACGAAACAGCATGGAAATGCTGATGGGCTATCACGCCTGCCACTGCCTACTGCGGAGGAAGCACCAGCAGTGGATCCTGTCGAAATATTCCATTCGACTATAGTTGAATACCTACCGGTAACTAACGCTTGTATCGAAAAGGAAACCCGAAATGACCCGACACTGTCTCGGGTATATGATTTGACGGTGAAGGGATGGCCAGCACATGGCGACTCACTGTTGCCAGCATTCTCGACAAGGAGAGAACAGCTATCAGTGTGCCGGGGGACCTTGATGTGTGGATCCCGAGTGGTAATTCCACCCAAGTTAAGGGATAGAGTGCTCAATGAGCTTCATGAGGGTCATCTGGGAGGGGTAAAAATGAAAAGCCTAGCCAGGGCTTATGTGTGGTGGCCGGGAATTGATAAACAAATCGAGGACCTGACCAAGCGCTGCTCAGGATGCCAGAAAGTCCAAAATGCACCACCATAGGCCCCTCTACACCCATGGGAGTGGCCCTCATCTCCATGGCAACGGGTGCATATTGATTTTGCTGGTCCAATGTTTTTAATAGCCGTGGATGCGCACTCGAAATGGCCTGAGGTCATCAAAATGTCCTCCACCACCACGGAGAAAACTATTGCAGTCCTACGGACCATTTTTGCCAGGAATGGCTTGCCAGAACAGATTTGCTCCGACAACGGACCACAGTTTGTGGCCGAAGAGTTCCGGAGGTTCTTGAAAAAGAATGGGGTAAGGCATTACACATCCGCCCCGTATCATCCAGCCACAAATGGATTGGCTGAGAGGTTCGTACAAACCTTTAAGAAGGCAATAAAGGCGATGTACAATGACAACATTCCGCTGCAGCACAAGGTGGACAATTTCCTGTTCACCTACCAGAATGCGACACATGCAGTCACCAACCAGGCCCCAGCCATGATGTTCTTTAACCGAAGGTTAAGATCTCGCCTGGATTTGCTCAGACCAAACGTACGAAGAGATGTTGAGAGTAAGCAATTCCAGCACATCCATGAGAAGCCAACAAGGAGCTTCAATGTAGGGCAACCAGTCTTGGCCCGCGACTACCGAACAGAAAAATGGCAGCCAGGAACGATATGCACACGGCAGGGCCCACTAATGTACACAGTGGACGTTGGGGAGAGCATCGTGAGACGCCATGCTGACCAGATCCTAGAGTCACAGGAACAAGTCAACCCCATGCCTCGCCCATACGTACCTGGTGATGAACCCGAGGTACAAGTCGCATCTACCCCAGAAACAGTAGCATCGGAAGCTGATGAACCAACCGACGACAGGGTGCCAGAATCACCTCCGCACCAAGAGCAAGACACTTGGGAAAGGCGCTATCCAGAAAGGATCAGGAAGCCTCCCCAAAGACTGAATATATAAATAGACTATTTTCAGCTAATGTTGCATGTTAAAAGTGTTAATTGTAATTAGTTTGATATTTAATTGTTAAATGAGTGTTATGGTACTGTTAATCTAAAGGGGGAGGAATTGTAATGCATATACCTTTAAGGGGGGGAACTACTTTTTACAGCTCATGTATACTGTAGTACCGGCAGTGACCACACCTGTATATAGCACTGAGTAGTAATCTGTACAGGCAGTTCCACTGTGAGCCACGTTGAGTAAACACCTGTTGTACCGTTCTCCGCAGTCTGTGTCTTATTATACACAGACACAACAGTCAGGAACTCGGGGTGTGGGGGGAGAGAGGGAGAAGGTCAGGAACTTGGGGGGTGGGGTGGGGGGGAGAGAGAGAGGTCAGGAACTCGGGGGGGGGAGGGTGGGGGGGGAGAGAGGGAGAAGGTCAGGAACTCAGGGGGGTGGGGGGAGAGAGGGAGAAGCTCAGGAACTCGGGGGGGTGGAGGGAGAGAGGGAGAAGGTCAGGAACTCGGGGGGGTGGGGGGAAGAGAGGGAGAAGCTCAGGATATCTTGTGTTGCAAATAGATGCTGCCGTTAAATAAACAAAATATGAACACCACTTTCTGTAACATAATGCAGCTACTGAAGCACTTTAAAATATTTTCATCAATTATGAATCACAAAATATGTTTTTTAAGTTGTAGTTTCTAATTGCTTACCTGGACACAATCTGTTCTTACAAACCCGCGCCTGTGCATCTTGCCCCTCACAGTGTGCCCCATCAAATGATGGAGGAGGATTGTTGCAAAGTCTTAGTCTAGTTTGAGTCCCTTTACCACACGTCTCACTGCATCGTCCCCATGGCAACCAGGAACTCCAGCCACCAACAACTGAAAAGAGATTGATAAAAAGGTGCAGGAATATTTCAGTATATAAAAGCATGAAAATAGGAGGAGACCTTATCAGGAAACTTAACAGGTCTGCTATAAGGAAAATATTCAAAAGGTGGAATGGACTTCTGGATAGAATAGTAGCGGCAAAAATCCTGGAAATTAAAAACACAGATAATGGGGGACTGTAGGATTTTTCTTGACTGACTGAACATAGATAGGGAAATGGTCTTCTTCCTTCATTCCCATCACGACAGTCCAAACTGGAAAAATGTTGCACCATGTAAACTAAGAGAGAGGATTAAGACAATGTGCCAATCATTTTTCTTTCTTTTCCCTAAATCATCCATGATGGGCAAGATGTGAGTGATCAGGTTGCTTCAGGGGTAGTTGTTTTCATGGGAATGTGTTTGTCTAGCCTTTTTTCATTGGTTTACAAACACAGGATGTGATGATGCAAACTGCATTGCAGTTCAACATTGCGAGATTTATGCATGGTGCCACTGAGGAAACATGATGTGCAGCTGCTCCTCCTCTCTTACCCTCAAAAAATGTTTTTGCTAAAACTGCACCTTTAAGCAGTCAAAATCAGAAGGCCTAAATCTCTTGTCTTCGCCAAGTTCAAAGGCATGATTACCATGTGCTGCCCCTGTAGCACTCACCACACTGCCAAGAACTGCATGCCCTTCTTCCTTACTCTGCACACAGCATTTTCTCAAATGTTCCTGTCAGAGGAATTTCTCAGCAGTGTACATTTACATATATACTTTATGATGAAGCACAGTTCGGCTACGCAGCACCTATGAGACGAATACACTGATACATTAAGGTTTCTTGGTCTGGTTGTGCTTTTGTTTGGAGCAAAGTGAGTTTAAACACTGAAGCAATTTGCTTGTTCTTGCTTCCTAGGGTTCTGTTAGGTCGGGAAATGGTGGGGGGTGGGTATCCTTTAAATTAGTATTCCTGTTGGTTGGGGGTTGCTGTACTAGTCTGTTTATGGTGGTCATTGATACTAGCTTGTTGTCACTGCTCACTTAACTTGTAGATTCAGAAGGGAAGTGGTACTAAAGGGCGAAACATTCAGCCCCCTTCCCCTCCCCCTCTGAAGCATGAAGCCCAGGAGAGTTCAACTCCTTGGCATCATTTACATGCCCCAACACCAACTCCTGCTCGAAACTGGCATGAAACTGGCATGAATGAGGCCACTGCCAGTGGACAAGAGTCAAGATTGGTGAGGGGGTGTCACCCATGAAAATGGTACCCTACAAGGCAAGTAGGGATGTGGGGGGAGGGGGGGGGGCGGGGCGTAGGCGGGGAATGCTATAGGGAGGCCTAAGGTATCCTTGTGGGACCAGGAGGGTCACCCCTGCTCCTCCTGGCACACAAGGAACCGTAAAAAAAATTATAATAAAGGGCTTACCAGGGCCTGGATCCTGGCTGCCGCTAGCTTTTGCCAGAGACCATTTGGGCCATAGTCAGGTCAGGCCCGTGATTAAAAAGGCGTACATGTCCCAACGATTTCATTGGAACATGACACTGCCATTTAAATGGCCTGTAGCCAAAGAACATTTCAGCTGGACACAATGGCCCAGAAATTCGGGTCTCCACGGGTGAGTACGCACGGGCTACTCACCCGTAGGCCCAATGGAAGTGCCGGTTTCCTGCATGCACTGCACATGCGCGGGAAACCGGCACTTCCGTTCCCCTGAACGAAGGGGTTCAGAGGTCGAACGCGTGCGTGGGAGAGGCTGCGCGTGCGCATCAAACTTTGTTTTTTTTTACAGGTTTTCCCGGGAGGGTAAGTCTGCAGAAGTTAGACATGTAAAAAGCAGGCGTAAGGCCTGCTTTTTACAAGGTAAGTAGTGAATTAATTAAAATTAAAACATTTTTTCCACAGGTTTATTATTTTTAAATACTTTAAAGCAAGGTAAGTTTATTTTTAGCCCCGTTAGAAAATAAAATTATTTTTTTCAAAAATTTAAATTATTGTTTATGTTAAATCTGTGAGTTGTTCAAGTAATTAATACTCAGACTTAATCAGTAACAATAAAACAGGTCTTTACTGGTTGGAGGTAGGGACTATACGTAGGTCTTTACTTCATGCCCACAGGCGGGAACTGAGGGGAGATCAGTACCCACAGTACTATTTATACCCCTATGGCCAGGAGTGGTACTGCGTATCACTACGCCCAACAAGTAGTGCAGTCCTGTCCATAGGTTCAAAGTAGCACACATATTACATACACAACATTCCTCCCTTCCTAGCTTTACAGTCATCTCCCCATTTAACATAACGTAATAACATATATACATATATAACTTCAGGTTTACATAACAGAATAACATAGATACATAGATAACTTCATGTCAAAACAGATCACAGATTCAGTCTCTGCGGAAAACAGTTCACAGATTCAATCTCTGTGGTGGAGTCGGTTCACGTTGCTGGAGTGACTCATTCAATAGTCCTTCCATGGATTTAACAGTTTGGACTTCCGAACTGAATTGGCTCCGTTCGGAGGGACCACGTGTGTGATCTGGTAGAGGTAATAATGGTTCAGATGGGTCATCTTCTGTTTCGACTTTTCCTTTTCTGCTTCTTGGAGACTCTCTGGGCTCCACTGTCAGCTGCCAGCTGCATGCGCAGTTCCTCCTTCTCTCCCTCCTTTTTCCGTAGTAGAGCCACCTTCTCCCGATGTTCCGTAGACTTTCGGTGCTCCTCCATGATTTCTGTATGGTGGGAGTCGAAGTTACAAGTTGGGCAGGACAGGACATAGTAATATTCGGTGTCGTCCTGATCTAGGCCAGCGAGAGGGTCTTCTATTTCCTCCATACCCAGCTGGGCGTTAGCCAGCTTTTGTTCCAAGTCCAGACATCTTTCCTGAAGAGACTTCTTCATGCGTACCTCTTCATCCAGCTTTTTCTGGGCTTTCAGCAAGTCGTTTACTAATGACCTCATTTGAGATTTTACTACTTCAACTTCTTTTGGAGATTGATTGATCGGACTATTCAATCCCTCTACCGGAGCAGCTGTTTCAGCGGTCTGTTGTTCTACGTTGACGTGAGTCAGCGTACTTTTGGCATCCAAGGGCTGCTCTGTTGCAGTCATCTCAGTCTGTGTTGCCACCTCAGCTCTTCCAATAACCTTTGAGAGCTCCGAACCCCTTTCGTTTGAATATTGAAGTTCGTGTTCAAGTTTTTCCCATTTCAGAGTCCTGTCCTTCAGCATATGCAGGAGTTGGCTGACCGTTAACTCCTCTGACATCAGACGGTTTGTGTGCTCCTGCTCCATTTTCTCCATCAGCTGCTTCTGTTGTCTTTCCAGATTCTCCAACTCTATATCAAAGAACTCTTTCGTTGCATTCAACTCTTGCTCACAACGGCGAAGCATTTGTTCTAATTGCTGTTGTAGTTTGAAATGGAGTTGAGTTCGAGCCCGGTGTCCCTCAGAAATGGGCACATCAGTAGACTTGCCAGACTCAGAATCCACAGTTAAACTATGTTGTTGTTGCTCAGTGGAATTCTGTGCTGAAACTTTGTCTTTTGCACCTGAGTTGGGCTTACCATCATCCGTTCCAGAGTCTGGGCCGACTATCTTCACCGAGTTCTCACTCGTTATTGTTTGTAGGAAATGCCAGTCCATATTCATTTTCCTAATCCACTCCCGTCCTAGTAGTGGAGAACCTCCTTCAGATATCACATATAAGTCCATTATTTGACTGTCTTCGCCCTTGTGGACCACTGCAACCTCTATTTTCCCGATGGGGTACACTCTTTGCCCCGTGTATGTTTTCAATATAATCCCCGTATCCTGTAGGGGAATATGTTGGAATAACTTTCCGTAATCTTTCTTATTTATGACCGTCAATGCCGATCCAGTGTCCAATTCCAGTTTTACTTGGACTCCTTCTATCTGAAGAGTGACCCAAATTGTCTGGAGGTCTGCACCCTTACCAGCGTTGAGTACTCTTAAGCTAGCCAGTTCATTACAGCTTAAGCTAGCCAGTTCATTACTGCTAGCGTCTGAATCGGACTCCTGTTCGGTCACCTTGTGTACCTTTGCGTATTTTCCTTGCGGTGACTTCTTGTTGCTGGTCTTCTTCCCTGACCTGCATACTCTAGCTATATGTCCAAGCCTACCACAAGTTCTACATTCTTGGTTTTTAAACCAACACTGGTTCTGATCATGCGTTGTCTTTCCACAACGATAACATTTGCCAGAACTCACACCCAATTTGTGTGCACTGAGCTCCGGTGACCGTAGCTGCATTACTGCCGTGCCTCTCGCTGCGGCTTCGTATGCTGCTGCCATAGTGACCGCCTTCTCAAGCGTCAGCTCATTCTCCTCGAGCAGTCGCTTTTGTGTATCCTGTTTAAATAAACCACACACAAATTTGTCTCGAAGTGCCTCTGTCAGTCCCGTTCCAAACTGGCAATATTTCGCTAATTTACGCAATTCCAGCAAATAATCAGCATTGCTTTCATGCTGTAGCTGCCTTCTGTCGTAAAATTTAAATCGTTCCGCTAGCATCAGCGGCGTGGGGTTTAGATGATCTTTCAGGACAGTAACAATCTCATCGAACGTCTTATCCGCCGGTTCATCTGGTGATAACAGGTGTTTCAATTGCCCGTATGTCTTCGCACCCCTTAAATTTAATAATGTTAGAGCTTTATCTTGGTCACGAATTTTATTGGCCTTACAATAATTTTTTACTCTTTCAACATATATGGCCCAATCTTCGAGGTCACTATCAAAGGTGCTAATATTCCCGTGTTTAGGCATTGTAGATTTGCAATTTCTCAGATTTTTTTTTTTTTTTTTACTGCTATCCAAGATGGCGGCTTCCCGCTCTTGCCGTCGTCCTCCGCCCACAAAATGGTGGTTTTCCCGCGCTTGGCGGTCTTCACCCGTCCCCCAACGCCGTCTCCCTTCAGCCCCCGAGTGCGGCCCTTATCTTCGCCGCGATCGCCCGAGTGCGGCCCTTATCAGCGGATGCGATCGCTGGATCGCGAAGCGGCTCTCGGCTCTTATCAGGAGATGCGATCGCTCCGTTGAAACGCCTCCCGCTCGAAGCGGCTCTCGCGCCCTATTCCTCCAGCTCCCCCAGCCCCGTTCGTGCGGCCAACGCGGTCGACTGCCTGTCGCGTCGCTGCCCGGCTCAGACAACGGCTTACCCACCACCAAGCTGGAGAAGAAGCTGACGGTCGCCGATGGAGGCTCCGAGGTCAGGATGTCTTCCAGTGGGGTGGAGAGGGTGGAAACCTCTCTGCAACGTCCTGGCTGTGGACGAAGCTGCCGTGGAGTGACTGCCGCAGGGTCCGAATCAGACTCGTCGCCAGTGTTAAATCTGTGAGTTGTTCAAGTAATTAATACTCAGACTTAATCAGTAACAATAAAACAGGTCTTTACTGGTTGGAGGTAGGGACTATACGTAGGTCTTTACTTCATGCCCACAGGCGGGAACTGAGGGGAGATCAGTACCCACAGTACTATTTATACCCCTATGGCCAGGAGTGGTACTGCGTATCACTACGCCCAACAAGTAGTGCAGTCCTGTCCATAGGTTCAAAGTAGCACACATATTACATACACAACAGTTTAAAAGTTATTTCATGTAATTTATAGTTTATTTAAAAAATGTGTTTTTAAAAAATGTATTTGAAGATTTAGTGATGTTTCGTAAGAAGAAGGGGCCCGTAGTATTTCTAAGTTTGACAGCACTTCCTGTCAGACTTATGAATGGAGCATTCCCTGCTCCGATTGGCTCTCCATGGCCCATGTGATCCCAGGGGACGCATTGAACTAACTGCGCCCCTGGGATATGCAAGCACTGCGCGCCGGCAGCTGGAGCAGGCCCCGGATCAGAATTCCACGGGGGCCCACAGCTCAACGGCCGGTGCGCAATGTAGTGTATGTGCCTTTAAGAGCCCCAGGTGTGCTGTAATGCCGGTAATTGCCACTCGGGCTATATAAGCCTGTATATTGTGTATATCCGTTAGAACCCCCCCCCCCAGACTTTGCTTAGTAAATACCTATGAACCAACTCCTGTCTTCAGTGTCTTTATCAACACACGGACACTACAGTGGCGACGAAGTGGAAACGGACTTACCTGCAATTCTGCAGCACCTCAAGGACATCGATTCCTCGGGCGTCCAGAAGACTCAAGGAAGTGAGAGAAGCTGTGGTTTCACCAGCTGGCCAAGCTGGTGGCAGGTACTGCGCTAATCCTTCCTGGGCGTCAGGCTGGGGCTCCAGCGGCTGGCTCTACAGCTGAGACAGGCAGCGAAATCGGAGGCAAGCAATAACGGACTGGGAGGGAGCACTCGGGAGACGGCCGGCGCGGCAAGCAGGTCAGCGTTCAGACCTCCGGCGGGAACGAGTTTCCAACAGTAAATTAAAAAAAAGAGAACGGAAACCGCAGTAAACAGCGTTGTTATCGGCAGCAGCGGCGGGAAAGCGCGGGAAGCGCCATATCTTTGCTGCAGAAAAGAAAAAAAAGCGCGGGAAGCGCCATATCTTTTCTGAAATGCCTAAATCTGGTAATATTGATGCTTTTGATAGTGAAATAGAGGATTGGACGACATACATGGAAAGAGTAGAGGTATATTGCACTGCAAATGGAATAGAAGATGAAAAAAAAGCTTCAGTACTTCTGAACTTAATGGGCGCAAAGGCATACGGGCTGTTACGAAATTTAATCACTCCAGCCAAACCAAAGGACAAGAATTTTAAAGAAATTGTTGATACCCTGCAGGAGCACTTAAACCCAACACCGCTGCTGATAGCGGAACGATTCAAGTTCTTCAAGAGAAATCAACACAAGAATGAAAGTAACGCTGATTACCTAACCGAATTAAGAAAGCTATCAAAGTACTGCCAATTCGGGGCAGGACTACCAGATTATCTTCGAGACAAATTCGTTTGCGGTCTCTTAAGTGAAGGAACACAAAAAAGACTGTTTTCTGAAAAAGATTTAACGTTGGACAAAGCTTTCAGTGTGGCTGCATCATACGAAGCAGCAGCAAAAGGAACTGCAGAGACACAACAAAAGACACAGGACTTCGGCACCCATGAAATGACACAGGGTTTCGAAAGATGTTATCGCTGCGGCAGATCCACCCATAACCAGAGGGACTGCTGGTTCAAGGACAAAGCATGCAGGCAATGCGGAAAGATTGGACACATTGCACGGGTATGCCGATCTGGACAAAATAAATCTACTGACAGAAAAAAAAAAATCAATAAAGAAAAGTACAGGAAGGTACAAATGATGACGGACAGTAGCTCCGAAGACCAGAAGAGCGATAGCGACTTCGAAAACAAGAGACTAAGCTGTCTCAAATTACATAATGTACTTGCCAAAGATGATTACCAAACCATTTGGGTTACCCTCACAATAGCAGGGTCCCCAGTTAAAATGGAGCTAGATACAGGATCAGCTCTAACCGTAATAAATCGACGGGATTACGAGAGGCTATTTTCGCATATACCTCTAAAAGACACATCCATTATCTTAAAAACATATACGGGGCAGAAAGTATACCCCAAAGGAAAAATAAGGGTGCCTGTTGTATACAACGGCAAAGAAATACAAAAGTTGTATTTATACATTCTACAAGATGGTGGTCCACCGTTGTTGGGACGTGAATGGATCAGGAAGATACGTTTAGACTGGCACTCCATTCAGGCACTGACGGTGACCAGTAAGGAAAAAAACAATGATGACATCATACCTGAATGATTAAAAGACATCTTGGCCAACGCCAAAGAAGTGTTTCAAGAGAAACTAGGAACCTTGAAAGGCATTACCGCCTCAATAAAAGTGGAAGATGCAGCAATTCCCAAATTTTTTAAGGCAAGACCGGTGCCATACGCAATACGTCCAGCAGTCGAGGCAGAGCTGGAGAATTTGGAAAAAGCAGGTGTATTATCCAAAATAGATTGGAGCGAATGGGCAACACCCATCGTTCCAGTCATGAAAAAAGCATTGAATAAAGATAAATCTGAAGAACAGAGAAAAATTCGCATCTGTGGTGACTTCAAGGTGACTGTAAACCCGGTCCTTCACACGGTACAGTATCCTCTTCCGAGGATAGAAGATATTTTCGCCTCACTATCCGGAGGGAAACGTTTCACCAAAATTGACTTGGCACAGGCATATCTACAGATGGAGGTTGAGGAGGCCTCTAAAAAGTATCTCACGATAAACACACACAAAGGCCTGTACCAGTACAATCGACTGGTTTTTGGAGTAGCCTCAGCTCCAGCTATCTGGCAAAGAGCTATGGAGCAAGTCCTGCAAGGGATTCCGGGGACTCAATGCTACCTAGACGACATCCTTATAACAGGAGAAAACGACAACGAGCACCTTGCCAATTTGGAGCAGGTGCTCACTAGGCTGAAAGAACGGGGCCTACGAGCGAATCGCCCCAAGTGCGAATTTTTCCAAAATCAGCTATCATATTGTGGCCACATAATTAATAATGAAGGGTTGCATAAGTCACCTGAAAAAATTGAAGCGGTTATAAAAGCCCCAGCACCTGAAAATGTTTCACAATTAAGGTCGTTCCTGGGATTAATAAATTACTATCATAAATTTTTACCGAACTTATCAACTCTTCTACACCCTCTTAATGAACTTCTACAAACAGGAGTGATTTGGAAATGGAACGAAGACTGTAAACGTGCCTTCCATAAATGCAAAGACTTAATCACATCCGAAGAAGTTTTGGCTCATTACAACCCATCACTGCCAATCAGACTGGCGTGCGATGCATCCCCTTACGGCATAGGAGCAGTATTATCCCATAAATTCCCTGATGGCTCAGAATGGCCGATAGCTTTTGCGTCACGCTCATTAAACTCAACTGAGCGTAACTATGCCCAAATCGACAGGGAAGCACTCAGCCTGGTATGGGGAGTGAAGAAATTCAACCATTACCTACACGGACAAAAATTTACCTTGTTGACTGACCATCAACACCTCATCTCCATATTCAACCCTAAAAAAGGTGTTCCCATTATGACAGTGCAAAGGCTACAGAGGTGGTCCCTTTTTCTAGGGGCACACCAATACAACATAGAATACAAAGGGTCAAAGCAGCATGGGAATGCTGATGGTTTATCGCGCCTACCATTGCCAACGGTAGAAGAGGCACCTACAGTAGACCCAGTAGAGATGTTCCACTCTACCATAGTGGAATGTCTACCAGTGACAAATTCTGCCATTGAAAGGGAGACGAGAAATGACCCGACTCTCTCACGGGTCTACGATTTAACAGTGAAGGGATGGCCAGCACATGGCGAACCACTGTTGCCAGCATTCTCGCAAAGAAGAGAACAGCTGTCAGTGTGCCGAGGAACCTTGATGTGTGGATCCAGAGTGGTGATTCCACCCAAACTCCAGGATAAAGTGCTAAAGGAGCTTCACGAGGGGCATCT
Organism: Somniosus microcephalus; assembly: GCF_052327205.1. NCBI lineage: Eukaryota > Metazoa > Chordata > Chondrichthyes > Squaliformes > Somniosidae > Somniosus > Somniosus microcephalus. The sequence goes on along the minus strand of NC_140989.1, from coordinate 276,592,480 downwards.
GGGTGGAGTGAAAATGAAGAACCTAGCTAGGGTGTTTGTATGGTGGCCAGGTATCGATGGAGACATCGAAGAAATGACCAAGAGCTGCCTAGGATGCCAGAAGGTCCAAAACGCTCCACCACAAGCCCCTCTACATCCATGGGAGTGGCCCTCATCTCCCTGGCAAAGGGTGCACATCGACTTTGCTGGTCCATTTATGGACTCAATGTTCTTAATCGCAGTTGATGCACACTCCAAGTGGCCGGAGGTAATAAAGATGTCCTCCACCACCACGGAAAAAACCATCACAGTATTAAGGACCATATTTGCCAGGAATGGGCTGCCGGAACAGATCTGTTCTGATAATGGACCGCAATTTGTGTCCGAAGAATTCAGAAAGTTCTTAAAAAACAATGGGGTTAAGCACTACACGTCTGCCCCATACCATCCCGCCACCAATGGATTGGCTGAAAGGTTTGTCCAGACCTTCAAGAAGGCCATAAAGGCCATGGGTAATGAAGACATAAAACTTCAGCACAAAGTGGATAACTTCTTATTCGCATACAGGAATGCAACACATATGGTTACCAACCAAACTCCCGCCATGATGTTCTTCAATAGAAACCTAAGATGCCGGCTGGATTTGGTCAAGCCCAACATCAGAAGGGACGTGGAGAACCGGCAGTTTCAAGGCATGAATGAAAGGCCAACTAGAACCTTCCAGATAGGGCAACAAGTTTTGGCCCGGGACTACCGTACCGAGAAATGGTAGCCTGGAACTATCTGCACACGACTAGGACCACGGATGTATACCGTGGACATCGGAGAAAGCATAATAAGGCGCCATGCTGACCAAATCATAAAGTCATCCGAAAAGGGACAACCTACGCCACAACTCTATACATCTAACGATGAAGTAGAGATACCCATATCTACCTCCGATCCGGTGATACTGGAACCCGATGAACCCGACACTGGCATTCAAGCCGAATCAGCCTTGCCAGAAGAACCTACTACACCACCAGAAACTACTACACCCCCGAGGCGTTATCCGGACCGAGTCAGGAAGCCTCCTGAGAGACTAACTTATAATTAATTAACTACAGCAATGTATATTATTTTGCTTATAACATGTAATTAATAATTACTTAAAATATGATGTACTGGTTAGCTAAAAGGGGAGGAATTGTGGTGTATGTGCCTTTAAGAGCCCCAGGTGTGCTGTAATGCCGGTAATTGCCACTCGGGCTATATAAGCCTGTATATTGTGTATATCCATTAGAACCCCCCCCCAGACTTTGCTTAGTAAATACCTATGAACCAACTCCTGTCTTCAGTGTCTTTATCAACACACGGACACTACACGCAAGGCAAGTGCAGGTCGGGGGCTTGCATCCGCGGGAAGCCCCCGACCCGAATTTCTGGGCCAATATTTTCTGCATGGGTCTGGCTTTCCCATCAGCAAGATAATACATTCTTACTCTTTAATGCTGTACTTCATAGTCAGGCCTAACTTACTTCGCTTTTCTGATGGACTCCAGTGGTTTTCCAGATACGCTGGGTCCTGGACTTAAATGGGAGTTTCCAAGAGCCTTGTTTTGGGGGAACCACAAACAAGGTCACTTACATGGAGGAGGCAGTTCTCACTCTTTCATCCCATAAAGGCATCTGGCATATTTGTGGAGGTGAGTACATCAAGTTAAATGAGGCATACCAGCCTCCAGAAAGATGCAAATTGGCACCACCAGTCGAAGGAGGGGGGAGGGTCCAGGCCAGCGAAGCGAACTGGACCCCTGAAGATGAGGACGTTTATAAAAAAAAAAATTGTTAGTATTGTCCCCCATGTAAGGGGGCCAAAGGAGATACAGAATAAACAATTTCTGGGCAAGTGTGGGGGGAGGGGGTGGTTGGCTGGGGGAACCCCCTCCACCCCCCCTCCCAAGGTGGCAGCTAGGGGCTGTCATGTGAATGCTCTTGCATTGTAAAATAACATCATGGAATATGTTGTCTTTAAGGGTAAGATGGTCTATCAATATAGTAAGGTCAATCAATAAATCCAGCAGGCACACTGTCCCCGTTCACAATGGAGTTGCTTCAAGTGGCCACGAAGAATCTTGTTTTCATCAGCAAAATGGATCAAACACTCCAATTTTGGCACAAGTTGGCCTCAAGATTTCTGACGCCGTGCTAATAAATTGTGCTTGGATAGAATAATGAAGATAAACAACTTTGTAACATTCCTGAAAATTGCAATTAATCTCATGGAGACTTTTATTGTATGACCTGGGATTAACTCATTACAAATAGTTTCTTGTCTTTTTGAGATTAATGCGCTTAAGGATGCAAGAAAAGAAAAGAGTCAGACAATTGGAAAATAAGATTAAAAAACACATGAACTAGATAAAAGGTCATCAATTTTACAGTGTAAAAATTCTTTGTCTTTCTTAACATACATCCTCTGAAATGTTTTAGGAGTCACGTAGCAAGCATGTTATAGCGTTATTCATGGTTTCTCTTTGAGAAGTAGTCCTAAGCAATAAGCGTTTTATTAGAGACCTTAGTGTAAAAGAGGGCGAGTTACAGTGAGTGGGTGTACATGTTGAACTGATGGAATTGTCTCTGTTACCTGGACAAGGTCGGATGCTGCACATGATAGCCTCCACAGCTTTGCCTTCACACCGTCTCCCCCCATATTGCATTGACGGATTACTGCACGTCCTGGTCCTTGTCCTGTTCCCCTGGCCACAGGTACGAGAACATTCTTCCCACTGGCCCCACTCTGACCAACTGCCATCCACTGAAGACATAAAACATTTGTTAATACAGTGTCTTTCAGTATTTAATGTTAATCTGTTCATCAGAATAACACACAAACAAACTCTACCTGCTGGTAATATTTTCAAGAGGTAGTAACTGGTACAATGAAAACCTACATCAAGGAGTTACTTTGAAGAAAGTAGTTATATAAGGCAGGCAAAGCATATACAAGTAAATTACAAAATTTAAATTAATTTCCCGCCACCTATTTGTTGCTCTCCTCTCCTGAAGGCATTGACTCATACTGAAATATGATTCTAAAGATCCTGCTCGCCCTCTGATACTTTCTGTGAGTTTGGGAAGTAAGTGACAGGAAGATAATTCATTGATTTTTAAACTTGGGTCTCTGAATGCTGGGAATGCAAGAGCATCCTGGAGGTCAATTAGGTCAGATTTCTCTGTTTGTCATCATATTTATGTATTTTTCTATATTTATAGACATGCTAGCACATTTTGCTGTATACTAATAAATATTTCAACACTGATAGCAACGTTTCCCTTTAGGTAGGTGTAACTTTCTTTTGGAAGTTAGGCAGGGGGTCCCCAAGAGTGTGTCAATATTTGCAGGGGGTTCCCAAGAGTGTGTCAATATTTGCAGGGAGGTCCCCGAGAGTGTGTTGTGGCGACACGCCACCACTGGACATAATCCGCTCACGGCGACACAGACAGTCTAAGCAGAAGCCCCAGCTGGGGGCCCTTTCCTCCAGCAACTTGTTTCCTGCAGGGACAGGCTGCCGGGAGCACTTCCTGTCTGGGAAGTATTTAAGTGGATGCGCGGGCTTTTCTAGTTCCTGTTTTGCCATGAGGCTGAAATAAAAAGCTGTACTGTTTCACTGGCTCTGGTCTCGACTCCCACGTTTGCCGCGGTATCTCAACACTGGTGACCCCGACGCTCAGGACGAATCCTAAGCTAGCATGGCGGATACAAACGCAGTCACGGTTAAATTACCAGACTTTTGGGAGAACCTCGCCGAAGCCTGGTTCGTTCAAGCTGAGTCCAGATTCCGGCTGAAAGGCATTACAGTCGACGCCACGAAGTACGACTACCTCATCGCCTCGCTCACCTATGCTACAGTCCCCAAGGTTTGGGCAGCGCTGCAGAATCCACCAACGGAGGGCAAGTACGAACATCTGAAGGCTGCGCTACTTAAAAAATTCCAAACGTCCTCTTACCAGCGCCACTGCCAACTCCTGGACCTCTCTGGCCTTGGTGACGCTTCACCATCAGACCTGCTTTCCCACATGCTGTCCCTCTCAGACGACAAAAACCCCGGCGCCCTTTTTTGCACGCTTTTCATTCGGCAGCTCCCCGCCAGCATCCGCCCGCTCATTGTGGAGTCTGACTCCACGGACCTGAATGATATAGCCGAAAAGGCCGACCGGCTGCTCTCTGCACAGGCCGCTCGCGACGTCGCGCCCGACCTCACGGCAACGACCACGCGGTCTTCCTGGGCCGCTAGGCCCGACCGCCCTACCACTCCGGGTCACTGCTACTACCACACCCGTTTTGGCGCTAGGGCTCAACGCTGCACGCCACCGTGTACCTTCAAACCCCCCCCCGCACCGGCCCCCGCGATGGCCGCGGGGCAGAAGGAGCCCCTACTGTAAGTCACTGACGACAGAACCAACCGCCGATTTCTGTGCGACACAGGGGCCCAGCACAGCATCACCCCCGCCTCCGCCCTCGAGATCCAACGCGGCACACGGGGTATCACACTGGCTGCAGCCAACGGCTCTGAAATCCGCACATATGGCACCCGCATGGTCACGCTCGACCTCGCGGGCCGCCGCTACCGCTGGGAGTTCCTCACAGCCAAGGCCCTCTGCCCACTCATCGGCGCCGACTTCCTACGCGCCCACGGCCTCCTTGTCGACATTCCGAGGCACCGCCTCGTCAACATCAACACTATGGCCCCCATCCCCGGCGCCTTTACCCCGGCCCGTTCGGCCGGCCTGACGACCTACTGCCTCGCCAGAGCCACGGACGACTACTCGGCACTCCTAGCTGAGTTTCCCGCCCTCACTAACCCGACCTTTTCGGCCAAAGCCGCCAAGCACGGTGTGGAACACTATATCCCCACCACCGGCCCCCCAGTTTCTACCCACGCCCGCAGACTCAACCCGGCCAAGCTGGAAATCGCGCGGGCCGAGTTCACCACCATGGAACAACTCGGCATCATCCGCCGCTCCAGCAGCCCTTGGGCCTCGCCCCTCCACATCGCCCCCAAGCCCGGTGGAGGCTGGCGCCCTTGCGGGGACTACCGCCGCCTCAACGATGCCACCACCCCCGATCGATACCCGGTGCCACACATCCAGGACTTCTCGGCCCGACTGGCCGGACGAACCGTCTTTTCCAAAGTCGACCTGGTGCGCGGTTACCACCAAGTCCCCGTACACCCCGCGGACATCCCCAAAAAGGCCGTCATCACCCCATTCGGCCTGTTCGAGTTCCTGAGGATGCCCTTCGGCCTCAAGAATGCAGCACAGGCTTTCCAGCGCCTTATGGACTCAGTCCTCCTGGACCTGAACTTCCTATTCGTCTATCTAGACGACATTCTCGTGGCCAGCTCCTCCAAACAGGAACACCTCGAACACCTTCGCATCCTGTTCGGGCGCCTAGCCCAACACGGGCTCATCCTCAGCCCGGCGAAGTGCCAATTCGGCCTAACCGAGATCGATTTTCTCGGTCACCACATCACCCCTGCTGGGGCCGTCCCCCTGCCCAACAAGGTGCAGGCCGTTCAGCAATTCCCCCGCCCCACAACCATCAAGGGCCTCCAGGAGTTCCTCGGGATGGTGAACTTCTACAACAGGTTCATCCCCAGAGCCGCAGCCCTCATGAAGCCCCTATACGACTCCCTCCGAGGAAAATCCGGCAAGATGGACGTAGCCTGGACCACTGACACGGCAGCCGCCTTCGACGCCACCAAAAATGCGCTCGCCGACGCCACTCTGCTCGCGCACCCGAGGGCCGATGCCCGGGTCGCGCTCACCACCGACGCCTCCGACCACGCGGTCGGGGCCATGTTCGAGCAGTGGGTCAATGGCGCGTGGCAGCCACTTGCCTTCTACAGCCGCCAACTGCGCCCCCCGGAGGTCAAATACTCCACTTTCGACCGCGAGCTTCTCGCACTCCACCTGTCGGTCCGCCATTTCAGGTTCCTCCTGGAAGGCCGCCCCTTCACCGCGTATGTGGACCACAAGCCACTCACATACGCGATGGCCAAGCACACCGAACCCTGGTCCGCTAGGCAGCAACGCCAGCCCGCGGCCGTCTCCGAGTTTACAACGGACATTCAGCACGTCTCCGGTAGAGACAACGTGGTCGCCGACTGCCTTTCCCGTCCCGCCGTCTGTGCGAATCATCTCGCGGTCGACTACGCACTACTAGCAGCGGCCCAGCTCACGGACCCAGACCTCCTCTCGGCGGCTACCAGCCTGCCAGGGCTACGCCTGGCCAAGGTCGCGCACGGGCCCGAAGCCACGGCAGTCACGTGCGACGTCTCACTCGGCCAACCCAGGCCGGTCGTCCCTGAGACCTGGCGCCGCCGCGTTTTCGACGCGCTCCATGGGCTCTCTCACCCGGGTTCCCGCGCATCCGTCAAACTCCTCTCCAAGCGCTTCGTCTGGCGCGGCCTCAGCAGAGATGTTCGGACTTGGGCCACCTCCTGCCTCGCCTGCCAACGGGCTAAGGTACAGCTGCACACCAAAGCACCCCTGGGAGACTTCGAGGTACCCAGCCGCCGCTTCGACCACGTACACGTCGACATCGTCGGTCCCCTGCCGCCATCGCAAGGCCAAACTTATCTCCTCACGATGGTCGACCGCTACACACGTTGGCCTGAGGCAGTGCCGCTGACCTCCACCACCACAGCCGACATCGCCAGGGCGTTCGTTAACACCTGGGTTGCGAGGTTCGGCGTACCGGCCGACATAACCTCCGACAGAGGCGCCCAGTTCACCTCCGAACTCTGGACGGCCACAGCACGCAACCTCGGGGTGACGCTCCACCGCACCACGGCGTACCACCCGCAGGCCAACGGACTTTGTGAACGCTTCCACAGGTCACTCAAGGCCTCACTCCGCGCCGGCCTGCAGGACTACCTGGACTGACCGCCTACCGTGGGTGCTACTCGGCCTACGCACCGCGGTCAAGGAAGACCTCCAGTCCTCGGCAGCGGAGTTAGTCTACGGACAACCGCTGCGCGTCCCAGGCGAATTCCTTCCGGAGCCTACCAAGCCTTAGTCGGCCGAACAGCAGCGGCTCGAGTCTTTCTCTTCCGCTCAGCAGTTCGCCCCACTTCCGGTCAACCGACACGGCGAACTCGCACCTCACGTCCCGCCAAATTTACAGCAGGCGCGCTTCGTCTTCGTGCGACACGACGCGCACCGTGGGCCCCTGCGACCCCCGTACGACGGTCCGTACGAGGTACTACAAACCGGGGACAAGGTCTTCAAGCTGCGACTCGGCGGCAGGGTCGAGACAGTCTCCATCGACCGGCTCAAACCAGCACACACAGAACCAGGGGAACAGGTCCCCGTGGCCCAGCCTCCAACTAGAGGCCGTCCCCCCGGCAAGCCAGCACGGCCGGCGGCGAACCGCCCGACCCAACCAACCAGACCGGCGACCACTCAGAGCCGCTGCGGCAGAACCATTAGACCACCGTCACGACTCGTCCACTCCTCCTAAGCGGATTCTGGGGGGAGCTCTGTGGCGACACGCCACCACTGGACATAATCCGCTCACGGCGGCACAGACAGTCTAAGCAGAAGCCCCAGCCGGGGGCCCTTTCCTCCAGCAACTTGTTTCCTGCAGGGACAGGCTGCCGGGAGCACTTCCTGTCTGGGAAGTATTTAAGTGGATGCGCGGGCTTTTCTAGTTCCTGTTTTGCCATGAGGCTGAAATAAAAAGCTGTACTGTTTCACTGGCTCTGGTCTCGACTCCCACGTTTGCCGCGGTATCTCAACAGTGTCAATATTTGCAGGGGGTCCCAGAGTGTGTCAATATTTGCAGAAGGTCCCAGAGAGTGTGTCAATATTTGCAGGGGTGTCCCCGAGAGTGTGTCAATACTTGCAGGAGGTCCCCGAATCCAAGCTGTGTGAGACGGTTTGCCCGAGGGGGTCTTGCAACACTTGACTTGAGTGCATTCTAGAGTCAGATGCGTCAGTTGTTTAACTCTGCAAGTGGCAATCATGTAATTTCTGATCCCAGCCTCAAGTTATACTGGCACTTTTGTGTCAATGACCACCAGATGCCAATTTGTATTATTGTGAATATGGAAATACAGTGGTAGGCAATGTCCCTCTCAGCTGTGCAGCTGCGCAGTAACAGGAAAAGACCCATGCAGGCCGCTCACCGGCTCTTCCATTGTAAGTACCGCGCATGTGCAGAAATTTAAAGGGACCGCGCAGTAAGAGAAACAGCCCCGCAGAACAAACGCAGCTGACAGGGAACATTGGTGGCAGCCTTACTTGCCCAAATAATGTTAGTCAGGCCATTACTGCAATGCTTACAAATAGTCATTGGCTACAGTGACAATTTAATATTACATAATAAAGCACATGTTTACATCAGAGATTTTCAAAATGGTGTCTCAGACACAAGGGGATTCAAGGAGTAGACAAAGTCATCAGATTTCTGTCCGTCAGTTATCAGATTGTCGTATTTTTCTGCATTTGTTGACTTACTAGCACATTTGTATTGTAGCTGTATACTAATAAGAACATAAGAAATAGGAGCAGGAGTAGGCCAATCGGCCCCTCGAGCCTGCTCCGCCATTCAATAAGATCATGGCTGATCTGATCCTAACCGCCAATCTACTATCACAGAACCATCTCCTGAATCTAACAGAATTAGACACATGAAATAGGAGCAGGATCAGGCTACATGGCCCCTGGGCCCGCTCCACTACCCACAGGGCCATGTCCGATCCGAACCTAGACTCATGTCCAAATTCCTGCCTGCTCCCCGTAACCCTTAGTTCCCTTTACTTCTAGGAAACTGTCTATTTCTGTTTTAAATTTATGTAATGATGTAGCTTCTACAGCTTTTTGGGGCAGCATATTCCATGGACCTGCCACCCTCTGAGTGAAGTAGTTCCTCCTCATCTCAGTTTTGAAAGAGCAACCCCTTATTCTAAGACTATGCCCCCTAGTTCTAGTTTCACCCATCATCGGGAACATCCTCCCCGCACCCACCCGATCCAACCCCTTCACAATCTTATATGTTTCAATAAGATCGCCTCTCATTCTTCTGAACTCCAATGAGTAGAGTCCCAACCTACTCAACCTCTCCTCATATGTCAATCCCCTCATCCCCGGGATTAACCGAGTGAACCTTCTTTGTACTGACTCGAGAGCAAGTATGTTTTTTCTTAAGTATGGACACCAAAACTGTGTGCAGTATTCCAGGTGCGGTCTCACCAATACTTTGTGCAACTGAAGCAATACCTCCCTATTTTTATATTCTATCCCTCTAGCAATGAAAGCCAACATTCCATTGGCCTTCTTAGTCACTTGCTGCACCTGTATACTAACCTTTTGAGTTTCGTGCACCAGGACCCCAGATCCCTTTGTACTTCAGTACTTTCCAGTTTCTTGCCATTAAGATAATAACTTGCTCTACGATTTTTCCTGCCAAAGTGCATAACCTCACACTTTCCAGTATTGTATTCCATCTGCCAAATCTCTGCCCACTTACTTAGCCTGTCTATGTCCCCTTGCAGGTTTTTTATCTCCTCCTCACTCACTACTTTCCCCCCCATCTTAGTATCATCTGCAAACTTTGATATGTTACACTCGGTCCCCTCCTCCAAATTGTTAATATAGATTGTAAAGAGTTGGGGACCCAGCACTGACCCCTGCGGAACACCACTAGTTACTGATTGCCAGTCTGAGAATGAACCATTTATCCCAACTCTCTGCCTTCTGTTAGATAGCCAATCCTCTATCCATGCCAGAATATTACCCCCAATCCCGTGATTTTTTTATCTTAAGCAATAATCTTTTGTGTGGCACCTTGTCAAATGCCTTTTGGAAGTCTAAATACACTACGTCCACTGGTTCCCCTTTATCCACCCTATATGTTACTTCCTCAAAGAACTCCAGCAAATTTGTCAAACATGACTTCCCCTTCATAAAACCATGCTGACTTTGTCCTATTCAATTATGATTATCCAAATGTCCTGTTACTGTCTCCTTAATAATGGCCTCCAAAATTTTACCTACCACAGATGTTAGGCTAACCGGTCTATAGTTTCCAGCCTTCTGTCTACTGCCCTTTTTAAATAAGGGTGTTACATTAGCAGTTTTCCAGTCTGCCAGGACCTTTGCCGAGTCCAGGGAGTTTTGGAAAATTATTACCAATGCATCCACAATCCCTATCGTCACTTCCATCAAGACCCTAGGATGTAAGCCATCAGGTCCAGGTGATTTATCCGCCTTGAGTCCCATTATTTTACCGAGTACCACTTCCTTAGTGATTTTGATCGTGTTTAGCTCCTCCCCCCCTATAGCCCCCTGTTTGTCCAGTGTTGGCATATTCTTAGTGTCCTCTACTGTAAAGACTGATACAAAATATTCATTCAGTGTTTTTGCCATCTCCATATTTCCCACCATTAATTTCCCGGTCTCATCCTCTAAGGGACCAACATTTACTTTAGCCACCCTTTTTCTTTTTATATAACTATAAAAACTCTTACTATCTGTTTTTATATTTTTTGCTAATTTACTTTCATAATCTATCTTCCCTTTCTTAATTAATCTTTTTGTTATTTTTTGCTGTCTTTTAAAGTTTTCCCAATCCTCTATCCTCCCACTAGATTTGGCTACCTTATATGCCCTTGTTTTTAGTCGAATACTATCCTTAATTTCTTTACTTAGCCACGGATGGCTGTCTTTTCTTTTACACCCTTTTCTTCTCAGTGGAATATATATTTTTTGGAAGTTGTAAAATAACTCCTTAAATGTACACCACTGATCATGTATCGTCTTACCCTTTAATCTATTTTCCCAATCCACTCTACTCAATTCCGCTCTCATACCTTCATAGTCTCCTTTATTCAAGCTCAGCACGCTTGTTTGAGATCCAACCTTCTCACCCTCTAATTGAATATGGAATTCAACCATGTTATGGTCACTCATTCCAAGGGGATCCTTTACTAGGGCATTTTTAATTAATCCTGTCTCGTTACACAGGACCAGATCGAAGGTTGCTTGCCCCCTGGTCGGTTCAGTTACATACTGCTCAAGAAACCCATCCCTAATACACTCAATGAACTCATCCTCAAGGCAGCCCTGCCCAATTTGATTTGTCCAATTAATATGATAGTTAAAATCCCCCATAATTATAGATGTTCCCTTATTACAAGCCTCAACTATTTCCTGATTGATACTCCGTCCAACAGAGTTGCCACTGTTCGGAGGCCTATAGACTACATCCACTAGTGTTTTTTCCCCCTTATTATTCCTTACCTCCACCCAAACTGTTTCATTATCCTGATCTTTTGACCCAATATCATTTCTCTGTATTACAGTGATTCCTTCCTTTATTAACATAGCCACCCCACCTCCCCTTCCTTCCTGCCTGTCCTTCCTGATCATTAAATAACCTGGTATGTTTAATTCCCAGGCATTGTCACCCTGCAGCCATGTTTCTGTAATGGCCACAAGATCATACCCATATGTAGTTATTTGTGCCATTAACTCGTCTATTTTGTTACGAATGCAACGTGCATTCAGATAGAGAACTTTCAAAGATGTTTTGTGACACTTAGTTCCTGCTTTTGCCCTTTTTATTACTTTACCTTTTACTCCATACCTTCTGCCCCTTCCTGACACGCTCTGGTTTTTAATTTCCCCACTGCTACTTAAGTCTATGACCTTCTCTGTTGTCATTTTTATTATTTGCTCTCTAGGAACCTCACCCCCACTAGTTAGTTTAAAGCCCTCTCTACAGCCCTAGTTATATGATCCGCCAGGACTCTAGCCCCAGCACTGGCCAAGTGAAGCCCGTCCCAACGGAACAGCTCCCTCCTGCCCCAGTACTGGTGCCAGTGTCCCAGGAAGCAAAACCCATTTCTCCCACACCAGTCTTTGAGCCACGCATTTAACTCTCTAATTTTATTTGTCCTAGCCAAATTCGCTCGTGGCTCAGGTGATTATTACCCTTGAGGTTCTGTCTTTTAATTTGACACCTAGCTGCTCATACTCCTTTAACAGAACCGGCTTCCTAGTCCTATCTATGTTGTTTGTACCAACATGGACCATGACAACTGGATCCACCCCCTCCCACTGCAAGTTTCTTTCCAGCCCAGAGGAGATGTCCTTAACCCTGGCACCGGGTAGGCAACACAGCCTACGGGACTCTCGCTCTCGGCTGCAGAGAACTCTATCTATCCCCCTAATAATACTATCCCCTACCACTACAACATTTCTATTTACTCCCCCCTCTTGAATGGCCCCCTGTTCCACAGTGCTGTGGCCAGGTTGCTCATCCTCCCTGCAGTCCCTGCTCCTGTCCCCACAGGGAGTAAGAACCTCGAACCTGTTGGACAAGAGCAAGGGCTGCGGCTCCTCCAACACTACCTCCTGGTTCCCCGTACCTGCCTCACTCATAGTCACACCGTCCTGTCCCTGACCATGGGCTACATCTGAATTAATTAACTTCATAGGTGTGACCATCTCCTGAAACACAGAGTCCAGGAACTTCTCCCCCTCCCTGATGTGTCGCAGTGTCTGAAGCTCAGACTCCAGCTCATCAACACGGAGCTGGAGTTCCTGTAGCAGCAGACATTTGTCACAGACGTAAACACCGTGAGCCTCAATGGGGTTCACCGGCTCCCACATCTCGCAACAGTAACACATCACCTGCTCCATTCTATGTAACTAATTAAATTTTTTATTGTTAGTTATGGACACCCTCTGCCCGATTATAGATGCTAGTCTCCCCTTTAATTTATTGGATTTAAATTAAATCAATCCCTCTAATTACACCAGTTAAATGGTTCACCAACAGTCACTCTGCACCAGAAAGACCTTATTAACTGCAACCCACAGAGTTAAAGTTTGACAAGAGCACCTAACACCCCACTTACCCAATCTCACACTTACCCAAACTCACAGCACTCTCTGCTGACCTCGCACTCAGTGCTTGCTCGTACTAGCAATGGTCTTTTTATACTGTTTGATTGTTTGCAGCCAAATGAGTCACCCCTGCTGATTGGTTGGAAAACTGGTTTTCACTGCCTGCTGTGCCAATTTACTCCTACTGCAGTGTAACCTTGTTTTACTCTTCTTAAACCAACAGAATCCCAAATACTTAACTTTTCCCCTTTACTTAAACTGCTTAAGTAATCTTATCAAGAATGATTACTTAAGCAGTTTAAGTAATAGGAAATATATTCTTCCATGATAGCATTGTTTCCTTTAGGTAGATGATACTGTCTTTTGGAAGTTAGGAAATAAATTCCCTGGGACTATGTCAAAATTTGTAAGTGTTTAATGATTAAAAAGCACTGGTCTGCCTACTGTTACTGCACTCCAAATTTATGAAGGATTTTTCAGATATTTGCTGTGACAAGGTGCTATATAAATGCAAATATTTTATTGTATGGTGAAATGTTAGTAAATATTAACAGGAAAGTGATTTATTAGTTTATTTCTATTGTGTTTTACATGTGCAGGCATGTAACCCTAAATATAACCTGCTACATAAAATTCTGAACCATTAAGTAAAATAGAAAAGTACCCGGGCAAGGTTTGGACTGACATCCTCGCGTCTCTGAATCGGTGCCCTGGCAATGCCGGCCTCCATTTGCAGGCACTGGATTGTTACAAAGTCGCAGTCGTTTCTGCACTCCCTGTCCACAGGTAACGCTACATGGACCCCACTTCAACCATTCAGAAAATCCACCATGCACTATAGGAGAAAAATCAACATTAATTCAGAAGGTCAATGCTTCTATCTCTAATCTCCGGCATTCTCTGTATCACAATGTAAGAGAAAGTGAAGAAGCTCCCATAAATGTCTGCAGTTGTTTCAGCTCACATGACTAATGCTCTATTACCAGTAAATGAGTTCAATTCATGGCTTGTGACCTATGAGCATCCAAGAGAGAAAACTCCACTTTATTTTAATACATTTTGTTATTCGCTTCAGTTATCTCCCCCCTCCCACTCCCCCCAAGGGCGCTGGCACGTGCTGGGGGTGTGCTTCCATGGACGCCGGCTGCCTCTGGTATCTCGGCCAAGTGACCAACCTACATGTGTTCGTCTAGGCCGTGAATTGCAGCAGATGAATAATTGTTTACACTGTAGGAGTCTACGTACTCCTAGCAAAAAATACTGAACTCGGAGAGGTTCAACAGAAAAGGTTTAATTGTTGAGGCTGCATGCTGAACACAAAATGGAGTCAGAGACTACACAAGGTACAACTGTCTTTCATCAGTGCACAGCTTCGACTGCTCCTCCCCCGCTCTGGGCTTAACTATGTTGCAGATCGAGTTTCTTAAAGGTGTGATCCTTCTTAAAGGCATGACGCCTGATTTATAGTCTACGGACCGGAAAGCGGATTGTGTCCGTTCTGTGATCGGTATGCCACAACACTTAAGTTAAAAACACATTAAATGAAGTCTGGGTGCTACATTGGGATTTTTATCATGCTCACCTTTTACCTTGAGAATGGCACCCAAACCAATAGCAAGCAATTGAGGCTATGTTTTCCTCCATTTGCTAATCTCAGTCAATTCTAAGTTAGATGTGAGTAAAAAAAATACGAATTTACACTTATCATTTTCATAAAAATTAGACAGTGAAGGAAAGTGTACCCCATAGAGTTAAAGTAGGTGATGACTGTTAAAACACACTGACTAAATTCCATTAATTTAATACAAACTAAATGAGTACCTTGCATCTGTCTTCACCAAGGAAGAAGATGCTGCCACAGACATAGTGAAGGAGGAGGTAGAGGAGATACTGGATGGGATAAGAATTGATAAAAACAAGGTACTAGAAAGGCTAGCTGTACTTAAAGTAGATAAGCCACCAGGACTGGATGGGATGCATCCTAGGATGCTGAGGGAAGTGATGGACGAAATCACGGAGGTACTGACCATAATCTTCCAATCCTCCTTCAAAATGGGGGTGGTGCCAGAGGACTAGAGAATTGCAAATGCTACACCCTTGTTCAAAAAAAGGTGTAAAGATAAACTTGGCAACTACAGGCCAGTCAGTTTAACCTCAGTAGTGGGGAAGCTTTTAGAAACAATAATCAGGGACAAAATTAACAGTCACTTGGACAAGTGTGGATTAATTAAGGAAAGCCAGCACGGATTTGTTGAAAAAAGGGTTGATGAGGGCAATGCGGCTGACGTGATGTACATGGATTTCCAAAAGACGTTCGACAAAGTGCCACATAATAGGCTTGCCAGCAAAGTTGAAGACCACAGAATAAAAGGGACAGTGGCGGCATGGATACGAAATTGACTAAGTAACAGGAAACAGAGAGTAGCGGTGAATGGTTGTTTTTCGGACTGGAGGAAGATATACAGTGGTGTTCCCCAGGGGTCGGTACTAGGACCACTGCTTTTCTTGATATATATTAATGACTTGGATGTGGGTGTACAGGGCACAATTTCAAAATTTGCAGATGACACAAAACTTGGAAGTACAGTGAACAGTGAGGACAGTAATAGACTTCAAGTGGACATAGACAGGCTGGTGGAATGGGCGGACACGTGGCAGATGAAATTTAACACAGAAAAGTGCGAAGTGATGCATTTTGGTAGGAAGAATGAGGAGAGGAAATATAAACTAAAGGGTAGAGTCCTAAAGTGGGTGCAAGAACAGAGAGACCTAGGGGTATATGTGCACAAATCGTTGAAGGTGGCAGGGCAGGTTGAGAAAGCAATTAAAAAGCTTATGGGATCCTGGGCTTCTTAAATAGAGATATAGGGGGAGAAATTCGGTATCGCCCATTTAGGGGTGCTAATATTGGCCGGGTGCAAAGTTTAGTGCCTGCAGCTAATTTTCGCCTCTATCGCCCCTGGAGGTGATTTGAGTGCTAAATCAGGTGCTACACACCTCTCTTAAGGTGCTAACGTTGAGGAGCAAGGCGCTACCTCAGAACGCTACCGAAGCTCAGGCGATGTCAGTTACCATGGAAGCCAGACAGACTGGCGCCTTCCAGTTCTTAAAGAGGAGGGGCCATCTTGCTGCTCATTGCGGCCTTGAATCTTGGCCTGGAGAGACCTCTAAAGCAACTGTGTTGGATGCACTAATGGATAGGCCCAGGGAAAGAGCTCGGTGCTTAGGAACCTCAAAAGTGGTGCTGAGGGTCAAAACTCCTTTGGACAGTGTTAAATTTTTCCAGACGCCTCTCTCCCTCTCAACCTGCATGTACCAAAACTTTTGCCGACAAGAAAAGGCAGGAAGCGGCCGCCTTTAAATAGCCCCTTCCCGACTGCAAAACGTTCCCCTCTACCTGTCGTTGCTAGCGGCAGGCGGAAAGGCAGGGGGCGCGACTCAATATCTGGTCCAGGGCATTGCACGCTCGACTGACGTCACGATCTGCGGGCGCAGGAGATCGTGGCGGTAGTGTTTAGCGCCGCCACAAAATGTCTGGTCAATTTCGCGAGCGGCACTAACTTCCTAGCGTCCCGTTAGCACCTCCGGAGGCACTAACGGGATGCGCTAAGCAACCAAATTTTTCCCCCAGAGTACAAAAGCATGGAAGTTATGATGAACCTTTATAAAACACTGGTTCGGCCTCGACTGGAGTATTGTGTCCAATTCTGGGCACCAAACTTTCGGAAGGATGTGAAGGCCTTAGAGAGGGTGCAGAAAAGATTTACGAGAATGATTCCAGGGATGAGGGACTTCAGTTACGTGGATAGACTGGAGAAACTGGGGTTGTTCTCCTTGGAGCAGAGAAGATTAAGAGGAGGTTTGGTAGAGGTGTTCAAAATCATGAGGGGTCTGGACAGAGTAGATAGAGAGAAACTATTCCCATTGGCAGAAGGGTCGAGAACCAGTGGACACAGATTTAAGGTGATTGGCAAAATAACCAAAGGCGACATAAGAAAAAACATTTTTACGCAGCGAGTGGTTAAGATCTGGAATGCACTGCCTGAAAGGGTGGTGGAGGCAGACTCAATCATGGCTTTCAAAAGGGAGCTGGATAAGTACCTGAAAGAAACATTTTTGCAGGGCTACAGGGAAAGGACGGGGGAGTGGGACTAGCTGAGGTGCTCTTGCAAGGTGCCGGCACGGGCTCGACTGGCCGAATGGCCTTCTTCCGTGCTGTAACCATTCTATGACTCTAAGGAACTGGATGGAGAATCAGATTGCCAATTATACGGTTTTCGGAGAAGAGCTCAATAAACCAGTTCTGATGAAAGGTCATCGACCGGAAACTCTAACTCTGTTTCTCTCTCCACAGATGGTGCCTGACCTATTGAGTATTTCCAGCAGTTTCTGGTTTTATTTCAATAAATTCTTATTCAGATTAACAGTGTTTCCCTTTTTAGGCTAAACAGAGTTGATTTACTGAAGGCTCCATTATAATGGGAGAAATTACAGCTGGGACTCAGTATTCAAAAACTATATACATGTGGAACAGAATTTTTTTATCAAGGTTTCACCTTATCCAGCACTCAAGCTTGACTGCTAACTAATTGTAATTGAACTTTCACCTTAACCAGTGGAACAGTCTGTTACAACAGTGGGTTTGTGATACTGATAATGAAATTCAACTGCAGTTTATCTAAATTAGGGGAATTTTTCAGTGTAAAACTAGGCTAAGACACTGTCAGTAAGCAGTACACTGAGTCCTCAAAGCAGCACTTCTATGCTGGCATGTAGTAGCTATTACATATTTATTGTTTTCTCCCTATTTTTGGGTCTCACTCAAACCATATATTGGGATAGAAATTGGACCTGGTTGCGCCTGTTTACAAGGCCCAATTTAGGGGATCAATGTCCTGTGCTGAAATTAATTTTGGCCATTTTTCAGATGCCGGGACAGCAGCCTAAAAGAGGGATTAGGCCCCTCACACATGCTAATGAGGGCCTTAACCCCTGTTTTAGGGCACCTCAGGAAAATTGGGCTTGTTCTACTCAGGGCTTCCAGGTTTGGATGTGGCCTAACAAGTGGCCGTCACCAAAAAAGTAAAACACTTTTTCAAAATGTTGTGTGAAATCGGCCCTTTCCGCCATACGCCCCCGTCCCCACCCCACCCCCCACTCCCAGCCCCCATCCGCACCTACCTGAGGGTCGCTGCTAGTGAGGCAAGTGCCCGAAATTCATTTCTGGAGATGGGTGAGCTGCCTGTGGAGGCATGACGGGCACCAGCAGCTTGCCTCAATTATTGAAATAAGGCCCAAGACTGAGCTGCAATCTGATTCTAGACGTTTACCATCACTGATCTGCAACCAGCAGCTAGGAGGTGTGTGTGAGAGTGACCTGCTGAGAACTGTGTGGGAGTGAAAGTCTGTATTAGCCGAATACCTCGCTATTCTTTCTGTGCAGTCTGTGAGACCAGCACATGCTGGGTTAAAAGTTAAGTTGGCTTTCTGCTGAGCATGGGCTGTAAATTGACTAAGAGGATTTTAAAGAAAGGATATATTCACAGGAAAGATAATAGTAGAATGTGTAAGAGTCATTCAGCCATATCTGAATGTGTAAACTTGATCACTCTGTTTAGGGAATGGAAAGTTTTTCTGCAGCAATAATACAATTAGAAGAGTTGAGTGCCTGGTTGTTTAGTTTATGATGTCATTCTGTGGCACTTATATATATCTTTGAGAGATACCATGATTTATTTGTAGTATGCAGGGAAGGTAGTGATCAAAGGTAAAATTTAGTATAAGAAATGTAAGGGAACACTGTTTAGCAGCTCTCACTGGAATCGGATAGTGTGATGTCTCAAAGCAGCTTGTGCACACACTGGTTTTGTCAAGTGTGTGTCTCAGCAGCTCTCATACTGGTATTGTGTAGTATGAAAAGATTTGTGCACTCATACTGGGTGTGGATAGTATGAGGTTTCAATAAAGACCTGATCCTGCATTACTACAATTGAGCCTGCGCGTAATCTGACATTTAAAGTAACGAAATGAAAAAGAACAAGAAAGCAGGCCAACAAACTGCACTCTCATCTCTTCTCTCTTTTTACAGAGAAGACATTACACTGTAATTGGTCCCATCCCTTGGAGGCCTGACTCACATGGTGGAGTAAATCATCAGTTTGGTAGCTGCGTGTTTCTTTTGCTCTGGCCCCGAATGTTGGTACACTGGGTCATTCAGATCATTCTCAGTACATTTATTTTTTTTAGTGAAATAATTCAAGAGCATCTGCACAAACCTTGTACTGTCAGGGTGATTTTGACAAGGACTGAACCCATGAGATTCCTGGCCACACACTCATATTCCGATGTGTCCTCCTTCTGCACAGCAGCAAGCCGCAGCGAGTTGTTAGATAGGATTGTGATCCGGTTATTTCCTATTAGTGGCCGACCTTGACGGGACCACTCAACAGTTGGAGGTGGCTCTCCACCTGCTTGACAGTCCAGCATCACTATGGTGCCAGCATCAGCAACAGTATCCATGGGTTCAACTGTGAACACTGGGGAACCTAGGGGAAAAAGACCAACAATAAGACAAACAGGGTCGAACAATCTCACCTATTTTCCATTTTTTTTTAAATTGAGAAACCTGTGGGAAGGAGCAAGACCTTTACTGCAGATAGCTTCAGGGTTGAAAAAATGTATCAGAGTTGCGAGTTAATAGCAACTTCAATAACCAGAGGGCACAGATTTAAGGTGATTGGCAAAAGAACCAGAGGCGGCATGAGGGAAAACCTTCTTATGCAACAAGTAGTTAGGATTTGGAATGCACTGCCTGATGGTGGATACAGGTTGAATAATAGCCTTCAAAAGGGAATTGGATAAATATTTTGAGAAAAAAATTGCAGGGACATGGGTAAAGAGCAGGGGCGTGGGACTAACTGGATTGCTCTTCGAAAGAACAGACTCGACGGAGCAAGTGGGCTCCTTCTGTGCTGTACTATTCTATGATTCTGCAATTTCAGAGAACAGATGTTGGAAAAGTAAGAGGAGGTGATGGAGTGAACCCAAGCAAATTGCCAAAGAGGAAGAAAGATGTGTGGGAGAGACTAAAGAGACAGCACACGGGGAAGTTGAAAGACAGACATTTTGAACACAATAGTAGAGATACCATTTCTGACCAAAAGCCTTACTAGAGTTCACAGAGGGGAGCATTTGACAGTCTTGCTGGGGATCACATTGTAAAATTAAAAAATCCAAAATGATTCATGAAACACGATGTGTTCAAACAATATTATTATGACTGTGAAATCTGGTGGAAGTGCAAAAGAGCTCTGCTATAATATGTATTCTATATTTATATAGAACAGTGTGTAGGTCACAATGATGTCAATGTTGCACCATTAGGTCACAAAAACTTATGTGAAGATACAACCTATGGACGAGATTATAATGAAATAAGTTATTGCTATTTTTCTAAGTACTGACAAAGGTGGAATAGGAAACCAAGGATTGGTTACTGAGACTGACCCTAAGGATAGTCAACATGTTATGAAAGATTTGAGCCATCATCCCTCCACCAGCTGTCCCTATAATCTATCTATGTCGTATTAATAATCTTACATCTGCACGCATTTCCTCTCCACAAAACTTTATTTCGTCATTTTTTCACCTTTATAAATTCTTATCTCCACATTTATAATGCTCAGTGCTTACAGCTGTAATAGAGATTCTAATTGCTAATACCTATGAGACAAAGAAAAAGAGAGAAGACTGACAGAAACTTTCCTCATGCTAATTTAGTTTAAGAAAACAAGTTGAATTTTAAAAGTAAACCAAGCTTTTGAGGGAAACAGGCAGGAAGAGAGAATAGAAGGAGTAGGGGAGGGGTGAAACAGATTGAGGGGTGGAAGAGGAATGGACAGAAGGTGAAGAATGAGGTGAGTGACAGCAGAGCAAGGAGGGGGAGGATACAGGGATTGAGCTGGTAGTTCAAAGGGGAAGAGGTAGGATTATTGAAGAAATCAAGAGTGGTGGGGGAAGTACGATTGATTGGGGGCAGGGGATGGGATGGGAACCGTTGAGGGGAATGTTTTCCCTACAACCCTGACACAAAGTGAAGCCTGCAGCTATTGGTGGATCTTTTCCTGCCAAATCATGCCATATCATTTACCACTTTTCTGTTTCTCTCTCGTTCTGGGTGTAGAGAACAGAGAGAGTAGCAAAAAGAACTAAGGAGTGAGAATCATAGAACCATAGAATGGTTACAGCACAGGAGGGGACAATTCGGCCCGTCGAGCCTGTGCCGGCTCTCTGGAAGAGCACTTCAGCTAGTCCCACACCGCAGCCCTTTCCCTGTAGCCCTGCAATTTATTTTTCCTTCAGGTACTTATCCAATTCCCTTTTGAAAGCCACGATTGAATCTGCCTCTACCACCCTTTCAGGCAGTGCATTCCAGATCATAACCACTCGCTGCATAAAAAAGTTTTTCCTCATGTCACCTTTGGTTCTTTTGCCAATCGCCTTAAATCTGGAAGTGGGAAGAGGACAGACAGAAGAGACAAACAGCAACATGAAGACAAATGAAGACCATATTCTCCGAGTTACTGCATGCAACACCTCGGGAGATCGACTAGTATGTATTATCATATATCTATTGCGCCTTCAATTGAAAAGTCCTATGTAAATATCTACCCATGGACTTTCCCATGTTAAATGTGTCCACACCTACCTGGTACACTTGCCTGTAACTACTCTCCATAACGCCTGTAGGTGGTGCTCTACTAGGATTTCCAATGTCTAGCTCAACACAGGTGTAATGCAAGAACCTGTCATGGACAAATATATTGAAAAAACTGGTTTGAGTCTGCATGCAGTTGCAAGCTCTGGCCACCGGGTGGTACAATGGAGCAAGCCCTCCATTCCCCCACCATTTTGCAGCCGGAGTGTCTCTGTCATCTTGGTTGCCTTTCATCTGGAGTGAGAGAAATATTTTTATTGTTACTTGTATACTTTATAGGAACAAATTGTTACAGACTGCCTTTGTCTGGAGGAATGGGACTTCCTTTGAAATTTGGGCTGAGGCTATCAGGTCTCAGACACGAGCTCACTGTTCCTCCTCAGGTCTCAGACACAAGCTCACTGTTCCTCCTCAGGTCTCAGACACGAGCTCACTGTTCCTCCTCAGGTCTCAGACACAAGCTCACTGTTCCTCCTCAGGTCTCAGACACGAGCTCACTGTTCCTCCTCAGGTCTCAGACACAAGCTCACTGTTCCTCCTCAGGTCTCAGACACTAGCTCACTGTTCCTCCTCAGGTCTCAGACACAAGCTCACTGTTCCTCCTCAGGTCTCAGACACGAGCTCACTGTTCCTCCTCAGGTCTCAGACACTAGCTCACTGTTCCTCCTCAGGTCTCAGACACGAGCTCACCGTTCCTCCTCAGGTCTCAGACACTAACTCACTGTTCCTCCTCAGGTCTCAGACACGAGCTCACCGTTCCTCCTCAGGTCTCAGACACTAGCTCACTGTTCCTCCTCAGGTCTCAGACACTAGCTCACTGTTCCTCCTCAGGTCTCAGACACAAGCTCACCGTTCCTCCTCAGGTCTCAGACACTAGCTCACTGTTCCTCCTCAGGTCTCAGACACTAGCTCACCGTTCCTCCTCAGGTCTCAGACACTAGCTCACTGTTCCTCCTCAGGTCTCAGACACAAGCTCACTGTTCCTCCTCAGGTCTCAGACACTAGCTCACTGTTCCTCCTCAGGTCTCAGACACTAGCTCACCGTTCCTCCTCAGGTCTCAGACACAAGCTCACTGTTCCTCCTCAGGTCTCAGACACTAGCTCACTGTTCCTCCTCAGGTCTCAGACACTAGCTCACTGTTCCTCCTCAGGTCTCAGACACTAACTCACTGTTCCTCCTCAGGTCTCAGACACTAGCTCACTGTTCCTCCTCAGGTCTCAGACACTAGCTCACTGTTCCTCCTCAGGTCTCAGACACTAGCTCACCGTTCCTCCTCAGGTCTCAGACACTAACTCACTGTTCCTCCTCAGGTCTCAGACACTAGCTCACCGTTCCTCCTCAGGTCTCAGACACTAGCTCACTGTTCCTCCTCAGGTCTCAGACACTAGCTCACTGTTCCTCCTCAGGTCTCAGACACTAGCTCACTGTTCCTCCTCAGGTCTCAGACACGAGCTCACCGTTCCTCCTCAGGTCTCAGACACTAGCTCACCGTTCCTCCTCAGGTCTCAGACACTAGCTCACCGTTCCTCCTCAGGTCTCAGACACTAGCTCATCGTTCCTCCTGAGCCCCTAAACAGTTGTTTCCCTGCCAGCCCACTGATTGCTTTATCTTTGCTGCCTCTTGTGGCCCCAGTCCCGACATTGTTATTCAAAAGCAAGAAGCAGGAAAAGAAAGACATGGAGAAATGTCAAAACAAGAAATACAAAAAACAGAACAGAACATACACAAAATCCGAAGACAAAAGACCAAAAAAAACGAGAGACTAAACCACCAACATGTACACAAAACAGACAGGTAACAGAGACGACTGTATATCTTTTGATTTAATATGAGCTATGCTACAGTATCTTATTTAGAATCTTATGTCTGTGTGCACATCTGCCTTACAGAACCTTACTGCCTGTTGTCATGTTTTTGGTCACACTTTTATGTCAATATCCGATTTTAAATTCCTGTGTCCACATTTATAATGGAAAAGCCCTGTGTATATTGACTTGTAAGTATGCAATTATATGCTTTAACCACTGGGTAGCGCTACATTGAATATTGATTCAGAGGTACATCCAGAGGCATGGATGAATCCATAGGAGACTTGAGCATTGGTTCAATGCACAGGGACATGAGGGGCTTGATGGCAATCCACGATAAGCTCTGGGCATTTCTGTAACAGGGTTGAGAAAAAAATCTTCAGAGTCGTTTGGAAAAAGTCTGGAAAAAGTCTGCAAGAAAACAATGTATTTTGTTGAACATAGAGAAGTTTGTTGTGTGAATGTAAACCAACCTTCAAAGACTTGCAATGAAGGGGAAATACATGAAGGTTTTGGGAGCAGGTAGGAATGTCTCAAATCCAATGGGATTAATCCTGGATTGACTGAGATTTGTCCACTATGATTCAGATCGATTTAAGATTGACCATCCCTAGTTAGTGAAGTGCTTTTAAATGAAATATTACAGACTTCCAGTTACAACAACATTTTATTCACAATGGGCAGATAATTCTGTTTTCTTTAGGGTTATGAGTATTTTAATGTACAAATTACTTACTCTGCAGAGTCAGGGTCACACTGCCTTCAACCACACCAGCATCATTTGTAGCAATACACTTATAGTCGCCTGCATCTTCATTCTAGAGATGGAACAGACAATTATAAACCAGAGTGAGTTCACATTTATGAATACATTCAGACCTGCATAGTTTTACTTTTCTTACACAAACCCTCCAGATCTTAACGTGAATCTAATCGCACTGATATTAGACACAATAGATTAACTATCCTTATAAAGAATAACTTTATTATGTAACCCATGCCAACTAACTTGGTTGTTTGCTGGCTAAACACACTCTAGGGGAACTATGTTCTGGTGAAATGGTTCCTGCTATGTTTATTTTCAAATGCTTGGCATCATTTTACCAAAAAATCTAATTTACTGCCTCAATGGAAATCCGTCATTTCCCTTGAGAGAAGTTTCTGTGATGCCACTGATGGGAAAGATGCACCTTCATCTCAAACCAGCTTCATTCATTTTGGTGAAGGCTATTCTGGAGCCGGCCAACCTTGTGAAAACACGTTATGCTGTATATGCTGCAGACTTTGCCAGTCATGTGTTTTGCTGGGTATCCAATGGTCCCAAATCAGCTTGCACAATAGCTCAAAGTTACAGTTCCCATTGAAATGACTAGAGCCAATCATGGATACATTTGACCTCTCTCCATCCACAAGAAAGAGTAGGGCCTATTAGAGACCAAAAAGGTAACCTGTGTGTGGAGGCGGAAGACGTGGGTATGGTTCTTAACGAATAGTTTGCGTCTGTCTTCACAAAAGAGAGGGACGATGCAAACATTGTAGTTAAGGAGGAGGAGTGTGAAATATTAGATGAGATAAACAGTGAAAGAGGAAGTATTAAGCGGTTTAGCATCTTTAAAAGTAGATAAATCGGCAGGCCCAGATGAAATGTATCCCAGGCTGTTAAGAGAAGCAAGAGAGGAAATAGCGGAGGCTTTGACCATCATTTTTCAATCCTCTCTGGCTACAGGTGTGGTGCCGGAGGACTAGAAGACTGTTAACGTTGTACTATTGTTTACAAAGGGACAAAGGGATAGACCGAGTAATTACAGGCCAGTCAGCCTAATCTTGGTGGTGGACAAATTGTTGGAAAAAAATTCTGAGGGACAGTATTAATCGTAATTTAGAAAGGCACGGATTAATCAAGGACGGTCAGCATGGATTTGTTAAGGAAAGGTTGTGTCTGACTAACTTGATTGGCTTTTTTGAGGAGGTAACAAGGAGAGTTGATGAGGGTAGTGCGTTTGATGTAGTCTACATGGATTTTAGCAAGGCTTTTGACAAGGTCCCACATGGCAAACTGGTCAGAAAAGTAAAAGCTCATGGGATCCAAGGGAAAGTGGCAAGTTGGATCCAAAATTAGCTCAGTGGCAGGAAGCAAAGGGTAATGGTTGATGGATGTTTTTGTGACTGGAAAGCTGTTTCCAGTGGGGTTCCACAGGGCTCAGTAATGGACCCTTGCTTTTTGTGGTAAACATCAATGATTTAGACTTCAATGTAGGGGCATGATTAAGAAGTTTGCAGGAGATGCAAAACTTGGCCTTATGTTTAATAGTGAGGAAGAAAGCTATAGACTGCAGGAAGATATCAATGGACTGGTCAGGTGGGCAGAAAAGTGGCAAATAGAATTCAATCCAGAGAAGTGTGAGGTAATGCATTTGGGGAGGGCTAACAAGCAAGGGAATACACTGTAAATGGTAGGATACTGAGAAGTGTAGAGGACCAGAGAAACCTTGGAGTGCATTTCCACAGATCCCTGAAGGTAGCAGGACAGGTAGATAAGGTGGTTAAGAAGGCAGGCGGGATACTTGCCTTTATTAGCCAAGACATAGAATATAAACGCAGGGAGGTTATGCTTGAACTGTATAAAGCACTAGTTAGGCCACAGCTAGAATACTGTGTACAGTTCTGGTCACCACATTACAGGAAAGATGGGGTTGCACTAGAGAGGGTACAGAGGAGATTTATGAGGATTTGCCTGGACTGGAGAATTTTAGCTATGAGGAGAAATTGGATAAGTTGGGGTTGTTTTCTTTGGAACAGAGGAGGCTGAGGGGAGACTTAATTGAGGTGTATAAAATTATGAGCCCTCGATAGAGTGGATAGAAAGGACCTATTTTCCCTAGCAGAGAGGTTAATAATCGGGGACATAGATTTAAAGTAATTGGTAGGAGGATTAGAGGGGCGTTGAGGAGAACTTTTTTCACCCAGAAGGTGGTGGGGGTCTGGAGCTCACTGCCTGAAAGGGTGGTAGAGGCAGAGACCCTCATCACATTTAAAAAGTACTTGGATATGCACTTGGAAGTGCTTTAACTTACAGGGCTACGGACCAAGAGCTGGAAAGTGGGATTAGGCTGGGAGTGGGAGAGCAATAGTGGTAGGGGATTCTATAGTAAGGGGAACAGATAGGCGTTTCTGTGGCCGTAGACGTGAATCCAGGATGGTTTGTTGCCTCCCTGGTGCCAGGGTCAAGGATGTCACTGAGCAGCTGCAGGGCATTCTGGAGGGGGAGGGCGAACAGCCAGAGGTCGTGGTCCACATTGGTACCAACGACATAGGTAAAAAGAGGGATGAGGTCCTGCAGCAAGAATTTAGGGAGCTAGGTAGAAGATTAAAGAGCAGGACCTCAAAGGTTGTAATCTCTGGATTACTCCCGGTGCCACGTGCTAGTGAGTATAGGAATAGGAAGATAGAACAGATGAATGCGTGGCTAAAGGGATGGTGCAGGAGGGAGGGCTTTAGTTTCCTGGATCACTGGGTCTGCTTCTGGGAAAGGTGGGACTTGTACAAGTCGGACGGTTTACACCTGAACCAGAGGGGGACCAATATCCTTGCGGGGAGGTTTGCTAGCACTGTTGGGGGGGGTTTAAACTAACTTGGCAGGGGGATGGGATACAGAGTGGAGCTATAGTAGGGGGTGATTTACAGCCAAATACGGAGGAAAAAACAAGTCAGCTGGGAAGGCAGAGCAAATATGCGAAGGCAAAAGGGAATATGGCAAGGCTGGAAGGCATTTATTTTAATGCAAGGAGTCTTGCAAATAAGGTGGATGAACTGAAGTTGTTGTTGAACACATGGGAGTACGATATTGTTGCTATCACGGAGACATGGTTGAGGGAGGGTCAGGACTGGCAGCTCAATATTCCGGGGTATAGAATCTTCAGGCGAGACAGAGGGGGGTGTAAAAGGGGAGGGGGTGTTACAATATTAATTAAGGAGTCAATTACTGCTGTAAGGAGGGATGATATATTAGCGGGTTCCTCTAATGAGGCCATATGGGTAGAACTTAAAAACAAAAAGGGGGCAAGCACTTTGCTGGGAGTGTACTATAGGCCCCCAAACAGTCAGGGGGAGATAGAGGAACAGATATGTAGGCAAATCTCAGAGAAGTGCTAAAATAATAGGGTAATAATAGTGGGGGGTTTCAACTTCCCCAATATTAATTGGGATAGTCAGAGTGTGAAAGGCTTAGAGGGTGCAGAATTCTTAAAGTGCATCCAGGAGAGCTTTTTGAGCCAACATGTAGAAAGTCCTACAAGAGAGGGGGCGGTACTGGACCTAATTCTAGGGAATGTAGCCGGGCAAGTGGTGGAAGTGTCAGTAGGAGAGCATTTTGGCGACAGTGACCATAATTCGGTGAGATTTAAGGTGGTCATGGAAAAAGACAAAGACGGCCCGGAAATAAGGGTTCTAAATTGGGGGAAGGCTGATTTTAATATGATAAGGCAGGATCTGGCCAAAGTGGACTGGGAGCAGCTACTTATAGGAAAATCCACATCAAAGCAGTGGGAGACTTTCAGAAGGGAAATAGAGAGAGTACAACGCCAACATGTTCCCGTAAAGGTCAAGGGGGGGGAACCAACAAGCAAAGGGAACCTTGGATGACAAGGGATATACAAAAATGCATTAGGAAAAAAAGGGGGGCTTTTGGCAGTTACAAAAGACTAAAGACGGAGGAAGCCCTAGAGGAGTATAAAAAGTGCAGGGGCATACTTAAAAAAGAAATTAGGAGAGCGAGGGGGGGCCATGAAATAACACTGGCGAGCAAAATAAAGGAAAATCCTAAGATGTTTTATAAGTATATTAAGGGCAAGAGGATAACCAGGGAAAGGGTAGGGCCCATTAGGGACCAAAGTGGCAATCTGTGTGTAGAGCCAGATGATGTAGGCGGGGTTTTAAATTAATTTTTTGCATCTGTGTTCACTATGGAGAAAGACAATGTAGACATAGAAATCGGGCAAGGGGACTGTGATATACTTGAACATATTAGCATCGAGAGGGAGGAGGTACTAGCGGTTTTAGCAGGCCAAAAAGTGGATAAATCCCCAGGCCCGGACGAGATGTATCCCAGGCTGCTGTGTGAGGCAAAGGAGGAGAGTGCAGGGGCTCTGACACAAATTTTCAGAACCTCTCTGGCCACAGGGGATGTACCAGAGGACTGGAGAACAGCTAACGTAGTACCATTATTCAAGAAGGGTGGCAGGGATAAACCAGGGAATTACAGGCCAGTGAGCCTAACATCTGTGGTAGGGAAATTATTGGAAAAAATTCTGAGGGACAAAATTAGTCTCCACTTGGAGAGGCAAGGATTAATCGGGGATAGTCAGCATGGCTTTGTCAAGGGTAAATCATGTCTGACCAATCTGATTGAATTTTTCGAGGGGGTGACTAGGTGTGTGGATGAGGGAAATGCTGTGGATGTGGTATACATGGACTTCAGTAAGGCTTTTGACAAAGTCCCGCATAGGAGACTGGTCAAGAAGGTAAGAGCCCATGGGATCCAGGGTGCCTTGGCACGTTGGATCCTAAACTGGCTGAGTGGCAGGAGGCAGAGGGTGATGGTCGAAGGTTGCTTTTGTGACTGGAAGCCTGTGTCCAGTGGGGTACCTCAGGGATCGGTGCTGGGTCCCTTGCTGTTTGTGATCTACATAAATGATTTGGATGAGAATGTAAAAGGTATGATCAGTAAGTTCGCAGATGACACGAAAATTGGTGGGGTGGTAAATTGCGAGGAGGAAAGCCTCAGGCTACAGGATGATATAAACAGGTTGGTCAGATGGGCGGAAAAGTGGCAAATGGAATTTAACCCTGAAAAGTGCGAGGTGATGCATTTTGGACGGACAAATAAGGCAAGGGAATACACAATGAGTGGTAGGACCCTAGGAAGTACAGAGGGTCAGAGGGACCTTGGTGTACATGTACATAGATCCCTGAAGGCAGCGGAACAGGTGGATAAGGTGGTTAAAAAGGCATATGGGATACTTGCCTTCATTAGCCGAGGCATAGAATATAAGAGCAGGGAGGTTATGATGGAGCTGTACAAAACGCTGGTAAGGCCACAGCTGGAGTACTGTGTGCAGTTCTGGTCGCCTCACTATAGGAAGGATGTGATTGCTTTGGAGAGGGTGCAGAGAAGATTCACCAGGATGTTACCTGGGATGGAGCGCCTCAGCTATGAAGAAAGACTAAACAGGCTGGGGTTGTTTTCCTTGGAGCAAAGAAGGCTGAGGGGGGACCTGATTGAGGTGTGCAAAATGATGAGGGGCATAGATAGGGTAGATAAAGAGGAACTTTTCCCCTTAGTAGGGGGGTCAATAACAAGGGGGCATAGATTCAAGGTAAGGGGCAGGAGGTTTAGAGGGGATTTGAGGAGGAACTTTTTCACCCAGAGGGTGGTTGGAGTCTGGAACTCACTGCCTGAAAGGGTGGTAGAGGCAGGAACCCTCACAACATTCAAGAAGCATTTGGATGAGCACTTGAAATGCCATTGCATACAAGGCTATGGACCAAATGCTGGAAAATGGGATTAGATTGGACAGGGCTTGATGGACGGCGCAGACACGATGTGCCGAAGGGCCTCTTTCTGTGCTGTATAACTCTATGACTCTATGACTCTATGAGGCTGGATAGCTCTTTTTCAGCCGGCACAGATATGATGGGTCGAATGGCCTCCTTCTGTGCCGTAAGTTTCTACGATTCTATGTTACTGGAGCAGCTCTGGAGACAAGGATATCCAAAAAGACTGGTGTCCTTTGAAGCAGACATTTCATTTTTTTTTAAATTACATAGGATATACGGCACAGAAACAGGCCATTCTGCCCAACCAGTCCATGCCAGCGTTTATGCTCCACTCCAGCCTACTCCCATCTTTCCTCATCTAAATCTATCAGCGTAACAAATTAAGATTTTTTATAACTTTTTTTTAACTAGGACATTGGAGGAATACTAACAGTAACTACATTGCTGAGGGACATAATAAGGTGCTATATAAATGCAACTTTAATATCTTAGACTATGATGGAGGGTCAAAGTCAGTCAATAAATAAAAACATTTACTCAAAAACAGGGCACAATTACGACTTTTAAATTCCTGCAAGTTCAAAAGGCACACCACTCATGCAGGCATAAAATGGGTTCGGTAGAAAATAAACCTTATTGTTTTTAAGTGAAATAGCAAACCTGCGTCTAAATAATTATTATATTGACTGTGCATCCTAATAGAGTTTGGCAGTAAAAATTGTGATTACAAATTTAAGCAAAAGTGGTTTATTTTAGTGGGTTGTTTTCCAAAATTACATTAATTCTCACAACATCCTGTTTATAATCAGTATCATAATGTCTTGCATGGGTATTAGTTTGGAGATCGTTATCTGACCTCTATCCAATAAATCTACTTTTTCAGTCTTCCAACTATCTATTGCCTGACTTACCACTGTGCCGTAGATGGCCAGTGAACCATTGTGGAGCAGGCGGATCCTGTTAGTGATCTGAATATGGATTCCTTTTTTACTCCACTGGATAGTGGGGGGTGGATCACCTCGGACCTCACAGTTTAGGATAGCATTGCCTCCAAGAGGCTCGATGCGGTTTGGATTGAAGTCACCATCAAAGATCGGAGGCTCTGTGGAGATGGCAATCAGTGCTTAATATTCAACAAATATAAATAAATAATGATGTTAACTTATGCCTGAATGTCAGACCATGAGATCAAAGCGTCACATGCAGAATTGATAACCCAAATTACCTGAGACATGGTAATTTTCTGTACATTTTTCCTTATAAAAACAACAGGGAACAAATTCATTATAGCCCGGTAATGGGCGCTAACTTTAGAAAGTTTGAGATGTAGCGCCAGGCACTAATGATTCAGACGGCACACAAAATTCAGTCTCATTCCTGAAATAAAGGATTGGGGCACTAAATCAAGCGCTAATGGCCTAGCTCAGTGGCGTTAAACTCAGAGTGCTGACCAATATTGGGTGCAGTCTAATCTCAAGTCATCATTGACATGAATCAGTCATTCATGAAAGACTTATGAAATAATACTGAGCGGCCTGCGGGCGGTGCTGTCCAGGGAGAGTATAAATACTCGGGCACGGGCCCAGCTTGCGCAGGACATTCTTAACAGGAACTAGTGAAGGACACAACTAGACCTCCATGTTGTAAAACAGTTGATTAAAGCTTTGTTTAACACTTAGACCAATTGCCTAGTAGTTTTCTTATGTCAATCATCACCTCAGGCTTTTCCCAGTACTTAAAGGGGAGGTTCATTAATACTGCAGCACCTCATTCTCAGCATTGCTGGTTTTGCAGCTGCCTCAGCAAAGAGAAGCACAAGGAGAAGGAGCTGGAGGACTGAAGCAGGTGTGCTCATGACAGATCCACCTCAGTCGGGTGGTCAGGGTGATTGAATGCTTCACCAAATGCTACATACCACCATCTGTACCACAAGCTTCACACTCTGCCCAAAGCACCAGACCCCCAGCGCTCACCCACCAGCAATCTCTACCTACCAACACTCACACCCACATCTCACGCCTTGCACACAATGACAGCTATTCAATTATGGCAGGCGCAAGGGTCATTAGTTGTTGGAATGATTGTGATATGAGTGATATGTTTATGCATAAATTTATTCATGGAGTTTGCAATATTTTGTGGGCTCTCTCATTTCAACTTTGCGCCCTGGAGGACGCTGTGATATGGCATGACAGAGGGATGGCATGATGGGCATATGGTGAACAAAAGGGATCTAGGGTTTAAGTCATCCTGGTGTGAGGC
This sequence comes from Somniosus microcephalus, assembly GCF_052327205.1. Classification (NCBI taxonomy): domain Eukaryota; kingdom Metazoa; phylum Chordata; class Chondrichthyes; order Squaliformes; family Somniosidae; genus Somniosus; species Somniosus microcephalus. The sequence continues at coordinate 276,560,258 of NC_140989.1, read as the reverse complement.
TGGAGGTCTGTTTGGAGGAGGTGGCACAGTTCTGTGACCACCATCTTGGTGATGCAGCGCCGTCTAATACACTGCTCCTCGCTTCATTGAAGGTAGGAGAAGTGCTGTCGGAATACCCTCAGAGGGTAAGGCCTCCTGTTGACAGCACTGATGGCCCTCCTCCTCCCTCTGGCCACATGTTCCAATCTTTCTTGCTGCCTCCGCTCACTCCGCTGCAGATCCTGGAGGGCGAGGTCAACTGTCAGTACAGCCCCCATTAATGTAACCAAATGTAGCACATATGTTGTCAGAATAAATGTAACTAATTTTCAGTTGCCACAACAATCCTGAAACTAAACTGACTGTGCAACAGTTTCAAATTCAATCTCAAACTGACAAGGAAGCCGTGAAACAGCACTAACCTGACAGCTGCGACTGATCCATAGAGTTACTAGCTGGGGAGCCCCGCGTTGCGAGGGCAATTTTGGGGCGCGAGGGCAATTTTGGGGCGCGAGGGCAATTTTGGGGCGCGAGGGCAATTTTGGGGCGCTTGGTCTCCCTGCCCCTGTGTCCACCCCCTCTCCCGGTCATGTCCTCTCCCTGTCCTATCCCTCCCTCCCTCCCTCCCTCCCCTCGCCCACCCGCTCCCCTCCCTCCCTCCCCTCCCGTCTCCCTCCCTCCCTCCCCTACCCCCACCCCTCCCCTGTCTGTGTCCCTCCCCCGCTCCCCTCTGTCCCTCTCTCCGGCCCCTCCCCCTGCCTACCTGAGGTCCGGTGCCGTTGCCAGAGTGGGAATGCTGAGCGGCGGCCGGCGCCAGGAGCGGGCTCTCGCGGGCGGCGCATGCGCGGTCAGTGCGGCCGGCGCAGTGCGGCCGGCGCGAGCGCCCCGCGATTTCCAGAGGCTCGCCCGCCCCCGCGATTTCCCGAGGCTCTCCCCCCCCCTGCGATTTCCCGAGGCTCTCCCCCACCCCTCCGCGATTTCCCGAGGCTCTCCCCCCCCCGCGATTTCCCGAGGCTCTCCCCCCCCCATTAAATTGTTATTTAATTCCCTAACACATCATTAAAATATTTACCTTAGTTCCCTAACACAGAGAAAGTGTGGGGGAAAAAATTGTGAAAAATCAAGATGGCGGCTACTCACCTTGGTTCAGAAGGATAAGGCCCGCCCACACACGCACCGATTGGTCGACCGGTCAGGTCACCGAAGCGTAGGATTGGTCAATCGTCGAGTCACTCGACACTCAACTGTAGGAAGACCTCGACGTCACACGGTCGCTAATGAGATGCTAATGAGCGGAACGCTGAACGTTTTTGGGATACCGCGGGCGGAATTTTTGTCCGACCGAAACGTAAATACGCCTATGACCGGTCCGGAATCGCAAGCTTTCTTTTGAGGCGACGCGCGCGTCGGTACGCTCTGTAACTTCCAAACGTATAGAGACCAGGCGGACAGACAGACAGAAGAGCCGCTTTATATATATAGATACAGCACAGAAAGAGGCCCTTCGGCCCATCACGTCCGCGCCGGCCATCAAGCCCTGTCTAATCTAATCCCATTTTCCAGCATTTGGTCCGTAGCCTTGTATGCTATGGCATTTCAAGTGCTCATCCAAATGCTTCTTGAATGTTGTGAGGGTTCCTGCCTCTACCATCCTTTCAGGCAGTGAGTTCCAGATTCCAACCACCCTCTGGGTGAAAAAGTTCTTCCTCAAATCCCCTCTAAACCTCCTGCCCCTTACCTTGAATCTATGCCCCCTTGTTATTGACCCCTCTACGAAGGGAAAAAGTTCCTTTCTATCTACCCTATCTATGCCCCTCATAATTTTGTACACCTCAATCAGGTCCCCTCTCAGCCTTCTCTGCTCCAAGGAAAACAACCCCAGCCTGTCCAGTCTTTCTTCATAGCTGAAGCGCTCCAGCCCAGGTAACATCCTGGTGAATCTCCTCTGCACCCTTTCCAAAGCAATCACATCCTTCCTATAGTGTGGCGACCAGAACTGCACACAGTATTCCAGCTGTGGCCTAACCAGCGTTTTGTACAGCTCCATCATAACCTCCCTGCTCTTATATTCTATGCCTCGGCTAATGAAGGCAAGTATCCCATATGCCTCTTTAACCACCTTATCCACCTGTTCTGCTGCCTTCAGGGATCTATGTACATGCACACCAAGGTCCCTCTGATCCTCTGTCTTTCCTAGGGTCTTACCATTCATTGTGTATTCCCTTGCCTTGTTAGTCCCTCCAAAATGCATCACCTCACACTTTTCAGGGTTAAATTCCATTAGCCACTGTTCTGCCCATCTGACCAACCCATCTATATCGTCCTGCAGACTGAGGCTACCCTCCTCGCTATTTACCACCCCACCAATTTTCGTGTCATCTGCGAACTTACTGATCATACCTTTTACATTCACATCCAAATCATTAATGTAGACCACAAACAGCAAGGGACCCAGCACTGATCCCTGCGGTACCCCACTGGACACAGGCTTCCAGTCACAAAAACAACCTTCGACCATCACCCTCTGCCTTCTGCCACTAAGCCAGTTTTGGATCCAATGTGCCAAGGCACCCTGGATCCCATGGGCTCTTACCTTCTTGACCAGTCTCCTGTGCGGGACTTTATCGAAAGCCTTACTGAAATCCATGTATACCACATCCACTGCACTACCCTTACCCACGCACCTAGTCACCCCCTCGAAAAATTCAATCAAATTGGTCAGACATGATCTTCCCTTGACAAAGCCATGCTGACTATCCCTGATTAATCCTTGCCTCTCCAAGTGGAGACTAATTCTGTCCCTCAGAATTTCCCTACCACTGATGTTAGACTCACTGGCCTGTAATTCCCTGGTTTATCCCTACTACCCTTCTTGAATAATGGTACTACGTTAGCTGTTCTCCAGTCCTCTGGCACATCCCCTGTGGCCAGAGAGGTTTTGAAAATTTGTGTCAGAGCCCCTGCAATCTCCTCCTTTGCCTCACACAGCAGCCTGGGATACATCTCGTCTGGGCCTGGGGATTTATCCACTTTTAAGCCTGCTAAAACCGCTAGTACCCCCTCTCTCTCGATGCTAACATGTTCAAGTATATCACAGTCCCCTTTAAGTAGCGCCCCTGGAGCTGGCATCCACCTGCTTGACGCCGCCTCTCCTGTCGGCCCGAGGCGCTAAGCAGGGGGCGAAAATTAATTTGGCAAATTGGGCGCCCAGTGAGTCTTGCCCACTCACTGACGTCACGATCTGTCTGCCGTTGAAGTCCCCGGCGGTAACCGTTAGCTGTGGCGCTATGAGGGGGGGGGGCGGATTTGGCTTGCGGCGCTGGATTTGCCTCGTCCCGGCGCTACTGCATCAGCACCCCGTTAGAGAAGGAGTCATCCTTCAATACCTTTTCAATTACCAAATAGCTGTGTCCATTTACGATTTCCTAACCAACAATTTAAATGGCCAAAAAATCAAGCACAGCTGATGCTCAAATTTCCAAAAGTGGTTGCAATGGACGAGTGTTCTCATTGGAAGTGGCAAGTTGAACATGTATCCCTAAGATGTATATGCCATTTATATAAAATTATCAAAGAATCAATGCTGAGAATGTCAGTAAAGCTTCATGTTGAAAAAGAAAACATAGCCCTGCCAACTCAGCCTGGCTTTCTGCACTAATTAAAAATGCTTTCATATTTGTGCAATAATTAATGACAATTCCATTATGTGGCCCCTTTTAACTTTTTGGCAATGGTGTAATCTTGCATCAATTGTACTGAGCTATCAGTGTTATGGGACAGGCTAGATGAACTAGTTGGTCTTTTCCATATATCTGTTGCAGAATGAGCCATTCACAAATGCAGGAGTCACAAGAGTGCTCATGCTTTGATCTTGGTGGGCACCTGGTGACTCAGATGGACCATTTTTCAGAACCTGGTATACACCTGAAACTTTAATCACCTTTTCTCTTTACAGATGCTAATAGATCTCTGCTGTGTAACTCCACCATTTTCCATATTCATTTCAATATTTAAGCCAACTGGTTCAGGCTAGCAATTCACCTTCCTATTCTGTAAATGTTGCTAAAACAAATTCCATTGCGATGAACAGGACTTAAATTAGTGAGCTGTGCTTATACTAAAAGGCTGACTTGTGCAAACAAAATAAAGGAATATAGAGGTCTAATTCACCTTTGACATATACAAATCCAATGGCCTTGATGGATCCCACTCTATTTCCTGCTGTGCAAACATATGTGCCCGAGTCATCCTTCGATACCTTTTCAATGACCAACTTGCTGTGTCCATTGACATCATCATATTGGGCTGTAGGAATAAAAGATTTGTTTATTTGTTAGAATGAAGTTGTCTGATTTGTCTCTTGCTTCTGAATTTATGATTTTAACACATCATTACATTACTCAATATACAATTTCAGATGTTTTTTTTAATTCTGTAGAAATTAAAATTCATGATTTTCTACAAGTTTGATTCGCTGACAGATTTTCTGAACTTTGTATTTTCATAGATTCATAGAAACTTACAGCACAGAAGGAGGCCATTCGGCCCGTCCTGGCTCTCTGAAAGAGCAGTCGTGCTCAGTCCCACACCCCCGCTTTTTGTCCGTAACTCTGTAAGTTCCTCATCCTCCAGTACCCGTCCAACTCCCTTTTAAAATTATTTACGGAATCAGCTTCCACCACCTTTTCAGGTAGAGTATTCCAGATCCCGACAACTCTCTGAGTTAAAAACATTCTCCTCATCTCCCCTTTCGCTCTTTTGTCAATAATTTTGAATCTATGACCTTTGGTTATTGACTCACTCGCCAGAGGGAATAATTTTTCACTATCTACTCTATCAAAATCTCTCATCATCTTGAAAACCTCTATGTCACCTCTTAACCTCTCCTCATAATTGAAGTCCCTCATCCCCAGCAACATCCTGGTAAACCTCCTCTGTACCCTTTCTAAGGCCTTTACATCTATCCTGAAGTGTGGTGCCTAGAATTGTCCACAATACTCCAGCTGAGGCCCAACCATTTTGTAACTAATCTTTCCCCTCCACCCAATTTTCTCCCCTCTTTTGTTGAAGGTAGTGACTTATGCTTGAGTATTGTTCCACAGGTGCCAGCAGTCCTCTGGTACCTCACTTAGATGGCAATTCTTGGTATGTTGAGCCTACACAGGAAAAGGTCACTATTTATTTGGCCATGGAGATGTCATAGCAGAGCCCAATCCTGTCCTTACTTGAAATTCTCACAAACTCCAGTAGTACTCTTTGGTGCAAAGTAATGTTTGCTGGTATACATCTGAAGTTTGGGAAAGGAAGGAAGCTCAACAAGAAAATTGAGGATGTAAGTGGGTGGCTGGAGAAATTATTTAATAATAAAAAACTCTTTCTCCACAGAAAGGGAATGGTGGGGGGGGGAAAGAGAGTAATTTTAAATACTTTTTTCAGTAGTAGGACAAGGAAACACATGTTCAAACTACTAAAAGGTAAATTTAAACAGTGATCAATATTTGGAATCGGCTTCCAGAAAAAGAAGTGGAGCCAAAACCCCTGGAATCACTTAAACAATTTGATGCTGAAATAGGGATATTGCAGGGCCTTTCTCGATAGATTAGTTACGATGGGCCAAATGGCCTTCCTCAACCATAATTGTGATATTGTGACAGTAATCAGGATTTTCCCCCCACTTTCCAAGTCCAGGAATGCTCTGGCCAATCATAGCACCGTCTTCCCCTACCAGTCTGGCTGAGATCAGCTAATTTAGCACAGGCCAAATAGGTTGCTGTCATGTGATGGTCAAGCTATACAGAGGATGGTTTTGATGCACCAGCAGACATCCAAAAATGGGGACCCTATTTCAAACAATTTCTTCGATTCAGCCTCAGTAAGTACATTTCTTTTTAAGACTGGGCTCTTTATCATGGCACCACAATCCCCGCATTCAAGGGGTGAAGTAGGGGGTTGTCCACCTACTGCATCTCAGTGGGAAGCAGCTATAGCAACGCAATCACAAGATCACATACGTCCAATCATGCTTCCTGTATAATATGCTGAGAAAGTACAAATTTTAAGATTATGGAGGTGAAATTGGTCTTGCGTGGTAGCGCAAAATGGATTCAATGGAAAATAAAATCGAGTGGAGTGTAAAACGCGCTGCCGATTTGTTATCGCCCATTTTGTGCTACTGCCTAAGTATATTCTTACCAGGTATAATGTTGTTGTTGAATGCCCAGGTGATTTTGGGTGTAGGAATACCCTTTGCTGCACAATTCAATGCTAGGCGTTCCCCTTTGTTTAAGGATATATCTCCAGGCAGTTCTGTAAAAGCTGGGTGGATGTAGACAGTCAGGCTGACGGTCTTGGTGTCACCTCCGGCCACATTGGTAGCTATACAAGTGTAGCTGCCAGTGTCATCAGGCTGACAGGGAATGAAAGAAAATTACAATTATGTTTTTGACAGATGAAATATAAAGTCAGCACAAACTGAAAATCCTGGTTTCTCCCCATTCTTGCTCCTCTATTGCCATCTTATGAACCCTCTTTCAGCCAGGGGAGGGAGGGGATCTGAGCTACAGATATTTCCAGAGGTACTCTTGATGTTAGTCGATGGAACTCCCTGGGGCCAGGCCAATGTTCCCAATTAATATAAAGGCCCCCAGGTATGATTGCATTTGGAATTGCATCCTCTCTTCCCTCTTTCAAAGAAACAATGCAATGAAGCTTATTTTGTGTCATTGCTATAAGTCTGCTTTGTGGCCAGTTGGAAGTGAGATGTTGAAATCTGATGAATTTTATATTGTATGTTATTGTGAACACATTTTGCTAGCATAGATTCAGTGTTGCAAAGTTGCATTTTTTCATCATAGAAAAATGAATCCCAAGAACTGTCACTGTTGAAGGAATCAACGTTTTACTGGTGTACAAGGGGGATCTGGCTGGGAGGAGATACTGAGCTGTAAGTGTGAATTAACTGAATTATAAACACATTTGGAGTGATAAGTCATTAAAGCACCCTGGTTTAATTGTTGTATCTATATATCTTTAGACAGCTTCTGTTGCTAGGCTCAGTGATTTCTTCCAGTTATCTTTCCTGATTATTTAATCATTATTCACTGTAAACAAAAATAATCTGTTAAACCATGAAAATATTTTTTAAAATCCATGCAGTAGACCATCTTGGCATTGCTCATGGTGTGAGGCTGCCTCCAAAGTCTGTCTGTCTTATTGTCTTGGAATCTGATTGGTTCATGCTAAGCATGTGATGGATAATTAGCACGGACCAATTAGAAAGCTAGGTGAAATTCTAAATTCATTGATTCATACAGACACATTGGTTAGATGCAAAGGCCAATCATAATTCCTTTTAATGGGTTTTAGTTTTAAAAAGGGATATTTTTTAAATAGTTGTATATCAAAGGTTAACTGAATGTTGAATCATTCCTGTTTAAAATGTTATGTATAGTCTAGTGGAGAGAGAATGTGAGAGAGCGAGAGAGAGAGAGAGAAGGTGAGAGGGTGAGAAAGCGAGAAGGAGAGAGAGCAAGGGAGAAGGTGAAGGAGCGAGGGAGATGGAGATAGATAGATACTGGAAGTTTTGAGATTGTAATCTTAAATAGGCACTTTCAAATAAATGTCATAATTTTTAAGGCCCTGTGCAACAGGCCTAGTTCTTTTATTTAGCTTGATCTGGTAGCATTACCACAGTGTCAGCTGTGGCTCAGTTGGTAACACCCTCGCCTCTGAGTCAGAAGGTTGTGGGTTCAATTCCTACTCCAGGGGCTTGAGCACAAAAATCTAGGATGACACTCCAGTGCAGTACTGAGGGAGTGCTGCACTGTTGGTGGTGCCGTCTTTCGGATGCAGACATTAAACCGAGGCCCCGTCTGCTTTGTCAGGTGGATGTAAAAGATCCCTTTGCACTATTTCGAAGAAGAGCAGGGGAGGTATCCCGGTCAATATTTATCCCTCAATCAACATTACTAAAAGATTATCTGGTCATTGTCACATTGTTGTTTGTGCGAGTTTGCTGTGTGCAAATTGGCTGCCGCGTTTCCTACATTACAACAGTGACTACCCTTCAAAAAGTACCTCTGTAAAGCGTGGTCGTGAAAGGTGCTATATAAATGCAAGTCTTTCTTTTTATTGTATCTATTATACAACATCCTAAGAAATTGTAAATTTTGCAAACATTTTGTTGGATCGTGTCAGCAACTGAATTAGACATAACCAGTTCAAAAGAGTGCTCTTCACTATCAGTTACAGTCCAGCTAGTTTTAATTAAACCACCACTGATTCCGAACAATTCCAGCAAAACAATCTCTGAAAAGCACTGGCATGACTTTACATTTTAACCGGCAAAAGGCAAGGAACAATTTGTAAAGCTTATCTCTTTGAACTTACCGTAGCATTTTCCACAATGAACTCTCCTGACTGCATCAACCTATATTTTCCGGGTGTGTCCTGCAGGATTATGCCATCTTTCTGCCAAGTCAGCACTGGCTCAGGAACACCATCAGCAATGCATGGCAATGTTCCCTGAGTTTCCTCAATCACAGTGTACTCGGTGTCTGCAGTGCGGATGGTTGGTGGGACTGTAAAATGCAGATTGAGTAAGCAAATACAACTTAGTGCTTGCTCACAGCAGCAGTGTAAATCATGAACTCACCACGTGGAGTATCTTTGGTGCAAGCCCTTGGTCCAATCACTGTGCTACACGTTGCTGCTCCAAATTTTGTGACACCTTCCCTCATAAATAGTTTATTTTTCTTCCGTTTGATGCAAGTCCCTCTGCCTACACTATGCATCCAGCCTCACGAAAGGGTAATTAGGAGACCGGTACTGTACTAATATCACTCTCTATCTGATCACTAGTTGGTGACTGAAAACTAGGCACATCGCTGTCTACTTTTCTTCTTTGCTTTTGTGCAATGTCTGGCTTTTTCTTGGCACCACCCTCCTTGGCCTCGTGGTTGAGATCTCTGGCTCATCTTATGGCACAAGCCCATATCCCCATTACCTGAGCTTGTACATTCTGAAATGGTGGGGTAGGTTTTCAGGTGTCTGATTCCATCGGCTGGGACACAGAAAATGCAAGAAAATCACCCGCCTGATGGAGTCAGTCCGAGGCTCGACCAATTTTACCATCACGTCTCAGTTCCACACCGTCGGCAAGCTGCTCACGCATTTCAAGCAGCTTGTTGATCAGAGAGAGATGAAAATCCGACGGCTCCAGTGCAGAGCCCAGCTGATGCAGGTAAGTTGGGGGGGGGGGTAGTGGAGGGAATCCTCAGAGCGCTGCGGAGAGATGGGCATCGGGTGCAGTTGATTTTTGTGGGGTCAGGAGGAGGATTAACGCTCCTGCTAATGCAATGAAAATCGTTTGAAAAGTTAATTGTTTTTGAGTGGCCTGCCTGCAGTGATTCCTTTAGGCCATTCAATGCAAGTAACAATTGGCGGCACTTGCATGGAGCATGATCTGCACACTGGTACATGAAAATTGCCTCAGTGCCCTATTGATGTCATAGGATCCTGATTTGCCTGGGCAAATGCGGTGCCCACCTGTTTGTGGTGGGCGCCTGGACTGTACATTTCAAGGACTCCCCCAAGATGACAATGGCTCGGGTGTGGGTGGGAACAGGGCGTTAAATTTTGCATTTCAATTTTTCTTGCACTACTGCTTCATTCATGCCTGAAAACTGGCACGAAAATTGGTCCCCCGGTGTTCTTTTTAAACTCCATTTCATTAATAAATTAAAGAACTCCAACTGATCTAAAAGTAGATGATGTTCATGTGGGCAGGAGAACATAAAATAAAACTTACTGTGAACAGTCAGAACCATGACAGAGCTGCTGGAACCTGCAAGATTGGCTGCTGTACAGGTGTATCGTCCAGTGTCTCTGGGTTGGACAAAGGCAATCTGCAGGGCTCCAGTACTGAGGATCCTCTGGCGGATGCTCTCTGTAACTTGTTGTCCATCTTTGTTCCAGGTGACTTCAGGAATTGGGTAACCCTTGGCCTCACAGACCATGGTAACTGATTTATCCAAAGCAACAACGTAGTTCGTTGGATGAGCCATTATACCAGGAGGCACTTTAAAAAAATCAATTAAATTAGCAAAAAATACAACTAAACATTTAAAGAAATATTTAGATATACTGTACATAATAAATTGAAAAACAAACAAACTAGGAAACCTAGGTGAAAGGTTAAGGCCTATCATAAAGGTTTAAAACAAAAGTAGGAGTGAAGACAACATAAATCAAGAAGCAGTGATGAGATGATGCCAAGCTTGGATTTTAAACCTAAGATTGTAGGATGCAGGAAACCTGAAGGAGGGAAGAAGTTCTGTAGTTTGGCACCCTGGGAAATAATAAATTACAGGAGGAGACAAGGCCTTGTTTTCAAGGTAGTGAGGAAACAAGAACAAAGAATAGTGAGATTACATATTTAGAGCTTAGGAGGAATAAGAGATGGTACTTAAGAATAACGACCGTAGTATTATTAATACATTGGAACGTGATACAGTTTAAAAAAAGAGAAACTAGATGATATAGCGCTACTGGGCACCAGAGCTCTCCAGTTCGCAGTCTTTACCTTCCACCTGAATACTTTGGACTGCAGTTAGCTTATGAGCTCAGTGCAGTCGAATATCCCATACCAGTATCAATTTTTTTTTGTTCACTGGTAAAGCAAGTGTGACCAGTTGAAATTGTTGCACTAAGTATCAGTTGCTGTTGAAAGCTCTGTGCCTGTAAACTGTGACAGCCAATGACACTAGCTGTGGATTTTCACTCTGAAATGACACCCTGGCTGCACCAAATGAAAATGTAACACAATGGTACCGTGAGCCTACAATCGGTCACTGTTCATTCAAAAAATGCAACATAGAAATGTTATAGGGCTCCATATGTGTCTAGAGCAATCTTTAACAAAAGAAAGACGTATTTATAAAGGTCCTTATCATATTGCTCAGAAACATCTCAAAGTTTTTCAAATTACTTTTGAAATGCAATCATTGTTTTATGTAACATTAGAAATATTCTCAGGTTATACAACAGCTTGTATATTTCGAAGTGTTAGAATATAATTCTCTTTATTACCTTTCAGTATTAAGCTTTGCTAGATGGCAGTTTAGTTTAGTATTAGGTTTTGTTGGCCTATATAGTTTTATTCTCCGCTTTAGAATTAATGAAATGTAAAGAAACTAGGGCCTAGAAATTGGGTTGGGGCGCCAAAGTGGCGCAAAAGTCGCCTGAGCGCAGGATTTAGCGCAGCGTTCGAGGCTTCAGTGATCGTCAGATATTCAGTTTCATTGCCCCTCGAGGGACACGGGGTGAGGCTCGAGGCGCTCTGCGTCCCTCTTAGGGCGCTGAAACTGAATATCGCAGCGCAACGTGCCGCAGCACCACACGCTGCGGCATGGCACGCTGCGGTACTGCAGGCCTTCCTCCCACTGTTAAGGGGGAGGTGCCTGCAACAGCACGATCCCCACTCGCGAGTGCCGGCAAATGAGTCCGGCACCAAGGAGAAGTGCCGGGCTCTCGGGAAACAGCCGGCAATGTCGCGGGGGGGGGGTGGGGGTTAGGAGGCCGGGGACGGAGGTGCTGGCAGGCGGCCGCCCCACACTTCCACCTTAACTTGCACCGCTGCCGGCACAGTAAGGCCCCGTGAACCGGGCGCGGGTAGCGAACGGCGCAACTGCGGCGTTCGCTACCAAAAATCGCAAACGGGGCGCGAATGGGGTGCTGCGCACACCGATGACGTCATCGGTGGCGGCGCAGCGCAAAATGCTAACGCCACCATTATCGCCCCAACTCAATATCGCGGGAGGCGCAGCCAGTGGTGCTACAGCCACTGCCTGCCTCTTTAGGCACTAACAAGTGGCGCTACTCACCCAATTTCTCCCCCTAGGTTTCTTACAACTAGAACTGTTGCATGGTAATTTATAATGGGGAACAAAGAAATGGCTGAACAATTAAATAAATACTTTGGTTCTGTCTTCACAAAGGAGGACACAAATAACCTCCCAGGGATGTTGGGGAACATAGGAGCTAATGAAAGGGAGGAACTGAATTAAATCAGTATTTGTAGGGAAATAGTGTTAGGGAAATTGACGGGATTAAAGGCCGATAAATCCCCAGGGCCTGATAATCTACATCCTAGGGTACTTAAGGAAGTGGCCCTAGAAATAGTAGATGCATTGCTGGTCATCTTCCAAAATTCAATAGACTCTGAACAGTTCCCATGGATTGGAGGGTAGCTAATGTAACCCCACTATTTAAAAAAGGTGGTAGAGAGAAAACAGGGAATTATAGACCGGTAAGCCTGACATTGGTAGTGGGGAAAATGCTAGAGTCCATTATAAAAGATGTATTAGCAGAGCACTTGGAAAACAGTGACAGGATCGGACAAAGTCAACATGGATTTACAAAAGGTAAATCGTGCTTGACTAATATACTGGAATTTTTTGAGGATGTAACTGGTAGAATAGATAAGGGAGAACCAGTGGATGTGGTGTATTTGGACTTTCAGAAGGCTTTCGATAAGGTCCCGCATAAGAGATTAGCGTGCAAAATTAAAGCACATGGGATTGGGGGTAAGGTACTGACTGGTTGGCAGACAGGAAGCAAAGAGTTGGAATAAACGGGTCTTTTTCCGAGTGGCAGGCAGTGTCTAGTGGGGTACCGCAGGGATCGGTGCTAGGACCCCAGCTATTCACAATATATAGAGTCATAGTCATAGAGTCATAGAGTAATACAGCACGGATAGAGGCCCTTCGGCCCATCATGTCCGTGCCGGCCATCAAGCCCTGCCTAATCTAATCCCATATTCCAGCATTTGGCCCGTAGCCTTGTATGCTATGGCATTTCAAGTGCACATCCAAATGCTTCTTAAATGTTGTGAGGGTTTCTGCCTCCACAACCCTTTCAGGCAGTGAGTTCCAGACTCCAACCACCCTCTGGGTGAAAAAGTTCTTTCTCAAATCCCCTCTAAACCTCCCGCCCTTTACCTTGAATCTATGCCCCCTAGTTATTGACCCCTCTACTAAGGGAAAAAGCTCCTCAGCATCCATCCTATCTATGCCCCTCATAATTTTGTACACCTCAATCATGTCCCCCCTCAGCCTCCTCTGCTCCAAGGAAAACAAATCCAATCTGCCCAGTCTCTCTTCATAGCTGAAGCGCTCCAGCCCTGGTAACATCCTGGTGAACCTCCTCTGCACCCTCTCTAACGCGATCACATCCTTCCTGTAGTGTGGCGACCAGAACTGCACACAGTATTCCAGCTGTGGCCTAACCAGTGTTTTATACAGCTCCATCATAACCTCCTTGCTCTTATATTCAATGCCTCGGCTAATGAAGGCAAGTATCCCATATGCCTTTTTTACCACCTTATCCACCTGTTCCGCCGCCTTCAGGGATCTGTGTATTTGCACACCCAGATCTCTCTGACCCTCCGTCTTGCCTAGGGTCTTTCCATTCATTGTGTATTCCTTTGCCTTGTTAGTCCCCCCAAAGTGCATCACCTCGCACTTTTCCGGGTTAAATTCCATTTGCCACTGTTCCGCCCATCTGACCAACCCATCTATATCGTCCTGCAGACTGAGGCTACCCTCCTCGCTATTTACCACCCTACCAATTTTTGTATCATCCGCGAACTTACTGATCATACCCTTTACATTCATATCCAAGTCATTAATGTAGACCACAAACAGCAAGGGACCCAGCACCGATCCCTGTGGTACCCCACTGGCCACAGGCTTCCAGTCACAAAAACAACCTTCGACCATCACCCTCTGCCTTCTGCCACTAAGCCAGTTTTGTATCCAATGTGCCAAGGCACCCTGGATTCCATGGGCTCTTACCTTCTTGACCAGTCTCCTGTGCGGGACTTTATCGAAGGCCTTACTGAAATCCATGTATACCACATCCACTGCGTTACCCTCATCCACACACCTAGTCACCCCCTCAAAAAATTCAATCAAATTAGTCAGACATGATCTTCCCTTGACAAAGCCATGTTGACTATCCCTGATTAATCCTTGCCTCTCCAAGTGGAGACAAATTTTGTCCCTCAGGATTTTTTCCAATAATTTTCCTACCACTGATGTTAGGCTCACTGGCCTGTAGTTCCCCGGTTTTTCCCTACTACCCTTCTTGAATAATGGTACTACATTAGCGGTTCTCCAGTCCTCTGGCACATCCCCTGTGGCCAGAGAGGTCCTGAATATATGTGTTAGAGCCCCCGCAATCTCCTCCTTTGCCTCACACAGCAGCCTGGGATACATTTCATCCGGACCTGGGGATTTATCCATTTTTAGTCCAGCTAAAACCGCCAATACCTCCTCCCTCTCGATGTTAATATGTTCGAGCATATCACAGTCCCCCCGCCCTATTTCTATGTCTACATCGTCCTTCTCCATAGTGAAAACAGATGCAAAAAATTCATTTAGAACCCCTCCTACATCTTCCGGCTCCACACACAGATTGCCACTTTTGTCCCTAATGGGCCCTATTTTTCCCTAGTTATCCTCTTACCCTTAATATACTTATAAAACATCTTCGGATTTTCCTTTATTTTGCTCGCCAGTGTTATTTCATGGCCCCTCCTTGATCTCCTAATTTCTTTTTTAAGTATCCCCCTGCACTTTTTGTACTCCTCTAGGGCTTCCTCCGTCTTTAGCCTTTTGTATCTACCAAAAGCCCTCCTTTTTTTCCTAATCCATTCTCGTATATCCCCTGACATCCAAGGTTCCCTGTGGTTTTTGGAACCACCCTTGACCTTTACGGGAACATGTTGCCATTGTATGATCTCAATCTCCCTTCTGAAAGCCTCCCATTGCTCCGATGCGGATTTTCCTACAAGTAGCTGATCCCAGTCCATTTTGGCCAGATCCTGCCTTATCCTATTAAAATCGGCCTTCCCCCAATTTAGAACCTTTATTTCCGGCCCATCCCTGTCCTTTTCCATGACCACCTTAAATCTTACCATATTATGGTCACTATCACCAAAGTGCTCACCTACTAGCACTTTTTCCACTTGGCCGGCCACATTCCCTAGAATTAGGTCCAGTACCGCCCCCTCTCTTGTAGGACTTTCTACATGCTGGCTCAAAAAGCTCTCCTGGATGCACTTTAAGAATTCTACACCCTCTGAGCCTTTCACACTCTGACTATCCCAGTTAATATTGGGGAAGTTGAAATCCCCCATTATTATTACCCTATTATTTGCACATTTCTCTGAGATTTGCCTACATATCTGTTCCTCTATCTCCCCCTGACTGTTTGGAGGCCTATAGTACACTCCCAGCAAAGTGCTTGCCCCCTTTTTGTTTTTAAGCTCCACCCATATGGCCTCATTAGAGGACCCTGCTAATATATCATCCCTCCTTACTGCAGTAATTGACTCCTTAATTAATATTGCGACACCCCCTCCTCTTATACCTCCCCCTCTGTCTCGCCTGAAGATTCTGTACCCCGGAATATTGAGCTGCCAATCTTGCCCTTCCCTCAACCATGTCTCCGTGATAGCAACAATATCATACTCCCATGTGTTTATCAACACCTTCAGTTCATCCACCTTATTTGCAAGACTCCTTGCATTAGAATAGATGCCATCCAGCCTTGCCCTTATATATTTGCCCTGTCTACCAAGCTGACTTGTTTTTTTCTCTATAATTGGCAGCACATCCCCCCCTATTTCAGCTCCCCTCTGTATCCCATCCCCCTGCCAAGTTAGTTTAAACCCCCCCAACAGTGCTAGCAAACCTCCCCGCAAGGATATATTAATGATCTAGATGAGGGAACTAGATGTTTGCAGACGACACAAAGCTGGGTGGGCGTGTGTGCTGTGAGGAGGATGCAGAGAAACTCCAGTATGATTTGGACAGGTTGGGTGATTGGGCAGATGCATGGCAGATGTAGTATAATGTGGATAAATGCGAGGTTATCCACTTTGGTGGCAAAAACAGGAAGGCAGATTATTATCTGAACGGCAATAGATTGGGAGAAGGGGAAGTGCAACGAGACCTGGGTGTCCTTGTGCACCAGTCGCTGAAGGTAAGCATGCAGGTGCAGCAGGCGGTTAAGGTGGCAAATGGTATGTTGGCCTTCATAACGAGAGGATTCAAGTACAGGAGCAAGGATGTCTTGCTGTAGTTGTACAGGGCCTTGTTGAGGCCACACCTTGAGTATTGTGTGCAGTTTTGGTCGCCTTATCGGAGGAAGGATGTTCTTGCCATGGAGGGAGTGCAGCGAAGATTCACCAGACTGATACCTGTGATGGCAGGAATGACGTATGAGGAGAGATTGGGCTTATATTCGCTAGAGTTTAGAAGAATGAGAGGGGATCTCATTGAAACTTATAAAATTCTAACAGGACTGGACAGACTAGATGCAGGAAGGATGTTCCCAATGTCGGGGGAGTCCAGAACCAGGGGTCACAGTCTAAAGATAAGGGGTAAGCCTTTTAGGACAGTGATGAGGAGGAATTTCTTCACCCAGAGAGTGGTGAACCTGTGGAATTCTCTACCAGAAAAGGCAGTTGAGGCCAATTCATTAACTATATTCAAGAAGGAGTTAGATATATTGCTTAAGGCTAAAGGGATCAAGGGATATGGGGAGAAAGCAGGGACAGGGTACTGAGTTTGAATGATCAGCCATGATCGCATTGAATGGCGGAGCAGGCTCGAGGGGCCGAATGGCCTACTCCTGCTCCTATCTTCTATGTTTCTATGTTATCTTCAAAGTCCAGCTAGTTAGTCATGAGATGCAAAAACAGAAACCCATTGTGTTGGGGTTAGAATTGAAACAGAGTGGTAGAGTACGGTCACAAGGAATAGTCTGCATCTGGACAAGTTTGTGCTTTGGGCTTTTGTTGTGTAGATGCATTCAGCAGGCGAAGACGACAATCGTAGGCAGGGACAAGCAACGGGCATCCATAAGTTCAGGGCTCTACCCAATTCGGACCGGGTAACATAGTTTCTTGCTCTATTTTGTTAATTACTGCTTAGATACTTTCATGTATTGATCTTTGTTCTTATTTCTCAAAATAAACTATTACTGTAACCATTGGTGTTAGCTCGAACCTATTAAACAAGTAAAAGAGGCTTAAAAGTAAGTTTTCTTACAAAAGCTATCAGGAAACTTGGTGCTTAAAACAAACTGAAGTATCATATGTAAATTGGCAAGATCGCAGACTGTGGTCATGGACTTAATACATAATGGAGATCACCAGTATAACTAACTTACCAGGATATGTCACAAGTTTGTGTCTGAGTAAACCACATAGTATCTGCCAGTGGTCAATGACAGCCCTCTCGGTTTGGCTTCTCCTCATTTCAATTCCAAGCTTTGCAGGCTCACAGAACACTACACCCCGTCCCCAGCTGGTGCTTGTAGCCACACATAGAGGACTTCAGAAATAAACATCAATCCAAATAATCACCGAAGAAAATCAATAAAAACATTTATCATGATCTAAACCATTAAAAAAAATTGATTACAGTCCTCTATTGAGATAACACTGCCCCATCCCAAAAAAATCCACCTACATCCTTAATAATGACATTTTTTTGCAACTTACCCTGCACCCTCAGCTTTATCTTTCCCAGGGCTGTGCCAGTTGGGTTCTGTGCAACACACATGTATGTACCAGTATCCTTCACTGCAGCTTGAGTAATCTGAAGACCTCCATTGGGTAGAACCGTGTAATCTCCTCCTGTACAAGAAAAAGCATTAAAGCTTTATCCTGGGAAGTGCTGAGTCACAACATGCTGAGTAAATAACAAGCTGACCGTAGGTTTGTGGAGAAATGCTACCAAATCACTGACTTTATTGACTCTGGGACTATTATCCAAGATGAGAGGGAAAAACTCCAAGCCGAGTAGAAATGTGGTGTAGTGTTTGCCCAATGGTGCCAATCTCCTGAATATTTCCAGAATTCAACAAACTCGAATGCATTTTTGCAGTGACAAAAGTTCTGACCATTTTACCTGCCGTGTTCATGCTGATGCCTTCCTTCTGCCAGGTAATAGTGGGGCTCGGTGTGCCAGTAGCCTCACATGGAAGAGTAATGGGATTATTCAGAATCACATCCAGACTGCTAGGCTGAGTCTGAATTACAGGAGGTTCTGGGTGGAAAATATAATCACAAAAATAAGCCATAAAATTTTAATCCAATCAAAGTATGACATTACATAGTATTTATTTTTTAAACTGCAAAGCCTGGATTTGGACTGTTCTTATGCTCATAATTATCCTACACTCCAAACCAGATTTGCTCTAATTGAAGATCATTGTGATACAAAGTACATCTTCTTTTCTTTTGTATGGTAGTAGCAAAGCAAATCAGATGTCAATATCTAAGTCCGATATCCAGGCCAAAGCTTCCGGTGTAACAGCGTGGATATCTTGTAGGCTGCCTGCGAATTTCCTCCGAGGGCAGTGCCCAATAATGTGCTCCAGGTTCTGATCAGGAGCTCCACAGTCGCATGATGGGGATGCTTTAATCTTCCATCTATGGAGAAGGTGGCAGCATCTACCATGACTGGTTTTGAGGCGGTTGATGGTTGTCCACTGTTTGCGAGGAAAGTTTGATCCTTCAGGTTGTACTGTGGGGTCCTCTATAAAGCATCCATTCCGTATGTCGTAGTTCTTCCAAGCATTTCACCATCGGTCATTAAGGCTGAGGGGAGATCGCTGAAGGGCTTCGGCGACGGCCCAAAATGGCCTTCTAGATTTGAGATGGGTTGGTGGGTTGGTTGTTCAAGTCGCCTGGATCGGCATGTCTTTGCTGGGTAGCTGTTGTATTCTCTGGAGACTGCATATTCGCGGTATAGGTGGTGTGATGTTTGCAAGCACAGGCAGCCAAGGTGTTGGTGTTGATAAAAGAGTACCGGTGATAATTCTCATAGTAGAATTCAGCTGGACATCAATGGATTTGACATGCGGATTCGATAGCCATGCCGGAGAGCAGTTCTCCGCTGTAGAGTACACCAGGGCGAGTGCTGCTGTACGGAGGGTTTGAGCATCTGCTCCCCATGTGGATCCAGCGAGTTTCTGGATCAAGTTGACCCTACTCTTTAGTTTCTTCCCAAGATTCTGGAGATGTTGCCTATATGACAGAGTACGATCAAACGCGACACCTAAATAGGAGGGTTTTTTGGCATGGTTTACCTCTGCACTGCCAAAGGAGACTTTCAAAGCTTGGTTTGCTTGATGGGTGTTGAGGTGGAATGCCGAGGTGACGGTCTTTTACGGGTTTGGCCGAAGTCGCCATCGGCAGAAGTAGGCCTCCATCCGCTGTAAATCACTGGTCAGGGTCTCCTCGGTGATGGACAGATTCATGTTTTGCGTGGCCAAGGCAATGTCCTCAGCGTATGGGGTGGTTGATGACAGCCTTCTCGCGGCCCACTCGGTCACAACTAATGTCGTCTCAAAGGACACCGAACTTGTCATTAAATCGACCTCCTGGTGACAGTAGCAAACCAAGCAAACAAAGTACATGATCCACAGATGCAGACTTTTGGAAATTGCTGTAAGCTTATACACAAAAAGTGCATTATATTTGTGCATCAAGGCAGAATATGAAGCCAGAGGGAACAATGTTATTCTAGTGGTTTCCAAAACAGAGTTATGAAAGTTGGAATGTATGTTTATATGGTTATCCTTCAAACACTATAGGGACAAAAATCTTTGCTCTTCTGGCACACTGCTGCTGTGAGTCTAGTGGAAGGGTCACCAATTAGGACAACGAGGCAATAGGGCTGCGGGGAGGAAATGCTGATGGGCACAGGTTAGTAGTCTTTCTGAGGAAGGCCTCGACCTTTGCCTTCCCAGATCTAACAATTTCTGCCGCATTTTGTGGCTTCTCTCTTCTGGTAGGTTTGTGTCCCCAGTGAATCATGCATCTGCCCAGTTTATTTAAAATAAGTCATCCCCCTTGACCCCAAAAACTTTGGTGGGATCATTGCTGGAAGTCATTGGTGGGCAGTTCCTGGCATTTACATTGAAATCAAAGGTCCATGTGCTTAATTCCAGTTTAAAAGTAAACAGCTCATATGTAGCCACTAACTAAAACATCCATCCCACCTCTATCTGTCCATCATTCATAGAACAATAAAGGGAACAAAGCTATAAAGGACTGTAGAATTCTACTTGACCACTGCTCCAGCTGTGAGAAATAAGGACAAAAACAAGGATTCAGGAGAAAATGGAACTTGCAGAGAAAAGTAAATACAATTTCCAATGCTTTCAGTTGAATTTTTAATTTTTCTTTTGAGAAACGAAGTATGGGGCCAAAGCCCATTGTACAGACACCGAAGTAAGAGAGAAGACGATTAAGTTAGGAAATAGGAATCATGTGATGCCAAGCTTGGGCTTTGAAGGTATTCAATTTGTAGAAAAACACAAACTGCAAGAGGTAAGGTAGTCCATAGTTTTGAGGTTCCGGGAAAGTTTGAGAATAAAATAAGATATTATGCGATAAGTCTTGATTTTAACATTTTAACAAGATGTAGGGAGATGAATGAGTGTGTAAGAGCTTAAAAGGAAACAGACAAAGTTCACAGTAGCACCAACCGTAGCAATATTGATAAATAACGACAGCAGAGGTGATAGAGAAAGACAAGTTCGAGGCTGGAGATGAGAGAGGGCTCAGCTATCAGATGACAAGCTGTTCCTTCTCCAGGTGCATGAAAAAGGTATTAGAAGAGCCTCCCTGTATTTGGGAGAAATATTCTAGTTTTGGTTAAGACTTGGGTTTCATAGAGAATGAAACGTTGTTGAGCGTGAATAAAGAAGTGCTTGGCACAAAAGAGAAAGCTGAGCTTCTTGGAGGCAGCTGTAATGATGAATGAGTTTTGGGAGCTCCATTTGAAGTGAAGGGTGAGGCCAAGAACCCATCAAAGGTAAGAGGAGATAGTTCTTGTTCATTAAAATTCTGAGAAACAATAAGAAATCTTTTTTGAAAAAAGAAACAAAACCTTCATTGCCCCACTACAGGGCATGGAGGAGATGCAAATGTAGTGATTCAACCATTTCATTGCAAAAAGGTTGGAAGCTCTGTGCATTAAGGATGTGCAATCTGAAGGAAGTTGATGAATGTAAAGTGAAGTTATCAGGAATTGAGTGGATATGGTTGGATGATGACTGGTTTAGTTGAACAATTTGAAGAGAGTGAAAGAGAGGATAGCACCCCAGGGAGATCCTTCAGCTAACGGAGAAAAAGAATTAAAGAATAAATTGTCAGCTAAAGGATAGACCGATTTGAAAGGAAACTACTTTGCAATGAACATAGCTTTGATGAGAAACCATATTATGCTTTACAAGTGTACAATGCCAGATCCAACCAAAGGTGTTCAAGGTCAGCTGATTCAACAGCAGAGTTCCAGAGGTGTGCATGGAGGTCATCAGTGGAACGGTCGTGCTCAACACCAGACTGGCAATCATGCATTTGGGTAGAACATTCAAGAGGAATATATGGGTATTTCTCTCCAATAATGATTCTGATGGCCTCAAAAATATTTGTATCAGTAGAGAAAAGTGTTGTGTCGGTACCTTTCTACCTAGACACAATTTAGGACTCAGAACTCAGAGATTCAAACATGAAGTGCTTTATTGGAAGGAAAGGAAGTTCTGGAAAGCTCCGAACAAAGAGAGCTAAACTTAACCGAGAGAATACCCAACCATTTATCTCCTGTGACAGCGCCACCACAGGTGGGAGGAGAACACACAATAGAACACACAATACATAACATTTCCTCCCCTCTTAAATGGAAGGTCCACATTATTCCTCAATAGGTAAGTTACTTTCAATACACTCAACTAACCTAAGGTAGAGGTAGACTGCCTCAAACCCTGACTTTACCCTGGGGTTTATTCTGCCCCAGTCTTGTGGGTAAGTCACTAAGCCTACAGATCCAAGCGTCTTGGAGGCCGCCGCTCTCTGACAGGATACTGGTGGTCATCGCTGGCTTCCACAGCAGTAGGCATTGACACAGGCCTGGATGGAGAAGGTGCCTGTGTCAGTTGAAAGTCAGGAGTTTGCA
This sequence comes from Somniosus microcephalus, assembly GCF_052327205.1. Classification (NCBI taxonomy): domain Eukaryota; kingdom Metazoa; phylum Chordata; class Chondrichthyes; order Squaliformes; family Somniosidae; genus Somniosus; species Somniosus microcephalus. The sequence goes on along the minus strand of NC_140989.1, from coordinate 276,538,242 downwards.
CAGGTGGAACAGTCTCTTTGACTTCCTGTGTTGGAGAAGAGCACTGTGGCAAAGGATGCTGGTTTGCGGTATCATTCGGAAACAGTTCAGGCCAACCAGCCATTGGAGCCTCTGTGGCTGTCTCTGCTCCTAGCAACAGTTGATCTGTGTGTCTGCTCCAGACGACGTCCTCAGCAGTCTCAACCATGTAAGACACAGGGCCCGTCTGCGCGATCACCGTAGCAGGAACCCATTTCGGTCCAGTGTTGTAGTTTCGAGCTAGGACGTGCTCTCCCAGATGAAACCGTCTCTCCTTGGCTCTTTTCTCTCTCTTTTCAACTTGAGCTTGTTGTCGACGATGGACAACCTGCTCTGCCCTTGGAGGTTTGAGTAAGTCAAAACTTGTCCGCAACTGCCTCTTCATCATGAGCGAAGCGGGGGAGGTTTTGGTTGTGGCATGCGGCTCGTTCCTGTAGGACAACAGGAAGCTGTTCAGACGTTGGTAGATTGAGCCCTGACATTGCGATGCCTTCAAGGCGTGCTTCAAAGTTTGCATGAACCTTTCTGCCTGGCCGTTAGTAGAGGGATGATAGGCCTGGATGTGTTGGACACCATTCACATGCAGGAAGCTTGCAAACTCCTGTGATACAAATTGTGGACCATTGTCACTTACGAGTTGTTCCGGTGAGCCATAACGGCTGAACATCTCACCAAGTTTCTCAATTGTTTTCTCTGCCGTGGTAGACCTCATCACAGCGACCTCCGGCCACTTGCTACGAGCGTCCACAACCACCATAAACATCTTCCCTTCGAAAGGACCGGTGAAGTCCACATGTACTCGCTGCCACACTTCTGCAGGCCAATCCCAGGGGTGTAGGGTTGCCAGCTGTGGAACATTCCGGACCCTTTGACATGGGGAACATGTTTTGGCTTTCTCCTCAATATTCTCATCGAGACCTGGCCACCAGAAGTAGCTTCTTGCCATTTCCTTCATCCGAACCATCCCACTGTGGCCTGTATGAAGTTGTTGCAGTATAGGTTCCCTCAGAGGTGGCGGAATGATGACACGGCGTTCCCAAAGAAGACAACCTGCCTGGACGGAGAGCTCATTTCTTTTTGAAACGTAAGGTTTCAAACTTGGAGAATCTCCTATCGCTCTCCCTCGAATGACATCGTCCATTACCTCAGACAGGACTGGATCGTTGCGGGTATACCTTCGCACCTGAACTGCAGTGACAGGTGCTCCCTCCACTTGTCTAAAGTAGAAGATGTCTATCTGACGAGGCTCTGGGGGAGTAACAGGCAAGGGTAGCCTCGAGAGACCGTCTGCGTTGCTGTGCAAGTCTGATTTGCAATATTTGATGTCGTACGTGTGTCCTGACAACAGTAAAGCCCACCTTTGCATCCTGCTTGCAGCGAGAGACGGAATTCCGGTGTGGGGCCCAAAGATTGAAGTCAATGGACGGTGGTCTGTCAGGAGTGTGAACCTTCTCCCAAACAGGTACTGATGAAATTTTCGAATTCCAAAAACGATTCCCAAGGCCTCGCGCTCGATCTGCGCATAGTTACTCTCGGCCTTGTTCAAGGTGCGTGATGCGAAGGCGATAGGTTTCTCTTCACCCGAAGGCATGATGTGGGATATGACTGCTCCCACACCATATGGTGATGCATCACATGCTAGCTGCATGGGTAGCTTTGGGTCGAAGTGTGTCAGGACCTCCGAATTCAGCAATGCTTTCTTTACTTGGGCAAAAGCTTCGTTGCACAGTTCAGTCCATTTCCATGTTTTGCCTTGACATAGCAACTGATGTAACGGCTTCAGCAATGTTGCTAAGTCTGGAATAAACTTCCCATAGTAGTTAAGTAGCCCCAGAAATGAACATAACTGGCTCACATTCTGGGGTGCTGGGGCCTCCACGATCGCCTTGACCTTTGGCGGCGCCTTATGCAGGCCAGTAGCGTCAATCACATGCCCCAGGTACTCAACTGAAGACTGAAAGAATTCACATTTGTCTTTACGAACTCTGAGTCCGTACTCTTTCAGTTGTTGTAGTGTCGCATCCAAGTTCAGAAGATGATCCTCCTCATTTGTCCCAGTGACAAGGATGTCGTCCAGGTAGCACTGGACTCCTGGCAGTCCACTCAAAATCTGATCCATTGCCCTTCGGAATAGAGCAGGGGCCGACGTAATTCCAAACAGAAGGCGGCAGTACCTGTATAGCCCCTTGTGTGTCACAATTGTCAGCAGCTCCTTTGATTTGTCATCGACATGCATTTGTAGATAAGCCTGGCATAAGTCTATTTTGCTGAACTTTTGCCCTCCGGCCAGGCCCGTAAAAAGATCATCAATGAGGGGAAGAGGGTACTGTTCCACAGACAGCACCGGGTTAATAGTCACTTTAAAATCCCCGCAGATTCGAACAGATCCATCCTTTTTCAGGACAGGAACAATGGGTGTGGCCCATTTGCTCACGCTCACAGGCTCCAGGACTCCATTCTCGACTAAGGCCTCCAAGTTAGCCTCAACTTTTGGCCTAATTGCATAGGGTACAGGTCGGGCTTTGTGAAACTTCGGCTTGCTGTCAGGTTTAATGTCCAGTCTCACGCTGATCTTTTTCATGCTCCCAAGTTCCCCATTGAAGAGTTCTGCATGTTTGTTTAACACTGCAGTCAGACCTGACTCCCCTTTTGACATCATGCGGACTGCAGGCCAGTCCAGCGTGATTTTCTCTAGCCACGCACGTCCCAGTAGCGATGGGTAATTTCCCTTTACCACATATAGTGGCAGTTTTGCAGTCTGTCCGTTCAATTTAACTGTCACCTCAATGACGCCTCTCATGGCCACAGGTTTGCCGGTATACGTCTTTAGCACAATGTTTGTTGGCTGAAGGGTAAGATGCTTTAGCATTTTGTTGTAGACAGTGTCTGAAACAAGGGACACAGCCGCGCCTGTGTCCACCTCCATCCGCACTGATTGTCCCTCCACCAGTGGTGACACCCAGTAGCCATTTGAACCACCTGCAACCGTCAGTATATGCACTTCTTCCTCCTCAGAGGTGTCGCTCCCCTCTGTTTTGCTTGTTCCATCATACTGCACTGAATGAACACTCTTTTTCCTCTCTTGTCCAAATACAGACATTTTGCTTCCATGCTTCCCAGCTCTGTCTGTTCTTTTTTTACCTCTACAGGCGCATTCAATGTGACCCTTTTTGCCACAATTTCGGCATTCCAGCTCCGTACACCAGCAGTCATTAGCGTGATGGCCCGTTTTCCCACAACGGTAACATGTGCCGTTCCGCGCACCTTTAGGCTCAGACGACACCTTGTGAACTCTCCCTGTTGAATTCAACTGGTGAGCCTCCTTTTCCGCCATCTCCATGGAGACACTAACTTCAATGGCCTTTTCAAGAGTAAGGTTGTCCTCAGTAAGAAGGCGCTTCAGTGTGGCTGCATTTTGCAGACCACACACAAGTCTGTCTCTAATGGTATCATTCAGCACCTCCTTGAACTGGCAGTGTTCCGACAACCTTTTTAAAGCAGCAATAAACATCGTCACTGATTCCCCCTCCTCTTGATTCCGTTTGTGAAATCTAAATCTCTCAGCAATAACCAGAGGTTTTGGTGAAAAATGTGCTCCAAGAATTTCCACTAGTTGCTTATATGTTTTAGTTCCTGGCTTATCTGGCTGCACGAGGCTGCGAAGTAAATTGAAAGTCTTCGGCCCGATTACACTCAAAAAGGTAGGCACGACCTTTTCATTTGCCACCGCATTCGCCAATACAAAATAGTCAAAACGTTCCGTATATGCGCTCCATTGCTCCACATTTTCATCAAAATCACCGATGTTTCCGAATATAGTAGCCATCTCACGTTTCAAATTAAATTTTCTATTTACTCACTGCACCCGTAACATACGCAGATTCATCCGCTCCTCGTTGCCACTTGTGTCGGTACCTTTCTACCTAGACACAATTTAGGACACAGAACTCAGAGATTCAAACATGAAGTGCTTTATTGGAAGGAAAGGAAGTTCTGGAAAGTTCTGAACAAAGAGAGCTAAACTTAACCGAGAGAATACCCAACCATTTATCTCCTGTGACAGCGCCACCACAGGTGGGAGGAGAACACACAATACATAACAAAAAGCTTTTTGTTCTTAATGCAGTTCTTAACTGACTTCCTGTTCCCTGAACCGCTTACTTTCTTTACTGTTCCTTAAACAATTGACTAATTTGGCATGGTTGTGATACTGGGAAAGAAAGAATGATGAACAAACTTGATTTATATCACACACTGAATTGCAAATTATTCCCAATAATTGAAATAAAAGTATATATACATACTGAATGCCTACCTTGTACACGGAGGTTGACCTGCCTGTGTGCAGTGCCAGCAGCATTCTTTGCAACACATATGTATCTTCCTGTATGACTGAGCTGGGCAACACTGATCTCAATAGTTCCTGAATTAACAAGAAGTTGGGGGAAATAAGCTGAACAGGCAACAACTATAACTAGTTTCTGTATTTATTCATTTACTGCACAACTGGTAAACCATAATGACGTCCCTGTCACAGCACACAGGACGCCAATAGATGTGAAAGACAATTAGAAAAGTAACAGAGTAATTGAAACAGATATAAATTTCCTGTTAACATTTGAAATAGGAAAAGTATCTTCATCAGCAGGCTGATTTGATTTCTTACTTGTGACTTGGGTGGGAGGATTCAGGAAAGGGTAAATTCAAAAGCAGTAAGAGAAATGTCAAGGCTGTAGAGCAGAGTAGTGATCTGGGTAAAGATGAGCCGAGTGGGTCAGGAAGGGGCAGAAAGATTAATAAAGGTAATAGGGCATTAGTGACTAAAGTGATATCAGGGAAAAATAGAAAAAAGTTAAAGCTAACGGTACTATATCTGAATGCATGACGCATTCGCAACAAAATAAATGAATAGCGCAGATAGAAATAAATGGATTTGATTTAATAGCCATTACAGAGACGTGGTTGCAGAGTAACCGAGGTTCCAGGATATTTGACTTTTTAGAAGAGACATGCAGAATGGAAAAGGAGGAGGGGTAGCTCTGATAATAAAGGAGGGAGAGAGAAAGGATCTTGGCTCACAAAAAACAAAATGTAGAATCAGTTTGGGTGGAGCTAAGAAACAACAAGGGGTAGAAAACATTACTGAGAGTAATCTATAGACCCCTAACAGTGGTTGTAGTATTGTGCAGAATATAAGTCAAGAAATTAGAGATGCATGTAACAAGGGTAATACAGTAATCATGGGGGACTTTAACTTTCATCTAGACTGGGCAAACCAAATTTGCAGAAATAGTGCAGAGGAAGAATTCATGGAATGCATTCAAGATAGTTTTCTAGATCAGTATGTCAAGGAACTTACGAGGGAATCGGCTATTTTAGATCTAGTACCGTGCAATGAGACAGGATTAATTAATAACCTTGTAGTAAAGGAGCCTCTGGGGAGCAGTGATCATAATATGATAGAATTTTATGTTGAATTTGAGAGTAATTTAGTTAAGTCCGAAACTAGGGTCCTAAACCTGCACAAAGCAAACTACGTAGATATGAGGGGTGAGTTGGCTAAGGTAGGTTGGGAAACTAGATTAAAAGATATGACAGTAGAAAAGCAATGGCAAACATTAAAAGAAATAATTCATAATTTGCAATGAATATACATTCCCTTAAGGAATAAAAACACCACGGGAAAAATGGTCCAACCATGGCTAACAAGAGAAATTAAAAATAGTATTAGATTAAAGGATGAGGCTTATAATGTTGCCAGAGTAGTAAATCTGTGGATTTGGAGGATTTTAGAATTCTGCAAAGGAGGACCAAGAAATTGATAAAGAAAGGGAAAATAGAATGAGAGTAAACTAGCGAAAGACATAAAAACAGACTGTAAAAGCTTCTAAGGTATGTAAAAAGGAAAAGATTAGCAAAAGTAAATGTGGGTCCCTTATAGGCTGAGACAGGAGCAATTATAATGGGGAATAAGGAAATGGCAGAGAAATGAAACAAATACTTTGGGCTGGATTTTCATTGAGGAGTCGGGACTACAACTTTTGGGGTTGTAGTCCCGCCTCCATCGAGTTCTAGCCAACCCACGCGATTTTGACTTGATTGACCTTGTTGAGCCCACCCAGCGGGCTCAGCAGGCCAATTAAGGGCCACCCGGCAACAGGTGACGTCACAGATTGAAATTTCATCTGTCAAGACCTTTTGACAGATGAAATATCAGCGTTTCACAGCTGTTTGAAGCTGTCAAACACTGACAATCTGTATTCCAGGTTAATTCCTTCCTCTCAGGATGATTTAGAGATCTCCCTGGAACAGAAAGCAGAGGCTGCAGATTTTGACAGCTGGCAGACATTCTGCTTTCTGTGCCGGTGAGATGAGGGACTCCCGAGACCTGAAGGAAGGCTGTAAAGGTAAGTAAAGGTTAGTAGAACTTCTTTAATCACTTTACACACACCAAACACACTTACCTCTGCACTCATGCACCCATCACTCACCTGAACACCGGACATCTCGACCCCTCCAAGCCCTTCATCCCGACGGCCCGACTCGCTAACTTGGCGTGGTTTGGAGCCGTCGGGAACCCCACATTTCAACAATGAAAATAGGGATTAGGCTAAAAACTGCCTGTTAACTACCTGTTAACAGGCAGTTAATTGGCACTAATCCGCTTCCCGCCTCGGGGAGGCGGGTCCCAGTGCAGGGAGGGTACCCGCCTCCTTTGAAACTGGCATGGAGGCGGGTTGGGGCGGGACCCCCGATTTCGGGATTTTAAACCACCACACGCTTCCAATCCCGACTCCACAGCTCAATGAAAATCCTGCCCTTTGTGTCTGTCTTCACAGAAGAAGCAGCAAAAAACCTCCTATAAATAGTGGAGAACCAAGGGTCTAGCAAGAATGAGGAACTGAAAGAAATTAGTATTAGTAAAAAAATAGTACTGGAGAAATTAATGGGACTGAAAGCCGATAAATCCCCTGGACCTGATGGCCTACATCCTAGGGTTTTAAAAGAGGTAGTGGATGCATTCGTTGTCATCTTCCAAAATTCCATAGATTCTAGAATGGTTCCTGTGGCTCGGAAGGTAGCAAATGCAACCCCACTATTTAAGAAAGGAGGGAGAGAGAAAACGGGGAACTACAGACCAGTTAGCCTGACATCAGTAGTAGGGAAAATACTAGAATCTATTATTAAGGACGTGGTAACATGGCTCTTAGAAAATAAGAATAGGATTGGGCAGAGTCAACACTGATTTATGAAAGGGAAATCATGTTTGACGAATCTGTTAGAGTTTTTTGAGGTTGTAACTACCAGAATAGATAAGGGGGATCCAGTGGATGTGGTGTATTTGGATTTTCAGAAGGCATTAGCCACACGAGAGGTTATTAAACAAAATTAGGGCTCATAGGATTGGATGTAATATATTAACACGGATTGAGGATTGGTTAATGGTCAGAAAACAGAGAGTAGGAATGAACGGGTCATTTTCGGGTTGGCAGGCTGTAACTAGTGGGGTACCGCAAGGGCCTCAACTATTCACAATCTATATCAATGATTTGGATGAGGGGACCAAGTGTAATATATCCAAGTTTGCCGATGATACAAAGCTAGGTGGAAATGTAAGTTGTGAGGAGGATGCAAAGAGGCTTCAAGGAGATATAGACAGGCTAAGTGAGTGGGCAAGAACATGGCAAATGGAATATAATGTGGAGATATGTGAAGTTATCCACTTTGGTAGGGTGTTCTTGTACGCGGATCACTGAAGGTTAACATGCAGGTACAGCAAGCAATTAGGAAAGCAAATGGTATGTTGGCCTTTATTACAAGAGGATTTGAGTATAAGAGTAAAGATGTCTTACTGCAATTATATAGGGCCCTAGTGAGACCACACCTGGAGTATTATGTACAGTTTTGGTCTCCTTACCTAAGGAAGGATATACTTGCCATAGAGGGAATGCAACAAAGGTTCACCAGCCTGATTTCTGGGATGGGGGGATTGTCCTATGAGGAGAGATTGAGTAGACTAGGCCTATATTCTCTAGAGTTTAGAAGAATGAGAGGTGATCTCATTGAAACATACAAAATTCTTACAGGATTTGACCGGGTAGATGCAGGGAGGATGTTTCCCCTGCTGGGGAGTCTAGAACCAGGGGTCACAGTCTCAGAATTATGGGTCAACCATTTGGGACTGAGATGAGGAGAAATTTCTTCACTCACAGGGTGGTGAATCTTTGGAATTCTCTACCCCAGAGGGCTGTGGAGGTTCAGCTGTTGAGTATATTCAAGACAGCGATCGATAGGTTTTTGGATATTAAGGGAATCAAGGGATATGGGGATAATGCAGGAAAGTGGAGTTGAGGTAGAAGATCAGCCATGATCTTATTGAATGGCGGAACAGGCTCGAGGGGCCGAATAGCCTACTCCTGCTCCTATTTCTTATGACTGTGTCTGTTCATGAGCTATTTGGCCAGCTCACCAGTGAAAATATCCTCCACATTCCTGCCACACAGTGTCCTCAACCTATTGATTAGCATGGTTAAACAATACTAATAATGGCATTGGTACAGTCACTATTAGATAGGATTGTGCAGAAAGGCGCAGAACTCTAGTTCTGTATAGTGACTTGGCATACAGGATATATCAGTTTAAATTAGAGACCTCACACTGTAAATATATAGGAATGTGTTGAAGTAAGCAGAAAGGAAAAATTGGAAATCTGAAAAAAAAAATGCAAGCTCATCAGCATCTGAGAGAAAAAGATAGGTTAATATTTTTGGTCTGGCTATCATTCATCAGTTCTGATAAATGTTAACCTATTTTTCTCTTTCAGATACTGCCTGACAGGAATGTGTTAACCCATCTGTTGTTACCTGTAGACAGAACAAGGTAGCCTTCTCCTCGAGGTGGCAGCTTGACTCCATCCTTCGTCCAGTGAATGGTTGGTTTTGGGACACCAGAGGCAGTGCATGTAATAACAGCTGGTGACAACTTTGTTACCAACAAGTCTGTAGCTTCATCAGCAACTGTAGGGGGAACTGAATAGGAAGAAAATTAAAATGGACCAATAGTTTCAGCTAAATACTGTAGAATGAATAGAGTAGAACCAGGACTGCTGGTACTGTGGTGCAGAGTCAATTTATTGTATTGGTCTGATTAATAAGCGTGTGCAATATTACTGAACCTGACCCTCAAGTATAAGAACCCCATCACAACTTTTCCACTTTCCTTCAGGCGTTTATGTTGCGATGACTCCTGTGCCTCACCAAATGGCCATACTTCATATTTGCACATAGACCATGAGAATCGGCCAGGTTTTCAGCCATTGCATCACAATGGAATGGAGCCTAATCTTGAGAAACTGGTGACGGATGGACGGATGCGCGCACACACACACACACACTTTCTAGCAGGAGTCATTTTATTCCAGTCTAAGGGGGAGAAATTCGGTACCTTAGCATCTCCCGTTATCGCCTCCGGGGGGCGCTAACGACTTACTGACTGGGCGCGGCGAAATGAACGACTCCTGCTAAATTGGCCGAGAGGTTTGCGGTGGCAGTAACACTTTGCGCCACAATCTCCTGCGCCCAGAGATCGTGATGTCATTGCCACACGCATCACCCCAGTAGTGCCTCGGACCTGCAGCATTGCCAGGCGACAACATCGACAGCTGCAGGAGATGCAAATAAAAGGGGATGTTGGTATGGGTAGGAGAAAAATTTTAACAACGCTTCAAGTGATTTTTTTCGATTGCTCCTGGGCCACGATCGATCAGCCCGGCACTCTGCTGGAGTGCATGGGGCTGATCGGGCTGGATCCCAGCTGCCGTCAGGGACCAGCTGACTAGTCCCAATACAGAGCCTGCAGTGATGGCCCTTCCCTATAAGGGAGGGAAGGAGCCTCGGATCGCGGCAGTGCTGCACGGGACATTGTGCAGCGCTGCACCACTACTGCCCTGCCTGTGTCCTTTAGCGCTCCAGGAAGGAAGTGGAGTGCTTGATTTCGCGCTCCACTTCCGTCCTGGAGCGCAAATACCGAAATTTGAAAAAGCTGGGAATCATTAGCGCCTGGCGCTAAGTTTCCCAGCTTTCAAAAGTTAGTGCCCCAAACGGGGCGATACTGAATTTCTCCCCCTTAGTCTTTAACCAATTATCTATTATTCCAAATGTAGAAATAAACATTTAATCCCAGCAAATTGTTTATGATGGTGACAGAATCAAATACCACGAGATACAAGTTCCAAATGAGGAAGTTAAGAGTGACAAGGAGAGTCAGCCAGAACTATGTTTTTGCACAACAGGTAAGTTTTACACTGCTACAGTACAAGTGGGTCTGAACTAAGGTTTAAAAACTTGAAATCACTGGAAACATAAAATTAGATAACACTGAGCACATGCAGAACACACATGTGCTGAACTCCATCTCCCTTGGCCAGGGAGCAATGTGGAGCCAGTGGTACAACTCGAGTCTGCCAGTCCCGCATTGCTCTCGAGAAGAGTACATCTCAAATCTATAGAATAGTGACATTCCTCGCAAGAGTGTCATGGGCTGATAGAGGGACACACAATCACAATGGCCCAGAAGTTCAGGTCGGGGGCTTCCCGCGGGTGTAAGCCCCCGACCTGCACTTACCTAGCGTGCCGGCCATTGAGCTGTGGGCCCCCGTGGAATTCCGATCCTGGGCCTGCTCCAACTGCCGGCGCGCAGTGCTTGCGTATCCCAGGGGCGCAGTTAGTTCGATGCATCCCTGGGATCACGTGGGCCATGGGGAGCCAATCGTAGCAGGGAATGCTTCATTCATAAGTTTGACAGGAAGTGCTGTCAAACTTAGAAATACTACGAGCCCCAAAACATCACTAAATCTTCAAATACATTTTTTAAAAATCACATTTTTTAAATAAACTATAAATTACATGAAATAACTATTTTAAACAATAATTTAAATTTTTGAAAAAAATAATTTTATTTTCTAACGGAGCTAAAAATAAACTTACCTTTCTTTAAAGTATTTAAAAATAATAAACCTGTGGAAATTTTTTTTAAATTTTAATTCATTCACCACTTACCTTGTAAAAAGCAGGCCTTACGCCTGCTTTTTAAATGTGAAAATTCTGGAGACTTACCCTCCCGGGAAAACCTGCAAAAAAAACGCAAGTTCGATGCACACGCGCAGCCTCTCCTGCGCACACGTTTGAACTCTGAACCCCTTCTTTCAGGGGAACGGAAGTGCCGGTTTCCAGCGCATGCGCAGTGCATGCAGGAAACCGGCACTTCTATTGGGCCTACAGGTGAGTACCCCATGTGTACTCACCCGTGGAGACCCGAAGTTCTGGGCCATTCAATGACACAATCATTTCCGTCAGCATTCCACAGAATGGAATTCACCGATTTCCTTTAATAAACTGCCCACAGATTATTTTTACACTTACCAAAGCAACAATCTGTGATTATACCAAAGCTCTGCTAGTGTACTGGATATTGCATTTGCACTAAATTGCTGTGTGTGCTATTGTAACACAGGCATTAACCTGTTCCAAAATAAATGGGTTAACAGCTGTGTTAAAACAGTGCACAAAGGAACGCATTAAATAGGGCTCTGCCAGAGGAAATTAAACTATTACGTTTTACAATATGAAATATCAGGACCATCTTAATTTGACAGTGCCTACCTTGTACAGTAAGTCTGATAGCTCTTTGATCTTCCCCAGCATTATTCGTGACTTTACACTCGTAGTGTGCAGTGTCTTCTACAGTGGGTGAGATGATTACAAGAGAGCCAGAGGAAAGCAGTCTGCAGAAAATAAATCATAAATTAGCTAATTGTTCTCAGTGTGTGCCTTTTGTCTTGTCTCATTGTTTTTGCTCTCCTTACTGGATTGCTGTTGCAATTCACTAATGATCAAAATGAAGCAGTAAGCTTTTTAGATTTATTTTTTTCCTCATGCAGGCCACTGACTAAATAGCATCCTCCTTCAACCAGAAAGATGGGTAGTATAGGCCAGTGTTACTTATCTTTTGGCTGAGGCCCACAATCTTGCTCAAGACACACTCTCTATACTGCCCCAAAATACTGCATCACAAGATGATGGGACACGCTTCTACACTTCTGCAACTGATGACCTGGTGAGCTCTTTTACTTGCTATATGGCAAAGGTATCCAAACTACAGCCCATTGGCCATATGTGGCTCACAATCCGGGGTAACCACACAAAAAAAGCGGGGAGCACCATGTCCCAGCTCTGCACACATTCCACAAGCAGTCAAACAGGTTGCAGATGGAGGCTGAGAGCCACATGGAGCATCAGTCTTGCGGAGGGCAACAAATGAAGGGGAAATGGGTCACATTAGGAGTGCAATTATTCGAGACTTCTCCATAACCACCATCAATGGTGCCCCAAAATTAGCTGCCAGAAAATATGGCTAGCTCTGAATCATCAGATAATGTCAGTTTTCCCACGAATTCATGATCTAACCCTGGGGCCCTAATGAGCAGTCTGACAAAAAACAGAAGGAAAAAATCCAAGAGCAGCAGGCGAGTTAGTGTGTTAGCTAAATCTATCCAATATTTTATAAGAAATCACAGTTTTTTCCCCCATTTAGGATATTTGCGAAAACACTGGGAAATTTAATTTCTTTGCGTTTTAAATAGACCCAACTGAAAATCCCAATAAACTGTGCAAAAACAGTCAAAACTGCAGAGAGGCAACAAGGTGCAAGATTCCATCAAATGTTGCTCTTGAATTCCCTTTAGTGTGTAAAAGATATACCAAGGAGGGTGTCTCCATGTTAGTTAGGGCCATGACCTCTTATTTATTTTGCCATTGTCTCTTCTCCTGAAAGTGGTGACTCACACTGGGATAAGGATTCACAGGCATCAGGCACCCTGGCCATATTTCGTATGTGAGCTTGGACTTGAAGTGCAGGCCATTTCACCTGGAAAGAGAGGGCGGCGAAAGTGGCATAACAGCCAAGCTTCATCTTATTCTCATCCCATGTACACACAAATGCACTTTCAAACTGGAGCCCCTGTGTAATGATCAGCACCAGAATCCTGGCAGATATTTTTCACATCCCTATCATAGTGGCACTGAAATTAATTGTAGGGCCTTACCACTGCCTTTGCTGAGTTCAATTAAACAAACACAGGCAGGCCAAGGATTCAAGAACCTTTCTGATTTGTATGGCGCAGTACCATAAGGTGTTATGCAATAATTCACTGAGTTCTAGAGGAGTCCCAGTATAACATTTTTGTTATTATTAGTATAACAAAATAATTGAATTATTTTTAAAGAGTTTTACCAATTGACATTTATAGTGATGTAGAAATAGGGAGTCCATATTAAAAACAACATTGGATGCAAAAATCTTAATGGGGTAGTAGGGTGGTCCTGGCTGAACAAGAATCAAGAACTACCAGTGCTGTAAGCTGCTAAACTGTACGGTTTTAGCTAGTTAAAGTGCACTTGTGGGTTTCTAAGCTTGGATTCCTGCCAACTTGTGTGTAAGCTCTCTGGACATAGTAAACAGAGCGTATCGTTTCAGGGAAAGAATATGTACCCCATATTGAGCAAAAAGAAGCTCTAGTTGTGTGGATTACTCACTAGCTTGGTCTGGAGATCCTTAAGTATAGTGATGGGTTTAACCACTAAGTTGACCAAAAAATTGTCGTCCTGTATTACTAGTGTAATGACCCATGTGACCTGTCGCAGGGGCACTTGCAGGAAATAGAAGAGCTCATTCAAGCCAGTTCAGTTCACTTTACGCAATTTTGCTTCTGGTGGATCAGTCAAGAAGTTGGTGGCTGGCTAAGATGTGCTCTATAATTTTGTGTTAAATACTTCTCAACAGATCAGGTAAAACTTATATCTAAACTCTTTGATAATGGAATAGCCCATGCCATTGAATGTTGTAGGGACAAATGCACTCAAATGTTTAGTTGGATGATCCTTGGAATTATTATTTTTCCAGATAATAAGATTTAATCACCTGTACATATTCTGATTCTGATCAGTGTTAAGCAGGCGTCCATTCTTCTTCCAGCTGACTGTCGGCTTTGGGATGCCAGTAGCTTCACATGCCAGAGTGGTCTGCACATTGACGAGAACGGTGATATTGCTGAGGCCAGGAGCAACAGATGGAGGAACTAGGAGACACCAGAGAAAACATTTTGTGCATTGGACAAAAAGGTTTGCGAAGTCTAAAAGTAGAAATGAACAACATCTGCTTATAGGGATAGGTAGCTCAGTTGCAGCTTGAGTTCTTGCATAAATAGGTAACACTAGGTGTGTGGGGCAATAGCATTTGGTCCTCTCTCCTGATAATGATCATTGTACACTACTTCATGTATAATGGTGTAATAGTTTAACATACATTGTGCATCCTTGTTTATCTACATATTGGCCATGAATTGGACATTATATCAAATGCTCTATTTTTCTGCCATATATGAGCATCTTGTTAATTTAGCTTGTTTATATTACAGAGTAGCTTTCTATGTGACTGTAATACAATAAGGTAATTGACAAGAGACATATATATGATGTATACCAGGAAAATGGAGTATGGTTCAAAAACATATGGAGCATGTAACATACAAAGGTCAAACTTTAAAAAAATGAAAAAGACAAGGATTGTATCATTAGAAGCAGGGTTTGTAAAACCCACATCATTCAAGCCAACAAAGTATATTTCCTCCTAAGAACTGATCTTTTGCATGTTTTTAGTAGTTACAGTTAGCTGGAAAGTGACAAGTATCTTAAGATTTCCCAAGCTGGTCTAGTACAAAATGTATAAGTAGGTTTGCCACATTTCGCCAAGTCCAATACCAGACAAAGTCAGTAAGTGCATTGGAGGGATTCTGGCTTGAATTCCAAAGTTTGCTTTGCTGATGATGAAAATGAATTGAAAACCTTAACTGATATCTCCACATCAGAAGTAAAAGAAAAATGATCTTCTATTTTGAAAATCAGAACTTCCTGCATTCAGGTTTAGAAATTTCCAAACGGCTCAATGAAAATGCAAATAAGTGGGGCTGGATTTTGCCAGCCCTGGGGAGGCGGATTTGGAGGCGGGGCTGCCAGGAAAATGGCAGAATTTGGGGGCGGGTGCCCAACCTGCCCCCAACCCGCCTCCGTGCCATCTTGCCAGGGGGCGGGTAGCTGTCCCGCGCCGGCTCCCGTTTCCTTGGAGGGGGGAAGGGGATTAGTGACACTTAACTGCCTGTTAACAAGTAGTTAACAGGCAGATAAGAGGATTATCCCCATTTTGCCCACACAAGTGTGGGCTTCCCGAAGGCTCCGAACCCCGCCAGGGTCACCGAGGCGAGTAGTGGGTTTGCGGGGGTTGGAGGGGTGCAAAAGTGCGCTGTGAAGGTAAGTGATGGTTGCAAGTGTGGAGAGGTGAGTATGTGGAGGTAAGTGGAAAGTGTTAGAAAAAGTTTACTTACCTTTGTTTCTTCCTGCAGGCTTCAAGAGTTGGGTATGTGGAGAGTCTAGCACCTCCGCGGCAGAGATGACAGATGGCCGTTGCATTCTCCAACGCAACAACCATCTAATTTCTGCAAAAGAGGTTTGATGAGGTCTTGAATTCAAGAACTCATCAAACTACAGAGAATGTCAGTGTTTGACAGCTTCACAGAGCTGTCAAATGATGATAATTCATCTGTCAAAAATTTTTGACAGATGAAATGTCATATGCTGACATTCTGTCACCGGCTTTCCCTTAATTGGCCTGCTAAACCCACTGGGCAGGCTTAACAAGGTCAATCAAGGGAAAATAGCGTGGGTTGGCCAGAAATTGATGGTGGTGGGACTGAAACCAAACAAGTGGGAGTCCCGCCTCCAAAAGCTCCCCATTGGCAAAATCCAGCCCGTGGTAACCAATATTGCAGCCACGCAGCTGGATCACCAGCTTTTAACTAGGAAAAACCGTGCATGTGCAGTATTTTGTAAGAGTCGCACAGTCCCGTGAAAGGGTCGCACAGCCCAAAAAAAATGTGAAGGGAATATTGGTGGTAACCCCTTAGACAAAGATTCCTGGATGTTATCAGTAATTTATGGCTATGATCTGAAGGGTATTTACCATAGACTTGTACATCAATTCGCTTACGAGCTGTTCCAGCTGTGTTGGATGCCATGCACAGATAACGGCCTGTATCTGTTACTTGAGCTGAGCCAATGTGCAATGAACCATCCTCTGAGAATGAATACCTGGTGAGGAAAAAGAATTGCATTTATATAGCACACTTTCCTGTCTTTTCAGAAATGTCCCAAAGTGCTTCATGTACAATTAATTACTTTGGATTGCAGTATCAATTCTATCAATGTTACTCGCTGACATTTTGTTGAGGGCGATGACCCCCACGGATGTCTTGCCCAGTGGCTGCTCTCAAGAATGCTGCACCCGAGTGTGATAGGATGCAGACTTGCACTTGTGATTTTCGACAGAATGAACTCTTGATTTCAGTCATACTACTGTGGGCAGTTGCTAAATGAGGGTCATGCACTTCCCAAAGAAGCCTACTATATTTGCATCAAATTCTGCTCTCTAGTTTTAGCAGAGGCATTGTGATGGATATTGTGGTGTAGTGGTTACTGGACTAGTAATTCAGAGGTCTTGACTAATAATTCAGAGAAGGCGAGTTCAAATACCGCCATGAATTTAAATTCAGTTTTTTTTAATATCTGGAAATAAAAACAGCTGGTTATCACTGAAAGTGACCATAAAGCTGTTGGATTGTCATAAAAGCCTTACTAGTTCACCAATGTCATTTAGGGAAGAATACCTGCCAACTTTACCTGGTCTGGCCTTTATGTGATTCCAGACCCACACCAATGTAGTTCAGTCTTAACTGCTCTCTGAAGTGGCCTAGCAAGCCACCCAGTTGTATCAAACAGCTACAAGGATAACCACATGGACTGCAGTGGTTCAAAGAAGAAGGCCCACCATCACCTTCGCAGGGCAACTGGGAATGGGCAATAAATGCCTGCCTTGCCAGTAATTCGCACATCCCGAGAATAAATTTAAAAAAAAACCTTTATTTTAAAAGCCTTTGTTAAAATACTTGAGAAAGGAATTAGATGCAAATACACCAAACGTTTGTATAACGTCATTAATAGTGATTTTTACCCTCATAGGATCAACAGTTCTATTTTAATGTTGGGATGATCCTGCCTCTTAACAATAATCCTTTCTTTGGAGAGCAAGGAGAGGGAACAGAACTGCATTCTGGTTGTATAGTAATCTGGGATGTTATGATTAAGGTTATCCACCAGGTGGTGCTGTAGCCAATGCTGCTGCTAAGGTCAGAGGTTTGCTTCCTGTTAAGGTCAGGGGTCTGCTTCCTGTCAGGTGAGCAAAAGTTAGAATGCCAGGATGCAGGCCCGATGTATGTGTTTCCCAGTTGTTAATAAAGTACTCGTGTTAATTCTAAGATATTGCCTCGAGTCCTTGTTTCACTTCATGGATTTATCACATTTGGCAACAAGGTATAAAAAGGACCCTGCATAAAGAAGAGAAGTCTGCCAGGATGTTTAAACTACAAAATCACGAGCTACAGTTAGCTACCAGTTGGAAGAGAGCATGGCTGCCACGGTCTCCGCTTTTGATATTCAAGCACAAACTTGGGAGGAATACTGTGAAGTGTTGGGTTATTTTTTCGAAGCAAATGAAATAAATGATGCCAGAAAAAGGAAAGCCATTCTGCTTAGTTCAGTGGGAAGCCAGACCTACAGTTTGATGAGGAATCTGCTCAGTCCTGAAAAGCCTGGCGACAAATTGTTTGTTGAATTAGTGGCCTTGCTAAAAGAACATTTCAACCCTAAGCCTAGTGAGATTCTACAGCGGTTCAAGTTTAATTCAAGGAACAGGAAAGAGGAAGAGAGTATAATGGACTATGCAGCGGTGTTGCATAAACTGGCACAAGATTGCAATTATGGGAACAACCTGAAGGAAATGCTGAGAGATAGGCTAGTTTGCGGAATAATGGATGACCGAATGCAGCGCAAATTATTATCCGAGACTGGGCTTGCTTATGAAAAAGCATTGGAACTTGCTCAAGCCATAGAGACAGCGAACCGAGATGTAAAAAAAAATACAGGGTTCAGACAGGGCTAATGCTACGCAAGTTGCAGGTCAGGTTGTTGTGCACAAGTTGAACATGCGTCAGAAACCACAACGTGAGCATGTGAAGGCATGTTATAGATGCAAGGGCGATCACCTGGCGAGTGAATGCCGGTTTCTGGAGGAAAAGTGCTACAAGTGTGTGAAACAAGGACACATAAAACGAACTTGCAGGGCGAAATCACCTGTGGAGGAATCCAAACCAAAAGGGGGAGGACAGCAAAACCAAGGGAGAGAAGTGAAAAAACATGGAGCACACCACATCAGCGGGGAAGCTGAGGAAGAAGAGGACATGTTCATAATGTATGGCATGTTAGAGAACATTCCAAAAGTGGCTCCTATCACATTGCAACTGACAGTAAATGAATCTAAGGTGAACTTTGAAGTGGATACAGGGTGCGGCGTGACCATAATGAACAAGGCAGAGTACTCAAAATTGTGGAACCGTGCAAATGTTCCAGAGTTAAAGCCTTGCTCCCTGCATCTTAAAACATATACAGGTGAACGAGTAGCGACATTAGGTACAGCTAAGGTAACTGTGCAACACAGGGACACAGTGGAACAGCTACCTGTAGCTATAGTATCAGGTACCGGACCAAACCTGTTAGGTCGGGGCTGGATAAAAGAACTTAAATTAGACTGGGGAGCAGTACATCAAATAGATGCGGGCAAACAGTTGACTTTGCAAGAAGTGCTGAGTGAACATGAGAATGTGTTCAAGGAGGAACTTGGCACATTTAATGGCCCCCCAGCTAAGATTTATGTAGACAAGGAGGCACCGCCAAGGTTTTTTAAACAACGACCTGTGCCTTATGCCATGAAGCCAAAGGTAGAGGCTGAGCTTGACCGTCTATTGAGAGAGAACATACTGGAGCCAGTGAAATGTTCGGAATGGGCAGCTCCCATAGTACCTGTTTTAAAACCGGACAATTCGGTAAGACTCTGTGGAGACTATAAATTGACAGTCAATCGGGTGTCCAAACTAGAGCAGTATCCGATTCCCAAAACAGAGGATCTCTTTGCAAACCTGGCTGGAGGAAAGAAATTCACAAAGTTGGATATGACTCATGCCTACTTGCAGATTACACTGGATGACGAATCAAAGATGCATGTCACCATAAATACACACAAGGGCTTGTTTACATATAACCGCTTACCGTTTGGTGTCTCATCTAGCCCAGCTATCTTCCAGAGGACAATCGAAGGTGTACTGCAAGGGATTCCACATGTTTCCATCTATCTGGATAACATTCTGGTGATGGGAAGAACCGACCAGGAGCATCTGAGCACTCTGAGAGAGGTACTACAGAGATTTGAGAGGGCAGGGTTCCGGCTCAAGAGGAGTAAGTGCACTTTCCTGGGGAATGAGGCAGTGTTCCTGGGACACAGAGTGGATGCCACCGGGCTCCATCCACTCAAGGAGAAGGTACAAGCACTGCAGGACGCCCCTGCTCCTACAAATGTGGCTGAGTTAAAAGCTTACCTGGGACTGCTGAACTATTATAACAGGTTTTTACCAAACTTGTCAACTGTGTTAGCACCTCTTCACAAACTACTATGCAAGGAGACACAGTGGCAGTGGGGAGAGGAGCAGGGGGTTTCATTTGAACAGTCCAAGAAACTGATGCTGTCGTCGGATGTGCTGGTTCACTACAATGCAGAGAAAGACATCATTCTCTCTTGTGATGCTTCACCTTACGGGGTGGGGGCAGTTCTTTCACACTGCATGGAAGATGGAACTGAAAGACCAATAGGGTTTATGTCCCGAACTCTAACACCAGCGGAAAAAAACTATTCCCAGTTAGACAAAGAGGGGTTAGCAGTAATGTTTGGGTTACAGAGGTTCCACAAGTACATATATGGCAGGAAGTTCACCATATGCACCGATCATAAACCTCTCTCTTTTCAATGAAATGAAAGCAGTTCCACAGATGGGGTCACCCCGGATCCAGAGGTGGGCAGTGATGTTGAGGGCATATGAGTATGGCATCGTCTACAAGGCGGGCAAGTGCCATGGGAATGCAGATGCCTTGAGCCGTCTTCCACTGCCAGGCACACCTATCCATGCAGCTCCAGAGGACAGAGTTTTGATGTTGGAGGACACTGACATGGCACTTGTGACTGCAGAGCAAGTAAGAACATGGACAAGTAAAGATCCAGTACTGTCTAGAGTTCGAGAATATGTGGTGAGGGGATGGCCACAGCATCTGGAAGGGGCTGACTTCACACCCTACAGTGTCAGGAAAACAGAGCTGAGTGTGCAGGATGGTTGCGTGTTGTGGGGAGCACGAGTGATTATTCCACAGCCAGCACGACAGTCTATCCTAGAGCAACTACATCAGTGTCATCCTGGGGTCTCGTGTATGAAAGCCTTGGCTAGGAGTTACTTGTGGTGGCCAAAGCTAGATGAGGAGATAGAAAATCTAGTCAAGACATGCAGCACTTGTCAGGAACACCGGAAGGCACCAGCAGCGGCTCCTCTCCACCCCTGGGAGTGGCCGGATAAACCATGGAGAAGATTGCACTTAGATTATGCGGGTCCATTCATGGGGGGAGATGTTCCTCATAATCATTGATGCACATTCCAAATGGATGGATGTTTATCCTGTAAATTCTGCTTCCGCCACTACTACTATAGACTGCCTGCATCGGAGCTTCAGTAATCAAGGGCTACCGGAGATCGTGGTGAGTGACAATGCCACTTGTTTTGTGAGTACAGAGACAAAAGAGTTCTTGAGAAAAAATGGCATAGTGCAAGTGACCTTGGCTCCATATCATCCGTCCTCGAATGGACTTGCGGAGAGAGCCGTACAAACATTTAAGGAGATGATGAAAAAAAGTGCAGAAGGGAGTTTAGCAGCCAAAGTGTCACGGGTTCTGTTCAGCTACAGAATAACACCTCAATCCACCACAGGACTCTCTCCTGCTGAGATGTTATTAGGTCGTAGACTACGCTCCACTCTTGACGTTGTCCACCCAGACCTAAAAAGGAAAATGGAAAACAGACAAAACAAACAAAAAGAGAACCATGACAAAAGAACAAAGAGCTGAAGTTTTGGAGAAGGAGATGCGGTCCTTACCAGGAATTTCAGTTATGGACCAAAGTGGATTCCTGGCTTCATAGACTCAATGACAGATCCAGTATCATACAAGGTCATGTTGGGAGATGGGAGGGTAGTACGCAGACATGTAGATCAGATACTTCCCAGACAAGGGGAAATTGAAATGAAGGTTCCAGATGCAATGACTGAAGACAGGGTTGCCCCCAGTTACCCAAGTGCATCTGTGGTGCCACCACCAGGGACAGAGACAATTCCACAGGAACCTATTCGTCAAGAGGAAACCATCGTTGCAGAGTCAGATACTCTGAGCACTGCTCAGGAGCAGCTGGTGGCTTCACCACAAACAAGCAGGGACTTTACTGTTAGACGTTCACAAAGGACTCGCAAGCCACCAGAGAGATTGATACTGAACTGTTAGATTCGTCAAGTATGGAACATGATGAATGGAGACTCCTTATGTGACCCTCAGGAATGATTGTTTGTTAAGAAAGTCATACTGAAATCTTAAAGGGGTAGGGATATAGTAATCTGGGATGTTATGATTAAGGTTATCCACCAGGTGGTGCTGTAGCCAATGCTGCTGCTAAGGTCAGAGGTTTGCTTCCTGTCAGGTGAGCAAAAGGTGGAATGCCAGGATGCAGGCCTGATGTATGTGTTTCCCAGTTGTTAATAATGTACTCGTGTTAATTCTAAAGATATCGCCTCTTGAGTCCTTGTTCCACTTCATGGATTTATCACAGGTTGGTTAATATCTCCCCACACAAGTCATGAATGGAGGCCACGAGACACAGGAACAGCAAGTCTACCAAGGGCCAGGTGATGAGGACAGGCTGAAAATGGTCCCCGGGTTGCATTATGATCTATCAGAGCCACTGAAGGAAATTTCAAATCCTGTTACTTTTATAAATGAAGAAACGCATTTATTATCAGCATTTTTCCAGAAGTCCTTCCCCCCCCCCGCCCACTCCCAACCCCCGAAAAATAAATCAAATAATGTGTGAAAAGTAATTTCTGACCGCAGGTTGCTTGCTGAAAGAATGGCACCATCCTTTCTCCAGGTGACTTGGGGAGCTGGTACCCCACTCACCACACACTTGAGCACCGCTGGCTGGTTCATGTGGACAGTCACCATCTGTGGACCTTCTTTTATTGTTGGAGCAACTACATGTTCAAAACAACAGAGGATTGGTACTAATTTAATATGGTTAAAGCTGTAACGTTTGTCATTGAGGAAAAATAAATGGTCTTGTTGAAAAAAAAACACAAGTGCCTTTCATTGCTAACAAAAACAAAAATCTTTCAAAGTGATATTGTATAAATAGTAGTATGGGTGATTGACAGAGTCCCTGCACGTTTTAAATTCATTTTAACCCTTCATACACAGAAGTTATTTCATTTTACAGTTCAGAAAATAATGCCAACTTGATCATAGCTTTGTAATTGTATTGTGGTGGGAGTCTTGTCTGCGTGATACACATATTGGGAATTCACCAATGGAAAGTTGTGTACAGGACACCTGCAATTTCCCGATATGCTATTCTGGTGAGTGAGGCTCCCCATCGGCAATGCAAACTTGAAATAATGGCTCTTGGAGCCCTATGAGCCAGTATGTGCTATTTATTGGTTTGCTAAATTTTGAGTCACGTGCTTTTACTCTTCCTTTGGCTACAACGAATTTTCCGTGATTATGGCATCAATTTCAAAATCCAGAGAGTCATTTGCGTTCCACAATTCCATCCATTTTTCCCGTGATAACAGAAAACCAGTGACTGTGTTAATAACCGTTTCCGTTAGACAAAGATGGGAAGGTTTTGAATGTATACTCACCGCTTACTGCTACAGTAAATTCTCTTGTCATTTTCCCTGCAACGTTACTCGCTACACAGGTGTATTGAGCTGTATCGCCAAGCTCAGCATTATTAATCTGAAGGTATCGTCCACTGGACAGGATGCGTATACGAGGGGTGGCCTGCAGATTCAATTAAAGAAGCATGAAGTCACAGCTGGTACTTCAACAACGACTTTAGTTGGGGTTACGGGCAGCAGCGCGAGGGCGAGGTGAGCAGGTGGCAGGCAAGCGCTTTGGCTGCTCGGAATTCTAATTGCTGTTGCAATGTAAAGTAGAGTTTAAGTTGCTGCTTCTGCTGCAGGCCTTTGGGAACTCACTGTCAAGGTTGGTTCAGTGTGGTTTTGAGGAATCCTTTCGTCAATATTGGAAAACAGACTAGCCAATCATTCATCCTACTGTTTGTGGGACTTTGCTGATACAGATTTGCTATGGCATTTCGCTACATTGCAGCAATCACTGCACTCCAAAAGTAATTCATTGTATGTAAAGCGCTTTGAAATATTTCAACAATATGATAAGGTGATAAGATTTTTTCTAAGGCAATTGCCCAATATGATAAGCTCCTACAAAATGTAAGTTTTTTTCTCTTTTAACACGACAATTACCCAATTTTTTGTTTGTAACGTCAGCGGTGATTTTGTGCAATAACTTCAGTGTTAGGATGGACCTCAATCAATTTAATCCACCACAATATAATATGGGATGTTAAAAACGTCTTCTAACACTCCCTAAATCCAGCTACCTTATATTATCAGAAGGTGACTCTTTACCTGTAGTGGCTTGCCATCCTTTAGCCAGGCTAGTGTTGGAGGTGGTACAGCATCAGATTTGCACTCCAGGATTACCTGTCCATTCTGTAGCACAGCCAAGTCCTGAGGCCCACTTTGACCAGCAATGTTTGGTGGGACTGCATCAAAAGCACAACAGCAACTGAAGTAAAACTAGGCAACAACATTTAAATAAATCCTTCTTACCTCATAAAAACAGAATCTGCTTGATTTTTTGGAAGATGTTAGGGAGTGAGGTGTTGGGGGTTATTGCATAAACTAGGATGTCATTGACATACAGTGATATTTGTGATTAGCTTCTCCGGTTTCTACTCCATGGGCATCTGAGCTTGCAACCTGCGCACTCACAGTCCCACAGAAAGGTAAGACTAGCTCAACTTAGAACTTGGTCACACATAGGGCAATGTCCCATCCCTGTGAGATCTCCTGCACAGGCAGGACCCGAGGAGTCTCCCTCCCTCCTCCCTGAGAGACGTCCCCAAATAGACCTGACTCCCAAAACATTTGGTCCCCAGCGTGTACTTCACTGTACCAATAGACTCAATGGGGTCGATTTTAACTCGGGTGCGGGGAATTGGCGGGTTCCCCGAATTTAGTGATTCCCACACGATTTTAAATGGGTCTGTGAGATTGATGCAATTTTAGCTCAATTGGCCAATTGATTTCCAACATGTGGGAAGCCTTGTCAATTGAGTATTTCCAGTCAGAAAGCCGCAGAATATGATGTCATCATTGCTGCTGCTTTTAAGGTCCACAGCAAGCCTTGCTTCCTCTGCAGGCTCCCAAACTTCACCATTAAGATGGCACAGGAGCCTGCAGGAGCAACGGCCAGCAGGAGGGCCAGATCTGCCCCCAAATTTGATGAGGCTTCACTCCAGGCATTACTGGATGGTGCTAGGGCCCACAGGGAGGTCCTGTTCCCTTCTTCAGAGAGGAAGAGGCCTCCCAGTCAGACCAAGGCTGTGTGGCTACAGGTGGCAGGTCAAGTCAACTCCTTGGGGCTCACACGAAGAACGTGGTTGCAGTGCAGGAAAAAATTCCATGACCTTCTTCGCACTGGAAAAGTAAGTACTGTATGAAGTTTCCATCACCCTCAATCTGATCCCCATTGCCTTTCCTCACCAGCACTCAGCTTTAGCAAACTCTTCCTGCACATCCCACTAGACACTCACATCCATGCACCCTTACCCATTTCCTCTCTCTCTATGCTCACATTCACAGAACTATTCCACCATGCAGCCCTCACACTCCCTCTCACTCTGATGCTTTGAACACAACTGACTACACACAGGGAGGGCCCTTGGTCTTGCAACCTCACTCCATCTTTGTCTCCTTCTAAGTATCTATGCTATGCAACCTCTGCACTCACTGCTTCATTCTCACTCAACCTCCACTTGCCTCCCTCATTGCAGGAAAAGAGAGCTCACAACAGGAGAGCGAGAGCCAGGACAGGAGGAGGGCCACCTCAGTAGCCCAGCTCACCCCCTGGGAGGAAGGCGTTCTGGAGATTGCCGGGGCTGACTGAGATGCGGAAGTTGGGGAAGGACAGACAGGAGCATCCCCGCAAGCTGGTGACAGAATAGTTTTCCCTCTCTCTCATTGGCATTGCATGAGTCGCTGATAATGATTCTGAAGCTACATCATATGGACTTATGATCATCTGCAAAATGCAATGTGCATGTAACCTTGGCATCACATCTCTAACTTTTTCCTTGACTCCCCCACAGGACCATCGAGAGCCCCCGTCCCCATGGTGCAGGAGGAAGAGCCTGAGCAGCCAGACTCCTCAGAGGAATCTGCAACCTTTGAGGGCGCAGCGTCAGCAGAAATAAGCGCACCCAGCACCAGCGCAGACACTCACACCTCGGTGGGACCTTTGGGACATAGAATAGAGTTGTCACCTGGTGTATCACAGCTCACAAGTGAGCATCAGCAGATTGTGGAGACAGGGACAGCAGTGGAGAGTCCTCGTCGGAGGGCGCAGGACTCTGCCAGCTCGGCTCAGCTGCATGTCGACCCTCTGCCTCTGGGTCCATCCATAAGATCAGAGGTGATGGAACTCCATGCACAGATGCAGGAGTCTCTGGCAGGTTTTGTCTCCAGGGTCGCTGCGAGTGTGGAGCGAATGGAGGAGTCCATAGCGAACATGAGCAGAGCCTTTGTGGAGTCAATGGCGCAAGAACGCATCAACACGGAAAGGATGGCTACCTACGTGCAAATGATTGCTGCCTCCATGGTAAGGCTGGCTACCGTAGAGGAGAGGAGGGCAACGGTAGAGGAGAGGAGGGATACGGCCATGGAGGAGGTTAGTCGCCAGGGTATGGAAAACATGGGGAGTGTTCAGAATAGAATGACATCTCTTGAGGAGCGATGGGCATCTATTGAACACAGAAACCAGACCTTCATGGACGTCCTTCTGAGTAGGACTGCCATTGCAGATACGGGTCCCCATGGCCCCCCTGATGTGCAGCAAGCTGCTCTCAAGCCACTTGCAGGCACTGAGGGGGACCTGACCCATGAGAGGGAGGTTGGTGGCAGACCTCAAGGAAGTGGGGGCTCCTCTCCAAGCGCTCACACTTCCATGCCACTGCAGAGCCCTCGGTCCGAGCCCCGCTGGAGTCCACACCCAAGGGAGATAGACGTCTCAACTCCTGCACAGCCGCAGGAGCAGCAGACTGCTGGCGAGCCCTCACATGCTTGCCACCCCAGAGGACGCCCGCTAAAGGTGTCGAGACAGGAGCAGCAGGAAAGTGAGCAAGGGGCCTCCACATCTGCTGAAGCCATAGGGGAACCACTACGTAGGAGCACGCGTAAGAGGAAAATAAAGCACAAATAGTCACAAGGGTAGTCACTTGGGTGAAATGCTGTGTATTTTGTAAAAATGCCATCAGTTGTTTGTTTTTCATAAAAATTCTGATGGCAACTGCTGCAGTTCTGGCGTGTGTCATTTCGCGAATGGGGCTTTCACATTGAGGGCTTAGGATTACTTGCAGTTGTCAGGGTGCTGGTCAAATAGCTTGGAATCCGCAGGGTTTGGCCATTGTCGATGCTCAGGTAAGAAGCTGCAAGGCAAAAGAGTTTGATTTACTAGGCTAAGCAAATCTGGCCAGGATGAGTGCGTTCCTTGCATCCCGGGCAGCAATGTTCTCGCGTAATGCTGCCGCTGGTTGATGGGCCTCTGCAGGATGTTCGTTTTCACCCTCCTCCTCCTCATCATCATCATCTGAGGAGGGTATGTGAGGAGCAACTTGGTCCTCAGGAATCTGCAAGCCACGACGCTGTGCCAGGTTGTGGAGTGCACAGCAAACCATGACGATTCTGGAGACCCTGGATGCTGAGTACTGTAGGGCTCCACCTGATCTATCCAGGGATCTGAAGCGCAACTTCAGCAAGCCAATGGTTTGCTCGATTACGGATCTAGTGGAAATGTGGCTCCTCAGCTTCGTTGGCTGGCCTCCTCAACGGCGTCATTAGCCAAGTCCTCAGGGGATAGCCCTTGTCTCCAAGCAGCCATCCGTGAAGTTGGTCTGGCGGACTGAATAGCGGAGGCACACTAGACTGGTGCAGTATGAAGGAGTCATGGCAACTGTCAGGGTACTTGGCACAAACGTGCAAAATCTCCTTCTTGTGGTCACACACTAGCTGAACATTAAGGGAGTGGAAGCCCTTGCGGTTGACAAAAATACCTGGATTGCGATGGAGTGCCCTAAGGGCCACATGTGTGCAGTCAAAGACGCCCTACACCCTTGGAAAGTCTGCCAGATGACCTAATCCAACCGCTCGCGCTGTCACATTTGCGCGATCCCTGGTGAAATGGATGTGATTGTGCGCGAGGGCAGAGAGGGCATCGGTTACCTGCGTGATGCAAGTGTGTGCGGCTGACTGGGAGATGCCGCTGATGTCTGCTGCTGATCCCTGGAATGAGCCTGAGGCAAAAAAGTTGAGTGCGGTGGTGACTTTGATGGCCACTGGTAAGGAGTGTCCACCTGGTCCTCTGGGCAGCAGGTCTTGCTGTATCATTGCGCAGATGTCAGTCACTACCTGTCGCGAAAGTCGGAGCCGCCTTTGGCACTGCTGCTCTCAGTCATGTTGAGGTAGCTGACCCTGTGTCTGTAGACCCTGTTTGGGGGGTATCTCCTGCGCCGACGGGCTTCCATGCGCTGGCCCCTTCTGGCCTGTGCTGCCTCAGGTGGCTGAGCAGCAGCCTGTCGCTCCTGCTGCTGCTGCTGCTGCTGCTGTTGTTCCTGGTTCTGCTGCTGCCGCGCCGGGTGCTGGAGGTCCTCTAATGCCAAGAAGGGAAGGAAAAAAAGGCCTCCCATGCTTCTGGTAGATGCCTCAGTTGAGGAAGCGCTGAGTGAGGGTGGTGAGAGGGGTCTCGCAGGAGGTCACACTGGAGAAGTGTGTGAGGCTCCAACCTTCCACAGGTGTGGTTAGGCCTGCTAAAAGTTGCCCCAGGCCTGAGAGAACAAAGTCCTGCCACCTGCAAATGATGACTGATCAAATATCCTCTTTAATGTTGGACCTGCAGCTGATAGTCAGCGAGCCAATAGTGTTCACACCAGGTTTCACAGGCGTGATCCCCACCAGGCGTGTTTTACATGGGAAAAGGGTTAAACAGGCAAGGGCCTGTTAAAATGGGATTATAAAGGCCAATTAGTGCTGTTTAAGAGCCCTAAAGACCAGTCCCGTCTGCTGCAGGCGGGACTGATTCGGGTCCATCAGACACACCTAGGTTAAAATGGCGTGGAGGCGGGAACCAGGCGGGGGGGGGGGGGGGGGGTCTCGACCCCCAGGTTTGGCGATTTTAACCCCCCACACGCCTAAAAGCCCACCTGTCGGCTGCGTTAAAATCGAGCCCAATGTGTCAATGTATTTTACTTTAAGTACACTGTAACAAAACTATACAGCAAAATGTACGTGTGTAAAAAGGAAAAAAAAACCTGAATCTGCAATAACAATACATACATGTATTTTTATGATGAAACACCTTTTCTCTTGCCTCAACTAAGTGCATTGGAACAAGCAACTAAATCAAGAATCTATATCTGTGGAAGGTATACACATTAAAACATACAACTGTTTCTGTCTCCATTGCAATAATCAGTTCCAGAAATCAGAAGAGTCACAAATTGAAAGTGAATATTTTCAATAGTAGCCATATACATGTTAATGTGGACTGGAATGGCTAAGTGTTTGATACCCCTTTACATTACAGCACTGATGCCGATGGCAGCTCTACCTGTGGAGGAATGGAAACTAGTTCCTAGGTTTCTCCAGAGGCAGTGGTGCTAGCCATGTGTAGGTTGAGTGATTAGCCCACCAGTGTAGGTAAACAATGTAGTTTTCTCATTGCCAGTCTGAATAGACCTACTCCAACCATTGGGGAAGCTCCGGAAGCCAAAAATGAAAATCCTGACTTATGATGCTCAAGCAATTGTGTATGAACACAATTTGATTTGAACCTTCATTTTTTTGCTTTGCCACCGGTGCTGTGAAATCAGTCCCACAAGGCAAGTTTGACATGTTCCACAACACCAGGGTTTCCAGCATATGACAGAACTATTTGAAGTGGTTCTGGAATATAAAGGGGGCTGTGAGATTTCCTGTATTTATTAAACTTGCAGCCTGTGCCAAGATGATATTGGAACTAGATCTAGTCAGATGCAGACTGAAATTCAGTCAAAAGCCTGTGCTACAGGGACAAACAATGAGCTGCTTCAGTTATTTAGAATTTGCAGCCGAGACTGAAATTTCAATTATACCCCAACTCTATGGACAGTCTATGTATTTTGTTGACTTACCATGTACCCTCACCAAATACTCTCTGTCATCATCTCCTGCTGTACTGGAAGCCAGACAAGTGTATCTGCCTGTATCTTGCAACTGCCAAGGAAAGAACATAAAGGCCTTAAATTAAACGGCACCTAATTTTTTATATTGCCCTTTTTGCACTGATGCTTTATAATTTTTTGCATTGCATCAAAAGCAATACTAACTGTGGAGGAGGTAGTCTCACATCACTTCAGTACAACTGTCACTGAGGCAAACTCTTCAAACTTTATAGCCCAGATATTCCGATCCCGTAGGGACATCAGAGATGCCGGTTTCAGGCATGTACAGCGCATGCGCTGAAAACCGGCATTTCTGATCTGTCAAGAATGGTCTTGACAGATCCTCCGGCTGCCCTGGAGAAGGGCCTCTGCGGGCGGATAGTTCCACTTTTTGGAGACCCTCCGCCCGCAGAAAACCCTTGCAACCCTGCTTTTACCAGGATAAGAGTTGAATAAAGTAAAAAAAAAATCTTTTCACTGATTTATCATTTAAAAAACTTTAAAAAAAGGTAAGTTTATTTTTAGTCCCATAAAAAACTTTAATTATCTTTTTCAAAAAATTAAATTTTTGTTTAAAATACTTAATTTATTGTAATTTCAAGTCATTTTAAAAATGTGATTTTTTAAAAGTGTATTTAAAGTTTTACTATGTTTTTTCATTGATCTCCATTCATATATTTGACAGGTCTTCCTGTCAAGTGTATGAAGGGAGATTCCCTTCGGTGATTGGCTCCCCATGGCCCACGTGATCCCAGGGACGCGGCGAACTACATGCGCCCCCTGGGATACGTGGGCCCTGCGCACTTGGCGTTTGGAGAAGCCCAGAAGCAGAAGTGTGTGCGTCCCGGGAGCCCTCAGGTAAGGGCGTAGATTTTTCCAGATCGCGCGATGGGAAAATACGGGCCATATAACTTTGCAGTTTTACTGAAGAACCAACTGCCCATTTAGACACGATGAGGGAACCTGTATGTGCCTGACCAGAGAATGATGCAATGCAGTAGTGGTCTCAAACGAGTACCTGCAGTATAACAGGCGTGATATGTCTGAATGGACGTATTCATTGCTCAATGCTCAACTTTAAATCCTTCAGTCAAATTTGGTAAGGTCATATTATAATCTTTATAGAGTAAATTCTATGAATTGGCATTCCCAGAGCCGAGCTTTGCATATTGTGAATTTGGGCGTCAGAGGTCACTGTACACATAGGATTACATACATAGGTTATACAGCACAGAAACATGCCATTCGGCCCAACCAGTTCATGCTGGCATTTATGCTCCACTCGAGCCTCCTCCCATCTTTCGTCATCTAACTTTATCAGCATAACCCTCTATTCCCTTCTCCCTCGTATGCTTGTCCCGCCTCCCCTTAAATCTATACTATTCGCTTTAACCACTCCCTGTGGTAGCAAGTCCCACATTCTCACAACTCTCTGGGTAAAGAAGTTTCTTCTGAATTCCCGATTTGATTTCTTGGTGACTATCTTATATTGATGGCCTCTAGTTATGCTCAAGTGGAAACATTCTCTCTCTATCCACTCTATCAAAATCTTTCATAATTTTAAAGACCTCTATTAGGTCACCCCCTCAGCCTTCTCTTTTCAAGAGAAAAGAGACTCAGCCTGTTCATCCTTTCCTGATAGGTGCACCCTCGCATTTCTGGTATCATCTTTGTAAATCTTCTCTGCACCCTCTCCAGTGCCTCTATATCCTTTTTATAATATGGCGACCAGAATTGTATGCAGTAACCAAGGTTCGATACAAGTGTAACCCCTTCACGGTTCTCTAGATATATGTGAGATGTGGTCTCTGTTGTAGACAGTACTCTATAGTCCAGTAAGGAGATCACTACTACAATGGCTTAATTCTAATTATCTTACTTTATAGTTTTAACGTCAGACAGTATAAGATGATTACGGGTCAATGACCTAAATTAGACATTTGCATACATTAGAATGAATCTAGACATAATAAACATACATTCTCCATTTATATGGATTCAAAGGAGAATCTGTCCCTGTGTCCAAATTCGAGTGCACTCTTTCATTGGCGCGCTTAAGTTGGAGCTCATGGTATGTATAATGTCTGCAAGACTTATGACTCCGAACCCCTTCGTTGAATTCTCTTCACGATCACTGAATCCCACTTTGAGTTCTGGATGCAGAGCTACTAATACGAAGGGCGGTGGCCGAGTTTGGAAGCCCGGGATGGGATGCGGCAGCCATTTGCCTCCTGAGCCCTCTTTTCAGAGCTCCTGTTCTCTTTTCTTCCAGTCGCTCCCGTTTCCCGCTCGAAAAAACCCGACTCCACCCCTTCCTCCTGGGGTTTCTGCCTGGAGACTGCGCAGCCTCACTGTCTGCAACAGTTGATACTGGTGCAGAATTATGGAAAGTCTGCTCTTAGTCACATTGTGTCCTTAAAAGTTCTTGCCGTACCTTCACATGGGCAACTTTAACCCAGGGATTTATAACAATGATAATAGTGTCTAAGTTAAAGATTGATAACCATACTTAGCGTACATAACCAGTGGGTATTACACCCCCCCCCCTACCAAATATAGGCATGTCCCCATGACTAATGAACTTTACACATAAGTGGTTGCATGCTTCCCAACCATGTATAAAGGGAGGTAACATATCGAACCGTAGGGGCTATCATTACACTTGGCACTCCTAGTGTACTGTATGTCAATCTTTCAGGAACCTTCTTAACTCGCTGTGAGCTCCTTATTTCGGATACCCGGTCTTCAGTTCCTTCAACTACGTTGGAGGCGTTGGTTCCTTTGTTATCATGCCTTTCAGTCTCTTTTATCTCCTTCTCGGAAGCATCTGGTTCTTCCCAGACCATGTCCAAGTCTGAGCTAAATGGTTCAGACAATTCATCCAGATTCTGTCTTATGCATCTTTCTGGGAGGTCGTACCATAGATCCCATTCTTCATCTTCCGACTCATCAGGTTCCTCATGATCCACACACTGTGTCATGGGTTTTCTGTCTTCTGGAACAAAGTTTTCCTGGTTTCTCGTTTTTTTCCTCCTTCTTCTCTGCAGGGTTCTCCTACTAGGTGTCGGCTCATTATCCGCTGGCGGATCCAGACGCACTTGCTGTCCCAATGGCAGGATATGATTCCGGTGCAGTATTTTTATGGGTCCATTCCCACCTGCAGGTTTTAGCCGAAACACAGGTAGTTGTGACATTTGACTTTCAACAATGTAAGGTGTAGAAGCCCAGCGGTCTGCTAACTTATGTTTCCCTTGAAGTCCTAGGTTCCGTATGAGAACTCGGTCACCAGGCATGAGTTGGGAAAACCGGATCTTCTGGTCATACCTCTGCTTATTTCCTTTATTCTGTTTGGCAGAAACAGACTCAGCAAGTTCATAAGCAGCTTGCAATTCCTTTCTCATGTCAGATACATACTTGAGGTAAGTTCTCTGTGATGTGCCATCACTGGATACTCCGAAACACAAATCCACCGGCATCCTCGCTTCACGTCCAAACATGAGGTAGTACGGTGAAAAACCAGTAGCGTCATTTTGGGTACAATTATAAGAATGAACAAGATGTCCAATGTGCCGACTCCACTTGTTCTTTCGCTTTGAATCCAGCGTTCCAAGCATGCCTAACAAAGTACGGTTAAACCGCTCAGGTTGAGGATCTCCCTGAGGATGGTATGGAGTTGTTCTTGACTTCTCAATCCCGAGCATGGACAACAACTCATGTATAAGTCTACTTTCAAAGTCTCTACCTTGATCACTGTGTATTCGCTTTGGCAGTCCATAGTGGATGAAGTATTTCTCCCACAACACTTTGGCAACGGTGGATGCTTTCTGATCCTTTGTGGGAAAAGCTTGGGCATAGCGTGTATAATGATCTGTAATGACCAAGACATTTGCGGTATTGCTGGAATCGGGTTCGATGGACAGAAAATCCATACAGACAAGGTCTAGAGGTCCATCACTTTGCATGTGAAACAGAGGAGCAACTCTTTTAGGTAAAGTCTTTCTCTGGACACAACGTGCACAGGACTTGCAGAACTCCTCAACCGCAGACTTCATACGCGGCCAATAGAATCTGTCCTTGACCAACCCATAGGTCTTATCTACTCCCAGATGACCTGCGTCATCATGCAAAGACTTCATCACTATTTCCCTGTACTTTTCAGGCAGGACCAACTGTGAATGACATGGTTTAGTGGGTGTGTGAGTAATTCTACACAACACTCCCTCTTTAATTTCCAAGTGGTCCCATTCTCTTAGGAGCAGACGACAGTCAGGATGTTTTGATTTGTCGATCTGTGTAATATCACCCAGACGGAGAGCTGAAAACACCTCATGAATACAGGGATCCTCCTGTTGTGCTTTGGATATTTCAGATGAACACAACATGGGTAAGTTTTGTACATCCAAACTGAAAAGGTTGCAAAATGCCTGGGGAACAGCATGCATTGACGCTCCCAAGTGGTCAATTTCTCGGGCATGAAATGAATTCTTTGGTCCAGATACCACGGACATCTGACACATTACTTTCACATCTGCTGAAGCAACATCTTTCCACTCTGGTTTCTGGTAGTGTGGGCGACGAGACAGAGCATCTGCGTCAATGTTCTGGTTCCCAGGTCTGTACCTGAGACTAAAGTCGTAAGCAGATAGTGCAGCAAGCCAGCGGTGGCCAGTGGCATCAAGTTTTGCCGAAGTCAACACATAGGTTAATGGATTATTGTCTGTCCTCACTTCAAACTTCGCTCCATACAGATAATCCTGCAGCTTATCCACCACCCCCCACTTCAACGCCAAGAATTCTAGCTTATGAGCTGGGTAGTTACGCTCTGATGGCGTAAGACTGCGACTGATGAACGCTACGGGTCTCAGCCCTGCTCCTTGGTCCTGATACAACACACCACCCAACCCTTCTTGACTGGCATCCACGTGTAGCACCTATGGCAGCTGTGGGTTTGCAAAAGCCAACACGGGGGCTTGAGTAAGACTTTGCTTTAAGGTGTGGAAGGCCTCTTCGCATTTCTCATCCCATCTAACACCAAAAGGCTCAGAGGGTTTGAAGTAGTCCTTGTTCTCTTTACCTTTAGCCTTTTTCTTCCTCTCGGCTGGTGGGAGGTAACCAGCCAGCAGCTGATTCAGAGGATGGGCCACTTTGGAGTAATCCTGCACAAAGCGCCTGTAATATCCGCAGAACCCAAGAAATGACCGCAAGGCAGTCACTGTGTTCGGTTTGGGCCATGTGGTAACAGCTTCAATCTTGGATGGATCTGTGGCTACTCCATCCTGTGATACAATATGCCCCACATAGGACACGGATGTTTGGCAAAACTGACACTTGTCCAATGATAGCTTGAGACCTTCATCCTCCAGGCGACCAAGCACTTTCAGCAACCGAGCTTCGTGTTCTTCAAGGGTTGCCCCAAACACAATGATATCATCCAAGTACACCAATACTTCGAGCAAGTTCATGTCCCCAACTGTTTGTTCCATTATTCTTTGAAAAGTTGCTGGAGCGCCTGAAACTCCCTGTGGCATCCTTTCAAATTGGTAGAACCCAACTGGACATATAAAGGCTGTCTTTTCTTTGTCCGATTCACTCATCGGTATTTGGTAGTATCCACTTCTGAGATCCAACACACTGAGCCACTTGCTTCCATTAAGACAAGCCAGTGCATCCTCAATTCTTGGAACGGTGTATTGGTCGGGAATAGTATGTCTGTTAAGCGTCCTAAAGTCCACACACATCCGAATCTTTCCGTTCTTTTTCCTCACCACCACTATAGGAGATGCATAAGGACTCCTGGACTCGGTAATGATCTCAGCTTCTTTTAACTGCGACAGGTGCTGTCTCACTGCTTCGATGTCAGCTGGTGCCAGCCGTCGAGACCTCTCCCGAAAGGGTTTATCCTCGGTAATTCTGATAGAATGGCGAGTACTCTTACTACAACCAACATCAAACTCATGAGTAGAGAAAACTCCTCTCCGCTCCATCATCTTCCTGACTAATCGGTCCTTCCATTCTTTAGGAACGAATGAATCTCCAAAGTTGAAGGAGGAGGGTGTCAGATCTCCGGTTGAGTTAACTTTGGACTCTTCCTTCACATGTGACGACAGTACATTTACAGGAAACAGATGCGCAATCGGCATTCCTTTCCTCAATGTGATTCCTTTGCCTGACATATTCCTCACAGTCACTGTAACTCTCCTTGACATCACAGCTGTCGGGGTCTGCAACTCTGGTCTCACCAGAAGCTCATTTGGAAACCGTGACTCTTCTGCAGGATCATCAGGTGACTCTATCAGAATGGCTTCAGTACCTGGCGTTCCAGGGAATTTTGGTATCCCAGGGATTCTAGCCACTCCTCCAGGACGCAGGGTGATAGGTTTGGCTCGAACGTACCACACAGTTCCTCTTTTGCTATCATCTATGTCGGAAGAAAGTTCAGGCAGTTTCTCAAAAGCCTTTTTGAAAACAGGGTGAATGTGTCTGGTGCTCAAGAAGTTTTCACCTCCCTGCTCTTTGCAGCTTGTCAGGAGTCGTCTCACTATGGGTGTATTACTGCCAACCAGTATGGAAACCTCACCTTTCACCATGGGGTCAGGGCAAACCAACACAAGTGCATCAATGGTCTCAGTGGTCCCTACATCAGCTTCCAAGAACTCCAACCTCAGCGACAAATAGCCATCATATGGGTAATCAGCAGGACTAAGGCCCCAGATCTGCAGAAGACTGATTGGGGTTAACGGCAAATGCGTCAGGTATCGGTCATAGAAGGATCTGTACAGTATGGTAACCTGAGAACCCGTGTCGAGGATAGCTTTAGTATAAATGCCTTCAATCTGTATTGATACAGCAGAACTCGGCCCTACTAAACCTTCAGGTATTATGTCTTTCATATCCCCTCGTCTATTATTGCACTTAGCAGAACGTGTCTTAACTACAGGGACAGCAGGCCGTTCCGTTACTGTGCCCCTTTGTAGTTTCCCGACTTCTTGGTAAGTTTTATGAGACGGTCATTTACTTTTTTTTAGATTTTCCTCACCTCTACATTCTCGCTTGAAATGTCCATCCTTTCCACAGTTATAACAAAAGACTCCAGGTCTATCTCCTTCATGGGGATATCCTTTAGAGGAATCATTCATTTTGCTGTTAGACTTCGCAGGGTGTTCAACCTTTTGCACCCGTGCGTCATCCCTTTCTGTGTTGGGCTTAGACCGAAAATATGCCATCTCGGCTCTCATGACATTTATTTCCTTCTTCAGCTGTTCCATCTCAGGGTTGACATCACCCTTAGGAGTAGGAACTGTAACAGGAGTCACAAGCTTGGACATCACAGCACTCTTTGCTACATTCCGGGCCTGAAGCATATCCTCCTCCTCTCTGACTTCCCTTAGCAGCTCAGTGAAGGTAGGTGGATCTCGCAACTTATGGGTCATGCGTATGCGAAGAGCAGTCACGTCTTCGAGCAATGCACCTCGCACAACCTGTTCAATGCAGAACCGATTCATTTCAGGCAACTCAATCCCTCTTTTCCGTAACATACAATGCAGCAGTTTGTCTATTCTCAGCAGATAACTGGACAGCTTCTCTCCCTCACACTGGAATGTGCTTCTGAATCTGACCATCAAATCTGAAATGGTTTCAGTAGTTCCAAAGGCAGTTTCTAGAGCCTGCATGTAGTCAAAGGAAGTAGCAGAGGTGTTCTGCACCTTTAAGAATCTTACAATGTCAGCAGCAGGACCCTCAAGGCTTTCTACTATTCTCTGCCTCTTCACATTGTCACTGCACTGCCATTCCTCTAGCAGAGGCAGGGTCTGCTCAGCCCAGGCGTCGTACTCCTCTTCCCCACTGGGAGTTGGTCTCACTCCTGAGAACATACGGAGCTTACGGTATCCCTGAGCCTCGAAGGGCAGATTGGTGCATTTATCCACCAGAGAACTAATGGCACTGACCAACTGAGTGTTCATATCCAGGGCCGAAGGACCTATCAGACCTTTGACATCAGCAACAGTCTTTCCTTCTTGTCTCAAGAATGACAACAACTTGGTCTGAAACCCTTCTTCTTCCTTAGTAGTAATAGGGACAAACTGAACTGGCCAGGGACCAGCCTCTTCAGAAAGCCCAACTGCCTCAGGTAAACCATGACCTCTCAGGTTCTCTGATGTCTGGATCAACACAAACTGCTTCTTGGTAGCTGTATCCAAGCAGCGCTCAACTATCCTAACCTTTCCAAAGGCTTTGACACAATTCAGAGCCCTTAGCAAGACATCATCAGGGTCATCGTTAGCAACACCATTCAACACAATGGCATGGGTAGTAGCTATCTGCTTCCGTTTGCACCAAGCTTCAACCTCAGTAACATCCATCTTTTATGCTCAAACAGCCCAGTAGAAACCACAAACCACTCTCTTAGCAATGAGCATTCAATACTGTTAGTTTACTGACATAAATAGACCACAATCCCGGACGAGCCCCCAAAATGTAACCCCTTCACGGTTCTCTAGATATATGTGAGATGTGGTCTCTGTTGTAGACAGTATTCTATAGTCCAGTAAGGAGATCACTACTACATTGGCTTAATTCTAATTATCTTACTTTATAGTTTTAACGTCAGACAGTATAAGAAGATTACGGGTCAATGACCTAAATTAGACATTTGCATACATTAGAATGAATCTAGACATAATAAACATACATTCTCCATTTATATGGATTCAAAGGAGAATCTGTCCCTGTGTCCAAATTCGAGTGCACTCTTTCGTTGGCGCGCTTAAGTTGGAGCTCATGGTATGTATAATGTCTGCAAGACTTATGACTCCGAACCCCTTCGTTGAATTCTCTTCACGATCACTGAATCCCACTTTGAGTTCTGGATGCAGAGCTACTAATACGAAGGGCGGCGGCCGAGTTTGGAAGCCTGGGATGGGATGTGGCAGCCATTTGCCTCCTGAGCCCTCTTTTCAGAGCTCCCGTTCTCTTTTCTTCCAGTCGCTCCCGTTTCCCGCTCGAAAAAACTCGACTCCACCCCTTCCTCCTGGGGTTTCTGCCTGGAGACTGCGCAGCCTCACTGTCTGCAACAGTTGATACTGGTGCAGAATTATGGAAAGTCTGCTCTTAGTCACATTGTGTCCTTAAAAAGTTCTTGCCGTACCTTCACATGGGCAAC
This sequence comes from Somniosus microcephalus, assembly GCF_052327205.1. Classification (NCBI taxonomy): domain Eukaryota; kingdom Metazoa; phylum Chordata; class Chondrichthyes; order Squaliformes; family Somniosidae; genus Somniosus; species Somniosus microcephalus. Next base: position 276,499,423 of record NC_140989.1, on the reverse strand, counting down.
TTTAACCCAGGGATTTATAACAATGATAATACAGTGTGTCTAAGTTAAAGATTGATAACCATACTTAGCGTACATAACATTTCCAGTGGGTATTACACAAGTTTAGCATAACTTCACTACTTTTCAATTCTATCACTCTAGAAATAAATCCAAGTGCTTGGTTTGCTTTTTTATGGCCTTGTTAACCTGTGTCGCTACTTTGTGTTTTTTTGTATTTGTACTGAGATCCCTTTGCTCCTCTACCCCACCCAGACTCCCACCCTTCAAGTAATATGTGACCTCCCTATTCTTCGTACTAAAATGTAATACCTCACATTTATCGGTGCTGAAATTCATTTGCCAATTATATGCCCATTCTGCAAGTTTATTAATGTATTCCTGTAAATTGTTGCAGTCCTCCTCATTATTGACTATCCCCCCCCAATTTGGTGTCATCCGCAAATTTAGAGATTGTGTTTTTGATTCCAAATTCTAAATCGTTAATATAAATTGTGAACAATAGTGGTCCCAGCACTGATCCTTGTGGAACACCACTTCCCACCTTCTGCCACTGTGAATAGCTACCCTTTACCCCTACTCCCTGCTTTCTGTCTTGAAGCCAGCCAGCTATCCATTCTGCTTCTCTATTACCTCTTCAAAAAATTCAATGAGATTGGTCAAGTTCCCTTTTGAAATCCATGCTGACTATTCATTATTATATTTTTGGTTTCTAAATGTTCTTCTATTTTCTCCTTTAGTAGGGATTCCATTATTTTTCCTACCACCGATGTTAAGCTAACTGGTCTATAGTTCCCTGGACATGTTCTATCTCCCTTCTTAAATATAGGTATTACGTTAGCTATCCGCCAGTCCTCTGGCACTACACCTTGTTCTAACGAATTATTAAATATGTGTAGTAATGCCTCTGCTATCTCTTCCCTAGATTCTTTTAAAATGAGCGGATGTAATCCATCCTGACCAGGGTTTTTTTCCTTTTTGAGTTTGATTCTTTTATTTAATATATCCCCTCTTTTTATTTTAAAAGCAGTTATCTCATTACTAATCTCATCATCCGATGTCATGTCCACCTGTTCTATCTCCCTGGTAAATACAGAAGCAAAATAATTATTTAATATTTCTGCCATCTCTCTATCGCTGCCTGTGGTATTATTCTGTCCATCCCTTAGTGGTCATATTCCCATCCTGACCTTTTTTATTGATGTGCCTGTAAAATATTTGATTTTGTTTTATGTTCCTTGATAATCTAATTTCATAGTTCCTCTTTGCCTTCCTAATTGTTTTTTTGACTTCTCTCCTAATCTTTTTGTATTCTCCCTTATCATGCTGTCCCCTACTGTCCATGTACTTAATGTATGCCTCTTTCCTTACCCTCAATTTTTCCCTTATGGCTTTATTCATCCATGGTGTCTCATTAGTGTTTAGCTTGTTCTTGTATTTTAGTGGAATATATTTTTCCTGTGCTCTGTTGAATATCATTTTAAATGTTTCCCATTGCTGTTCTATACAAAAAGCGCAAGATTTTCCATCTATTAATGTCAATGGATGGTCAATCATGTGGGTCATGAATTGGGCACACTGACCTCTGTATCTGCATTCCTGATATGCACTGCTGTTGCATAAAACCCCGTGCCAGGATGACATTTACTCCATATATTGGGCAGTGTAACATACAGTAATTGTGAGAGTGTATAGTAATGTTGACTGAATGAGTTGTCTTGTCAAGCATTTTAATCACACTGCATTAATACATAAAGTACAATACACGTGTGGTTTGAATTAGTGAGGACAGATTGAATTGTGATAAGCAGTGTCAGATCAGTTTGAGGATGTAGCTTCACACTAGCTCTAGAATAAGTGCAAACTATGCAAACTTATTTTTTTAAAGCTTAACAAATCCCAGGAGGTCCCTTAGGCTCCCTTTACGTTTTTAATGTCACTAAAGAATAGATAGGGTAGTTGGATCTTTGTTAGCATAAAAACATTTGATGACACCTTGCTTAGTTACAGAGTGGTGTGGAACTGAAGCTGCTGACTCATGCCACTCATAAGCAGGTTCTCCTGTAAAACCAATACCTATAATATAAAAGCATCATGAGTCCTTATAGTGAGCATTTGCATAATATTGATTTATAATTATTGGTAGAAATATTATAAAAGTAGAATAGAGTTTGAGTCAATATAGTTTCTCTCGACACAAATGGGGTTTTTAGTGCACCTGAGCGTTCACTATTCTCAACACTTCACCACCGTGAAGGACATGAATGGCATCCGTCTGTGCCAGTGGCCGTCCATCCTTAATCCAGGTCAGTTTGGGAGTTGGAATGCCAGTGGCAACACAGAGAAGCTCTAGGAGATTGTTCACAACTACAGAGGCTTCCTCTGTGAAATCAGAGCCATTGATCCGAGGTGGATCTGCAATGAGAAGACAAAAAGATAAATCTCAGATCAGGTTTCTCTTTATGCAGGAGTGAAGTAAGTGACCCGAAGGAAGGAAAACACGTAGGAAATAAATGACCAATTAGGTTCACATTGAAAATAGATAAAGAAAAGGAGTTAAATGTTTTGGACTAGAAAATAAACTAATTTCACGGTGTAGGACACACACTGTTCACAAGCTTACTTGCTGTTGTCACTATTTATGATCATGTTTTAGTGTCAAAATTTACCATTCTACATCACTATTTCCCATTCAATGTTGCTATGCCAGCTGTCATGATGTACCTGCAAGCTCTGGCCATTGGGATTACTCTGTGAAACAAGTTTCTGGGTCTCTCTCCCAAGTGCCATCTTGTGTATATTTAAAAAAACGTATATCCACCATGGGCATTGCCAGGGACAATTCACTATTCCCCCCCCCCCCCCATTCTTGATGGTGGGACCTTTTTAACTTACCCAGCACTTTCAAATTGAAGTGTTTGTTGACCTCCCCAGCTTCATTGGCTGCCACACAGGTGTATTTTCCAGAGTCTTTCACCTTAGCCGTGGAAATCTGCAGCGACATTCCTTGGTTTCTAACCGTCATGTGAGGGCTTAGTTTGAGAGGCTGTGATTCTTTAAGCCAGGCTAGTGTCGGAGTTGGAGTTCCATCAGTGATGCACGTTAAGGAAGCTGAATTTCCCTTTACTACAGTAAGGTCTTCAGTGCCACCAGTGTCATCCAGCCTTGGGGGGACTATGGGGGACAAAGAAAGCTCAGTTAAGGCGCTGTAAAGTAATGCATCATTTGATCAAACTCAGCACATACTGAATGTGTTCTCTACTTGAAAGATTTCCTCTGCATGCTGGTTGGTAACAAAATCTAAAACATGCATTCATAATTTCACTACAAATCAGGGTGTCAAATTCAACCTTTACATATCCATTCCCCCCCCCCCAACTAAACAAAGTCCAAACACACATGACAACCAACCTGTGAACCCCAAAGAAGAATCATTGTTCAGTATCAAAATCTTATTTCAAAATGCTGTGAGTCAAGGTGGCGGCTCGAGGATCAGGAGGATTCGAGCGACAGGAGTTGGGGATAGGGCTCAGGAGTCGGAGATGGTGGATTCTCATTGGAAGACCCAAGGGGGAAGGAAGGTTCGTGAACTGGGACTCTTTTAGATCATGGGATGCTTCAACACAAGTGGCCATTGAGGTAGGGACTTGAACATAATTGAACATAATAGCAAAAGACTGCCTCCACCAGGGGGCCTCATGCTGCTCATCTTTGGAGCAGTGTTATATTGCAACCTCTGTATCACTGAAGCAGAAATTGCTGTGCAGTGATGCTGAAGTTGCAGTATAAACATACCCAAAGTTAACACTTTTTAAACACTATATAATTTTACACATATATATATACTGTTGCATAGATATCACAGAGCAGTGTGGAAATGTTGTAAAGTAATGCACATTTCCCTGCTCGTAAACTCACCGTACACTATTAAGTTGTAATGCTTGTTGTCCACACCGGCTCGATTAGAAGCCACGCAAGTGTACGTGCCAGCATCCGACACCTGTGTCCGCACAATTCTGTAACAGAGTAACAGATAAGTACCACAGACTTATGGGGGTGAGGAATTATTGTTTAACCTTATTCATTGTGTTTAGAATTTTGGCTACTCTTCAAGTACAACATTGATACTGACAACTCAAACTGGCTGGACAGAAGTGATGTGGCTCGCCCAATGACCGAGTAAGTAAATACAGCTCATTGAGTGGTACTGCATGGAGGCAGCTCACTGGGAATGCTTTGCCTTTCCTTAAGTTCATTTATTTAGCAATCTCCTAGTTGGAATCAGGAAGTAATAAGAGTGTAAAGGATTCCTCAGTCAGTATAGAGATTGTTCTAAAATCTCCAGTTGGACATCTTTACTTTTTTGGCAAACAATAATGAAGTTGCCTCCATCTGCCCCAATTTGGAATATCTATCATTTAAATTCATTATTTAAAAAGAAATAACTGCTGAAAATGTAAAATAAAATAAAAATTGGAAACACAGGTCTGTCAGTTAGTGTTCGGGCAGAGACTCTCAGAGTAGATCTCTCTCAGATGTTACCTGTATTTTCTCTTTCAGGTGCTGTTGATGTTCCATGCCTTTTCAGCATTTTCTATTTTTATTTAAAATTTTATATTTCTTTTTAGTTATGATGGAGAACAAAAAGACTTGTAAATGCTAACTGACATTTCAATCGAGTGAAATGGGCTTACCATTACTAATGTCTCATGAAGTAACTCCCAACTGCATCGTATTTACTTACTAATTCTTAACATGCCTCTTTAACCCTTCCTCCTCCCTGTATCCTCAGTGTGTTAATCAAGTCTCATTACACCATCTCCAACTCCAACTCAACCTTTCCCAGGATTACCTTCCTCAATCTTCCCAGCCTCCTACATGGTTTTAAAAATCAACTCAAGTTCGCATAACCTAACCAGTACCTCTTAATTTACCTCGTCTTCTCTCTGACTGCTTTGAACCTTGATGTCCTACACCACATGGGCCTTGGCCCTTCAGTTAGGTTTCTGAATTTTAAAAAAAAGGCAACGTGCTGGAAAACTAACCTTAGAACCTGTCCAGCAGAGAGCAGCCTGATCTGAGAGGAAATGGGCAGAGGAAGTCCGTTCTTTAGCCAGTTCAGCTGTGGAGGAGGGGAGCCTGTAGCCATACACTCAATGTTAATAGAGTTGTCCAATATGGTTGTGAGTTCCTGATTGCCCTTCTGATTACTGTGAATGGTTGGTGGAACTAAAACACAAATAATAGATGTTGACGTATTAGTAAATGTTTGTGACTTACCATTTTATGTATAGTAGATGAATTAGAAACCATAATGGCACAATAAGATTGGTGCAATCTGAAAGGCACTTTTCCAGAACTTTGAAAACCTTAATATTTAATCCAATAAATGCTACAAAACCATTTAAAATGTTACAAAACAGATTAAAATAGGAACCAAATAGTTGATGATGATGCATTCTAATGAGACATTAACATTGTTATATACCATCAATTATAAAGTAAAATAAGCCAGAAGATTTATTTTAAATCTTACATTTATTTGTTCCAATTGTCTTCCTTCCTCTCCTAAAGGTACTGATGCATTCTAGGTGTTGGTGGCACGCTGGTGCTTCACCCAAATGACCTTTATGCATGTGAGCTTAGTCAGTGACTTTTGGCAGGCTGTTTGACTATGCGGGGGGTGGCGGGGAAGAGGAGGGTGGTCACAGCTGAACCCTATCCTGTTTACATGTACACTTTCCAGCAGAGGTCACTGGATGGCAATCAGAAATTTTTTGGAACCTTGGCTAAAATGTGAACTTGGCTCAGTTATTAGCTCTCTCGCCCGAGTGAGATTCAAACCCCACTTCAGGACTTGAGTATATAAACTAGGCTTGTAGTCAAGTGCAGTACTGGAATTGTACTCCATTGTTCAAGATGTTGTTTTTCAGATCATTCTTTAAACAAGTCTTGTCTGCTTGTTCTTGTGGTTTTGATGGATGGTATCTGTAGTAACCTGGGAGGTTATGAGTAACCTGATCCACCAGGTGGTGCTGTGGCAATTGCTCTCCTGAGTTAAGTCTGATCTGTACTGGTTGTACTCTTTGTTTTTGCTGCCTCATGGAAGAAGCTTTTATGTGCAAGGGTTGATTAAACCATGTTAAGGAGTTAACCGGTGTCCATCTCCATCTATGGCCACCTCAAGATACCACATATGGCGATGAGAATAAAGGACGGAAGAGTTTTGGAGTATTCGGAAGAGGTGCTCGGGTTGGTTAGCAAACTAGTCGGAAAAGCACGAGGCTAGGCCGCGGGAGTCGAAACGGAGTTTGATTTTTTGGCTGAAGTGACCGGACTCCAAGGATGGCAGGAACGGTAGGCTCCGTGGCACCTTTTGACAGCAAGTCGCAGTCTTGGGAGGAGTATTGTGAAATACTGGGCCATTTCTTTATGGCAAACGAGGTGGACAGTGCTGAAAAGAAAAGGGCCATTTTACTGAGTTGTGTGGGAGCGCAAACCTATACACGGATGAGGAATCTGCTGAGCCCGGAGCGGCCAGGAGAAAAATCTTTTGACGAGTTGGTGAGGCTACTAAAGAATCATTTCAATCCGAAACCTAGTGAAATAGTACAGAGATGGAAATTCAATTCGAGGATTAGGAGGCCGGAAGAAAGCGTTACTGAGTATGTGGAGGAGCTTCGGAAGCTCGCACAGGACTGTAATTTTGGAAATACGCTCACAGTCATGTTAAGGGACAGACTAGTATGCAAAGTTAACGACGACAGTATACAGCAAAGGTTGCTGTCAGAAGAAGGATTAACGTTTGAGATGGCACTTAAAAAAGCACAAGCCATGGAGATGGCTAACAAGGACATTAAGGACTTAAACAGTATGAGCAAGGAGAAATGGAGTAAACCAGTGGGAGGAGCTGTTTTCAAGATGGAAGCTGGCGCGAAAAGTCCACCAGTCGGGGTTGGGGATTGCTACCGATGTGGCGGGATGAGCCATTATGCAAAGGACTGCAGGTTTGCAAAGACAAAGTGCCACAATTGTGGAAAAATAGGGCACTTAAAGAAAGTCTGTAAAAGGGCAGTGAGTGAGAGAAGCAGTGCTAAAGGGACAAAGCATGCTAAAGGGGGAGGGAGAAGTACACAAAGCGGGCAAATTACATACAGGAGGAAGAGTCTAGTGAGTCGGTTTTCACTATATACAGTATAGACACTTCAAGGCCCAACGTACCCCCTCTCACTCAGTATTTGATAGTGAACGGAGGTCAAGTGAAGTTTGAGATTGACACCGGATGTAGTGTAACCATAATGTCGCAGACTGAGTACGCCAAGCTATGGGGGGAAGCAAAAGTACCAGAGCTAGGTACATGCCCCATTAGTCTCAAAACCTACACAGGACAGAAGGTGGACATTTTGGGGGCGGTCGAAGTACAAGTGGAACACAAAGGAGTCACCAAAGAGCTTACGGTAGCAGGGTCAGGGCCAAACCTGTTAGGGCGAGGGTGGATCAGTGAGTTGAGTGTGTACTGGCAGGCAATGAATAAAATGGAGGACAGTACAGAGGCACTGCAAGAAGTGCTGATGAAGCATGAGTTAGTGTTCAAGGACGAACTGGGCACCTTAAGGGGAGCCACAGCCAAGATTCATGTAGCCAGTGATGCCACGCCTCGTTTCTTTAAACCAAGGTCGGTACCTTTTGCAATGAAAACCAAGGTTGAGGCGGAACTAGATCGCCTGCTAAAGGACAAAGTAATAGAACCAGTGAAATTTTCAGACTGGGCGGCACCAATAGTCCCGGTATTGAAGTCCGACGGTAACGTAAGGGTGTGTGGTGGCTATAAGTTAACAGTGAACAGAGTATCATCACTGGAACAGTACCCCATTCCGAGAATGGAGGACATGTTAACATCGCTCGCTGGGGGAGAAAGATTCAGCAAACTGGACATGAGTCATGCGTATCAGCAGATATTGCTAGATGAAGAATCAAAAAAGTTTGTCACGGTGAACACGCACAAGGGGCTGTTCACGTATGCCAGGTTACCATTTGGTGTCAGTTCTAGCCCAGCAATATTCCAATGGACTATGGAGGGCATTCTGCAGGGCATTCCAAAGGTGGCCGTGTACTTAGATGATATTCTGCTAACAGGAAGTGACGATCAGGATCACTTAAAAACACTGGACAAAGTGCTACAGCGGCTGGAAGAGGCGGGGCTATGCCTGAAACGGAGTAAGTGTAGTTTCATGGAGAAGGAAGTTACATTCCTGGGACATCGGGTGGATGCCACAGGCCTCCATCCATTACCAGGGAAAGTGCGGGCAGTGCAGGATGCACCGGCACCCACCTCAGTGACTGAACTGAAAGCCGATCTAGGGCTCCTGAATTATTATAACCGGTTTCTTCCAAACTTATCGATACTGCTGGCACCCCTGCACAAACTGCTGAGAAAGGAGGAGCCATGGCGTTGGGGGCCAGAGCAAGCGAAAGCGTTTCAGCAGTCAAAGGAGCTACTTCAGTCCAGCAGGGTGTTAGTGCATTACGACGAGAAGAAGGAAGTGATAATGTCCTGCGATGCATCACCCTATGGAGTGGGGGCAGTGTTGGCCCACCGCATGCCAGATGGAGCAGAAAGGCCCATCGGGTTTGTTTCACGCACGCTCACAGCTGCGGAAAAGAACTATTCACAGCTTGATAAAGAGGGCTTGGCCATTATATTTGGAGTAAAGAAATTCCATAAGTACATATATGGGAGGAAGTTTGTAATCAGTACTGACCACAAGCCTCTTATTAGCTTACTGAATGAGATGAAAGTGGTGCCTCAAATGGCATCACAGAGAATAATGAGATGGGCAGTAATACTAAGAGCCGATGAATATGTGATCACGTACAGAGCCGGTAAGGAAAACGGGAACGCGGATGCTCTCAGCTGCCTGCCCCTCTCAAAATCTCCTCGCAGTACTTCCCCTGAGGAGCACGTCCTGATGCTGGATCAGGAGATCAGTCCCCTGATGACTTCAGCGCAAATCCAGGGCTGGACAGCCAAGGACCCTGTTCTGTCAAGGGTCCGTGAGTATGTGTTGAAAGGCTGGCCAGATCACCGTGAGGGACCGGAGTTCGCGCCGTACAGACAGAGACAGCATGAGCTCAGTGTCCAAGATGGATGTGTGCTATGGGGAGCACGCATCATAGTCCCAGAGCGGGGACGCTCTACTTTGATGGAACAGTTGCATCAATCGCACCCAGGAATGACTAGAATGAAAGGACTGGCTAGGAGCTACCTGTGGTGGCCTAACTTGGATGCTGAAATTGAGTCAAAGGTAAAGTCATGCACTATATGTCAGGAACAGAGGAAAGCACCTGCCGGGGCACCACTCCATCCCTGGGAGTGGCCCAGCAAACCCTGGAGGAGAATTCACATAGACTATGCGGGACCTTTTATGGGCAAAATGTTTTTGGTGCTGGTTGACGCTCACTCAAAGTGGATCAACGTTTATCCAGTGAGCTCTGCAACGACTGATGCCACACTGAATTGTCTCAGGAACAGCTTCAGCACGCATGGTATTCCAGAAATGATTGTATCCAACAATGCAGAGTGTTTTGTTAGTGAAGGGAGCAAAGAATTCATGGTAAGGAATGGAATCACACGTCACCTCGGCTCCATATCACCCAGCCTCAAATGGGTTAGGCGAGCGAGCCGTGCAGACTTTTAAGGAGCTCATGAGGAAGAGCTCAGGTGACACCCTGGAGACCAAGCTCAATAGAGCCTTGTTTAGTTATCGTATAACATCCCAAGCTACCACGGGCTTTCTCCGGCTGAGTTGATGATAGGGAGAAAGTTGCGGTGCACGTTAGACCTGATACACCCAGATCTCAAAAGCAAGGTTGAGACAAAACAAACAAACCAAAAAGCATACCATGACAAACATACTAAAGCTCGCCATTTCGCCATAGGGGACTCTGTGTACACCCGGAACTTCGGTTATGGACCTAAATGGATACCAGGACTAATCCAAGACATTACAGGACCTGTGTCGTACTCCGTGTTACTAGGGGATGGTAGAGGGGTTTGTCGGCATGTGGATCAGCTTTTCAGCCGGCAGCAGGGGGAACTGCCTCAGTTGGAACAAAGGGCAGTAGAGGAGGCTGTTCCAGGACCCAGCACGGCTTATAAGGTGCCAGTGGACACTGGTACTGCCAGGCCACAGCGGGACAGAGTAAAACCAACATCAGAGACTACTCCAATCTCAAGGGCGAATGAATCTGAGAATCCACCACAAGTGGAATTAAGACGTTCACAAAGGATTCGCAAGCAACCAGAAAGACTTATACAAACCTGTTAAATTAGTCAGGGGTTAATCATGGTTAGAGCATACTGGTTAATTAAAACGTAGTACCTAGTAAGGGTTATTGTTTAAGAATTGCATACGGCAATCTTAAGGGGGGAGGAGTGTAGTAACCTGGGAGGTTATGAGTAACCTGATCCACCAGGTGGTGCTGTGGCAATTGCTCTCCTGAGTTAAGTCTGATCTGTACTGGTTGTACTCTTTGTTTTTGCTGCCTCATGGAAGAAGCTTTTATGTGCAAGTGTTGATTAAACCATGTTAAGGAGTTAACCGGTGTCCGTCTCCATCTATGGCCACCTCAAGATACCACAGTATCCCTTTGCATTAGTCAAAGAACAGTAGGGAGTCTTTTCAATGTCCTGGCAAAGGTGCCTCCCTCAACCAAAACCGCTAGCTGTTTGTGAGATCTTACAGTGTACAAAATGGCTGCCGTTTTAGCCTACAATAACAGTCATTGCATTGTGTAAAGTATTTGGAGATGTTTATGAATAGTGCGATAAGGTGCTGTATAAATGGAAATATTTCTTTTTAATTTTTCCCCTCTGTAGCCTGGGGACATTGAGGCTAATTGTAGCATCTCAACTGCTGCCCTGGCTGAGGTTAGCTAACTCAACTCAGACCAGGCATTGAACTTGGGCTCTTCCGAATGGCTTAGTCGCCACAACACATAATGCATTTCCTCACTTAGCTATCTGGGAATCTTGTACCCTCTGTTACTGCCATTTTTGTTCTATAATTGAAGCCAAGAGGAGTCGAGCTCCAGAGAAGTTCTGAGTTGACAGAGCTACTAGATTTTACTTACCATAAACGTTGAGGTTGAAAATGCGATCTTCCTCACCAGCAGAATTGGTGGCCACACAAGTGTATTTACCAATGTCTGTAGTTACTGTGCCGTTAATGTGGAGGGTGCTACCGTCTGGACTCACTCTGACAGAAAACAGCCATAACAAATATATAAAGCGCAACATGCCTTTCTTCATTGAAGCAAACAAGAGATATAGCAGTCGATTTCTGCAAGGGTTCTCCTGACCTCTCCCAGCATTACAGTGGTGGAAACCCTGGAGAAACGGCATCAGCAGCTGTTTACGTCATTTTTCTGGGGTTTCTGCCAGACTTACAGCAGGAGATCAGGAGACAACCCCCAGGAATTATAGCACACAATATTTTACAGCAAACTATCCTGGTCAAAATCTGTTGAAAAGCAACATTTAATGTACCTCAGGTTCTTAAGGATTACATGAAGATATCTGCAGCACCATTTTGGGTCTTAATCAGGAATAACAACTACATTTGTTTTACATTATATAATATGGATCAATAGAAATGTACAAAACATTTTTCCAACAAAAATGTGAGAGAAAGCAGCATCACCTCTGAGCCCTGAATGTAAACCCGCCCAGACTGATGGGATGAAAACCATCCCATGTAAAATGAGTTTGGCTAGTATTACTTATTTCCTAGTTGCCATCAATTCACAACACCAATTAAGCAATAGTTGACACCAAATTGACATGCTTACTGAGACTGACAGCTGGTATGTGCAACAGAACTTCACACCACTACTGTGTGGTCTCGTCTGAGGTTGGAATTGAAGTCAACCATTGGAGCAGATTAAAAGCAAGCTTCAGCTAATTCTGTGTCTCACCGTGGTATGTTTAATTGGGAATGCTTGGCGCTGCACTGAGACTCAAAATGGAGAAGTGTTCCACTCCATTTCAGAGTGCTGACATTTCTGACCAGGAAGGGGGGAGGAACATTTCTGACCAGGAGGGGGGACAGAAATAAATGAATGAAAAGGAAAGAAAACAAGAGAGCTGCAAAACAAAGTCTGTACCTGGCATGGGGTGAGTGTTCTATTTATAGAAACATAGAAGATAGGAGCAGGAGTAGGCCATTCGGCCCTTCGAGCCTGCTCCGCCATTCAACGAGATCATGGCTGATCATCCAAACCCTAGCACCCAGTCCCTACACCAACAGCCATCCCACCCAAGCCCTATCCCCGTAACCCCACATATTTAATCCCCCCTAACACTAAGGGCCAATTTTTTTATCATGGCCAATCAACCTAACCCGCACATCTTTGGACTGTGGGAGGAAACCGGAGCACCCGGAGAAAACCCACACAAACACGGGGAGAAGGTGCAAACTCCACACAGACAGTCACCCGAGGCCGGATTTGAACCCGGGTCTCTGGCGCTGTGAGGCAACAGTGCTAACCACTATGCCACCGTGCTGGGAATTAAGAGATTATATTACAAGTTCAGACAAAAACTGCATGTGAAAGAGTTTGACAACTTCCTCCATGACTTTGAAAGTTACAAAAAAAAGATACCAATCCAAAGTTACCTTAAACGTTTATCAGCAGCAACATTAAGGGGTTTCCCATCTTTGAGCCACTGTACAGAAGGTCTGGGAATACCATTAGCAGCACAAACCAGCTTCATATTTTCACCCAGTAGAACACTGACTTCGCTGGGCATCTCCGAACCAAATATATTAGGAGGGACTGTAACACAGCAACATCCAGAATAACCATCATACAGAATAAGCCACCCTTCAAAGAACTGTACGTCCAGAAATATTGATCTCAATAAGCTCTCGAAAGCCAAAATGTATAAAATTAGGATGGCATTTAGAAACAGAAAAAGGCGATTATACCCTACAAGCCTGTTGCTTTTTGCTAGCTCTCAACCTCACCTACCTTGCTTCTTACCATAACCCTAAATTTCTTCTCTTTACAGTAATGCATCTGGTTGCCCCTTGACCCCATTTATTCTGACTCCTCAGCAACCTTCCTTGATAATTTTTGCACTGGTCTATTAATTTTTGGTGGAAAAGGTCTGTTGGACTCTTTAACTTCTAGATTTTGTCACCTAGTATTTGAACCTTTCATGATAGTAAACAATTGGTTAATTGTTTATTAACTCAGCTGTCAATTCTCTTCATAATCTTGAAAACATACATAGAGGATATTTGACGTTTAGCCATTGAATGCGAACCTCATTCCACTCATGTTACATGCAATATCTGCATCTGTATTAGTCTTTCATCATGCTTTGTTTACAAGCATGGCCCCAAATGAATATGCGCTGACCTCAATAGTCTGCATTCTCCCTATTATGATGCAAGAAGTCCCCTGTTTATAGACAGGGGATCCACTATATTTATTTCTGCTTTACAAAAAATGTAAATGTATTTGAGATGTAAAATTTTAAATTCAGATATCACAGAATCAATCACAGAAACCCCACAGTGCAGATAGAAGCCATTTCGGCCCATCGAGCCTGCACCGACACATATCCCACCCGATCCCCGTAACCCCTACACCAACACATATCCCACCCTATCCCCGTAACCCCACGTATTTAATTCCCCTAACACTAAGGGTCAATTTATCATAGCCAATCAACCTAACCCGCACATCTTTGGATATGTAGCAGAATATTTTCTTACTGCCATTCCATGTTCTCATGCTTACCAGTTTCTATTTAACCATTGATAACACTAATGTTAGAATAATTTAGAGCATTTTAATTCAAGTTCTGAACAGCAATTTTATTTTTTGAGATCCAGGGGGTGAAATTGTTCTTCGGGTGATAGTGAATCAGAAACTCATTTTATACCCCGCCTGATTTCCTTCCCATTGATGGCTGCCGATTAGCTATTGCCCAAAGAAGAATTTCACCCCTCCTCCTCCCCCCATCTCTTAGCTTGTGGTTATTACCTGTGAGGATCTTACTAGTGACTTTTGAGTAGAAAGTTTATTGTCTTTGCGCTATAACTAAATTATATGATTCCCCTTTTAAATAGCTACAGAAGCAATAACTATTTTCATTTATGTAGTATTTTCACACAGTAAACATCCCAACAGATGATGAGCAGTAGCGAGAGAAGATTTAGGGGAGATGATTGAAGGCATGTTCAAAGAGGTGGGTTTTGAGCAGGATTTTGAAGTGGGAGACAGAGGTTACAAAGCAGACAACTAAAGGTTAAGGTGAAGTGGAGAAAGCAGGAGGTTCGAGTTGAAAGATCAGGCGGACCTGCTTTTTTCCAGTTCTGACGAAAGGTCATCGACCTGAAACGTTAACTCTGTTTCTCTCTCTACGGATGCTGCCTGGCCTGCTGAGTTTTTCCAGCATTTTCTGTTGTTATTTCGGATTTCCAGCTTCCGCAGTATTTTGCTATCGGCACATTTTGATGTTTAGGGCGCAAGGTTGCAGAGGCAGGAAGCAGCGAGGCCAGGGAGGAATTTGAAAATAAGGACAAATATTTTGAATTCAATGCATTGTTTGGGGAATCAATGGAAGTCAGTGAAGATGGAGGTGATGGAGGAGTGGCACAGTGCAGGCAGAATCATTTTGGATTAGTTAAGTGTTTATGAACATAAGAACATAAGAAATAGGAGCAGGAATAGGCCACTTGGCCCCTTGAGCCTGCTCCGCCATTCAATAAGATCATGGTTGATCTTGGGCTCAAAGCCATTTCCCTGCCCGCTCCCCATAACCCTTCACTCCCTTATCTTGCAAAAATCTGTCTATCTCCTCCTTAAATATATTTAATGACCCAGCCTCCACGGCTCTCTGGGGCAGAGAATTCCACAGATTTACGACCCTCAGAGAAGAAATTCCTCCTCATCTCAGTTCTAAAAGGGCGACCCTTTATTCTAAAACTGTGCCCCCGAGTTCTAGATTTCCCCACGAGGGGTGACATCCTCTCTGCATCTATCCTGTCGAGCCCCCTCAGTATTTTATACGTTTCAATAAGATCACCTCTCATTCTTCTAAATTCCAATGAGTATAGGCCCAACCTGCTCAACCTTTCTTCATAAGTCAACCCCCTCATCTCTGGAATTAACCTAGTGAATTGTCTCTGAACTGCCTCCAATGCAAGTATATCTTTCCTTAAATAAGGAGACCAAAAATGTACAGCTGTAGCAGGACTTCCCTGCTTTTATACTTCAACCCCCTTGAAATAAAGGCCAACATTCCATTTGCCTTTTTGATTACTTGCTGTACCTGCATGCTAACTTTTTGTGTTTCATGCACAAGGACCCCAGGTCCCTCTGAACTGTAGCATTTTGTAATCTCTCCCAATTTAAATAATAATTTGCTTTTTTATTTTTCCTGCTAAAGTGGATAACCTCGCACTTTCCCACATTATACTCCATCTGCTAAAATGTTTGCCCACTCCCTTAGCCTGTCTATATCCCTTTGCAGGTTCTTGGAGTCCTCTGCACAACTTGCTTTCCCACCCATCTTTGTATCATCCGCAAACTTGGCTACATTACACTCGGTCCCTTCATCCAAGTCATTAAGGTAGATTGTAAATAGTTGAGGCCCCAGCACCGATCCCTGTGGCACCCCACTAGTTACCGTTTGCCAACCGGAAAATGACCCATTTATCCCGACTCTCTGCTTTCTGTTAGTTAGCCAATTCTCTATCCATGCTAATATATTACCTCCAACTCCATAAGCTCTTATCTTATGCAGTAACCTTTTATGTGGCACCTTATCGAATGCCTTCTGGAAATCCAAATACACCACATCCACTGGTTCACCTTTGTCCACCCTGCTTGTTACATCCTCAAAGAACTCCAGCAAATTTGTTAAACATGATTTCCCTTTCATAAAACCATGCTGACTGCTTGACTGCATTATGATTTTCCAAATGCCCTGCTACCGCTTCCTTAATGAAGGACTCCAGCATTTTCCCAACGACAGATGTTAGGCTAACTGGTCTATAGTTTCCTGCTTTCTGTCTCCCTCCTTTCTTAAATAGGGGAGTTACATTAGCGGTTTTCCAATTCGCTGGGACCTCTCCAGAGTCCAGGGAATTTTGGTATATTGCAACCAATGCATCCACTATCTCTGCAGCCACTTATTTTAAGACCCTGGGGTGCAGGCCATCTGGCCCAGGAGACTTGTCATCTTTTAGTCCCATTATTTTACCAAGTACTTTTTCCTTAGTGATAGTCTTTAGTTGCCCCTCCCTGTGGCCCCTTGATTATCCATTATTGGGATATTGTTAGTGTATTCTACTGTGAAGAAAGATACAAAATATTTGTTCAGAGTCTCTGCCATTTCCCCGTTCCCCATTATTAATTCCCCATTCTCATCCTCTAAGGGACCAATGTTTACTTTAGCTACTCTCTTCCTTTTTATATACCTGTAGAAGCTCTTACTTTCTGTTTTAATATTTCTTGCCAGTTTACTCTCATAATTCATCTTCTCTCTCTTTATTATTTTTTTAGTCATCCTTTGCTGGTTTTTTAAAAATTTCCCAATCCTCTGGCCTCCCACCAATCTTGGCAACATTGTATACCTTTGTTTTCAATTTGATATCATCCTTTACTTCCTTAGTTAGCCACGGATAGTGCTCGCTTCTCTTAAAATCTTTCTTTCTCACTGGAGATGGAGCTTGGGAGGCTAGTAAGAAGAGCATTGGAGAAGTTGAGCCTAGAGGTAATAAAGCATAGGTGAGGGTTTCAGCAGTGGTTGTGAGGTAAGGCAGTTGATGTTACAGAGGTAGAGATAGCAGATCTTGGTGGTGAATGAGATATGAGTGTTGAGGTTCAGCTCAGAGTTAGTGATTGTGAACTGTCTGGTTCAGACTGAACAGGATGAAATTGGGGGCAAGGGGGTGTGCAGAGCTAAACAGGATGGCTTCAGTCTTGTGGATGTTAAATTAAAGAAAGCCATAGTTATTATTTATTGTGTGTGTGTCATAGAATCATAGATATTTATGGTACATAAGGAGGCCATTCGGCCAATCGTGTCTGTCATTCATAACATAAGAAAAATCTAGAGGCTTCAAGTTGTGGAGGTTGGATCTCTTACACCCTGTTTTTTTGGACTTGCCGTACAACTGGCTTTGACTTGCTCTTTCTGGTTATGCATTCAAGCAAAACAAGTTGATTACCGATAAAGCGACCAGACCGCTGCAACAATCTCACAATATTCTTAAAGCAACAGTAATAGTATTCTAATCTCATACACACCTTGAATAGTCAGGATGTAGTTTTTCCGTGCCATTCCCTCCACATTTGATGCCACACAGGTGTAAGTACCGCTGTCTACCAGCTGCGAGCGAGCAATTTGCAGTTTGCTTCCTCCAGACAGAATGTGCATCTCCAAGGACTCGGCATTTGCTGAAATAAAAGGAAACACAATAGCAAATAACAGGTTCTTTTGTTAAAGTCTCTGTTATCTATTTTCTATGTCTTAGGAAAAAGGATTATTTGAAAAATGAATATTTAACAACTGATGTTTGTCGCATATTTATATTGTGAACAGCTGATCCTAGTGAGACCGATTGTAGTTAAAGGAGGAGGAAACAACATCTGTATCCCCTCATTTGTTAGTCTTTAATAAAAACATATATAATTAGTGATCATATTAATGATTTAACTGCTTATTGATTTTCCATTTAAAGCCAAAATATTTACATTATTTACTGGAAATACAGTGAGCAGAAAGTCCAAACATACACTAGAAACATTTATAGTATATGCAAACACATACACAACCTGTACAAAAGCAACCAAGAAGCAAATAAAAGCTATTTTAAGGGTACAATTAGTTTGAAATGAAGTGTAACCAAGCATGCCATTCTGAAAGTTTAATTTTGTAATATATATATGTATATAATATAAAACATCACAGACTAATGCAAACAATATGTTTCAGTATCGTGCTATCCAAACTAACTGTGGACAGTCATGCAGATTTATCCTGAAATGTTTGTTTATAAATAATTAAAACAATGCATTGACACTTATATGTATAGAGAACAGTTTAGCTGTAACCCTCGATTAGGGATTATTTCTTTGCTAGAAACAATTATAGGGCCGAATTTTGCAGTCAGTGGCGAACGAACGGCACTAGCCGTTCATTACACTTACACTTGCCACAGACTTTCTATGGGATTTTGCACTGGATTTACTGTAATTCGAGAGCCATTTCAGCGTGGCGCCTTCTACAGGGGAGCTGGAACCTGTGTGAACAGGGAAAGCAACAGTGTATCTCCTTAACCAATCAGATTGAAGAATCATTAATGTGGAGCGCAGAGTCTGAACCAGGAAGTGTCAGTTAGAATATTTAATTCAATGTCAAATCAGGTACAGAAAGCAAAATAAAGAGAGAAAGAAAGATGGGATTCAGAGAGAGAGAGATAAAAGAGACAGAAATAAAAAGTTAAATGTTTTATTTACATTTTTTAGTTTTTTTAAATCTCCAATAATAACTAAAATTTAAAGGAATGAGACTCCACATTTGTAAATGTTAATTTTCCATGCCAGAGAGGTTTTTTGGCAGTAATTAACACTTATCACGCCATTAAACATTTATTTACACTGGAATGGACAATCCCTAACTTTTTCTGGCAAGTTTAGTGGGTATATATCACGAAAGTGCAGCAACTGTTCCATGTATTTCAATGCTGAGTTTCTCGGCGAGATACAGATAACTTGGACAGCAACTTTCTGATTTCCGTGTTTAACTGCGCATGTGTGGTCACTGGAAGTTGCTGACGGTTTACTCATTAATAACGGTGAGCGCTGTTTGCCTGAGGTTATTTCTACAGCAAAATCTGGCCCATTGTATTTTTTGAGGACAGCTAGTGCAGCATCTGGATTGACAACCCTCCTGGATTGTCTGGGAGTCTCCAGCAATGGAAGCTAGCAAGCACTGTTGCTAGCAACCTGAGGGAAAAGCAGAGCTTTGCACCTGTGGTTTGTGTCGGAGTATTCTCTTTACCTGCACACGGGCGGACTCCCGATTCTCGGAACTTCTCATGCAAAACCAGGAGCAAAGACACTCAATTACAGGGGACTCAACCTTTATAAGGTAAGTTGGAATAACATCTACAAAGTGCAGGCAAGTATCACATGATCAAAGGTCACGTATCAAAGGTCATGCAATTAACCCTTCAGGAATATGTCTAAACAGAATTGACAACCATACGCCAGGCGGTAGAAGTACACCCAGAGCCAGGGCAAGAAAACAGAATGAACCTCTTTCTTCACAGGTGCAGTGCAACTCACATAAGGTGACATGTCGGGCACCAACATAAAAATCTGCCATTAAGACTCTATGGCCTCAGTTGAGTCACTTGAGTATCAAGCAACCAACTGTACAGCTAAGTGCAACCTCAATACTTAGTACAGCATTACAGCTATAACTTCCAGTGTGAAATTAAACAATCTTAGCAAACATTTTACTATTTACTTTACAGATAAGATTTTTTTAAATGCAAAAGAGTGAAATCTGCAGGTGCTACGAAATTTACTTGATTAACTGGAATTAAATAAGACCCCCCCTCCCAACCGAAAGAAAGATGATAGATGGGAAAACCAAAAACCACCGTTCCTTTTATCCAGAAACTAACATTTGTGCTGGTATTTCCAGTTGTACCACTAGGGGGCATTACCTACCCAGCTTGATGGAAGCAAAAACATCCTTTTTAGATTTAGTCCAATGCTGCAGTAGCAGTAGCTTACCAATGGTCCTCCCGTTCTTCAGCCAAGTTAATGTAGGTGGAGGAATGCCAGTAGCATCACATGCAAAAGTGACAGGGTTGCTAATGACCTCATTGATTGTTTCTTCTGCCAAGCCTTCAATAGTGGGTGGGACTGCAGGAGAAACAGAACAATTGAGTGATGCATGATTGTAACTTCATGTGTTTCCTGGCAGATACTGAGGGTAACTTGGAGCTCTCGGTTTATTTGGCTGCTAAGGAAATGGCCAAGATTTGCAGTGCCTCTTCCTGTATTACGCTCCTCAGGTTGTGCACATTTAAAAGAGGCACTTAACAAACATGTGATTGGCAATCCTTTTCCTGCAATGCAATTTGTATTTAGACACATCACTGCATTGCAGAAACATTATCCATCCACTCGTGAGCGACATCATCACAGTGAAAATGTGCATAGCGACAAAGACACTCCCTTATCACTCTGCCACACAACCTTTTCCCCTCCTCACCTCAGGCTGCTGGTTCGTCCACATGTTTCCCTGAAATACCTCACCCAAGTGCCCATACTTTCTTTGTGAAGCTCCATATGGTGTCAGCAGGATATTCAACTATGGGACCATCACAATCAAGCTCAATTCTATCCTGGCACAATACACAGAACACACACAACACACACTCCAGTAGAGGCATGAGCTGGTTTATTTTTATGCTGCTTAGCCTGGAGGGACTGAGGTCAATTACAGCCTTTTTCCTGCAAGGGAGCAGCTAACTTGGTATAGAGCTGGGATTAAATCTGGGACTCTCCTCAGTGTATGTGGCTCAGTGTATGTACTTATGGAGGCATCAGGGCACCTCAGCAATGGTGCTTTAAAAAGATACCATCAAAGGTTTCAGGGAAGGAAGCAGCCCAGAAGAGTGTGTCATTTTCAGCTCTGATGATGTGTTCTGGCAGGACTGACTGTGTATTGTCAAAATGCAGAAGGAAAAATGCCAATGACTTTCTACTGACAATGATGCCCCTTTAAACACCACATTATTAAACTTTATTCATTCCAAATGAAAGTGGATTAAGCCTAACATGCAGATTAATGAACCATCTCATTAAATTGCTAGGCTTCTGGAAGCAGCAGAGATACAAGAAGCACAATATTTCCATGCCCCAGGCACTGAGCCGTTTCCTTTTGTTGCTGTTTGAGATGCCAGAAAAAACCCCAACAAATTCCAAAAGTTAGCTCCAGATTTTTCACATTTTGTTTTGCAGCTTGTTTCATAATTCTACTAAAATATGATTATTTACAGCAGACATTTATATATATATCCAAGTTACTGACATAACTTTAAAAATGTTACCACTTTATCAACAACTTACATTTCTACAGTGCTCCTCACTTACAGAGAGACATCTCAGAGTGCATTATAGGCTGTGGTTAATGAGTGGACACTGAGCAGGAGGGAGAGAACGATTAAATGTCAGCCTTAGCTCAGTGGTAGCACTCTTTCCTGAGTCAGAAGGTTGTGGGTTCAAGCCCTACTCCAGAGATTTGAGCACATAATCTAGGCTGACACTCCAGTGCAGTACTGAGGGAGTGCTGCACTGTTGGAGGTGCCGTCTTTTGCATGAGATGTTAAACAGAGGCCCCGTCAGCCCTCTCAGGTGGATGTAAAAGATCCCATGCCACTTTTCGAAGAAGAGCAGCAGAATTCTCCTGGTGCCCTGGCCAATACGCAAGTAAGATCACTATAACAGTTTGTCAGGTCATGTCTCTCACTGCTATTTGCGGGACCTGGCTGTGCACAAATTGGTTTCCGCATTGCCCTCCAACTTGAAAAATACTTCATCGGCTTTGGGACGTCCTGAGGCCATGAAAGGCTCTGTATAAAATACAGGTCCTTTCTTTTCCTTTAGGTTGACTCCAGGGCAGTACTGGAAAGGACTTGTATTTTATATAGCGTCTTTCAGTACTGAGGGAGTGCTGCATTGTTGGAAGTACTGAGGTTCTGTCTGCCCTCTAGGTGGACAGCAGGAGAGCTCTTGGCACCACAAACAGATTATCTGGTCATTTATCTCGTGGCTGTTTGTGGGACCTTGCTGTTTGTAGATTGTCTTCTACGTTTACCTGCACTTCAACAGCGACAACACTTCTAAAGTACTTAATTGGCTGTGAAGCACTTTGGAATGTCTAGTAAGTGCCATCTTTCTAGGAGGAGGCCAAAGCACAGTGGAAGTGGAGAGTCTTTAATAAAAAGAAAGATTTGCATTTATGTAGCGTATTTCATGACCACCGGACGTCTCAAAGCGCTTTACAGCCAATGAAGTACTTTTGAAGTACTGTTGTAATGTGGGAAATGTGGCAGCCAATTTTGCGCACAGCAAGGTCCCACAAACAGCAATATGATAATGACCAGATAATCTGTTTGTGATATGTTGGTTGAGGGATAAATATTGGCCAGGACACCAGGGATAACTCCCCTGCTCTTCTTTGAAATAGTGCCATGGGATCTTTTACGTCCACCTGAGAGAGCAGACGGGGCCTCAGTTTAACATCTCATCCGAAAGACGGCACCTCCGACAGTGCAGTACTGAGGGAGTGTCAGCCTAGCTTTATGTGCTCAAGTCTCTGGAGTGGGACTTGAACCCACAATCTTCTGACTCAGAGGCGAGTGTGCTACCCACTGAGCCACAGCTGACACAGGAATAAGCTTTTGAAGGCAGGAAGGAAGGTGGCGTGGTTGATATATTTAGGGAAGGAGTAGCAGAAGATAACACTGTTGGTGAAGGAGTGGGAATCTAGCAAGGACGGGGGTGTATGAGACTTGGAGCGGGTGAGGGCGTGATTGTAGCTGTCTGGATGGTTTGTAGTTTATGGAAGGTGGAGGTGGGAAGATCAGTAAGGAATGCATTGGCGATCAAGCAAATCTAAACACCTGTACAAATTTGTGTGGAGTAAAACAAGTCTTGTTTGTATCTACATTGCTATAATTAGCACGTAAAGTGCCAAGAAATAAAGTTAGATTTGGAATATAAAACATGAAACTTTAAACTACTGACATCTACTGACAAAAAACTTCAATGTTTGTATCTGAGGAGAGGGAAATGCACATATGGTCACCAGCTTGTTGTCATCTTTTCATCCGAAAGCAAGTTCGAGTCAATTGGTTAGTTGAACTTGGCTTTGGTTTTCCTTCGGATACTCCACCATCTCCCCATAATTAATATTTCTACAAAAAAAAACCAGCTTACCATGTACATTGAGGTGGAAATTCTTATCCACTTGCCCAGCGACGTTTGTAGCTTTACAGACATACTGGCCTGTGTCTGAAACCTAGAGTGAAAAAATACACAAAAGACATTGTGGAAACCTTCAGAAGTACAGTTGAAAACAATATAGTTTTATGGGATTTAATAATCTTCATAAATTATTGAAGAGGGTTGCATTAGTAACTAATTTAATTCTTTACAATAAAAAGATTAGAAATTAAGTAACAAGCAGTAGGTCACTCCTGACTGTTCAGCTTTTCAATTGTACTGACATTCCAGAAATATAAATGTAATATTTTTGAGGCTCATCCATATTATTTAAATTTAGTTAATCTGAAAGGACAATTTGAACACTCTGTTTTTGAAAGGGAGCAACTGAGAGGAGATCTTTTAGGAATATGTTAAGATATTAAACAGTACAGAGCACTGATTGAAGGTAAACTTTGCAAATTCGGAACTCGGGGATAAAGGTTCAAATTTAGAACTGACAGATTTATCTTCTTCACACAGATTTATCTTCTTCACACAGATTTATCTTCTTCACACAGATTTATCAACACATGAAACTCATTTCCAGGAAAGGGTTGGGGCGGAAATCTCCAGTATAATTTATGAGTCAGTTGGATTCTGCGATGAGGACTGCAGGTTTTATAGATGGATAAGCAAAGGAGGCTGCGTGACCTTCTTTCATCTGTATCTGTCTTGTCAAATTCACCTCTTTTCAAAGTTTCTACAACTGTTTTAAGATATATTCCAAATTCTCTCCCAGCTTATGGATTTTCCACCCTGGCTTCCCCGATTCACAAAAGTACACTGTAATTTTGTGTGACTGCCAAAATTAAGAAAAAACATTCTTCCTCTGATAGGCTGCCTGAAATTCTTCTCAATGAAACCCAGGAGAATGTCTGATTTCTTCTGTTATTAATGGCTCACCAATGAAATTGTGGTCATTCATGTCTTTAAAGGTACAACTTTTGCAAATCTAGTTTCAGTAGTGGTTTGTTAATTATGGAGAGAAGTGGGCAAACTCACATTTTGTTTTGATAAAAGAGGAATTTAAACGATGGTGTCTTATTTTAGAAGCTAGTCCTCAAGTTCTACATTATTACAGAGCATGGTGAAACCACCATAACACTTTGAAATGGCTATATCTATGTGACCCTACTGAAGCTGTGAAGTGGGCAGTTTAATGATTGCGAGTGGGAATAGGTTAAATGGGCCTGGTACTTCTGAAGAGGGGGTGTGATCGTCAATAAGTATTCAAATGACTGAAGGTGTCAAGAGGAGTAATTACCAATGGGACAAAGAACAACCAGACTGTATCCCCCCATTTTCTAGTGGATTTCCTTTTGATGGATTGAATATAAATTTAGACTGAAGAAACAACTGCACTCTGGTGAGAGACACAGTGCGACAATGTTGTAATATATGTGGGTAGAACAAATGAAGGACAGAAACACAATGAGCTGCTAGTCAAGTGCTTGTTTACTAGGCCAGAGTGAACTGAGCATGCTCATACTAAACCATGTGACAAATCATGTGATAACACATTACACTGCTTTCCCCTTAAAAAAATGTATGTATTCCCCTCTGAAATACAACAAAACTATGGTCCCACTTTTCCCAGCATTACATGTACCACATAACAAAAACTCCTGGCTTTTTAAAAAATAAATGAACTACAAATCCAGTTTAATAACAGGTTTGCAGAGCCTTGCTGATCTCCTTACAAAAGGTTGTGGTGTTGAACCAATTTTCGGGCTGTTTTGTTTTGGTTCTGAACTCAAAGATGATCCTGTTTCTATCTCAGATTTGTTTGAATCTGGTACTTCAGTTTTTGAAGTCTGAACGGAGTCAAACTCATGTATATGTTCATGATCAATTGGTTCAGGATCAAGTCTTGGTTCCTCTCTAGCAGCGATCATTTGATCTTCATGAACACTTCGGATGTGGTCACCAATTTCAACCAAATATCTCTTGGTCCCACCAACTTCTATGGTTCCTACATCCCACTTGTGTGAACTCAACTTTCCAGGGGGACTGAGAACATGAAAGCACTTGTTTTGATTGAAACTGCGTTCTTTCTGATTGCTGTCATAATAACGTTTCTGACTCAACTGTTTCTGTTCAACTCTTGAGGCCAAATTCGGTTGAACAAGACTCAATTGTGTTCTCAATCTCCCCTTCATCAAGAGTTCTGCTGGAGTATATCCATTTGTAGTGTGCGGAGTAGTTCTGTACTTCAGCAAGAAATTTGCCAAACGTTGCTTCATGCTGAGTCCCGAACAACCCTGCAACACTTGCTTTTTGAGAGCTTCTTTCACTATTCTGACTGACCTTTCGGCTGCTCCGTTTGAAGCTGGATGATATGGTGGAACGAGAGTGTGTTTGATACCGTTCCATTTCATGAACTCTTGGAATAGAGCAGAATGGAACTGAGGGCCAGTGTCAGAAACAAGCTCTTCAGGTAAGCCAGGACATGTGAAGATAGACCTCAATTCATCTATGATACGTTCAGTTGTAGTATTTGAACCCATGTGTTTCACTTCAATCTACTTTTTGAGTGACTATCTACAAGTACCAGGAAATAATCATTTACTTTCTCACAGAAGTCTACATGTACTCTCTGAAAAGGTCTACTTGGCTATGACCAGGGTTGTAGTGGAGTTTTGGGTGAATTGTTTCTGCAATTTTGACAAATGTTGCATTTGCTGACAAGTGATTCAAGATCACTGTCCAATCCAGGCCAGTAAGCAAAGCTTCTTCCAATTGATTTCATACTGCTGATCCCTGGATGTTCAATATGAAGTTCGGCCAGAATTCTATCTCTCAAAGAAGTAGGTACCACCACTCTGTTTCCCCACTTGATATAACCTTGTTCACAAGACAATTCAGTATGACAGTTATGGAATGGTTTCAACTCTGAGTCCAGACACTAATCAGTCCATCCATTCAAGGTGTTTTCATACACTCTTTTCAGGACTGAGTCATTTTGAGTCTCATTTGCAATCTCCATTGCATTCACGGGAAAGTCTTTGTCAACTGCACCAAGCGTGAAAATTTCACCTTCACTCCCAACACGAGTCTTCATGTGCCAACCTGGACAAAGCTTCTGCGGTTGCGTTTTGCTTTGAAGCACGATATTTAATCGTGCAGTCATATTGTGACAACAACACAATATGTGTTTAACAACACAATAAGTTTAAGGTTAGCACTGTTGCCTCACAGCGCCAGGGACCCGGGTTCAAATCTGGCCTCGGGTGACTGTCTGTGTGGAGTTTGCACATTCTCTCTGTGTCTGCGTGGGTTTCCTCCGGGTGCTCCGGTTTCCTCCCACAGTCCAAACATGTGCGGGTTAGGTTGATTTGGCTATGATAAATTGACCCTTAGTGTTAGGGGATTAAATACGTGGGGTTACGGGGATAGGGTGGGATATGTGTCGGTGCAGGCTCGATGGGCTGAAATGGCCTCTATCTGCATTGTGGGGATTCTGTTATGTTATAACACTGCCCAACATTGCATTCTTGATGCGGCCATTGCCGGGATGACAGATTTGGGCCCCAATATTGTTAGGAGTGGTTTGTGATCATTTTTAAGTTTAACTTTCTGCCGATCAGGAACTATTGGAATTTCTTGATTCCAAACACTATGGCGAGAGCTTCCTTTTCAATTTGCACATAGATTCTTTCGCTCTTTGTGAGAGTTTGCGATGCGAACGCGATTGGTTTCTCTTGGCCGTCATCCATTACGTGGCTTATGACAGCTCCCACAACGTAGCTCGAAGCATCACATGCTAACTTAAGCTCATGCTCTGTTGTGGTGCACAAGTAGAGCATCGCTAGAGAGGCTTCGCTTACAAGCGTCGTAAGCTTCCTGTTGCGCTTTTGTCCACTTCCACTGGACATCCTTCTTGAGGAGCTCGTGCATGGTCGCTAACTCAGGTAAGAAATGTGCATAGTTCTGGACCATTCCAAGGAATGATCTTAACTCAGACATGTTCTGTGGCTTTGGAGCATTGATGACAGCATCAACCTTTTCCTTAACTGGTTGCAAGCCATTTGCACCAACTTTCAGACCAAGGTACACAACCTCGGGCTGCACAAAAGCACTTTTGCTCCTTTTCAATTTGATACTGTGGGAATTCAACCTTTGAAGCACTAAATCTAACACTTCTAGATTTTCTTCCTCACTGCTTGTAGCGATCAGCACATCGTCTTGATTGCATAAGCAATTTGGAACTCCTTGCAAAATCTTATCCATTGTAGCCTGGAAGATTTTGGGGGAGGGCTTCTCTAGCTCTTCCTCCACCTGACTTTTCAGCGTATAGGGGACTGGCCTTGCCTTACAATAGACAGACTTCGCATTGGACTCGATGCGGATATGTGCGTCATACGCAGTGATGCCCTCATAACTGTCTGTGAACATGCTTTTGTACTGTTCAGCATTGTGTCGAGTCACTCCTTTGAAGCATCTACACTGAAGATGTTTTTCCAGTCTAGTTTTAACTTTCTCAACCAGTCTTTGCTCATGAGGGTTGGCCTGTTGTTGCAGTTCGCTACAATAATAGGCAGCTTTACTGACTGGCCATTGTGTTGAACTGTACATTCCATTTGTCCACGTGCCTCTAGGATTTCTCCGAAGTAGGTTTTTAACTCTACAGTCAGTGGTATTTTATTAAACTTACTCTCATATGTGTCCTTACTCATGTCGCCATGTTAATATACATATCAATATATTGCTCGTTGATCAAAAGTTTTGTATGGAAGTCTTTCTCACGACTGCTGGTGTTGCCGCTAGTGGCATAGATACTATAGATGCCCAGGTCTTCAACATTGTTTACTAGGCCAGAGCGAACTGAGCATGCTCAAACTAAACCATGTGACAAACCATGTGATAATACATTACAAATGTCAGGAGTGTTCACTTCAATATTGTGAATTCCTCCCTTTTGTTGTCGCTGCTTTGCATTGCCACTAGAATGGTTCTTACTTCCTGTTGTGTCCGTCAGTAGTAAGACACAGACTGCAGGAGAACGGTACAACAGGTGTTTACTCAACGTGGCTCACTCTGGAACTGAACTGTACAGATTACTACTCAGTGCTATATAGAGGTGTGGTCACTGCCGGTACTACAGTATACATGAGCTGTAAAAAGTAGTTCCCCCCTTAAAAGGTATATACATTACAATTCCTCCCCTTTTAGATTAACAGTACCATAACACTCATTTAACAATTAAATATCAAACTAATTACATTTAACACCTTTAACATACAACGTTAGCTGAAAATAGTCCATTTATATATTCAGTCTTTGGGGAGGCTTTCTGATCCTTTCTGGATAGCGCCTTTCCCGAGTGTCTCGCTCTTGGTGCGGAGGCGATTCTGGCACCCTGTCGTCGGTTGGGTCATCAGCTTCCGATGCTACTGTTTCTGGGGTAGATGCGACCTATACGTCGGGTTCCTCACCAGGTACGTATGGGCGAGGCATGGGGTTGACTTGTTCCTGTGACTCTAGGATCTGGTCAGCATGGCGTCTCACGATGTTCTCCCCAATGTCCACTGTGTACATTAGTGGGCCCTGCCGTGTGCATATCGTTCCTGGCTGCCATTTTTCTGTTCGGTAGTCGCAGGCCAAGACTGGTTGCCCTACATTGAAGCTCCTTGTTGGCTTCTCATTGATGTGCTGGAATTGCTTACTCTCAACATCTCTTCGTACCTTTGGTCTGAGCAAATCCAGGCGAGATCTTAACCTTCGGTTAAAGAACATCATGGCTGGGGCCTGGTTGCTGACTGCATGTGTCACATTCCGGTAGGCGAACAGGAAATTGTCCACCTTGTGCTGCAGCGGAATGTTGTCATTGTACATAGCCTTTATTGCCTTCTTAAAGGTTTGTACGAACCTCTCAGCCAATCCATTTGTGGCTGGATGATACGGGGCGGATGTGTAATGTCTTACCCCATTCTTCTTCATAAACCTCCGGAATTCGTCGGACACAAACTGTGGCCCGTTATTGGAGCAAATCTGTTCTGGCAAGCCGTTCCTGGGAAAAATGGTCCGTAGGACTGCAATAGTTTTCTCCGTGGTGGTGGAGGACATTTTGATGACCTCAGGCCATTTCGAGTGCGCATCCACGGCTATTAAAAACATTGGACCAGCAAAATCAATATGCACCCGTTGCCATGGAGATGCGGGCCACTCCCATGGGTATAGAGGGGCATGTGGTGGTGCATCTTGGGCTTTCTGGCATCCTGAGCAGCTCTTGGTCATGTCCTCGATTTGTTTATCGATTCCCGGCCACCACACATAAGCCCTGGCAAGGCTATTCATTTTTACCCCTCCCAGATGACCCTCATGAAGCTCATTGAGCACTCTATCCCTTAACTTGATGTGTGGAATTACCACTCGGGATCCACACATCAAGGTCCCCTGGCACACTGACACCTGTTCTCTTCTTGTCGAGAATGCTGGCAACAGTGAGTTGCCATGTGCTGGCCATCCCTTCACCGTCAAGTCATATACCCGAGACAGTGTCGGGTCATTTCGGGACTCCTTTTCTATACGAGCGTTAGTTACCTGCAGGTATTCAACTACAGTCGAATGAAATATTTCGACAGGATCCACTGCTGGTGCTTCCTCCGCAGTAGGCAGTGGCAGGCGTGATAGCCCATCAGCATTTCCATGCTGTTTCGTGCCCTTATATTCAATCTCATAGTGGTGCGCCCCTAGAAAGAGTGACCATCTTTGTAGTCGTTGCGCCGTCATCACCGGAACGCCCTTCTTCGGATTAAAAATGGAGACAAGAGGCTGGTGGTCAGTCAGCAAGGTGAATTTCTGCCCGTGCAGATACTGATTGAACTTTTTCACTCCCCACACTAGGCTGAGGGCCTCCCTGTCAATCTGGGTGTAGTTACGCTCGGCTGAGGTTAGTGATCGTGACGCAAAGGCTATTGGCCTCTCTGAGCCATCCGAGAATTTGTGCGACAGCACCGCTCCAATGCCGTAGGGTGACACATCACATGCCAACCGAATTGGTAGTGCTGGGTTGAAATGGGCCAATACCTCTTTCGATGTGATTAGTGTTTTGCTCTTCTGGAAAGCTCGTTTACATTCGTCACTCCACTTCCATGGCACTCCAGTTTGCAGTAGGGTGTTCAGTGGGTGTAGTATTGTAGACAAATTTGGCAAGAACTTATGGTAGTAGTTTACCAGCCCGAGGAACGACCTCAGTTGTGACACGTTTTCCGGTGCTGGAGCCTTGACTACTGCCTCAATCTTCTCTGGGGACTTATGTAACCCCTCTTTATCGATAACGTGGCCACAATACGAGAACTGTTTTTTAAAATACTCGCATTTGGGGCGGTTAGCTCGGAGCCCATATTCCTTCAATCTAGTGAGCACCTGCTCCAGGTTGGCGAGGTGATCACTATCATTTTCGCCCGTGACCAGGATGTCGTCCAAATAACACTGGGTCCCTGGGATCCCTTGCAGGACTTGTTCCATTGCCCTTTGCCAAATAGCCGGAGCTGATGCTGCCCCGAATACCAGCCGGTTGTATTGGTAGAGACCTTTATGGGTGTTGATTGTGAGGTTTTTTTTGATGCTTCTTCTACCTCCATTTGCAGATACGCCTGGGCCAGATCAATCTTAGTGAAGCGTTTCCCTCCAGATAGCGAGGCGAAAATATCTTCAATCCGCGGAAGTGGATATTGCACGGTGTGAAGGACTGGGTTCACTGTTACCTTAAAGTCCCCACAGATGCGAACCTTCCTTGGTTCCCCAGGCGTGCTGCTCAATGACTTTTTCATCACAGGGACGATGGGTGTAGCCCACTCGCTCCAGTCTACCTTGGACAGTACTCCTGAACGTTCCAAACTCTCCAGCTCTGCTTCGACAGCTAGGCGGATCGCATAAGGTCTGGCCTTAAAAAATTTTGGGCTTGCGTTTTCTTCGATTTTAATTGTTGCTGTCATGCCTTTTAGTGTTACGAGTCCTTGCTGGAACACTTCTTGCGCGTCGGTTAGGATCTTTGACAGTCGCCCATGTGTGACGTCGTCATCCTTTTTGGCAGCCACAGTCAGTGCTTGTATGGAATGCCAATCCAGCTGTATTTTCCGGATCCATTCACATCCCACTAATGGTGGTCCTCCATCTTGCAATACATACAGGTCTAGTTTTGGTGTTTCCTTACCGTTATATATAACGGTCACCCTTATTTTTCCTTTGGGGTAGACTTTTTGCCCCGTGTACGTCTTCAAAATAATTTTTGTGTCTCTCAAGGGTATGTGTGAGAATAGCCGCTCGTATTCCCGTCGGTTTATGACTGTTAGGGCTGATCCTGTGTCCAATTCCATTTTTACCTGGACTCCTGCTATCTTGAGAGTGACCCAAATGGTTCGGTGATCCTCCGTTGTGATCACATTATGTAGTTTCAGACAACTCAGCTCCCTGCTTTCAGAGTCGGTATCACTATTTTGTTCGTCTGAACTATTCTCCATCACCTTATGTACCTTCTTGTACTTTTCTTTTGGAGATTTCTTATTGCTGGTTTTCTTTCCTGACCTGCAGACTTGTGCTATGTGTCCTACTTTTCCACACTGTCTGCACACTTTGTCTTTGAACCAGCAATCATTCTGGTCATGTGTTGTTCTGCCGCAGCAATAGCACTTCTCTGTTCTGTATGACATTTCGTTTGTGCCATATTCTTGCGGTCTCTGTTGTATCTCTGCAGCGCCCCGTGCTGCTGCTTCATATGATACCGCAATGCTGAAAGCCTTGTCCAGCGTAAGGTCCTTTTCAGATAAAAGCCATTTCTGGGTTCCTTCACTTTGAAGCCCACACACAAACTTGTCCCTTAAGGTATCTGCCAGTTCCGTTCCAAACTGGCAGTGTTTCGACAGTTTGCGCAGTTCTGTTAAATATTCAGCATTGCTTTCATCCTTATGCTGGTTCTGTTTGTGAAACTTGAATCTTTCTGCTATCAGCAGCGGTGTGGGGTTTAAATGTTCCTGTAGTATCGTCACTATGTCTCCAAAACTCTTTTCCACTGGCTTCGCTGGGGTTACTAGATTTCGTAATAAGCCATACGTCTTTGCACCCATTAAATTTAACAATACCGGCGCTTTCTTGTCATCTGACACCTCATTAGCCTTGCAGTATACCTCTATTCATTCGACATATGTAGTCCAATCTTCGACTTCATTGTCAAATGCGGTGATACTGCCACTCTTCGGCATTTTGGGTGTGGTTTAAAATGGCTTAAAATGGCATCTCCTGCGCTTTCCTTCCTCCCCCGCTGCTGCCAACGCCGCTCTCGGCGGTCCTCGTGGCAATGGCGGCGCCTCGCGGGTTTCTGCGCGTCTCTCTCCCTCTCCTTGACGCTGCTCGGCCCCTGAACACCGGCTGCGCCCTGTGCGCTCTGCCCTCTCTCTCTCTCTCCCGTCGACGCTGCTCGGCCCTTTGCTGTGCCGCTCGGTCGGGTTCTAGCCCGCTGCTGTCCGGGAAGGGTCTGCGCACTACCTGTTGCCAGCCCGTTTCGCTGGACCACCGCAGCTGCAAAGCCAAGCCTGGCTCTCAACAGCCTCCCCTGCAATTCTTGAGTCTCTGCTGGATGACTGGGCGGTTGCCCGTGGTCGACACCCGTGTCTCTGGCTTGAGCTCCAATCTACTGGTCTCCAGGAACGAATCCCTGGGAGGTGATGCAGAGTTGCAGGTAGGATCGAATTTGCCTCGTCGCCAATGTTGTGTCCGTCAGTAGTAAGACACAGACTGCAGGAGAACGGTACAACAGGTGTTTACTCAACGTGGCTCACTCTGGAACTGAACTGTACAGATTACTACTCAGTGCTATATACAGGTGTGGTCACTGCCGGTACTACAGTATACATGAGCTGTAAAAAGTAGTTCCCCCCTTAAAGGTATATACATTACACTTCCTGCTTTAGATCTAGCTCTGCAAGCTGTTGAAATATGGCCTTGCTTCTGGCAGTGAAAACACTTCACATTTCTGTACTGGCAGGACTGTGGTGACTGATTTCCACTGCAGCAATAACAATTCACTGAACTGCTCTCACCGACATGCTTTTGACTCGGTCTCACATCTTTAGGTTTGGCGTTGGCTTTGTGACTGTAGGCCTCAGCTGCACTAGTTACTTGAGTTGGACGGAGTTCCCTAGCATTCTTAGATGCCATCTCCATAGATAGGGCAATTTTGCATGCTTTGTCAAACGTTAGGTTAGGAGTGTTCAGTAACTTGGACTGTGTGCGCTCATCCACCAGTCCACACACAAACTTATCTCGCAATGCACGATCCAACAATGTGCCAAAGTTACAATGCAAAGATAGGTTCTTAAGAGCTACAATGTACTCACTGATGGTTTCACTTTGTTTTTGGTTTCTGGTACCAAACTTATAGCTCTCTGTTATTTCTAGAGACTTTGGTCAAAATGTTCCTCGAGTTTCTCGACAATGTCTTCAAACGACACATCCTTCGCTTTCCCTGGCACAAATAGGTTTGTCAATGTTCCGTAGACATCTGGACCGATCTCCGTTAGAAAAGTTGCTTTCTTACGTTCACGAATTACTTTAGTTTGAGCTTGAACATTCTCATCTGCACCTTCGGTCTCAATAAAGTTATTGGCCCTAAAAAACATCTCCATCCGTTCAATGCAAGAACTGAATGGTTCGCGAGCTCGGGCATTCATGCCGAGGCTTCCAGTGAATCCCGTAGGCATGGCCATGATTGTCCCGATCCCGTCAAACAGTGACTCAGCACGCTACCTGTGTATATGTGAGAATCAACGTGAAGGTGAAGCACAGACAATTCTGCATCAGCATTAACAGTAAAACAACACAAAAATTCACCTTAAACTTTTCCACACAAAGGTTAAACACTGTGTCCTTCCATGATCCCTAGAAAAGGCTTTGGAATCCCATTCTCGTGCCAAAAATGTAACACATGTGGGTAGAACAAATGAAGGACAGAGACACAATGAGCTGCTAGTCCAAGTGCTTGTTTACTTTGCCAGAGCGAACCGAGCATGCTCAAACTAAACTGTAATGTATATACCTTTAAGGAGGGAACTATCTTTTACAGCTCATGTATACTGCAGTACTGGCAGTGACCACACCTGTATATAGCACTGAATAGTAATCTGTACAGATCAGTTCTAGTGTGAGCCACGTTGAGTAAACACCTGTTATACCGTTCTCCTGCAGTCTGTGTCTTATTATACACAGACACAACATTGGCGACAAGGCAAGTTCGAACCTACCTGCAACTCTGCATCACCTCCCGGGGATTCGTTCCTGGAGATCAGTGGATTGGAGGTCAAGGCCAGAGACTCGGCGTCGACCACGGGCAACCGCCCAGTCATCCAGCAGAGACTCGAGAATTGCGGGGGAGGCTGTCGAGAGCCAGGCTTGGCTTTCCAGTCGAGGTGGTCCAGCGAAACGGGCTGGCAACAGGTAGTGCGCAGACCCTTCCCAGACAGCGGCGGGCTAGAGCCCGAACGAGTGGCACAGCAAAGGGCCGAGCAGCGTCGACGGGGGACAGAGAGAGAGGGCAGAGTGCACAGGGCGCAGCCGGTGTTCAGGGGCCGAGCAGCGTTGAAGAGAGAGAGAGAGAGATGCGCAGAAACTGGCGAGGCGCCGCCATTGCCACAAGGACCGCCGAGAGCGGCGTTGGCAGCAGCGCAGGAGAAGCGCGCGAAATCTACAGGGCACCGCCATTGCCACGAGAACCGCCGGGAGCGGCGTTGGCAGCAACGGGGGAGGAAGGAAAGCGCGGGAGATGCCATTTTAAGCCATTGGGAGACGCCATTTTAAACCACACCCAAAATGCCGAAGAGTGGCAGTATCACCGCATTTGACAATGAAGTCGAAGATTGGACTACATATGTCGAACGAATAGAGGTGTACTGCAAGGCAAATGAGGTGTCAGATGACAAGAAAGCGTTGGTATTGTTAAATTTAATGGGTGCAAAGACGTATGGTTTATTACAAAATCTAGTAACCCCAACGAAGCCAATGGAAAAGAGTTTTGAAGACATAGTAACGATACTACAGGAACATTTAAACCCCACACCGCTGCTGATAGCAGAAAGATTCAAGTTTCACAAACGGAACCAGCATAAGGATGAAAGCAATGCTGATTATTTAATAGAACTGCGCAAACGATCAAAACACTGCCAGTTTGGAGCGGGACTGGCAGATACCTTAAGGGACAAGTTTGTGTGTGGGCTTCAAAGTGAAGGAACCCAGAAACGGCTTTTATCTGAAAAGGACCTTACGCTGGAAAAGGCTTTCTGCATTGCGGTATCATATGATGCAGCAGCACGGGGCGCTGCAGAGATACAACAGAGACTGCAAGAATATGGCACAAACGAAATGTCATATAGAACAGAGAAGTGCTATCGCTGCGGCAGAACAACACACAACCAGAATGATTGCTGGTTCAAAGACAAAGTGTGCAGACAGTGTGGAAAAGTAGGACACATAGCACGAGTCTGCAGGTCGGGAAAGAAAACCAGCAATAAGAAACCTACCAAAGAAAAGTACAAGAAGGTACATAAGATGACGGAGAATAGTTCAGACGAAAAATAGAGTGATAACGACTCCGAAAGCAGGGAACTGAGTTGTCTGAAACTACATAATGTGATCACAACGGAGGATCACCGAACCATTTGGGTCACTCTGAAGATAGCAGGAGTCCAGGTAAAGATGGAATTGGACACAGGATCAGCCCTAAGTCATAAACCGACCGGACTACGAGTGGCTATTCTCACACATACCCTTGAGAGACACAAAAATTATTTGGAAGACGTACACGGGGCAAAAAGTCTACCCCAAAGGAAAAATAAGGGTGACCATTATATATAACAGTAAGGAAACACCAAAACTAGACCTGTATGTATTGCAAGATGGAGGACCACCATTACTGGGACGTGACTGGATCCGGAAAATACAACTGGATTGGCATTCCATACAGGCACTGACCGTGGCTGACAAAAAGGATGACGACGTCACACCTGGGCGACTGTCAAAGATCCTAACTGACGCGAAAGAAGTGTTCCAGCAAGGACTCGGAACACTAAAAGGCATGACAGCGTTGATTGAAATTGAAGAAAACGCAAGCCCAAAATTTTTTAAGGCCAGACCGGTACCTTATGCGATCCGCCCAGCCGTCGAAGCAGAGCTGGAGAGTCTGGAACGTTCAGGTGTACTGTCCAAGGTAGACTGGAGCGAGTGGGCTACACCCATCGTCCCTGTGATGAAAAAGTCGTTGAGCAGCACGCCTGGGGAACCAAGGAAGATTCGCATCTGTGGGGACTTGAAGGTAACAGTGAACCGGGTCCTTCACACCGTACAATATCCACTTCCGCGGATTGAAGATATTTTTGCCTCGCTATCTGGAGGGAAACGCTTCACTAAGATTGATCTGGCCCAGGCGTATCTGCAAATGGAGGTAGAAGAAGCATCAAAAAAATACCTCACAATCAACACCCATAAAGGTCTCTACCAATACAACCGGCTGGTATTCGGGGTAGCATCAGCTCCGGCTATTTGGCAGAGGGCAATGGAACAAGTCCTGCAAGGGATCCCAGGGACCCAGTGTTATTTGGACGACATCCTGGTCACAGGCGAAAATGACAGTGATCACCTTGCCAACCTGGAGCAGGTGCTCACTAGATTGAAGGAATATGGGCTCCGAGCTAACCGCCTCAAATGCGAGTTTTTTAGAAAACAGATCTTGTATTGTGGCCACGTTATCGATAAAGAGGGGTTACATAAGTCCCCAGAGAAGATTGAGGCAGTAGTCAAGGCTCCAGCACCAGAAAATGTGTCACAACTGAGGTCGTTCCTCGGGCTGGTAAACTACTACCATAAGTTCTTGCCAAATTTGTCTACAATACTACACCCACTGAACACCCTACTGCAAACTGGGGTGCCATGGAAGTGGAGTGACTAATGTAGACGAGCTTTCCAGAAGAGCAAAACACTAATCACATCGAAAGAGGTATTGGCCCATTACAACCCGGCATTACCAATTCGGTTGGCATGTGATGCGTCACCCTACGGCATTGGAGCGGTGCTGTCGCACAAATTATCGGCCGGCTCAGAGAGGCCAATAGCCTTTGCGTCACGATCACTAACCTCAGCCGAGCGTAACTATGCCCAGATTGACAGGGAGGCCCTCAGCCTAGTGTGGGGAGTGAAAAAGTTCAATCAGTATCTGCACGGGCAGAAATTCACCTTGCTGGCTGATCACCAGCCTCTTGTCTCCATTTTTAATCCGAAGAAGGGCGTTCCGGTGATGACTGCGCAACGACTACAAAGATGGTCACTTTTTCTAGGGGCGCACCACTATGAGATTGATATCTTGGGCAGTTTAAACAGGAAGTAGAATCCGGGTATAAAAGGGGAGGGGCTAGTGCAGTGCACGGAGTGCTTTGTGCATTGAGTGCTGTTGGAGTTTTGCTAAGTGGGAGAGTTCGGATAAGTGGGAGGTGAGGGTGTGTTTTTTGCTCTGTTTTGTTCCCCACTCCCAGGCTTAGACAGCACTGCGGAGGCGGAGCAGCGAGACGAGTCAACCAAACAGGCTCCACAGACAGTATTCAAGGAGGAGGTTGGTGATCAGCTGGTTGGTTGGTTTTCTTCCTTCTCTTCTCTTTTATACCTTTAAGTTGGTAAGTCCTATTGAATAGTGGTGTGATATTATCATATATATCCGGGCAGGGTCTTCATAACTAATAATAAGAAATTAAATTAATTATATAGAATGGAGCAGGTGATGTGTTACTGTTGCGAGATGTGGGAGCCGGTGAACCCCATTGAGGCTCACGGTGATTACATCTGCGACAAGTGTTTGCTGCTAGAGGAACTCAAGTTCCATGTTATGGAGCTTGAGACCGAGCTTCAGACACTGCGACACATCAGGGAGGGGGAGAAGTTCCTGGACTCTATGTTTCAGGAGATGGTCACACCTATGAAGTTAATTACTGCAGATGTAGTCCATGGTCAGGGACAGGACGGTGTGACTACGAATGAGGAAGGTACAACGATCCAGGATGTAGTGTTGAAGGAGACGCAGCCCTTGTTCTTGTCCAGCAAGATCGAGGTTCTTACTCCCTGTGAGGGCGGGAGCGGGGACTGCAGGGAGGATGAGCAACCTGGCCACAGCACCGTGGTACAGGGGGCCATTCAAGTGGAGGGAGTAAAAAGAAATGTTGTAGTGGTAGGGGATAGTATCATTAGGGGGATAGATAGGGTTCTCTGCAGTCAAGAGCGGGAGTCCCGAAGGCTGTGTTGCCTGCCTGGTGCCAGGGTTAAGGACATCTCTTCTGGGCTGGAAAGAAACTTGGAGGGGGAGGATCCAGTTGTCGTGGTCCATGTTGGTACAAACGACGTAGATAGGACAAGGAAGACGGTTCTGTTAAAGGAGTATGAGCAGCTAGGGGTCAAATTAAAAAACAGAACCTCAAGGGTAATAATCTCTGGGTTATTACCTGAGCCACGAGCGAATTTGGCTAGGATAAATAAAATTAAAGAGTTAAATGCGTGGCTCAAAGACTGGTGTGGAAGAAATGGGTTTTGCTTCTTGGGACACTGGCACCAGTACTGGGACAGGAGGGAGCTGTTCTGTTGGGACGGACTCCACTTGGCCAGTGCTGGGACTAGAGTCCTGGCGAATCATATAACTAGGGCTGTAGAGAGGGCTTTAAACTAATTAGTGGGGGGGAGGTTTCTAGAGAGCAAATAATAGAAATGACAACAGAGAAGGTCATAGACTTAGGTAGCAGTGGGGGAATTAAAAAACAGAATGTGTCAGGAAGGGACAGAAGGTATGGAGTAAAAAGTAAAGTACTAAAAAG
Source organism: Somniosus microcephalus (assembly GCF_052327205.1). Classification (NCBI taxonomy): domain Eukaryota; kingdom Metazoa; phylum Chordata; class Chondrichthyes; order Squaliformes; family Somniosidae; genus Somniosus; species Somniosus microcephalus. Next base: position 276,460,496 of record NC_140989.1, on the reverse strand, counting down.
GGAAAAAACAGGAACTAAGTGTTACAAAACATATTTGAAAGTTCTTTATCTGAATGCACGTAGCATTCGTAACAAAATGAATGAGTTAACGGCACAAATAATGACATATGGGTATGATCTTGTGGCCATTACAGAAACATGGCTGCAGGGTGACCATGACTGGGAATTAAACATACCAGGTTATTTAACAATCAGGAAGGACAGGCAGGAAGGGAGAGGAGGTGGGGTGGCTATGTTAATAAAGGAAGGAATCACTATAATACAGAGAAATGATATTGGGTCAAAGGAGCAGGATAGTGAAACAGTTTGGGTGGAGATAAGGAATAATAAGGGGAAAAAAACACTAGTGGGTGTAGTCTATAGGCCTCCGAACAGTTGCAACTCTGTTGGACGGAGTATTAATCAGGAAATAGTTGAGGCTTGTAATAAGGGAACAGCTATAATTATGGGGGATTTTAATTATCATATTAACTGGACAAATCAAATTGGGCAGAGCAGCCTTGAGGAAGAGTTCATTGAGTGTATTAGGGATGGGTTTCTTGAGCAGTATGTAACTGAACCGACCAGGGGGCAAGCAACCATAGATTTGGTCCTGTGTAATGAGACAGGATTAATTAAAAATGTCCTAGTAAAGGATCCCCTTGGAATGAGTGACCATAACATGGTTGAGTTCCATATTCAATTAGAGGGTGAGAAGGTTGGATCTCAAACAAGCGTGCTGAGCTTGAATAAAGGAGACTATGAAGGTATGAGAGCGGAATTAATTAGAGTGGACTGGGAAAATAGATTAAAGGGTAAGACGGTACATGACCAGTGGTGTACATTTAAGGAGTTATTTTACAACTTCCAAAAAAAATATATTCCACTGAGGAAAAAAGGGTGTAAAAGAAAAGATAGCCATCCGTGGCTAAGTAAAGTAATTAAGGATAGTATCCGACTAAAAACAAGGGCATATAAGGTAGCCAAATCTAGTGGGAGGATGGAAGATTGGGAAGTCTTTAAAAGACAGCAAAAAATAACTAAAAGATTGATTAAGAAAGGGAAGATAGATTATGAAAGTAAATTAGCAAAAAATATAAAAACAGACAGTAAAAGTTTCTATAGTTATATAAAAAGAAAAAGGGTGGCTAAAGTAAATGTTGGTCCCTTAGAGGATGAGACCGGGAAATTAATGGTGGGAAACATGGAGGTGGCAAAAACACTGAACAATTATTTTGTATCAGTCTTTACAGTAGAGGACACTAAGAATATCCCAACACTGGACAAACAGGGGGCTCTAGGGGGGGGAGGAACTAAATACGATTAAAATCACTAAGGAAGTGGTACTTGGTAAAATAATGGGACTCAAGGCGGATAAATCCCCTGGACCTGATGGCTTGCATCCTAGGGTCTTGAGGGAAGTAGCGGTAGGGATTGTGGATGCATTGGTAATAATTTTCCAAAACTCACTGGACTCAGCAAAGGTCCCGGCAGATTGGAAAACTGCTAATGTAACACCCTTATTTAAAAAGGGTAGTAGGCAGAAGGCTGGAAACTATAGACCTGTTAGCCTAACATCTGTGGTTGGTAAAATGTTAGAGTCCATTATTAAGGAGACAGTAACGGGACATTTGGATAAACATAATTTAATAGGACAAACTCAGCATGGTTTCATGAAGGGGAAGTCATGTTTGACAAATTTGCTTGAGTTTTTTGAGGAAGTAACATACAGGGTGGATAAAGGGGAACCAGTGGACGTAGTGTATTTAGACTTCCAAAAGGCATTTGACAAGGTGCCACACAAAAGATTATTGCTCAAGATAAAAAATCACGGGATTGGGGGTAATATTCTGGCGTGGGTGGAGGATTGGCTCTCTAACAGAAAGCAGAGAGTTGGGATAAATGGTTCGTTCTCAGATTGGCAACCAGTAACTAGTGGTGTTCCGCAGGGGTCAGTGCTGGGTCCCCAACTCTTTACAATCTATATTAACGATTTGGAGGAGGGGACCGAGTGTAACATATCAAAGTTTGCAGATGATACAAAGATGGGACGGAAAGTAGTGAGTGAGGAGGACATAAAAAACCTGCAAAGGGACATAGACAGGCTAAGTAAGTGGGCAGAGATTTGGCAGATGGAATACAATACTGGAAAGTGTGAGGTTATGCACTTTGGCAGGAAAAATCATAGAGCTAGTTATTATCTTAATGGCAAGAAACTGGAAAGTACTGTAGTACAAAGGGATCTGGGGGTCCTGGTGCACGAAACTCAAAAAGTTAGCATGCAGGTGCAGCAAGTGATTAAGAAGGCCAATGGAATGTTGGCTTTTATTGCTAGGGGGATGGAATATAAAAACAGGGAGGTATTGCTGCAGTTGTACAAGGTATTGGTGAGGCCGCACCTGGAATACTGCATACAGTTTTGGTGTCCATACTTAAGAAAAGACATACTTGCTCTCGAGTCAGTACAAAGAAGGTTCACTCGGTTAATCCCGGGGATGAGGGGGTGGTCATATGAGGAGAGGTTGAGTAGATTGGGACTCTACTCATTGGAGTTCAGAAGAATGAGAGGCGATCTTATTGAAACATATAAGATTGTGAAGGGGCTTGATCGGGTGGATGCGGTGAGGATGTTCCCAATGATGGGTGAAACTAGAACTAGGGGGCATAATCTTAAAATAAGGGGCTGCTCATTCAAAACTGAGATGAGGAGAAACTTCTTCACTCAGGGTGGTAGGTTTGTGGAATTTGCTGCCCCAGAAAGCTGTGGAAGCTACATCATTAAATAAATTTAAAACAGAAATAGATAGTTTCCTAGAAGTAAAGGGAATTAAGGGTTATGGGGAGCGGGCAGGAAATTGGACATGAGTCTAGGTTCGGAATGGTCATGGCCCTGTGGGTAGTGGAGTGGGCCCAGGGGCCGTGTGGCCTTGTTCTGCTCCTACTGTGTTCTAATTCTGTGTTAGATTTCAGGAGATGGTTTTATTCCTGTTCCTGGCTGGGGTGGAGATCGCCTTTACAGAAGGTAAGTACTGTAGAAAATATAGGGACAGAGTGATCTCCTGGAAGAATTTCGATCGCCTAGATGGGTCGGAGAGGAATTTCCCAGATTTTTTTCTCCCAAATTGGCCATTGGGTCTTTATCTGGTTTTTCGCCTCTCCCGGGAGATCACATGGGTTCGGGTGGATGCAGAGTGATAGAAGATTTGAGGTTAGGATCAGATCAGCCATGATCTTATTGAATGGTGGAGCAGGCTCGAGGGGCCGATTGGCCTACTCCTGCTCCTATTTCTTATGTTCTTATGTTCTTATAAGGGCACGAAACAGCATGGAAATGCTGATGGGCTATCACGCCTGCCACTGCCTACTGCGGAGGAAGCACCAGCAGTGGATGCTGTCGAAATATTCCATTCGACTATAGTTGAATACCTACCGCTAACTAACGCTTGTATCGAAAAGGAAACCCGAAATGACCCGATATTGTCTCGGGTATATGATTTGACGGTGAAGGGATGGCCAGCACATGGCGACTCACTGTTGCCAGCATTCTCGACAAAGAGAGAACAGCTGTCAGTGTGCCGGGGGACCTTGATGTGTGGATCCCGAGTGGTAATTCCACCCAAGTTAAGGGATAGAGTGCTCAATGAGCTTCATGAGGGTCATCTAGGAGGGGTAAAAATGAAAAGCCTAGCCAGGGCTTATGTGTGGTGGCCGGGAATCGATAAACAAATCGAGGTCCTGACCAAGAGCTGCTCAGGATGCCAGAAAGTCCAAAATGCACCACCACAGGCCCCTCTACACCCATGGGAGTGGCCCTCATCTCCATGGCAACGGGTGCATACTGATTTTGCTGGTCCATTCATGGACTCAATGTTTTTAATAGCCGTGGATGCGCACTCGAAATGGCCTGAGGTCATCAAAATGTCCTCCACCACCACGGAGAAAACTATTGCAGTCCTACGGACCATTTTTCCCAGGAACGGCTTGCCAGAACAGATTTGCTCCGACAATGGGCCACAGTTTGTGTCCGAAGAGTTCCGGAGGTTCTTGAAAAAGAATGGGGTAAGGCATTACACATCCGCCCCGTATCATCCAGCCACAAATGGATTGGCTGAGAGGTTCGTACAAACCTTTAAGAAGGCAATAAAGGCTATGTACAATGACAACATTCCGCTGCAGCACAAGGTGGACAATTTCCTGTTCGCCTACCGGAATGCGACACATGCAGTCACCAACCAGGCCCCAGCCATGATGTTCTTTAACCGAAGGTTAAGATCTCGCCTGGATTTGCTCAGACCAAACGTACGAAGAGATGTTGAGAGTAAGCAATTCCAGCACATCCATGAGAAGCCAACAAGGAGCTTCAGTGTAGGGCAACCAGTCTTGGCCCGCGACTACCGAACAGAAAAATGGCAGTCAGGAACGATATGCACACGGCAGGGCCCACTAATGTACACAGTGGACGTTGGGGACAGCATCGTGAGACGCCATGCTGACCAGATCCTAGAGTCACAGGAACAAGTCAACCCCATGCCTCGCCCATACGTACCTGGTGATGAACCCGACGTACAGGTCGCATCTACCCCAGAAACAGTAGCATCGGAAGCTGATGAACCAACCGACGACAGGGGGCCAGAATCGCCTCCACACCAAGAGCAAGACACTCGGGAAAGGCGCTGTCCAGAAAGGATCAGGAAGCCTCCCCAAAGACTGAATATATAAATAGACTATTTTCAGCTAATGTTGCATGTTAAAAGTGTTAATTGTAATTAGTTTGATATTTAATTGTTAAATGAGTGTTATGGTACTGTTAATCTAAAAGGGGAGGAATTGTAATGTATATACCTTTAAGGGGGGAACTATCTTTTACAGCTCATGTATACTGCAGTACCGGCAGTGACCACACCTGTATATAGCACTGAGTAGTAATCTGTACAGATCAGTTCTAGAGTGAGCCACGTTGAGTAAACACCTGTTGTACCGTTCTCCTGCAGTCTGTGTCTTATTATACACAGACACAACATAAACCATGTGATAATACATTGCAAATGTCAGTCTTTTGATTTTCTGATCCGAACAGTTTGTAAGTGTAGAATTGAATATAAAGTTCCTTCTACTGATTAAATAGAAAATAACTGCTTTCCAGCGGCTTCATTGATAATGACAGTGCCCAGCATCCAGGACTTGGACACATAATCTCGGCTGACACATCAATGCAGTGATGAGAGGGTCTGGCTTGATCAGAGGTGTGGTCTTTTGGGTGAAACGTTAAACAGACAGAGAAACAGCCTCAGTTTAGGGAGACATAAAACATCCGACCACTTGAAGAGCAGAGGGGTTCTCCCAGTGTCCTGGCCAACATTTTTCTCTCAACCGACACCAGCAAAACAAATTAGCAGCTCATTTGTCTCACTGTTGCTGGTGGAACCTTTTTGTGCATCAATTGGTTGCTGCATTGCCTACGAAACAGCTGTGACTTCAGTTCAAAAGTAATTCACTGGCTGTGAAATAGTGGGGATTGAGTTTCCTGAGGACATGAAAGGAGTTATATAAAGGAAGTTTGTTCTTCTTTCAGTGTGAATCTCAGGCATGCAGACCAGGAACATCTAAGGTTTGATCCCTGTGCTGATCTCTGTGGCAGCAGAGGTGCTACAATCTTCTCTAGTATCTCTTATCCAGGTTCTCAGTTCTCATTGGTACCCAGTGATCCATGGAAAATACATGCGTGTGGACATCTGGTGAGGCTCAGTTGTGATGCTCTCTGTAGTTGAATAACCACGGACACACCCTATCTAGGCTCATACATGTAAAAGTGACAATTATCAGGAACATCGGTAAGTTATTCAATCATGGAGAGAATCATAATCACGCACGATCCAGGCTACGGGTGAAGAAAATCTTTGCAACTCCAAGGTTTCTGAAGTTTTTCCCCATGAGTGGAAATACTGTGCAGTATTTAATTTAAACCACAGTAATTTAATCACTGGATTCAACTCCAGCCCAGTCTGATGGGATAGTAGTCTCCTCTGTCTGCTGGCTGCAAGGGTCCCATTTGAAATGTGTTTTAACACTATCAATCCAGTTTCACAGAATCACAGAAACCCCACAGTGCAGATAGAGGCCATTTCGGCCCATCGAGCCTGCAGCGACACATATCCCACCCGATCCCCATAACCCCACGTATTTAATCCCCCTAACACTAAGGGTCAATTTATCACAGCCAATCAACCTAACCCGCACATCTTTGGACTGTGGGAGGAAACCGGAGCACCCGGCGGAAACCCACGCAAACATGGGGAGAATGTGCAAACTCCACACAGACAGTCACCCGAGGCCGGATTTGAACCCGGGCCCCCGGCGCTGTGAGGCAACAGTGCTAACCACTATGCCACCGTGCTGTTTCTGGTGGGTAGAGCTTCACTGCCCCTAATTCAGCACTAATTGACAGGATTTCTCCGACCAGCAGGATGTTAGATGTGGGAAATGGAAAAAAACACTACAGTGGTGCAGTAGGTGGGGTACTCTTCTGAGGTAGAGGTTGAGGCACAGTGCAGAGGCAGAATAGAGGGAGCTTTGCATCTAACTGCACTAAACCTGACCTGGGAGTGCCTGATGCTGACGGTGGGCGCCTGACATGTAAAGTGTTCCATTTCCCAGTGCTAATTTGAATTCTGTGTCCTGAAACATAAGTAACATATCCTAGAAAATCTTGTTCTGTGCCTTTTGCTGCTTCTTCTCCCCCCTCCCCCACGGATGCTGGCCAGTCTCAATTTGTGTCTAGACTGAAAGGCATTCACAGTGATAAAAAATGCCTCGTTTTTACAATAATAGCATCAATACAGTCAGATTAAACTCAGCAGGCTGGCACTGGGCAGGAGTGAGTAAAGAAGAAGTGGCAACACAATGCTGTAAAACTGGCATGGGGGGAGGGGGCTGAGCGCAATGGACGGGGACCAGAGCTGCAGGAGACCCCATGTTTGGTAGCAGGCAAAGGGGTTGTGTAGAAATTCAACTTGCAATTTTCTAGTAAGTTAACAGTCTTCATTTAAAAAAAAGATAGTATCTACCCAAAATTCTTGTGACTGTAACATGGTATGATTGTAATATTCTGCTGCTACTTCTCCCCCTCTCCCACAGTGCTGGCCAGAGTTCTGATGAAAGGTCATCGACCTGAAATGCTGGCACAGATTTTGCAGTCAGTCTGACGACGTACTTTGAGCAACGCCATCAAACAGCTTTTGAAATGGACAGCAAGTTCAGGATTTCCACATGCGCTTGCCCATGCGCTAAATCCCGAACTTGCGATCTGTCAAGTTCCGACTTGACAGATGATCTGCGCGGACATGGAAATCCTAGTTGCTGGCGCGGAGTTGGGCGAATTACCCACCAACTGCCCAGCGATAATGTTACGGCTGGTGCGAACAGCTGCAGCAGCCTGTTTGCTAAGCGTTAGGGGATAACCTTTTGGGAATCCAAGTATATATTTAATTTTAAAAATTTAAACTACAAGCCAGTCTTTCAAACTTACCATCAGCCTCCATCAGAGTAGAAAACTCTTCCGAATATTTTCTATAATATACAAAATAGCATTCCTCTGTAGCCTAGTATATATCCTCTATTTTTATTTTTGGATGTGAATAGAAAGTTGTTGCATTTTACTTAAATGTTGCAGGCATTTACATATAATTTCCCACAATTAAAATTTGGTTGGCTCCTGAGTGAGAAACTGGGGATAAATGAGAGACCTTCCGTTTCCTGATTGGAGCACCAGCCCACATGGTTCCAGGTACGCTTCCGTACGGTGCACCCCTGGGATCCGTGGGTCACTACACTGCCCTCTACTATGCAGCGTCTGCCAGCAAGTTTTGAAGGAGGGTCCCCATCAGGTAAGTTCGCATTCCGTTCAGATGCCTACGGTGTAATCCTTAATTACGCCGCCGACCGCAAAATCCAGGCCATTAACTCTTTCTCTCTCCACAGATGCTGCCTGACCTGCTGAGTATTTCCTGCATTTTCTGGGGTTTTTTTCAGATTTCCAGCATTCGCAGTATTTTGCTTTTGTATGATTGTAATATTGTTGTGACACGGGCTTAGACTACAAGTCCTGTAAGCGGTGTTCTGCTGACACTTTGTATCTTCTGCTTTGAAAAGCCTTACCTCTGCACCTGTGATCTCCAACATTTGCCCATTGGCTAGAGTTCGAATGTTGCTGGACTCAGTGACTGGCCGCCCGTTCTTAAACCAGGTGATGACAGGTGGTGGCACTGCATTTGATTCACACTCCAGTATGGCTGTATTCCCAGTGCGGACACTGATTGAGTGAGGGGAATCCCCTGCACGGTCCTTAATAGTTGGTGGAACTGCATGAAAAGCAAAGCATTGAAGACTGTAAATGTGACATTAATCCACATTGCACCTCAACTCAAAATGGAAAAGAAAGTTCAATGTAAGGACTTCCAGATTGGCTTTCAATCATAGCACTGCTTAAAGCAGATTTACAAAATGACCTTTCACATATGTTGGAAGTAAGCCATTTTAGCAGACTTCCAAGAGTGACGTGGAAATAGCAACATTATGCATTTTTCTATTAAGAACCATAGTGGAGGACACCACATATTTTGAAAACAGTAGGAGAGAAGAAAAGATAAACCGAGAAGTAGTGGTTAAGTGATGCCAAACTTTGATTTTAAAAGCCTGTAGGCTGGAAGGAAATACAACAGCAACTCCCATTTATATTGGAACTATTAACATTAAAAAAAGTCCCAAGGCGCCTCACAGAGGAATATGGAAAGGCAGGCACTGAGCCAAAGAAGGGAAGATTAGGAGAGGGGGTTTAAGGAGATTCTTAAAGGAGGAGAGGCAGATAGAAAGGCTGAAAGGTTTAAGGAGAGAATTCCAAAATGTGGGGTCTAGGTGGCTGAAAACAGCCATGAATGGTGGGGCAATGCACAAGAGGCTAGATTCAGAGGAATAGAGAGTTTGGATGGTGGTGGTTGTAGTGTTGGTTGGGATTGCAAAAATAGGAGGAATGAGGCCACAGCAGACTTTAAGGATGAGAATTTTAAATTTGAGGCACTAGGGGACTGGAAGCCAATGTAGGTTAACAAGGATGAGCGATGAGTGAGCAGAACCTGTTTTTGGATAGGATACAGATGAGCTGAAGGTTACGGAGGGTGGCGGATGGCTGAGAGAGCACTGAATATATCAAGTCTGAAGATTATAAAGGCTGCGTATTCTCTCTGACCATGTGTTCTCTCCATCACGAAGACCACCTACTTCCACCTTTGTAACATCGCCTGTCTCTGTCCTAAATCTCGGGCAGATGGGCAGAGAAGAGGAGATGGAAGAAGTAGAGTGTAACAGAAATTCAAGACTAGGAATGGAGGGGAATTGGGGGAGGTTTGGCTTGGTGAGCAAAGGGGAAAAGCAGCAGAGGCAGTTGAATTGGATGGTCTTCATCTTGGTGATGAAAAATCCATACACTTGTTGTTAGAGGTGAAGGTGGATAGGGAAGAGGGGAGTGGTTTAAGAGGTGGTTAGTAGTACAGAAAAGGAGTCTGGGGTTGTCTTGCTCTCAAGGATGATCCTAGAGTAGTGGGCCATTTTGGTAGAGGAGAGCGAGGCCTGGAAGAACTTAATATGGTAAAGCCAGATTTGGCAACGGATGGCTCAGCTAGATTGTGTAGCAGTTGCATTGATGTTTGCACTTTTTGGACTTGGAGGGAGGATGACACAAGTGGAATAACTGGTCTGGGAGATTGGGAAGGTTTGCGGGGGACAAGGACATCGAAGATGGAGGTGAGGGGCTGGTTGAGCAATTCGACAGCTGAAGAGGGATTATGGCAAATTGAAAACCAAAAGCTGGACAGTTGGAGTTAAGAGCGTGCAGTTGTATGTTACTTGCAGCAGCCACAGCAGGAAGTGGGGCTGAAAGAGGGTCTTCTGGGCAAGCGGATAGGTGAGGGACACAAGAAAGTGGTTGGAATTTGTCTTGTCAGAGATCAAGACGGTGGGAGTAGATAAAGGAAAGCAAGGAAATGAAGTCTTGATGTAATGGGAAAGAATGAGTTAGTAGAGAATTTTGATTTATTGATTGTGACTAAAATATACAATAATAAAGCAAGAGTTTCAAAAAAGTGCATCTCCATCAAAACGACGGCAGGCAGCGAGAGCGGAGGACCTGCGGGAGACTCGGCGGCGGCGAGGTAATAAAAGCGGCAGCGGGGCCAGGAGAGGCATACCAAACTCCAGTCTGCGAGCTCAGAGGGTAGCAGAGAGGTAAAAAGTATTCGGGGTGTGACATCACCAGGGAGCAGGTAAGTGATTGGTTGGTGAGTATTTCTCTCTTTTCAATACAAGCTTGAATTCTGTGGTGTTAAATTTCTAGGGTCTCTGTGTTGTAGTGGGGACAGTTGGTAAATAAAGCGCCCTAGAGTATACCTGTAACTGGGGTGTTGAATACATTTTTAAATTAATTAAAGGAGTAAGTCATGGCAGGAGAGCTCAGCCCTGTGTTCTGCTCCTCTTGCTCCATGTGGGAAGTCAGGGATGCTGCCAGTGTCCCTGGCGACCATGTGTGCGGGAAATGCATCCAGCTGCAGCTACTTGTAGACCGCATTGCGGCGCTCGAGCTGCGGGTGGATGAGTTTTGGAGCATGCGCGATGCTGAGAGGGTCGTGGATAGCACGTTTAGTGAGTTGTTCACGCCGCAGGGTAGGGCTGCACAGGCAGAAAGAACTTGGGTGACCATCAGGTGGAGCAACAGAGGCAGGCAGGAAGTGCAGGGGCCTCCCGCGGACATCCCCCTTTCAAACAGGTATACCAAGTTGGATACTGTTGAGGGGGATGACTCACCAGGGGAAGGCAGCAGCAGCCAGCTTCCTGGCACCAGGGACGCTTCTGCTGCTCAGAAAGGGAGGAAAAAGAGTGGGAGAGCAATAGTGGTAGGGGATTCTATCGTAAGGGGAACAGATAGGCGTTTCTGTGGCCGCAAACGTGACTCCAGGATGGTTTGTTGCCTCCCTGGGGCCAGGGTCATGGATGTCACTGAGCGGCTACAGGGCATTCTTAAGGGGGAGGGTGAGCAGGCAGAGGTCGTGGTCCACATTGGGACCAACGACATAGGTAGGAAGGGGGATGAGGTCCTGCATCAAGAATTTAGGGAGCTAGGTAGCAGATTAAAAAACAGGACCTCAAAGGTTGTAATCTCTGGATTACTCCCAGTGCCACGTGCTAGTGAGTATAGGAATAGGAGGATAGAACAGATGAATGCGTGGCTAAAGAGTTGGTGCAGGAGGGAGGGTTTTAGTTTCCTGGATCACTGGGCCTGCTTCTGGGAAAGGTGGGACTTGTACAAGTCGGACGGGTTGCATCTGAACCAGAGCGGGACAAATATCCTTGCGGGGAGGTTTGCTAGCACTGTTGGGGGGGGTTTAAACTAACTTGGCAGGGGGATGGGATACAGAGGGGAGCTGAAATAGGGGGTGATGTGCTGCCAATTATAGAGAAAAAAACAAGTCAGCTTGGTAGACAGGGCAAATATACAAGGGCAAGGCTGGATGGCATCTATTTTAATGCAAGGAGTCTTGCAAATAAGGTGGATGAACTGAAGGTGTTGATAAACACATGGGAGTATGATATTGTTGCTATCACGGAGACATGGTTGAGGGAGGGGCAAGACTGGCAGCTCAATATTTCGGGGTACAGAATCTTCAGGCGAGACAGAGGGGGAGGTATAAGAGGAGGGGGTGTCGCAATATTAATTAAGGAGTCAATTACTGCAGTAAGGAGGGATGACATATTAGCAGGTTCCTCTAATGAGGCCATATGGGTGGAGCTTAAAAACAAAAAGGGGGCAAGCACTTTGCTGGGAGTATACTATAGGCCTCCAAACAGTCAGGGGGAGATAGAGGAACAGATATGTAGGCAAATCTCAGAGAAATGTGCAAATAATAGGGTAATAATAATGGGGGATTTCAACTTCCCCAATATTAACTGGGATAGTCAGAGTGTGAAAGGCACAGAGGGTGTAGAATTCTTAAAGTGCATCCAGGAGAGCTTTTTGAGCCAGCATGTAGAAGGTCCTGCAAGAGAGGGGGCGGTACTGGACCTAATTCTAGGGAATGTGGCTGGCCAAGTGGAAGAAGTGCTAGTAGGTGAGCACTTTGGTGACAGTGACCATAATATGGTGAGATTTAAGGTGGTCATGGAAAAGGACAGGGATGGGCCGGAAATAAAGGTTCCAAATTAGGGGAAGGCCAATTTTAATAGGATAAGGCAGGATCTGGCCAAAATGGACTGGGATCAGCTACTTGTAGGAAAATCCGCATCGGAGCAATGGGAGGCTTTCAGAAGGGAGATTGAGATCATACAACGGCAACATGTTCCCGTAAAGATCAAGGGTGGTTCCAAAAACCACAGGGAACCTTGGATGTCAGGGGATATACGAGAATGGATTAGAAAAAAAAGGAGGGCTTTTGGCAGATACAAAAGGCTAAAGACGGAGGAAGCCCTAGAGGAGTACAAAAAGTGCAGGGGGATACTTAAAAAAGAAATTAGGAGATCAAGGAGGGGCCATGAAATAACACTGGCGAGCAAAATAAAGGAAAATCCTAAGATGTTTTATAAGTATATTAAGGGTAAGAGGATAACTAGGGAAAAAATAGGGCCCATTAGGGACAAAAGTGGCAATCTGTGTGTGGAGCCAGAAGATGTAGGAGGGGTTCTAAATGAATTTTTTGCATCTGTTTTCACTATGGAGAGGGACGATGTAGACATAGAAATAGGGCGGGGGGACTGTGATATGCTCGAACATATTAACATCGAGAGGGAGGAGGTATTGGCGGTTTTAGCAGGCCTAAAAATGGATAAATCCCCAGGCCCGGACGAAATGTATCCCAGGCTGCTGTGTGAGGCAAAGGAAGAGATTGCGGGGGCTCTAACACATGTATTCAGAACCTCTCTGGCCACAGGGGATGTGCCAGAGGACTGGAGAACCGCTAATGTAGTACCATTATTCAAGAAGGGGAGTAGGGAAAAACCGGGGAACTACAGGCCAGTGAGCCTAACATCAGTGGTAGGAAAATTATTGGAAAAAATTCTGAGGGACAAAATTAGTCTCCACTTGGAGAGGCAAGGATTAATCAGGGATAGTCAACATGGCTTTGTCAAGGGAAGATCATGTCTGACTAATTTGATTGAATTTTTTGAGGGGGTGACTAGGTGTGTGGATGAGGGTAACGCAGTGGATGTGGTATACATAGATTTCAGTAAGGCCTTCGATAAAGTCCCGCACAGGAGACTGGTCAAGAAGGTAAGAGCCCATGGAATCCAGGGTGCCTTGGCACATTGGATACAAAACTGGCTTAGTGGCAGAAGGCAGAGGGTGATGGTCGAAGGTTGTTTTTGTGACTGGAAGCCTGTGGCCAGTGGGGTACCACAGGGATCGGTGCTGGGTCCCGTGCTGTTTGTGGTCTACATTAATGACTTGGATATGAATGTAAAAGGTATGATCAGTAAGTTCGCGGATGATACAAAAATTGGTAGGGTGGTAAATAGCGAGGAGGGTAGTCTCAGTCTGCAGGACGATATAGATGGGTTGGTCAGATGGGCGGAACAGTGGCAAATGGAATTTAACCCGGAAAAGTGCAAGGTGATGCACTTTGGGGGGACAAACAAGGCAAGGGAATACACAATGAATGGTAAGACCCTAGGCAAGACGGAGGGTCAGAGGGATCTGGGTGTGCAAGTACACAGATCCCTGAAGGCGGCGGAACAGGTGGATAAGGTGGTAAAAAAGGCATATGGGATACTTGCCTTCATTAGCCGAGGCATAGAATATAAGAGCAAGGAGGTTATGATGGAGCTGTATAAAACACTGGTTAGGCCACAGCTGGAATACTGTATGCAGTTCTGGTCGCCACACCACAGGAAGGATGTGATAGCTTTGGAGAGGGTGCAGAGGAGATTCACCAGGATGTTACCAGGGCTGGAGCGCTTCAGCTAATGAAGAGAGACTGGGCAGATTGGGTTTGTTTTCCTTGGAGCAGAGGAGGCTGAGGGGGGACATGATTGAGGTGTACAAAATTATATGGGGCATAGATAGGATGGATATTAAGGAGCTTTTTCCCTTAGTAGAAGGGTCAATAACTAGGGGGCATAGATTCAAGGTAAAGGGCGGGAGGTTTAGAGGGGATTTGAGAAAGAACTTTTTCACCCAGAGGGTGGTTGAAGTCTGGAACTCACTGCCTGAAAGGGTTGTGGAGGCTGGAACCCTCACAACATTCAAGAAGCATTTGGATGAGCACTTGAAATGCCATAGCATACAAGGCTACGGACCAAATGCTGGAATATGGGATTAGATTAGACAGGGCTTGATGGCCGGCGCGGACACGATGGGTCGAAGGGCCTCTATCCGTGCTGTATAACTCTATGACTCTATGACTGCCCTCCATGTGCCCACTTGCTGCTACAGTTTGGCTGGGGTGGGGAGGGGGGCGGGGGGGTGGGGGGAGGGCCAGATATGGAAATGGTTGACTATAATACTAAGAACTTTAAAATAAATGTTTCCTTCCCAGGGCAGAATGGTTTTAACAGTTCTGAGAAATGCTTTACATTTTGACTAACTGCATGGCTTTGCAAAGGGCCAAATACTAAGGTTGTTGCTGCATTCTCATTAAATGTGACAATTTTATATCTTGAAAATAACTCACAGGTACAATTATATCAAAATACTGACAGGTGCTAATACTATAGGTATAGTTCTCCACGAGGGTGGTTTTCAACAGGTCGCATGGGTGGGAAAACGTGCTATTTAAAGCACAAAGCAATCTGCAGGAATATTAATATAGTTCCTTCCTTTACTCAATTGGGAGGATTCTGTTAGTTATTAACAGATGGATTGCTCATGGTACTACTTTCTAAGGTAAACCATATTTCATGTTCATAGTGGAGGCACAAACATGAAAATTAAAAACCATAGGCTATACATACACGACGTCCCGAAATGTGGTTTTTGTGAGTATCATTTCCAACTGGGGGTACAGATCGTAGAATCACCCCCAGTATATTTATAGCTTTTCTCATTTAGAATATGTATTTCCAGCTTGCTCATGAGTCAACAATCTGTATGTGTTTATTTAAATTGGGACTGGCCTCCTGACGAGAGTTGGACTTGAGCCAGTCACATGCAGATTGTCAACAGTTTGTAAAAAGAGCAGCTCTAACGTCACTTCATTACCCTGGCTCCCACAGTCAGATGGTATACATTGTATTAGAGGGTGATATTAAAACCATAAGTTGCTTTTTCTGCTATCCAAACCTGGCTTGTTGGATATTTGTCATTACAATGCTTGTGTGGGCCCTAAAGTGTGGAAAACAAAATCTAATTTAAAAACTGTTGATATCCCAATGGCTCAGTGACCTTACTTAATGGTTTAAAAATTCTTCAATTTTTCTCTATCTATTGGGCAGAAACATATAAATCTTAACTCATCCAAGTTTCCACTCCTTGGCTGCAATTTTGCCGGTGCTCAGTAGGTCAGCTGTGAAATTTAAAATGATTGACAGCGAGTCAGGAACCCACTGTCAAAACACGCCCACCTGCATTTCCTGATGTCAGGTCTGCCAGCACTGAGCAGACCCGACAGGCAATGGCGGGGGACCCAATTCAAATCATTAGTGGCTTGTTTACAGCCACTTAACAATGCGTTCTTTCAAAGCTTTTTAACTTTCACAGGTCTCCCACAAGTTTCCCACTGTGCCTAGACCTCGTCAGTGAAGCTGAGGCGGGAGGTCAGTGGCCATTGAATCAGCTGATGAGTTGACAGCTTTAAATGTCAACTCTAAGCTCCCAGCTGATTCAGATATCTTCCCGTAAGCACCAGCATCTCTAAACTGCATTTCCACAACAGATTCAGGATGCTGCAAGTCTTTACAAAAGTCTTCATCCAGTCTGACCTCATTACCTCTCCCACCATTGACAGATCGCTTCTGTCATCTCTACTTCGCCTGCCATCTATTCCATCAACATGGGTGCACTTTATACTCTCTCACCTTGTTCCTCAGAATCTGACCATGATCAGCCCCAACACCAGCATCACCAGGCACACCAGCAGCACCAACAACCACACCAACAGGACACAGGGCATCAGCACCCAACCACATTGCTGCCGGGGATGCCAGGGATGGCCTCACCATGGCCAGATTTACTTCAGGTTGGCACCACCCCACACCAACACCATAAAGCATCCCTACAATGCCCAAGCCATTCCTTTCACACTCATCACCATTGCAGGGGGTACCGTTATGTTTCACCATTCACTGCAACTCACTGAGCCACTTCCAAAGGTGCACACAAATCTGTCCAAGAAAGCAAAGTGTTGAAAATAAAGATTTCAATGTCTGACAGCATATTAACAGAAACTTCACATGAAAATTGGCTAAAATGCACAAATGCGTTTTGTTAGTTGGTATGATTGGACTAGGATGAGGGTGAGTATGAAGGGTGGCTAGTGAGATGGGGAAGTGATAAGGCTGAGTGTGGCTTTGCAGTAATGTTTCGTGATTTACTGAGATCATTGAAAAGTTTGCGCCACTGCCGCCTGGTCCTCCTCATGACATCCCTGCTTGTCCCCTCCTTTGCAATATGCAACCAGGCTCCTGGGGCGGTCTCTTCCACCCATCGGAAGGGAAGAGAACCTCCCTGTGTGCTGTGACTCCCTCCATATGCTTATGGAGGGAGTCATGGGAGAGCCTGGGTACAACTGTGCACCTCAGTGCAGTGCTTGTCAGTGTTTGCTGCACCTCAATGCTGTAGAACACTGACAGCACAAATGTTAAAGTAAATTTGCGCATGGTCCCTTTAAGGAAACCGGCTGATGATGCATCATCAAATGACGTCATCAGACCCGCTTCCTTCAATTGGCCAGGAAGCTCACTGGGCGGGCTTAACAAACCCAATCGGGGGAAAGTCAGGTCAGAGGCCGGGATGGAGCAAACAGCAGGGTCGGGATCCGCCATCAACGTCGCCTGCCACAGACCCGCCAAGGTAGGGAAAATCACGGCCTTTATATGAAGTCACAAGGAATCAACTAATTCAGTATAAAAGTATGCATTTATTCATCCAAATTAAGTAACATCAGTATTTATCAAATTTCTCAAAACTAGTTGAGAAAAAAATTGTGGGCAAAAATGCCACCCATTTTTTACATGATTGACAAATCATGAAAACTAACTGCTAACCAAATTGATAGATTTTGCTTGTGATGGACATTTGCCATTTAGGCTTCTGCCTTCATATCTACAGCACATGACTTGGAAATTTGAGACTGCTTATTAAATCTGAGATTTGTTGGTTATTGATTCAAAATCCATTCACCAAACTTCGCTACATATAAACAGCTGGTTCAAGAATTTTTTTATTGAGGATTTTAGGCTATTGGTGCAGGATACTAAGGTTGAACGGAATGGTAGAGGAGATTAGATAAATCAAGATTGGTGATTAGTTGACAACAAGGTTGGGGTATAAAGTCTGTAAGTGGGAGGAAAGAAAGATTAAGGGAGGCAAGATTTTAAAAAGTTTAATCGAATAGATAGATTATAAGATAAAATCACAACTGAGTTTTGCAGTTGTGCGTTTATCTTCTAATCTATCTTTTAGATTAGACTTTATTATTTATGTGCTCAGCAAAAACAGCTTCCATAAACAGATCCACTTCTCCTACAGACTCTAGGCATGTTGTGAATGGGAATAGCATATCACAGAAGTAACAATTCCTATTTTACTGTGATATTTTGCATTGGAGATTGCAAGGCAGGTAACATTAGGGTGTCAGATTATTGTTCAGGCTAAAACTAGGAACTTAATTTACCTACAAGAATTAGAATTACACAGAAGCAGAAAAATATAACAGAAGACTAGAAGTACAAACATTTCAAAAATAATGACTGAATCAATTCACATGAAGTTAAATATCTTCTTCCAAGTGTATATCTTACACAGCCTGTTAATCTGCAAGACACAGAGTTCCTGATGCTACGTTAGAATCATTAGAATTTTACAGCATAGGAGGAGGCCATTCGATCTATCATGCCTGTGTCTGCTCTCTGAAAGAGCTACCCCTCAGTTCACCACTGTTTCTAGTACAGATTTATATGTCCCAACAATTCTGTGTGTAAATAAAACTCTCCTATCCTTTTCCTTTTGGTGATTATCTTAAATATATGCCCTCTAGTTACCACCTTACTGACCAGTGGTAATAGATTGTTCCAATTTACTTAATCAAAGCATCTCAAAACATCTCTATCAGATCTCTTCTTAGTCTTTGTTCTAATGAAAAGAACCCCTTTTTACTCAACTAAAGCCTCTCATTTCTGGTATTATCTTAATGTATTTCATCTGCAACATGTCCATCGTCTTGTCACCTGTCCTAAAGTATGATCCCCAAAACTGGACACATTATCCTGGTTGCAGCCTAACCAATGATACGTATAGGTATAGCATTACCTTATTTGTTAGTGTGTGAGGCAATAATTCTGCCTGTTCCATGAAGTCCAAGGGTCAATTACAGAAACTGAAACTGATTGAAAGCATCTGAAATTGAACACTGAACTGAGGCTGACTAGAAATGCAGTCCCCTTCTGACAATAAAGCCTTTTATGTACAGTTGTTAAACTCAAGACATTAATGGCTGACTTTCCTCTTTACAGTGGTGCTCTGTCAGAGTGAGACTTCCATCTACTACTGCTGCAACCCCAACCAATTTCCTAGATTGTTGTTCATTACTATTACATGGTGGAAACATTGCAACAGGAGTAGACCGTTCAGCCCCCTGACCCTGTCAATTATGTCATTGCTGGTCTGTACCTCAATTCCATTTAACTGTCTTGATGCCTTACCCAACAAAAATCTATTGATCTCAGTCTTGAAAATTTCAATTAACCCAGCATCCACAGCCTTTTGGGCAAGAGAGTTCCACATTTCCAGTGCTTCCTGATTTCACTCCAAAATGGTCTAACTGTAATATTAAGATTATGCCCCCTTGTTCTGGATTCCCCCAACAGATGAAATAGGCCTAGAAATTAGGTGTAGCCCCGCTTGGTGCGTTAGAATTGGCGCTGCGCAAATTTTATAGCCAGACGCAACTTATCGCCACCTCGCGCGATATTGGGTTGCATCGCCCCTAAAGGTGATTGCGGCGCAGAATCAGGCGTTACACGGGACTCCTAAGGCACTAACCTGGCGGCGCTAATCAATATCGGGGCGGGCGGGCGCAGCGCAGGTGCTGTCAATAATCGATGACGATGAGACTTTCAGGCGCCGGCCAGCTCTTAAAGGGATGGGTCAGTAAGGATCAGCAGCCACACTCTGCGCCTTGTAGGCCTCAAATTTGGCGCTGGGCATTCTGTGGCATTACAAACTTTGAGAAGATGGAGAGGGTGAGGCAGAGAGCGGAGCGCTTTACCAATGGGGCATTGGATGCTTTGGTAGGCGCAGTGGAGCGCCGGCGAGCTGTGCTGTACCCCGACAATGGCAGGAGGCCTAATCAGAAGGAATACCGCAGAGCTTGGAGGGAAGTTTCTCAAAAGGTCAACTCCAACAGCGTGGTGACCAGGAGCCCTGTGCAATGCAGGAAGAAATTCAACGACCTCACTCAGGTCATTAGGGTGAGTGGTGTTCCGGCAATCTTCTTCATCCCTCCATCTGCACCTGACTTTATGGCCAGAGGGTGCGCAATGCCCCATTGGCCATCTGTCAGCAAGCACCCATGGCCCTTTCTGGGATCACACATGCACATTAAACTCAGGGCATCATGTAAGGGCTAGTCCACCATGGGGGGCATGAGATGACAACTCAGGGCATGATGTAAGGGCTATTCCACCATGGGGGGCATGAGATGACAACTCAGGGCATCATGTAAGGGCTAGTCCACCATGGGGGGCATGAGAGGACAACTCAGGGCATGATGTAAGGGCTATTCCACCATGGGGGGCATGAGATGACAGTTCAGGGCATCATGTTTCATCATTTCCCGTCCTTTCTCCTGCAGGCCAAGATGGCCATGGAACCGCAAAGAGCAGCTTCGGACCGGAGGAGGATGTCCTCACCTCCAGACCCTCACGGACCTCGAGGAGAGGGTTCACCAGATTGTTGGAGGCTGGATGACTGGACCTGTCACCACTGGAGCTGCCGACCCCATTGTGCACAGCGATGGTAAGGTCATCACCTTTTTGATCTGTCTCCTTCCACTTGTTCCCCCCACCAGCATGCTTTTCACTCTGGACCCATGTCATAGCATTGCAGCAATCTTGCATCCCTTGCTGCCACCCTGTCCTTGCGCTAAAGCCACTCTTCAACCTTCCTGCTTTCAGATGCTGCATCACCAGCTCAGGAGACGGGCCCTCAAGCTGCCAGTGCCACTGACTCTGGAGGCGACCAGCAGGAGGAAGCCGGAACATCCGTGCCAGCCTCAGGCGAGCCAGCCCATCTGGAGACTGGGGATAGTTCTTCCCTGGAGGGGAGCGGGGGGGGGCGGGGTGGCTCTGATGAGGAACCAGTTCCAGGAACCAGCGGGCTGCAGCAACGCAAGGGGGGCTAGGGAAGCTCAGGGGCCGTCTCCCTGGAGGGCGAGTCAGACCACGATGACTGCTGCACAGAGTGCGGAAGAGGTGCAGTCCCTCGCTGAAATGAGCGCCCAGGCTCGGCTCAGGCACACTGAGCTGATGCCTGCAGTGGCAAGGATGCCTGAATCCGTCGAGACACTGGCAAGGAGTGTCCAAGACTTCGGGGCAGCACAGGCAAGGAGTGTCCAAGACTTCGGGGCAGCACAGGCAAGGAGTGCGCAGGACTTTGGGGCAGCACAGGCAAGGAGTGCGCAGGACTTTGGGGCAGCACAGGAAAGGACTGTCCAGGACTTCGGGGCATCACTGGAAAGGACTGTCCACGGCTTCGGGTCAGCCCTGGAAAGGACTGTCCAGGGCTTCACCGAAGCAGTGGAAAGGACTGTCCCGGCCTTCAGCGAAGCACTGGAAAGGACTGTCCAGGGCTTCACCGAAGCACTGGCACCTGCCATGCAAGTGCTGAGTGCTGCCACGCAGTCACTCGCTGGCCTCATGCAGACGCAGATTGAGGCCACGCGAGCACTGACTGCTGCCACCCTCGATGGATCAGGCAGGATTACCCGGGGCCCTTGCAGCACCACAGCAGGCCGTCAATCTGTGGACCAGCCGATTGGGGCGCATGCTGCGGTGCTGCCCCGTCAGGGTGCCAGTGTGTCGGCTGACCACGGAGCAGGTGTCCGCTCTCAGGATGTCAGCATTCCTGATGCCACCGCTGGGACATCTCCACTGCAGCGGCCACCACCTGCAGGACAGACTGCTTCCACCCATGCACAGTTGGAGCAGTCAGCATCCGGGCTCTCCAAGCCCAGAGGTCATCCACGCCGTCCCCCAGGGGCTTCTGCACTTTCGGACACTCAGCAGGCGTCCCCCAGCCTTGATGCAGCCACTGGGGTCCAATTACGGAGGAGCTGCAGGGAGGGAAGGGGCCGATCTCGTAAGAGAAGTAGATCACCATCAAGGGGTCAAGAGAAGAGGGAGCTGCTGAGACGTCTTATTTGTAGAATTCAAGGCCGTATACACCTGCTGTGAATGTTAGTAATGGTTTGGGTAGTCTGGCGGGTTTGCGAGACAGTTATGTGTTATTTCGTTAGTTATGCTTTCGGTTGCCATTGCTTTGCCATGTTGGAAGGAAGCACATTTTTGAAAATAAAGAAAAGGTTTTATTTACAATGGCCATCTATACTATTTACAATCATTCTGGCCTTCATAGGCCTTGGGTGACCCGGACGGTTCTCTCCCAATGACACCAAGCATTCCGTCAGAGGGGCCTAGAACCGACCCCTTATGAGCCTCTGACGGACGGCCCTTCCAGTTTCTGGAACCCTCCCGTCTTCCTCCTCCTCCTCCGCCTCCTCCTCCTCTGCTGGTCCTTCAAGGTCGGCTGGCATTGGCTGGGTGCGTTGGATGGCGAGGTTGTGGAGCATGCAGCAGACAATGACGACGTGGGCGACTCGCTCCGACGAGTACTGCGGGGCGCCCCCCGAATGGTCGAGACAGCGGAACCGCTGCTTGAGCACACCGATTGTGTGCTCCACAATGTTCCGCGTCACCTGATGGCTGGCGTTGTACTGCTCCTCTGCCGGGGTGCTGGGCGAACGGAGCGGGGTCATAAGCCAGGGGCACAGAGGATAGCCCTTGTCTCAGAGAAGCCAGTCTCGTGGGTGAGCCGGGGCTTCGAAATGGTCTGCCACTGAGGTCTGACGCAGGATGAAAGCGTCGTGGCTGCTGCCAGGGTATTGTGCGTTGATCGCAAGGATCAGCTGCCGGTGGTCACAGACCAGCTGTACATTGAGGGAGTGGAACCCCTTGCGGTTGCGGAACTCCTCGGGATTCTGTACAGGCGCGTGCAAAGCCACGTGCGTACAGTCAATGGCGCCCTGCACCATGGGGAAGTCAGCTATTGTCGCGAAGCCCTGTGCGCGCTCCCGCTGCTTC
This sequence comes from Somniosus microcephalus, assembly GCF_052327205.1. Lineage (NCBI taxonomy): Eukaryota > Metazoa > Chordata > Chondrichthyes > Squaliformes > Somniosidae > Somniosus > Somniosus microcephalus. The sequence goes on along the minus strand of NC_140989.1, from coordinate 276,437,966 downwards.
TCCGGTGTCAAAGGGAACGAGATGAATTGCCGCCTCCTCTTATATAGGGCATCTGTAACTTGGCGGATGCAGCAATGCACAGCAAACTGGGAAATGTTAGCAATGTCCCCAGTTGCTGCCTGAAACGAGCCGCTGGCAAAGAAATTCAGGGCTACAGTAACCTTTACGGCCACCGACAGAGAGGTCCTGCACCGTATCTTCGGCTGCAAATCGTCCTGAAGCAGGTGGCACAGCTCAGTCATCACCTCCTTGTGGAATCGCAGCCTTCTGACACACTGCTGTGGCGACGTCTGTTGGCCCTCCTCCGTCTGGCCACTCCTGGCCCTCTCTCCCTCCGTCTCTGTGCCCTCTCAACATGGTCGACCAGCAGGACGTTCCCCTCCAGAGCAGCCCCCATAATAAGAGCGAACAAGGTAAAGGTTGTAATGTCTCACCAGCAGCAAGGTAATGTTCACAGGGCTGATGGTCCTCTGGCACCGCTGGCTGAATGGCAATAAGGCTCTCCCGCTGCAGCTCTGCAACTCTCTCAAACCAACGAACAAGTTGTGCTCTCAAAATGGCTGACGCTTTGATAACAGTGCAGTCCCCTTTAAAGAGCGTCCCCCTAGCCCGAGAGTGCCTGGGGAATGTTCCAGTGAGCTGTCACTATTAGCGCCAGGCGGAATGGAGGCGGGTGCCACTCAATTTCCGGTCCGGGGCACCAAAAAGGCGTTGCACACTAAAATGATGTCATGATCAGCCTGCGCCCGCGAGCGGGCGCTAAGTTTTTGCGCCGGCGCTAAGAGCCCACTCAATATGGGATGAGGCGCTCACCTCGCGGCGCCCAGCCGCTAGCTGCTTAGCCCCCCGCTCCTCGGCCTCTTTAGGCGCTAAGCCCTGGCGCTACCAACCGAATTTCTCCCCCATAGTTTCAGAACAGTTCCTATTCAAAAGATTAGAATGCAGTTCTGCATTTGGTGCTTATCTTTTTACATTATATTTCAGAGCTCCAGAAGTAGTTTGTAGCCAGTGTACACCACTTTAGGAATAATCACACAATACATAGGCATTTTGTTCTCAAGTTCCCTGGTATAACTTGGGTGGGCAGACCAAAAATCGGGTGGGGGCATGTCGTACCAGGTCTGTACCCATTTTGGCTCTTATAATGATTGTCTGGCACCATGTCTGCTGGATGCCAGAAGCACCTGCCTAAAAATATAAGCAAGAAAAGACAATCAAAGCCCATCCATGCTCATCCTATTCATTAGAAATACAACCTTCCCCAGGCATGTGTAATGTGAAAAGAAATCCTGGCCAATTTCAGGAAAAATCTCTGGGAAATTTCTCTCCGATTCTCTAAGATAATCAAGTAAGCTCCAGAAGGCCATTACCCGTAACAAATCAAACTAACTTCCCATTCCCCCCAAAGCCATATGTCCCAGTTTCCTTAAGAATATAAGACTATACAGAACCAGGAACAACTATCCCGATCCTAAGGGTCACAGACTTCTTATCCTGATTTACCTCTCATACCCCTCAATAGCTCTGTACAGCAAAAATGTATCCATCACAATCTTAAAAATTTATAACATATTCCACTTCCTCCCTGGGTAGGCTGTTCCACATAATTACTACCTTCTTTGTCTTTTCCTGTCTAAATTTAAATCCGCATATCCCTGTCCTACAGATTGTATAAATATTGATCATTCTTGGATCCAGTTTACCTATTCCCTTGAAGATCTTAAATATCTCAATAAGGTCACTTCTAAGTGGAAACGCCACCTTTTTCTAATGAAATTATTCCTATCATAGTAGTTTTCCTTTCCTCATCGCACAGGTGTCCAATCCCACATATGAACTTTAATTTCCCTTTTTGTGCTCCCTCCAAGTCATCTCCACTGCACACAATACTCAAGGTATACTGGTAACAATATGCTATGTAAGCCCAGTGACCGCACTGCCACAGGCATCTGTGCTATTTGAGATTCCTTTTGTTTATACAGAAACTTTCAAAATTAATTTTCTGCAAGTTTCCAATTGAATTGGATCAGAAAATTACAATACCAAATAAATTCTTGTAAAAAAAATGTTTTACTATTCTTAGATCTGCCCTGAAAGAGTTTCACTGAAACAATAATTCCAAACAAAAAGCTTAACTCTCCCTTACCATGATGATATGTACCTTGCTTATTCCATTTTACCCTCAACTGTTATTTCATATAAGTTGTATTCTTTATTTGCTGTGCAGTTATCACGTGTTTCTCATGAAAAGTCTATAAATTATTGCTGTGTTATCTTTCATCTCTTTGGTCCCTACACACCTAATTCTGACTGTCATGATATATACGAACCATAAACTGTGAGGTAAATCTGCTTTTCAGCTTCTCCTGCTTGATTCATGGCTAAGCATGCGTATTTTCCTCCATCTGACAGCTTAGCCCGAGGCAGCTGGACAGTCCGGCCTCCTGGGAGACAAAAAGGTTTCAGAATCAGAAACAGATTCCACTATTCATCAAACTAAAGGACACTGCTGCACAAATTCTGTAGCTACTATACATAATAGGAAACACTTTTTACACAAAGCCAGCATCTATAAATTCTGAAAAGTAAAAGTGCAGAACAGCACTAAAGTATGTTTGTTTGGACATTGATTCCAACCTCTGCTTAGTATCTTTACATTTTTAAGAGCTATTGTTGTCAGCTAATACCCCGGGCCCACATTTGCTTAGTTGCTGCACCCAATCTCTTTACTCTTTTTGAGTAATTCATTTTGCATCTTGCCTAGTTAGTTTACCATATGCAAGATTCTTGAGCTCCTCGGATCATGGAAATGTTATGCCAAGAAGGCAGTTGGGCTGGGATGTATAATTTAAGATATAAAATTAGACCATTTTTCCATGGTTTTATTTTATTTATCTTTGAGGAGCAGTGAGAAACTTGCAGAGCTTTTCCCAGAGGAGAGTTAATAGGATGAATGAAGTTCACGATAAAGTGAGGTGCACAAGGTCTGTGGGGGGGAATGAGCTGGATGAGCAGAATGGCTTTTTTTAGTTCCTTGTTTTCCTAAGTTCTGATTATCAATGAAAATGATTTGATCTCACTTGTTGATCTTAAATTTTATTTTGGTTTAGAGACAAGTGCAAATGTGGGCTGGGTTGTCTTTATTTTTGTAATATTCCCTCTTTCTAAGGCTTATCCCCTGCCCCTGCATTTGTGCAATTCTCAGAATTTAAAAAAAAGTGCCGATCCACATTTTCACTCATTTCTAAATTAAAATATTTGAGATCAGAAAGTTATTAAAATAAAATCCAAATAAAAAAGCAGTTACTCACGCCCTATAATGTGAACCCTTTTAAAGAAGATAGATCTGTCTCTTAAAATCTGACATTACTTCACAAATGTTCAGCTGTGTCTGAGTATTGCTGTGAAGTGAAGGATGGAAAAACCAGCAGGTAAAATCAATTTTTACATAGTGGTGCTGCCTTTGAAGGCTGATTTTTGTCCTCTGCATTTCCTTCCTCTCTGTTCCCCACCCCAATGAAATACATAAGTGAGATGGTCTGTAACTAATTACGGTCACACTAACAAGGGATCTCTAATACAACAGCAGATTACACTGTCCATAAACAGAAACATGTCTTGGGCAAAGAAATCCCAACTCCAGATATCTGTAATTTCCAGCAGACAACACAAGCTGCAATGTGCAACACCACCAGGATTTTGTGGCCGGGCAATGGTGGTTGCAATCCCACCGGGAACCAGCCATGCATGGGTGATGGAAACTGGGTCAGAGTTCTAGCGGTGTCAGAGGGGCATGTGAAATTTCTGCCCCGTGTCCTGGAACCCTGCTACTGGGAGGACAATCCTGGCCGTGAATTCATCAGACACATACCCAACACAACAGCAGCATTAGATTTGTAGTTACCATTGGTTACCAGAAATTGCAAATGATTGGTCACATTTGAAGAACAGGAATGGTGCATTTGGCTTTGAACCTCTCTGTGGACTCCAAACTTGCTGCTATTGCTTTCAGTGCAGTCATTAATTACATGGAATTCTGTTTACAGCTGGTTTATTATTCAGTTACGAAATACAGAAAAACAGCTGTAAAAATTTATAGGAATGAAACAAAGCTACCAGGATCTCTGGAACTGAGCTGCCACAGTAACAAGGACATTTTAAGATCAAGGACACATGACCGTCTGCATTTGTCCACGATAGCTGAGTTTTTAGCAGTAATCTGCTCCCTACCAAAACGGCAGCCAATGTAATGCAGTTTCTGTGAAGCAACACAATTTGCCTATAGCCTGCATAGCAATTTCCCCTTTTCTTTGTGATTTTGTTTTGTTTTGTTTCCTTTTTTTGGCTATTTTTTATTGTCATCTCCCTCCGGTTATTTACCATTGTACATTCTTCATTGTGGAGCACAATATAGTTTTGGCTGTGGTTTCCTGTAAGTGCCCGGAATTTTGCTCCTCAACAGAAAGGAGCAAACAGCAGCTTACCTTCTCTCAGTAAGGCTGCTTACGTTGCATCTATGGCCACTGTTGCTGGGAGGCCTATCCACGATGAAGTTTGTAATCAATTAGCTGGGGCAGCAAAGTGTAACGCCAACCCTCCTCACAATGTGGTTCAATGTACAAGATGGCTGCCTCCACAACATAGTACAGAACACCTTAGGCAATTGACAGTGTTTATGAGTAAACTCGGGCAGAGTTAGGAACAGAGGAAAAAAACAGCACGGATTGGGGAGGAAATTACCCCACAAGTATTATGACTCCCATCCAAAATGTTAGATATGAGCAATGATGTACAGTAGAATATCATTGGGCCAGCCCCTGTTCCTTCCATTATATGTAGACTCAATCCCAGGTTTATTAGCCGTCAAAATATGTGAACTCCCAACTTCTGTTCAGAAAACACTGGCTCGATCCCTGAAAGTAAGTGTTTGCACTTTATCATTTTCAAGTAGGGCTGAGATTCCCTTGAATAATATTAGATTATATATAAACACCAAAGATTGTGTGTACTGTACAGTTGTGAAGTGAGCCTAATTTGTGTTGAGTTGAGTGGTAGATGTTACAATGAGTGGTGAGTGCACTGCGCTGATACACAGCTACCATCAAGACCAATCAAGTTGTCTGTCAAGGGAAGATTTGAAAGCAAACGGCACAAAATGAACCAGTTTCTTACCAGGCAAGATAAGAATGTTGGTGTTGGATTGTAGAGGTTTCCCGTCCTTAAGCCAGCTGAGGCTGGGTGGTGGAAAAGCCGTGGCCTCACACGTCAAAGAGATGAAGTTGCTTATCACAACAGTCATGTTCTCTGGGTTGATGCCCATGATACTGGGAGGCACTGTGAAACACAAAATGAATTTTAACTTTTTTTAACACTTTTTTTTTTAAAAAAAGAGGGTTCTCTATGACAGCAATAAACAATATACCTCCGATCAGAATGCAACAGTTTGAGGCTAATTTAGTTTTTTCTTATTTTGTTGGTTATATGATTTTCATGGCATAAGTAATAATGCAGAATATCTTAAGAGTATATTTCTTGGGGCTGCTGATTTTCCCAACGTGACACATGAAATTGTTGTCTAGTAATAACAAAGTCACTCACCATGGACATTTAAGTTGAAGTATTTTTCTGTGTTTCCAGCTACATTTTCTGCAACACAAACATATCTGCCTGTATCTGACACTTGAGCATTGAGGACCTGTTAGTGACAGTAAGAATGGAATCTTAATAACTTTTACAATGACACAGAAATGCCCAGTCACAAAATGTAAACGTTGTTTTGCTTTACAAGTTTCTTTATATTGTAGGCAGTAACATTAAGCTTCAGCAATGTGTATATAAAATTACAATTTAACATTTGATATTCTGTCCAACTTTTTTCCCTTCAATTTTCTCCCCTCCTGTTGGGAAGGTGCTGACTCGTGCTGGGGTATGTTTCCAAGGCACTGTGGACCTAGACAGTGAATGCTAGCAGGCTAATTGATTGCGAAGGTCACTTTGGCCAAGTATGATCCTGCCATGACCTGGTGTCCACATACACACTCTTTCCAACAGGAGTTACAGGCTGTAAACCTGGCTTTATTTTTTCCTCCCTAGCCCAGGGGCGCGCAGGCCAATTATGGAACCCTACTGCTGCTCCAGCGGCAAAGAACTAAGCCAGCAGACTTGGCCTATCCCGGTCTGTCGGCCTCAGTTCCACGCTAGGGAGTGCACTCACCTGTTGAGCCTTTGGGAGAGGAGTCTGTCCAGTTTTATCTGAAATTTTAATTGTTCTCTTTATTTGTAAAAGCACTTATGTACAGTTGCTGTACTCCTTTACAAATAGACCTTGTAATCCATTTTACTGACTCGTTATCAACAGTCTCCGTGTTTACTGCTCTGTTCCAGTTGACTTTCAGTAAGAGAATAGGTGAAATGATGAAATAAAATTAAATATCTTTTCATGAAAACAAAGGAAACATCTTTCAAACTGAGAAAAGTAATTTCAGGATCATCCATAGATTTAAATGTTTAATGTTTTTTTAAATGTTGTACTGTTTGCAGTTGGTGAGCCAAGCCAACTGCCAATTGCTAGCAAGAGGCCAAGCTATTGTACTGGACATTTCTTTGAAAGTACACTGTGTGCTTTCTGCAACCTCTACAACAGCCTGTTTTTATGAAGTATTTAAAACATAGTGAAATATTTAGCTAGAAGTAGTGTTGGATGAGTTCTTGATTATGAATGAACCAACTTAACAATGCCCCATTAAACATAAACATTGATAATCTTGGGGTCCACACCTGAAGAGTTCGTCCATTGGACAGGAGTTTGTGGGTGTTGTCTGCTCTCAACTGATGCCCGTCCTTCAGCCAGGAAATTTTGGGAGTGGGAGTTCCGCTGACCATACAGTCCAACATGGCAGTCTTGTTTATCAGCACAATGACTTCTTCTGGTAAATCAGTATCAGCCCCTTTAATAGTAGGAGGAGCTAGATGGCAAAGTACAATGCAGTTAAGAATTGTTCAGCCATATCCTTTTCAACATTTTGTCTGTAATACCAAGCTACGGCAACAAAAAATCATCAGTTTGCCCTGCTTTACATAATAAATGAGTTGCTCTCAGTTCCAAGACAGCAGTTCAATTGACATCATAATCTATGCGATTGAGCAGGGCTGACCAAATTCTAGTTATGCAATTAGAATTTCTAATAACCAATAAAATAGCAGGATTTTGGTTACCAGCAGTGAGTCTTGTTTAATTCATTACAAAGTACAGTTTATTCAGTTACATAACTTGTGTTGATAATTGTGACCAAGGGTGGAGGGGGGGGAAATAGAGAGATTCAGCTAATGTTTTTAAAGATATGTAGTTCATAAACTTGAGCATTATTGTGCCACGAAATTCACTGGTTGGTTGCGCCCAAGATACTCACTCATGACTCTCAGTTCATACTGAATAGAATCCTCGCCTGCTTCATTCATAGCCACGCATGTATACCTCCCAGCATCCTCTGTCTGTGCTCTGGGAATTTGTAGCACGCGTCCTCCTAATGGATAATGAGCACAAATTGATATATCGGAATGCTTAGGCTTTAAGGACATATTTCTTTTCAATCTAATACTAAATTACTAAAAGAAATTCAAAAGAAATTCAAATTATATCATAAGTCACGACATCAACTCATTTTATAAATAGTAGTGGATCTCCTGTGGCACTGCTCACAGGTATTCCGGAGCACATTTGTGATATTTAGCTGCAAACCCCCTCACCCCTCCACCCCCAATCCCTTTAAGGCCTTGTTTTGTGGTTGCATTTGGGGAAGAGGTCTAAATAGGTCCCGAGGTAAATCAAAAGCTAATTATCGTCGAAAGTTTCTCAAGATTGGCAGGTGCTTGGTTCTTCTCCTTAGGGAGAGACAAGGTTATCTCAAAGTCAGGAAAAAGACAACTGAACATGAACATGATTTCCAGCATCCGCAGTATTTTGCTATTATGAACATGACTCGCTTTCTTCCTTTTCTAAGATTGTGCAGCTGTGATGTGTTGGTGTTTTACACAAAATATGACATCTGGAGTGTAAAGCATACACTCAAAACAATGATCTTAATAAAATGAAGCCAATGTTAATGACAGTTAAAAGTAGAACTGAAATTACATTGAATTAAGACTGCAAGATATCAGTACAGAATAACATTGTTATATATTTCCTTACAGATGGTGCATCGAAGTTCTACCTGCCACGAGGATGCACCCTTGGCTAATTTTACAAGGACAGGAGTTTTTTTGCATTGTTTGGCTGACTCCCTGGCCTACACTGAGGCGTCCACCTGGCGCAGGGGACAGAGATTGGCTGCAGCAGTCCTCAGAGGCCTGATGCAGCGTGCCATTGCCAGAGGCCTCTTAGCCAACTGCAGAATATATAAAAGCGTTACAGTGTCCTTTCTGGCCTGAGAAGAATTAAGTATCCCTGCTGCCACCCATAGCAATGCTGGTCACCAGGCACGAACAGGCAGCCCCTGTGTCCACTGTTGCTATGGCACAAATGATGGAAATTATTTCAAGTGACATATTTCTGTCATTTTCAGACCATTACAATGCAGCCACTTGAAGTGTTGGGGGACATATTGCACAGTCACTTCTGGTGGGTAAACTCGGACGTGGCAGAGGAACGACCCCAGAGAATTTCCTGCTCAAGTTATGTTTGGGGGGCTGCCATAACTTGTACAGAAAATCTAGGCCAGGATGTCCAAACGATGGCCTGCACTCTGGATCAAGGCCATGTACATGGAGTGCAGCTTGCAGCATCTACACGAAGGACAGGAATGTGCCAGCTTAAAATTGGGCGAGGGGGGAACAATGCCAGCATGGAATTGGTAGGGTTGGGGGGGATGAAAACAACAGTACTATTGTGAAATTCGGGGGAGGGAATGAAAATAACAGTGTAAGCATAAAATTGGAGAGGGATAGTTGAATGCCATCATGAAATTAGAGGGGGGACAAAGAAGAGGCACAATTTGAACTGGGGAGAAAGAGTACCAGCTTGAACTGGAGGAGGAAAAGGGAGAAGAGAATCAGCTTAAATTGAGAGGAAGGGGGAAGATGAGTGCCAACTTGAAGTGGGAGGTGGAAGGAGCAGAGAGGATGCAAAAAGGGCAAGAAATTCTCGGCCATCCTAAGGAGATATGCCATTATACTGAAAACAAAACAATAAGCAGGCATGTTAGTAGGGTTGAAAAAGGGAAAGAAAGATACTCCAATCACAAAAGAAGTTAATGAAAGAAAGAAGAAAGAACTTGCATTTACATATCACCTTTCATGACCTCAAGACGCCTTAAAGCGCTTCACAGCCATTGAAGTACTTTTGAAGTGTAGTCACTGTTGTAATGCAAGGAAATACAGTAGCCAATTTGCAAACAGCAAGATCGCACAAACAGCAATTAAATAAATGAGCTTATATGTTATGTTTTAGTGATTTTGGTTACAAGATATATATTGACTAGGATACAGAGTCAAAAGGCCTATAAAGTGCTTAATAGGAAACGTTTAGATGATATAAAAGGTCAGCTCATCTCAAAGAACAAAATAATGTGCGAGTATCTAAGGATGATAAAAAAAGGGAGCAGCCAACACAAAGAAAAGGCAAAAAAATGGGAAATTGAAAAGAAGGAAAAATAAAAGTTGCAGATGCAGAATGTCTGAAATGAAAACAGACAAATGCTGAAATACACAGTCGGTCTGCCAGTCTGAAGAGAGAATAAACAGGCCAACAGGCAAATCACAGAGAGGCCCAGGCTACATATGTGACCAAAACTAAGGTGTTTGGCAAACTGCTCACCTAAATCTGCTTTTGATCTCTCCAATCTAGAGAGGACCACCCTGTGAGCAGTGAATACAGTATATTAGACTGGAGGAAGTGCATGTAAATTGCTGTCTCAGATAGAAGGAATGCTTGTCACCCTAGACAATGATGTGAGAGGCGATGAATCAAATGGTGTTGCATCTGCTGTGGCTGCATGAAAAGGTGCAGGAAGGTCAGCTGGAACTAGGGGTGGTAGAGTGAAAAAGTAGGGAGCAGTCCCTGCAGAAAGCGCAGAGGGGAGGGGAAGACGCACTTGGTGGTGGGATCATGTTGTTGGTGGCATAAATGGCAGATGATGCTTAGGAGAATGCAAAGGCTGGTGGAGTGAAAGATGAGGACAAGAAAGACCATGTTGTTGCTGTTGAGAAAGCAGGGGTAGTGGGTGAGAGGAACTATTTTGGAGTTCTAAAGCATATTAAAAGGTAATTGAGAGCTTGACATACATTGTAATATAAGTAGATTCTATTTCAATGCAGCATTAATGATAAATAAAATATTGGAGGATTTTAAAAATGATTAATTTTGGTGTTCCTGCAGGCTGTGACTAAGAATTGTTTTTAAGATAATAAAACATCCCAAAATTCACAACTATTTGTGTCAGCTCCATCATTCTGATTGGAAAAGTCTGAATAAACACACCAGCGATATTTCCAGATCTTCAGAAATGTGTGCTAACCAGGATGAGGTGTGCATCCTGAGAGATGGTTCATTTGTACCAGTTAATGGGGTATCCCAAAATCAGCTGAAAGCTGGAATAAATGAATATATTGATAAGAGTGAGGAATATTTGATGCTGCTGGAACCTGGAGCCGAAGCTGCAACTGCAAGATGCTCAGCTGCCATTGTAATTTATGCAATCTGCCATTTATGCCACCTACAACATGATCCCACCGCCAAGCACATCTTTCCTCCCCTCTGCGCTTTCTGCAGGGACTGCTCACTACTTTTTCACTCTACCACCCCTAGTCCCAGCTAACCTTCCTGCACTTTCCCATGCAGCCATAGGGTAAAACAATAGTTATATCCCCAGATATCAGAAATGCAATTTCCAGTGTGCATGATCTGTAACTAAATACCCTATGGTACAAGAGTTAACCTGCAGTGTTTGAGTGACTCTAGCTGTCAGTGACTTCATATTACAAGCAATTTTCTTCCGTCTATGGCAGTAAAATTTGTTCATACCTGGCAGTATCAGAACTTTGTCACTAGACGTCAACAGTTTGCCATCTTTGTACCAAGTGAGAGATGGCGGTGGAACAGCATTGGTCTCGCAGTACAGGGAGATGGGGTTGTTAATGACTACGTCCTTAAAATCAACACTCCTGCTCCCCTCCAGTGCACCACCCTTTGTATCGCGAATATTTACTGGCTTCACAAAACTTGGCGGAACTAAATAAAGGATTAAAAGAATAGTCATAAGATACAAAATAATTTGTTTTTTTTTACAAATCTCTTTCACATTATAAGGTTGCAATTTCTTTACGATAAAAGGCAAAGCATAAGTGCAATTAGAGAACAAGTTAAGTTCAGTATCCAATAGATGTAAAAGGTAAATCTGGTGTAGGCTGTCTAACGGTATACAGAAGAGAATTACATACACAGACATTTACTTAAAAACATTTGAAATTATAGGGAAAAAAAATCATCCAAATTAGTCTTTTTATATGTTTTGTGTAATAGGTAGTATAACAAGGTGAAGTCAGAGGGAACTAAATCCAGCCAAGCCAACTACAAGACTGACAGATCTTTTATTTGCCAATATAGACGTCAGTCTAAACCACAGCACAGTGTTTTAGTGATTAAACATTGACTTCCTACATACTGATTGTAGATTTGACTCATACTGGTGAAGACTTGGTTGAATTCTCTGTTAGCTGTGTGGTTGGCATGGCCAAGAGTCATAGATCATCCCAGCTTGTTTATCTGGGAGTCAAGCGCCCTTCAAAAGATGGTTGTATTACAAAGTACTTATATAAGAATAAGCAGATAATATAATCTAACCTTGAACATTTACATCATAGTCCTTTTCATCCTCTCCAGCGACATTGGTGGCAACACAGGTATATCGTCCTGTATCTGAAATCTGGGTATTCTTGATTTGAATGATACGGCCATTTGCAGTGATAGTGATGTGATCATCTTTCTTGAGAGGCTGGGAATATAAAGGTTTTTTTTTCCCCATGAAAATTCAAAGCTTTCAATCTTCCTTTACTTTACAGTAATAATCATAGAAACACATACACTTTGGGAAAACTGATCTGAACCTCTTGCTGAGCTCTCAACAGATAAGTGGATTGGTTGGAAGGAAACGGATGCTATTGACTGTAGTTTAATAAAAGTATTGCTGTTTTTTCTCCCTCCTTCTCTTGTTAATATGTTTCTATGGGCTGCAAATGCCCTCCATTACCTCACCAATGTGGCTATTCTTATAGTCTGGGCTGACTGTGATGGGCATTACAGCCATGCTAGAACCTGTCCTCACCTGACATCAACCTGTTCACTTTCCTGCAGTAGAATGAGAACTCTGGCTGATGTGTTCATGTATCACTTTAATAATCCACTCAACTATTACCTGATTCACTGAGAACACTAGAGCATTTTGTGCTGGTAACTTCATGTACAATTTGCAATCCCTCACTTATTAAATGTAGAGAATAATAGATACCTGGGGATGACTTTAAGATAGTAATCTAATCAAGAGAACCATAGGAGTTTACAGTACAGAAGGAGGCTATTCGCCCCCACATGTCCATGCCAGCTCTTGCTAAATGAATCTAAAACTAATCCCACTGCTTCGTTCTCAACCCCTAGCCTTGTATCTTCCTCTGCTTCCAATATTTATCCAATTTCCCCTCATCCACATACTTATTAAGTCCCTGGCTGGGACTCCCCTCTGCAATCCTACCCAAAATCGGGTGGGATTGTGGTGAACGACGATGAAAAATTTGGACAGTAGGCCAACCACCACCTCACTGTCCCAATCGAAATTTTCCACCTCCGCTGGGACCACTAATGGCTCCACCTCTCCCACCTGCCAATGCACGGCGCAGGACCCAGATCCCCAGTGGATTTCTCTTCTGTCTGCCCAACTTACTACTGCTTCCTGGGGCACCATGGGGAAGGTGGCTGTAAGCCCAGAAACTGGTGGCAATGACCCAGAGTTCTACCAGTGGTGGTAAAGAACCTGGTGGCTGCCTCCTCTATCCCCAACCCAACCTTTGCGGCCTACCAGGATGCCGATCTTATCATTGGGGCGTTTCTGCCCTTTTAACTGTCTGGATTCTTGTTCTGCAGCACTGCCAGGATTTCATAGCTGGGCAAGCGCGGTGGGAATCCTACCGGGAACTCGCCATGCAACGATGACCCCTGACTGAAGAATCTGGGTCGGGGTTCCAGCAGTAAAGATGGGCACAAGCCCAGTTTGATATCATCAGTGAACATTATTGTTCATTGGTTCTATGCCATCCTTCAGTTGCTATTAAGACAAATATTCCATACTGTCTTAAATATCAGAGATCAATTCCCAGCCAGCTAGTCAGATTCCTCAGAGTTTATAAGCTATTCAGAAAGAGGAATACATTTTTTGGACATTCAGATTATATGAAATCAGAACTATTCCTTTTTAAATACAGTTTAGGAACATTTGCTCTTTAAAAATGGCAATTCAATCTCTTCTCCAATTGGAATTCTCTAAATTGGTATTGCTTTCATTATCTGCTAGTGTTCACTGTGACACTTGAATGGTTAACCTGACTGCATTATGGACAATACAAGTTGTATCAGAAACATCTTTTCCCACAATACAAATGTGTTACTTCAAATGCTCATTCAATATTATACATGAAGGACTAAACACACCTGTCCATCTTTGTACCAGCGAAGGGAGGCTGCTGGGATTGCGTGAGACTCGCACTCAAGAGTCAGGCTGCTGTTTACTTTGATCTTAATTTCTTTAGGTGACAGACCAAAACCTGGGACATCATCTTTGTTGATAGTGGGAGGGACTAGGCAAATAAAATATAACAGCAAACCATTACACTCCAAATATCCTGATTAAAGTGGACTTAGCAGCAATATTCTCCATTAACAGACTTACTAAATGGAGTGGTTGCTAATCTATTAGGCATTTCACAGAATTTCAGAATAACTGAACTACACTGAGAGCACTTACTGTACACTTTTACTTCATAATTCTTTAGTGTTTCTCCAGCTTCATTAGTAGCAATACAGGTATATCTTCCTGCATCCTCTTCCTGAGCATTCAGAATCTGAAGAGTTCGACCCCCTGAAGTTGGGAAGGAAAGGCGGAGGCAGAATTAGCTGAACTTACACTAGCAATGAAACTTGTGAAGTGAGATCTGCAAAGTCTCAATATTAGCCAAAGTGGGGACTTGAACTCATGTCTTCCATATTTGAAGTCCAAATCTAATACTTTTCATTAGAAGTCCTGTATGTTGACCATATTATTATGTAATTTTATTCAAACTTAATCAGGTGAAATAATTAGGGTTTGATAGGATATCAACTGGTTGGTAGCTCTGACCAGTCAGTTAATCATCATGACCTGATGCTCTTCCTTCTGTCAACTCTCCCAGCTGTATGCCCATTGTCACTCTTCCATTTATGCTTTCCCATGCACTGTCCCAGCATCTCAGTTTTGACTTCACACATAGTCTGTTCCCAGCTGCCACCTATTCCATTATCTTCTGAGGATAGTGGCATGCATGTTCTGCCCATGACAATCTTCTAGCTTTCTTAGTAATTACAATTCTGATTTATACCAATACCTTTGTAGACAATCTTACAATTGAGCGTATTACTTAACTACAATGTTTGACTTAGCTCATGTCCAAGTTAGGTATGAGTTTTCTGTTCTTATATCAGTTCCAATGAATGATAGCAACACAGTTAGAAAATCACAAAGTAGTAAAGGTGTTCAAATTGGACAGTCTTTCAGTTTATTTATAAAAGGTTTATAATATTAATCTGCTACTGAATGTCCACTGTGCATTTCATTATTAAGATATCATACTCTCAAAGCATAATAAAGACTTCCCGGGCAGAAGATCATCAACAGTTTCTTTATTTTAACACTTGGTGGGAAGATTATAAGCACATTTATAAAGCACAGGATTACAACTTCACTATGTCTAAATCTCCCCCTGCCTTGATTTTAATATTGTACTTCTGAAAATCGTTCATGAAAGTTTGAGTGAGGGCTTGAGCTTTAGAACCTGAGTCTAATAGTCGCAGCCTGGTGCCGAGATGTAGGTAGAATGTTGAAGCACACGATTGAGTGTTTTTTTTTAATATGCATGTAACATTAAAAATGGCATTTAAAAAAAATGATTTTAAAGTGAAGGTTAAGCTAGTCAAAGAGCTTAATGGTGAGCAAGAATTGACTAAAAGAAATTAGAATTTGCAGCATATGAATGTTATGCTGTGGGAATGGACGGGTTACCAATATATTGTGACATCTTAACTGAAATGGTGTGTATTATGCAATTCATAGAATGGAAGAAATTATGGATGAAAAGTAGGATTTTAAACCCATCAAACTCATCCACTCCACAAACTACGGCCCTGATTTTAAGTACGGGCAAGGTTTTGGGTGGGTGGGTAGCGGTGTGAGTTAGTATCTCACCCGCTGCTCCAGAATCGAGGCCTGGGCTACTTTAATTCCCAAGCCACAATTTAAATCCCACCGGCCAATTTCCCACCCGTTCTGAGTGAGAAGTCAGTGGGAAGCAGTAGAAAATCGCGTTGCCCAGAGGTCACCTGCCAACAGCAGGTAGGTGGTGGGAGCAGCTGCCGGGGCCGTCTCGCTGGAATCTTGTGATCGGGAAGGGGGAACGAGTCTGCGGCAGGAAACGCCAAAACTTTCCTTGTGGAGTTCGGTGGCGCACATCTGCTTCTCTTGGCCCCACAAGGAAAGTAACACAACTTATCTTTTTGGGCCTCTTATGGCCCAAATCCTCTTCCCCGCTGCCTTCATCTAGAGGGAAAGCCACTGTGGCTTCCTGCTCAGGCTATCCAGTTAAAACCGCAGTCGGGCCACAATGACGTCATCGGGACATGATATAGATATGTAAAAGTGGAACCTGCCAGCTTTGGGTGGGTGTCCTTGCCGGCTGCCCGGTAGAGATGGTTAAAATTGGGAATGGTCAGCTCCCTATGGCTCTAGGGCAGGTAAATAAACTGGGCGATTTTAACTGGCTAGCCAGTTTCCGCCGGGCAGGTAGAGGTGAAATTGACCCCTATGTATAATTTGCCTCATCACGAGCTGTTATCCATATGTTGCAAGCATAAGAGATTGTCAAAAGCAGTCCTGAAATAGGGTCTAAGTGGGAGTCTCAAGGTAGCAGTGAAGTGAAGTTGAAGGTCTAATTTCTGACTCTCATTGGGCACTATGTTGCCCCCTTTGACAACTGCAGTGGTGGTGATGCGCTATCAATTACTCATAAAAGACTGAGAGTTAAGAGAGTAACTAAAGGCTTTTATTAACAAAAGAATGAAGGTCTGCCTCGAGTGGTCGACCGGTCCAGAAATACAAAGGGCTGGGGAGCAGTCACCTTTATACTAGGACTTGTGGGAGGAGTCAGCCGAGGCATGTCCAGGCATGTACACAGTGGAATACAAACAGTGAGTGGTTTACCACAGGTGGGAAACCGTTACTCAACTCCCTCAATCTCCTGAGGGAGGCAAACAACCACAGACAAAACCTCCTGATGATGCGTTTCTGTGAAACATCTGCATGTCCCCTAAAGTAATCAAGCAAAATTGCAGGAAGTTCAGCCCACCTTACTACCCACAATACTGGGCTCTGACCTATTGTGTGCCACAGAGGAATCATCCATAGTCCCAGCAGCACAAGAACCATTCTCTTCCACCGAAAAAATGATCATTTGTGTTTATTCTTCAATCCCGTTGTTGTTGAGATAGTTGTCCAGTTCTTTTTAAACAACTGGTTTTCGCTAAGAGTCTATTCTATATATCTGCTACTCTCCAAGAAACATTTCCCCCCAAATTTCTAGCCTTGCTTGAGGTTTGTTCATTTTGTATTTACGTCTATTTTGAATCAGAATCTGCTTGTTTCTACATTAGGCCGTATTTTATGACCTCCACGGGTGCGTACGCGCCCGTAAGGGCCGCGCAAGTGGCGGGTTTAGGCATGTGAAGTGCATTCACTGAAATTCGGCACTTGTGATCTCTTGACAGATCCTCCGCATTCACGGGAGAAGGGCCTCCGCGGGTGGAGAGTTGCGCTTTTTGCACAACTTCCGCCTGCTGAATGCCTGTCAAATTCTTACACCTGGTAAAAGCAGGCGTAAGGCCTGCTTTTACCAGCGTAAGAGTTTTAAAAAATAGAAAAATAAAATTTGATCACTCATTTATAAATTAAAAATACTCTTCAAAAAAGTTTTTTAGCCCCGTAAAAGCATTTAATTTTTTTTCCCAAAAATTAAGTTTTTGTTTAAAATATTTAATTAAATGGCATTTTAATTAATTTTAAATATTTAATTTAATATTTTTTAATTTAATGTGTTGGTGATCCCCATTCATAGTTCTGTACAGAACTGTCAAAAGTGTCAAAAGTATGAACCTTCTTCCATTGGTTGGGCAGCCCACATGATCCCAGGAGCGCCTACTATGTGGGGTTCTGCCCGCACAGACCTGGAGAGGCCTAGGATCGCAAGTCGCCATTCCACCAGGTACTTTCGTAGACATTTTGCAGGTCGGAGGCGTCCGCCCGCGGGAAGCCTCTGATCGCAAAAGTTGGCCCATTATGTCTGCTTCTCATTATTTTAAGGATATAGGGCCCATTCCTCTTAATCATAATTTCTCTACTTAGACAAGCTGCGATTCATTCTAGAGTATTGCATATTGAGTGTTGTATATTATACTAAGGGACATTTCTACATATTAATTGCACAAACGGTATACTGATGTTACATGTAAATTAAGCGTAATATAATGTGTATTACAGCATCTTCAAGAAGGTTGAAATTATTTGTGTTACAATTGGATATTAAGAGCTCCGCCAATGACCTAATGGGTGAAGACACTGTCCAGTGCAGCACCTCATTCATACAGACCAGAAAGCCCCAGCTTTGATTCCCACTCTCTGCTGAGTTAGTGAATCTACTTCAGATCAGTACAGTAGTTTACAATACTACAACTTTCCTCAGCACCCCTGTTCAAGAATGCAAAGTGTTGAAAATAAAGGTTTCAATGTTTGACACTACATTAACAGAAACTTTACATGAACATTGCATAAAACACCCAAGTGGCTACCCTTGTGTGTTGTTAGTTGGTATGATGGCACTAGGATGAGGTTGAGTGTGAGGGGTGGTTAGTGAGATGGGGGAGTGATAATGTAGATAGAGAGGGATGGGTGGAGGTGCAAGGTAAGTTGGTGTGAGTAAGGATGTGCAGGAGTAGGGAAGGGAAGGCAGAGTGATGGGGATGTGATGAGTGTCACAGCAGGATGAGGTTGAGTGTGGCTTTGCAGTAATGTTTCTTGATCTAATGAGATCATCGAAAGGCTTGCGCCACTGCAGCCTGGTCCTCCTGACGACATCCCTGCTTGTGCCCTCCTGTGCAATGTGCAACCAGGCTGCGTTGGTCTCCTGGGGAGGTCTCTTCTGCCCATGGGAAGGGAAGGGAACCTCCCTGTGTGCTGTGACTCCCTCCATAAGCATATGGAGGGAGTCATGTGAGAGCCTGGGTGCAGCCCTGCACCTCTGTGCATTGCTCGTCAGTGGTTGCAGCACCTCAATGTTGTAGAACACTGAGAGCAGAACTGTCAAAATCAATTTGCGCATGGTCCCTTTAAGGAAACCGGCTGATGACGCATCATCAAATTACATCATCAGACCTGCTTCCTTCAATTGGTCGGCAAATGCGCTGGGCGGGCTTATCAAGCCCAATAAGGGGAAAATCATTTTGGACAGCGGGATGGAGCCAGCAGCGAGGCCAGGACCTGCCACCGACCCGCCGAGATTGGTAAAATCCAGCCCTGCGTGTCTTGGTAAGAATTCTTCAATCTCATTGGTTAGGGAGATACACAGTTGCTTGCTCTGTTCACACAGGTCCCAGATCCCCTACAGAGGGCGCCGTGCTGAAATGGATTTCTAATCATCGCAAGTTTCTGTGCAAAAGCTCATAGAAAGTCTGTGGCAAGCATAAGTGTAATGAACAGCTGGCACCATTCCTTTGCTGTTGACCACAAAAATCCAGGCCATTGTACCACAAAAGGGTGAGCGCCAGGCAGAGTAGCAGGCGCAGGCAGGTAGTGCAGGGGTCCCCTGTGGCCAGCCCCCTCTCAAACAGATCTACCACTTTGGATATTGTTGAGGGAGATGGCTTCTCGGGGGAAGGCAGCAGCAGCCCACTTCCTGGCACCATGGGTGGTTCTGCTGCATAGGACGGGAGGAAAAAGAGCAGGAGAGCTATAGTGATTGGGGATTCTATTGTAAGGGGAATAGACAGGCGTTTCTGCAGCCGCAAACGAGACTCCAGGATGGTATGTTGCCTCCCTGGCGCAAGGGTCAAGGGTGTCGCGGGGTGGCTGCAGGGCATTCTGGAGGGGGAGGGAGAACAACCAGTTGTCGTGGTGCATATAGGTACCAACGATATAGGTAAAAAATGGGATGAGGTCCGAAAAGCTGAATATAGGGAGTTAGGAGGTAAATTAAAAAATAGGACCTCAAAGGTAGTAATCTCAGGATTGCTACCAGTGCCACGTGCTCGTCAGATTAGAAATAGAAGGATATTTCAGATGAATACGTGGCTAGAGGAATGGTGCAAGGGGGAGGGATTCAAATTCCTGGGACATTGGAACTGGTTCTGGGGGAGGTGAGACCAGTACAAACTGGACAGTTTGCACCTGGGTGGGACCGGGACCGATGTCCTAGGAGGAGTGTTTGCTGGTGCTGTTGGGGAGAGTTTAAACTAAAATGGCAGGGGGTTGGGAACCTGTGCAGGGAGACAGAGGAAAGGGAAGCAAGGATAGAAACAAAAGACAGGAAGGAGAAAAGCAAAAGTAGAAGGCAGATAAATCAAGGGTGTAAATCAAACAGGGCTACAGTAAATAATAATTCTAAAAAGGACTAACAGTTCTTTAAAAACAAGCCTGAAGGCTTTGTGTCTTAATGCGAGGAGCATTCATAATGAGGTGGATGAATTAGCTGCGGAAATAGATATAAATGGATATGATGTAATTGGAATTACAGAGACATGGCTTCAGGGTGACCAAGGATGGGAATTCAACATCCAGTGGTATTCAATATTCAGGAAGGACAGGCAAAAAGGAAAAGGAGGTGGGGTAGCATTGCTGGTTAAAGAGGAGATTAACACAATAGTAAGGAAGGATATTAGCTCTGATGATGTGGAATCTGTATGGGTAGAGCTGAGAAATACCAAGGGGCAGAAAACGTTAGTGGGAGTTGTATACAGACCCCCAAACAGTAATGCTGAGGTTGGGGACGGCATCAAATGGGAAATTAGAGACGCATGCAATAAGGGCACAGCAGTTATCATGGGTGACTTTAATCTACATATAGATTGGGATAACCAAATTAGTAACAATACTGTGGAGGAGGAATTCCTGGAGTGTATACGGGATGGTTTCCTGGACCAATATGTTGAGGAACCAACTAGAGATCAGGCCACCTTAGACTGGGTATTATGTAATGAGAAAGGATTAATTAGCAATGTTGTTGTGCGAGGCCCCTTGGGGAGGAGCGATCATAATATGATAGAATTCCTCATTAAGATGGAGTGTGAAGTAGTTGACTCAGAGACTAGGGTCCTGAATTTAAATAAAGGAAACTACGATGGTATGAGGCACGAGTTGGCTAGGATGGATTGGGGAACGTTACTTAAAGGGTTGACGGTGGATAGGCAATGGCAAACATTTAAAGATCGCATGGATGAACTACAGAATTTGTTCATCCCTGTTCGGCATAAAAATAAAACAAAAAAGGTGGCGCAACCGTGGCTAACAAGGGAAATTAGGGATAGCATAAGATCCAAGGAGAAGACATATAAATTGGCCAGAAAAAGCAGCAAACCTGAGGATTGGAACAGTTTAGGATTCAGCAAAGGAGGACAAAGGGATTAATTAAGAGGGGGAAAATAGAATATGAGAGTAAGCTTGCAGGAAACATAAAAACTGACTGTAAAAGCTTCTATAGATATGTGAAGAGAAAACGATTGGTGAAGTCAAGCATAGGTCCCTTGCAGTCAGAATCAGGGGAATTTATAATGGGGAACAAAGAAATGGCTTCACAAAGGAGGACACAATTAACCTCCCAGAGATGTCGGGGAACATAGGGTCTAATGAGAGGGAGGAATCGAATGAAATCAGTATTTGTAGGGGAATGGTGTTAGGGAAATTGACGGGATTGATAATCTACATCCTAGGGTACTTAAGGAAGTGGCCCTAGAAATAATAGATGCATTGCTGGTCATCTTCCAACATTCAATGGAATCTGGAACAGTACCCATGGATTGGAGGGTAGCTAATGTAACCCCACTATTTAAAAAAGGTGGTAGAGAGAAAACGGGGAATTATAGACCGGTAAGCCTGACATTGGCAGTGGGAAAAATGCTAGAGTCCATTATAAAAGATGTAATAGCAGAGCACTTGGAAAACAGTGACAGGATCAGACAAATCAGCATGGATTTACAAAAGGTAAATCATGCTTGACTAATCTACTGGAACTTTTTGCGGATGTAACTGGTAGAATAGATAAGGGAGAACCAGTGGATGTGTGTATTTGGACTTTCAGAAGGCTTTCGATAAGGTCCCGCATAAGTGATTGGTGTGCAAAGCTAAACCACATGGGATTGGGGGTAAGGTACTGACTTGGATAGAGAACTGGTTGGCAGACAGGAAGCAAAGAGTTGTAATAAACGGGTCTTTTTCCGAGTGGCAGGCAGTGACTAGTGGGGTACCGCAGGGATCAGTGCTAGGACCCCAGCTATTCACAATATATATTAATGATCTAGACGAGGGATCTAGATGTAATATCTCCAAGTTTGTAGACGACACAAAGCTGGGTGGACGTGTGTGCTGTGAGGAGGATGCAGAGAACGTCCAATATGAATTGGACAGGTTGGGTGATTGGGCAGATGCATGGCAGATGCAGTATAATGTAGATAAATGCGAGGTTATCCACTTTGGTGGCAAAAACAGGAAGACAGATTATTATCTGAATGGCAATAGATTGGGAAAAGGGGAAGTGCAACGAGACCTGGGTGTCCTTGTGCACCAGTCGCTGAAGGTAAGCATGCAGCTGCAGCAGGCGGTTAAGAAGGCAAATGGTATGTTGGCCTTCATAGCGAGAGGATTAGAGTACAGGAGCAAGTATGTCTTGCTGCAGTTGTACAGGGCCTTGGCGAGACCACACCTTGAGTATTGTGTGCAGTTTTGGTCGCCTTATATGAGGAAGAATGCTCTTGCCATGGAGGGAGTGCAGCGAAGATTCACCAGACTGATACCTGGGATGGCAGGAATGACGTATGAAGAGAGATTGGGTCGATTAGGCTTATATTCACTAGAGTTTAGAAGAATGAGAGGGGATCTCATTGAAACTTATAAAATTCTAACAGGACTAGACAGACTAGATGCAGGAAGGATGTTCTCAATGTCAGGAGTGTCCAGAGCCAGGGGTAAGCCATTTAGGACTGAGATGAGGAGGAATTTCTTCCCCCAGAAAGTGGTGAACCTGTGGAATTCTCCACCACAGAAAGCAGTTGAGGCCAACTTATTAAATACCAGCTGAAGTGCCTAATGTGTGGATAATGAGCGGAGTTTTGAACGTTTTTTGGATACCGTCGGCACAATTTTTGTCCGACCAAAAAGGTAAATACGCCTACAAGAGTCCACTAATGATGAGCTTTCTTTTGATATAACATATGTGTAGATACGCTCTATAACTTTTGATTGTATAGCCGGACAAAGAGACAGAGAGACATACTGTTTTATTATATATATAGACTAGCTGGAGTGCCCGGCGGTGCCGAGGCTTTTTTGAGGGCATGTTATTGTTGGAAGAGAGAGAGAGCGCGACTGGGGAGGAAGAGAGAGAGAGCGCGACTGGGGAGGAAGAGAGAGAGAGCGCGACTGGGGGGGAAGAGAGAGAGCGACTGGGGGGGAAGAGAGAGAGCGACTGGGGGGGAAGAGAGAGAGCGACTGGGGGGGGAAGAGAGAGAGCGACTGGGGGGGGAAGAGAGAGAGCGACTGGGGGGGGAAGAGAGAGAGCGACTGGGGGGGAAGAGAGAGAGCGACTGGGGGGGAAGAGAGAGAGCGACTGGGGGGGAAGAGAGAGAGCGACTGGGGGGGAAGAGAGAGAGCGACTGGGGGGGAAGAGAGAGAGCGACTGGGGGGGAAGAGAGAGAGCGACTGGGGGGGAAGAGAGAGAGCGACTGGGGGGGAAGAGAGAGAGCGACTGGGGGGGAAGAGAGAGAGCGACTGGGGGGGAAGAGAGAGAGCGACTGGGGGGGAAGAGAGAGAGCGACTGGGGGGGAAGAGAGAGAGCGACTGGGGGGGAAGAGAGAGAGCGACTGGGGGGGAAGAGAGAGAGCGACTGGGGGGGAAGAGAGAGAGCGACTGGGGGGGAAGAGAGAGAGCGACTGGGGGGGAAGAGAGAGCGACTGGGGGGGATGAGAGAGAGCGACTGGGGGGGATGAGAGAGAGCGACTGGGGGGGATGAGAGAGAGCGACTGGGGGGGAAGAGAGAGAGCGACTGGGGGGGAAGAGAGAGAGCGACTGGGGGGGAAGAGAGAGAGCGACTGGGGGGGAAGAGAGAGAGCGACTGGGGGGAAGAGAGAGAGCGACTGGGGGGGAAGAGAGAGAGCGACTGGGGGGGAAGAGAGAGAGCGACTGGGGGGAAGAGAGAGAGCGACTGGGGGGAAGAGAGAGAGCGACTGGGGGGGAAGAGAGAGAGCGACTGGGGGGGAAGAGAGAGAGCGACTGGGGGGGAAGAGAGAGAGCGACTGGGGGGGAAGAGATAGAGCGACTGGGGGGGAAGAGAGAGAGCGACTGGGGGGGAAGAGGGAGAGCGACTGGGGGGAAGAGGGAGAGCGACTGGGGGGGGAAGAGAGAGAGCGACTGGGGGGGGAAGAGAGAGAGCGACTGGGGGGGAAGAGAGAGAGCGACTGGGGGGGAAGAGAGAGAGCGACTGGGGGGAAGAGAGAGAGCGACTGGGGGGGAAGAGAGAGAGCGACTGGGGGGGAAGAGAGAGAGCGACTGGGGGGGAAGAGAGAGAGCGACTGGGGGGGGAAGAGAGAGAGCGACTGGGGGGGAAGAGAGAGAGCGACTGGGGGGAAGAGAGAGAGCGACTGGGGGGGAAGAGAGAGAGCGACTGGGGGGAAGAGAGAGAGCGACTGGGGGGGAAGAGAGAGAGCGACTGGGGGGGAAGAGAGAGAGCGACTGGGGAGGAAGAGAGAGAGCGACTGGGGGGAAGAGAGAGAGCGACTGGGGGGAAGAGAGAGAGCGACTGGGGGGAAGAGAGAGAGCGACTGGGGGGGAAGAGAGAGAGCGACTGGGGGGGAAGAGAGAGCGCGACTGGGGGGGAAGAGAGAGAGCGACTGGGGGGGAAGAGAGAGAGCGACTGGGGGGAAGAGAGAGAGCGACTGGGGGGAAGAGAGAGGGCGACTGGGGGGAAGAGAGAGAGCGACTGGGGGGAAGAGAGAGAGCGACTGGGGGGGAAGAGAGAGAGCGACTGGGGGGGAAGAGAGAGAGCGACTGGGGGGAAGAGAGAGAGCGACTGGGGGGGAAGAGAGAGAGCGACTGGGGGGGAAGAGAGAGAGCGACTGGGGGGAAGAGAGAGAGCGACTGGGGGGGAAGAGAGAGAGCGACTGGGGGGGAAGAGAGAGAGCGACTGGGGGGGAAGAGAGAGAGCGACTGGGGGGAAGAGAGAGAGCGACTGGGGGGAAGAGAGAGAGCGACTGGGGGGGAAGAGAGAGAGCGACTGGGGGGGAAGAGAGAGAGCGACTGGGGGGAAGAGAGAGAGCGACTGGGGGGAAGAGAGAGAGCGACTGGGGGGAAGACAGAGAGCGACTGGGGGAAGACAGAGAGCGACTGGGGGGAAGACAGAGAGCGACTGGGGGGAAGACAGAGAGCGACTGGGGGGAAGACAGAGAGCGACTGGGGGGAAGACAGAGAGCGACTGGGGGGAAGACAGAGAGCGACTGGGGGGAAGAGAGAGAGCGACTGGGGGGGAAGAGAGAGAGCGACTGGGGGGGAAGAGAGAGAGCGACTGGGGGGGAAGAGAGAGAGCGACTGGGGGGGAAGAGAGAGAGCGACTGGGGGGGAAGAGAGAGAGCGACGGGGGGGAAGAGAGAGAGCGACTGGGGGGAAGAGAGAGAGCGACTGGGGGGGAAGAGAGAGAGCGACTGGGGGGGAAGAGAGAGAGCGACTGGGGGGGAAGAGAGAGAGCGACTGGGGGGGAAGAGAGAGAGCGACTGGGGGGAAGAGAGAGAGCGACTGGGGGGGAGAGAAGAGAGCGACTGGGGGGGAAGAGAGAGCGCGACTGGGGGGGAAGAGAGAGCGCGACTGGGGGGGAAGAGAGAGCGCGACTGGGGGGGAAGAGAGAGCGCGACTGGGGGGGGGGGGAAGAGAGAGCGCGACTGGGGGGGGGGAAGAGAGAGCGCGACTGGGGGGGGGAAGAGAGAGCGCGACTGGGGGGGGGAAGAGAGAGCGCGACTGGGGGGGAAGAGAGCGCGCGACTGGGGGGGAAGAGAGAGCGCGACTGGGGGGGGAAGGTGGCCCGATGGACCCCTGCGAAGGAAGGAAGAAGGTAAGCTCTCCCTCCCTGTCCCACCCCCTCACTCTTTCCCTCCCTCAACCTCTCTCTCCCTCCCCCGTCTCTCCCTGCTTTACTCTCTCCCTCACCCTCTCCCCGTCCTCTCCCTCCCTCCCCCTCTCCTCACCCTCTCCCTCCCTCACCCTCTCTCTCTCCCTCCCCGTCTCTCCCTCCCTCCCCCCTTGTCCTCTCCCTCCCTCCCCCTCTCCCCTCCCCCCACCCTCTCTCTCTTCCCTCTCCCTCCTTGCCCCTCTCCTCTCTCCCTCCCTGCCCCTCTCCCTCTCCTCCCTCCCTATTTCTCTGTCTCTCTGACGTCTGTTCCCCTCTGCCGCTCTCAGTTTTTCTGCCGTTTTTTGTGTGCGAGCTCGCCGGCCACTCAGGCTCTGTATGGAAATCATCTTGGCGCCGGTGCCCCGATTTGCTACTCCAGGCCCCGCCGTCCGCCCGCTCTCTGGGGCAAGGTAAGAGCCGGGCTCCGGCCCCACACGCACACCGCCAGGGATCAGCACCCGGGGAACCCGCCCGCCGCCCAACGTGAACAACAAAGACCTTCCTCACATGTCACGGAGTTGAAGTCTCCGGAAGCGGCCACGGTGCCCCGGGCCTCTTCCCCCGCGCATTCAGGAGGCGCG